>NC_140995.1:75289797-76703473 GCF_052327205.1 Somniosus microcephalus | reverse complement strand
GAAATCGCGGGGGGGAGAGCCTCGGGAAATCGCGGGGGGGGGTGAGAGCCTCGGGAAATCGCGGGGGGGGGTGAGAGCCTCGGGAAATCGCGGGGGGGGAGAGCCTCGGGAAATCGCGGGGGGAGAGCCTCGGAAATCGCGGGGGGGGTGAGAGCCTCGGGAAATCGCGGGGGGAGAGCCTCGGGAAATCGCGGGGGGGAGAGCCTCGGGAAATCGCGGGGGGGGTGAGAGCCTCGGGAAATCGCGGGGGGAGAGCCTCGGGAAATCGCGGGGGGGGTGAGAGCCTCGGGAAATCGCGGGGGGAGAGCCTCGGGAAATCGCGGGGGGGAGAGCCTCGGGAAATCGCGGGGGGGGGGGTGAGAGCCTCGGGAAATCGCGGGGGGAGAGCCTCGGAAATCGCGGGGGGGAGAGCCTCGGGAAATCGCGGGGGGGTGAGAGCCTCGGGAAATCGCGAGGGGCGGGGGGAGAGCCTCGGGAAATCGCGGGGGGGGGTGAGAGCCTCGGGAAATCGCGGGGGGGGAGAGCCTCGGGAAATCGCGGGGGGAGAGCCTCGGGAAATCGCGGGGGGGGGTGAGAGCCTCGGGAAATCGCGGGGGGGGAGAGCCTCGGGAAATCGCGGGGGGGGGGGGGAGAGCCTCGGGAAATCGCGGGGGGGGGGGGGGAGAGCCTCGGGAAATCGCGGGGGGGAGAGCCTCGGGAAATCGCGGGGGGGAGGAGAGAGCCTCGGGAAATCGCGGGGGGGGGGGGAGAGAGCCTCGGGAAATCGCGGGGGGCGGGGGGGGAGAGAGCCTCGGGAAATCGCGGGGGGGAGAGCCTCGGGAAATCGCGGGGGGGGGGGAGAGAGCCTCGGGAAATCGCGGGGGGCGGGGGGAGAGAGCCTCGGGAAATCGCGGGGGGGGGGGGAGAGCCTCGGGAAATCGCGGGGGGGAGAGCCTCGGGAAATCGCGGGGGGGGGGGGAGAGAGCCTCGGGAAATCGCGGGGGGGGGGGGGAGAGAGCCTCGGGAAATCGCGGGGGGGGGGGGAGAGAGCCTCGGGAAATCGCGGGGGGGGGGAGAGAGCCTCGGGAAATCGCGGGGGGCGGGGGGGAGAGAGCCTCGGGAAATCGCGGGGGGGAGAGCCTCGGGAAATCGCGGGGGGGGGGAGAGAGCCTCGGGAATCGCGGGGGGCGGGGGGGAGAGAGCCTCGGGAAATCGCGGGGGGGAGAGCCTCGGGAAATCGCGGGGCGGGAGAGCCTCGGGAAATCGCGGGGGGGAGAGCCTCGGGAAATCGCGGGGGGGAGAGCCTCGGAAATCGCGGGGCGGGAGAGCCTTGGGAAATCGCGGGGGGGTGGGAGAGAGAGAGAGAGAGAGGGGGGGGGAGAAGAGAGAGAGAGAGGGTGGGGGAGAAGAGAGAGAGAGGGTGGGGGAGAAGAGAGAGAGAGGGTGGGGGAGGAGAGGGGGTGGGGGAGGAGAGAGGGTGGGGGAGGAGAGAGGGTGGGGGAGGAGAGAGAGAGGGTGGGGGAGGAGAGAGAGAGAGGGAGGGTGGGGAGGGGAGGAGAGAGGGAGGGGAGGAGAGGGAGGGTGGGGGAGGGTGTGGGAGAGGAAGGTGAGGAGAGAGGGAGGAGGAGAGAGGGAGGGTGGGGGAGGGGAGGAGGGAGGGTGGGGGAGGAGAGAGAGAGAGGGTGGGGAGGAGAGAGAGAGAGAGGGTGGGGGGAGAGAGGGTGGGGAGGAGAGAGAGAGGGTGGGGAGGAGAGAGAGGGTGGGGGAGGAGAGAGAGAGGGTGGGGGGAGGGAGAGAGAGGAGGGAGAGAGGGGGAGGGGAGGTGAGAGAGAGGGTGGGGGAGGAGAGAGAGAGGGTGGGGGAGGAGAGAGAGAGAGAGAGGGGGAGGGGAGGAGAGAGAGAGAGGGTGGGGGGAGGGGAAGAGGGTGGGGGGAGCGAGAGGGTGGGGGAGCGAGGGAGGGTGGGGGGAGGGGAGAGAGGGTGGGGGGAGCGATGAGGGGTGGGGGAGCGAGGGAGGGTGGGGGGAGGGGAGAGAGGGTGGGGGAGGGAGAGAGGGTGGGAGGGGAGCGAGAGGGAGGGGGAGCGAGGGAGGGTGGGGGGAGGGGAGTGAGGGGGGAGGGCAGGGAGAGGGGGGGAGGGAGGGAGAGAGAGTAAAGAAGGGAGAGACGGGGAGAGGAGAGAGAGAGGTGAAGGGAGAGAGTGAGAGAGAGGGGAGGGAGAGTAAAGCAGGGAGAGACGGGGAGAGAGGGTGAGGAGGGAAAGAGTGGAGGGGAAGGGAGGGAAAGAGTGAAGGGTGGGAGAGCTTACCTCTTCCTTCCTTCGCAGGGGTCCATCGGGCCACCTTCCCCCCCCGCCCCGTCGCGCTCTCTCTCTCTTCCCCCCCGTCGCGCTCTCTCTCTTCCCCCCGTCGCGCTCTCTCTCTTCCCCCCCGCTCTTCCCTCGCTCTCTCTTCCCCCCCCGTCGCTCTCTCTCTCCCCTTCGCTCTCTCTCTATCCCGTCGCTCTCTCTCTTCCCCCCGTCGCTCTCTCCTCTCCCTCTTCCTCGCTCTCTCTCTCCCCCGTCGCTCTCTTCCCCCCGCATCTCTTCCCCCCCGTCGCTCTCTCTCTCTCCCCCTCGCTCTCTCTTCCCCCCGTCGCTCTCTCACTCCCTCTCTTCCCGCTCTCTCTCTCTCCCCCCAACGCTCTCAACTCCTTCCCCCCCAGACCACACCCCACCCCCACAACACACCCACCCCTCCCCCAACACCTCCTCACCCCCCCCAACCCTCCCACAACCCCCCCAACAACCACACCCCCCACCTCCACCCCCCCACAACCCACAACCCCCCCAACCCCCCCACAACCACAACCCACAACCACAACAACCTCCCACACCCACCCCAACCCCCCCACCAACCCCACCCCACACCCAACCCCCCCCACAACCCCTCACCCCACAACAACACCCCTCAAAACCCTCCCCACTCCCACTCTCCCCCCTCACACTCACCCCAACACCCCACTCACCCCCACACACCCCCCACTCCACCCCACCTCCACTCTCCCCCCACACCACACTCATCACCCCTCACCCACACCTCTCCCCCCTCACTCTCTCCCCAACACCCCACTCCCCCCCCCACTCACCACACCACACCCCACCCCTCACCTCACCCCAACCTCTCCCCACTCCCACCACACTCCCCAACTCACACCTCTCTACACCCCACCACTCACAACACACAACTCCCACCCACACTCCCAACACTCACCCACACTCACCAACTCCCACCCTCTCACACACACAACACCCCAACCCACTCACAACACACACACACCTCCCACACACCCACCTCCCACACACCCAAACTCACTCCCACACACAACACATCCCCACCAACACAACCACTCCCCCACACAACCCACTCCCACACACACACCACACCCACACACACAACACCCCACCCCACTCCCACACACACACACCCAACCCCTCACACACACACCCACCCCACCCAACACACACACCCCACCCCAACTCACACACACACACCCCACCCACACACACACACACACTCCCACTCCCCTCACTCACACACACCCACTCCCACACTCACACACCCCAACCTCCACACACACACACTCCCACTCACCAACACACACACAACCCACTCTCTCCACACACACACTCCCACTCCTCACACACACACCCCAACCTCTCTCACACACACTCCCACTCTCTCACTCTCACACCACTCCCACACTCTCTCACACTCCCAATCTCACTCTCTCTCACACACTCCCAATCTCTCTCACTCACACACCCAACTCTCTCACTCACACTCACACACACTCCCACTCTCCACACTCCAATCTCACTCCCTCTCACACTCCCAATCTCTCTCTCTCACACTCCCAACTCTCTCTCTCACACACACCCAATCTCTCTCTCTCACACTCCCAATCTCTCTCTCTCACACTCCCAATCTCTCTCTCTCACACACTCCCAATCTCTCTCTCTCACACTCCCATCTCTCTCTCTCTCACACTCCCAATCTCTCTCTCTCACACTCCCATCTCTCTCTCTCACACTCCCAGTCTCTCTCTCTCACACTCCCAGTCTCTCTCTCTCACACTCCCAATCTCTCTCTCTCTCACACTCCCAATCTCTCTCTCTCACACTCCCAATCTCTCTCTCTCACACTCCCAATCTCTCTCTCTCACACTCCCAATCTCTCTCTCTCACACTCCCAATCTCTCTCTCTCTCTCTCACACTCCCAATCTCTCTCTCTCTCTCTCACACTCCCAATCTCTCTCTCTCTCACTCCCAATCTCTCTCTCTCACACCTCCCAATCTCTCTCTCTCTCACACTCCCAATCTCTCTCTCTCACACTCCCAATCTCTCTCTCTCTCACACTCCCAATCTCTCTCTCTCTCACACTCCCAATCTCTCTCTCTCACACTCCCAATCTCTCTCTCTCACACTCCCAATCTCTCTCTCTCTCTCACTCCCAGTCTCTCTCTCTCACACTCCCAATCTCTCTCTCTCACACTCCCAGTCTCTCTCTCTCACACTCCCAATCTCTCTCTCTCACACTCCCAATCTCTCTCTCTCACACTCCCAATCTCTCTCTCTCTCACTCCCAATCTCTCTCTCTCACACTCCCAATCTCTCTCTCAATTCAATTCAATTCAAATGCTTTATTGGCATGAAAGTTTACAGAGAACCATATTGCCAAAGCTTACATAGCAAAAAGGTACAGTTTTCCAACATTCTGTAGGTGTCAATCGATTTGACATTTGTTGGGTACATACAATATTACTTTTAACAATATTAATTTTAAACAGTCTTACTTTTAAACAGTCCTCAGGTTGTGACATGTTGTTACATATTTGGCCCCAAGGTATGGTCTGTCTCCTTCTCCCAGGACTAATCTCAATTTTGACAGGTCATCCAATTCCTTGAAATCTGGGGTTGTTTGGCTTAGCTTGTTGAATAATATGTTTCTTGATGTGTTGAATTTTTCGCATTTTAGGAGGAAATGCATTTCTGTTTCAACCTCGCCGGCCAGACATTGATCGCATATTCTATTCTCTCTAGGCTGCCAGGATTTCTTGTATCTGCCTTTTTCAATTTCCAGTTGGTGGTCGCTTAGTCTGTACCTGGTGAGGGTCTGTCTCTGTTTTGTGTCTCTGATGGTCGTGAGGTAGTCTGCCAGTTTATAATCTCTCTCTCACACTCCCAATCTCTCTCTCTCTCACACTCCCAATCTCTCTCTCTCACACTCCCAATCTCTCTCTCTCACACTCCCAATCTCTCTCTCTCTCTCACACTCCCAATTTCTCTCTCTCTCACACTCCCAATCTCTCTCTCTCTCTCACACTCCCAATCTCTCTCTCTCTCACACTCCCAATCTCTCTCTCTCACACTCCCAATCTCTCTCTCTCTCACACTCCCAATCTCTCTCTCTCACACTCCCAATCTCTCTCTCTCTCACACTCCCAATCTCTCTCTCTCTCACTCCCAATCTCTCTCTCTCTCACACTCCCAATCTCTCTCTCTCTCACACTCCCAATCTCTCTCTCTCACACACTCCCAATCTCTCTCTCTCTCACACTCCCAATCTCTCTCTCTCACAACTCCCAATCTCTCTCTCTCTCTCACACTCCCAATCTCTCACTCCCAATCTCTCTCTCTCTCACTCCCAATCTCTCTCTCTCACACTCCCAATCTCTCTCTCTCTCACACACCCAATCTCTCTCTCTCACACTCCCAATCTCTCTCTCTCACACTCCCAATCTCTCTCTCTCACACACTCCCAATCTCTCTCTCTCTCACACTCCCAATCTCTCTCTCTCACACACTCCCAATCTCTCTCTCTCTCACTCCCAGTCTCTCTCTCTCACACTCCCAATCTCTCTCTCTCACACTCCCAGTCTCTCTCACACTCCCAATCTCTCTCTCTCACACTCCCAATCTCTCTCTCTCTCACACTCCCAATCTCTCTCTCTCACACTCCCAATCTCTCTCTCTCACACTCCCAATCTCTCTCTCTCACACTCCCAATCTCTCTCTCTCTCACACTCCCAATCTCTCTCTCTCACACTCCCAATCTCTCTCTCTCTCACTCCCAATCTCTCTCTCTCACACTCCCAATCTCTCTCTCTCTCTCACACTCCCAATCTCTCTCTCTCACACTCCCAATCTCTCTCTCTCTCACACTCCCAATCTCTCTCTCTCTCACACTCCCAATCTCTCTCTCTCACACTCCCAATCTCTCTCTCTCACACTCCCAATCTCTCTCTCTCTCTCACTCCCAGTCTCTCTCTCTCACACTCCCAATCTCTCTCTCTCACACTCCCAGTCTCTCTCTCTCACACTCCCAATCTCTCTCTCTCACACTCCCAATCTCTCTCTCTCTCACTCCCAATCTCTCTCTCTCTCACTCCCAATCTCTCTCTCTCACACTCCCAATCTCTCTCTCAATTCAATTCAATTCAATTCAAATGCTTTATTGGCATGAAAGTTTACAGAGAACCATATTGCCAAAGCTTACATAGCAAAAAGGTACAGTTTTCCAACATTCTGTAGGTGTCAATCGATTTGACATTTGTTGGGTACATACAATATTACTTTTAACAATATTAATTTTAAACAGTCTTACTTTTAAACAGTCCTCAGGTTGTGACATGTTGTTACATATTTGGCCCCAAGGTATGGTCTGTCTCCTTCTTCCAGGACTAATCTCAATTTTGACAGGTCATCCAATTCCTTGAAATCTGGGGTTGTTTGGCTTAGCTTGTTGAATAATACGTTTCTTGATGTGTTGAATTTTTCGCATTTTAGGAGGAAATGCATTTCTGTTTCAACCTCGCCGGCCAGACATTGATCGCATATTCTATTCTCTCTAGGCTGCCAGGATTTCTTGTATCTGCCTTTTTCAATTTCCAGTTGGTGGTCGCTTAGTCTGTACCTGGTGAGGGTCTGTCTCTGTTTTGTGTCTCTGATGGTCGTGAGGTAGTCTGCCAGTTTATAATCTCTCTCTCACACTCCCAATCTCTCTCTCTCTCACACTCCCAATCTCTCTCTCTCTCTCACACTCCCAATCTCTCTCTCTCTCACACTCCCAATCTCTCTCTCTCACACTCCCAATCTCTCTCTCACACTCCCAATCTCTCTCTCACACTCCCAATCTCTCTCTCTCTCACACTCCCAATCTCTCTCTCTCTCACTCCCAATCTCTCTCTCTCTCACACTCCCAATCTCTCTCTCTCTCACACTCCCAATCTCTCTCTCTCACACACTCCCAATCTCTCTCTCTCACACTCCCAATCTCTCTCTCTCACACTCCCAATCTCTCTCTCTCTCTCACTCCCAGTCTCTCTCTCTCACACTCCCAATCTCTCTCTCTCACACTCCCAGTCTCTCTCTCTCACACTCCCAATCTCTCTCTCTCACACTCCCAATCTCTCTCTCTCTCACTCCCAATCTCTCTCTCTCTCACTCCCAATCTCTCTCTCTCACACTCCCAATCTCTCTCTCAATTCAATTCAATTCAATTCAAATGCTTTATTGGCATGAAAGTTTACAGAGAACCATATTGCCAAAGCTTACATAGCAAAAAGGTACAGTTTTCCAACATTCTGTAGGTGTCAATCGATTTGACATTTGTTGGGTACATACAATATTACTTTTAACAATATTAATTTTAAACAGTCTTACTTTTAAACAGTCCTCAGGTTGTGACATGTTGTTACATATTTGGCCCCAAGGTATGGTCTGTCTCCTTCTTCCAGGACTAATCTCAATTTTGACAGGTCATCCAATTCCTTGAAATCTGGGGTTGTTTGGCTTAGCTTGTTGAATAATACGTTTCTTGATGTGTTGAATTTTTCGCATTTTAGGAGGAAATGCATTTCTGTTTCAACCTCGCCGGCCAGACATTGATCGCATATTCTATTCTCTCTAGGCTGCCAGGATTTCTTGTATCTGCCTTTTTCAATTTCCAGTTGGTGGTCGCTTAGTCTGTACCTGGTGAGGGTCTGTCTCTGTTTTGTGTCTCTGATGGTCGTGAGGTAGTCTGCCAGTTTATAATCTCTCTCTCACACTCCCAATCTCTCTCTCTCTCACACTCCCAATCTCTCTCTCTCTCTCACACTCCCAATCTCTCTCTCTCTCACACTCCCAATCTCTCTCTCTCACACTCCCAATCTCTCTCTCACACTCCCAATCTCTCTCTCACACTCCCAATCTCTCTCTCTCACACTCCCAATCTCTCTCTCTCTCACTCCCAATCTCTCTCTCTCACACTCCCAATCTCTCTCTCTCACACTCCCAATCTCTCTCTCTCACACACTCCCAATCTCTCTCTCTCTCACACTCCCAATCTCTCTCTCTCACACTCCCAATCTCTCTCTCTCTCTCACACTCCCAATCTCTCTCTCCACTCCCATCTCTCTCTCTCTCACTCTCTCACTCCCAATCTCTCTCTCTCTCACTCCCAATCTCTCTCTCTCACACTCCCAATCTCTCTCTCTCACACACTCCCAATCTCTCTCTCTCACACTCCCAATCTCTCTCTCATACTCCCAGTCTCTCTCTCTCACACTCCCAATCTCTCTCTCTCTCACACACCCAATCTCTCTCTCTCACACTCCCAATCTCTCTCTCTCACACTCCCAATCTCTCTCTCTCACACACTCCCAATCTCTCTCTCTCTCACACTCCCAATCTCTCTCTCACACACTCCCAATCTCTCTCTCTCACACTCCCAATCTCTCTCTCTCACACTCCCAATCTCTCTCTCTCACACTCCCAGTCTCTCTCTCTCACACTCCCAATCTCTCTCTCTCACACTCCCAATCTCTCTCTCTCTCACACTCCCAATCTCTCTCTCTCACACTCCCAATCTCTCTCTCTCTCACACTCCCAATCTCTCTCTCTCACACTCCCAATCTCTCTCTCTCTCACACTCCCAATCTCTCTCTCTCTCACACTCCCAATCTCTCTCTCTCTCACTCCCAATCTCTCTCTCTCTCACACTCCCAATCTCTCTCTCTCACACACTCCCAATCTCTCTCTCTCTCACACTCCCAATCTCTCTCTCTCACACTCCCAATCTCTCTCTCTCTCACACTCCCAATCTCTCTCTCACTCCCAATCTCTCTCTCTCTCTCTCACTCCCAATCTCTCTCTCTCTCACACTCCCAATCTCTCTCTCTCACACACTCCCAATCTCTCTCTCTCTCACACTCCCAATCTCTCTCTCTCACACTCCCAATCTCTCTCTCTCACACACTCCCAATCTCTCTCTCTCACACTCCCAATCTCTCTCTATCACACACTCCCAATCTCTCTCTCTCTCTCACTCCCAATCTCTCTCTCACACACTCCCAATCTCTCTCTCTCACACTCCCAATCTCTCTCTCTCACTCCCAATCTCTCTCTCTCACACATCCAATCTCTCTCTCTCACACTCCCAATCTCTCTCTCTCACACTCCCAATCTCTCTCTCTCACTCCCAATCTCTCTCTCCCAACCTCTCTCTCTCACACTCCGAATCTCTCTCTCACACTCCCAGTCTCTCTCTCTCACACTCCCAATCTCTCTCTCTCACACACCCAATCTCTCTCTCTCACACTCCCAATCTCTCTCTCTCACACTCCCAATCTCTCTCTCACACTCTCAGTCTCTCTCTCTCACACTCCCAATCTCTCTCTCTCACACTCCCAATCTCTCTCTCTCTCACACACCCAATCTCTCTCTCTCACACGCCCAGTCTCTCTCTCTCTCTCACATTCCCAATCTCTCTCTCTCACACTCCCAATCTCTCTCTCACTCCCAATCTCTCTCTCTCACACTCCCAATCTCTCTCTCTCTCACACTCCCAATCTCTCTCTCTCACACTCCCAATCTCTCTCTCTCTCACACACCCAATCTCTCTCTCTCACACGCCCAGTCTCTCTCTCTCTCACACTCCCAATCTCTCTCTCTCTCACACTCCCAATCTCTCTCACTCCCAATCTCTCTCTCTCTCACTCCCAATCTCTCTCACACTCCCAATCTCTCTCTCTCACACTCCCAACCTCTCTCTCTCTCACACACCCAATCTCTCTCTCTCACACTCCCAATCTCTCTCTCTCTCTCACACACCCAATCTCTCTCTCTCACACTCCCAATCTCTCTCTCTCACACTCCCAATCTCTCTCTCTCACACACTCCCAATCTCTCTCTCTCTCACACTCCCAATCTCTCTCTCTCACACACTCCCAATCTCTCTCTCTCTCACTCCCAGTCTCTCTCTCTCACACTCCCAATCTCTCTCTCTCACACTCCCAGCCTCTCTCTCTCACACTCCCAATCTCTCTCTCTCACACTCCCAATCTCTCTCTCTCTCACACTCCCAATCTCTCTCTCTCACACTCCCAACTCTCTCTCTCACACTCCCAATCTCTCTCTCTCACACTCCCAATCTCTCTCTCTCTCTCACACTCCCAATCTCTCTCTCTCTCACACTCCCAATCTCTCTCTCTCTCTCACACTCCCAATCTCCCTCTCTCACACTCCCAATCTCTCTCTCTCACACTCCCAATCTCTCTCTCTCTCACACTCCCAATCTCTCTCTCTCACACTCCCAATCTCTCTCTCTCTCACCCTCCCAATCTCTCTCTCTCACACACTCCCAATCTCTCTCTCTCTCACTCCTAATCTCTCTCTCTCTCACACTCCCAATCTCTCTCTCTCACACACTCCCAATCTCTCTCTCTCACACTCCCAATCTCTCTCTCTCACACTCCCAACCTCTCTCTCTCACACTCCCAATCTCTCTCTCACTCCCAATCTCTCTCTCTCTCACTCCCAATCTCTCTCTCTCTCACACTCCCAATCTCTCTTTCTCACACACTCCCAATCTCTCTCTCTCTCACACTCCCAATCTCTCTCTCTCACACTCCCAATCTCTCTCTCTCACACACTCCCAATCTCTCTCTCTCACACTCCCAATCTCTCTCTCTCTCACTCCCAATCTCTCTCTCTCACTCCCAATCTCTCTCTCACACACTCCCAATCTCTCTCTCTCACACTCCCAATCTCTCTCTCTCACACTCCCAATCTCTCTCTCTCACACATCCAATCTCTCTCTCTCACACTCCCAATCTCTCTCTCTCACACTCCCAATCTCTCTCTCTCTCACTCCCAATCTCTCTCTCACACTCCCAGTCTCTCTCTCTCACACTCCCAATCTCTCTCTCTCACACTCCCAATCTCTCTCTCACACTCCCAGTCTCTCTCTCTCACACTCCCAATCTCTCTCTCTCTCACACTCCCAATCTCTCTCTCACACTCCCAGTCTCTCTCTCTCACACTCCCAATCTCTCTCTCTCACACACCCAATCTCTCACTCTCACACTCCCAATCTCTCTCTCTCACACTCCCAATCTCTCTCTCACACTCCCAGTCTCTCTCTCTCACACTCCCAATCTCTCTCTCTCACACTCCCAATCTCTCTCTCTCTCACACACCCAATCTCTCTCTCTCACACGCCCAGTCTCTCTCTCTCACATTCCCAATCTCTCTCTCTCACACTCCCCATCTCTCTCTCACTCCCAATCTCTCTCTCTCACACTCCCAATCTCTCTCTTTCTCACACTCCCAATCTCTCTCTCTCACACTCCCAATCTCTCTCTCTCTCACACACCCAATCTCTCTCTCTCACACGCCCAGTCTCTCTCTCTCTCTCTCACACTCCCAATCTCTCTCTCTCTCTCACACTCCCAATCTCTCTCACTCCCAATCTCTCTCTCTCTCACTCCCAATCTCTCTCACACTCCCAATCTCTCTCTCTCTCACTCCCAATCTCTCTCACACTCCCAATCTCTCTCTCTCTCACACTCCCAATCTCTCTCTCCTTCCCTCTCTCTCTCTCTCTCTCTCTCTCCTTCCCTCTCTCTCTCTGTCTCTCTCTCCTTCCCTCTCTTTTTCCTTCCCTCTCTCTCCTTCCCTCTCTCTCTCCTTCCATCTCTCTCTCTCTTTCCTTCCATCTCTCTCTCTCTCCTTCCCCCCCTCTCTCTCTCTCTCTCCTTCCCCCCTCTCTCTCTCCTTCCCTCTCTCTCTCTCCTTCCCTCTCTCTCCTTCCCTCTCTCCTTCCCTCTCTCTCATTCCCTCTCTCTCTCCTTCCCTCTCTCTCTTCCCCCCAGTCACTCCCTCTCTCTCTTCCAACAACAACATGCCCTCGAGAAAGCCTCGGCACCGCCGTGCTCCCCCAGCTAGTATACTTATAAAACATCTTAGGATTTTCCTTTATTTTGCTCGCCAGTGTTATTTCATGGCCCCTCCTTGATCTCCTAATTTCTTTTTTAAGTATCCCCCTGCACTTTTTGTACTCCTCTAGGGCTTCCTCTGTCTTTAGCCTTTTGTATCTGCCAAAAGCCCTCCTTTTTTTCCTAATCCATTCTCGTATATCCCCTGACACCCAAGGTTCCCTGTGGTTTTTGGAACCACCCTTGACCTTTACGGGAACATGTTGCCATTGTATGATCTCAATCTCCCTTCTGAAAGCCTCCCATTGCTCCGATGCGGATTTTCCTACAAGTAGCTGATCCCAGTCCATTTTGGCCAGATCCTGCCTTATCCTATTAAAATCGGCCTTCCCCCAATTTAGAACCTTTATTTCCGGCCCATCCCTGTCCTTTTCCATGACCACCTTAAATCTCACCATATTATGGTCACTGTCACCAAAGTGCTCACTTACTAGCACTTTTTCCACTTGGCCGGCCACATTCCCTAGAATTAGGTCCAGTACCGCCCCCTCTCTTGTAGGACTTTCTACATGCTGGCTCAAAAAGCTCTCCTGGATGCACTTTAAGAATTCTACACCCTCTGAGTCTTTCACACTCTGACTATCCCAGTTAATATTGGGGAAGTTGAAATCCCCCATTATTATTACCCTATTATTTGCACATTTCTCTGAGATTTGCCTACATATCTGTTCCTCTATCTCCCCCTGACTGTTTGGAGGCCTATAGTACACTCCCAGCAAAGTGCTTGCCCCCTTTTTGTTTTTAAGCTCCACCCATATGGCCTCATTAGAGGAACCTGCTAATATATCATCCCTCCTTACTGCAGTAATTGACTCCTTAATTAATATTGCGACACCCCCTCCTCTTATACCTCCCTCTCTGTCTCGCCTGAAGATTCTGTACCCCGGAATATTGAGCTGCCAGTCTTGCCCCTCCCTCAACCATGTCTCCGTGATAGCAACAATATCATACTCCCATGTGTTTATTAGCACCTTCAGTTCATCCACCTTATTTGCAAGACTCCTTGCATTAAAATAGATGCCATCCAGCCTTGCCCTTATATATTTGCCCTGTCTACCAAGCTGACTTGTTTTTTTCTCTATAATTGGCAGCACATCACCCCCTATTTCAGCTCCCCTCTGTATCCCATCCCCCTGCCAAGTTAGTTTAAACCCCCCCCAACAGTGCTAGCAAACCTCCCCGCAAGGATATTTGTCCCGCTCTGGTTCAGGTGCAACCCCTCCGACTTGTACAAGTCCCACCTTTCCCAGAAGCAGGCCCAGTGATCCAGGAAAGTAAAACCCTCCCCCCTACACCAACTTTTTAGCCACGCATTCATCTGCTCTATCCTCTTATTCCTATACTCACTAGCACGTGGCACTGGGACTAATCCAGAGATTACAACCTTTGAGGTCCTGCTCTTTAATCTGTTACCTAGCTCCCTAAATTCTTGATGCAGGACCTCATCCCCCTTCCTACCTATGTCGTTGGTCCCAATGTGGACCACGACCTCTGCCTGCTCCCCCTCCCCCTTAAGAATGCCCTGTAGCCGCTCAGTGACATCCATGACCCTGGCCCCAGGGAGGCAACAAACCATCCTGGAGTCACGTTTGCGGCCACAGAAACGCCTATCTGTTCCCCTTACGATAGAATCCCCTACCACTATTGCTCTCCCACTCTTTTTCCTCCCTTTCTGAGCAGCAGAAGCGTCCCTGGTGCCAGGAAGCTGGCTGCTGCTGCCTTCCCCTGGTGAGTCATCCCCCTCAACAGTATCCAACTTGGTATACCTGTTTGAAAGGGGGATGTCCGCAGGGGTTCCCTGCACTTCCTGCCTGCCTCTGTTGCTCTGCCTGATGGTCACCCAATTTCTTTCTGCCTGTGCAGCCCTACTCTGCGGCGTGTATATCACTTGGCCCGCTTTGACTTACATCAGACCTTACAAAACAAGGGTAAGGATTCCCACCCACAGCAGCATCTCCTTCATCTATTATATATCAAATTTGGTCCGCATATTTTAATGAAAACTCATTCTAAGTACCTAAAGTACATGTTACTCCTGTAGGTAGCGCTATTTGAGGTAAGTTGGGAGGTCTGAGCAGAAGGTGGTGTCCAGTGTTTAAAGTGAACCCGTTCTTGGTTCCCTCCTACTTTATTGAATCACCTTTGTCTTCTCACCAGGGAGTAGATTTTGACTTTGTGCCATAGTGTAAAACGGGTGATAGCGAATCGGTAACCCATTTTATATCTCTCCTGATTTTTATTTCCATTTAAGTTGATTGCTTAAAATCGGGAGGGATACAAAACGGGCGACCGATTCGCTATCACTCGTTCAGTCAAAATCCAGCCCCAGATCTGTTTATTGGTCATTGTTTTTCATTGGCCTTTTTGCAATCTTGCACGATTGGCAAAGGACTCAGATATGCCTTGTGGGCATGCTTCAACCTTTTATGAGTGTGCTGCAATGCAGAGATTTTTTGTTTGCAGAACATGTGCCTGCCTAACTGGCACGTATGGCCACACTTGCTTTACCCAGTTCATTAACAGTGGGTAAGCTCATTTCTTTTCAAAGAATTTTTTTATTTAGTCACTGCCCCTGATGATCAGCCCTGTTAAATACCTACCTGGAAGGGGAATGCTGAGCTGGAGTTTAATATGTAGTGTTGCTGGGAGCAGTGGGTGGAGGGGGGAGGAGGCGGGGTGACGGGTTGGGGGGTGTGGGGGCACTGATAGCCCGTGGGATGCCTGTAAATATGTTAAGCACATCTGCCAATGGCTTTTTAACACAGCCACTTCATTAGCATGTAATTTCCGGGTTTCCCATCCAATTAGCGCCAACAGGCGTGATGACGACCCGCATGACGCGATCTCAACTCCAGTAGTTATGTAAGGGGTGATGTGTGGGTGTTGTTTTGTCAGCTTCACCTCTGACTCCTTTGAGCGGTTCAAATCACTCCCACTCCCTTTTGTTCTAGACTTTGGGCTTATTTGGGGGTCAGAATAAACTTGCAACAGACACCTGGGTTAGTCAAAAAGAATTCAGATCTTTATTTTGAGACAGGAAAATATACAATACAATAAAACTTATACTCTAAAAGGGTGGGGAACACTCGGAATTAAGCGAGGGAGAATTACAATACACACAAAAAAAAAACTTACCCTCCCAACCCCACTACACTAGCTAGGCTGAAATCCAGAGGACCAGGAAATGATCACCAAAACGGCTTTCTTGACAGATGTAGAGGTTCGCGATTTCGGTGTGCTCTTTAGTTGTGGCGGTTGGGGCCTGCCATAACTTGGACGTGGTAGAAGACTGCACCTGTGTTGGGTCTTCAGTTGGGTTTGGTCCGCAGATGCGGTTAGTCGCTCTGTTGGATCTATCGGGTAAGAACCAAATTTCCTTTGATTAGGGCTAGTTTTAGGGTCTTTTATGTCCAAATCTTACCCAGGGGTAAGTCAGGCTAGCCTGTAGAGTGGAAACAAGTCTTTGGTTCGTGAGTTTTTCGGCGGTTGGTTTCTTGTTGGTTGCGGTGGCCCAATGTTACCTGGTTGGTGGTAATATTGGCAGTTGTTGGTTTCTGTAGGCCTTTGGTTGCCGCAATCTCTGTTTCTTCTTTCTTCCTTCGAGTCTCCGATGATGATCTCTCTCTTGAGCTGGTTGGCTGAACTTGAACTGACTCGATCTTGAACTCGAACTGGTAACGAACTGACTGTTGAACTGAAAAGGCAGGCCTCAATTATACTAATTTGGGGCCTGGCTTATCTGACCACCAAATCTTGGGTTTCTTTGTTAAAATTTGGCGGGCTCGTTATTTTTAATGTCTTTTAAAACTTTAACGAGCTTCGGGGATGGCCCATCCAAACTTAACGAGTTTAGGGGATGGCTCAACCAAACTTAATCGGACTTTAACTCGTTTCGGGATTGCCTTGAAACCAGTTTAAAAATGCAAAACGTTTGTCAATCTCTTTAATTGACTTTGGACTGTGGTTTGTTTTGTAGGGGTTTTGCAAAATCCCCAAATTCCCTGAAGATTGAAAAATATTGTTCCACATCGTGGATGAAGAATTGCGTGACCTGAATTGTCTCAACACCAGGACTTTAAGATTAAAATGGTACCCTTTGAGTTTCGATCTGTGCAAATTGCAGAGGGGCCTGAAAATGGCGTGGACAACAATGGAATTGAGGAATTTGTGGAAATATTCACACACCTTAAGACAGTACTTTTATGAATAAGTCGTTCCCTGAAGTTTGGACAATCACAAAAGGTTTCAAAATGGCAGAGAAAGCATGGCAAAAGGACAAAGAAGCAGCTCGAGTTGTCTGTGTGAATAAAGTGGGAGGATCTAGCAGTGGCTGAGTCAGACCTGTCAATCAAACCAGGGAGTTTCCCTCTCAGCACTTGAAGTTGTTTATTGAATTAAGCAATTGCCCACTTGAGAATTGACTGCAGGAAAATCGATTTGTAACTGCTATGTTTACACAGCAATTCAAGGCACTCACAGTCAATGAGACATTGAAACCATGGAACCAGATCTTGAATGGGAACCGTTTAAGCATTGAATGTGTTTAAATCACCCATCATTCTGGACAATAGGGCTGTTGCATTCTCTTTTGTTTTAGCCCAGGTGAGCTCCGGATGTGGGCGGGAACATTTTGGCCCCACAGTGCAGACACACTCACCCAGTCCAACCACTTTGAGTTAGCCAATCACAGCTTTTCTCTTGTGAATTGGAACCTTTTGGGTGCAAATTTTCCAGACAGGCAAACAGCAGGGGGCTCACCAGGTATATAAGTTAGCTCCTGAGAAGCTATCGCTCTCTTTACTTCCTGGGACCACAGGTGAGCTTCTCTCTCTCTCTCACTTCGCTGGACCACATGTGAGCAGAGTTTCTGACTCCTCAGCAAAGCAACCTAGTAAGGAGTTGGGGGATGGTAATTAAGGGGATATTGCTAAGATTGCTTAATTAACATTGTAGTCACTTACCCCTCATTTTTACCGTCTGCATTCCCCCATTTAAGCAATTTTACTGTAATCACTGTGTTCGTGTGGTATAGTTTGATATTTGATTATAGTTTCTTTTAATTAATAAAACTTGATTTTTCTCTCATCCAAACCACGTGTCTGTTTTAATATCATTAATTATAAGTCCTGCAGTCAGAACTGGAAGGTGGGGTAGCGATTCGAAACCGCTGTTTTAAAATTGGTTTATTTGGAATTGGTCAGAGTGCAGGCAAGGGCTGCAGGCTAGGTGAATTACCTTAAACCAGTTAAAAGAAGCCCCCCAACAAAATCGCAACCACGGCAGGACTGCAGGCCATTTTTGATTTGATAAGTGGTTTGGATCTGGAGAAAGTACCAGCTCTTGTTTCTCTCATTTTCAGTATGTGGGTAGCCCTGTGAATTTTAGCGGCAGTGTGTAGGCTGACCTATCGGGGTATAGGTGGCTGGTTTAAGAAGGGTGAGATGAGGGAGCAGGAGGAGTTTAAAGAGGCCAAGAATCAGGAGTCCCAGTTTGAGAAATGCCAGGCATTTATAGAGCGCCTGGTGCAGGAAGTCACTGAGACCAGAGAAAGTGAGATGAGATTGCGGGAAGAGAATGTCCGCCTTATGTAAGAGGTTACAGAGCAGGAGGAAAGGTTTAGAGAAGTAAGGACAACTTATAAGCTGGCCTGCGCCCAAAGGTTTAGTGAAGCAGATCATGGCCCCTGTAGGGCAGAGATAGAAAGCCTTAACGTGGCTTTAAAAGCTGCAAAGGGGATGATTTGTGTGATCAGCCTGAAGGCAGGTCAGCTGGATTTTACTGGCAGCCCAAGTGAAACCATCCCACAGGCAGCAACCAGAATGGTGCTGGATAGGGAATTCAATAAACCTGGGGCTCCATATCAGAAAGAGTGGTGCCAGGGGGGGAGCCATCCCTCCCAGAACAAGGTCACTTGTTACAAGTGCGGGGAGGAGGGCCACTGGCGCAGGGATTGTAAAAGGCCTGGGAGAGATGATACAGCCAGGAACCCCGCAGCCCCAACTCAGAAGGCAGAGACAGACACAATCGAGTCTGTCCTGGAGATGTTAAAATCTCTCATGAGGGCCAATCAGGGAAAGGGGGCAGCCATCAGTGGTGCTGCAGCCTCTGCCTCCCCACAAGGACTGGAAAGAAAGGGGTTTAAAGTCAACCCCAACCAGGCAGCTGGGAGTGAGCCTGAGAATAGGAATCCTCGGCCTACAGTAGGTTCAAGTTCACAGGCAAGTGCTGTAGCTTGTGTGGGGGGAGGAGCCATTCCTGGGCAGAGTGAGCTGTTTAAGCCAGGGAACAGGGAAGGAGAGTTCTGGGACCCCTGTAGAACAGGACCAGTAGCAGAAATCCGGGACAAGGGAGGCACACGGGATAGTTTTGGCCCCAAACCAAAGGCAGGTCCAAGCCCAAAATTCCCCATTTAAAGCCACCCAGGTAAGAGAACATGAGTTTGCCCACCAGTCAAGTTCAAGTTCACAGGCTGTGAACACAGGCACTGTGGCTTGTTCCCAGGGAAAAGTTGTCCAGCCCACAAATTGGGACACTTCCCTACCCCAGTGGGACCCTAGTTTTGCCCAAAGTTTGATTTTGAGCAAGTTACGTAGCTTAGAAATGGAGAAACAGCAGCCTGGGATCAGAAATCAGCAGGCTGCTGCCCATCCATTCACTGAAATTGTTCGCGCAGGCGTGGTTGCCTGTGGAATCCTAGCGGCCCCTCTTCTGTTTTCCCGCGCAGGCGCGATCGCCTGTTTCAAGCCAGAGGCTTCACAGCCTCTGCCGTGGGACAAAGAGGAGGAGGTTTGCGCAGGCGCGGCCGCCTGCTTAAATACAGAGGCTTCACAGCCTCTGCCGTGGGACAAAGAGGAGGAGGTTTGTGCAGGCGCGGCCGCCTGTTGGGATACACAGGTTTCACAGCCTCTGCCGCGGGACTCTGCGGAGGAGATTCACGCAGGCGCACTCGCCTGTTTAAAGGGACCAGCTTCCCAGCCAGCCTCTAGAATGGTTCCCCCCATGATGTGGAACCCTGGGGAGGCAGGGATAGCAATTCCTCTTGCAGGGGGGCTGGTAACAGGTTTTGGACATGGGGGAGAAGGTTCCCAGCCAGCTGGGGCTGTGACCCTGGCTCAGGGTCCACCAGCCAAAGTTTCCCCGACAGAGACACCCCTCAGAAGGTCACAGCGGGCCCGCAAGCCCAAGAAAAAGTGGTCACCAGGGTACCTGCCACAAAGAGCAATCTCCCAAACCAGGGAGAAGCCAAAGAACAAAGGTCCCCACTCAACAGCCATAAGCTGTGGGGGACCAGAGACAGGAGGCAGTCCAGCTTTGCTGCAGCCAGCAGCAATCTGTGACCATGCCAGAGATTAGCCTGGCCATCCGGAGATGGGCGGCATTTGTATTATAGCTATGTGTGTATATAGCGTGCTTTTAAGGTTTGTATTTTAAGTTTAGAATGTTTCAAATGTTTTGAGTTTAAGTAAGAAGTTTACATGTGTGCCAAATGTTTGCATTTTGATCCGAGGTTGAGGGACCCGACCATGTCTCCACCTAAGGCAGCAGGTCAGTGAGACCTGGCTGCGTGTCCTTTTAAGTTTTTGCAGGAGATTGGAAAATGAAGCAGCCCTGTTCGCCCAGCCCGAGCTGGGCACCGAATGAAGATATGGATATGGAATGTTGGGGATCACCTCGCCACCGGACGAATCCAGAGGGAAAACCCGCAGCGGCCTTCGGGAGAAACCGGACAGGGTCCGGAGGAACTTGCCTACTCCTCCTATGCGGAAGAGATGGCCCCAGCTGGGTGGGGCACGGCCCCCAACCCAGCACTCTCCTGACCGAAGTTCACTTGCGGGAGACCTCGCTGTTGAGGAGTCATGATGGGGAAGGGCGGGCGCCTTGTCAGATAGGGATGCGTTCCCCGGGGGTGGGTGGTGATGGCCCGGGAAAGATTGTATAGAGGAGGGGGAGGCCCAAGAGTCACGTGGGTGCGTTCGGGGGAGGGAGGAACTCACTCGGGGGCCCACGGGCAAAGAGGGTAAGTGTGGCTCGGAAGGATGAGTGGGTGGCCGGATCTGGGATCCAAGTTTCAGTGTGGGGCCAGGGAGAGCCTCCACACAGGCACCCATCATTTTCTGCAGCCAGTCGAGGGAAGACGGGAGGGACTGGGAGTCATGGTCCCATACTCCCCGGTCTCGGTCTGTGCCAAGGTAATTTTAAACATGAGGGGTACCCTGTCTCCACAAAGGGACAAGGGAACGGCTCGGGGCTGGAAGAACAGGCTGGTCTGTAAATCCATTCTGTCTGTTTTAAAGTTTAAGACGATCAAAGGGGGGTGGAAGGTACATTTACTGCTTGGGTGGGAGGAGCAATACCCACTCAAATTTTGCAACCCATCATTGGCACATGATGGTCGGTGTTTGTTTAAGCATGTTCAAGTTTTTTTGTATTTTGTGTTACAGCCCCAAGTTGAGCAGAGGCGTAGGATCCTCTCCATGCTTGGGATCATTTTGTGAAAACTCCAAGTTGAGCAGAGGCGCAGTACCCTCTCCGTGCTTGGGATCATTTTTTGATTACATTGTGTAACTAAGATTGCAACATTTTGTTATAAGTTATAATGTAAAAGGTGTTTGTAAATTTGGATTACATTGTATAATTTTACAAGCGTGTAGGGGTATGAGACCCCTTATTGTAAACTAGTATCTGTAAGATGCCTACCGTGCCACGGTTTTTCTTGAATTTTATGGGAAAAGACGGTTCGGGGGATCAGTGGCAGATAGCTGTTAGGTAAATACAGGAGATGGTTGTTTGTGATGGGGTCTGAAAATTTTGCTCACTCCTTCGAGTTGATACTACAAGCAAGTTGGGAGTATCAAGCGGGGGGAATGTAGGGGTTTTGCAAAATCCCCTATTTCCCTGAAGATTGAAAAATATTGTTCCACATCGTGGATGAAGAATTGCGTGACCTGAATTGTCTCAACACCAGGACTTTAAGATTAAAATGGTACCCTTTGAGTTTCGAAATGTGCAAATTGCAGAGGGGCCTGAAAATGGTGTGGACAACAATGGAATTGAGGAATTCGTGGAAATATTCACACACCTTAAGACAGTACTTTTATGAATAAGTCGTTCCCTGAAGTTTGGACAATCACAAAAGGTTTTAAAATGGCAGAGAAAGCATGGCAAAAGGACAAAGAAGCAGCTCGAGTTGTCTGTGTGAAAAAGTGGGAGGATCTAGCAGTGGCTGTGAGTCAGATCTGCTAATCAAATGGAGATTCCCTTCAGAAGCACTTGAACCCAGTCCAACCACTTTGAGTTAGCCAATCACAGCTTTTCTCTTGTGAATTGGAACTTTTTGGGCGCAAATTTTCCAGACAGGCAAACAGCAGGGGGGGGGGCTCACTAGGTATATATGATAGCTCCTGAGAAGCTATCGCTCTCTTTACTTCCTAGGACCACAGGTGAGCCTCTCTCTCTCTCTCACTTCTCTGGACCACATGTGAGCAGAGTTTCTGACTCCTCAGCAAAGCAACCTAGTAAGGAGTTGGGGGATGGTAATGAAGGGGATATTGCTAAGATTGTTTAATTAACATTGTAGTCACTTACCCCTCATTTTTACCATCTGCATTCCCCCATTTAAGCAATTTTACTGTAATTACAGTGTTCGTGTGGTATAGTTTGATATTTGATTATAGTTTCTTTTAGTTAATAAAGCTTGATTTTTCTCTCATCCAAACCACGTGTCCGTTTTAATATCATTAATTATAAGTCCTGCAGCCAGAACTGGAAGGTGGGGTAGCGATTCAAAACCGCTGTTTTAAAATTGGTTCATTTGGAATTGGTCAGAGTGCAGGCAAAGGCTGCAGACCAAGTGAATTACCTTAAACCAGTTAAAAGAAGCCCCCCTTACAGTTTATGGTAACCTGTAGGGCTAATGTTCCTTCCTTTGTATTCCTGTGCATGTCCTGTTTATAAGATACCTGGTTCTGCAAATTCTCGGCGGGAAAACAGGCTTCATTGTCCTTATGTAAAACTGGGGCGGCCCTGGACATTCTCCAGACAGTCCAATATCCAAACTTCGGGGGCTCACCCCACCTCCCCGTTGTTCCAGCCTTTTGCAAGCCCGAACATGCCTTTTAAACCAGACAAACTTCCTGGGATTTTTATTTTAAATCCCTTTTGCCCAATAACTCTTTAAAACAGTCCAAAAGTCTTTTCCTTAATCAACTCTTTGAAATCTTCTGTTTGGCCCAACCACACTTTTACTCCTTTTCCGGATTTCTTCTGTGATGTTCCCAAAATCATTTAAAAAATGACTTTCCTTGTGTTCTGGGGTTGTGCAAAAATTTTCGAACCTTACAGTTAAAGGGTGCATCCAAACATGCAAGTGAAGTTGGAGTTGGGAAGAAGGAAGAAGGAAGTGTTGCAATGGAAAGTAGACACTCAAAGGCTGCGCCCCGCTTCATGTACGCCTCCCTGGATGCGCTGCTGGGCTATGAGGAGAAGGAGGCAGATACTCTTCCCTAATAATGGGAAGATGAAGCTGGCTGTGGAAACCAAGATGTTGTCGTTGGAGGTGACAGAAGAGGTGAGCAGCAGGAGCATAGTGCCATGCTCCTAGATCCAATGCAGGAAGTGGTTTAATGACCTAAACATGGCAGGAAAGGTGAGTGCAGTGGCACATCTCCTGATGCAGGGTGCAGGCCTCTCCAATCTCTGCTCAGCTGGATGTAGATGCTGCACCTTGGGGGCCGTCGACGAACAGGATAATTCTGGAACAGCAGCAGAGAATGTGCGATGTACTGACAGGCTTTCCAAGCACACTTCCCATGTTTGCAGAGAGATTTGAGGAGTCCGCCTCAAGCATGAGTGGGATGCTGTCGTAGGCCATTGTGATGATGTCTTCTTCTATGGATAGAGTGGTCAACTGCAGGAGCATCAAACACGGCAATCGAACGACTGCATGCAGGCATTCAACAATGACTTGCACACTCTGGATGCCACCTTAAATGGGAGGACTACTATCCTGGCCTTGTCTTTTCAGTGTTCCACTGATCTGCGGCAAAGTGTTCTCCAGCACAGTGGCAGCAGGGAATAAGAGGGATGATAGTGAAAGGGGACATTGAAGTGGGGACTCCACTCAAAGTGCTTTCACCTCTCACCCGTTACTCCCCCACTCACCTCAGTCAGTACCCGACATGCTGCCTTGTGTCCTAATGGGTGAGTCTGCCCCTGCACAGGTGCAGGCAGAGCAGTCTTTGGCAGTGCCCTCACAGGCTCCAAATCCAGAGGACGTTGGCCAAGAGAAACTCAACAATCTGTGAAGGGATGTGAGCAGCCTGCTTCTACCTCTGCTCAAGCCACAGGGTTTGCACCATGTAGAAGCAATAGGAAAAGGAAGATGAAAGATTATTAGTTGCACAAGGGTATGCACATGGGTGTGTTACACATTTTGTACTGTTAAGTGTCATTTCTTCATTTGATGCACATAAATATTATTTTGCACCACTTTCCTGTGTTGCCCACTCTTGGTTGCTGGTTGGCAAGTGGCCTTTCCAATTGTTTGATAATGAATGGGAAGACCTGAATTCACAGCGAAAAATATGGGCATGTGAAAGGGATATTTGGTTGTTTGCTGGAATGCTTTGTGTTAGTGGCATGGGGGAGGTGCAAAAGGTGGGTGCACTGTTGAATCTTAAGTGAACCTCGCAATAATGGTAGCCTCCCATGCATGAATGATGATACATTGCCCTCATCACCTTCTGCCTCTCGTCTTCCTCCTCCTCCTCCTCGGAATCCTCGGAGGTCCAAAACTCGCTGCTGGGCAATGTTGTGCAGAGCACAGCACACCACGGCCATTCTGGAGACCTTGGCTGGTGTGTACTGAAGGGCGCCTCCAGATCTTCAGCATGCCAATGGCATGTTCATTGACACATCTGGTGGTCATATGACATTCATTGTAGCGCTCCTTGGTTTCATTCCTCTGGTTTCTGAGAGGTGTCACCAGCCACGTTTTATATGGGTATTCCTTGACTCCTAGCAGCCAGCCGGTAACTCTGCTTCCAGGTGTGAAGACATTTGGGAGGGTGGACTGTGCAGGATGAAAGCAACATGGCAGCTGCCCATGAATCTTGCACCCACCTGCATTAAGATCTTTTTGTGGTTGCACACCAGCTGCATATTGACGGAGTGGAAGCCCTTGCAGTTGACAAACACTCCTGGGTGATCTATGGATGCCTTAATTGCCACATGTGTGCAGTCAATGATGCCCTGCACCTGTGGGAAGCCAGCCAGAGCTGCAAATCCGAGCACCCACTCATTCTGACTGGTGTAATCGCAGGCAAATTTGACATCATTGGCGGCCCTGAAAAACAAGATATCAGTCACCTGTCTTATGCATTTGTGTGCCGCCGACTGCGAGATCCTGCAAATGTCTCCAGCAGTGCCCTGAAAGGATCCAGAGGCAGGAAAGTTGAGGGCGGTGGTGACTTTGATAGCTACTGGTAAAGTGTGGCCACCAGGTCCAGTTTGTAGCCAGTCTTGTTCCAGCAAGCTGCAAATGTCTGCTACCATCTGATGCAACACCCTGAGCCTCCTCAGACACTGGTGTTTGGACATGTCAAGGGAGCTTATCCTCTGCCTGTAGACCCTGTGTGGTGGGTATGGCCTCCTGTGAGCTGCAACGCTGCTCTCTTTTGGAACTGCAGGTCTGTGACCAGCAGGATGCTGCTGCCGCTAGTGCTGGTGCTGTTGCTGGTCATCTTGCTCCTCCTCTGACATCCAATCTAAGGCAGCATAAGCAGCACCCACCCTGATCTGATAGGTCAGAGCTCCAAAGTACAGATCAGACCTCCAAACCTCCAAAGTGTAGATAACATCTCCAATGTGTTGAAGGAACCTCCAAATGATGTAAAGTAACCTCTCAGCAGAAGTACTGCCAGCAAACCCTTTCCTACAAGCAGGTAAGAAAGTAACTGTGAGTACTGAGTACTTATTGGCATATTTCCCTGAGATTACTTCAGCCCCCTCAATTACCGCCATGTACTCGTCTTGCTTTCACTGGCGAGTTCCAGGAAAACCATGGACCTAAAGTTAAACTAAAAAATCCATGTCAATATCGCTGTAATTGAGCAATTAACATATGTTAATATGGTAGGGAACGGTAGCATAGTGGCTAGGTTTCTGGATCAGTAACCCAGAGACCTGGACATGAGTTCAAATCCCACCACGACAACTGGGAAATTTAAATTCAGTTAATTAAATTTAATCTAGAATACAAAGCTAGTATCAGTAATGGTAATCATGAAACTATCGGATTGTTGTAAAAACCCATCTGGATCACTAATGTCCTTTAGGGAAGGAATCTGCCGTCCTTACCTGGTCTAGCCTATATGTGACTCCAGACCCACAGCAACTGCCCTCAGTTGTAACAAACCGCTACAAGAAACAATAATAAGAATAAAACCGGACGGACAACTCAGCTACTGGCTTCGGACATGACAAAGCAACAACCTGACATAGTCATACTCACAGAATCATACCTTTCAGCCAATGTCCCAGATGCCTCCATCACCTGTCCTACTGGCAGGCTAGACCCACCAGAGGTGGTGGCACAGTGATGTACAGTCGGGAGGGAGTGGCCATTGGAGTCCTCAACATTGATTCCAGACCCCTTGAAGTCGCATGGCATCAGGTCAAACATGGGCAAGGAAACCACCTGCTGATTACAACCTACCACCCTCCCTCAGCTGATGAATCAGTACTCCTACATGTTGAACACCACTTGGAAGAAGCACTGAGGGTAGTAAGGGCACAGAATGTACTCTGGGTTGTGAAGGAATAGCCATGATTCAGAGAAATACACGGTACTATGAACAGATTTCTAATTTATTAATAAAAGAGATACTGGCCTAGAAATTCAGTGGCGGCCCGTTTGGGGCACCAGTCTCACCAGGGCGCCGGAAGAACCACCCCGGAAGGAGTCGCGAGCGCCCGCCGGAAATTCAGTTTGAGCGCCCCAAACGGAAACGCGGTGCTACTCGAGGCGCCCTGCATCCCTCTTGGGGCGCTGTAACTGAAGTTCGCAGTGCAACATGCCGCAGTGCCGGGCTCTTGGGAGACAGCCAGCACAACGCGGTGGGGGGGCTCAGGAGGCCGGGGATGGCTGCGAGAGGAGTTGCTGGCAGGCGGCCAGCAAAAAAAATGGCCGCCCCGCACCTCAGCGCCTCTACCGCCGCAGGTAGGCCCCCCTGAACCGGTCGCAAATTGCGACCGGCGTTACAGCAGGGGGCGCTACCAAATTTCGCGATCGGGGCGGTAGCGGGGCGCTGCGCACACCGATGACGTCATCGGTGGCGGCACAGCGCTAACGGCTAGCGCCACCATTAGCGCCTCACTAAATTTCGCGGGAGGCATTGCCAGTGGCGCTAAACCCACTAAGTGCCCTCTTTGGGCGCTAACTGGTGGCGCAGCCCACCGAATTTCTAGGCCACTGGGTGTAAAAGACACAAGTCTCAGCAGACACAGGCTGTAAACAGAAATACAGGCTTCTGAGATAAGATCAGTTGATAACAAAGTTATAAACAAGCTTTGAAATGGGAATTAGTTAAAATACGATAACAATGAAAGATTGAAATGGCAGTTTGGCGATTCCAGAGAGTCTATGGTTTGCAACCAACACAATGGAAGACCCAGTTTGAGTGTGAAGAGCTAACATGATAAAACAGAAACTCAAACATTAAAAGAGGCATGTGCCTTTGAAACATGATATCAAGTAAAAGAAACATCTGCTGGTCAAATAGTTTTATGTTAAATTTGGAAAACAGGAACCATAAGATTAACCAATTGAGATAGCTAGAAAACAAGTAAACACACAGTTAAAGTGGTTTTGATTTACATATAGTAAAAACCATACCAACAAGTCTTTGAAGATATAACTTCAATAGAGACACCAAGCAATTGCATTGTGTTTGTATTGAACATGGAGAATAAGGAAAGACACAGGGGCCGATTTTCCTGCAGGTGCGGGGAATTGTCGATTTCCCCAAATGTCGGGTTCCGACACGAATCTAAATGGGTCTGCCAGCTGGATGCAATTTTCGCACAATTGGCCAATTAATTTCCAGCGTGTGGGCACCCTTGCTAATTGTCTATTTCCAGTCAGAAAGTCCCACAGTATGATGTCATCATTTGTGGTGCTTTTAAAGTCAACACAAGCTTTTCAACCTCTGCAGGCTTCCCAACGAGCCGTCCAGTATGGCAGAGGAGCCTGCAGCAGCTGCTGCCAGCGGCAGAGCCCGAGCTGCCACCAAATTTGACGAAACCCCACTGCAGACATTAGTGGATGGGGTTAGGGCCCACAGGGAGGTCCTCTTCCCTAGCTCAGGGAGGAAGAGGCCTCCCAATGAGACCAAGGCTGCTTGGATGGAGGTGGCAGCAGAGGTGAACTCTCAGGGAGTCACCAGAAGGACCTGGATGCAGTGCAGGAAGTGATTCCATGACCTTCACCCTACAGGAAAAGTAAGTGTGAAGTTTCCATCACCCTCAACCTGATCCCCATTGCCTTTCCCCAACAGCACTCAGCTTCAGCACTCTCTTCCTCCACATCCTACTTCACAGTCACATCCATGCACCCTTACCCATTCCCTCTCTCTCTATGCTCACATTCACATAACTATTCCACCATGCAGCTCTCACACTGCCTCTCACTCAGATGCTTGGAACACAACTGACAACACACAGGGAGGGCCCTTGGTCTTGCAGCCTCACACCATCTTTGTCAATTTCTAAGTATCTATGCTATGCAATCTCTAAACTCACTCCTGCACTCTCACTCAAACTCCACTTGTCTCCCTCATTGCAGGAAAAGAGAGCTCACAACAGGAGAGAGCGATCCAGGACTGGAGGAGGCCCACCCTCAATCACCCACCTGACCCCCTGGAAGGAAGGAGTGATGGAGAGTGTCAGGGCTGACGTGGCTGCGGAAGCTGGGGAAGGGGAGACAGGAGTAAGCCCGCAAGCTGGTGACAGAATAGTTTTCCGTCTCTCTCATTGACATAGCATGAGTCGCTGTTATGATTCTGAAGTTACATCATTTGGACTTATGAGCATCTGCAAAATCCAATGTGCAAATAGCCTTGGCATCACATCTCTAACTCTTTCCTTTAGTCCCCCACAGGACCATCCAGAGCCCCCGTCCCCACTGTCGAGGAGGAAGAGGCTGTGCAGCCAGGCTCCTCAGAGGAAGCTCCAACCTCTGAGGGCGCAGCGTCAGCAGAAGTAAGCGCACCCGGCACCAGCGCAGACACTCACACATTGGGGGGGCCTTCGGGACATAGAGTAATATTGCCACCTGGTGTTTCACAGCTCACAAGTGAGCATCAGCAGATTGTGGAGACAGGGACAGCAGTGGAGAGTCCTCGTCGGAGGGCGCAGGCCTCTGCCAGCTCAGCTCAGCTGCATGTCGACCCTATGCCTCTGGGTCCATCCGCAAGAGAGGAGGTGATGGATCTCCATGCACAGATGCAGGAGTCACTGGCAGGTTTTGTCTCCAGGGTCTCTGCGAGTGTGGAGCGAATGGAGGAGTCCATGGCGAACATGAGCAGAGCCTTACTGGAGTCATTGGCGCATGAAAGCATCACCACGGTAAGGATGGCTACCTCCGTGGTAAGGCTGGCTACCGCTGAGGAGAGGAGGGCTGCGGCCGAGGAGAGGAGGGCTGCGGCCGAGGAGAGGGGTGCTATGGCCGAGGAGAGGAGGGCTCCGGCCATGGAGGATCTTAGTCGCCAGGGTATGGAAAACATGGTGAGTGCTCAGAATAGAATGACATCTCTTGAGGAGCGATGGGCATCTACTGAGCACCGAAACCAGACCTTCATGGAAGTCCTTCTGAGCAGGACTTCCAGTGCAGATACGGGTCCCCATGGCCCCCCTGATGTGCAACAAGGTGCTCTGCAGCCACTTACAGGTGCTGAGGGGGAGCTGATCCATGAGAGGGAGGTTGTTGGCACACCTCAAGGAAGTGGGGGCTCCTCTCCGCGCGCTCACACTTCCATGCCACTTCAGAGCCCTGCCAGAGTCCACACCCAAGTGAGATAGGCGTCTCAACCCCTGCACAGCCGCAGGAGCAGCAGACTGCTGGCGAGCCGTCAAAGGCTTGTCACCCCAGAGGACGCGCGCCAAACGTATTGAGACAGGGGCAACAGGAAGGTGAGCAAGGGGCCTCCACATCTGCTGAAGCCACAGGGGTACCACTACATAGGAGCACGCATAAGAGAAAAATAAAGCACCACTAATCACAAGGGTAGACACTTGGGTGAAAAGTTCTGTATATAGTTTTAATGCCATCAGTTTCTTGTACATAAAAAATCTGCTGGCAACTGCTGCAGTTGTGGCGTCTGTCATTTGGCGAATGGAGATTTCACATTGAGGCCTTAGGATTACTTGCAGATGTCAGCAAGCTGGTCAAATAGGTAGAAATGCACAGGGATGGGCCACTGTCCATGGTCAGTTAAGAAGCAGCGAGGCTACAGTGTTTGATGTACCAGGCTAAGCAAATCTGGCAAGGATGATTGCGTTCCTTGCATTCCGGCCAGCAATGTTCTCGCCTACTGGTGCCACTGATTGATGGGCCTCTGCAGGATGCTCGTTTCCGGCCTCTTCCTCCTCCTCCTCCTCCTCAGCATCATCCTCATCCGAGGCGGCTCTGTGAGGAGCCTCTTGGTCCTGCGGAATTGGCAAGTCACAACGCTGTGCCATGTTGTGAAGCACACAGCAAACCACGACGATTTTGGAGACCCTGGCTGCTGAGTACTGTAGGACTCCACCTGATCTATCGAGACATCTGAAGCACATATTTAGCAATCCGATGGTTTGCTCGATAATGCATCTGGTGGAAATATGGCTGGAGTAGCGTTCCTCAGCTTCGTTGTCTGGTCTCATCAACGGCGTCATTAGCCAAGTCCGCAGGGGATAGCCCTTGCCTCCAAGTAGCCATCCCTGAGGTTCGTTTGGTGGACTGAATAGCAGAGGCACAGTAGACTGGTGCAGTATGAAGGAGTCATGGCAACTGCCAGGGTACTTGGCACAAACATGCAAAATCTCCTTCTTGTGGTCACATACCAGCTGAACGTTAAGGGAGTGGAAACCCTTGCGGTTGACAAAAACTCCTGGATTGCAATGGGGTGCTCTAACGGCCACATGTGTGCAGTCAATGACGCCCTGCACCTTTGGAAAGCCTGCCAGCTGAGCGAATCCAAGCGCTCGCGCCCTCACACTTGCGCGATCCCTGGTGAAATGGATGTGATTGTGCGCGAGGGCAAAGAGGGCATCGGTCACCTGAGTGATGCAAGTGTGTGCGGCCGCCTGGGAGATGCCGCTGATGTCTGCTGCTGATCCCTGGAAGGAGCCTGAGGCAAAAATGTTGAGTGCGGTGGTGACTTTCATGGCCACTGGTAAGGAGTGTCGACCTGGTGCTCTGGGCTCCAGGTCTTGCTGCAGCATTGCGCACATGTCAGTCACTACCTCTCGCGAAAGTCAGAGCTGCCTTTGGCACTGCTGCTCAGTCATGTTGAGGTAGCTGTAGACCCTGTTTGGGGGGTATCTCCTGCGCTGACGACCTTCTATGCGCTGGCCCCTTCTGGCCTGTGCTGCCTCAGGTGTCTGAGCCGCAGCCTGTCGCCCCTGCTGCTGCTGCTGTTGCTGGTGCTGCTGTTGCTGGTGCTGCTGTTGCTGCTGGATCTGCTGCAGCCTCCTCTGCTGTTGGAGATCCTCTAATGCCAAGAAGGGAAGGAACAAAAGGCCTCCCATGCCTCTGGCAGATGCCTCCATTGAGGAAGCGCTGAGTCAGGGTGGTGAGAGGGGCTTCCCAGGAGCTCACACTGGAGAAGTGTGTGAGGCTCCAACCTTCCACAGCTGTGCCAAAGCCTTGAACAAGTTGCCCCAAGCCTGAAACAACAAGGTCCTGCAACCTACAAATGCTGCCTGATTTAATCTCTTCTTTCCTGATTGACCTGCAGCTGAAAGTAAGCAAGCCGACATTGTTCACGTCAAGTTTCAACAGCGGTGTTCCCACCAGGCGTGGTTTATGTGGGGAAAGGCTGAAAATTGCAAGGGCCCCTTAAAATGACATTATAGATGCCAATTATTGCTGATTAGGCTCCCGACGACCAGTCCCAGCTGCTGCGGGCGGGACTGATTTGGGACGCTTTGAAACGCCGGGGCGAAAGTCGGACGGGGCGGGGAATCGGGTGGGGGGGTCGTAACCCCCTATTTCTGTGATTTTCCACCCCCGCACGCCTGAAACCCCGCCTGACGGCTCCAGGAAAATCGAGGCCACAATGTCTGCAAAAAAGCAGTTAAGCCAAAATTAAGAATTGAATGAAGAATCTTCGGTAAGAATGATATCAAACAGAAACCATAGCTGTCATTGTTTTTATGATGGTTTTTGGAACACCTAAAAGTAGAGAAATAATTATGCATGCAATAGTTGAATTGATAGTAACATAGAAAGCATTCAAACAGAGGGATCAATAAAAACAATTAGCTGACATCAGCAGAGAACATCAAAGAAGAAACCAAAGCCAAAAGGGTATAAAAAAAAGGCCTTTTTTAACAGAACGTCAGAACACGCTGAACGGGCAGGGCATTTCTCAACTTTCCAGAGGCAATTCTGTAAGTTTTTAACTATGAGTCTTGGGAAGTTAAAGTATTGATTTTTGGTGGATGTTCTGGATTTCGAAATAAGAAATAAGAAATATAACGAAGTAAAGATTTGAGAATAAGGATCTCTGAGAAATAAGAAATTTAAGCTAATTGTACTTTGAATTGTTAATCACAGAATCACAGAAACCCCACAGTGCAGATAGAGGCCATTTCGGCCCATCGAGCCTGCACCGACACATATCCCACCCGATCCACATAACCCCTACACCAACACATATCCCACCCTATCCCCGTAACCCCACGTATTTAATCCCCCTAACACTAAGGGTCAATTTATCATAGCCAATCAACCTAACCCGCACATCTTTGGACTGTGGGAGGAAACCGGAGCACCCGGAGGAAATCCACGCAAACACGGGGAGAATGTGCAAACTCCACACAGACAGTCACCCGAGGCTGGATTCGAACCCGGGTCCCTGGCGCTGTGAGGCAACAGTGCTAACCACTATGCCACCTTAATGTTGCGACTGATTCAACAGATGTTAACTGAATGCCAGCTCTTAAATAAAACTATATAGGGGAGAAATTGAGTATAGCCCCGTTTGGGGCACAAGCCTCGCCAGGGCACTAAAAGTAGTGCCCCGGAAACATTTGCGCCCCCGCACTGGAAATTGAGTGGTTGCGCCCCCAAAGGGAAGCGCGGCGCTACTGGAGGCGCCCCGCATCCCTCTTGGGGCGCTGCAAGTGAATATCGTGGCACTATGTGCTGCAGCGCCACATGCTGCGACACGTCGTGCTGCGGTATTGCAGACTTTCCTCAACTTCTTAAAGGGGAGGGGCCTTGTGCAGCGTGATCTGGGGCCCAGCTGGGCCCCTGGGGATCGGGAGTGCAGGCAAAAGAGCCCGGCACTGAAGAGACGTGCCGGGCTCTTGGAGCGCAGCCGGGGGGCCGGGGACGGAAGCGCAGGCAGGTGCTGGCAGGCGGCCAACAACAAAAATGGCCGCCCCGCGCCTCGCCTTTAATTTGCACCTCCCCGGCCGCAGTTAGGCCCCCCTGAACCCGTCGGGCATAGCGTCTGGCGGTAAATCAGGGGGCGCTGCTGAATATCGCGGCCGCGGTGTCAGCGGGGCGCTGCGCACACCGATGACATCATCAGCAGCGGCGCAGCTCTAACGGTTAGCACCACCACTAACGTCCCATGGAATTTAGCAGGAGGCGTGGGCAGTGCCGCGCCCGGGCGCCAGTTGGCTTGCGACCCACTTAGCGCCCTTTTAAGGCACTAACGGGTGGCGCAACCAACTGAATTTCTCCCCCTATATTTCTAGAATTGTCTCAAAGAGTAATTCTGTATAGACTCGCGAACCCACAAATTCTGTACACTCTTTTCTAAGGAGTTGCAGAATTCTGGGGGGTATTCCGGACCCTTATAATATTCGGAAGGTTACAGCCTAGTTCAACTTATTAAAAGTACTATCCGGAGGATGGTAACATCTTTAGTCATTCCTTACCTTTGGGGAGAGATAACCTGAACCTTTAGACCCATTTAAGCATCTTATGTAATTCGGCTATCTCTAACTTAAGTTGAGAGTGAACGCCTGGGGAATACGCCTGATCTGGGGTAGCCCAAAAGGGCTAGGACTGTAACTAACCCTTCAGGGTGGGAGACGTCAATGTCCATCACCAAGAGTGGCTCGGTAGCACCACTACTGACTGAGCTGGACGAGTCCTGAAGGATATAGCTGCCAGACTGGGCATGCAGCAGGTAGTGAGAGAACCAACATGAGGGAAAAACCTACTTAACCTCATCCTCACCAATCTACCTGTCGCAGATGCAACTGTCCATGACAATATTGGCAGCAGTAACCACCGCACAGTCCTTGTGGAGACGAAGTCCCATCTTCACACTGAGGACACCCTCCATCGTATTGTGTGGCACTACCACCAGTGCTAAATGGGATAGATTCAGAACAGATCTGGCAGCTCAAAACTGGGCATCCATGAGATGCTGTGGGCCATCAGCAGCAGCAGAATTGTATTCCACCACAATCTGTAACCTCATAGCCCGGCATATCCCTCACTCTACCATTACCATCATGCCAGATGACCAACCCTGGTTCAATGAGGATTGTAGAAGAGCATGCCAGAAGCAGCACCAGGCATACCTAAAAATGAGGTGCCAACCTGGGGAAACTGCAACACAGGACGACATGCATGCTAAACAACGAAAGCAGGGCTAAGCGATCCCACAATCAACGGATTAGATCAAAGCTCTGCAGTCCTGCCACATCCAGTCATGAATGGTGGTGGACCATTAAACAACTAACGGGAGGAGGAGGCTCCATGAATATCCTCATCCTCAATGATGGTGGAGCCCAGCACAGAAGTGCAAAAGACAAGGCTGAAGTGTTGGCAACCAACTTCGGCCAGAAGTGCCGAGTGGATGATACATCTCAGCCTCCTTTTGAGGTCCCCATTATCACAGAAGCCAGTCTTCAGCCAATTCGATTCACTCCATGTGATATCAAGAAATGGCTAAGCGCACTGGATACAGCAAAGGCTATGGGCCCTGACAACATCCTGGCTATCGTGCTGAAGACTTGTGCTCCAGAACTAGCCATGCCTCTAGCTAAATTGTTCCAGTACAGCTACAACACTGGCATCTATCCAACAATGTGAAAAACTGCCTACAAAAAACAGGACAAATCCAATCCGGTCAATTACCACCCCATCAGTCTACTCTTAATCATCAGCAAAGTGATGGAAGATGGAAGACAGTGCTATCAAGCGGCACTTATTCACCAATAACCTGCTCACTGATGCTCAGTTTGGGATCCGCCAGGACTACTCGGCTCCAGACCTCATTATAGCCTTGGTCCAAACATGGACAAAGGAGCTGAATTCCAGAAGTGAAGTGAGAGTGACTGCCCTTGATATCAAGGCAGCATTTGATTGAGTGGGGCATCAAGGAGCCCTAGTAAAATTGAAGTCAATGGGAATCAGGGGAAGAACTCTCCACTGGCTGGAGTCACACCTAGCACAAAGGAAGATGGTTGTGGTTGATGGAGGCCACAGGACATTGCTGCAGGAGTTCCTCAGGGCAGTATCCTAGACCCAACCATCTTCAGCTGCTTCATCAATGACCTTCCCCCCATCATAAGGTCAGAAGTGGGGCTGTTCGCTGATGATTGCACAGTATTCGGTTCCATTCACAACTCCTCAGATAATGAAACAGTCCATGTCCGCATGCAACAATTCCTGGATGACATTCAGGCTTGGGCTGGTAAGTGGCTGGTAACATTTGCACCAAACAAGTGCCAGACTGCAGTGTGTACCATCTACAAGATGCACTGCAGCAACTTGCTAAGGCCTCTTCGACCGGACCTCACAAACCCACGACCTCTACCACCTAGAAGGACAAGGGCAGCAGGTGCATGGGAGCATCATCACCTTTAAGTTCCCCTCCAAGTCACACGCCATCCTGACTTGAAAATATATTGCCGATCCTTCATAGTCGCTGGGTCAAAATCCTGGAACTCCCTCCTTAGCAGCACTATGGGAGTACCTTCACCATGTGAACTGCAGCGGTGCAAGAAGGTGGCTCACCTCCACCTTCTCAAGGGCATTTATTTATGGGCAATAAATGCAGGCCTTGCCAGCAATGCCCACATCCCAGGAATGAATTAAAAGAAAATGTTAAGTGGCAAACTGCCTCTCCCGAGTGGGTTGCTCGCACACAGCCTAATGTGCTGGCATGAAACCCGGAATTCAACGGGTTGGAGGCAGCTTCCCGATGCCCTGTCAATTTCGCTGGTTTTAAAGCCCCACCCACGCCCAAACCCATGCGCTCCTGCATATTAAAATCCAGCCCGCTGTCTATGGGACTGTTAACGAAATTTGCCTTACTCAGAATAATGTTCCCCTTTAAAAGTGGTTCATTTCAGAATTAAGTTGTTTCAAGTTATGATAATTCTTTCATAGAGTCTAGGGGGGAAAATTCAGTTGCTTTGTGCCTCCCGTTAGCGCTCGAGGGTGCTAATGGGGCATAAAGCAACTAGCGCCCAGGCGCGGTGATGTTTGTGCCATTTGCAAAATTGACCAGAGATTTTGCGCTAAGCACTATGCCACGATCTCCTGCACCCGCAAACCGTGACATCAGTTGAGTGTGCCACGCCCCGGTAGCGCCCCGGACCGGATATTGAGTGGCGCCCCCTGCCTTACCGCCTGCTGCTAACAATGACAGGTTGAGGGGAGCGTTTTGCAGTCAGGAAGGGACTTTAAGAACTCCCCTTTAAGAACTGGCCGGTGCCAGTGTGTCTGTGTCCCATTGCTGACTGACATCACATGAGCTTCACCAGCGCTCTGAGGTAGCGCTTTGTTCCTCGGCCTTTGCGCCTTAAGAGAGGTGTGTAGCGCCTGATTTAACGCTCCAATCACCTTCAGGGGTGATAGGAGCCAAGTTTGCAGTTGAATTTCTCCCCCATAGAGCCATTCGGCCCATCGAGGCTGTGCCAGCTCTCTGTAGTGCAATCCAATCAGTCCCATTCCCCCGCTCTATCCCCGTAGCCCTGCAAGTTTATTTCCCTTGTGTCTATCCAGTGTTCCCTTGAAAACATTGAGTGTGTCCGCTTCCACCACTTCCGTCGGCAGCGAATTCCAGGTCATCATCACTCGCTGCGTAAAAAAGTTTTTCCTTACCATCCCCCCATAACTCTTGCCCAGAACCTTAAATCTGAGTCCCCTAGTCCTTGTACCATCACAGAAATCACAGAAATCACAGAAACCACACAGTGCAGATAGAGGCCATTTCGGCCCATCGAGCCTGCACCGACACATATCCCACCCGATCCCCGTAACCCCTACACCAACACATATCCCACCCTATCCCCGTCACCCCACGTATTTAATCCCCCTAACACTAAGGGTCAATTTATCATAGCCAATCAACCTAACCCGCACATCTTTGGACTGTGGGAGGAAACCGGAGCACCCGGAGTAAACCCACGCAAACACGGGGAGAATGTGCAAACTCCACACAGACAGTCGCCCGAGGCCGGATTCGAACCCGGGTCCCTGGCGCTGTGAGGCAACAGTGCTAACCACTATGCCACCAGTGGGAATAGCCTTTCCCCGTCTAGCCTATCAAAACCCGTCATAATCTTGTGCAACTCTATCAGATCACCCCTCAACCTCCTTTGCTCTAATGAAAACAAATCCAGCTTCTCCAACCTGTCCTTGTAGCTAAGATCCCCCTTCCCCAGAACCATTTTTGCAAATCTCCTCTGCACCCTCTCAAGGGCCTGCACATCCTTCCTAAAGTGTGGTGACCAGAACTGGACGCAATACTCCAGTTGTGGCCTAACCAGCACTTTATAAAGATTCAGCATAACTTCTCTACTTTTGTACTCAATACCTCGATTTATGAAGCCCAAGATCCCATATGCTTTGCTGACCACTCTCTCAATATGTCCTGCCACCTTCAGGGACCTATGCACATTAACTCCCAGGTCCCTTTTTTCCTTAAATATATTTATCTTTGAATCTTAATAAATAAAATAAATCTTTAATAATGCATAACTGTCAATTTCTGGTCAAAATATAAATATGATGAATAGCTATTCCGGTTTGAAGTTATTTCTTCTGTGCTCAGTCAAATCCCACTAGGTCATATCTAAATGTATTTACGGATGCAGTGTAATGCATTAATACGATTAAAGAATAAAATCATTTTTCTTTGATATTACAAGCTCAAACACTGGTGATGCCACAAATGTTTCTGGTGCAGAGAATTCATAAATCAAACAAAGAAACTTTGGGCAAGTCAGCTTCTGAGAGGCTCCAAGAGAGACCCCATGAGAAAGATGCCAAGGGTGAGATCTTATGGAAGAGGGAGATCCCCTGGAGATCTCAAAGGGAAGGAGACTTTGAGAGGCCTATTTCCTCTTTCTTTCCCCCTGTTTTCAGTTTTTCTTGTGTTTCGAGCTCCATCAACATCCTCCACTTGGCTTCCTCATTCTGTGTTGCTAAGTTGCCTGGAGCTCCACAGTAATCACTGCATGAGTGTACGAGGGAGAGAAAGAAAAAGAGGAAAGTGAGAAACCTCAAAAACAAATCTGGTAGAAGAAAAATAAAGATGAGTAGTGATAAAAGGAATCCAAGCTCCATCACAACAGCAATGAAAAAAGGATCAATGAATTTCCATTTAAAAATTAAAATGTGAAGTAGTAAAAGTGAAATGCATATGTTAGTGGGAAGATTTTTCAAATTGAACAAGTAGTTTTTAAAAAGTGTACTTTGTGACATGTATATAAATTGCTTATAATTTTCAATAAAATTAATAGATTGCTTTAAAATAATATGTGAGTAATGAGTATAAAGCTTGTGGAGTGGGGTCAAAGGTTACATAAGACAGGCGGTGCAAGTATCCTTCTTAACAAATGCCAATTTTACCAGTGACAATGACAAATTGTGACTCAGCAATGCTGGACTTTGCTCTTTGTCGAGTGCTCTCCCGGTTTGAGGACCACTGCTATAAGCAAGATATACATTTAAAAAAACACTTTAGCACTGTACAGATCAGTTTACTTACCCAGACATGTTGTGAAGTTTATTTCTCTTATCTGAAGCTCTTCTAGCATGTAAAAAAATGAGTTTAGCAATGTCACGTCCTCTAGGTCACATCTAATTGTCTTTAGTGTTGCATCACAACAATAATTACTTGAATTTATATAACGCCTTTAACATAGAAAATCATCCCAAGGTTTGCCACAGAGGTGTAATGAGATCAAATTGAACGTTGACCCAAAGAAAGAAGGATTAGAAGGTGTGATTAAAAGCTTGGTCAAATAGATGGATATTTTAAGTAGGGTCTTAAAGGAGGAGACAGACAAGAATATCAGTAAATATTTCACTAAGTTTTTGAAACAAAATGTATTCTCTACCAGCTACAGGTTAGTTTAACAATTCAATGTAATTTGGCAATTGTATAACCAATAAAATGCTAAGTCAACAGTCTCTTGTCAAGGGACTTTTCATCACCCTCTGACTGGAACAATCTGATCAAGTGCTCAGCAGAACACGTGTCAGGAGCGAACTCTTCTGTAAAAGTGTCTGATAATTCTTACAAAGGCACTTGGGCACTGCATTCCAAATCTGACTTAGATACATCTGGCAATTGTCGATGCTGGTTTCTCTGAATCTCTTGACACAGGCTGCTGATGACACTAGCCACCCACTCACATGCTTCAGAAATGGTGATATTCCTCTTTCATCCACCTGCAGGCCTGTAGACATTCCAATTTCCTACAGTTTCCTGACTGTGGTGTATGTGCCTTTAAGAGCCCCTGTGTACTGTAATGCTGGTAATGGCCACTCGAGCTATATAAGCCTGTATAGTGTCTTGTATCTGTTAGTTCACCTCCAGACTTTGTTCAGTAAACACCTGTAAACCAACTCCTACATTCCGTGTCTTCATTAACACACGGATACAACAGTGGCGACGAATTGGAAACGGACTTACCTGCAATTCGGCAACACCTCAAGGAGATCGATTCCTCAGATGAAGGTCGAAGAAAAACAAGAAAGAAAGGGAAAAGCTGTAGTTTCACCAGCTAGCCGAGCTGGTGGCAGGTACTGAAATAATCCTTCCTGGGCGGCAGGCTGGGGCTCGATCGGCTGGCTCTGCAGCAGGGTCGAGCAGCGAAGGCGGAGGCAAACAGAAACGGAGGGTGGAGCACTCAGGAGACGGCCGGCGCTGCAAAGCAGGTCGGCATTCGGACCAAGCAGAGGGAGGGAAAAGTCCCAGAGAGACCGGCGGGAACGAGTCTCCACCTATTAAAAATACCTGTGTAAAAAAAATGTTTTTAAAACGCGGAGAACAGCGTTGTCAGCAATGGCAGCGGCGGGAAAGCGCGGTAGGCGCCATTTTTTTTCTGCCGGGAAGAAAGGAAGGCGCGGGAGGCGCCATTTTATTTTTCAGGATGCCTAAGACTGGCAATATTACTGCTCTCAATAGTAATGTAGAGAATTGGACCACATATGTGGAAAGAGTGGAAAAATATTGCACAGCGAATGAAATAAAAGATGATAAAAAGGCATCGGTACTTCTAAATCTAATGGGCGCAAGGACATACGGGCTGTTACAAAACTTAATCACTCCAGCCAAACCGATGGATAAGAATTTGAAGGAGATTGTTGATACCCTACACTGCCAATTCGGGACAGGACTGGCAGATTCTCTACGAGACAAATTCGTCTGCGGTCTCCTAAATGAAGGAACACAAAAAAAGCTACTTTCTGAGAAAGATTTGACACTGGACAAGGCTTTCAGTGTGACTGTATCATACAAAGCAGCTGCAAGAGGAGCTGCAGAGATACAGCAAAAGCCACAGGACTTCGGCACCCATGAAATGACACGGGGTTTCGAGAGATGTTATCGCTGCGGCAGATCCACCCATGACCAGAGGGACTGCTGGTTCAAGGACAAAGCATGCAGGCAATGCCGAAAGATGGGTCACATTACACGTGTATGCCGAACTGGAAAAAAAAAATCCACTGACAGAAAAAAAATCAATTAGGAAAAGTACAGAAAGGTACAAATGATGACGGACAGTAGCTCCAAAGACCAGAAGAGCAATAGCGACTCCGGAAACAAGAGATTAAGCTATCTCAAATTACATAATGTAATTGCCAAAGAAGATTACCAGACCATTTGGGTTACCCTCACGATAGCGGGGTCCCCAGTTAAAATGGAGCTAGATACAGGATCAGCCCTAACCGTCATAAGTCGACGGGATAACGAGCAACTATTTCTGCATATACCTTTGAAAGACACAACCATTATCTTGAAAACATATACGGGGCAGAAAGTATACCCAAAAGGGAAAATAAAGGTGCCTGTTGAATACAGCGGCAAGGAAATACAGAAGTTGTATTTATACATTCTGCAAGATGGTGGTCCACCGCTGTTGGGACGTGAATGGATCAGGAAGATACGTTTAGACTGGCACTCCATTCAGGCACTGACGGTGACCAGTAAGAAAAAAAATGACGATGACGTCATACCTGAATGATTAAAAGACATCTTGGCCAACGCCAAGGAAGTGTTTCAACAGGAACTAGGAACCTTGAAAGGCATCACCACCTCAATAAAAGTGGAAGATGCGGCAATTCCCAAGTTTTTTAAGGCAAGGCCGGTGCCATACGCAATTCGTCCAGCAGCCGAGGCAGAGCTGGAGAATTTGGAAAAGGCAGGCGTATTATCCAAGATAGATTGGAGCGAGTGGGCAACACCCATTGTCCCGGTCATGAAGAAAACATTGAATAATGATAAATCTGAAGAACAGAGAAAAATTCGCATCTGTGGGGACTTCAAGGTGACTGTAAACCCGGTCCTTCACACGGTACAGTATCCTCTTCCGAGGATAGAAGATATTTTCGCCTCACTATCCGGAGGGAAACATTTCACCAAAATTGACTTGGCACAGGCATATCTACAGATGGAAGTTGAAGAGGCCTCTAAAAAGTATCTCACGATAAACACACACAAAGTCCAAAGATGTGCTGGTTAGGTTGATTGGCTATGATAAATTGACCCTTAGTGTTAGGGGGATTAAATACATGGGGTTACAGGGATAGGGTGGGATATGTGTTGGTGTAGGGGTTACGGGAATCGGGTGGGATATGTGTCGGTGCAGACTCGATGGGCCGAAATGGCCTCTATCTGCACTGTGGGGTTTCTGTGATTCTGTGATTCTGTGATACCAGTACAATCGACTGGTTTTCGGAGTAGCATCAGCTCCAGCTATCTGGCAAAGAGCTCTGGAGCAAGTCCTCCAAGGGATTCCGGGGACTCAATGCTACCTAGACGACATCCTTGTAACAGGAGAAAACGACAACGAGCACCTTGTCAATTTGGAGCAGGTGCTCACTAGGCTGAGAGAACAGGACCTACGAGCATATCGCCCCACGTGCGCATTTTTCCAGAAACAAATATCATATTGTGGCCACATAATTAAGGAGGAAGGGTTGAATAAGTCACCTGAAAAAATTGAAGTGGTCATAAAAGCCCCAGCACCTGAAAATGTCTCACAATTAAGGTCGTTCCTGGGATTGATAAATTACTATCATAAATTTTTACCGAACTTGTCAACTGTTCTGCACCCTCTTAACGAACTGCTACAAACGGGAGTAATTTGGAAATGGAGCAAAGACTGTAAATGTGCCTTCCAGAAATGCAAAAGCTTGATCACGTCCAAGGAAGTTTTGGCTCATTACAACCCATCACTGCCAATCAGACTGGCGTGCGATGCATCCACTTACGGCGTAGGATCGGTATTATCGCATAGATTCCCTGATGGCTCGGAGCGGCCGATAGCTTTTGTGTCACGCTCATTGAACTCAGCTGAGCGTAACTATGCCCAGATCGACAGGGAAGCACTCAGCCTGGTATGGGGAGTGAAGAAATTCAACCATTACCTACATGGACAAAAATTTACCTTGTTGACTGACCATCAACCCCTCGTCTCCATATTCAACCCTAAAAAGGGTGTTCCTATTATGACAGCGCAAAGGCTACAGAGGTGGTCCCTTTACCTAGGGGCACACCAATATGATATAGAATACAAAGGATCAAAACAGCATGGGAATGCTGATGGGTTATCGCGTCTACCGTTGCCAATGGTAGAAGAGGCACCTACAGTGGACCCAGTGGAGATGTTCCACTCAACCATAGTGGAATGTCTACCAGTAACAAATTCTGCCATTGAGAAGGAAACGAGAAATGACCCGACTCTCTCATGAGTCTATGATTTAACTCCAGGATAAAGTGCTAAAGGAGCTTCACGAGGGGCATCTGGGTGGAGTGAAAATTAAGAACCTAGCCAGAGCGTTTGTGTGGTGGCCAGGTATCGATGGAGACATCGAAGAAATGACCAAGAGCTGCCTAGGATGCCAGAAGGTGCAAAACGCCCCACCACAAGCCCCTCTACATCCATGGGAGTGGCCCTCATCTCCATGGCAAAGGGTACACATCGACGTTGCTGGTCCATTTATGGACTCAATGTTCTTAATCGCGGTTGATGCACATTCCAAGTGGCCGGAGGTAATAAAGATGTCCTCCACCACCACGGAAAAAACTATCACAGTATTAAGGACCATATTTGCCAGGAATGGGCTGCCTGAACAGATCTGTTCTGATAATGGACCGCAATTTGTGTCCGAAGAATTCAGGAAGTTCTTAAAAAACAATGGGGTTAAGCACTACACGTCCGCCCCATACCATCCCGCCACCAATGGATTGACTGAAAGGTTTGTCCAGACCTTCAAGAAGGCCATAAAGGCCATGGGTAATGAAGACATAAATCTACAGCATAAGGTAGATAACTTCTTGTTTGCATACAGGAATGCAACACATGTGGATACAAACCAAACTCCCGCCATGATGTTCTTCAATAGAAGCCTAAGATGTCGGCTGGATTTGATCAAGCCAAACATCAGAAGGGACGTGGAGAACCGGCAATTTCAAGGCATGAATGAAAGGCCAACTAGAACCTTCCAGATAGGTCAACAAGTTTTGGCCCGTGACTACAGTACCGAGAAATGGCAGCCTGGAACTATTTGCACACGACTAGGACCGCTGATGTATACCGTGGACATTGGAGAAAGCATAATAAGGTGCCATGCTGACCAGATCATAGAGTCGTCCGAAAAGGGACACCCTACACCACAACTCTATACGCCTAATGATGAAGCAGAGATACCCATAGTATCTACCTCCGATCCGGTGATACTGGAACCTGATGAACCCGACACTGGCATTCAAGCCGAATCGACCTTGCCAAAAGAACCTACTACACCACCAAAAACTACTACACCACCGAGGCGTTATCCGGACCGAGTCAGGAAGCCTCCAGAGAGACTGACTTATACGTGATTAACTGCCGCAAATGTGTAGATTCTTGTTCTTGTAACATGTTAATTAATGATTACTTAAAATGTTATGTATTGGTTGTCTAAAAGGGGAGGAATTGTGGTGTATGTGCCTTCAAGAGCCCCTGTATACTGTAATGCCGGTAATGGCCACTCGGGCTATATAAGCCTGTATAGTGTCTTGTATCTGTTAGTTCACCTCCAGACTTTGTTCAGTAGACACCTGTAAACCAACTCCTGCATTCCGTGTCTTCATTAACACACGGATACAACACTGACAGCAACTTTGAATGTCATATTCACTGCTATAACTAGACTATTCTGGGGTTTACTGTCTAGACTGGACTGGGGTTTACTGTCTGGATAGGTCTGGGGTTTACTGTCTAGATCAGTCTGGGGTTCACTGCCTGCAACAGTCTGCTGTTTGCTGTCTAGACTGGTCTGGGTTTTTACTGTCTAGACTGTTCGGTGGTTTACTGGCTAGATTGGTTTGGGGTTCACTGTCTAGACTGGTCTGGGGTTTACTGTCTAGACCTGTCTATCGTTGAGTCTCTAGACTGGTCTTGGGTTTACTGTCTAGACTGGTCTGGTGTTCAGTATCTAGACTGGTCTGAGGTTCACTGTCTAGAACAGTCTGCGTTTCACTGCCTGGAATGGTCTAGGGTTCTCTGACTAGACCTGTCTGGGTTTCACTGTCTGGAGCAATCAAACTTCACTGTCAATACCGGTCTGGGGCTCACTGTCTAGACTGGTTTGGGGTTCACTGTTTAGACCAGTCTGGGGTTTGCTGTATGGATAGGTCTGGGGTACACTGTCTAGACCAGTCTGGTTTTCACTGTTTAGACCAGTCTGGGGTTCATTGTCTGGACCGGTCTGTGGTTGACTATCTAGTCTGGTCTGGGGTTCACTGCCTAGACTGGTCTGCTGTTCACTGTATAGGCCAGTTTGGGTTTTACTGTCTAGACCATTCTGGGGCTCACTGGCTAGAATAGTCTGGGTTTCACTGCCTGGAACGGTCTTGGCTTCATCATCTAGACCCATCTGGGGTTCACTGTCTAGACCAGTCTGGGGTTAACTGTCTGGATAGGTCTGGGGTTCACTGTCTAAATCGGTCTCGGGTTTACTGTCAGGATAGGCCTGGGTTTTACTGTCTAGACTGTTCTGGGGCTCACTGGCTAGAATGGTCTGGGGTTCATGGTCTGGACTGGTCTTGGGTTTACTGCCAAGATCGGTCTGGGGATTACTCTCTTGACTTATCTGTGATTTACTTTCTAGATCGTTCTTTGGCTCACTGTCTAGAATGGTCTGGGGTTCACTGTCTGGAACGGTTTGGAGTTTACTGTCCAGACCAGTCTGGGTTTACTGTCTAGACCCGACTTCAAGTTCACTGTTTAGAACGGTCTGGGGTTCACTACCTGGAATGGTTTGAGGTTTACTGTCTAGACCAGTCTGGGGTGTACTGACTGGATAGGTATGCGGTTCACTGTCTAGACCAGTCTGGGGTTTACTGTCTAGACCAGTCTGGTGTTCACTATCCCGACAGGTCTGAAGTTCACTGCCTAGAATGGTCTGGGTTTCACTGCCTGGAAAGTTCTGGGGTTCTCTGTCTAGACCTGTCTGGGTTTCACTGTCTGGACTAGTCAAGTTTCACTGTCAAGACCGGTCTGGGTTCACTGTCTAGACCAGTTTGGGGTTAACTGTCTAGGCCATTCTGTGGTTGACTCTCTAGACCGGTGTGGGGTTTACTGTCTAGACCAGACTGGTGTTCACTCTCTAGACCAGTCTGGGTTTTACTGTCTGGAATGTTCTGTGGTTTACTGGCTAGAATGGTCTGACGTTCACTGTCTAGACTGGTCTTGGGTTTACTGTGTAGAACAGTCTGTGTTTCACAGCCTGGAATGGTCTGGGGTTCACTTTCTAGACCTGTCTGGGCTTCACTGTGTGGACCAGTCAAGTTTCATCATCTAGACCGGTCTGGGATACACTGGCTAGACCAGTTCTGGGTTCACTGCCTGGAACAGTCTGGGTTTTACTGTCTAGATTTATCTGGGGTTTATTGTCTACAATTGTCAGGGGTTCACTGTCTAGACTAGCCTGGGGTTTACTGTCTAGACTGTTCTGAGAGTTACTGTCTAGAATGGTCTGGGGTTCATGGTCTGGACCAGTCTGGGGTTCACTGCCTGGAACAGTCTGCGGTTTACTGTCTAGACCGGTCTGGGTTTTACTGTCTAGACTGTTTGGTGGTTTACTGGCTAGAATGGTCTGGGGTTCACTGTCTAGATTGGTCTGGGGTTTACTGTCTAGATTAGTCTGGGGTTTACTGTCTGGATAGGTATGGTGTTTACTGTCTAGACCGGTCTGGGTTACACTGTCTAGAGCGGTCTGTGGGTGACTCTCTAAACTGGTCTGGGGTTTACTGTCTAGAATGGTCTCGGGTTCACTGTCTAGAATGTTCTGGGGTTCACTGCCTGGAACAGTCTGCGGTTCACTGTCTAGACCAGTCTGGGTTTTATTGTCTAGACCATTCGGTGGTTTACTCGCTAGAATGGTCTGGGGTTCACTGTCTAGACTATTCTGAAGTTTACTGGCTAGACTGGTCTGGGGTTTACTGTCTGGATAGGCCTGGGGTTTACTGTCTAGCCCGGTCTGTGGTTATCTCTCTAGTCTTGGGTTTACTGTCTACACCAATCTGCGGTTCACTGCCTGGAACAGTCTGCAGTTTGCTGTCTAGACTGGTCTGGGTTTTACTGTCTAGATGGTTCAGCAGTTTACTCTCTAGAATGGTTTGCGGTTCACTGTCTAGACTGGCCTTGGGTTTACTGTCTAGACCGGTCTGGGGTTTACTGTCTGGATAGCTATGTGGCTTACTGTCTAGACCCGTCTGGGGTTCACTGTCTAGATCTGTCTATGGTTGACTCTCTAGACTGTTTGGGGTTTACTGTCTAGACCGGTCTGGTGTTCACTATCTAGACTGGTCTGAGCTTCACTGTCTAGAACAGTCTGGGTTTCACTGCCTGGAACAGTCTGGGGTTCTCTGTCTAGACCTGTCTGGGTTTCACTGCCTGGACCAATCCAGCTTCACTGTTAATACTGGTCTGGGGTTCACTGCCTAGACCAGTTAGGGGTTCACTGTCTAGACTGGTCTGGGGTTTACTGCATGGATAGGCCTGGGGTACACTGTCTAGACCAGTCTGGTGTTCACTGTTTAGACCAGTCTGGGGTTCATTGTCTGGACCGGCCTGTGGTTGACTCTCTAGACTGGTCTGGGGTTCACTTTCTATACCAGTATGCCGTTCACTGTCTTGGCTTGTTTGGGTCCTACTGTCTAGACCGTTCTGGGGCTCACTGGCTAGAATGATCTGGTGTTCACTGTCTAGCCTGGTATTGGGTTTACTCTCTAGAATAGTCTGGGTTTCACTGCCTGGAGCGGTCTTGGCTTCATCATCTAGACCCGTCTGGGGTTCACTGTCTAGACCAGTCTGGGGTTAACTGTCTGGATAGGTCTGGGGTTCACTGTCTAAATCGGTCTGGGGTTTACTGTCGGGATAGGCCTGGGTTTTACTGTCTAGACCATTCTGGGGCTCACTGGCTAGAATGGTCTGGGGTTCATGGTCTAGACTGGTCTTGGGTTTGCTGTTGAGATCGGTCTGGGGTTTACTGTCTTGACTGGTCTGGGATTTACTGTCTAGACCATTCTTTGACTCACTGTCTAGAATGGTCTGGGGTTCACTGTCTAGACTGGTCTGGGGTTCACTGTCTAAAATTGTTTGGGGTTTACTGTCTAGACTAGTCTGGGCTTCACTGTCTAGACTGGTCTGGGGTTTACTGTCTAGACCAGTCTGGGGTTCACTGCCTGGTACGGTCTGGAGATTTCTGTCTAGACTGTTCTGGGGTTCATGCTTAGTTCAGTCTGTGGTTTACTGTCTACACCGGTTAGGGGGTACACTGTCTCGTTCGGTCTGGAGTTCACTGTCTTGTCCGGTCTAGGGTTTATTTCTTAGAACGGCTGGGGTTCACTGTCTAGACCAGTCTGGGGTTTATTTCTTTGAACGGTCTGTGGTTCACTGTCTAGACCGGTCTTGGTTTTACTGTCTAGACTGTGTAATGATATCAGCAAATAGTGATGTTATTTGCCTGTTTGATTATCATGTCTTACCAGCATAGTTGCCTGATTGATTACTTATGCCTGACCAGCAGAGGTCATGTGACAGAGACAAGCAGTCTGGTTTAGTTTCGGTTTCATTCTAGATGCATCACTAGCATGATGTCTCCTGTAAATGCTGTATAAAGAGTTGAACAGACTTTAGATTAAAACTCATTCTCTTTCATAAATGTCTCATCATTGAACCCACAAAGAAATCAATACATGGTGTCAGAAGTGATTGAAAGAGATGAAGAGAAAAAATCTGAAGTTAAATCAGCTCTCCACAAATTAGCAAGCCAAAAGAGAACATCGTTGCTTACCATCGGAGAATAGCTAACGAAGTGAAAAATGGAAGGTTTACACCCACCGGCGACGCTTCAGTTGACAGGTAATGTGGCTGAAAATTGGAGGAGATTCAAACAACTTGTGGGGTTGTATTTAGCGGCAATCGGAGCTGACGAGAAAAGTAATAAAAAGAAATCGTCACTGTTCTTACATGTCATGGGTGATGAAGCGCTGGAGGTGTATAATAACTTCACATTCGCTGTTGATGGAGACAAAATGAAGCTAGATAAAATACTGGAACAGTTTGAGGCCTACTGCATACCTAAACGTAACGTGATGTTTGAGAGGCACAGATTTTTCACATGTGTACAGAAAACGGGTGAGACTATTGATCAGTATGTGACTGAACTGAGAAACAGAAGCAAATCGTGTGAATTTGGGGGACTGACAGACTCGCTGATAAAAGACAGACTGGTGTGTGGTATTCCAGATAATGGTCTAAGGGAAAGACTGCTAAGAGAGCAAGATCTAGACCTGGGAAAAGCCATAGCACTGTGTAGGGCTACAGAGACTGTGAAGTTGCAGGCAAAGGAGCTGTTCAGTGACAATAGCTGCAACGTGGATGCAGTGAGAAAGAACGGATACAAACCGTTTAACAAAACGAGCGCCAATGTGAAAAAAGAGGCGTGGCCAGCGAACGAAAATGAAAGGGACAATCGAAAGACATGTAGTCGATGCAGTACACAGCATCCACCAAAAAAGTGTCCAGCATATGGTAAAACATGCAATAGTTGCAACAGAGACAACCATTATGCCCGTTGCTGCAAGAACCAAGTGCAACAAAGCAAGGTCCATGCAATAGGTGAAAGCGAGATAGAGGAGTTCAATGTAGATGTTGTGTCTGAAAACAAAAAAGAAGAAAGAGACTGGATGTTGACACTAAAAGTGAATGACATACGCATTCCATTTAAATTGGATACTGGAGCACAAGTTAATGTGATATCAGAGACTGATTTTAAGAAAATTAGACCCAGACCAAAGATACATGGAATCAAAGTGAAAGTGACAGGATACTCAGGCACTGATATACCAGTGAAAGGAAGATGCATTGTCAAAGTAACACACAAGGACAGAGAGCACACGCTAGCATTAATCGTGGTGCCAAAGGATGTGCAAGCCATACTAGGTTTAAAAGCCTGCGAGAGACTGAACCTGGTAAAGAGAGTCCTCATTGTGGAAAGCGAAGGAGAGACAGTCTATGATGAACTGAATGTTGCGTACACACCGGGTAAGCTGATGTATACAGCAGACACGTTGTCCAGAGCTGTTGACCCAGGAGAGCCCGCAAACACAGTGAAAAGACTGATGTACAAGGCAAAAGACAGTGGAACTGACTTCTACCAGAGCATGCTTGTATACCGCACAACGCCACTCAAGTGTGGTATGTCACCAGCCCAACTCCTTATGGGACGTATGCTAAGGTCAAACCTACCCATCCAGGAGAACCTCCTGAAAACAAAAGAGGGGGAGAAAGTGAGGAAGTTCAAAGAACAACAGAAAGAAAAGCAAAAGTACTACTATGACAGAGGAACACAAAACCTACCTGAACTCCACACTGGTGACCAAGTAAGGTTCAAAGACAAAACAAACACATGGACTCAGAAGGGAACTGTCCTGAGTGAAGTTCAACCAAGATCATACACCATTCAGGCAGATGAGGGTGCTGTTCTGAGAAGAAATCGTCGAGATCTTCTCATGGGACCAGCCACAGCAGGTCAAGAGACTGATACTGTTGAACAACCTGATCACACAGCAGAGAACCAATCATCTGAGGCAACAACTCAGATTCAAGGACAATCAATCAGAAAATCCTCAAGACACGTGAAGCCTCCTGAGAGACTCATTGAGCAAATTTAAGGACTATTGTTATAGAAGGAAGTAATGTTATCTTATTCTTTCTTCAAGTTCTAGTGTATTTACATATTTCATGTGAACACACAAAGCAAGGTTAAAAAACCTTGATCTTGATAATGATAATGTAAGTTCATTAAGTGTTACAGTTAAAATGCAGATTAATACAAAGAAAACATGTTGTTAGTTAAAAGTAAAATACTTTTGTTTTAAGAAAAGGAGATGTAATGGTATCAGCAAATAGTGATGTTATTTGCCTGTTTGATTATCATGTCTTACCAGCATAGTTGCCTGATTGATTACTTATGCCTGACCAGCAGAGGTCATGTGACAGAGACAAGCAGTCTGGTTTAGTTTCGGTTTTGTTCTAGATGCATCACTAGCATGATGTCTCCTGTAAACGCTGTATAAAGAGTTGAACAGACTTTAGATTAAAACTCATTCTCTTTCATAAATGTCTCATCATTGAACCCACAAAGAAATCAATACAGACTGGTCTGGAGTTTACAGTCTAGACCGGACTGTGGTTTATTTTCTAGACCATTCTGAGGTTTACTATCTAGAATGGTATGGGGTTTACTGTCTAGACCGGTCTGGGTTGTACCATCTCGACCGGTCTGGGAATTACTGCCTGGAACAGTCTGGGGTTTACTGTCTAGACCGGTCTGGGGTTTGCTGTCTAGACCGGTCTGGGGTTTACTGCCTGGAACAGTCTGGGGCTTACTGTCTAATCCAGTCTGGGGTTTACTGCCTGGGACATTCTGGGGTTTAAGTCTAGACTGGTCTGGGGTTTACTGCCGGGAACAGTCTGGGGTTTACTGTCTAGACCAGTCTTGGGTTTACTGTCTTGACTGGTCTGTGGTTTACTGTCTGGATAGTGTAGGGTTCTCAAAATTCCCGCATTCCCCAAAATTATGGATCAAGGGACGCTGTTTGGACAAGTTATTAAAAACAGGGTACCCAAAATGGCTTCTGTAACCTCGTGACCAAAACCGACAGGATTTTTTAAAAGCAAGGCCCTGCAGACAGGCAGGCCCTGAAGCAAAACATAAAATGCAGGAATCTGTGAAAGAAATCTGTGGAGCCAGTGTAAGATTTGCAAAATTTGTGCATCTCCCCGAAGGTTATTATCGATAAAAGGGACACTGCGTGGACATTTTTTGAATTAAAAAGGGTACCCAAGATGGCGTCCGTGCCTCGTGGCAGAAAGCCTATGGGTCTCCAAAATGGATTCTGCAGCGCAGACAGCTTGGGGGAAATCGAAATTAAGGCTGCAGGCTTTCTGTGAAAAGAACTTTGTGTTTTGGGACCCAGACAGAACTGTGAATTATGTATTAGACCGAATTGGAGGGAGATCTAAACTCAATGAGGCCTACAGTTAAATCCATCAAACAGTCTGCATACACAATCGGAAACAGATTAAGCACATCCATCGAGGCTGGACAAGCCCATCAAGGACTTTCAGGACAATATGAGTCAATTATCGGGCCGGTAAATGCAATTACCGGCCATCTAAAAACCATCAGAATAGATTGCTACCATTATTTTAACTAGCCCGCCAAAATTAAAACAAAGAACTAACCTGATTTGGTGCGCAGATAAGGGTTTTTCGATGAAGGTATAATGGAAGGCTCCCAGGTAGCAATCGGTGAACTACTGCTCTGCTCTCCTGCTGCTCTACTGCTGTGCTGGCACTGGTGCTGCCACTCCCCGGCTCTTCAGCCCCTCGCCCTCGTGGTCCCGCGCTTACCCCCTGGCCTTTGCCCGTGCCCTCTGCCACTCTATCTGGACTTGCCCCGGCATCGGGTCGGGCGAACACGGGCAATTCAGGCCAGGTGAAGCAGGACGCGACAAGCGGAGGAGGAGGGAAGACCACCGGCGGGAAGGCCAACTGAAGGTAGGCTTCGAATCATCGGGCCTTCAGCCTCAGCTGACCTGCGACTATCTTCATGCAAATTCAAGCTGCCGACAAAGGACCATTCCTGCAAGGTAAAGTACCCAAGCAGAGACTTTAACTTTGGGGTACTCGACCCTGGACAACGCCCTTGCTGCACCCGGAGCCCACATGACGATGGCAGGCTCCAGAGAGCAACAAGAGTGAACCCCGAACCCAACCGCTGTTTTGAGTCTAACAAACCCTTTTGATTGGTGAGCATGAATTCTGACCCCTCATAGCTTAACCTAGTTAGGTATAGGGGGTGGGGTAAGGATAAGGGGATTGTTAAGATAGTTGTTTTCCCTCGATGTGCCGTGTGTTCCCCATTTCCCTGTATGAGTATATAAGTATAGTATTATTATGACTCTCTTGTAATTTTTGCCTGTAGTAGTGTACACTTGTAATTTTCCATAAGATTGTATCACGTTTTCCTCTTCAATAAAAATCTTGGTTTTGTTTGCATCCAACCACCTGTCTACTCGAGACTTCTCTGCATCACTGCCTGTATCTAAGTCCGGTGTCCAGAACCCAGGGGGCGAGCGATTCGAACCGCTCAAAGAAGGTAGTCAGAGGCAAAGCTGACTGACCCGAACACGCCTGTGCAAAACCCCCTACAGAAATGGCAACCGCAGCAGGACACCGGCAACAAGGTTGCGATACGGTAGACATTGGTTCGGATGAGCGAACCGTGATGGAGGAAAGATTTCTGATTATGTTTTTAGCAAGGTGAATATCACTAAGAAGTGGATCACCATTCTGCTAAAGGCTTAGCATCCAGTAGATGCAGCAGCCAAGTGGACAGAGGGAAAGGAACACAAGAAGTCCTTAGAGAAAGCAGTTTGGCTGATGTGCTTTAAAAAAGCAGATCCAGATTCTCGATGGGCTCGTTGCCGCATGAGTTAATGGAGTCAGCCCTGGAGATCCAGGATAAGGCTCTCGTGGGGGAAAAGTTGTTAGTAGCTCTTGTAGGGGGTTTCTCTTGCTTGCTCTGGTCTCCTGCCAGGCTTCTTGCAATAATTACCCGTGAGTGGTTCGACCCACTCGCCCCTACGTTTCTAGACCTTGGACTTAGGTGCAGGGAGCTGTAGTGCAGAGAAAACTCAATAGACCAGGTCGAATAGCATGAAATGGATGCCTTTATTGAACAGATTGCAGCATTATAAAATACATGTCATATGCACAGATTAAAGCAACTACAAGCATGCACACATCTATAAACTTAACTCTATAAAAATGAGGAACACACGGCACATCGTGAAAGGGGTAACACATTACAATTACCCTTAACCCCCTCCCCTAAACCTAACTAAGTTTTGATTTGAGGGACTCGGGATTATGCTCACCACTTTAAGAATTGTGAAAAAGGCTTTGCAGCCTTTCAACACAGCTTTCCGTCGTCACGTGGGTTTGGAAGCTTCTGGCGCAGCTTGTTATCCTCTTGGTTCTCCTGCGATGGAGGCAGCCGATACAGCCTTGGTGAGCGCTCGCCACGGATGGATCCGTTACCGATGTGATGTTGAAGATGCACACTCCGGGACCTGAGTGTCTTCTTCTCCGGCCTGGGTCGTCGATGATCTCCCGACAAAATTACGCGGTTACCGATGTGATTTTTAAGAACTGGATGCGCACTCCAGGACCTGAGTGTCTTCTTCTCCGGCCTGGGTCGTCGATGATCTCCCGACCAAAGTACCCAGGCCTCCCTCGTCTTCTTCCCGTTGTGGCTGGGCCTTGCCTGGCCGAGCTGGCTTCCAAGCCGAATTCTTCTCGTCGTCTTCTCGTCGTGGCCGTGCCTTGCCTGGCCGAACACCGAACACATTCCGAACCGAAGTTGTTCCGAAGGTTTCTAACCGAAGAGTCTGTCCCAAAGCGTTTCGATGCTCCGAACCGAAGTGCTACCCTGATGGACTTTACTCAATCCACAGTTATACCTTTTGGGAACATTCTTATCACCCACCAAATCATAGTCCTGTCTTTGTAATAATTTTGGCGGGCAGAACTCTCTGCAGGGGTGTTTTTTCTTCATAACGGGAGTTGGTGATAGCTTAACTGGCCTTCCTGGGCCGATAATGTCTTTGCTTTGTTACCGTAACTTGGTTTGTATATTGATCGGTGTGGAGATTGCCCTGGATGGCTGTTAAACGGCTTCTCTTTGTACAGTGTAATGGGTTAAAGCGTTCGTTCAATTGTCCGCCCATTTCTTGATGGGTCTCATCCTGCCACCCAAATCTGTCCTGTACTTATAATCTAATCAATATGTATGGTCAGTTCCATGAGTTTCGACTTCCCGAAACTGGTTTTCGTGGGCTTTTAATGCCCTCAATCCACAAGCCTGTCTGGCTTGCAGTAACAGAAATTCAAATGGTCCCAGAAGCTGGTCACGAGGTCTGGCGGCCATTTTGTGTGCAAATTTAATCAAAGGTTTCTCTGTATAAGCTTCTTTTGGTCAATAAAGCTGTTTTATTAACCCTATTTTCCTACGTGATTATTTAATGAAAATTTCGCGAATCTTACAGTCCCTCCTGTGATACTGATAGCTTGCTTAAAGTATCAATAACCCTTGGTGAGCAAATTTTCCCTGATTCCTCACATCCAAACATTCCTGGTAATTAACTATCTATGACCCCCACGAAACATGCAGTTCCCATTTTAGAAAAATTACATTGTGTACAGTTGGACAGCCATAGGCAGTACTACCTCAAACTATAACACATTCATCTTTCAGATGTGAAGGGGCCGATACCCCTTACATCAACTGCATACACATTTTATTAATCAAAAATAGAAAACCGATCAACGGTTATAACACAACAGTATTCATACACTTAAATCATATAGTAACCAAAACCAAGAGTGGAGGGACGCTTTATCCTTTAATACATAGCAGCTTAAGCGGGGGTCTCTTCACCCACTCGTACATAGCGGTCTCTCCATTCTCCTGTGTTCTCGTGCCTCTGGAGGCATTTGCCTCTCTTGCAATGCATGAACAGTAAATATATTACAATCAAAACCTGACACACTACTAGGATGTGGGATGCTATTCTAATCCAGGGCGGGATCTCTATATTAGTGAACAGGTCCCACCATGGTGGGGTGACTATGTCTAATATGTCTTTCCCTATCTCCAATATCTTCTGCTCTAGTGTGTAAAAATGCTTCTGTGAGACTATTACAGCTTTTAAAATCTTGGTGAGGTGTTCGGGGAGAGGGGGAATGACATAACCAAAATGCGCAACGAATCGCTGAAAATCCGTGAAATTCTCTTTTACAGTGAGGTGAACAGTGGAAGGTACAGGAATGGGGACAATTCGCTGTTGTGCCACTTGAACTTCAACCCTGGGTTTGAAACAGAAACTGCTGTCACTGACCGGACACCACCCGTGCTGTCCGTGGTGGTAGTGAGGCGCTGCAGTGGTAACACAGTATGTTCCACCTCCGATATATGCCACTTGCAGGGGCACATGGTCTTTTGCTATTGCCTCCATGGTGCAATTTACCGGCTTCGCGCTAGCGGCTCTGAACCCGCACTGTGGTTTTAAAAAGGCATTCAAGTGCTGGGGACACAGGATGATGTGTGCTCCCCGGCTTCGACACCCCGAGAGGTCGGTGCCTGTCATCGAATGCTCCCATCTGATGACATAAGGTGGGACCACTGTGTAACGAATGTGCGCACCCCCCTGGATGACTCCAATGTTCTCCACCCTGTATACCGGGGCAGGTTTTGCTGTGGGACCCAACACCGACATCCTCACCACTATTCCCATGATAGTGTGATTCGAGCATCCGCTATCCACTGGGACTGGGTATGCCTCTGCAGCTAGTCTGAGCTGGCATGGACTTAATGCGTTCTCAAAAGGGTGGAGCGCTTGCAAGTGCTTATTGCTGATCCAGGACGGGAACAAACCTTGTTTTAAATCCTCCAGATTACAGCGGCCCTCGCCCAGTAACCACGCCCCATATAGCACACAAGCCTCGTTCTGTGCAGCCTGATCAGACGCATTCTGATCCTCCCTAATGAGTGCATTTACCGTTCTAGCGTGTTTCTCCAGCTCAGCGATTATTTCTTTTAAGTGTAGTGTCATGGCCTGGTCCTCATGTAGCTCAGAACCCACTACCTTATTTTCGTTTGTCAGTATGTTCCTTAAGTGGGCCTTTAGACCATTAACCTGTGTCTGCAGCTCCATGTTGTCTAGAGCGTTGACAACAGATGTCCCGGTACTAAAAGCAGTGAAGATGTCATTTACAGTACCCCTTCTTTGCCTCCCTACCCGATCCAAAACTTCCTGTGGTGTGGTGTACAATTTGGCTTTGTCGAGGTCGGCAAAGTCAAACTCATAAAATTATCTGAACATCATGGTTAACAGGACCTGGTACAATTGCTCCATTTCCTTGGGACACCACTCCGACAATCGCACCTCAATGAGGTTTAAAATCACTGAGGCCACCGCGTAGTGTACCCCTTGGTACAGCATCTGACCGGTGGGTACCAATACTAAACCGTTCCCGGGTCCCTTTGTGGTGGTGGGGCACCCTTCCTTCTGGGCTAGTGCTACCGGAATCGTGGGCAGGGGCTTGCGTGGGCGGGTGATGTGTTCAGTGGCGTTTACCGGAATCGGGGAGAATGGGACTCTGCACGCCCGGCTGCTGACGTCCCACCTCATCCCTTTCCCTTCATCCTGTCACTGCCTCTGGAAAAAGATGGATATGCCTTTGGGGCAAACGTACTTCGAACCCCACATGCAGACATATATCCCTTCATCTGGTTCCCACTACTTGTCCCAACACACACGTAATTGTCCGTGAGTCCCCGTAATTGTCCGATGGGTATTGTTACCCAGTCGCTCCCACTCGATTGTAGAGTTCTTCATATTCTTTCCCAGCTTTCAAAGCCACCACCATCTACTTAGCGGTACGTTCCCATTACACACCAAACAGATCCTCTTTCCCATGGTAACGCTGACTCTGGGTGCAATGATCCTCACCCGAGGGCACAGTAACGAAGTCTCTTGGTAGGCAAACCCGGATTTGCTGGAGTATTCTGTAGAATTCGATCCCAGCCATCCTGGCCATCTCCCTTGGTGGAAGTAGGTGGCGGTTTCCTCAACCTCTCGCTTCCCCGTCCCATCCGTCGCGATGGGGGCTGTGTCCCCGGAGCATCCGAACACGACGACGTCCTTGGTGCGGCCTCGGTAGGCCAACCCGCACCCGATCGCCGCGAGCACCACGAGAATCCTTTCCATTGTATTCCTGGTTTCTGTAACCGATAAGATGATGTAGCCAGGCTCCCAATAGGCGCTGGCCTAATTAAACTGATGCTCGGGTCCCTTGACCCCGCTTCCAAACAAACACACATACTGGGCAGACTTCGAAAACTACCTTTTAAAACATCCCCATCATCTTAAACTTTACATGCCTTAAACTAACATTAAAATTACTTAACTTAACTTATCATTACCTAAACTTATGTACAGCGCCGCCCTCCTTCGGGCGGCCTACCTAATTCCTGTGAGGGCTGCAGCGTGCCGTTCCCTGTGGCGGGGCTGCACTGACCTTCGGCTTTGATCCCCCGCAGCCTGTCGCTGCTGAACGGGAATCGTGTCTTTCCTGGGCTACCCTGGATCGATGCTGGGGGAAGTAAGGAGAATCTGACCAAAACTTTCTGGGCTGAGGCGTCCGAGCCGACCTACGAGGGGGCACCTTGGGCGAGGCTCCCAGGGTTAACGGATTGGGGATCGGGACCTCCACCGTCGCAGCCTGTGGTCCCACCACAGCTGCCGGCTCCGGCTCCCTTCCCTCCGGCTCTGCCCCCCTGGGGCTGGGATCTGTGGCATCCGACTCCACCCCACCTGTCCCCACAGGTGGTGAGTCTCCACCCCCAATCCCTACCTCCCCTATGCTCGAGTCGGGGGCTGGACCTTCGTCCTCCGACTCCTCCTCCTCCGTGATCGGGTCAGGGGCGGGGTCGAGCTGTTCGGGCTCTACCTCGTCCGAATCCCAAACTAGCGGGGAGACCTCCCACTCCGATGGGATGACTCCTCCCCTCACGCAGGCTACAGTTCCAGCCTGTGTGGCCTGTGACCCTGTCTCAGGCTGAGGATTTCTGTCCTCAGACCTGGCCCCTGTTGTTGGCCCTTGTGCACCCGGCTTAAACAATTTACACTGGTTAATGTGAAACCATTTAGTACGTCGGGGCACCTTCACTGCATACACCATGGGGCTGGCCTTGTATACAATGCTGTAGGGCCCCATGTACAGTGGTTCTAGACTCCCTACTCGGGCATAGTTCCTAACCATGACCTGGTCTCCGACTTCCCACTCTTGCTTCTTACGGGGTTCCAGCAATAGTCGATTGCCCTGATGCTGTCTTCCCATGTTCCCAGCCGCTTGCTCATAAACCTGTTTCAGGCACTCCAAAAGGGTTTGGACGAACTTGTCCCGATTCACCTCTTGGAGCTGGCCCTCAGTGAGCACCGGGGCTAGTACATGGGTGGGTGTTCGCATGATCCTCCCAGTCATTAACTCGTGCGGGGAGTGCCCCGTACTTTTGGACTGGCTGGCCCGGATCCCCATGAGGACTAGAGGCAGGATCTCCGCCCACTTCTGGGGCGAGGCCATTGCCTCTTTCCTCAGCTTTTCCTTGAGAGTCCGGTTCATGCGTTCAACAATCCCGGATGACTGGGGATTGTGCGCTACGTGCCACTTCCCTTCAATGCCCAAGAGCATGAGGGTGTTCTGCATCACTTGGCCGGTGAAATGACTCCCTCGGTCGGACTCAACAAACCGGGGGAGCCCCCACCGTGAGAACACATCCCGGACCAAGATCTTGGCAGTACCCAGCGCCGTAGTTGTTCCACACGGGAAGGCTTCTACCCACTTGGTAAACACATCCACTAGGACAAGGCAGTACTTATAGCCTCCCTGGGCGGTGGGCAGGGGCCCTATGTAGTCGACCTGTATTGACTGCCATGGTCCCTCTACACTCCTGATGTGCCCCATGGGCACCTTCCTTTTCTGGGGGGTCTGGGTTGTTTGCAGCGCACACAAGACAGCTTGCACAGAACACGCGGACATCGTCTCGAAGTCCCGGCCACCATCCCGTCTGCTCTACCCGTTGCCAGGTAACCTCAGGCCCGGGGTGTCCTGCCCCTGGACCCTCATGGGCCAGTTGAAGGAATTCCCTCTGGTGCTGCTGCTGGAACAACATGCCTTCCTTGACGGAGAGTGCTGTCGTACTGTACGGACCCTCTACCTGCTTGCCCTCAGTGATAGCATTGAGGACTGTTTTCAGGGCAGGATCCCGGGTTTGGACGGTCTTTAGGTCTAGGGGCGGTGTCACCCCTGTGTTCCCTGGAGTCCCCTCCCTGCCTCGGATCGCTGCCACGGGTCCGGGTCCATAGGGGTCCCAGAAAATGCCGTTGCGGGCACCCTCCCTGGCTAGCGCATCCGCCTGCTGGTTACCCTGACTGCGGGGTTCTGTGGTGGAATGAGCCTTCACCTTGTGGATGAACACCTCCCCTATCTCCCCCACTGCTGCCAGGATCTTTTCCAGCAAGGGCTTAACTGTTAAAGGTCGTCCGTCCGCGGAGGTATATCCGCGACGAGACCAAATGGCCAGGTATTCCGTACACGAATTGCATGTGAACATGCTGTCCGAGCAAATCGTGTATGGGGTTGGGAAGATCTCGGGGTGGGTAACCATGTACGCCACCGCAGACAGTTCAGCCTGCTGTGCGCTCATAGTGCTGGGGAGCCTAATCGCCAGGGCAATGTCTGCCGCGGGGTCATAAACTCCACACCCTGTGAGTCGTTCGCCAGCAGATACCGTGCTGGAACCGTCTACGTAGATCTCGCGGCCTGTGGGGTGTATCCCGGCCCGTAAACCTATGTTGACCTCCCATACCCCTTCGATGGAACACCGATGGGCTGTTCCGGGATATACCATGTTGGCCGCGAGCTTCGGTTCGCAAAGACCTTTAACCTTGAGATCCATCTGGGAAAGGAGGAGGGTCCAGCGCGCAATCCGAACGCTGCTTACAGTCCCATCCTTAATCCTTCCATCCAGAAGCATCTTTGTGGGTGTGTGATGGGTGAGGAGAGTGATGGGAGAGGTTCCTGTGAAGATTGCTGATCTGTTCACAGCCCAATGCGTGGCCAGGAGATGCCGTTCGCAATTGGAAAAACTCCTCTCCACATCCGTAAGCACCCTGGAAGAGTAGACCACCGGCCTCAGCTTGCCGTGTCGCTCCTGGAGCAGCATGGCACTCAGGCTGTCTCCACTGGCGGCTACTTCCAGGAAAAACTCCTCCCCCCCATCTATGGCCCCTAGGGCTGGCGCGGTCTGCAGGTCCCTTTTCAACTTCTCGAATGCTGCCTGACAACCCTCGTCCCAAGACCACTCGACTCCCTTGTGTAAGAGTCGGAGTAGCGGGGCTGCTGTGGCTGCATAGTCCTCGATGAAGTCTCTGCAGTACCCGATCAGTCCCAAAAAGGACCTCACACCCGTTACTGTGTTAGGAATCGGCAAATCTTGCACCGATTCCCGCCTAGCCTTAACTATGGCTCTTTCCCCAGCGCGGATGGTCAGACCCAGGAATTTCACCTCCTGCTGGCCGATCCGTGCTTTCTTTGGGTTTACTTTAAAACCCTTCCTTTCCAGTAGCTCCAATAATTCAGCAAATAGTGGGCCGTGCTCCTCCCTTGAGTCCGTGAACAGGAGCAAGTCGTCCACATACTGCACTATCTGATTGGGCTGGCTAAATTCCTTTAAACTTCCTGCCATGCACTGATGGAAAATGCTGGGGCTGTTGTGGAAACCCTGTGGCAAGCAGTTCCAAGTGTACTGTTGCCCTTTAAAAATAAAGGCAAACTTGTACTGATCCTCCCGCTGCAACGGAATGGACCAAAAACTGTTCGAGATATCCAGCACCGTGAACGTGGCCGCGGATGCTGGAATACTCCCTATTAGGTCGGCAACTGCTGCTACCGTGGGCGCACAGGCTGGGATGTTACTTTTGAGGACTCTGTAGTCCACCGTGGCCCTCCATGAATTGTTCGGCTTCCTTACCGGCCATAATGGGGAGTTCACGTGAGTGGCTATCGGCCTCAACACGCCCTGCTGCACCAATGAAGATATTGCTGTCTCCATGTCGGGTTCTGCTTCCTTGGGGAAGTTATACTGCTTTTGGGGTCGGATCATGGGGTCCCCGTCTACGCTGACCTCAAACCCGGTGACCCTCCCTCAGTCGTGCTTGTGGGTGGCAAATGCGGTTAGATTGTCCGACACAAATGCGTGCAAGTCCGTTGGGACGTCCGCGACCATAAGCTCGAGGTCGTAACCTCCTGACGGCTTCATGGTGCACAGGGTCCCCTTTTCTCCCTTCCCTGGGATCACGACTACCTTGCCTAACCCATTCTCGGCTCCCCAGAGACAGTGATTTCTAAGGTGCACGAGGATCCCGTGTTCCACCAAGAAATCAGACCCGAGGATGCCTTTACCACCCCCCTCGTTCCACTTCATCAGGATACACGTTCATGTGGTGTGGAGTGCTCCCAAATGAATGGAGAGCGGGATGGAGAACGCGCCAGCCTGTTCTTTGCCTGTGAAACCTGCTAATGAGAATGGAGCCTGGGTAAGCAGAGGTGAGGCAAAAGGTTTAGCTGTGTGGATCACGGTACATGAAGCCCCCGTATCCAACAGGTAACTATCTTTTTCCTTCTCTACCTCCATCTCCACAAGGGGTCTTCTCCACGCGTCATATCGGAGCGGACACAGGTAGACGGGCTGCGCGGGCTTTAATCATTGGGGCACTGCGGTTGGGGCTGGGGGAGCAACAGGGCCATTGGCGACTGCCACCTTCCCCTGCAAGGTCATTAGAGACCGCATTGCCTCTAAAACTGACTCGATCGCAGCGGGATGGATCGACACATCAGCTCCTTTCTCCAGGATGGGCGTTTGGGCTGGGGCTGAGGGAGCTTTTCCCTTTAAATCCTTCCAGGGATTTTTACAGTCCCGGCGCCAGTGACCTTCCTTCCCACACCCGTAACAACTACTCTTGGCTTGGGGAGGGCGATTCCCCTCCTGATGCCACTCTCTTTTAACAGGAGCTGCAGGCCTCACCTCATGCGCCTTTCCCTTCGGGGGAGGCACTTCCCTACTCCTGCTGTTCCTGTAACCTATCGTGAGCTGATCAAGTACTATCTCCTCCGTGGAGCGGGGGTTATTGGGGTCAAACCATGTTTTGGCCTGCTCCCTCACTTGTGGCAAGCAATTGGTGACCAGGCACCGGAGCCAATGAGCCCTTTGACCAGCGTCCAGCATGTCCCGGGCCGGCCCGCCCGGGCAGCTGCGCCGATACACTGGCCACAATCTTCCGGCGAAAACCCGTGGGGGCTCTCCCTCTAGCTGTACCGTCCTACCCAATCAGAGGAACGGACTTCCGTCATCTTCCCCCATAACCTCCAGGACCTCGTCCCGTAAATCCTCATACTCCCTGTGCCCTCTCTTGCTCTTGTCAGAGAGACACTGGAGGATCGAGCTGTCCAGGGAGAACAGCAGCATTCTGGACTGCTCTCCCCTGTTGCAGTCATTAACTGCTGCAGTCTGCTCCACGTCCCTAAAATGGACGGAGGGATCTCCTGACTCGGAGAGTTTTGGGATGTGGATTATCATTGCCCTTAGCTGTTGTGCGCTGTGGGGCATTACGATCTGATTCACGAGGGGTCCGTCATCGCCATTCGCGTTGTCTGGACCGAGCCTCCGGTGTCGAGCGGGGCACATCGGTGCCGGCTTCGACCCTACTACCTGGGGTTGCTCTACCTCAGGAATCTCTTCATCTAACTCCACCGTTTCCTCCCCAGCAACCCAAGACTCATCATAGCTGGGAGGCGCCGAGGGCTCAGTGGTTGGTACCCCAACTGCCTCTCACGGAATCGGTCTTTTGGATTCCCTGGCTAACTGTAGATGGCTCGCTGGTGGGTTTATGAGACAAACCAAGCCGTTTGCCTTCGCTAGGGCCGTTCTCAGGTCCTCTAGCTCCCTTTGGCAAGCGCTATGGTCGGCGTTCTCAGACCTATCCTCGATGGCCATCTTGTACGCTGCTCTAGCTCCCAGAATACTCTCCTCCTGTGCCTTTACCTGCTGAGCTAGGCGGACACACCTGTCTCTTATTCTTCCTTCACTGGACTTGGCCTCAGTGACCTGACACTCCAAGTAATCTATCTTGGCCTCATGGCGATTGGTTACGGAGTGGCGTTCCTGATTCAGCGCGTTGAGCGATGCAATCAGTCTCTTTCCTCCCGCAACCTTTTCCTCTACTTCTGCTAGTAACCCTTTGATCTGGGCCGTCTGTGCTACAACGACTTGGTCCAAAAGCTGGACTTGCTTCTTGTCGCACATCAGCCAGACCGCTTTTTCTACAGATTTTTTGTGCTCTTTGCTTTCTGTCCACTTGATGGCTGCGTCTAGCGGGCGCCTATCTCTTAATAGGTCGGATATCCACTGTTTTGTAAGGTTTACCTTCCCAAAAACATAATCCGCTATTCTCTCATCCATCACATTTCGTTTATTCAGACCTTGATCTAAAACACTATGGTCTAGAAATTCAGTTGGGCGCGCCAGCCGTTAGCGCCTTAGGAGGAGTAGATCTTGAGCGCTAGGCGCTTAGCGCCCGGGTGCAGCGCGATCTGCACCTCGCCCCAACTTCAGTACACATTTAGCGCCGGCACAAAGTCTTAGCGCGCGCCCTGCTGCGCGCGCAGATCATGACGTCATTTACTAGTGCAACGCCCTTTGTGCGCCCCGAACCGGAACTTCACTCCTGCCGGCCCATTGTGCGCCGGGCGGCCCTACCGACTGTGAAGTGGAATGGTACACAGCCGAGGCGGGCCGCGGGGAGCGCTAATTAAAGGGCACTTACCCTGCACTATAAAGGCCAGCCATTTTGCAGCATTCACTCTTGTGCAACGGTTTTTTGGAGAGAGACCAAGGAGGAGAGCTTACTGCTTTGGGCCAACACTAGGACAGGTATTTTTGGCTCAGGCCAGAGCTTAGCAATTATCTTTGCCTTCATTGAGATCTCAGTGTTTGCCAGCATATAATGGGGGCTGCATTGGTTGCCAACGCTGAGTTTCAGCCTTATGCCGGAAGGGCTTACAGACGCCGTGAGAGAGTGGCAGCCCTGGCTAGACACAGAGGGGGCAACAGGCGTCGCCAACTGAGGCCTTACCCACCCAGGGTATACCGCCAGCAGTCCTCCTATCTGACCGTGTCTGCCGCGATGTGTGTTAGAAGGCTGCAATTCAGAAGGGAGGTGGTTGCAGACATCTGCCAGCTGCTTCACAGAGATCTGCAGCCACAGCTGATGCGCAGGACGTCTCTGTCGGTGGCAGTGAAGGTGACGGTGGCTCTCAACTTCTGTGCCACCGGCTCCTTCCAATCCGCTGCTGGGGACATCGCTAACATCTCCCAGTTCGCCGTGCATTGCTGCATCAACCAGGTGACCGAAGCCCTTTTCAGAAGGAGACATCAATTCATCTCTTTCCCCATGACCCTGGACAAGCAGCAGCAGCGTGCAGTGGGATTTGCAAGAATAGCGGGCTTCCCCATGGTGCAGGGCGCCATTGACTGCACGCATGTGGCTTTGCGGGCACCTCTGGAGCATGCCGAGGATTACCGCAACCGGAAGGGCTACCATTCCCTCAACGTACAGCTGGTGTGTGACCACAGGCAGCGCATCCTAGCTGTCAATGCCCGCTTTCCAGGCAGCAGCCACAATGCCTTTATCCTGTGACAGACAACTGTGGCTGACATGTTCCAGGCACAGCCTCACCCAAGAGGATGGCTTATCGGAGACAAAGGCTATCCTTTGTGTACCTGGCTCATGACCCCGCTCAGCGCGCCCACGACCACTGCTGAAGAGGCATACAACGAGAGCCATCAAGCAACTAGGAACATCATAGAACAAACAATCGGCGTCCTCAAGCAATGGTTCCGCTGTCTCGATCGCTCCGGGGGAGCCCTCCAGTATTCGCAGGAGCGAGTCTCCCAATTCGTCGTCGTTTGCTGCATGCTGCACAACCTGGCTATCCGCAGGACTCAGGCACTGCCACCTCACGTTGGACCACCACCTCAGGAGGAGGAGCAGGAGGAGCATGAGGAGGAGGAGAATGAGGAGCACCAGCCCAGGAGGGAGGCACAAGGTCCAAGGGCCGCCCGTCGGTGGCTTATTGAACGTCACTTCTAGGCCCCCTGTCAGGGAATGGCTTGTGCCAATGAAAGAACATGATTGCAGCCGCTCCGCAAGCCCTCAGCCAGTTAAGGCAACAAACACTTCAAAGATCAAACATGGACAATGTTAATAAATAAAAAGCTTTATTGTACAAACTCAGGGCCCTTCCCACATGAAAACCAAAAACAGACGAAACCCCCAAAAAACACTCAAACACATTACTCGCTCCCACAACCTGGAGAGGATTAACAAAACAGTGCAACTAAAATGGCCGTCATCCTCGGCCTTCGTAAAAAACAAACATCACATCCTCGGCCTTCAAAAAACAAACATCCAATTCTCGGCCTTCAAAAAACAAACATCCAATTCTCGGCCTCAAAAAACAAACATCCAATTCTCGGCCTTCAAAAAACAAACATCCAATTCTCGGCCTCAAAAAACAAACATCCAATTCTCGGCCTCAAAAAACAAACACAACTGGCCACACATTTGACTTTTTGGCCCGCTAGGGCGATGCCTTGGCCATCTTTGTGTGGCCCCTGCCCGCCCTGCTGCTCCTCCTCAAAGTAAGGCCATTGGCTGCTGCAAGGCTGGGGGCAGGCTCCAGAGGGGCACATGTCGTGACGGCAGATGCCCTTGGGGGTCGGCCTAGTTGAGGTCTGGCCGTCGAGCGGGCGGCTGTTGAATGCTGCAGCTGTGGCTGGCCAGCATCAGTCGCTGCAGCAGCTCCTGGCAGCTCCACTGGGGGAGTGGCAGTGGCGGCTGGAGGAATGGGGGCAAGGTGGTGGATTGCAGGCGCTCGCTTGTCGCCTGAGGCACTGGCACTCGCCCGGGCCAGCACTGCAGCATGCGCACCAATCTGCCGAGGGACAGACCGCTGTGCTGCTGCAGCGCGCCGGGTGCCCTGGCGAAGCCTGGCTGACACAGCGAGTGTGGCAGCAGTGAGTCCCATGTTGACCTGTTCAGTGACCTCATCAGAGCACCCAGTGACTGCACGGCACCACTGGTCAGCTGCCCACTCGCTGCCTGAGCTGCCCCGAATGCCGCCCGACTCGCTGCCTGCTCTGCCCCGAATTCCACCAAACTGATGGCCTGTGAGGCCCCGACGTCGGTCACACTCTGAGACAGGGACTCGATGGCCTCAGGCAACCGTGCCACTACCCCCATGAGCTCCGTGTGCCGGCGCTCCGAGTCCGCGGACAAGTCCTCGAGGTGTTCCATCTCCTCGGCGAAGACCATCTCCGGACTGGAGGCCGGACTCTTCCTCTGGGGAGAAAGCTGCCGAGCTGGCCGACCCTTCCAGCGTTGCTGGACGCCGCTGGGCCCAGCAATTGGACTCCCCTCCGACCCTTCCCCCCTCTGGGGAGAAGGCCGCCGAGCTGGCCGACTCTTCCTGCGTTGCTGGATGCCACTGGGCCCAGCAATTGGACTCCCCTCCAACCCTTCCCCCCTCTGGGGAGAAGGCTGCTGAGCTTCCACCCCCCTCCCGCGTTTCTGCAGGCCACAGGTCCCATGAGCTCCCCTCCCCTCCGACACTTCTGCCACGCTCCCCTCCAGGGAAGACGTGTCCCCTACATTCGCATGGGTTGCCACGGCTGAGGGTTCCCCTGATGGGCTGCCTTCCTCTTGCCCCTCCTCCTCCTCCTCTTCTGAGGGGCTGTCACTGGCAAGTTGAGGGACCTCCTCCTCACCATCTGAAAGCAGGAAGGCACAAGAGTAGCTTTAGAGTGAGGAGAGGGCGTCAGCGAGGGATGCATGAGTGGTGGCATTCAGCGCATTGGTCGGACAGTGGCAAAGGATGTAGATCTGATGCGCAAGTGGGACGAGAGAGGTCCAAAAGGTGATGTCCTTACCATTGGTGCCCAGAACAGGGTCGGCATCTTCACATGCAACGGGGCCAATCACCCGGCCACCCATGATGCGCTCCACGCGATGTTGCAGCTCGGTGAGCGGCTGGATCTGGGGTCGGCCTCCCCCGGTCGCAGTCCGGCTCTTCTTATTATTGGCCAGCTTGGCCTGCAAGAGAAAGGACGGCCTCTAAGTACAGTGTGTAGCCCTGATCTTGTGTGCACTGCCTCCCATGGTGGAGTAGCCTGGCCAGTGTATCGCCCTGATCTTTTGCGCACTGCCTCCCATGGTGGAATAGCCTGGCCTGTGTGTCACCCTGATCTTGTGTGCACTGCCTCCCATGGTGGAATAGCCTGGCCAGTGTGTCGCCCTGATCTTGTGTGCACTGCCTCCCATGGTGGAATAGCCTGGCCAGTGTGTCGCCCTGATCTTGTGTGCACTGCCTCCCATGGTGGAATATCCTGGCCAGTGTGTCGCCCTGATCTTGTGTGCACTACCTCCCATGGTGGAATAGCCTGGCCAGTGTGTCGACCTGATCTTGTGTGCACTGCCTCCCATGGTGGAATAGCTTGGCCAGTGTGTTAAGTGCAGAATGTGCAATTGATGTTCATGCCTGTCCCATAGCTGCTGGATGAGGGCTGGCCATTAGGGCTTTCAGGTCCCTTTGCCCATAATGTGAGGTACACATGCAAGGATGAGGAGGACACTGGAAATGGTACTCACCCTGACAATCCGAGTGAGGTCATTAAACTTTTTGCGGCATTGGACACCGGTCCTGGGGACCTCACTGTTGGCTGACACCTTGCTGGCGACATGCCTCCAGGCTCTCCGGTAGACACGGACCAGCGCCTTCCTGCCATTGTCCGGGTACAAAATATGGCGCCTCTTCTCCACACCACCAACCAGCACACTCAGATCAAGCTCTGAGAAGCGCTGCGCTCGTTCACGGGCCTTCTGCATGGCTTCAGGTGCTATTTGGGTCCAGCAGCAGTGTTCAGGCCTAGCTGGAGGGCTCCACTATACAGGGCGTGGCAGCAGACCAAGTCGACCCTTCCCCCTTAAGAGCTGGCCGGCGCCAGGGTGTCTGCTGTCAATCACGAGATGGCCGCACCTGCGCTGCGCCCGGCCTCGGCGCTCTCGCTCAGCACCTCCGGCTTAGCGCCTAAAGAGAGGCGTGCAGCACCAGTTTTAGCGCTCGAGCAAACTCTTAGGGTGAAGCTAATGAATATCGGAGAAGTGGCCTCGATTTTGCGCCGGGCGCAAACTTTAGCGGCCGCCCAACTTTACCGCCCCAAAAGTGGCTACAATGAATTTCTAGGCCTACATTCCTGCTGCCAAGGTCCTGCCGCGGTCGCCATCTCTGTAGGGGGTTTCTCTTGCTTGCTCTGGTCTCCTGCCAGGCTTCTTGCAATAATTACCCGTGAGTGGTTCGACCCACTCGCCCCTACGGTTCTAGACCTTGGACTTAGGTGCAGGGAGCTGTAGTGCAGAGAAAACTCTATAGACCAGGTCGAATAGCACGAAATGGATGCCTTTATTGAACAGTTTGCAGCATTATAAAATACATGTCATATGCACAGATTAAAGCAACTACAAGCATGCACACATCTATAAACTTAACTCTATAGAAATGGGGAACACACGGCACCTCGTGAAAGGGGTAACACATTACAATTACCCTTAACCCCCTCCCCTAAACCTAACCAAGTTTCGATTTGAGGGACTCGGGATTATGCTCACCACTTTAAGAATTGCGAAAAAGGCTTTGCAGCCTTTCGACACAGCTTTCCGTCGTCACGTGGGTTTGGAAGCTTCTGGCGCAGCTTGTTTTCCTCTTGGTTCTCCTGCGATGGAGGCAGCCGATATAGCCTTGGTGAGCGCTCGCCACGGATGGATCCATTACCGATGTGATGTTGAAGATGCACACTCCGGGACCTGAGTGTCTTCTTCTCCGGCCTGGGTCGTCGATGATCTCCCGACCAAAGTACCCGGGCCTCCCTCGTCGTCTTCCCGTCGTGGCCGGGCCTTGCCTGGCCGAGCTGGCTTCCAAGCCCAATTCTTCTCGTCGTCTTCTCGTCGTGGCCGGGCCTTGCCTGGCCGAACACCGAACACGTTCCAAACCGAAGTTGTTCCGAAGGTTTGTAACCGAAGAGTTTGTCCCGAAGCGTTTCGATGCTCCGAACCGAAGTGCTACCCTGATGGACTTTACTCAATCCACAGTTATACCTTTTGGGAACATTCTTATCTCCCGCCAAATCATAGTCCTGTCTTTGTAATAATTTTGGCGGGCAGAACTCTCTGCAGGGGTGTTTTGTCTTCATAACGGGAGTCGGTGATAGCTTAACTGGCCTTCCTGGGCTGATAATGTCTTTGCTTTGTTACCGTAACTTGGTTTGTATATTGATCGGTCTGGAGATTGCCCTGGATGGCTGTTAAACGGCTTCTCTTTGTACAGTGTAATGGGTTGAAGTGTTCGTTCAATTGTCCGCCCATTTCTTGATGGGTCTCATCCTGCCACCCAAATCTGTCCTGTACTTATAATCTAATCAATATGTATGCTCAGTTCCATGAGTTTCGGCTTCCCGAAACTGGTTTTCACGGGCTTTTAATGCCCTCAATCCACAAGCCTGTCTGGCTTGCAGTAACAGAAATTCAAATGGTCCCAGAAGCTGGTCACGAGGTCTGGCGGCCATTTTGTGTGCCCTTTTATCAAGGGTTTCTCTGTATAAGCTTCTTTTGGTCAATAAAGCTGTTTTATTAACCCTATTTTCCTACGTGATTATTTAATGAAAATTTCGCGAATCTTACACTCTGCAGGCTTTGAACCAAGAAAGAGTACATCTAGTAAGAGAACACAAGGCTAAGTTGGAATACCTACGGTGTCAAGTCACCGAGGCCAAGGGAAATGAGTCAAGGTTGCAGGAGAAAAACGCCCGCATGGCAAGGCAGATTAGGGAACAGGAAGAGAAAGTGCAGGAGGTAAAAGCCGCTTGCAAGCTAGCTAATGAACAGGGGTTTGAGGAAGCAGACCATGGCCCCTGCAAAGAGAGGATAGAAAATCTGAGCCGGGCCCTCCGGAAGGCAAAAGGCGTGGTATGCCTCATAAGCCCAAAGGCAGGTCAGGCAGATTTTATGGGGAACGAGGGGAGAACAGTTCCAGTGTCACCGGTAGTGCCTAGGGACGACCCGGTTGAGAGAGAGGAGACCTCACGACCACCACTCATAGCGCGAAGTTTCAGCGAGGATTGGCAGCAAGCTGGGGTGGAGCCCAGAGTGGAGCCAGAGGTGGAGGCGGAGGTAGAGCAACCCCCACCCAAAAAGTCGGAACTGGAGCCGATGTGCCCAGCACGGCATCGGAGGTTCGGCCCACCCACCAATGGCGAAGATGAGGGACCCCCTCCAAAACCAGTTCGTATTACCCTTTAACACCCAACAGCTTAGGGTTATGGTCAACCATGTCCCGAAGCTTTCCGCCAAGGGAGACACTTCGATCCACTTCAGGGAAATAGAGCAGACCGCCAGCGTCAACGACTGCGATGACGCTGAAAAGGCCAAGATGCTGCTATTCTCCCTGGAGAGTAATCTCCTCCAATCCCTCTCTGAAGAGTGTAAGAGGGGACAGAGCGGGTACGAGGAGCTTAGAGACTCAGTTCTGGTGGCCATGGGGATGGATGAGGGAAGTCCTTTCTCCCGCGTGGAGAAGACGGTACAGCTCTCAGGAGAGACCCCGCAGGCTTTTGCGGATCAGTTGTGGCCGGTGTACCGGAAAGCCTGCCCGGGGACGCGGGACCGGGGATTCCTGAATGGGGATTCTCTGACGCATTGGCTCCGTTGTCTAGTGGCGAACAGCTTGCCACAGATCCGGGTCAAGTCAGAAGCCTGGTTCGACCCTAAAGATCCCCAGACCACAGAGATCACGGTAAATAGACAGCTCACTCTGGCCTATAAAAACGGTAGGGGAGCCGATGCACACCCACCCAAGGGTAAGCTGCATGATGTAAAACCCAGGCCGGGTAGGAAAGAGTGGCACCAGGAAGGGAGTAACCGCCCCAGCACAAAGACCAATTGTTACGGGTGTGGGAAGGATGGTCACTGGTGGAAGGAGTGTAAGAACCCTTGGAAGGATAACAAGGGAAAGCATCCCATAGCCACAGCCCAAAAGGCAGGGTTAGGGACCCCTTCCGCAGAGGTCGAGTCGCTTTTGGATGCCATGAGGTCCTTACTGACTGGCCAGGGGAGAGTAACAGCCGCCACCGGTGCTCTCACCCCGTCAGCCCCATCCAACCCACAACCGTGACTAGAGCCGGCACAGCCTGTATATCTGTGTTCGCTCTGATATGATGAGTGGAGGAGACCCATGATGGAGATAGAGGTGGGAAAGTTAGCGGGGACCTATCTGTTGGACACGGGGCCATCACGCACCATGATCTACTCAGCTAACCCCACCACCTCACCTCTCTCTAGTGGGGTCCCATAAAGCCTATCGGGGTTCAAGGGCAAGGAACAGGCTGGCTCGGTCTCCATCCCGCTCGCCACTTGGAACGGACCGCTCCGCTCCAAGTGGACGTGTGTCCTGATGAATTGGGAAGTGGAGGGTGGAAGAGGGGTCCTGGGGGCCGATTTTATCGTAGGTCACGGGATCCTGGTGGATATAAGGAATCACTGACTCTGGGGGGCAGGAAAAGTAAAGAACGGTGAGATCGTAGTTATCCCGGGTAAGGAAGGGTAGGGGACCCTCTGCAACATGAAGCCCAAAGAGGATTATAACCTCGGGCTCATGGTCAGCAACACCCCACCAGAGTTCCAGGCATTTGTGCAGGCCTACCTGGCCGCATTTGCCACTCACAAACACGACTGCGGGAGGGTCACAGGGTTTGAGGTCAGAGTAGACGGGTACCCCATGGCCCGACCACAGAAACAGTATAACTTCCCCAGGGAAGCAGAACCGGACATGGAAGCAGCCATGTCCTCGTTAGTGTGGCAGGGAGTTCTGAGGCCAATAGCCACCCATGTGAACTCTCCGTTGTGGCCGGTTAGAAAACCGGACAATTCCAGGAGGGCCACGGTGGACTATCGGGTGCTCAACAGTAACATCCCAGCCTGTGCACCTACAGTGGCTGCAGTTGCCGACCTGATAGGAAGTATCCCAGCATCCGCGACCACTTTCACGGTGCTGGATATTTCCAATGGGTTTTGGTCCATCCCTGTAAGGAGGGAGGATCAGTACAAGTTTGCCTTTACGTTTAAAGGGCAACAGTACACGTGGAACTGCTTGCCTCAGGGCTTCCATAATAGCCCCAGCATCTTCCATCAGTGCATGGCAGACAGTTTGAAGGACTTTAGTCAGCCCGGACAGTTGGTACAATATGTGGATGACCTGCTCCTGGTCACTGATTTGAAAGAGGAGCATGGCCAACTATTGGCCAAATTGCTGGAGCTGTTAGAACAGAAGGGTTTCAAAGTGAATCCCAAGAATGCAAAGATCGGCCAGCAGGAGGTGAAATTTCTCGGTCTGGCCGTGCGCGCTGGAGAAAGGGCCATAGATAGGGCTGGGGAAGGAGAATTCCGGGACCCCTATCGGGCAGGTCCGGAAGCCACAGTCCGGGACAAGGGAGGCACACGGTGGGTAGTTTTGGCCCTGGACCCAAAGCGGGTCCGGATCAAAGATCCCGTCTGTAAGACCGTCCTGGTGAGAAAAGAGAAAAGACAGCCCCTAGAAGGTCCGCTCGGGGCAGCAGGTGAGCCCTCAACACAGGTTTTAAAACAGGCCACTGGTTACATCAACCAGTGCAAACTGTTTCAGCCTGAAAGGGGAAAACAGCCAGTCGGGGTAAGGTCTGAGGAGAAAGATCCTCAGCCCACAGCATGAGCGAGTTCACAGACCACACAGGCAGGCGCTGTGGCTTGCTTGAAGGGAGGGGCCATCCAGCCCATCGATTGGGACATGCCCCCACTCTTCTGGGATCCAGACGAGGGGGAGGGACCCGAGGGCAAAATCCCCGCCCCTAGCCCAGGTATAGAGAGGGAGGGACCTGAGGTCGAAAACCCCGCCCCGGACCCAGCCATGGGACCCGGGGGCGGAGACTCTCAGCTCGCAGCAGCAGGCTGCGAGGAGTTAACTGCCCCGAGCCCAGGTTCGGGAGGGGTCAAGCCCGGGGGAGCAGCGGCTCGGGTAAAAGGCCCACCGGCCAAGACAGCCCCACCCGCCAAAGCCCCCAGAAGCTCCCCGCGGACGCCCCAGCTGAGAAAGCCACGGTCACCAGCCCTCCAGTTCCCAAGGGCCGCCCCTTGAGCCAGGGAGAGGTCCAAGGACAGAGGTCCTCATCCAACAGCCTCGGCTGTGAGGGACCAACCATGAAGGACGGTGCGGTCATGCCGGAGGTAGCGGTGAGCCGCAGTCTGACCAGGGATTAGCTTGGCCGCCCGGAGACGGGCGGCGGTTGTATGTAGTTTTAGTCTAAGTTTAAGTTTTAAGTAAGGTGTAATTATTTAGCTTAAGTTTGGGTGTTTGTAATTTAGGTTAAATAAGGTGATGGGTAGTTTGAATAAGAAATCCGCCGAGAGTGTATATTTGGGTCGAGGTTGCGAGACCCGACCATGCCTCACCAAGCCAGCGGATCTCTTGGGGACCTGGCTGCATGTTTTTTTACATCTTTTTGCAGAAAGATGTTCAGGATGGAATGGATCGTGGTCCTATTCGCCCTAATCGGGATGAGTAAGGAGAGGAAGGGCGACGTCCAGGACTCCCACATCTATGGGTGTTCAGGAGACAAGGCGCCCCTGGTGATCGATGGGAGCGGTGAACAGGATGCGGAGGAGACCGTTGTCTACTTCCATGAGGGAAGGTGGCCAGGATGGTTGGGGTCCAATTCGTCTCAGTACTCCAGCCAGACCGGATTCACGTACGGGGAAGCCTCCCTCCTGTGCCCCCGGGTGCGAGTCATTTCCACGAGGGTCAGCGTCACCGTTGGAAAGCGAACATGTTTGACATGCAAAGGACACATTCCACTGGACAGATGGTGGTGGCTCAGAAAGTTGAGCAAGGACATGAGGAACCCCGAAGTTGAATGGGAGTGCTTGGGTAACAACAACCATCGGACAATTACCGGGACTCATGGAGGACTGAGTGTATGCTGGGACAAATGGTGGGAACCGGACCAAGGGATTTACATCTGTATGTGAGGGTCAGAGAAGGTCACGACACCGGGAAGGGGATAAGGTGGGATGCCAGCCAGAAGGTGTGTGCGGTCCCGTATTTCCAGATCCCAGACAATGCCACTGAGCTGGTAACCCGCCCCCGTAAGCCCCGCCCACGGTGCAGGCGGCGAGGTTCTACAGGGAAGATTGCCCCACCACCACCAAGGGACCAGGGAATGGATTGGTACTAGTCCCCACCGATCAGATGCTGTATCAGGGGTACACTATGCGGTAGCCTCTGTGATTTTAAACCTCACGGAGGTACATTTACCGGAGTGGTGCCCCAAAGAAACAGAGCAGTTATACCAGGCCCTATTAAAGGACACGTTCAAGAAATTTTACGAGTTCGATTTTGCCAACGTGGACAAAACCGAACTCTACACCACATGCCGGGAATTTTTGGGTAACCCAGGGAGACAAAGAAGGGGTGTATGGAATGATGTTTATACTGCGTTTAACATTGGGTCCTCTGTCATCAACAGCTTGGATGACATAGAGCTGCAGACCCAGATAAATGGTTTAAAAACACGGTTAAAAAGGATATTACTGGATGAGAACAAGGTAGTGGGCTCGGAGTTGCATGACGACCAGGCCATGATGGTCCATTTAAAAGAGATTATAGCCGAGTTGGAAAAGCATGCAAAGATGGTAAATCACAGAAATCACAGAAATCACAGAAACCCCACAGTGCAGATAGAGGCCATTTCGGCCCATCGAGCCTGCACCGACACATATCCCACCCGATCCCCGTAACCCCTACGCCAACACGTAACCCCACGTATTTAATCCCCCTAACACTAAGGGTCAATTTATCATGGCCAATCAACCTAACCCGCACATCTTTGGACTGTGGGAGGAAACCGGAGCACCCGGAGGAAACCCACGCAAACACGGGGAGAATGTGCAAACTCCACACAGACAGTCACCCGAGGCCGGATTCGAACCCGGGTCCCTGGCGCTGTGAGGCAACAGTGCTAACCACTATGCCACCGTGCTGCCTCTTAAATGCTCTCTTAAGGGAGGACAGAAATGCTTCTGACCAAGCTGCGCAGAATGAGGCGTGCATGTTATATGGGGCGTGGTTACTGGGCGAGGGCCACAGTAACCTGGAGGATTTAAAACAAGGTTTGGTCCCCTCCTGGATTAGCAACAAGCACCTCGCAGCCCTCCACCCTTTTGAGAACACATTGAGCCCGTGCCAACTCTGGCTAGCCTTCGAAGCCTATCCAGTCCCAGTGGATTGTGGGCGGTCCAACCACACAATCATGGGAGTAGTAGTTAGGATGCCGGTCATGGGTAGGACAGCCCGACCCGCCCCAGTGTACAGGGTAGAGAACATTGGAGTCATTCAAGGGCGTGCACACATTCGTTTCACAGCGGTCCCGCCTTACGTCATTAACTGGGAGCACGCTATGACAGGTACTGACCTCTCAGGGTGCCGGAGCCAGGGAGCACACATAATCCTGTGCCCCCAGCACTTGAATGCCTTCTCAAGACCACAGTGTGGGTTCAGAGCTGCTGACGCGAAGCCTATAAATTGCACCATGGAGGCAATTGCACAAGGCCATGTTCCCCCGCAGGTAGCATATATAGGGGGTGGGACATATTGTGTCACCACCGGCGTGTCCCACTATCAGCACGGACAGCACAGCTGGTGCCTGGTTAGTGACAGCAGTTACTGTTTTAAACACAAGGCAGAAGTTCGAGTGGCCCAGGAGCGAATTATCCCCATCCCTGAACCCTCCACTGTTCACCTGACTGTGAAGGAGAATTTTACGAACTTGCAGAAGTATGTAGCGCACTTTGGCTATGAAATTCCCCCTCTCCCTGAACTTTTGACCAAAATTCTAAAAACCATCATAGTTTCACAGAAACATTTCAGCACTCTCGAGCAAAAAACAGTAGAGATAGGAACTAAGATATTGGATATTGTGACTCCACCCTGGTGGAACCTTTTCAATAATATAGAGGTCCCTTCGTGGATCAGACTGACTTCTCACATTCTCGTGGTTTGCCAGTTAGGAATAGTGCTGTATTTAGTTTGCATTCAGTGTAAGGGAAAAGGTCGGTGGTCAGAATTCCGAAACCAGAGCTTTTGGAAAGAACATTATGTAAAGGTGGAGGAAGATATGCCGGTTAAAATTTCTCCCTGTTTTCGATTGAAGAATTGTTGTTTCTTTGTGTTTGTTATTTTCAATTAAAGGCTTTTTCTTTTTTTGTTTTCTTTTGCGACGCAGTTTAATAAAGATATGTGTACCAAGTGGTGCAGGGGTGTAGGACCCCCTCCCTGCTTGGATGTGTGTGTAAAGCCTGTAATTTTACTCTTTGTATGCTGATGTCATTTTACTCTTTGTATGAAGCTGCAGCTACTGGCAGACCGCATTACGGTGCTGGGGCAGCGATTGGATACATACTGGACCATTTGCGATGCTGAGGACATCGTGAATAGCACGTTTGATCAGTTGGTCACACCACAGGTAAAGTTGGCACAGGCAGAGAGGGAACGGGTGACCAACAGGCAGAGTAGTAGGCGCAGGCAGTGGCCATCCACTTCTCAAACAGATATACCGCTTTGGATACTGATGGGGGGGATGGCTTACCAGGGGAAGGTAGCAGCAGCCAACTTCCTGGCACCAGGGGTGGTTCTGCTGCACAGGATGGGAGGAAAAAGACTGGGAGAGCTATAGTGATAGGAGATTCTATTGTAAGGGGAATAGATAGGCATTTATGCGGCCGCAAACAAGACTCCAGGATGGTGTGTTGCCTCCCTGGTACATGGGTCAAGGATGTCTCGGAGCGGCTGCAGAACATTTTGGAAGGGGAGGGTGAACAGCCAGTTGTCGTGGTGCATATAGGTACCAACGATATAGGTAAAAACCGGGATGAGGTCCTAAAAGCTGAATATAGGGAGTTAGGAGGTAAATTAAAAAAATAGGACCTCAAAGGTAGTAATCTGAGGATTGCTACCAGTGCAACGTGCTAGTCAGAGTAGAAATAGAATGATATTTCAGATAAATACGTGGCTAGAGGAATGGTGCAAGGGGAAGGGATTCAAATTTCTGGGATATTGGAACCGGTTCTGGGGGAGGTGGGACCAGTACAAAATGGACGGTTTGCACCTGGGCAGGGCCGGGACCGATGTCCTAGGGGTAGTGTTTGCTAGTGCTCTGGAGGAGGGTTTAAACTAAAGTGGCAGGGGGTTGGGAACCTGAGCGGAGAGACAGAGGAAAGGGAAACAAGGATAAAAGTAAAAGACAGGAAGGAGAAAAACAAAAGTGTCAGGCAGAGAAATCAAGGGTTTAAATCAGACATGGCCACAGTAAATAATAATTCTAACAGTTCTAAGAGTGTTAAAAAAACAAGCCTGAAGGCTTTGTGTCTTAATGCAAGGAGCATTCATAATAAGGTGGATGAATTAGCTGCGCAAATAGAGGTAAACGAATATGATATGATTGGGATTATGGAAACATGGCTCCAGGGTGGCCAAGGCTGGGAACTCAATATCCCAGGATATCCAATATTCAGCAAGGATAGGCAAAAAGGAAAAGGAGGTGGGGTAGCATTGCTGGTTAAAGAGGGATTAATACAATTGAAAGGAAGGATATTAGCTCTGATGAAGTGGAATCTGTATGGGTAGAACTGAAAAATACCAAGGGGCAGAAAATGTTAGTGGGAGTGGTATATCGACCTCCAAACAGTAATGCAGATGTCGGGGATGGCATCAAATGGGAAATTAGAGAAGCGTGCAATAAGGGCACAGCAGTTATCATGGGTGACTTTAATCTACATATAGATTGGGCTAACCAAATTAGTAACAATACTGTGGAGGAGGAATTCCTGGAGTGTATACGGGATGGTTTCCTGGACCAATATGTCGAGGAACCAACTAGAGATCAGGCCATCTTAGACTGGGTGTTATGGAATGAGAAAGGATTAATTAGCAATCTTGTTGTGCGAGACCCCTTGGGTCAGAGCAATCATAATATGATAAAATCCTTCATTAAGATGGAAAGTGAAATAGTTGACTCGGAGACTAGGGTCCTGAATTTAAATAAAGGAGACTACGATGGTATGAGGTGCGAGTTGGGTAGGATTGATGGAGGAATGACACTCAAAGGGTTGACGGTGGATGGGCAATGGCAAACATTCAAAGATCGCATGGATGAAGTGCAAAATTTGTTCATCCCAATTTGGCATAAAGATAAAACAAAAAAGGTGACTCAACCGTGGCTAACAAGGGAAATTAGGGATAGCATAAGATCCAAGGAGAGGACATATAAATTGGCCAGAAAAAGCAGTAAACCTGTGGATTGGGAGCAGTTTAGTATTCAACAAAGGAGGACAAAGGGATTAATTAAAAGTGGGAAAATAGAGTATGAGAGTAAGCTTGCAGGAAACATAAAAACTGACTGTAAAAGCCGTTTATAGATATTGTGAAGAGAAAAAGATTGGTGAAGTCAAGCGTAGGTCCCTTGCAGTCAGAATCAGGGGAAATTATAATGGGGAACAAAGAAATGGCAGACCAATGAAATACATACTTTGGTTCTGTCTTCACAAAGGAGGACACAAATAAACTCTCAAAGATGTCGGGGAACATAGGGTCTAATGACAGGGAGGAACTGATAGAAATCAGTATTTGTAGGGAAATGGTGTTAGGGAAATTGATGGGATTGAGGGTTGATAAATCCCCAGGGCCTGATAATTTACATCCTAGGGTACTTAAGGAAGTGGCCCTAGAAATAGTAGATGCATTGCGGGTCATCTTCCAAAATTCGATTGACTCTGGAACAGTACCCATGGATTGCCGGGTAGCTAATGTTACCCCACTGTTCAAAAAGGGTGGTAGAGAGAAAACGGGGAATTACAGACTGGTAAGCCTGACATCGGTAGTGGGGAAAATGCTAGACTCCATTATAAAGGATGTAATAGCAGAACACTTGGAAAAAAGTGACTGGATCGGACAAATTCAACATGGATTTACAAAAGGTAAATCGTGCTTGACTAGTCTACTGGAATTTTTTGAGGATGTAACTGGTAAAATAGATAAGGGAGAACCAGTGGATGTGGTGTATTTGGATTTTCAAAAGGCTTTCGATAAGGTCCCGCATAAGAGATTAGCGTGTAAAATTAAGGCACATGGGATTGTGGGCAAGGTATTGACTTGGATAGAGAACTGGTTGGCAGACAGAAAGCAAAGAGTTGGAATAAATGGCTCTTTTTCTGAGTGGCAGGCAGTGAATAGTGGGGTACCACAGGGATCGGTCCTTGGACCCCAGCTATTCACAATATATATTAATGATGTGGATGAGGGAACTAGATATAATATCTCCAAGTTTGCAAATGACACAAAGCTGGGTGGGCATGTGTGCTGTGAGGAGGATACCGAGAAACTCCAGTATGATTTGGACAGGTTAGGTGATTGGGCAGAAGCATGGCAGATGCAATATAACGTGGATAAATGCGAGGTTATCCACTTTGGTGTCAAAAACAGGAAGGCAGATTATTATCTGAATGGCAATAGATTGGGAGAAGGGGAAGTGCAATGAGACCTGGGTGTCCTTGTGCACCAGTCGCTGAAAGTAAGCATGCAGGTGTGCAGGCGGTTAAGAAGGCAAATGGTGTGTTGGCCTTCATAGCGAGAGGGTTTGAGTACAGTGTGGCAGAACCACTGAATGACTGGCTAACTGTATATAATTCTCTTTAACGATGTTCTAACACCAGCCTAAACCTGTACCATTGTGTTAGGCATTACTGTGTTTTGTATATAGAGTTTGCATGTACGGGGCATGGCCCCTTTAAGAGCGCGGAAAAACACGGGCAAACGCGATTATGTCACGTCGCAAACCAGTTAGTCCTCGTGGCATCTCCGTTGAGTAAAGACCTGTTTGATTGTTCTCTTGTGTCGATCTCCGTTATTCGTAGGAATTCGTTAATTCCTACATTGGTGACCCCATTTTTGTGAACGTTTTCACAAAAGAAGAGCACAGCATGGAAGCAAACATCGTTTCGCTGAAGCTACCGCAGTTCTGGGAGCAGCAAGAGCCCTCGTGGTTTATTCAGGTCGAGGCCCAGTTTGCCCTGAGGAACATCGATGCGGATCAGACCAAGTATCTTTATGTGGTCTCCGCACTCGACAGCTCTACCGCCTCTTGGATCATCAGCCTCCTCGAAAACCACCCAACGGAGCGCAAGTATGAAACCCTCAAAGCACGGTTACTGCAGGTTTTCGGGCTCACGAAATTGGAGCGCGCCCGTCGATTTCTCGCTATGGCCGGGCTCGGGGACTCCAAGCCTTCAGAGTTGATGAGCCAAATGCTCATCAGAGTTGATGAGCCAACTCCTGGGCTCAGAACGGGAATGTTTCCTATTCCGCGAGATTTTCCTCAGCCAACTGCCTGAACAGGTATAAGGTATAAGGCACCTGAGGCACCCATCCCCCGCAGACGCTGCCCCAGCTCGTCAGCCTGCTGGGCTGTGTTTCTACCACACGCAGTTCAGCGCGAAGGCGAAGCGTTGCTGCCCTCCCTGCAGTTTTCCCCCAAAAAAACAACAACTGACACTGCGACCACCGTGGAACGGGTCTGACGGGCAACCCGCGGCCACGATGATGATCGGCAACGCGGGAAAATTGCTGTTCATCACCGATACTCTCTCCGGTCGTCGTTTTCTGTGCGACACTGGAGCGCAGTGCAGCATTTTACCCGCGTCCACCCTCGATGTGCAGACGGGGAATCACGACCCCACCCTTGATGCGGCCAATGGTGGAGCAATTCGGACATTCGGCAGACGGCAAGTGGAGGTGTGCCTCGGGGGGCAACATTTTCACTGGGATTTTGTTACGGCCAAAGTTTCCCAGCCCCTCCTTGGCACGGATTTCCTGTGCACCAACAGCCTCCTGGTCGACGTCAGGATCCGACGGCTGTTCAATGCAGCAACTTTTAATTCTCTTCCGTGTTACCGCAGTAACACTATGTCACGCATCATCTCCTGTGCGTTCCCGACTCCTGATGAGTTCGCTTGCCTGCTCGGCGAATTCCCCGATCTGACGAGACCCACGTTCTCCTCCACTGCCATGAAACATGGTGTGGAACACCACATCACCACCAACGGCCCCCCGGTCTACGCGCGGGCCCGGCGCCTGGAACCTGGTAAGTTGGCGGTCGCAAAGGTGGAGTTCGCAACCATGGAACGGTTAGGGATTATTCGCCAGTTGAATAGTCCCTGGTCTTCACCCCTCCATATCATCCCAAAGCCTGGCGGCGGATGGCGGCCATGCGGCGACTATCGACGCCACCACTCCCGATCGGTACCCGATCCCCCATATCCAGGATTTCTCTGCCCATTTGGCAGGGAACACCGTGTTCTCTAAAGTCGACCTCATCCGGGGCTACCACCAGGTCCCAGTTCATCCACAAGACGTCCAGAAGACTGCAGTCATCACCCCATTCGGCCTCTTCGAGTTTTTACGAATGCCGTTTGGGTTAAAGAATGCCGCCCAGGCTTTCCAATGCCTGATGGACTCCGTGCTGCGAGACCTCAAGTTCCTCTTCTTCTATCTGGATGATATCCTAATTGCCAATCCTACTAAGGAAGAACATACCTGTCACCTACGCAGCCTTTTTCGATGCCTCAGCCAACACGGCCTGATTATCAACCCAGCCAAGTGTCAGTTTGGCCTGCACCCAATTGACTTCCTGGGGCATCGCATCACCTCAGAGGGAGCGGTTCCTTTACCTTCGAAGGTAGAGGCGGTGACATCCTTTCCACGCCCGCAGAACATAAAGGCCCTGCAGGAATTCCTAGGCATGGTAAATTTTACCACCATTTCGTGCCTAAGGCGGCACTACTCATGCAGCCCCTGTATGAGGCCCTCAAGGGCAAGACTGGCAAGAACCCGGTAGACTGGATGGATGACATGGCCCAAGCGTTCGCCGACACCAAAAGTGCCTTGGCCAATGCGACTATGCTGGCGCACCAGCTGCCAGGAGCCACCATCGCCATCACCACCGACGTGTCGGACTACGCAGTCGGTGCCGTGCAACAGCAGTGGGTGAACGGTGTAGTATATGTACCTTTAAGAGGAACTATGTTTTTTTTGAAGCCCCTGTGTACTGTAGTACCGGTAGTGACCACTCGGGTATATAAGCCTGTATAGCGTCTTGTATAGTTAGTTCACCTCCAGACTTTGTTCAGTAAACACTTGTTAAATCAACTCCAGCATTCCCTGTCTCCATTAACACACGGATTCAACAGTGGCGACGAGTTAGAAACAAACTTACCTGCAATTCGGCAGCACCTCAAGGAGATCAATTCCTCAGACGAAGGTAGAAGAAAAAAAAAACAGTGGTTTCACCAGCTAAACGGGCTTGTGGCAGGTAGTGCACTGATCCTTCCTGGGCGGCGGGCTGGGGCTCGATCGGGTGGCTCTGCAGCGGGGCCGGGCAGCGAGTCGGAAAGCAGAGGCAAACAGAGTCAGAGGGTGGAGCACTCAGGAGATGGCCGGCGCTGCAAAGCAGGTCGGCGTTCGGACTGAGCAAAGGGTGGGGAAAGTCCCAGAGGGTCCGACGGGAACGATTCTCCAAGTGACGGAGAAACTGTTTAAAATATATGCGTAAATAAAAAAAAAATAGAAATACCGCGAAAAGCTGCAGGTCGCAACGGGAACAGTGGAGAATAGCGTTGGCAGCAGCGGCAGCGGCGGGAAAGCACGGGAGGCACCATCTTGACTCGGCAGGGAAGAAGGAAAAGCGCAGGAGGCGCCACTTTTGATTTTCAGGATGCCTAAAACTAGCAATATTACTGCTTTCGATAGTGATATAGAGGATTGGACCACATATGTGGAAAGAGTGGAGGTATATTGCAAGGCGAATGAAGTAGCGGATGATAAAAAGGCATCGGTACTTCTCAATCTGATGGGCGCACGGACATACGGGCTGTTACAAAACTTGATCACTCCAGCCAAACCGATGGACAAGAATTTTAAGGAGATTGTTGATACCCTACAGGAGCACTTAAACCCAACACCGCTGCTGATAGTGGAATGATTCAAATTCTTCAGGAGGAATCAGCACAAGAATGAAAGTAACGCTGATTACCTCACCGAATTACGAAAGCTGTCAAAGCACTGCCAATTCAGGGCAGGACTGGCAGATTCTCTACGAGACAAATTCGTCTGCGGTCTCCTAAGCGAAGGAACACAGAAAAGACTACTTTCTGAGAAAGATTTGACACTGGACAAGGCTTTCAGTGTGGCTGTATCATACGAAGCAGCAGCAAGAGGAGCTGCAGAGATACAGCAAAAGCCACAGGACTTCGGCACCCATGAAATGACACGGGGTTTCGAGAGATGTTATCGCTGCGGCAGATCCACCCATGACCAGAGGGACTGCTGGTTCAAGGACAAAGCATGCAGGCAATGCGGAAAGATGGGACACATTGCACGTGTATGCAGATCTGGAAAAAAATCAGCTGACAGTAAAAAGGTCAATAAGGAAAAGTACAGAAAGGTACAAATGATGACGGACAGTAGCTCCGAAGACCAGAAGAGTGATAGCGACTCCGGAAACAAGAGACTAAGCTGTCTCAAATTACATAATGTAATTGCCAAAGAAGATTACCAGACCATTTGGGTTACCCTCACGATAGCGGGGTCCCCAGTTAAAATGGAGCTAGATACAGGATCAGCTTTGACCATCATAAGTCGACGGGATTACGAGCGGCTATTTCCACATATATCTTTCAAAGACACATCCATTATCTTGAAAACATATACGGGGCAGAAAGTATACCCCAGAGGGAAAATAAGGGTGCCTGTTGTATACAACGGCAAGGAAATACAGAAGTTGTATTTATACATTCTGCAAGATGGTGGTCCACCATTGTTGGGACGTGAATAGATCAGAAAGATACGTTTAGACTGGCACTCCATTCAGGCACTGACGGTGACCAGTAAGAAAAAAAATGATGACGACGTCATACCTGGACGATTAAAAGAAATCTTGGCTAACGCCAAAGAAGTGTTTCAACAGGAAGTAGGAACCCTGAAAGGCGCCACCGCCTCAAAAAAAGTGGAAGATGCGGCAATTCCCAAGTTTTTTAAGGCAAGGCCGGTGCCATACGCAATTCGGCCAGCAGTCGAGGCAGAGCTGGAGAATTTGGAAAAAGCAGGCGTGTTATCCAAGGTAGATTGGAGCGAGTGGGCAACACCCATCATCCCGGTCATGAAGAAAATGTTGAATAATGATAAATCTGAAGATCAGAGAAAAATTTGCATCTGTGGGGACTTCAAGGTGACTGTAAACCCGACTCTTCACACGGTACAGTATCCTCTTCCGAGGATAGAAGATATTTTCGCCTCACTATCCGGAGGGAAACGTTTCACCAAAATTGACTTGGCACAGGCATATCTACAGGTAGATGTTGAGGAGGTCTCTAAAAAGTATCTCACGATAAACACACACAAAGGCCTGTACCAGTACAATCGGCTGGTTTTTGGAGTAGCATCAGCTCCAGCTATCTGGCAAAGAGCTATGGAGCAAGTCCTGCAAGGGATTCCAGGGACTCAATGCTACCTAGACGACATCCTTGTAACAGGAGAAAACGACAACGAGCACCTTGCCAATTTGGAGCAGGTGCTCACGAGGCTGAGAGAACGGGGCCTACGAGCAAATCGCCCCAAGTGCGAATTTTTCCAGAAACAAATATCATATTGTGGCCATGTCTTTAACGAAGAAGGGTTGCATAAGTCACCTGAAAAAATTGAAGCGGTCGTAAAAGCCCCCGCGCCTGAAAATGTCTCACAATTAAGGTCGTTCCTGGGATTAATAAATTACTACCATAAATTTTTACCGAACTTGTCAACGGTTCTGCACCCTCTTAATGCACTGCTACAAACGAGAGTAATTTGGAAATGGAGCGAAGACTGTAAACGTGCCTTCCATAAATGCAAAGGCTTGATCATGTCCAAGGAAGTGTTGGCTCATTACAACCCATCACTGCCAATCAGACTGGCGTGCGATGCATCTCCTTACGGCGTGGGAGCGGTATTATCGCATAGATTCCCTGATGGCTCGGAGCGGCCGATAGCTTTTGCGTCATGCTCATTGAACTCAGCTGAGCGTAACTATGCCCAGATTGACAGGGAGGCACTCAGCCTGGTGTGGGGAGTGAAGAAATTCAACCATTACCTACACGGACAAAAATTTACCTTGTTGACTGACCATCAACCCCTCGTCTCCATATTCAACCCTAAAAAGGGCGTTCCCATTATGACAGCGCAAAGGCTACAGAGGTGGTCCCTTTTCCTAGGGGCAGACCAATATGACATAGAATACAAAGGAACAAAACAGCATGGGAATGCTGACGGGTTATCGCACCTACCGTTGCCAACGGTAGAAGAGGCGCCTACAGTGGACCCAGTGGAGATGTTCCACTCAACCATAGTGGAATGTCTACCAGTGACAAATTCTACCATTGAAAAGGAAACGAGAAATGACCCGACTCTCTCACGAGTCTACGATTTGACGGTGAAGGGATGGCCAGCACATGGCGAACCACTGTTGCCAGCATTCTCGCAAAGAAGAGAACAGCTGTCAGTGTGCCGAGGAACCTTGATGTGTGGATCCAGAGTGGTGATTCCACCCAAACTCCAGGATAAGGTGCTAAAGGAGCTTCACGAGGGGCATCTGGGTGGAGTGAAAATGAAGAACTAGAGTGTTTGTGTGGTGGCCAGGTATCGATGGAGACATCGAAGAAATGACCAAGAGCTGTCTAGGATGCCAGAAGGTCCAAAACGCCCCACCACAAGCCCCTCTACATCCATGGGAGTGGCCCTCATCTCCATGGCAAAGGATACATATCGACTTTGCTGGTCCATTTATGGACTCAATGTTCTTAATCGTGGTGGATGCACACTCCAAGTGGCCGGAGGTAATAAAGATGTCCTCCACCACCACGGAAAAAATCATCACAGTATTAAGGGCCATATTCGCCAGGAATGGGCTGCCTGAACAGATCTGTTCTGATAATGGATGGCAATTTGTATCCGAAGAATTCAGGAAGTTCTTAAAAAACAATGGGGTTAAGCACTACACGTCCGCCCCATACCATCCCGCCACCAATGGATTAGCTGAAAGGTTTGTCCAGGCCTTCAAGAAGGCCATAAAGACCATGGGCAATGAAGACATAAATCTACAACATAAGGTAGACAACTTCTTGTTTGCGTACAGGAATGCAACACATGTGGTTACAAACCAAACCCCCGCCATGATGTTTTTCAATAGAAGACTAAGATGCCGGCTGGATTTGATCAAGCCAAACATCAGAAGGGACGTAGAGAACCGGCAATTTCAAAGCATGAATGAAAGGCCAACTAGAACCTTCCAGATAGGTCAACAAGTTTTGGCCCGGGACTACCGTACTGAGAAATGGCAGCCTGGAACTATTTGCACACGACTAGGACCGCTGATGTATACCGTGGACATTGGAGAAAGCATAATAAGGCGCCATGCTGACCAGATCATAGAGTCATCCGAAAAGGGACAACCTACACCACAACTCTATACACCGAGTGATGAAGCAGCGATACCCGCAGTATCTACCTCCGATCCGGTGATACTGGAACCAGATGAACCCGACACTGGCATTCAAGCCGAATCGACCTTGCCAAAAGAACCTACTACACCACCGAAACCTACTACACCACCGAGGCGTTATCCGGACCGAGTCAGGAAGCCTCCAGAGAGACTGAATTTGTAATTGATTAACTTCAGCAAATGTGTAGATTATTGTTCTTGTAAAAATGTTATTTAATGATTACTTAAAATGTTATGTACTATTTATCTAAAAGGGGAGGAATTGTAGTGTATGTACCTTTAAGAGGAACTATGTTTTTTTTGAAGCCCCTGTGTACTGTAGTACCGGTAGTGACCACTCGGGTATATAAGCCTGTATAGCGTCTTGTATAGTTAGTTCACCTCCAGACTTTGTTCATTAAACACTTGTTAAATCAACTCCTGCATTCCGTGTCTCCATTAACACACGGATTCAACAAACGGGACGTGGCAGCCGTTGGCATTCTTCATCCGTCAACTACGGCAGAACAAGAGACCGGGAGTTGCTCGCCCTTTTTCTGGCCATCCGCCATTTTCTGTTCCTTCTAGAAGGACATCCTTTCACCGCCTTTGTGGACCATAAGCCGTTGACCTTTGCAATGTCCAAGACCGCCGAATTGTGGTCAGCCCGACAGCAGCGTTAACTGACCTACATATCCGAATTCACCAGGGATATACGGCACGTGGCCGGTCAGGACAACCTGGTGGCAGAATGCCTCTCCCGCGCATTCGTCAATACAGTTCATTTGGGCATCGACTACGCCCTCATGGCAGCGGACCAAGCCTCAGCCCCGGAAGTCCAAGCTTACACAACGGCCATCACTGGCCTCCAGTTGGCCGATGTCAAGTTCCATTCGGCAGGAACCACGCTCACAGAATCACAGAATCACAGAATCTACAGTGCAGATAGAGGCCATTTCGGCCCATCGAGCCTGCACCGACACAAAACCCACCCTATCCCCGTAACCCCGTAACCCCACGTATTTAATCCCCTAACACTAAGGGTCAATTTATCATGGCCAAATCAACCTAACCTGCACATCTTTGGACTGTGGGAGGAAACCGGAGCACCCGGAGGAAACCCACGCAGACACAGGGAGAATGTGCAAACTCCACACAGACAGTCGCCCGAGGCCAGATTTGAACCCGGGTCCCTGGCGCTGTGAGGCAACAGCGCTAACCACTATGCCACCGTGCCCCCCCATGCCACGCTGTTGTGTGATGTCTCCGTACAGGACCCTCGCCCTGTCGTGCCGGTCGTCTGGCGCCGCAAAGTGTTCGACGCCATACATGGGTTGTCACACCCTGGAATGAAGGCCTCTCAGAAACTGATGTCAGTGAAGTTTGTATGGCATGGCATGCATAAAGATCTCCGCGACTGGGCCAACACCTGCGTGGTCTGCCAAAAGGCCAAGGTAAAGCGCCACATCAAAGCTCCGTTGGCCACCTTCACAGTTCCGGAGCGACGTTTTGACCATGTCAACGTGGACCTGGTAGGACCACTCACACCCTCCCATGGTTTTTCACACATCCTGACCATGGTTGACCACACCACCAGATGGCCAGAAGTGGTCCCCCTGTCATCCACTACTTCGGCGGACGTGGCCAAGGCGTTCATTTCCTCCTGGATCGCCCGTTTCGGAGTGCCCGCAGATATTTCGTCGGACAGGGGACCGCAGTTTTCCTCCGAACTCTGGAATGCAGTGGCCCAAGGACTCAGTGTCAAATTACACCGCACCACAGCCTACCACCCACAGGCGAATGGCCTCTGCGAGCGCTTCCACCGCTCAATGAAAGCCGCCCTGAGGGCCAGCCTCCAGGACGCTGGATGGGCAGACAAGCTACCGTGGGTCCTGTTGGGCCTTCGCATGGCCCTCAAAGAAGACCTTCACTCATCATCAGCGAAACTCGTGTATGGTCAGCCGCTGCGAGTCCCAGGGGACTTCCTACCAACATCGACGGAGCCCTGGTCCGCGTCTGCCCAGCTTGCTAGTCACCAAGAGGCGGCCAGATGTTTCGCACCAGTGCCCACTTCGCAACACGGGCTGCAGAGGTCACACGTTCCCACGGAGCTTCACAAGGCTGAATACGTTTTTATTCGCCATGACGCACATAGGGATCCGCTCAAGGCCCCATATACCGGTCCCTTCCGCGTGTTGGAAGCAGGGGACAAAACCTTCACGGTAGATGTCGGTGGTAAACAGGACCACATTTCGGTCGACCGCTTAAAGCCAGCACATTTGAACCTTGACCGCCCCGTCGAGCCAGCACAACCGACGAGACGGGGTCGACCACCCATCGTCGTTACGGCAGACTAAGTGCAACCGCCCACCAGACCGCCAGCCGCCCTGCAGCCTCCACCTCGAGAGTACAGGAGTCGTTCTGACAGGCTCGTCAGACACCCTCACCGTTTGACTTTGTCCGTTAAAGCAAATTCTGGGGGGGCGCATGTGGCAGAACCACTGAATGACTCTGGCTAACTGTATATAATTCTCTTTAATGATGTTCTAACACCAGCCTAAACCTGTACCATTGTGTTAGGCATTACTGTGTTTTGAATATAGAGTTTGCATGTACGGGGCGTGGCCCCTTTAAGAGCACGGGAAAACGCGGGCAAACGCGATGACGTCACGTCGCAAACCACGGGACTGCCCAGTTAGCCCTCGTGGCATCTCCGTTGAGTAAAGACCTGTTTGACTGTTCTCTTGTGTCGATCTCCAATATTTGTAGGAATTCGTTAATTCCTACAACAGGAGCAAGTATGTCTTGCTGCAGTTGTACAGGGCCTTGGTGAGACCACATCTGGAGTATTGTGTGCAGTTTTGGTCGCCATATCTGAGGAAGGATGTTCTTGCCATAGAGGGAGTGCAGCGAAGATTCACCAGGCTGATACCTGGGATGGCAGGAATGACGTATGAGGAAAGATTGGGTTGATTGGGTTGTACTCGCTGGAGTTTAGAAGAATGAGAGAGGATCTCATCGAAACTTATAAAATTCTAACAGGACTGGACAGACTAGATGCTGGAAGGATGTCCCGATGGTCAGGAAGTCCAGAACCAGGGGTCACAGTCTAAGGATAAGGGGTAAGCCATTTAGGACAGAGATTAGGAGGAATTTCTTCACCCAGAGAATGGTGAACCTGTGGAATTCTCTACCACAGAAGGCAGTAGAGGCCAATTCATTAAATTTATTCAAGAAGGAGTTGGATATATTTCTTAAGGCTAGGGGGATCAAGGGATATGGAGAGAAGGCAGGAACATGGTACTGAATTTGGACGATCAGCCGTGATCTCATTGAATGGCGGAGCAGGCTCGAGGGGCCGAATGGCCTACTCCTGCTCCTATCTTCTATGTTTCTATGTTTGCACTACATTATCACAGAATGGGAAGTGCATGTTTCATGGATATGTCAGATAGATAATTACAGGGGAAGGTTGACTATGGAGGGTCAGAAAAATTTTGCTCACCTTAAAGGGAATGATACTTCAAGCAAGTTTTAGTATCACAGGGGGGAGTGTAAGATTTGCAAAATTTGTGCATCTCCGCAAAGGTTATTATCGATAAAAGGGACCCTGCATGGACATTTTTTGAATTAAAAAGGGTACCCAAGATGGCGTCCGTGCCTCATGGCAGAAAGCCTACGGGTCTCCAAAATGGATTCTGCAGCACAGAAACTAAGGCTGCAGGCTTTCTGTGAAAAGAACTTTGTGTTTTGGGACCCAGACAGAACTGTGAATTATGTATTAGGCCGAATTGGAGACAGATCTAAATTCAATGAGGCCTACAGTTAAAGCCATCAAACAGTCTGCATACATAATCAGAAACAGATTAAGCACATCCATCGAGGCTGGACAAGCCCATCAAGGACTTTCAGGACAATACGAGTCAATTATCGGGCCAGTAGATGCAATTACCGGCCATCTAAAAACCATCAGAATAGATTGCTACCATTATTTTAACTAGCCCGCCAAAATTAAAACAAAGAACTAACCTGATTTGGCGCGCAGATAAGGGTTTTTCGACGAAGGTATAATGGAAGGCTCCCAGGTAGCAATCAGTGAACTCCTGCTCTGCTCTCCTGCTGCTCTGCTGCTGTGCTAGCGCTGGTGCTGCCACTCCCCGGCTCTTCGGCCCCTCGCCCTCGTGGCTGCCGCTATTCCCCCGTCCCGCGCTTACCCCCGGGCCTTTGCCCATGCCCTCTCCCACTCTATCTGGACTTGCCCCGGAACATGGGCAATTCAGGCCAGGCGAAGCGGGACACGATGAGGGGAGGAGGAGGGAAGACCACTGGAGGGAAGGCCAACTGAGGGTAGGCTTCGAATCATCGGGCCTTCAGCCTCAGCTGACCTGCGACTATCTTCATGCAAATTCAAGCTGCCGACAAAGGACCATTCCTGCAAGGTAAAGTACCCAAGCCGAGACTTTAACTTTGGGGTACTCAAACCTGGACAATGCCCTTGCAGCACCCGGAGCCCACGTGATGACGGCAGGCTCCAGAGAGCACCAAGAGCGAACCCCGAACCCAACCGCTGTTTTGAGCCTAACAAACCCTTTTGATTGGTGAGCATGAATTCTGACCCCTCATAGCTTAACCTAGTTAGGTATAGGGGGTGGGATAAGGATAAGGGGATTGTTAAGATAGTTGTTTTCCCTCGATGTGCCGTGTGTTCCCCATTTCCCTGTATGAGTATATAAGTATAGTATTATTATGACTCTCTTGTAATTTTTGCCTGTAGTAGTGTACACTTGTAATTTTCCATAAGATTGTATCACGTTTTCCTCTTCAATAAAAATCTTGGTTTTGTTTGCATCCAACCACCTGTCTACTCGAGTCTTCTCTGTATCGCTGCCTGTATCTAAGTCCGGTGTCCAGAACCCAGGGGGCGAGCGATTCGAACCGCTCAAAGAAGGTAGTCAGAGGCAAAGCTGACTGACCCGAACACACCTGTGCGAAGCCCCCTACACCAGACAGCCAAAGCAAACACAGAATATGCATTCATTCACCTTGAAACAGATCAAGCTAGAATGGGCCTAAAATCGAGGCCATTAGGTTTCTGCATATTTAATCGGTAACAGCTCACAGTAGCCATCAAGTCAGGATGGGGACCAAGTCAGGATGGGGACAATTAAGTTTTATCCATGACTAACAACCAGGACATCGAGGCCATTAGACCCAGAGACAATCACTCCAGAAGTCATTAAAGTAAATGTCTGTAATCATTTTAAACAAGCCCGCCAAAAGTTAGACAAAGGACTAACCTGATTTGGCGTGCAGATAAGGAATGAAGAACCGGGTATAATTGTAGGCCCATCAGTGGCAACCGCTCTCTTATCTCTTGCTTGTGGCCTTGGCCTGCTGCCTCTCATTCTTGTGCCCTGGCCTTGTGGCGGGCTCTCTTCTCGCTCCCCGTGCTGCTAAACAACAAGGACGCCCATTACACCGGGGCCAAACACGGGAGGAGAACGGACCCAATTCGAAAGCACACAGGACACACAGGCCACAAACGGGCAGACGAGACGAGATGAGACGAGACGAAGAATACGGTAAAAGCAGAGAAGGGCAGCGGAAAGACGTGTTGGGGGACAAATGCCTAGTTATAAGCTGGCGCTTGAAGAATTAAGTTGGTGTTTACATGCATGGACAATAAAACCCCCGAGTCATAGCCCAGGTTGAAGAATAAGCTAGCATTCGAAGGATGGGTAGAAAAATCAATAATAGCCCAGTCTAAGAATAAACTGGCATTCGAAGCTTGGATAGAGAAATCATTTAAATGATAAAGACCGCCAACCGACCCCCAACCGCAGCAATACCGTCGACGACCGACCGAGGAAGAAAAAGAAAAAGACCCATTGCGGCTCGACGATGACGTTAGCTGAGGAAAAGGAGGGTGCTTCACATAAACAACTTCAGCGCCATGCCCTGAGACCACACGGCGACGGGATACTCCAAAGGACAGAAAGAGTGGACCTCAAAACCAACCCAGTTAAAGCAACAGGTTTCGGAATGGTGAGCATGAATTCCTGGCCCCTCATAGCTTAATCTAGTTAGGTATAGGGGTTGGGATAAGGATAAGGGATTGTTAATGCAGTTGTTTTCCCTCGATGTGCCGTGTGTTCCCCATTCCCATATAAGTGTAATTGTTTATGCCTGTATTCATACAAGTACTTTTCATAAGATTGTTTAATTCTGATTTTAATAACATTTTGGTTTTCTTGCACCAAACCACTTGTCTACTCGATTTTCTGTATCGCCACCTGTACCTAAGTCCAGTGTCTAGAACCCAGGGGTGTGGGAGCGATTCGAACTGCTCAAGGACAGTCAGAGGTGAAGCTGACTGGGCGCACACCACCCCCCTGCAGAAATGGCAACCGCGGCAGGACACCGGCAACAGGGGTGCGATACAGTAGACAGTGGTTCGGATGAGCAAACCATGATGGAGGAAAGGATTTCTGATTATGTGTTTAGTAAGGTGAATATCAGAAAGAAGTGGATCACCACTCTGTTAAGGGCTGGGCGTCCAGTAGATGCAGCAGCTAAGTGGACAGAAGGCAGGGAACACAAGAAATCCCTAGAGAAGGCAGGCTGGCTGATGTGTTTCAAAAAGCAGGTTCAGCTTCTGGACAGGCTCGTTGCAGCACAGGCAGCCGAGTTAAGGGAGTCAGCCCTGGAGATCCAGGACAAGGCTCTAGCAGGAGAGAAGTTACTGGTAGCATTGCAGGCCCTGAATCAGGAAAGGGTGCATTTAATGGGAGATCATAAGGCCAAGTTGGAATACCTAGAGTGCCAAGTCACCGAAGCCAAGGATAATGAGTTGAGGTTGTGGGAAAAGAATGCCCGCCTAGCAAGGCAAGTGAAGGAGAAAGTAAAGGAGGTAAAGGCAACTTACAAGTTAGCTAGCGAATAGGGGTTTGAAGATGCAGATCATGGCCCCTGCAAGGAGCAGATCGAAAATCTGAGCCTGGCCCTGAGGAAGGCAAAAGGCAGGGTGTGCCTCATAAGCCTGAAGGCAGGCCAGGCAGATTTTATGGGGAACGAGGGGAGGACAGTTCAAACATCACTGGTAGTGCCCAGGGATGACCCGGTTGAGGAACAGGAGGTCACACGACCACCACCCGTAGCGCTAGGTTTCAGCGAGGCCTGGCAGCAAGGGGAGGTGGAGTCAGAGGTGTGAGTGGAGGTGGAGCAACCCTCACCAGAGAGGCCGCAGCCGGGACCGATGTGCCCAGCCCGGCATCGGAGGTTCGGCCCACCCATTAATGGCGACGATGAGGGACCCCTCCAAAACCAGTTCGTATTGCCCTATAGCACCCAGCAGCTTAGGACTATGGTGAGCCATATCCCAAAGCTCTCCAAAAAAGGGGACCCCTCGATCCACTTCAGTGAGGTAGAGCAGGCCGCCAGCGTCAACGACTGTGATGGTGCTGAGCAGGCCAAAAATGCTGCTATTCTCTCTGGAGAGTAGGCTCCTCCAATCCCTCTTGACAAGTGTAAGAAGGGGCAGTGCAGGTATGAGGAGCTCAGGGATGAAGTTCTGGAGGCCATGGGGATGAATGAGGGAAGTCCTTTCTCCCGTGTGGAGAAGACGGTGCAGCTCGCAGGGGAAACCCCGCAAGCTTTCGCGGACAGGTTATGGCCGGTTTATCGGAGTGCCTATCTGGGGGCACCTAACTGGGCATTCCTGAACGGGGATCCACTGGCCCATTGGTTCCGTTGCCTGGTGGCAAACAGCTTGCCACAGGTCCGGGCCAAGGCGGAAGTTTGGTTTGACCCCAAGAACCCCCAGACCACCGAACTTACGGTGATCAGACAGTTGACCCTAGCCTATAACAACGGTAGGGGAACCGATGCACACACACCCAAGGGGAAGGTGCATGAGGTAAAACACGAACAGGGTAGGAAAGAGTGGCATCAGGAAGGGAATAACCCCCCCAACACAAAGACAAATTGTACGGGGGTGGGAAGGACGGTCACTGGCGGAAGGAGTGCAAAAACCCTTGGAAAGATAACAAGGGAAAGAATGCCACAGCCCCAGCCCAAAAGGCAGAGGCAGGAATCCCTCCCGCAGCGGTCGAGTCATTTTTGGACACCATGAGGTCCTTATTGACTGGCCACGGGAGAGTAGCAGTCTGACCCCATCAGTCCCATCCAACCCACAGCCCTGACTAGAGCCAGCGCAACCTGTTTACCTGTGCACCCTTCGGTACGATGAATGGAAAAGACCCCTCGTGGAGATGGAGGTAGAAAAGGTGAAGGGGACCTATCTGTTAGACATGGGGGCATCATGCACCATGGTCCATTCAGCTAACCCCACCACCTCGCCTCTATCTAACGGGGTCCCATACACTCTGTCGGGATTCACAGGCAAAGAACAGGCCAGCTCCTTTTCCATCCCACTCGCCATTCATTTAGGACCGCTCCGCTCTAAGTGGACCTGTGTCCTAATGAAGTGGGAAGTGGAGGGTGGAAGAGGGGTCCTGGGAGCCGACTTTATTGTAGGCCACGGGATCCTGGTCGATTTAAGAAATCATTGCCTATGGGGGGCAAGTACAGGAAAGGACGGCGAGGTAGTAGTCATCCCAGGGAAAGAGGGGAAGGGGACCCTATGCACCATGAAGCACAAGGAGGGTTATAACCTCGAGCTCATGATCAGTAACACCTCAAAGGAGTTCCAGGCATTTGTGCAAGCCCACCTAGCCACATTTGCCACACACAAACACGACTGCAGGAGGGTCAACAAGTTTTAGGTCAGCGTAGACGGGGACTCCATGGCCCGACCACAGAAACAGTATAACTTCCCCAGGGAAGCGGAGCCAGACATGATAGCAGCCATGTCCTCCTTAGGACGGCAGGGAGTTCTGAGACCGATAGCAACCCACATAAACTTTCCACTGTGGCCGGTTAGAAAGCGGGACAATTCCTGGAGGGCCACGGTGGACTATCGGGTGCTCAACAGTATCATCCCAGCCTGTGCAACCATGGTAGCAGCAGTTGCTGACCTGATAGGAAGTATCCCAGCATCCACGACCACTTTCACGGTGCTGGATATTTCCAACGGGTTTTGGTCCATCCCTTTAAGGAGGGAGGATCAGTACAAGTTTGCCTTTACGTTTAAAGGGCAACAGTACACCTGGAACTGCTTGCCGCAGGGCTTCCACAACAGCCCCAGCATTTTCCATCAGTGCATGGCAAACAGTTTAAAGGATTTCAGCCAGCCCAGGCAGTTGGTACAATATGTGGATGACCTGCTTCTCTTCACTGATTCAAGAGAGGAGCATGGCCCACTACTGGCCGAACTGCTGGAGCTGCTCGGGCAAAAGGGTTTTAAAGTAAACCCCAAGAAAGCACAGATCGGCCAGCAGGAGGTGAAATTCCTAGTCCTGACCGTACGCACTGGAGAAAGGGCCATAGATAAGGCTAGGAGAGAAGCTGTACAAGAGTTACCAGTCCCCAACACAGTCACGGGTGTGAGGTCGTTTCTAGGGCTAACCGGGTAATGCAGAGACTTTATTGAAGACTATGCAGCCACAGCAGCCCCTCTGCTCCGACTCCTACACAAGGGAGTGGAGTGGGCTTGGGATGAGGGTTGCCAGGCAGCATTTGTCAGGCTCAAGAAGGACTTGCAGACCGCACCAGCTCTAGGGGCCATAGATGGGGGGAAAGAGTTTTTCCTGGAGGTGGCAGCCAGCGGAGACAGCCTGAGTGCTGTGTTGCTCCAAGAGTGGCATGGCTGACTGAGGCCGGTGGTTTACTCCTCCAGGACACTCACGGATGGGGAGAGGAGCTACTCCAACTGTGAGCAGCACCTCTTGGCCACACATTGGGCTGTGAAAAGATCGCTGATCTTCACAGGCACCTCTCCAATCACCCTCCTCACCCATCACACACCCACCCAGATGCTCCTGGATGGGAGGATCAAGGATGGGACAGTGAGCTTTGCCCGCATTGCTCACTGGACCCTGCTCCTCTCACAGATGGACCTCAAGGTGTAGGGTCTCTGTTAGCCAAAGCTCGCAGCCAACCTGGTATATCCTGGAACAGCCCACCGGTGTTCCATTGAAGGGGTTTGGGAAGTGGACATAGGTTTACGGGCCAGGATACACACCACAGGCCGCGAAATCTATGTGGATGGCTCCAGCACGGTATCTGCTGGTGAGCGACTCACAGGGTGTGGAGTTTATGACCCAGCGGCAAACATTGCCCTGGCGATTACACTCCCCAGCACCATGAGCGCCCAGCAGGCTGAACTGTCCGTGGTAGTGTACATCGTGACACACCCCGAAATCTTCCCCACCCCATGCATGATTTGCTCGGACAGCATGTTTACCTACAATTCGTGTACAGAGTACCTGGCCATCTGGTCCTGCCACGGATACACCTCCGCTGACGGGAGACCCCTCACAGTGAAACCCCTGCTGGAAAAGATCCTAGCAGCAGTGGGGGAGGAAGGGGAGGTTTTCATCCACAAGGTGAAAGCCCATTCCTCCACAGAACCCCGCAGCCAAGGCAACCAGCAGGCTGACATGCTCGCCAAGGAGTGTGCCTGCACAGGTGCTTTCTGGGACCCATATGGGTCCAGACCCATGGCAGCAGTCAGAGGTAGGGATGGGACACAAGGGAGTGCAGGGGTAGCTTTAGCCCCGGACCTTAAGAAGGTCCAAGCCCAAGACCCCGTCCTCAAGGCGGTCCACAGCATAGTGACTGAGGGAAAAGGGATAGAGGGTCCTTACGGCACAGCAACCCTCTCCGTGAAAGAGGGCATGCTGTTCCCGGGGGAACAATGGGTTGTGCCGCAGCAACACCGGAGGGAATTCCTTCAACTGGCCCATGAGGGTCCAGGAGCAGGACACCCCAGGCCTGAGACCACCTGGCAATGGGTGGAACAGGCGGGTTGGTGGCCAGGACTCAGGGAATAAGTCCGTGAGTTCTGCGCCGGCTGTTTGGTGTGCACTGCTAATAACCCTGACCCCCACAAAAGGAAGGTACCTATGGGACACATCAGGAGGGTAGAGGGGCCATGGCAGTCAATACAGGTCGACTACATCAGGCCCCTGCCCACCACCCAGGGAGGCTATAAGTACTGCCTAGTCCTGGTAGATGTGTTCACGAAATGGTTAGAGGCCTTCCCCTGCAGAACTGCCACAGCTCTGGGTACTGCCAGGATCCTGGTCCGGGAGGTGTTCTTGCGGTGGGGGCTACCACAGTATGTGGAGTCCGACCAAGGGAGTCACTTCACCGGACAGATGATGCAGAATACCCTTATGCTGCTAGACATCGAGGGGAAGTGGCACGTGGCCCACAACCCACAGTCATCAGGGATTGTGGAGAGAATAAATAGGACCCTAAATGAAAGGTTGTGGAAAGAGACGGTGGACTCGCCTCGAAAATGGACCGAGGTCCTACCGTTGGTTCTGATGGTGATCCGGGCCAGTTAGTCAAAAAGCATGGGGTACTCCCCGTACGAGCTGATGACTGGCAGGGTTATGCGGACCCCCACCCATGTACTAGCCCTGGTGCTCACAGAGGGTCAGCTCAGAGAGGTAAACCGGGACATGTTCGCCCGAAACCTCTTCGAGCACCTTAAGCAGGTCCACGAGCAGACGGCTAGGAACATGGGAAAGCAGCATCGGAGTAACCGATTGCTGTTAGAACACCGAAAACACCACGAGTGGGAGGTAGGGGATCAGGTCATGGTGAGGAACTATGCCCGAGTAGGGAGTCTGGAACCATTATACATGGGGCCCTACAGCATTGTAGACAAAGCCAGCCCCATGGTATACGTCGTTAAGATGCCTCAGCGCACCAAATGTTTCCATATTAATCAGTGTAAACTGTTTAAACCCGAAAAGAGAAAACAGCCAGTTGGGGTAGGGTCTGAGGATAGAAGTCCTCAGCTTGCAGTGGAAGCGAGTTCACAGACTGCACAGGCAGGCGCTGTGGCTTGCTTAAGGGGAGGGACCATCCCGCGAACCGATTGGGACACTCCCCCACTCTTCTAGGCTCCAGATGAGGAGGGACCTGAGGGCGAAAGCTCCGCCCGGACCCAGCCATGGGACCTGGGGGCAGAGACTCTCAGCTTGCAGCAACAGGCTGCGAAGAGTTACCTGCCCCTAGCCTAGGTTCAGGAGAGGTCAAGCCTGAGGGAGCAGCGGTTCGGGTTAAAGGCCCATCGGCCAAGAAAGCCCCGCCTGCCAAGGTCCCAAGGAGGTCCCCACGGACGCCCCAGCCGAGAAAGCCATGGTCACCAGCTCCCCAGTTACCAAGGGCCGCCCCTTGAGTCAGGGGGAGGTCAGACGACAGAGGTCCCCAGCCAGCAGCCACAGGCAGTGAGGGACCAACAGTGCAGAACGGTGCAGCCACGTCGGAGGTAGTGGTGTGCTGTAGTCCAATCAGGAATTAGCCTGGCCTCCCAGAGACGGGCGGCGGATGTATATAGTTTAGGTAATGTAAGTTTATATTTTAAGTTAGGTATTTAGCTTAAGTATGGGTGTTTTAGCTTAAGTTAAGTAAGGTGATGGGTAGTTTTAATTAAGCAGTAATCTGCTAAGAGTGTGTGTATTTGAGTCGAGGCCACAGCACCCGACTGTACTTCACCCAAGCCAAAGAATCTCTGGGGGACCTGGCTGCATGTTTTTGTGTCTGTTGCAGAAAGACTTTCAGGATGAAGGGGATCGTAATCCTACTCGCCCTTATGGGACTGAACCTGGGAAAGAGGGGTGACGTGGAAGACTCCCACATCGATCAGATGCTGTACCAGGGGGTACACTACGCGGTAGCCTCCGTGATTTTAAATATCACCGAGGTACATTTACCGGAGTGTGTCCCAAAGAAGCAGAGCAGCTATACCACACCCTATTGAAGGACATGTTCAAGAAGTTTTATGAGTTCGATTTCGCCAATATTGACAAAACCGAACTGTACACCACACACCGCGAGTTTTTGGGTAATGCAGAGAGACAAAGAAGGGAAGTATGGAATGATGTTTTTACTGCGTTTAAGACGGAGATAGAGCGCCGATAGCAACCGACGGAAGCGGCGAATGGGATGCAGAGGAGACCGCCGTCTACGTTCACGAGGGAAGGTGGCCAGGGTGGCTGGGGTCCAATTCGTCTCAGTACTCCAGCCAGATGGGTTCACGTACGGGGAGGCCTCCCTCCTGTTCCCCAGGGTATGGGTCATTACCACAAGGGTCAGCGTCACCGTACGGAAGCGTGTATGTTTAACGTGCAAGGGACACATTCCTCTGGATAGGTGGTGGTGGCTCAAAAAGCTGAGCAAAGATGTGAGGAACCCCGGAGTCGAGTTGGAACGGTTGGGGAACAATACCCACCGGACGATTACAGCGACTCATGGGGGATTAAGCGTGTGTTGGGACAAGTGGTGGGAATCGGATCAAGGGATTTACATCTGTATGTGGGGGTCTGAGAAGGTCTGCCCATCAGGCATATCCATTGTTTTCCACCGACAGTGGCGAGACACCTGGGAGGGGATGAAGTGGGATACCAGCCGGAAGGTGTGCACGGTCCCATATACCCCGATCCCAGTCAATGCCACTGAGCTTGTTACCCACCCCCGAAAGCACCTGCCCACGGCGCGGGCGGTGAGGTTACCCGGGGAAGTGTGCCACACCACCACCAAGGGACCAGGGAATGGGTTGGTACTAGTGCCTACCGATCAGATGCTGTACCAGGGGGTTCACTACGCGGTAGCCTCCATGATTTTAAATATCACCGAGGTACATTTTCCAGAGTGGTGTCCCAAAGAAACAGAGTAGCTATACCAGACCCTATTGAAGGACATGTTCAAGAAGTTTTATGAGTTCGATTTCGCCAATATTGACAAAACCGAACTGTACACCACATACCGTGAGTTTTTGGGTAATACAGAGAGACAAAGAAGGGGAGTATGGAATTATGTTTTTACTGCGTTTAATACTGGGTCCACTGTCATCAACAGTTTAGATGACATAGAGCTGCAGACCCAGATAAACGGTTTAAAAACACAGTTAAGGAAGATATTAATGGATGAGAACAAGGTAGTGGGCTCGGAGTTGCATGAGGACCAGGCCATGACAGTCCATTTAAAAGAGATTATAGCGGAGTTGGAGAAGCACGCAAAGATGGTAAATGCCCACATAAGAGACGACAGAAATGCTTCTGACCAGGCTGCGCAGACGAGGTGTGCGTGCTGTATGGGGCATGGTTGCTGGGCGAGGGCCGCAGTAATCTGGAGGATTTAAAACAGGTTTTAGTCCCCTCCTGTATCAGCAACAAACACCTCGCAGTCCTCCATCCATTTGAGAATGCATTAAACCCGTGCCAACACCGGCTAGCTTCTGAAGCCTACCGAGTCCCAGTGGATTGTGGGCGGTCCAACCACACCATCATGGGAGTAGTAGTTAGGATGCCGGTCATGGGTAGGACAGCCCGACCCGCACCGGTATACAGGGTTGAGAACATTGAATTCAGTCAAGGGGGTGCACACATTCGTTTCACAGCGGTCCCACCTTACGTCATAAAGTGGGAGCATGCTATGACAGGTACTGACCTCTCGGGGTGCCGGAGCCAGGGAGCACACTTAATCCTGTGTCCCCAGCACTTGAATGCCTATTCAAAACCACAGTGTGGGTTCAGAGCTGCTGGTGGAAAACCTATAAATTGCACCATGGATGCAATGGCACAAGGCCATGTTCCCCCGCAGGCAGCATATATAGGAGGTGGGACATATTGTGTCACCACAGGTGCGCCCCACTACCAGCATGGACAGCATAGCTGGTGTCTGGTAAGTGACAGCAGTTTCTGCTTTAAACCCGAGGCAGAAGTTCAAATGGCCCAGGAACGAATTGTCCCCATTCCTGAACACTCCACTGTTCACCTCACTGTGAAGGAGAATTTTACCAATTTGCAAAATTACGTAGCGCATTTCGGCTACAAAATTCCCCCTCTCCCTGAGCACCTTACCAAAATACTCAAAGCCGTTATAGTTTCGCAGAAACATTTTTACACTCTAGAGCAGAAAACAGTAGGGATAGGGACTAAGATATTGCATATTGTGATTCCACCCTGGTGGGACATTTTCAATAACATAGAGGTCCCTTCGTGGATCAGACTGGCTTCCCACATTCTCGTGGTTTGCCAGTTAGGGATAGTGTTGTATCTAGTCTGCATCCAGTGCAAGGGAAAAGGTCAGATGCTAGAATTCCGAAACCAGAGGATCTGGAAGGAACATTATGTGAAGGTGCAGGGAAATACGCCTGTTTGAGTTATTTTGTATTTTTGATTAAAAATTGTTGTTTATTGCGTGTTTGTTGTTTTTAATAAAGATTTTGCGACGCGTTGTTAATAAAGATGTATGTGTACCAAGTGGTGCAAGGTTGTTGGACCCCTTCCATGCTTGGATGTGTGTAAAAGACTGTAATTATTTTATGTATGCTTATGTACACTACATTTTTGCGGAATGGGAAGTGCATGTATCGTGGGTATATTAGATAGGTAACTGCAGGGGAAGGTTGACTATGGAGGGTCAGAAATTTTGCTCACCTTGTAAAGATGATACTTCGAGCAAGTTTTAGTATCACAGGGGGGAGTGTAGGATTCGCAAAATTCCCACATTCCCCCAAGGTTATTAATAAAAGGGACCCTGCATGGACAATTTAAAAAGGGCACCCAAAAGATGGCGTCAGAACCTCGTGACCAAAAGCCTGTAAGAATTTAAAAGCTTGGACTCTGCAGCACAGAACAGGCAGTTTCGGGAAATCGAAACTTAAAATGCATTTCTGCGAAAAGGACTTTGTGTTTGAAAAACCAGACAGCTAGGCAAACACTGAATATGCATTTCGACAGATTGGAACAGAACAACCCAGTTAGGCCGAAGCATGAGACATTAGTTTGTCCACATAAATAATCGGAAACAGCTTAAGGAAGCCACCAAGCCTGGACAGGCCGATTAAAATGCATTAATGACAATACAGCTCAGACATCAGGCCATCAGGTGCGATAAACGGCCATCTAAAGCCAGTTAGTTTAGATTAGTATAATCACTTAAAACAGCCCACCAAAAGTTAAACAATGGACTGACCTGATTTGGTGCGCAGATTAAGGGCCATCGAAAGGAGTATAACTGCTGGCCCTCAGTGGCAATCGCTCTCTTCTCTTGACTCTGACCTCTTGTCTGGTCTTGGCTGCTGCTGCCCGTACTCATGCCCTGGCCTCATGGCGGGCTCTCTTCTCACTCCCCTCATTGGGTGAATTACAACCAAGGACATCCATACAAATCGTGGAGAGGGGAACGAGACCCGAGTCCAAAGTCACCCAGGACACACGGGCCACGAAGGATGGCAGAGGAAACGAGGTGAAACAAAACGAGACAAAGAACAAGGTAGAGACCCGACAAGAGCAGAGAAGGGCAGCAAAAGACACATTGATAACAGCCAAACGCCTAGTTATAAGCTGGCATTTGGGGAAGAGTTTAGACGAATATGCTGGCGTTTTGACGGTTGGGTAGTAAAATCAAACCAGCCGTGAAGACTGCTAAACGCGATGTTACCGCCGCCGACCGCCCGAGGGAGAAGAAGAAGAGAACCCATCACGACGAGACGATGACGGTAGCTGAGGAGAAGAAAGGTGTGTCACAGCAATAGCTTCAGCACCGTGCCCTGAGACCACGTGGCGACGGAGTACCCCAAAGGACAGGAGACTAAACCTCAAAACTCGCAACTGTTAAAGCAACGGGCCTTGGATTGGTGAGCGTGACTTCCTGGCCCCTCATAGCTTAATCTAGTTAGGTATAGGGGGTGGGATAAGAATAAGATGATTGTTAAAGTAGTTGTTTTTCCCTCGATGTGCCGTGTGTTCCCCATTTCCCTGTATAATTATAGTTATTTGTTTATGCCTGTAATTGTTAACCAGTAATTTATCATAAGACTGTGTTTTATTTCTGTTTAAATAAAAGCTTGGTTTTCTTACATCCAACCACTTGTCTACTCGATTTTTCCTGTATCGCCGCCTGCACCTAAGTCCGGTGTCTAGAACCCAGGGGCATGGGAGCAATTCAAACTGCTCACAGACAGTCAGGGGCATAACTGACTGGGCGCACGCACCACCTGCCACCCCCCTACAGAACCCGCCATCTATGCCCATGAGGGAAGATGGCACAGGTGGTTAGAATCCAATTCCACCCGGTACACCAGCCAGGCCGGATTCACCTATGGGGAGGCCTCCCTCCCCTGCCTCAGTGTACAGGTTGTGGCCTCACGGGCCGGGGTCACTGAGGGGAAACGCGTATGCCTAACATGCAAAGGACAGATTCCCCTGGGAAGGTGGTGGTGCCTCAGAAAGCTGAACATGGACATGGGGGATCGTACAGCTGACTGGGAACGAATGAGGAATGACACACACACACGACGGTCACTGGGACCCAAGAAGGGACTAGTGTATGTTGGGATAAGTGGTGGGAGTTGGAACAGGGAATCTATGTCTGTATGTGGGGGTCAAAAAGGGCCTGCCCCACAGGTATATCTGTCATCTTCTCCGCATCATGGCAGGATAAGTGGAAGGGGGTGGAATGGGATTCCCACCTACACACCTGCATAGTCCCACGTTATCCAGCCCCAGTTAAAGCCACTGAGCTAGTGGCACGCGCCCGGAAGCCCCTGCCCACGACTCAGGCAGCAAGGACACACAGAGAGGGGTGCCCTACCACCACCAAGGGACCAGGGAATGGGCTGGTACTAGTGCCTACGGATCAGGTGCTATCCCAGGGGGTACACTACGTGGTAGCCTCCGTGATTTTTAAACCTCACCGAGGTACACTTACCGGAGTGCTGTCCCAGAGAGACAGAGCATGTTAAAGGACATGTTTAAGAAGGTTTACGAGTTCGATTTCGCTAATGTAGGCAAGACCGAACTGTACACCACACACCGCGAGTACTTTGGTGATAAAGGGAGACAAAGAAGGGGAGTATGGAATTATGTTTTTACTGCGTTTAACACAGGGTCCACTGTCATTGACAGTCTGGATGAGATAGAGCTGCAGACCCAGGTAAATGGTTTAAAAACACAGTTAAGGAAGATATTAATGGATGAGAACAAGGTAATAGGCTTGGAGTTACATGCGGACCAGGCCATGATGGTTCATTTAAAAGAAATTATAGCTGAGCTGGAGAAGCACGCAAAGACTGTAAATGCCCTCATAAGAGAGTACAGAAATGCTTCAGACCAGGCTGCGCAGAACGAGGTGTGCAGGCTATACGGGGCATGGTTGCTGGGCGGGGCTGCAGTAATCTGGAGGATTTAAAACAGGGTTTAGTCCCCTCCTGGATCAGCAACAAACACCTCACAGCCCTCCATCCATTTGAGAATGCACTAAGCCTGTGTCAACTCCGGCCAACTTCCGAGGCCTACCCAGTCCCAGTGGATTGTGGGCGGTCCAACCACACCATCATGGGTATAGTAGTGAGAATGCCGGTCATGGGTAGGACAGCCCGACCTGCACTGGTATACAGGGTAAAGAACATTGGAGTCATTCAAGGGGGTGCACACATTCGTTTCACAGCAGTCCCACCTTACGTCATAAAGTGGGAGCACGGTATGACAGGTACTGACCTCTTGGGGTGCCGGAGCCGGGGAGCACACATAATACTGTGTCCCCAGAACTTGAACACCTATTCAAAACCACAGTGCGGGTTTAAAGCTGTTGGCGCGAAACCTATAAATTGTACCATGGAGGCAATGGCACAAGGCCATGCCCCCCCACAGGTAGCATATATAGGAGGTGGGACATATTGTGTCACCACAGTGCACCCTACTATCAGCATGGACAGCATAGCTGGTGTCTGGTAAGTGACAGCAGTTTTTGCTTTAAACCCAAGGCAGAAGTTCAAGTGGCCCAGGAACGAATTGTCCCCATTCCTGAACCCTCCACTGTTCACCTCACTGTAAAGGAGAATTTTACCAACCTACAAAAGTGCGTGGCGCATTTTGGCTACGAAATTCCCCCTCTCCCAGAACATCTTACCAAAATACTCAAAGCGGTAATAGTCTCGCAGAAACATTTCTACACGTTAGAGCAGAAGATGGTAGAGATAGGGGCTAAGATATTGGACATTGTGATTCCACCCTGGTGGGACATTTTCAACAGTATAGAGGTCCCTTCGTGGATTAGGCTGGCTTCCCACATCCTCGTGATCTGCCAGCTGGGGATAGTATTGTACCTAGAATGCAGTCCGTGCAAGGGAAAGGGTCAAATACTAGAATTCCAAAACCAGAGGACCTGGAAGGAACATTATGTTAAGGTGGAGGGAGATACACCTGCTTGAATTTTCTTTGTATTTCTGATTAAAGATTGTTGTTTTATTGTGTTTTGTTGTTGTTAATAAAGATTTTCAACGTGTTGTTTTAATAAAGATGTATGTGTACCAAGTGGTGCAGGGGTGTTGGACCCCCTCAATGCTTGGATGTGTGTAAACGACTGTAATTATTCTATGTGTGGTTATGTACACTACATTTTTACAGAATGGGAAATGCATGTGTCGTGGGTATCTTAGATAAGTAATTACAGGGGAAGCTTGACTATGGAGGGTCAGAAATTTTGTTCACCTTATCAGGATGATACTTAAAGCGAGTTTAACATCAACAGGGGGCAGTGTAGGGTTCTCAAAATTCCCGCATTCCCAAAAATTATGGATCAATGAACACTGTTTGGACAAGTTATTAAAAACAGGGTACCCAAAATGGCTTCTGTAACCTCGTGACCAAAACCGACAGGCAGGCCCTGAAGCGAAACTTAAAATACAGGAATCTGTGAAAGGACTCTGTGGAGCCAGACAGCCAAAGCAAACACAGAATATGCATTCATTCACCTTGAAACAGATCAAGCTATAATGGGCCTACAATCGAGGCCATTAGGTTTCTGCATATTTAATCGGTAACAGCTCACAGTAGTCATCAAGTCAGGATGGGGACAATTTAGTTTTATCCATGACAAACAACCAGGACATCGAGGCCATTAGACCCGGAGACAACCACTCCAGAAGTCGTTAAAGTAAATGGCTGTAATCAGCCCGCCAAAAGCTAGACAAAGGACTGACCTGATTTGGCACGCAGATAAGGAATGCAGAACCAGGTATAATTGTAGGCCCATCAGTTGCAATCGCTCTCTTATATCTTGCTTGTGGCCTTGGCCTGCTGCCTCTCGTTCTTGTGCCCTGGCCTCATGGCGGGCTCTCTTCTCGCTCCCCGCACCGCTCAACACCAAGGGCGCCCATTACACCGAGGCCAAACGCGGGAGGAGAACGGACCCGATTCGAAAGCACACAGGACACACAGGCTACAAACGGGCAGACTAGACAAGACGAGACGAAGAATACGGTAAAAGCAGAGAAGGACAGTGGAAAGACGTGTTGGGGGACAAATGCCTAGTTATAAGCTGCCGCTTGAAGAAATAAGTTGGCGATTACATGCATGGGCAATAAAACCCCCGAGTCATAGCCCAGGTTGAAGAATAAGCTAGCGTTCGAAGGATGGGTAGAAAAATCATTAATAGCCCAGTCTAAGAATAAACTGGCATTCGAAGCTTGGATAGAGAAATCATTTAGACGATAAAGACTGCCAACCGACCCCAAACCGCAGCAATACCGTCGACTTCCCCCCGAGGAAGTGGAAGAAGAAGACCCATCGCGGCTCGACAACGATGTTAGCTGAGGAAAAGGAAGGTGCTTTGCATAAACAACTTCAGCGCCGCACCCTGAGACCATGTGGTGATGGCATACCCCAAAGGACAGAAAGAGTGGACCTCAAAACCAACCCAGTTAAAGCAACAGGTTTCGGATTGGTGAGCATGAATTCCTGGCCCCTCATAGCTTAATCTTGTTAGGTATAGGGGCTGGGATAAGGATAAGGGGATTGTTAATGTAGTTGTTTTCTCTCGATGTGCCGTGTGTTCCCCATTCCCATATAAGTGTAATTGTTTATGCCTGTATTCATACCAGTAATTGTCATAAGATTGTTTTATTCTGCTTTGAATACCATTTTGGTTTTCTTGCATCAAACCACTTGTCTACTCGATTTTCTGTATCGCTGCCTGTACCTAAGTCCGGTGTCTAGAACCCAGGGGTGTGGGAGCGATTTGAACCTGTTGTGTCCATGTATAATAAGACACAGACTGCAGGAGAACGGTACAACAGGTATTTACTCAACGTGGCACACACTGGAACTGATCTGTACAGATTACTACTCAGTGCTATATACAGGTGTGGTCACTGCCAGTACTGCAGTATACATGAGCTGTAAAAGATAGTTCCCCCCTTAAAGGTATATACATTACAATTCCTCCCCTTTTAGATTAACAGTACCATAACACTCATTTAACAATTAAATATCAAACTAATTACAATTAACACATTTAACATGCAACATTAGCTGAAAATAGTCTATTTATATATTCAGTCTTTGGGGAGGCTTCCTGATCCTTTCTGGATAGCGCCTTTCCCGAGTGTCTTGCTCTTGGTGCGGAGGTGATTCTGGCCCCCTGTCGTTGGTTGGTTCATCAGCTTCCGATGCTACTGTTTCTGGGGTAGATGCGACCTGTACGTCGGGTTCATCACCAGGTACGTATGGGCGAGGCATGGAGTTGACTTGTTGCTGTGACTCTAGGATCTGGTCAGCATGGTGTCTCACGATGCTCTCCCCAACGTCCACTGTGTACATTAGTGGGCCCTGCCGTGTGCATATCGTTCCTGGATGCCATTTTTCTGTTCGGTAGTCGCGGGCCAAGACTGGTTGCCCTACATTGAAGCTCCTTGTTGGCTTCTCATGGATCTGATGGAATTGCTTACTCTCAACATCTCTTCGTACGTTTGGTCTGAGCAAATCCAGGCGAGATCTTAACCTTCGGTTAAAGAACATCATGGCTGGGGCCTGGTTGGTGACTGCATGTGTCGCATTCCGGTAGGCGAACAGGAAATTGTCCACCTTGTGCTGCAGCGGAATGTTGTCATTGTACATAGCCTTTATTGCCTTCTTAAAGGTTTGTACAAACCTCTCAGCCAATCCATTTGTGGCTGGATGTGTAATGCCTTACCCCATTCTTTTTCAAGAACCTCCGGAACTCTTTGGACACAAACTGTGGTCCGTTGTCGGAGAAAATTTGTTCTGGCAAGCCATTCCTGGCAAAAATGACCTGTAGGACTGCAATAGTTTTCTCCGTGGTGGTGGAGGACATTTTGATAACCTCATGCCATTTCGAGCGTGCATCCACGGCTATTAAAAACATTGAGTCCATGAATGGACCAGCAAAATCAATATGCACCCGTTGCCATGGAGATGAGGGCCACTCCCATGGGTGTACAGGGGCCTGTGGTGGTGCATTTTGGACTTTCTGGCATCCTGACCAGCTCTTGGTCAGGTCCTCGATTTGTTTATCGATTCCCGGCCACCACACATAAGCCCTGGCTAGGCTTTTCATTTTTACTCCTCCCAGATGACTCTCATGAAGCTCATTGAGAACTCTATCCCTTAGCTTGGGTGGAATTACCACTCGGGATCCACACATCAATGTCCCCCGGCACACTGACAGCTGTTCTCTCCTTGTCAAGAATGCTGGCAACAGTGAGTCGCCATGTGCTGGCCATCCCTTCACTGTCAAATCATATACTCGAGACAGTGTCGGGTCATTTCGGGTTTCCTTTTCGATACAAGCGTTAGTTACCGGTAGGTATTCAACTATAGTCGAATGGAATATTTCGACAGGATCCACTGATGGTGCTTCCTCCGCAGTAGGCAGTGGCAGGCGTGATAGCCCATCAGCATTTCCATGCTGTTTCGTGCCATTATATTCAATCTCATAGTGGTGCGCCCCTAGAAAAAGTGACCATCTTTGTAGTCGTTGCGCAGTCATCACCGGAACGTCCTTCTTCGGATTAAAAATGGAGACAAGAGGCTGGTGATCAGTCAGCAAGGTGGATTTCTGCCCGTGCAGATAGTGATTGAACTTTTTCACTCCCCACACTAGGCTGAGGGCCTCCCTGTCAATCTGTGCATAGTTATGCTCGGCTGAGGTTAGTGATCGTGACGCAAAGGCTATTGGCCTCTCTGAGCCGTCCGAGAATTTGTGCAACAGCACCGCTCCAATGCCGTAGGGTGATGCATCACATGCCAACCGAATTGGTAATGCCGGGTTCTAATGGGCCAATACCTCTTTCGATGTGATTAGTCTTTTGCTCTTCTGGAAAGCTCGTCTACATTCGTCACTCCACTTCCATGGCACCCCAGTTTGCAGTAGGGTGTTCAGTGGGTGTAGTATTGTAGACAAATTTGGCAAGAACTTATGGTAGTAGTTTACCAGCCCGAGGAACGACTTCAGTTGTGACACATTTTCCAGTGCTGGAGCCTTGACTACTGCCTCAATCTTCTCTGGGGACTTATGTAACCCCTCTTTATCGATAACGTGGCCACAATACAAGATCTGTTTTCTAAAAAACTCGCATTTGGGGCAGTTAGCTCGGAGCCCATATTCCTGCAATCTAGTGAGCATCTGCTCCAAGTTGGCAAAGTGATCACTGTCATTTTCGCCTGTGACCAGGATGTCATCCAAATAACACTGGGTCCCTGGGATCCCTTGCATGACTTGTTCCATTGCCCTCTGCCAAATAGCCGGAGCTGATGCTACCCCAAGTACCAGCCGGTTGTATTGGTAGAGCCCTTTATGGGTATTGAGTGTGAGGTATTTTTTTGATGCTTCTACTACCTCCATTTGCAGATACGCCTGGGCCAGATCAATCTTAGTGAAGCGTTTCCCTCCAGATAGCGAGGCGAAAATATCTTCAATCCGCGGAAGTGGGTATTGTACGGTGTGAAGGACCGGGTTCACCGTTACCTTAAAGTCCACACCGATGCGAACCTTCCTTGGTTCCCCAGGCGTGTTGCTCAACGACCTTTTCATCACAGGGACGATGGGTGTAGCCCACTCGCTCCAGTCTACCTTGGACAGTACACCTGAGTGTTCCAGGCTCTCCAGCTCTGCTTCGACGGCTGGGCGGATCGCATCTGGCCTTAAAAAATTTTGGGCTTGCGTTTTCTTCAATTTTAATCATCGCTGCCATGCCTTTTAGTGTTCTGAGTCTTTGCTGGAACACTTCTTTCGCGTCAGTAAGGATCTTTGACAGTCGCCCAGGTGTGATGTCGTCATCCTTTTTGTCAGCCACAGTCAGTGCCTGTATGGAGTGCCAATCCAGTTGTATTTTCCGGATCCATTCACGTCTCAGTAATGGTGGTCCTCCATCTTGCAATACATACAGGTCTAGTTTTGGTGTTTCCTTACCGTTATATATAACGGTCACACTTATTTTTCCTTTGGGGTAGACTTTTTGCCCCGTGTACGTCTTCAAAATAATTTTTGTGTCTCTCAAGGGTATGTGTGAGAATAGCCGCTCGTAGTCCCGTCGGTTTATGACTGTTAGGGCTGATCCTGTGTCCAATTCCATCTTTACCTGGACTCCTGCTATCTTGAGAGTGACCCAAATGGTTCGGTGATCCTCCATTGTGATCACATTATGTAGTTTCAGACAACTCAGTTCCCTGCTTTTGGAGTCGTTATCACTCTTTTGTTCGTCTGAACTATTCTCCGTCATCTTATGTACCTTCTTGTACTTTCCTTTGGTAGGTTTCTTATTGCTGGTTTTCTTTCCCGACCTGCAGACTCGTGCTATGTGTCCTACTTTTCCACACTGTCTGCACACTTTGTCTTTGAACCAGCAATCATTCTGGTCGTCTGTTGTTCTGCCGCAGCGATAGCACTTCTCTGTTCCATATGACATTTCATTTGTGCCATATTCTTGCGGTCTCTGTTGTATCTCTGCAGCGCCCCGTGCTGCTGCTTCATATGATACCGCAATGCTGAAAGCCTTTTCCAGCGTAAGGTCCTTTCCAGATAAAAGCCGTTTCTGGGTTCCTTCACTTTGAAACCCACACACAAACTTGTCCCTTAAGGTATCTGCCAGTCCCGCTCCAAACTGGCAGTGTTTCGATAGTTTGAGCAGTTCTGTTAAAAAATCAGCATTGCTTTCATCCTTATGATGGTTCCATTTGTGAAACTTGAATCTTTCTGTTATCAGCAGCGGTGTGGGGTTTAAATGTTCCTGTAGTATCGTTACTATGTCTTCAAAACTCTTTTCCATTGGCTTCGTTGGGGTTACTAGATTTCGTAATAAACCATACGTCTTTGCACCCATTAAATTTAACAATACCGACGCTTTCTTTTCATCTGACACCTCATTTGCCTTGCAGTATACTTCTATTCGTTCGACATATGTAGTCCAATCTTCGACTTGATTGTCAAATGCGGTGATACTGCCACTCTTCGGCATTTTGGGTGTGGTTTAAAATGGCGTCTCCCAATGGCTTAAAATGGCATCTCCCGCGCTTTCCTTCCTCCCCTGCTGCTGCCAACGCCGCTCCCGGCGGTTCTCGTGGCAATGGCAGCACCCTGTAGGTTTCGTGCACTTCTCCTGTGCTGCTGCCAATGCTGCTCTCGGCAGTCCTCGTGGCAATGGCGGCGCCTCACGGGTTTCTGCGCGTCTCTCTCTCCCTCGCTTCGACGCTGCTCGGCCCCTGAACACCGGCTGCGCCCTGTGTGCTCTGCCCTCTCTCTCTCTCTCCCCCGTTGACGCTGCTTGGCCCTTTGCTGTGCCGCTCGGTCGGGCTCTAGCCCACCGCTGTCCGGGAAGGGTCTGCGCACTACCTGTTGCCAGCCCGTTTCGCTGGACCACTTCGACTGGAAAGCCAAGCCTGGCTCTCGACAGCCTCCCCTGCAATTTTCGAATCTCTGCTGGATGACTGGGCGGTTGCCCATGGTCGACGCCCGAGTCTCTGGCCTTGACCTCCAATCCACTGATTTCCAGGAACGAATCCCCGGGAGGTGATGCAGAGTTGCAGGTAGGTTCGAACTAGCCTTGTCGCCAATGTTATGTTCGTGTATAATAAGACACAGACTGCAGGAGAACGGTACAACAGGTGTTTACTCAACGTGGCTCACACTGGAACTGATCTGTACAGATTACTACTCAGTGCTATATACAGTTGTGGTCACTGCCGGTACTGCTGTATTGAAATAAAGAATAGATTTGCCTTTCTAATCTAGGCTTTCTTAACTTTAAAAACCCAGTAGCACATCTTTCAACACCAGTCTCCAACAATGACTAGAGAGAACTGAATTTAAGATGGCCATCACAAATCACCTGACATCCACTACCAATGAGTTTACAACATATATCTCAAGGTAGAAACAAACAACCAATTACAATACTTCTTACTAATACAAAGAACAACCACCCCATTCACCAATCACAATACTTCTTATTAAACATAGGAAATAATCACCACATTCACCCCTCCTTTTAAAACATGCTCCAACCTAAATAACCTTTACAATTTATAATTAATTTATTTACAACTAAAATACAAATATAATATTTCAACAACTTTAAAACATTACTATCAATTTAAAAGCCCATTTTCAATCGGTCGACCGGATACCTTGTTCGTGTCGACCTTCTTAACCTTGGTGAAATTCCTTGCCCTCCCACACCCGGAGGCACCGAAGTATCTTCTGCAGACAGGCTATCCATATCCCGATTATCAACGGTTTCCGGATTGGAAATCCCATCAGGAAGTAAACTAGGACGGTCATGAACATCCATCAAAGGCTGACTAATAGAAGTATAATTATCTGCAATAGGATTGGAAACATTCGTAGTATCTATAACAACATCCACATTATCTGAATCATGACTATTATTAGTATCCTCGGAAGAGGGCTGGCCACCACAAGGAGCCAAGTCTTTAATTGAAACAGTACTTTCTTTCCCATCTTGGAATCGAATATGAGCATATTGGGAATTTGCCTCCAACAGCTCCACCTCCTCCACTAAAGGATCATATTTTGACAATCTAACATGGCGTCGAAGCAACACAGGTCCCTGCATAGTAAGCCATGAAGGTACCGAATATCCCGTAGTAGATCTCCGTGGGTAATTAAAGAGCCTTTCATGGGGGTTCACATTAGTAGCCGTTGAAAGCAATGATCTAATGGAATGCAGGGCATCAGGCAGTACCATTTCCCACTGTGTATTCTTAAGATTCCAAGATGTCAAAGCCAACATAACTGCCTTCCAGATCACCCCATTGTATCGTTCGCACTGTCCATTACCCTGGGGGTTATACGGGGTAGTTCTACTCGTAGAAATTCCCCGACTCTGAAGGTATTCCTTCAACTGGGAAGACATAAAAGAACTTCCTTGATCTGAATGGATATACGCAGGCATCCCAAAGATGACAAAAAGTTGAGTCAGACATTTGATAACTGTAGCAGCTGATACATCTGCGCAAGGAAAAGCAAAAGGAAACCTTGAAAACTCATCCACAACAGTAAATATGTATCGATTTTGAGTCGTTGAAGGAAGAGGCCCCTTAAAATCAACGCTCAAACGTTCAAAAGGAGAAGTAGCCTTTATAAGATGAGCTCGTTGAGGCTTAAAGAAATTCGGTTTACACCGAGCACAGATAGAACATGATGAAGTCATCCGCTTGACGTCTTCAACAGAAAAGGGCAAATTCTTACTGCGTATGAAGTGTATCATCCTCGTAACCCCAGGATGACATAAAGCATTATGAAGATTAATAAGCGTATCTCCATGAATCACAGAACAATAAGCCCTCGACAGTGCATCAGCAGCAACATTATCCTTCCCCGGACAATAAACTATATCAAAATGGTAACATGCCAACTCAATCCTCCACCTCATTATTTTATCATTTTTAATCTTTCCAAAATGTTTAACATCAAACATAAAGGACACAGATTTTTGATCGGTTACCAACGTGAAATGTCACCCCGATAAATAATGTCTCCATTTACGCAGTGCTTCTACTATTGCATATGCCTCTTTCTCTATTGAAGAATGCCTTTTTTCACTATTGTTCAAAGTACGTGAGAAAAAGGCCACAGGTCTTCCATTTTGGTTCAGAGTAGCCCCAATTGCAAAATCAGAAGCATCCGTCTCAATCACAAAGGGAACCTGCTCATCAATAGAATGCACAACTGCTCCTAGGATATCCTTTTCAAATTTATCAAAACATGTCCTGGCCTCCCATGATAGAGGATATGTCGTAACCCGTATAAGGGGCCGGATCTTCTGTGAAAAGTTTGCAATCCAATTAGAAGCGTAAGAAAACAGTCCAACAACTCGTTGCAAAGCCCTAGAATTAGTAGGATAAGGTAAATCGATCAATGGTCGCAGACGTTCTGGATCTGGTTTAATCTTATTTCCCGAGATAATATACCCCAGTATTTTTTCCTCAGTAGTCGAAAAGATACACTTCTCTTTATTGAAAGTTAAACCAACTTTTTCCGCAGCTTGAAGGAATCTTTCTAAATTAGAATCATGCTCCACCCTTGATTTACCACACACCGTGATATCATTTAAATATGAAAAGGTGTCAGAGAGAGAGTTATCACTTATAAAAGCATCCATTGCCCATTGAAAACAAGCAACACCATTAGTAACACCAAATGGTATTCGGCAAAACTGATACAGCTTTCCACCAGCCTCAAAGGCTGTATATGGTTGATCCCTCTTAACAATAGGAATCTGATGATAAGCACTCTTTAAATCAATAGTGCTAAAAAACTTATACTGAGATACTTTGTTGATAAGCTCATCAATCTTAGGCAAAGGGTATGCATCTAATTGAGTATACCTATTAATAGTTTGAGAGTAGTCTATCACCATTCGTTTCTTATGCCTCTCGTTAGTGGTGACAACTACCTGAGCCCGCCAAGGCGAACAACTAGGTTCAAAGATTCCTTCCAATAAAAGACGTTGGACTTCAGAATTAATAAATTCTCTATCCTGACTGCTATACCTTCTTGACTTGGTAGCAATTGGCTTACATTCCGGCATCAAATTGGAAAAAAGTGCTAATGGAGAAATGGATAAAGAAGTTAATCCACAAATGGATAAGGGTGGCTTAGTCCCTCCAAACAAAAGACTAAGACTCTCGTGTAATTTAAGCACATCATGACCAATCAAAATATCCGCACAAAGATTAGGCAAAACAGATAGGTGTATATCAGTATACGTATTACCTAGAAGAATCAATTTCACAAGGCAACAACCAGCTACTTGTGAAGTAAGGGTCGTCTGAGCCATACACACCTGATAAGTAACAGGCAAGATTTTCAAACACTTTTCCTTCACAAACTGAAGACTTATAAAACTCTCGGTACTGCCCGTATCTATGAGAGCCTTCACTTCTAACCCATTAACTTGGGCCATAACTATAGCTTTGTTTAGGCCATGAGCAAATGCAGCAGAAATTGATGCAATAAACGCCCTCTCTACAGGTTGAATAGTCGCAGAAGAGGAGGTAATTGAACCTAATGATTTACAAACATGTGCATAATGACCTCTCTTGCCACATTTACTACATACAGCCTCCCGGGCAGGACACTTCAAATGAGGATGCCGGACGTTCCCACAAAAATAACACTTCTGAATCCTAGAGGCAACAGCCGCCGAAATAAAAGGTGGAGCTGTTGGAGTAGAAACGATTTCAGAATCTAGTAAACCACTCCCATTAAGTCCACCTAATTCCTTTTCGTCCGGAACTGCCGAAACCACAGTCACAGGCCGATTAGAAAGAGCATAAGAATCCGAACTTCTCTGAGCCACATCCAATGTAGAAGCTTGCTCAAAAGCACTCTTGAGATCCAAAGTCTTATTTTCTAACAACCGCTGATGAATTGATCTAGACAGTAGTCCATTAATAAAAGCATCCCGTACCGATTCTTCCTTATATTCTTCGGCCGTCACGGCTTTATAATTACAGTTAGCACCAAGGTGCCGAAGTGCTTGTAAATAAGTATCCAAAGATTCTCCCACCTGCTGCCTACGGGCAGATAGAAGGTAACGTGCAAATACCTCATTCTTTGGTTTAACAAAAATCTTCTCCAATGTAGAAATAGCCAATTCGTAAGTTTTACAGTCCAAAATATACTTATACACATCCGGAGCAATGTAGTTGATCAGTATATTCAGCTTATTCAGAGACTCTTGTTCCAACACACCCAAAAAGTTTGTAAATGTACAATACCAATGTTTCCATTTATCATCCACTCCTGCAGAATTAGGGTCAGCATTGAATCGTTCCGGTTGACGATATCGCTCCATTCTGATAAAAAGTTAATAAATTGAAATAAAGAATAGATTTGCCTTTCTAATCTAGGCTTTATTAACTTTAAAAACCCAGTAGCACATCTTTCAACACCAGTCTCCAACAATGACTAGAGAGAACTGAATTTAAGATGGCCACCACAAATCACCTGACATCCACTACCAATGAGTTTACAACATATATCTCAAGGTAGAAACAAACAACCAATTACAATACTTCTTACTAATACAAAGAACAACCACCCCATTCACCAATCACAATACTTCTTATTAAACATAGGAAATAATCACCACAAGTATACATGAGCTGTAAAAGATAGTTCCCCCCTTAAAGGTATACACATTACAGAACCGCTCAGAGACAGTCAGAGGTGAAGCTGACTGGGCGCACGCCACCCCCTACAATAGGTATGCGGTTTACTGTCTAGACTGATCTGGGTTTTAATGTCTGGACCGTTCAGTGGTTTACTGGCTAGAATGGTCTGGGGTTCGCTGTCTAGACTGGTCTGGGGTTTACTGTCTAGACCAGTCTGGGGTTTACTTTCTGGATAGGTCTGGGGTTTACTGTCTAGACTGGTCTGGGATTCACTGCCTGGAACACTCTGCTGTTTGCTGTCTAGGCCGTTCTGGGTTTTACTGCCTAGACTGTGTGGCGGTTTACTGGCTAGAATGGATTAGGGTTCACTGTCTAGACTGTATGGAGTTTAATGTCTAGACCGGTCTGGGATTCACTGCCTGGACCTGTCTGTGGTTGGCTCTCTAGACTGGTCTGGGGTTTACTTTCTAGACCGGTCTGGTGTTCACTATCTTGAAAGGTCTGAGGTTCACTGTTTAGAACGGTCTGGGTTTCACTATCTGGACCAGTCTCATTTCACTGTCAAGGCCGGTCTGGGTTTCTCTGTCTAGACCGGTTTGGTGTTCACTGTCTAGACAAGTCTGGGCTTCATTGCCTGGAATGGTCTTGATTTCATCATCTAGACCCATCTGGGGTTCACTGTCTAGACCGGTCTTGGGTTTACTGTCTGGATAGGTCTGGGGTTCACTGTCTAGATTGGTCTGGGGTTTACTGTCTGAATAGGTCTGGATTTTACTGTCTAGACCGTTCTGGGGTTCACTGGCTAGAATGGTCTTGGGTTCATGGTCTAGACTGGTCTTGGGTTGACTGTTGAGATCAGTCTAGGATTTACTCTCTTGACTGGTCTGGGGTTTACTGTCTAGACTGTTCTGTGGCTCACTTGGTAGAATGGTCTGAGGTTCACTGTCTAGACTGGTCTTGGGTTTACTGTCTAGAACGGGATGGGTTTCACTGTCTGGACTGTTCTGGGGTTCACTGTTCAATCTGTTCTGGGGTTTACTGTCTAGACCGGTCGGGGGTTGACTGTCTAGTCCAGTCTGGGGTTCACTGTCTAGACCAGGCTGTGGTTTACAGTCTTGACTGGTCTGTGGCTTATTTCCTAGAATGGTCTGGGGTTCACTGTCTAGACCGGTCTGGGGTTTATTTCTTAGAATGGTCTGGGGTTCACTGTCTCGACCAGTCTGGGGTTTTCTGTCTAGACTGACCTGGGTTTTACTGTCTAGACCTGTCTGTGGTTTACTGTCTAGTCCGGCCTGGGGTTTACTGTCTAGACCGGTCTGGGGTTTGCTGTCTAGACCGGCCTGTGGTTTATTGTCTAGACCATTCTGGGGTTTACTCTCTCGACTGGCCTGGGGTTTACTGTCTAGACCGGTCTGGGGTTTACTGTCTCGACCAGTCTGGGAATTATGCCTGCAAAAGTCTGGGGTTTACTGTCTAGACTGGTCTGGGATTTGCTGTCTAGTCCGGTCTGGGGTTTACTGCCTGGAACAGTCTGGGTTTACTGTCTAGACCGGTCTGGGGTTTACTGCCTGGAACAATCTGGGGTTTACTGTCTAGACCAGTCTGGGGTTTACTGCCTGGAACATTTGGGGGTTTAATATCTAGATCAGTCTGGGATTTACTGCTTGGAACAGTCTGGGGTTTACTGCCTAGACTGGTCTTGGGTTTACTGTCTAGACCGTTCAGTGGTTTACTGGCTAGAATGGTCTGGGGTTCACTTTCTAGACCAATCTGGGCTTTGCTTTCTGGATAGGTCTGGGGTTTACTGTCTAGACCAGTCTGGGATTCACTGTCTAGACCGGACTATGGTTGAATCTCTAGACCAGTCTGGGGTTTACTGTTTAGAACGGTCTGGGGTTCACTGCCTGGAACAGGCTGCGGTTTGCTGTCTAGGCCAGTCTGGGTTTTACTGTCTAGACTGTTCAGCAGTTTACTGGCAAGAATGTTTTGGGGTTCACTGTCTAGACCAGTCTGAGGTTTATTGTTTGGATAGGTCTGGGTTTTACTGTCCAAACCATTCTGGGGCTCACTGGCTATAATGGTCTGGGGTTGATGGTCTAGACTGGCCTTGGGTTTACTGTCTAGAATGGTCTGGGTTTCACTGTCTGGACTGCTCAAGTTTCACTGTCTAGACTGCTCTAGGGTACACTGGCTAGACTGGTTCGTGGTTCACTGTCTGGACCGATCTGGGGTCTACAGTCTAGATCGGTCTGGGTTTATTGCCTAGACGATTCTTTGGTTCACTGTCTAGTCCGGTCTGGGGATTGCTGTCTAGACCGGCCTGGGGTTCACTGTCTAAGCCCATCTGTAGTTTACTGTCTAGACCTGTCTGTGGTTTATTTCGTAGAACGCTCTGGGGTTCACTGTCTAGACTGGTCTGAGGTTTTCTGTATAGACTGACCTGGGTTTTACTGTCTAGACGGGTCTGTGGTTTACTGTCTAGACTGGTCTGGGGTTTACTGTCTAGACTGCTCTGGGGTTTACTTTCTAGACTGGTCTGTGGTTTATTGTCTAGACCATTCTGGTGTTTACTATCTGGACCGGTTTGGGGTTTACTGTCTAGACCGGTCTGGGGCTTACGGCCTGGAACAGTCTGGGGTTTACTGTCTAGAAGGTTCTGTGGCTCACTGGCTGGAATGGTCTGGGATCCACGGTCTAGACTGGCCTTGAGTTTACTGTCTGGACTGGTCTGGGGTTTACTGTCTAGGCTGGTCTGGGGCTCACTGGCTAGAATGGTCTGAGGTTCACTGTCTAGAATGGTCTTGGGTTTACTGTCTAGAATGGTCTGGGTTTCACTGTCTGTACCACTCAGGTTTCACTGTCTAGACCAATCTGGGATCTAATGTCTAGACTGGTCTGGGGTTTATTGTCTAGACTGTTCCGGGGTTCTCTGTCTAATCCGTTCTGGGGTTTACTGCCTGGAACAATCTGGGGTTTACTGCCTGGAACAGTCTGGGGTTTACTGCCTGGACTGGTCTGGGGTTTACTGCCTCATCAGGTCTAAGGTTTAATGCCTGGAACAGTCTGGGGTTTACTGTTTCGTCCGGTCTGGGGTTTACTGCCTGCAACAGTCTGGGGTTTACTGTCTAGACTGGTCTTGGGTTTACTTTCTCGTCCGGTCTGGGGTTTACTGCCTCGACCGGTCTGGGGTTTACTGTCTAGACTGTTCTGGGGCTCACTGGCTAGAATGGTCTGGGGTACATCTTCTAGACTGGTCTTGGTTTTACTGTCCAGACCATTCTGGGGCTCACTGGCTAGAATGGTCTGGGGTTCACCGTTTAGACTGGTCTGCGGTTTACTGTCTAGAAAGGTTTGGGATTTACTGCCTGGAACAGTCTGGGGTTTACTTCCTAGACCAGTCTGGGGTTTACTGTCTCGACTTTTCTGGGGTTTACTGCCTGGAACAGTCTGGGGTTTACTGTCCAGACCAGTCTGGGGTTTACAGCCTGGAACAGTTGGTGTTTACTGTCGAAACAAGTCTGTGGTTTACTGCCTGGAACAGTCTGGGGTTTAATGCCTGGAACAGTCTGGGGTTCACTCTCTAGTCCGGTCTGGGGTTCACTGCCTGGAACAGTCTGTGGTTTGCTGTCTAGGCCAGTCTGGGTTTTGCTGTCTAGACTGTTCAGCGGTTTACTGGCTAGAATGGTTTGGGGTTCACTGTCTAGACTGGTCTGGGGTTTACTGTCTAGACCAATCTGGGGTTTACTGCCTGGATAGGTCTGGCATTCACTGTCTAGATCGGTCTGGGGTTTACTGTCTGGATAGGTCTGGGTTTTACTGTCTAGACCATTCTGGGGCTCACTGGCTAGACCGGTTCGGGGTTCACTGTCTGGACCGATCTGGGGTCTACAGTGTAGACAGCTCTGGGTTTATTGTCTAGACGATTCTTTGGTTCACTGTCTAGTCCGGTCTGGGGTTTGCTGTCTAGACCGGTCTGGGGTTCACTTTCTAAGCCCATCTGTGGTTTACTGTCTAGACCGGTCTATGGTTTATTTCGTAGAACGCTCTGGGGTTCACTGTCTAGACCGGTCTGGGGTTTTCTGTCTAGACTGACCTGGGTTTTACTGTCTAGACCGGCCTGTAGTTTACTGTCTAGACTGGCCTGGGGTTTACTGTCTAGACTGCTGTGGGGTTTACTGTCTAGACCAGTCTGTGGTTTATTTTCTAGACCATTCTGGTGTTTACTATCTAGACCAGTCTGGGGTTTACTGCCTGGAAGGTTCTGCGGCTCACTGGCTGGAATGGTCTGGGTTTCACGGTCTAGACTGGCCTTGGGTTTACTGTCTGGACTGGTCTGGGGTTTACTGCCTGTACTACTCAGGTTTCACTTTCTAGACTGGTCTGGGGTACATTGGCTAGACCGGTTTGGGGTTCATTGTCTAGACCCATCTGGGATCTACTGTCTAGACTGGTCTGGGGTTTATTGTCTAGACTGTTCTGGGGTTCACTGTCTAATCCGGTCTGGAGTTTACTGCCTGGAACAGTCTGGGGTTTACTGCCTAGACTGGTCTGGGGTTTACTGTCTCGTCCGGTCTGGGGTTTACTGTCTCGTCCGTTCTGATGTTTACTGCCTGGAACAGTCTGGGGTTTACTGTTTCATCCGGTCTGGGGCTTACTGCCTGCAACTGTCTGGGGTTTACTGTCTAGACTGTTCTTGGGTTTACTTTCTCATCCAGTCTGGGGTTTACTGCCTCGACCGGTCTGGGGTTTAATGTCGAGACTGTTCTGGGGCTCACAATGGTCTGGGGTTCATGGTCTAGGCTGGTCTTGGGTTTACTGTCTAGAATGGTCTGGGTTTCACAGTCTGGACCGCTCAAGTTTCACTGTCTAGACCGGTCTGGGGTACACTGGCTAGACAGGTTCGGGGTTCACTGTCTGGACTGATCTGGGGTCTACAGTCTAGGCCGGTCTGGGTTTATTGTCTGGACGATTCTTTGGTTCACTGTCTAGACCAGTCTGGGGTTTTCTGTCTAGACCGGTCTGGGGTTCACTGTCTAAGCCCATCTGTGGTTTACTGTCTAGACAGGTCTGTGGTTTATTTCGTAGAATGCTCTGGGGTTCACTGTCTAGACCGGTCTGGGGTTTTCTGTCTAGACTGACCTGGGTTTTACTGTCTAGACCGGTCTGTGGTTTACTGTCTAGACCAGTCTGGGTTCTACTGTCTAGACTGCTCTGGGGTTTACTGTCTAGACCAGTCTGTGGTTTATTGTCTAGACCATTCTGGTGTTTACTATCTAGACCAGTCTGGGGTTTACTGTCTAGACCGGTCTGGGGTTTACTGTCTAGACTGACCTGGGTTTTACTGTATAGACTGGCCTGTAGTTTACTGTCTAGACTGGCCTGGGGTTTACTGTCTAGACTGCTGTGGGGTTTACTGTCTAGACCAGTCTGTGGTTTATTTTCTAGACCATTCTGGTGTTTACTATCTAGACTAGTCTGGGGTTTACTGTCTAGACCGGTCTGGGGTTTACTGCCTGGAAGGTTCTGCGGCTCACTGGCTGGAATGGTCTGGGATTCACGGTCTAGACTGGCCTTGGGTTTACTGTCTGGACTGGTCTGGGGTTTACTGCCTGTACTACTCAGGTTTCACTTTCTAGACTGGTCTGGGGTACATTGGCTAGACCGGTTTGGGGTTCACTGTCTAGACCCATCTGGGATCTACTGTCTAGACTGGTCTGGGGTTTATTGTCTAGACTGTTCTGGGGTTCACTGTCTAATCTGGTCTGGAGTTTACTGCCTGGAACAGTCTGGGGTTTACTGCCTAGACTGGTCTGGGGTTTACTGTCTCGTCCGGTCTGAGGTTTACTGCCTGGAACAGTCTGGGGTTTACTGTTTCATCCGGTCTGGGGTTTACTGCCTGCAACAGTCTGGGGTTTACTGTCTAGACTGTTCTTGGGTTTACTTTCTCATCCAGTCTGGGGTTTACTGCCTCGACCGGTCTGGGGTTTACTGTCTAGACTGTACTGGGGCTCACTGGCTAGAATGGTCTGGGTCTCATGGTCTAGACTGGTCTTAGGTTTACTGTCTAGAATGGTCTGGGTTTCACTGTCTGGACCGCTCAAGTTTCACTGTCTAGACCGGTCTGGGTTACACTGGCTAGACCGGTTCAGGCTTCACTGTCTGGACTGATCTGGGGTCTACAGTCTAGACCGGTCTGGGTTTATTGTCTAGACGATTCTTTGGTTCACTGTCTAGTCCAGTCTGGGGTTTTCTGTCTAGACCGGTCTGGGGTTCACTGTCTAAGCCCATCTGTGGTTTACTGTCTAGACCGGTCTGTGGTTTATTTCGTAGAACGCTCTGGGGTTCATTGTCTAGACCGGTCTGGGGTTTTCTGTCTAGACTGATCTGGGTTTTACTGTCTAGACCGGTCTGTGGTTTACTGTCTAGACTGGTCTGGGTTCTAATGTCTAGACTGCTCTGGGGTTTACTGTCTAGACCGGTCTGTGGTTTATTGTCTAGACCATTCTGGTGTTTACTATCTAGACCAGTCTGGGGTTTAATGTCTAGACCGGTCTGGGGTTCACTCTCTAGACCGGTCTGGGGTTTACTGCCTGGAACATTCTGGGGTTTACTGTCTAGAAGGTTCTGTGGCACACTGGCTGGAATGTTCTGGGGTTCACGGTCTAGGCTGGTCTGGGGCTCACTGGCTAGAATGGTCTGAGGTTCACTGTTTAGAATGGTCTTGGGTTTACTGTCTAGAATGGTCTGGGTTTCATTGTCTGTACCACTCAGGTTTCACTGTCTAGACCGGTCTGGGGTACATTGGCTAGACCGGTTTGGGGTTCACTGTCGAGACCCATCTGGGATCTACTGTCTAGACTGGTCTGGGGTTTATTGTCTAGACTGAGTAGAATTAAGGCAAGTTTCAAGGTATGGTGCCTACAGATTAATGTCACACCTCCTGAACCTATTCCAACATCAGGTGCCCCGCCATCCAATCTTTTGTCTTGTACTTGACAATAGCACTGGAAGTTAAATTTTCACACGGTCAGCCTCTTGTTTAAAAAAAATGATTAACTTCAACTTAGCGCTGTCAACCATGCCTGTCAATACTACAGGTTGGCCTGTTCAATCTGCTAACTCACTCTGGTACAGTCCCCTACATAAATTTAAGCTTTTAGTGGCAGCTGCTATTAAATAATGTTTTAGCTTTGTGTTCATCCCTGTGCTAAACTTGGTCTGGACACGACTAAGGTACAGTGAATTTGAGGTAAGTATGGTGCCTGATTCAAGCATGGGGTTCCAATGAGCCCAACTATTTGCCAGCCACTGCTGAATCCAGCAAAACTGTTCACAATTAACTGGTTTTGATTGTGAAATTTCAGCTACAGACAGCAACATATCCACTTTTGTATATAATGGGCAGAAATTCGGGTCGGAGGCTTGCCGCGCGTGCAAGCCCCCGATCTGCACTTACCCGACGCGCCTGCCGTTCACCTCCAGGGACGCCTGGAATTCCTGTTTGAAAGAGAAGAATCCCGGGCAGCGTCTGACGTCACGCTGCCCAGGAGTGCAGCCAGCGCGAAGCCTAGAGCGCGCTGTGCAACTGAGACACGCCCCTTGAGGTCTCAGTTTAATAGGACACGCCCCCAATGTTTCTCACAAGCTGCAAAGCATTTTTACATGCAGAGCAGCATTTCAAATAGGTTTTTGGTATGTTTATGAAGCTTTTGGTAACTTTTATAAACTTTTAAAAACGTTTACATTATTTTGAAGAATCTGAAGTAGTTTTAAACAGAATTAAAGCAATTTAAAGACTTTTAAAAGCCCTGAAAGAATTTTTTTCATTCCATTTATTTATTTAGCAACGTCGTCGTCATACGTGTCTTCACACTGTTCCCTTTGGGGAACTGTATGAAGTGGTGGAAGGATTTATGGCCGTGATTAACGCTCCTTCCGTGACCGTAACCATCTTTGTACCAGCCATTAGGGTGGTTAGTCCTATGGCGGGAGGGTTTTACAGGCTCCCACAAGCTATACGAGGAGGGGGGGCCACCCACACCCACGGACGCAAATATCCCACTGGATGTCAACCCAGAATTTAGAGCCGGAGCTCCGACTCCACTTGCCGGGACTGTCTGGAGCGGGGTTCGAAACCCTACCCCGTCTGGCCCAGCGGCGGGGATCCTACCACTACGCCAAAGGCCCACTCCGATTAGCAACGTGAAATGGCTGGAATGAGCACAATTCACGGCATTAAAAGAACTCACAATTGAACTGATGATGACCTCAGCAATCTCCTCAACGAGGTGGAGGCGCAGCACCTGCTCATCATTGGAAATGAGAAGTCCAAGGCGCCGCAAAAAGGACAGATGATAGCTTGGTCTTTCAAGTGGCAGCATAGGGCTCCAGTCACGGGGAGGGAAAAGGCGCAGGAAACGTATGGGTGTCACCTTTTGCACAGAGTGGGCCTTTTGCGTAGCGGTAAGCATCCCCGCCGCTGGGCCAGAAGGAGTAGGGTTTCGAACCCCGCTCCAGACAGTCCCGGCAAGTGGAGCCGGAGCTCCAACTATAAATTCTGGGTGGACATCCAGCGGGACACTTGCGTCCGCGGGTGTGGGTGGCCCCCCCCCTCAGATGGGTTGTGGGAGCCCATAAAACCCTCACGCCATAGGACTAACCACCCTAATGACTGATATGAAGATGGTTATGGTCACGGAAGGAGCGTTAACGTGGCCAGAAATCCTTCCACCACTTCATACAGTTCCCGAAAGGGAACAGTGTGAGGATACGTACGACGATGATCTCTTGCGCAATGCACCTCCTTGGACCCTCAGTCGCAGATGCGAGGGGGCAAATCGTGCAATTGTTAAATTTTTCATTTTATTGACATGTAAAATGTTGGCCCAGTAATTCCGTTTCAAACGCGTGAGTACGGTCGGGGTACTCACGCGTCTGGCCGGAGGAAATGCCAGTTTTCAGCACGCACAGCGCATGCGGGGAAAACCGGCATTTCCTGTCCTCTGAACTAAGGGGTTCAGAGGCAGAATGCGTACGACTGCACAGGCAGCGTGCGCGGAGTAAAATTCGCCGGTTTCATTCATGCTTTCAGTGAGGTTAAGTCCTTACAACTTACACATGGAAAAAAGCATGAGTACAGTTGCTCCAGAGGCTGCGGAGGAAGATATATTTTATCCTGGAGCTTCTGAAAGGCAATATTTTTGTTTGGGAAAGGGAGGAAAGTTATTTTAAGAAATGCTGAGGTAAGTTTTAAAGTTTATTTTTGTTTTTTAAAACGGGTTTTCAGTACTGTAGGTAGAAGGAGCAATTGTGGCTATGTGAATTGAATTTGCTGTGTTTATTAAATGTGAAAAAGACTCCAACATTTTTAAGAAAGAAACTTTTCATCAGTAATATATTCTTTTAAGTAATTATGTATGTATGTCTGTATGTATTCCTTTGCGTATATGTATGTATGTATATATTCCTTTACTTATGTGTATGAATGTATGTATTTAATTATGACTTTCAGAGAAAGTAACTTATTGGAAAATCATAATTAAATACATACATTCATACACATAAGTAAAGGAATATATACATACATACATATACGTAAAGAATATATACGGACATACATCACGTACTCACGCGTTTGGAACGGAATTACTGGGCCAATTACTTAAAAGAATATATTACTGATGTAAAGTTTCTTTCTTAAAAATGTTGGAAATGTTACATTACTCATTTTAGAACAGTCATTTTCACCTTTAATAAACACAGCAAATTCAATTCACACAGCCACAATTGCTCCTTCTACCTACAGTACTGAATACCCATTAAAAAAAAAAAATAAACTTTAAAACTTACCTCAGCATTTCTTCAAATAACTTTCCTCCCTTTCCCAAACAAAAATATTCCTTTCAGAAGCTCCACAATAAAATATATCTTCCTCCGCAGCCTCTGGAGCAACTTTACACATGCTTTTTTCATGTGTAAGTTGTAAGGACTTAACCTCACTGAATCCATGAATGAAATCGACGATGTTCACTGCGCACGCGCTGTGCCTCTGAACCTCTTCGTTCAGAGGACAGGAAATGCTGGTTTTCCCCGCATGCGCTGTGCATGCTGAAAACTGGCATTTCCTCCGGCCAGACGCGTGAGTACCCCGTCCGTACTCACGCGTTTGGAACAGAATTACTGGGCACAGAGCTGCTTTTGTTAAGATTGCATTGCTGAATGCATGTTTAAATCTGCGATTGTTATCTTCCATTTTTAGAAAATGGATCCATCATAATCCTGATTCCAGTACACATTTCTTACAAAACAATTATGTTTCTTTTTTAAGATTCTAACCTACTCCAGTTTACAAAGTGCCAGTTCCATTACATCAGCTTGTTCATGTTCTAGTCACTGTACATAATATTTAAACCTGAGATTGTCTATCCAACTTACATACGCTAAGGTAATAAGCACAATATCAGATTCAGGACTTATTGTAGTTGGATAAAGTTATATTACATAGAATTTACAGCACAGAAACAGGTCATTTGACCCAACACAATTCTCCTCCCAAACTTCGCCCCCATCGACATATCCTTCTATTCCTTTCTCCCTCCTTCTATTCCTTTCTCCCTCATGTACTTATCTAGCTTCTTCTAAAATGCATCAAAATTAATAAATCAGTTAGAGTCCATGCTAGGGCAGGTTGTACATGGTCTGTGGAAGGAAATCAGTTTGTTGAGATGACTGTAGGTAGCTTCCCTATCTTCAAACTAGAGAAGAAAGCGACTTCCTATGTAAGCCCCACCTCTACTTCCTATAACAGTACAACCCATCCAAGGCAGACCGCAGGGGCATGGAGCAGGCGTTTACTGGTGAGCATAAACTTTCTGGCCCATTACAAGGCAATCTAGATAGGTATAAGGGGTGGGAATTAAAGGGGAATTTTGTTAAATTGTCATTTTTAGTCAATTTTCCCTTGATGTGTCCGTTTACTCTCCTCCCCATTAAGTAAAAGTGTGCAAGTGTGCTGTATTCATAATTATTTTCACTGTATAGCAATTTATTCTTTATTTTCAATAAACGTTGGTCTTCTTTGCACCCAACCACGTGTCTCGTTTTGTCCATATCGCGACTGAAATAAGTCCGGCGGTCAGAACCAGAAAAGGGAAGCGATTCAAAACCGCACAGCGCCTGGAGCAGCTCAGACACGCCTGACTGGCCAGACATAAGCCCCAGGGGCAGACAAAAACCCTTTTTTTTCACCCCCACGCCCCCTTTTCTACAAAATGGCGACCGCAGCAGGACCGTCGGCAACAGTATGCGATGTAGCAGATGGTGGTCTGGGTCTGGAGAGAGCAGCAGTTATTGGTTTTCTCTTTATCACACCACTGATCTGTTTGTGGTTAGGTTCCCGCAGGCTTAGGGAAGTTAAAGCAGAGAGTTGGGATAAGGAAATGGAGATTGAAGAATACCAGGCCAAGATAGAATGCCTGGTGGACCAGTTTAGTGAGGGCAAAAGCCACACGAGGCACGAGTTAGAGTACCTGAAGTGCCTAGTTACAAAGGCCAAGAGTAATGAGATGGGTGTGCGGGAGGAGAACGCCCGCCTCATACAAGTAGTAAGAGAGCAGGAGGAAAAGGTTAGGGAGGTAAAGGCAGCGTATAAGCTGGCCTGCGACAAAGGTTTTGAGGAAGCAGATCATGGCCCCTGCAGCGAAGAGATAGAAAGCTTGCATATGGCGTTAAAGAGGGCAAAGGGGATGATATGTCTTATCAGCCCGAAGACAGGTCAGTCGGACTTTACCGGCAACCCAAATAGAACTGTCCCACAGGCAACACCCAGAACAAAGTTGGTTAGGGAATCAGAGGTCCCACGACCGCCACCCACAGCTCTGAGCTTTCAGGAGCTCTGGCAGTGAGGGGGGGTGGAGGATGAGGTGGTAGAGGAAGCACAGCAGGCCCCGCTAGATAGGCTGGGACCAGGACCAGTGTACCCCCTCCGACAACGGAGGTACGGTCCGCCCGTTGATGACAATGACCCAGGGGCCATCCAGAAGCAGTTTGTGGTGCCGTATGGCACCCACCAGCTCAGGGACATGGTTAGCCACATCCCCAAGCTTACTAAAAAAGGAGACCCCTCACTGCACTTCAGGGAGATAGAACAAGCAGCTTGTGTTAATGACTGTGATGATGCAGAGCAAGCAAAAATTCTGCTGTTTTCCCTGGGAGGTGATCTCTTCCAGGCCCTATCTGGCGAGTGCAAAAGGGGGCAGAAGGATTATGAAGATCTGAGGAATGAGATATTGGAGGCCATGGGACTCAATGATGGTAGTCCGTTCGCCCGGGTAGAAAGAACGGTACAGCTCCCAGGGGAGTCCCCGCAGGCGTTCGCAGGCAGGCTGTGGCCAATCTACTGGAGCGCATGCCCGGGAATGCCAGGGTGGGCAGCACTGAACCCAGCCCAATTGACTCACTGGCTCCATTGTCTTATGACAAACAGCCTACCACAGATCCAAGCCCAGGTCACGGCTTGGTTTGACCCCCGAAACCCCCAGACCACCGAAGAAGTGGTGATCCACTGGCTCACAGTAGCATTTAGAAACATGAGGTGTATCGAGATGCCCCAACCCAAGGGAAAAGTCCATGAGGTTAAACCTGGGAGCCAGAGTAAGAAAGAGTGGCACCAGGAGGGGAACCGTCCCTCCAAGGCTAAGTTAAATTGTTATGGGTGCGGGAAAGACGGTCACTGGAGAAAAGACTAAGAATCCCTGGAAAGATAATAAGGGAAAGGATCCCACAGCCCCAGCCCAAAAGGCAGGGCCAGATATCCCTCCCGCTGTGATCGAGTCACTTTTACAGCCCCTACGGTCTCTTCTGACTGGCCAGGGGAGAGAAGTAGCCACCACCGGTGCATTGACCCCGTCTGCCCCATCCCACTCCCAGCAATGACTGGAGCCAGTGAATGCCTGTCGACCTGTGTCCCCGCGAGAATGCTGAGGGGAGCAGGCCCTTGATATACCTATCAATTCATCCAATGAAAAGTGACGAGTTAAGAAAGTAACTATAGGTTTTTATTGGCTAAATAACAGAGCCCACCCTCGTGGGTGATCGGATCCAACAAGGAGGAATACCAGCCAGTCGACCACCTTTATACCTGGGCAAGTAGGCGGAGCTATGGGCGGAGTCAGCAGTGGTCAGCCCAGGTATAACAGCATGGCAAGAGGCGACCTCGTGTAGTGATACAACAGTGTAAACAGTGATAACCATAGTGTAACGATATAACAGTGATAACCATAGTGTAACGGTAGTGAACGATAAAAGTGGTTTACCACAGCCCTATGTTAAGATGGGGGTGGAGATGGTGCAGGCAAGATATTTGGTGGACACTGGAGCTTCCAGCACGGTGGTCCATTCGGAAGACCTGACCAATTCACCCTGGTCTAACAAGGTCCCATTTAGCTTAATGGGACCCACAGGGAACGAGCAGGCTGGGGAAAGGTCAAAACCTTTGGCCATAGGTTTAGGATCCCTCCATACCACATGGGAGGGTGTGGTAAACCACTTTCATCGTTCACTGTCGTTACACTATGGTTATCACTGTTTATATCGTTACACTATGGTTATCACTGTTTACACTGTTGTATCACTACACAAGGTCACCTCTTGTCACGCTGTTATACCTGGGCTGGCCACAGCTGACTCCGCCCCATGGCTCCGCCTGCTTGCCCAGGTATAAAGGTGGTCGACCGGCTGGTATTCCTCCTTGTTGGATCTGATCACCCACGAGGGTGGGCTCTGTTATTTAGCCAATAAAAACCTATAGTTACTAACTTAACTCGTCGCTTTTCATGAACTGAATTGATAGGTATATCAATTTTATTGGCTAAATTTTGAAATGTCTTCAACGGAGCAGCCAAACGACCAGTCAGACGTACAGCCTCAGCCAAACGGCCATCTACAACAGCCCCAGCAGCCGGCCTGGCTGCGAGCCCTCCGACCGCCGTACCTGGATCTAAACCCACAGGCAGCGAACTCAGCCCTCGACTTCGAACACTGGCTGAGCTGTTTCAAATCCTACCTGGGAGAATCCGGCGTGCCTCCGGGATCCAAACTAAGAGTTCTGACTGCCCAGGTGAGCCCTAAAGTATTTGCATTCATCCGGGACCTTGCTACATACGAGGACGCCCTCAACCTGCTGAAAGAGCAGTACCGGAGCCCTGTAAATTCTATGTATGCCAGACATCTCCTAAGATCCCGCTCGCAACAGCCAGGAGAGTCTGTAGATGAATTTTTACGGGCGCTACAAACACTCGGCAGGGACTGTGACTTTAAAGCTGTAACGGCTGCAGAAAATACTGAAGGGAATATCCGCGATGCCTTCGTGAAAGGCCTTCGGTCCGACTACTCACGGCAAAGACTGCTCGAATCAAAGGACCTCGACTTGAATACAACTGCAGCCCTCGCTCGCTCTCTGGAAGTGGCCCATCGGGACCTCGAGGCGTACTCCAGGTACTGTGCTGCGCGACCCTGGGACTCGGGCCCGACCCCGGCCGCAATACCCCTCGCACCGCCGCCCCTGGGACCTACCACAGCGTCGGCGTCCCGGAACCGATCGGGACCGCCACCCCCGGTACCGGCTGCGACATCGGAGCCCCGCGATCGGGCCGCCGGCTGCTTCTTCTGTGGCCAGGCGAAACACCCGAGGGCGCGCTGCCCTGCAAGAAACGCGGCCTGCTCCGACTGCCACAAGAAAGGCCACTTCGCGCAGGCCTGCAGGTGGAAAGCCACAGATGCCAGCAGTGCCTCATGCGAGTTGTGGGGGCGGCCATCTTTCATCAAGGCCACAGATGCCAGTATCCCCTCGTGTGAGTCGTGGGGGCGGCCATCTTTGATCAAGGCCACCGACGCCGGCAGTGCCTCATGTGAGTTGTGGGGGCGGCCATCTTCTCCGCCATTTTATTCAACGTCGTGGGCACCACCATTTTGTTCACCACACTCGACCGCCACCTTGTCTCCAGACCCAACCACCGCCTCACCCGCAGACTACAGCAGCTCGCTCAGCCATACACTAGCCTCCGTCACACTTGACCAAACTCGCCCGCATCACCTGTCCAAGTCCATGATGGGCATCAAAGTAAATGGCCACGCCACGACCTGCCTGTTCGACAGCGGAAGCACGGAGAGTTTCATCCATCCAGACACGGTGAGCCACTACTCCCTCACTGTCCGGCCAACGCGCAACCGGATCTCGATGGCGTCGAGGTCCCATTCTACAGACATCAGCAGCTACTGTGTTGTGACCCTGTCTGTTAGGGGCACGGAGTATAAAAATTTTAAACTTCTCGTCCTGCCCCAGCTCTGCGCTGCCGTCCTACTAGGGCTGGACTTCCAATCCCACCTTCAAAGTGTCACTTTGGCATACGGTGGACCCCTCCCCCCACTCACAGTCGACAACCAGCAGCTTTTAAACCACCCACCGCGTACCACCTGCGGCCTATCCACCCTCAAGGTCCCGCCCCCCTCCCTGTTCGCCAACCTCACCCGCGGCTGTAAACCCGTCGCTACCAAGAGCAGGCGGTACAGCGCCGGGGACAGAGCTTTTATTAGCTCTGAGGTGCAGCGTCTCCTGAAGGAGGGCATCATCGAGAGGAGCAACAGCCCCTGGCGTGCCCAGGTCGTAGTCGTTAAGACCGGTGATAAAAACCGCCTGGTCATCGACTACAGCCAAACCATAAACCGGTACACCCAGCTGGACGCATACCCCCTTCCCCGCATATCTGATATGGTCAATCAGATTGCACAGTACCGGGTATTCTCTACCATCGACCTTAAGTCGGCCTACCACCAACTCCCTATCCGCCCTGAGGACCGCCAGTATACCGCCTTCGAGGCGAATGGCCACCTCTACCACTTCCTTAGGGTTCCCTTCGGCGCCACCAACGGGGTTTCGGTCTTCCAAAGGGAGATGGACCGGATGGTTGACCAGAACGGACTGCATGCCACGTTCCCTTATCTAGATAACGTCACCATCTGCGGCCGCGACCGGCAGGACCATGATGTTAATCTGGAGAGATTCCTCCGTACGGCCCAACGGCTGAACCTCACCTACAATAAGGAGAAATGTGTGTTTAACACCTCGCGTCTTGCCATCCTCGGCTGCGTAGTAGAGAACGGAGTCATCGGCCCCGACCCCGAAAGAATGCACCCCCTCATGGAGCTTCCCCTCCCCCACTGTCCAAAGGCGCTGAAGAGAACTCTGGGGCTCTTCGCCTACTATGCCCAATGGGTGCCCAATTATGCGGACAAAGCCAGACCCCTCATGAAGTCCACCTCCTTCCCCCCGACGGCAGAAGCATGCGCAGCCTTCTCCCTCATAAAGGGAGACATTGCTAAGGTCACAATGCACGCGGTGGATGAGTCTATCCCTTTCCAAGTGGAGAGCGATGCATCCGACTTCGCCCTAGCTGCAACCCTTAATCAGGAGGGGAGGCCTGTGGCCTTCTTCTCAAGGACCCTCCAGGGCCCTGAGATCTGACACTGTTTGGTCGAGGAGGAGGCCCAGGCGATCGTGGAGGCAGTACGACGCTGGAGGCATTACCTGGCAGGCAAACGATTTACTCTCCTCACCGACCAGCGTTCGGTCGCTTTTATGTTTAAATAACAAGCTGAGGGGCAAAATCAAGAACGACAAGATCTTGAGGTGGAGAATCGAGCTCTCCACCTATGATTATGATATCTTGTACCGGCCTGGTAAGCTGAACGAACCCCCAGATGCTCTATCACGAAGTACATGCGCAGCCGCGCAAATTGATAGACTGCAGACCCTCCACAACGACCTCTGCCACCCCGGGGTCACCAGACTTTACCACTTCATTAAGGCCCGCAAACTGCCCTACTCCATCGAGGAGGTCAGGACCATGACCAGGAACTGCCAAACCTGTGCCGAATGCAAACCGCATTTCTTTAGGCCGGACAGAGCAAGCCTGATCAAGGCCACCCGCCCCTTCGAGCGCTTGAGCATCGATTTTAAGGGGCCCTCCCATCCTCTGACCGCAATGTGTACTTCCTCAACATTATTGATGAGTACTCCCGTTTCCCTTTTGCCTTCCCCTGCCCAGACATGACCAGTACCACGGTCATCAAATGCCTGAACGACCTCTTCGCCTTGTTCGGGTTCCCGAACTATATACATAGCGACCGGGGCTCATCCTTCATGAGCGAGGAACTTCGCCAGTTCCTACTAGCGAGAGGTATTGCTGCAAGCAGGACCACCAGCTACAACCCCCGAGGGAACGGCCAGGTGGAAAGAGAGAACGCGACTGTCTGGAAGGCCGTTCTCTTAGCCTTAAAGTCTAAGGGCCTCCCAACCTCTCGCTGGCAGGAAGTCCTCCCGGCAGCGCTGCATTCCATCCGGTCACTGCTTTGCACTGCCATTAACGCCACCCCCCATGAACGAATGTTTGTTTTCCCCAGGAAGTCGACTACGGGAACCTCGCTACCAACATGGCTGACTTCTCCGGGGCCCGTCTTGCTGCGAAAGCATGTGAGGGCCCATAAAATGGACCCCCTGGTCGAGAGGGTGGACCTCCTGCACGCCAACCCCCAGTACGCCTATGTGGCATAACCAGACGGGCGGGAGGACACAGTCTCCTTACGAGACCTCGCACCCTCGGGCATCCCTGAGACACCACCGTTACCCCCCACCACCCCCCCAAATCCAGCCCAGGTAGACGGCATGCCGGAACCCCACGAGCCTTCGCCGACCACGCAGACACTAGCATTAACATCGGATACTGCATCACCGCCGCCGCTGCTGCACCGATCAGAAAGGCTTACGAGGCCTCCGGACAGACTGACATACCCGAACTGGTAGTACACTTCGCCCCGCCGGACTCAAATTTAAACAAGGGGTGAATGTGGTAAACCACTTTCATCGTTCACTATCGTTACACTATGGTTATCACTGTTTATATCGTTACACTATGGTTATCACTGTTTACACTGTTGTATCACTACACAAGGTCACCTCTTGTCACGCTGTTATACCTGGTCTGACCACAGCTGACTCCGCCCCATGGCTCCGCCTGCTTGCCCAGGTATAAAGGTGGTCGACCGGCTGGTATTCCTCCTTGTTGGATCCGATCACCCACGAGGGTGGGCTCTGTTATTTAGCCAATAAAAACCTATAGTTACTAACTTAACTCATCGCTTTTCATGAACTGAATTGATAGGTATATCAGAGGGTAACTAATAGACCGACGAGGTGGCCAAGCAGGGGGACAGAGTTCTGGGACCCCTGTAGAGCAGGTCCATTAGCAGCAATCCAGGACAAGGGAGGCAGACAGGGGATAGTTTTGGCTCCGGACCAAAAGCAGGTCCACGCCCAAGATTCCGCCTTTAAGGCCGCCCTGGTAAGGGAAAATAATTTAGAACAGGGTTACTGGCAGGCTGCTAGTTATATTAATCAATGCAAATTGTTTAGGCCGGAGGCAGGGAAACAGGCAGCTGGGATTGAACCTGAGGTTAGAAATCCTCAGCCTGCAGCGTGTACACTCACACAGACTGCACATGCAGGCGCAGTCGTGTGCGTAAAGGGAGAAGTTCCCCAGCACTTGGCCCGAGCGATTCCCCCTCTCTTATGGGACTCCGGGGAGGAGCCTGAACCAGGTTTTAGACCTGAAGGGGAAGACTCTCAGCCACCGGCAGCCAGTGGCGAGGGATTGCCCATCCCTAGCCCATGTTTGGGAAGGGAGGGACCTGAGGGAGAAGGTCCCCAGCCAGCAAGGACTGTGACCCGAGCTAAGGGTCCGCTCGCCAGGGTAGCCCCACCAGCGACACTCCCTAGGAGGTCTCTTCGGGTAACCCAGCCCAATAAAGTATGGTCACCAACTTTCCAGTGGAATAGGGCGGACTCCCGAGTCAGGGAGAAGCCAAAAGACAGAAGTCCCCAACCAGCAGCCATAAGCTGCAAGGGATTTGAAGTTGGGAGCAGTGCAGCTTCGCTGCAGGCAGTAGCCTGCAATAGTCCAAACAGAGATTAGGCTGGCCGCCCGGAGATGGGCAGCGCTTCTATATAGCTTTGTTCAAGTAATGTGTATAAGTTAGAGTGTGTTAATTTTAATTTTATATTGCAATCGGTAGTTTTTAAGTATTAATAGTATAAGTTTTAAGTATGGGACCATTCCAGAGTGTTTTCTATGTGAGCCAAGGTCGCGGGACCCGATCACTTTCCCCCGAGCCAGGGAACCTGGCTAGATGTTTTTTTTAAGTCTTTTTCAGAGTTTCGGAAGGTGCGGAGGACCATCGTGTCCTTGGATGCTCGGGGACGGAAGCACCCCTAGCCCACAAAGGGAGGGGTCTGCAGGAGGCATATGCCCATGAGGGGAGCTGGCCAGGATGACTGGGATCCAAGTCAACCCAGTAATCTAGTGAGACCAGCTTCACGTATGGGGAGGCCTCCCTCCAGTGCCCGAGGATACGAATCGGCGCCCCAAGGAAGAGATGTTTTGAAAATTCTGTAATTTTGACTTTTCAGAGGTCACTAAGACCAAATTGTAACTAATCATGAGTGATAGCAGATTCATTTGTATTTATAACAAAAATGTTTTGGCTCAGCTCGTTAAAAAAAAAGGAAGCTCGTTTTCTTCCGTTTGTTTCTTTTTTACAGATATGTTTAGGTTTGGTGTTAATCTCATTAAAGATGTTGTATCATGTTAAAACTATGTCACAAGTGGTGCAGGGGCATTGGATACCTCCATGCTTGAATTATTGTAAATAATCAGTGGTGCAGGGGCATCGGAGCCCCTCTGTGCTTGAATAATTGGAACTAATCACGTTTTTCTATCGATAGTTGCCTACCATGTACTGCGACTCTCTCTGGGTAAGGGGGATGGAGGTGTCGAGGGATCAGAGATAGATATAGATAAGTATAAGGGAAGGTTGTTTGTGGGGTTCAGAAATTCTTGCTTACCTTTAAACAGGATACTGCAAGCAAGTTTTAGTATCCAAGGGCGGACTGTAAGGCTCGCAAAATTTTGGAAAGTTTCGGCAGCCCCCGAAAATTATTTGCTTAAAGAAAACCTGGTTGGAATGTACCTTAAAACCCAGGGCATCAACGATGGCTGTCAGGCCTCGTGGCAAAGGAGAAGGGCAGCCTGTATGAATATCTCCCATCACTGGCTGACAAAAAGGATTGGAAGAAATGTCAGCCTGTGTGAATATGTTTAGGTACTTAAACTGTCAATCAACTGCAGTTTAGGAAGTCAACATGGAACAAAGAACTTTGTTTACATGAGCTCTCAACAGTGTTGACTCAAGGGCTTAAGCACTTGAAGCTGTCAATCAATTGCGGTTGGAAGGTAACCGCAGGACAAAGGACTGTTTACTGAACACTTAAGGATTTGTTTGTCCAGCACTTGAGAAATCAGTGGGACATTTTAAACTGAGATAGCTCCATTCAAACCAGTTAAATGAATAGGAAATGCATTCAAAACCATTACAGTCAATGGGGACAGATTGGTCCCTTTTGTGTGAGCCCAGACACATCCAGATTTGGGCGCCTAATGGGGTATAAAGATAGTCCCTCAGGAAGCCATTCTCTCTTTCTCTACCGCCTCATCTCCAATGCCCTGCTTGCAAGAGGAACGCCACAGCCCGCCCAAAGAAGTGGAATACCAGCAGTTACTTTTGAATTACTGGGGTATCTCTACTTCAGGGCGGTGAAGAATCCAAGGCAGACTGCAGGGGCATGGAGCAGGCATTTACTGGTGAGCATAAACTTTCTGGCCCATTACAAGGCAACCTAGATATGTAAAGGGGTGGGAATTAAAGGGGAATTTTGTTAAATTGTCATTTTTAGTCAATTTTCCCCTGATGTGTCCATTTACTCTCCTCCCCATTAAGTAAAAGTGTGCAAGTGTGCTGTATTCATAATTATTTTCACTGTATAGCAATTTATTCTTTATTTCCAATAAACGTTGGTCTTCTTTGCACCCAACCACGGGTCTCGTTTTGTCTATATCGCTACTGAAATAAGTCTGGCAGTCAGAACCAGAAAAGGGAAGCGATTCGAAACTGCACGGGGCCTGGAGCAGCTCAGACACGTTGACTGGCCAGACATAAACCCCAGGGGCAGACCAAAACCCTTTTTTTCCTCCCCCACTCCCCCTTTTCTACACAACCAATGACAGGTAGACTGGAACGCTTCCCAGTCACTGTGGGGCTGGGGGGGGGGCACTATTTAAAGGTGGCCTCTTCCTGGATTTTTCTCTGGTAGACATTTTTGCACCATTCATTCTGAGAGAGAGAAAGAGATTTTGAGAGAGAGAAAGAGAGAAAGAGATACTTTGGCATTGAGTCAATGCTGTCTGAGGTCGTTTTGGCTTCTGACCATAACTTTGCAGGTATTTTGGTTTTTGACCTTCATAACTTTGATTGCCAAGATACTATGGGGGCTGCAATGAATGGGGGCATCATCCTGCACCATCAGATTCGGAGGGCACAGAGATGCAGAGAGAGAGTGGCAATCATGGCCAGACAAAGAAGGGCCAACAGGCCTCTGCACAGGAGACCTTACCCTCCCAGGGTATTTTGCCAACAATTCTCCAATATGTCTGAGGAGCAGTGTTTGTGAAGGCTGCGCTTCAGCAAGGAGGTGGTCATTGAGCTCTGCCATCTGCTGCAGTCAGATCTGCAGCCTCAACTGAGGAGCAGGATGTCTCTGTTGGTGGCAGTGAAGATAACAGTGGCTCTGAACTTTTATGCCACTTTAAGGCTTGCAAAATTCTACAGATTCCCCCAAACCAAGAAAAGGAGAGATTTTGGACTGTTTTAAAGAATATTGGGCCAAAAGGGACTTAAAGTCAAAACCCCAGGAAGATTTGGCTATTTTAAAAGGCATGTCCAGGCCTGTGGAAAGAGCAACAAAGGAACTAGGTTGGGCACTATGGGGCTGAGAGTTTGAGTATTGGAAAAGGCCTGATTGTCTGAGAATGTTCTGGACCATCCCAGCCATTCTACATAAAGACAATAGGCCCATGGAAGGTCAGTTCCCGCCAAAAACCTACAGGGCCATCAAGAACATGAATAATACAATACATGCCACTAATCAACAAAAGAGACCCTGGCCTCAGCAGGAGAAGACAATTGAACAACAGTTTAAACCCACTCAGAGAGACATCCAAAACAACTTCGCACACTTAAACTGATTTCGAAGCAATCCCAAAACTAGTTAAAAGTCAATTAAAGATAAATGGGACCCATCAAAATTAATGAGCCCGCCCAAAATCTAACAAGATTAGAAGGCTTTCTTTAGTATAACCTAAAGACCTGTCTCCACAAGAAATCAGTTTGATAATTTTGATGGGTTCGATCAGTTCGATCAGTACAGTTGAGTCAGAGAATTGAAACAACAGTCAGTGAATTGAAGTCAGCAGTACAGTTCGGACAGACACAGAAAGAGGCACAGCTCATTCGAAAGACATCAGCCTCAGGACAATCAATCGATGAAAGGACAACAGGAGGACAATGGAAGGAATCGCGGCAACCAAGGGCCCCAGGAAACCAACAACTAACAATATTACCAACAACTAGGTAATATTGGGCCACCGCGACCAACAAGAAACCAACCTGGAAGAAACCGAAGATCTGCAAGTTTTCCCACTCTACAAACTATTCCTGCGTTTGGTGAGCAGTTCCCTGGTCCTCTGGAGTCCAACCTAGTTAGTGTAGTGGGATTGGGAGGGGTGAAGTATTTTGTCTATTGTCATTCTCCCTCGTATATTCCGAAGTGTTCCCCCCTTTAAGAGTGAAAAGATTATTGTGTTGTGTATATTTTCTCGTCTCAAATAAAAACCAAATTTCTTGTATCAAATTCAATTGCTTGCTGCAATTTCATTACAACCCCCAAATAAGTCCAGGTCTAGAACCAAGGGAGTGGGAGTGATTTGAACCGCTCGGGGAGTCAGAGGCAAAGCTGAACACACACACCACCCGTTACACCACCAGCTAATTTCAATCAGCTACTGGGGACATCGCCAATATCTCCCAGTTTGCGGTGCATCGCTGCATCCATCAGGTCACAAATGCCCTCTATAAAAGGAGATGAGAGTACATCTCTTTCCCCATGACCCCGGACAAGCAGCAAGAACATGCAATGGTGGCAGCACGGTGGCATAGTGGTTAGCTCTGTTGCCTCACAGCGCCAGGGACCCGGGTTCGAATCCGGCCTCGGGCGACTGTCTGTGTGGAGTTTGCACATTCTCCCCGTGTTTGCGTGGGTTTCCTCCGGGTGCTCCGGTTTCCTCCCACAGTCCAAAGATGTGCGGGTTAGGTTGATTGGCTATGATAAATTGACCCTTAGTGTTAGGGGGATTAAATACATGGGGTTACGGGGATAGGGTGGGATATGTGTTGGTGTAGGGGTTACGGGGATCGGGTGGGATATGTATTGGTGCAGGCTCGATGGGCCGAAATGGCCTCTATCTGCAATGTGGGGTTTCTGTGATTCTGTGAATGGGCTTTGCTAGGATAGCGGGCTTCCCCATGGTGCAGGGCGCCATTGACTGCACGCAACCGAAAGGGGTTCCATTCCTTAAATGTTCAGTTGGTCTGTGACCACAAACAGCTGAGACTCACTGTCAATGCCCACTATCCTGGCAGCAGCCACGATGCATTCATTTTGTGCCAGGCTACTGTGGAAGAACTTTTCCAGGCACCGCATCACCCAGGTGGTTGGCTTCTCGGGGACAAGGGATATCCACTGTGCACGCCCAACACCCCTGCTGAACTGCGGTACAACGAGAGCCATCAAGCTACCAGGAACATTGATGAGCACACAATCGACGTGCTCAAGCAATGGTTCCGCTGTCTGGACCATTCTGGAGGAGCCCTGCAGTACTCGCCTGAGCGCCTGAGCGAGTCTCCCACTTCATTGTTGTGTGCTGCATGCTGCATAACCAGGCAATCCTCAGGGCCCAGCCAATGCCACCAGAGCTTGGAGCACCACCAGAGGAGGAGGAGGAAGAGGAGGAGGAAGATGAGGAGGATGATCTACTGCTCTTCCGTAATGGGACCCCAGTGACTGCAGCAAGGCTGGTGGAAGGCTGCTGATTGTCACAACCTGAGACTGCAGATGCCCTTGAAGGACGGCCTCGACCAGCTCTGAGCCTGGAGGGCCCAGCTGCAGACTGCACCAACTCTGCATGGGCATCAGCAGTCTGTACTACAGGCAGTGGCAAGTGTAGTGGAGAAGTGACAGTGGTGGCAGCAGGAATGCTGTCATCTTGAGAGAGGTCCTCAGCTCCCTGCTTGACTGACACACTGGCACTCCCACGGGGCAGCACTTCAGCATCCGGAGCAATCTGCTGGAGCACAGATTGCTGGCCTGCTGCGGTGCTGTGAGAGCCCTGGGGAAATGTGTCCGAACCAGCGAGGATGGCAGCAGTCAGTGCTCGCGTGGCCTCAATGTGAGTCTGCATGAGAACAGTCAGAGATGGGGTCACGGCAACCAGTGACTGAATTGCAGCACTAAGCATTTGCATGGCATCCGCCTGTGCTACAGCGAACTGCTCCACACTCCTTGCCAGTGATTCAATGCATTCGGGCACCCTTCCACTGCAGCCATGAGCTCAGTGTGCATGTCCACCACCTGGGTGTTCATTTCAGCGATGAACCGCTCCTCCTCTGCGTCCAGTGCAGCAGGACTCGATGGCATACTCTCCCTACCCCATCGCGTTGCTGCAGCCCACTGGGTGCTGGAGCTTCACCCTCATCAGACTCTTCCCCCCTGCTCCCCTCCAGGGAAGGTGTGTTCCCAGTGTGGGCATGGGCTTCCTCGGGAGAGGGTGGCGCTGATGCTCCGGCTTCCTCTTCCTCCTCGCCTGCAGCTTCACTCCCACTGGCAGCTTGAGGGCCCGTCTCCTCAGCCGGTGAATCACTATCTGAAAGAAGACTCGAGTCTGCAGAGCAAGGAAGAAGGAAGAATTCAGACAAGAAGCCTTCCATCAGCAACAGGCAGTGATCGTCCCTTCTGTCATGGTGGTGAGTGAGCCGATCAGCCACGAGAAGCAAGTCGGCCACGTTGACTGTGAGTAGGGGGGAAATAAAAAGAAACAGAGGATAAGGGCGGTGAACTCGACCACGGTCGGGGGAAAGGAGCCGGACAGAAGTCGGGGCCAGAGACGCTGAGACTGGGGCAGCGTAGGGCACGGAAGCCGCAGTACAAGCGGGAACGCAGCCGGTATGAGAGACCTGGCTACAAGCGGGAACGCAGCCGGTGTGAGAGACCGGGCTACAAGCGGGCTGGGAGACGCAACAGCATCGGGAGACAGCTCGACCGCGACCGGCGAAAAAGGCTGGGCAGCTACCGAGGCCGCGAGGCGCTGCGACCGGGATCGTAAGGCGCGGGAAGAAATAAATAAATAAAACTGCGGAGAACTCAGCCGCAGCCGGGGGAGGAAAGGACCGGACTGTGAGAGGGCTGGGGAAGTGCGATTGAAAGCCGCTGAGGGAGAGACAGAGCCCGAGCGAGCGGGAGAACTTCAGAATAAACTGAAGCCGGCGCGCAGGCTGCGAAACCCGAAAGCCAGCGGTCATCGCCTGAGGGCAAAGCTTACCCCCCGCCAGAGGAAGACAAGCACGGGAAACCGCCATCCTCGGAGGCGGGGAAGAAGATAAGCGCGGGAAACCGCCATTTTTGAAAAAAAAAATGTTAAAAAGTAAAGAAAAATTTCGTTGTTGTTCTCGGAAAGATTGTGAAGATGCCTAAGCGTGGTAACATCAATGATTTTGATTCCGATGTGGAAGATTGGGCCACGTATGTAGAACGCATTGAGATATATTGTAAGGTCAATAAGATAGCAAATTATGATAAAGATCTAACCTTACTAAACTCAATGGGTGCGAAGACATACGGGCTATTGAAGCATCTTCTATCACCAGCTAAACCGGCGGATCAGTCTTTCGCTAATATTGTTGCTGTCCTGAAGGATCATTTGAACCCCACACCGCTGATGTTAGCGGAACGATCTAAATTTTACGTGAGAACGCAACTAAAAGAGGAAAGCAACGCGGAGTACTTGGTTGAACTGCGTAGGCTAGCAAAATACTGTCAGTTTGGGGAAAATCTGACAGAGGCACTGAGAGACAAGTTCGTGTGTGGGATGTCGAAGGAAGAAACACAAAAGCGACTACTCGAAGAGAACGATCTTACACTTGATAAGGCTGTCCTTATTGCAGCATTGCACGAAGCCGCAGCGAGAGGCACGGCGGAAATGCTGCTGAAGACAGTGGTACTCAGCGTGGATCAAATGACTTCGGGTACAACGAAATGTTATCGTTGTGGGAAGACAACACACGACCAGAACCAATGCTGGTTTAAAAACCAGGAATGTAGAAAATGTGGCAAGCTTGGTCACATAGCTAAAGTGTGCCGGTCAGGAAAGAAGACCAGCAACAATAAGTCACCGCAGAAGAAGTACAGAAAGGTACATAAGGTGACTGTGAAGAGTTCAGATGAACAGGATTCAGATTCAGACTCCAACAGCAAGGAACTGGGTAGTCTGAGGATTCACAATGTGAGTAAGGAAACTGACCGACAAACTATCTGGGTCACACTACAGATTGCAAAAGTCCAAGTGAAGATGGAAGTGAACACCGGATCGGCGTTGACGGTCATGAATAAGCAAGATTACAAAAAGTTATTCAAACATATTCCCCTACGGGATACGGAGATAGTATTGCAGACATACACAGGGCATAAAGTATACCCCATCGGAAAGGTAAAAGTCAAGGTGAGACACAAGGGCAAAGAACACCAAGGAATGGACATATATGTACTACCCGAGGGAGGTCCACCACTTCTGGGGCGGGAGTGGATCAGGAAAATAAAGATAGACTGGCACTCCCTAAACACAATGACGGTAGATTCCAGAAAGAAAGATGTCAAACCTGAACGATTGTCCAGAATATTGGACGAGGCTAAAGAGGTATTCCAGCAGGGACTGGGAATACTGAGAGGAATTAAGGCAAAAATCAAGATTGCAGAACATGCAAGCCCAAACTTTTTCAAAGCAAGATCGGTACCTTACGCGATACGACCTGCTGTGGAGGCAGAACTGGAAGAGCTTGAATGTTCAGGGGTACTGTCTAAGGTGGACTGGAGTGAGTGGGCCACGCCCATTGTTCCCGCCATGAAGCCTTCGTCGAGTAACAAGCCAGGGGGACCGGGAAAGGTCCGCATCCGCGGAGACTACAAGATCACAGTTAATCCGGTGCTTCACACAGTACAATACCCGCTTCCGCGGATTGAGGATATCTTTGCTTCATTGTCTGGCGGGAAACACTTCACCAAGATAGACCTGGCGCAAGCATACTTACAGATGGAAGTCGAGGAAGAATCGTGCCAGTATCTCACAATCAACATGCACAGAGGCTTGTATCGATATAATAGACTGGTTTTTGGAGTGGCTTCGGCTCCAGCAATTTGGCAGAGGGCCATGGAGCAGGTCTTACAGGGTATTCCAAGCACTCAGTGTTACTTGGACGATATCCTGATTACGGGAGAGGACAAGGAGGAACACCTCACAAATTTGAAACTGGTGCTCACCAGGTTGAAGGAATATGGCCTTCGAGCTAACCGCCAGAAATGTGAGTTCTTCCAGAAAAGGATCTCGTACTGTGGTCATGTCATTGACCAAGAGGGCCTGCACAAGTCACCTGAAAAGATCGAAGCTGTCGTGAAGGCCCCGCTCCGTAAAATGTATCACAGTTGAGGTCATTTCTGGGGTTGATTAACTATTACCATAAGTTTCTGCCAAATCTATCCACAGTGCTGCACCCGCTGAATGCTCTGTTGCGGAAAGGAGTACCATGGAAGTGGAGCGAGGACTGTAAGAAGGCCTTTCGCAAAAGCAAGGCATTGATCACCTCTGAGGAAGTGTTGGCTCACTTCAATCCAACGCTACCTCTTCATCTAGCTTGTGATGCTTCCCCTTATGGTATTGGAGCAGTACTCTCACACAAGTTGCCAAATGGCTCGGAAAGGCCAGTCGCATTTGCATCCCGATCATTGACCTCTGCTGAGCGCAATTATGCTCAGATAGATAGGGAGGCTCTCAGCCTTGTGTGGGGAGTAAATAAATTCAATCATTACCTGCAGGGCAAGAAGTTTACATTGCTGACAGACCACCAGCCGTTGGTATCCATATTCAACCCTAACAAGGCCGTTTCCACTATGACAGCGCAAAGGCTACAGAGGTGGTCCGTTTTGCTAGGGGCACACCAATATGACATCGAATACAAAAGGTCCAAACAGCATGGAAATGCTGATGGGTTATCGCGCCTACCGTTGCCAGTGGTAGAAGAGGCGACTACAATGGACCCAGTGGAGATGTTCCACTCAACCATAGTGGAATGTCTACCAGTAACAAATTCTATGATCGAAAAGGAAACAAGAAATGACCCGACTCTCTCACGAGTCTACGATTTAACGGTGGAGGGATGGCCAGCACATGGCGAACCAATGTTGCCAGCATTTTCGCAAAGAAGAGAACAGCTGTCAGTGTGCCGAGGAACCTTGATGTGTGGATCTAGAGTGGTGATTCCACCCAAACTCCAGCATAAAGTGCTAAAGGAGCTTCATGAGGGGCATCTGGGTGGAGTGAAAATGAAGAACCTAGCCAGAGCGTTTGTGTGGTGGCCAGGTATTGATGGAGACATCGAAGAAATAACCAAGAGCTGTCTAGGATGCCAGAAGGTCCAAAACGCCCCACCACAAGCTCCTCTGCATCCATGGGAGTGGCCCTCATCTCCATGGCAAAGGGTACATATCGACTTTGCTGGTCCATTTATGGACTCAATGTTTTTAATCGCGGTGGATGCACACTCCAAGTGGCCGGAGGTAATAAAGATGTCCTTCACCACCACGGAAAAAACCATCACAGTATTAAGGACCATATTTGCCAGGAATGGGCTGCCGGAACAGATCTGTTCTGATAATGGACCGCAATTTGTGTCCGAAGAATTCAGGAAGTTCTTAAAAAGCAATGGGGTTAAGCACTACACGTCCGCCCCATACCATCCCGCCACCAATGGATTAGCTGAAAGGTTTGTCCAGACCTTCAAGAAGGCCATAAAGGCCATGGGTAATGAAGACATAAATCTACAACATAAGGTAGATAACTTCTTGTTGGCGTACAGGAATGCAACACATGCGGTCACAAACCAAACTCCCGCCATGATGTTTTTCAATGGAAGACTAAGATGCTGGCTGGATTTGATTAAGCCAAACGTCAGAAGGGACGTAGAGAACCGGCAATTTCAAGGCATGAATGAAAGGCCAACTAGAACCTTCCAGATAGGTCAACAAGTTTTGGCCCGGGACTACCGTGCCGAGAAATGGCAGCCTGGAACTATTGGAAAAAGGCTAGGACCGCTGATGTATACCGTGGACATTGGTGAAAGCATAATAAGGCACCATGTTGACCAGATCATAGAGTCATCCACAAAGGGCCAACCTACTCCACAACTCTATACGCCTAATGTTGAAGCAGAGATACCCAGAGCACCTGATAGCTCAGAATGAAAAAGGTCCTCTTTAAAGTAAATCGGAGCAAGATTGGGCTATGTAGCGCACGTTTTTGGGGTGTTACGAGGCCTCCTGAAGTTCAAAAATGGCGTCCGCGATGGATGCACACACTTCCGATGTGAAGTGCACCGGACACGATATTTGTCAAGGTGTTAGCGTGCGTGCACCTAACAACTGCTGGAACCATGCAGAGCAGGCAGATCATGATGTCAATCAGTGTGCAACGCTGATTTGACGCCAAGGCTGCCATTTTTGAGCTCCACGCTGCAGCCTATGCCCTCTCTTAACTTCGCACTGCTGAACATAACGTTAAAGGGCGTGAAGGACCTCCTACCAGTCCTATTTAAAGGGATCATGAACTACTTACAGGTTAGTTGCTGGATTATTTCTTCTGGCTGTTGGTGCAATTCCAACTTGATGCCTCTGAACATTTATGCATCTGGCTTCTTCCAGGTTGCTGCTGGAGATATAAGCAACATCTCGCATGTAAGGGGTGGCGGGTGGCACGTGCGCCCAGTCAGTTATGCACCTGACTGTCTGTGAGCGGTTCGAATCGCTCCCACGCCCCTGGGTTTTAGACACCGGACTTAGGTACAGGTGGCGATACAGAAAATCGAGTAGACAAGTGGTTTGGTGCAAGAAAACCAATATTTTATTAAAACAGAAAATTAAACAGCCTTATGAAAAGTCACTGGTATAAAAATACAGGCAAATACAAAACTATTATTATACTTATACAGGGAATGGGGAACACACGGCACATCGAGGGAAAAACAACTACATTAACAATCCCCTTATCCTTATCCCACCCGCTATACCTAACTAGATTAAGCTATGAGGGGCCAGGAATTCATGCTCACCAATCCAAAGCCTGTTGCTTTAACAGTTGCGAGTTTTGGTCTTCCGTCCTTTGGGGTACTCCGTCGCCACGTGGTTTCAGGGCGCAGTGCAGGAACTGCTGCTGCGACACACCTTCCCTCTCCTCAGCTACCGTCATCGTCTCGTCGCGATGGGTTCTCTTCTTCTTCTCCCTCGGGCGGTCGTCGGTGGTAACGTTGCGGTTATGGGGCGGTTGGCGGATTTCTTGCTGGTTTGATTTTTCTACCCATCCTTCGAATGCCAGCATATTCATTGTGGCGTGGACACCCGCGTTTAACACCAGCTTATTCGCAGTGCTCAATAGCCAACTTATTCTTACTGTCCATACACTGCTAAATACTTCCCCAAGCGCCAGCTTATAATTAGGCGTTTGGTTTCTTTACCAATGCGTCCTTCTCTGCTCTCGTCGGGTTTTAACCTTCTTCTTCGTCTCGCCTTGTCTCGTCTCGTTTCGTCTCGCCCTTTTTTTGTGGCCTGTGTGTCCTGTATGACTTTGGACTCGGGTCTCGTTCCCCTACCTGCGATTGGTATGGATGTCCTTGGTTGTTAAATTAACACGGGGAGCGAGAAGAGAACCCGCCACGAGGGCAGGGCACGAGTACGAGTGGCAGCAGCCCAAGAGGCCGGAGTCAAGAGAGCAGAGCAAGGGTAAGAGAGCGATAGCTACAGAGGGCCTACAATTATACCCGTTCCTTCATCAACTATCTGCGCGCCAAATCAGGTCAGTCAATTGTTTAACTTTTGGCGGGCTGTTTTAAATGATTATACCAATCTAAGTTAATTGGCTTTAGATGGCCATTGATCGCACCTAATGTCTCTGATGTCCAGGTTGTATTGTCATTAATGCTTTTTAATCGGCCTGTGCAGCCTTGGTGGCTCCCTTGAGCTGTTTCCGATTATTAATGTGGACAAACTAATGGCCTTATGCTTAGGCCTAACTGGGGTCGATCTGTTCCGATCTGACGCAATGCATATTCAGTGTTTGCCTAGCTGTCTGGCTTTCTCAAACACAAATTCCTTTTCACAGAAATGCATTTTAAGTTTCGATTTTGCAAAAGCTGCCTGCTTGTGCTGCAGAGTCCATGCTTTTAAAATCTTGCAGGCTTTTGGTCACGAGGTGCGGATCCCATCTTTTGGGTACCCTTTTTAAATTGTCCATGCAGGGTCCCTTTTATTAATAACCTTGGGGGAATGTGGGAATTTTGAGAACCTTACAATCCCCCCTGTGATACTAAAACTTGCTTGAAGAATCATCCTTACAAGGTGAGCAAAATTTTAGACCCTCCATAGTCAACCTTCCCCTGTAATTACCTATGTAATATACCCACAACACATGCACTTCCCATTCCACGAAAATGTAGTGTACATAAGCATACATAGGATAAACTACAGTCATATACACACATCCAAGCATGGAGGTGGTCCAACACCCCTGCACCACTTGGTACACACACATTTTAATTAACAATGCATCACAAAATCTTTATTAAAACAACAAAACACAAAAAATTATCTTTAATCAAAAATACAAAAGAAATCAAACAGGTGTATCTGCTCCCACCTTCACATAATGTTCCTTCCAGATCCTCTGGTTTCGGAATTCTAATATCTGACCTTTTCCCTTGCACTGAATGCAGACTAGATACAACACTATCCCTAACTGGCAAACCACGAGAATGTGCGAAGCCAGTCTGATCCACGAAGGGACCTCTATGTTATTGAAAATGTCCCACCAGGGTGGAATCACAATATCCAATATCTTAGCCCCTATCTCTCATGTTTTCTGCTCTAGAGTGTAAAAATGTTTCTGTGAAACTATAATGGCCTTGAGTATTTTGGTAAGATGTTCTGGGAGAGGGGGAAATTCATAGCTAAACTGCGCTACGTACTTCTGCAAATCGGTAAAATTCTCCTTCACAGTGAGGTGAACAGTGGAGGGTTCAGGAATGGGGACAATTCACTCCTGGGCCACTTGAACTTCTGCCTCGGGTTTAAAACAGAAACTGCTGTCACTTACCGGACACCAGCTATGCTGTCCATGCTGGTAGTGGGGTGCCCCTGTGGTGACAGAATATGTCCCACCTGCTATATATGCTACCTGCAGGGAAACAGGGCCATGTGCCATTGCCTCCATGGTACAATTTATAGGTTTTGCGCCAGCAGCTCTGAACCCGCACTGTGGTTTTGAATAGGCATTCAAGTGCTGGGGACACAGAATTATGTGTGCTCCCCAACTCCGGCACCTTGAGAGGTCAGTACCTGTCATAGCGTGCTCCCACTTTATGACGTAGGATGGGACCGCTGTGAAATGAATGTGTGCACCCCCTTGAATGACTCCAATGTTCTCAACTCTGTATACCGGTGCGGGTTGGGCTGTCCTACCCATGACCGGCATCCTAACTGCTACTCCCATCATCGTGTGGTTGGACCGCCCACAATCCACTGGGAATGGGTAGGCTTCGGAAGCTAGCCGGACTTGGCACGGGCTTAATGCATTCTCAAACAGATGGAGGGCTGCGAGGTGCATGTTGCTGATCCAGGAGGGGACTAAACCCTGTTTTAAATCCTCCAGATTACTTCAGCCCTCACCCAGCAACCATGCCCCATACAGCACGCACACCTCGTTCTGCGCAGCCTGGTCAGAAGCATTTCTGTACTCCCTTATGAGAGCATTTACCATCTTTGCATGCTTCTCTAACTCCACTATAATCTCTTTTAAATGGACCGTCATGGCCTGGTCCTCATGTAACTTCGAGCCCACTACTTGGTTCTCATCCATTAATATCTTCCTTAACTGAGTTTTTAATCTGTTTACCTGGGTCTGCAGCTCTATGTCATCCAAACTGTTGATGACAGAGGTCCCAGTGTTAAACGCAGTAAAAACATCATTCCATACACCCCTTCTTTGTCTGCCTGCATTACCCAAAAACTCACGGTGTGTGGTGTACAGTTCGGTTTTGTCCACATTGGCAAAATCGAACTCATAAAACTTCTTGAACATGCCCTTTAATAGGGCCTGGTATAGCTGCTCTGTTTCTTTGGGACACCACTCCGGTAAATGTACCTCTGTGAGATTTAAAATCATGGAGGCTACCGCGTAGTGTACCCCCTGGTACAGTACCTGATCCATAGGCACCAATACCAGCCCATTCCCTGGTCCCTTGGTGGTGGTGGGGCACCCCTCCCGGCATGTCCTTGCTGCCTGAGTCATGGGCAAAGGCTTTCGGGCGCACGCCACTGGCTCAGTGGCTTTAACTGGGTTTGGGTACCGTGGGACTATGCATGTGTGTAGGTGGGAATCCCATTCCACCCCCTTCCCCTTATCCTGCCAGGCTGCAGAGAAGATGATAGATATGCCTGTGGGGCAGGCCCTTTTCAACCCCTACATACAGACATAGATCCCCTGTTCCGATTCCCACCACTTGTCCCAACATACACTAGTCCCTTATAACAACAGAAAATGCTGGAAAAACTCAGCAGGCCAGGCAACATCCGTGGAGAGAAATTAGAGTCAACGTTTCGGGTCAAAACCCTTTATCAAGACTAAAGAGGCACAGGGAATTCCTTGTGCCTCTTTAGTCTTGATAAAGGGTTTTGACCCGAAACGTTGACTCTAATTTCTCTCCACGGATGTTGCCTGGCCTGCTGAGTTTTTCCAGCATTTTCTGTTGTTATTTCGGATTTCCAGCACCTGCAGTATTTTGCTATCATACACTTGTCCCTTCTTGGGTCCCGGTGACCGTTCGGTGGGTGTCGTTTCCCATCCATTCCCAGTCAGCTGTGTGATCCCCCATGTCCGTGCTCAGCTTTCTGAGCCACCGCCATCTTCCCAGAGGAATCTGTCAGGCACACGTGTTTCCCCTCAGTGACCCCGATCCATGAGGCCACAACCGGTACGCTGGGGCAGGGGAGGGAGGCCTCCCCGTAGGTGAATCCGGTCTGGCTGGAGTACCGGGTGGAGTTGGAACCCAGCCACCCGGGCCATCTTCGCTCGTGGGCGTAGACGGCAGGTCCCTCCGCGTCTTGTTCGCTGCTCCCGGCAGTCACCACTGGAGCCTTTTCTCCCGAGCACCGGTAGATGTGGGAATCTTCCACATCACCTCGCCTTCTGACACTCATCCCTATCAGGGCGACTAGGAGCATGCTCCCCTTCATCCTGAAAGTCTTTCTGCAACAGATACAAAATAATGCAGCCAGGTCCCCTAAGAGATTCTCTGGCTTGGGTGAAGCATTGTAAGATTCGCAAAATTTCTACATTTCCTCAAAGGTTATTAATAAGAAAAGGGACCCTGCGTGGACATTAAAAAAAAAGGGTACCCAAGCTGGTGTCCGCGCCTTGTGGCAGAAAGCCTGTGAGTTTTTAAAAACTTGTACTCTGCGGCACAGGCAGCTTGTGGAGAGATCGAAACCAAAGCTGCATTTTCTGTGAAGAGAGGCTTTGCATTTTGAAAACCAGACAGGACTTTGAATTATGCATTAAGTCAAATCGGAGGCAGATCAAAACCAGTGAGGCCTATACTTAAGGCCATCAAGTTGTTTGCATAAATAATCAGAAACAGCTTAGGGAAGCCATCGAAGCTGGGCAGGCCGATTAAGATGTATTAATAACAAAAGCAAATCAGGAATTGGGCCAGTAGGTGCGATTACCGGCCATCTAAAAACAGTTAGTTAGATTGCTACAATTATTTAAACTAGTCCGCCAAAGATTGGGACAAAGAACTAACCTGATTTGACGCGCAGATAAGGGCCATCCGAAGGAGTATAATTGTAGGCCCACTGGCAACCTTCTCTCTCTGCTCTCTGCCCTTGCTCCTGGCTCCGGCTCTGGCCTCTCGTCCTCGTGGCTACTGCTCTTCCCCCATCCCGCGCTTACCACCTGGCCACTGCCCGTGCCTTCTCCATTCCATCAGGGACGCCCGGCATTGCGCCAGGAGGACACGGACAAGCCAGTCCAGGCGAGGTGGGACGCGACGAGGCGAAGTGGTGAAGAAGACGAATGGAAAGACGATTGAACAAAAGCTTCGAATAATCGGGCCTTCAGTCCAGCTGACCTGCGACTATCTTCATGCAAACTCCAACTGCCGGCTGAGGAAGAGGAACCATCATCCCTGCGAGGTAAAGTACCCAAGCAGAGACTTTAACTTTGGGGTACTTGTACCTGGACAATGCCCTTGCAGCACCCCGAGACCACGTGATGACGGCAGGCTCCAGAGAGCACAAAGAACGACCCCAAACCCCACCGCTGTTTCGAATCCAGCAGATCCCTTTTATTGGTGAACATGAATTCTGGCCCCTCATAGCTTAATCTAGTTAGGTATAAGGGGTGGGATAAGGATAAGGGGATTGTTAAGATAGTCGTTTTCCCTCGATGTGCTGTGTGTTCCCTATTCCCTGTATAAGTATAGTTATTCTGTATTTTGCCTGTAAATTTTCATAAGATTGTGTTATTTCTCTTTCAATAAAATCTTGGTTTTACTTACATCCGAACCACCTGTCTACTCGAGTCTTTTCTGTATCGCCGCTGTACCTAAGTCCGGTGTCTAGAACCCAGGGGCATGGGAGCGAATCGAACCGCTCATAAGCAGTCAGAGGCATAACTGACTGGGCATACGCGCCAACCCCACACCACCCCCTAAAGCATAGCCGGGTCTCGTGACCTCGACTCAAATACACACACTCTTAGCAGATTACGACTTAACTAAAACTACCCATCACCTGACTTAACTTAAGCTGAAACACCCAAACTTAAGTTAAATACCTAAACTTAAAATTATAAACTTACCTCACCTAAACCATATACATTCGCCGCCCGTCTCCAGGCGGCCAGGCTAATTCCTGGTTGGACTGCGGCACACCGCTCCCTCTGGCGTGGCCGCAGTGCCCTGCACTGTCGGTCCCTCGCCGCTCAAGGCTGCTGGCTGAGGACCTCTGCCCTCGGACCGATCCCTCACTCGAGTGGCGGCCCTTGGTAACTGGGGAGCTGGTGACCATGGCTTTCTCGGCTGGGGCGCCCACGGGGACCTTCCAGGGACTTTGGCGGGTGGGGCTTTCTTGGCCGATGGGCCTTTAACCCGGACCGCTGCTCCCTCAGGCTTGACCTCTCCCGAACCTGGGCTAGGGGCAGGTAACTCTTCGCAGCCTGTTGCTGCAAGCTGAGAGTCTCTGCCCCCAGGTCCCATGGCTGGGTCTGGGGCAGGGTTTTCGACCTCAGGTCACTCCTCCTCTACACCTGGGTTAGCAGCGGGATTTTCACCCTCGGGTCCCTCCTCATCTGGATCCGAGAAGAGTGGGGGAGTGTCCCAATTGGTGGGCGGGACGGCCCCTCCCCTTAAGCAAGCCACAGCGCCTGCCTGAGCAGTCTGTGAACTCGCTCCTGCTGCAGGCTGAGGATTTTTATCCTCAGACCTTGCCCCATCTGGCTGTTTTCTCCTTTCAAGTTTGAACAGCTTGTACTGGTTAATATGAAACCATTTGGTACGCCGGGGCATCTTAACAGCGTATACCATGGGGCTGGCCTTGTCTACAATGCTGTTGGGCCCCATGTACAATGCTTCCAAACTTCCTACTCGGGCATAGTTCCTCACCATGACCTGATCCCCTACCTCCCACTCGTGGTGCCTTCGGGGTTCTAACAGCAATCAGTTACTCCGATGCTGTCTTCCCATGTTCCCAGCCGCCTGCTCGTGGACCTGTTTAAGGTGCTCAAAAATGTTTTGGGCAAACCTGTCCCGGTTTACCTCCCTGAGCCGACCCTCTGTGAGCACCGGGGCGAGTGCATGGGTGGGGGTCCGCATAACCCTGCCAGTCATCAGCTCGTACGGGGAGTATCCCGTGCATTTCGACTGGCTGGCCCGGATCCCCATCAGAACCAACATTAGGACCTCGGCCCATTTGCAGTTCAAGTCCACCGTCTCCTTCCTCAACCTCTTTTTTAAGATCCTATTCATTCTCTCCACAATCCCTGATGACTGGGGTCTGTGGGCCATGTGCCATTTCCCCGCAATGCCTAGCAGCATAAGGGTATTCTGCATCACCTGTCCGGTGAAGTGACTCCCTTGGTCGGACTCCACATACTGTGGTAGCCCCCACCGCGAGAACACTTCCCGGACCTGGATGCTGGCAGTACCCAGAGCTGTGGCTGTTCTGCAGGGGAAGGCCTCTACCCATTTGGTGAACACATCCACCAGGACTAGGCAGTACTTACAGCCCCCCTGGGCGGTGGGCAGGGGCCCGATGTAGTCGACCTGTATCGATTGCCATGGTCCCTCTACCCTCCTGATGTGTCCCATAGGTACCTTCCTTTTATGGCGGTCGGGGTTATTAGCAGCGCTCACAAGACAGCCTACACAGAACTCGCGGACATCGTCCCTGAGTCCCGGCCACCATCCCGCCTGTTCCATCCATTGCCAGGTGGTCTCAGGCCCGGGATGTCCCGCTCCTGGACACTCATGGACCAGTTGTAGGAATTCCCTCCGGTGTTGCTGCGGCACAACCCACTGTTCCCCCAGAACAGCATACCTTCTTTTATGGAGAGGGTTGCTGTGCCGTACGGACCATCTACCTTTTTACTCTCAGTTACCGCACTGAGGATTGCTTTGAGGACTGGGTCGTGGGCTTGAACCGTTTTACGGTCCGGGGCTAAAGCTACCCCTGTACTCCCTTGGGTCTCATCCCTACCTCTGACTGCCGCCATGGGTCTGGACCCATGCGGGTCCCAGAAAGTGCCTGTGCGGGCACCCTCCTTGGCGAGCATGTCAGCCTGCTGGTTGCCCTGGCCGCGGGGTACTGTGGAGGAATGGGCTTTCAACTTGTGGATGAAAACCTCCCCTTCCTCCCCCACTGCTGCTAGGATCTTTTCCAGCAGGGGTTTTACTGTGAGGGGTCTCCCGTCAGCGGAGGTGTATCCACGGCGGGACCAGATGGCCAGGTACTTCATACACGAATTGCACGTAAACATGCTGTCCGAGCAAATCGTGTATTGGGTGGGGAAGATTCCAGGGTGTGTAACGACGTACACTACCGCGGACAGTTCAGCCTGCTGGACGCTCATGGTGCTGGGGAGCTTAATCGCCAGGGCAATGTTTGCCGCTGGGTCATAAATTCCACACCCAGTGAGACGCTCGCCAGCAGATACTGTGCTGGAACCGTCTACATAGATTTCGCGGCCTGTGGGATGTATCCCGGCCCGTAAACCTATGTACACTCCCCAAACCCCTTCAATGGAACACCGGTGGGCTGTTCCAGGATATACCAGGTTGGCTGCGAGTTTTGGCTTGCAGAGACCCTTCACATTAACATCCATCTGTGAGAGGAGCATGGCCCAGTGGGCAATGCGGGCACTGCTCACCGTTCCATCCTTGATCCTCCCATCCAGAAGCATCTGGGTGGGTGGGTGATGGGTAAGGAGGGTGATGGGAGAGGTGCCTGTGAAGATCAGCGATCTTTTCACAGTCCAATGTGTGGCCAGGAGGTGCCTCTCACAATTGGAATAGCTCCTTTCCACATCTGTGAATATCCTGGAAGAGTAGATCACCGGCCTCAGCCGGCCGTGCTGCTCTTGGAGCAGCACAGCACTCAGGCTGTCCCCGCTGGCTGCTACCTCCAGGAAAAACTCTTTCCCCCCATCTATGGCCCCTGGAGCTGGTGTGGTCTGCAAGTCCTTCTTGAGCCTGACAAATGCTGCCTGGCAGCCCTCATCCCAAAGCAACTCCACTCCCTTGTGTAGGAATCGGAGCAAAGGGGCTGCGGTGGCTGCATAGTCCTCAATAAAGCCTCTGCAGTACCCGGTTAGCCCTGTGTTGGGGACCGGTAACTCTTGTACCGCTTCTCTCCTAGCCTTATCTATGGCCCTTTCTCCAGTGCGCACTGTCAGGCCCAGGAATATCACCTCCTGCTGGCCGATCTGCGCTTTCTTGTGGTTTACCTTAAAACCCTTTTGCCCGAGCAGCTCCAGCAGTTCAGCCTATAGTGGGCCATGCTCCTCTTTCGAATCAGTGAACAGGAGCAGGTCATCCACGTATTGTACCAACTGTCTGGGCTGGCTGAACTCCAGAGCAGACCTGTGTGGGGAACAGCGAGCGCGGCGGAGCTTAAAACCAGTGGCATCAGCGAGGTGAGGCCCGACCAGAGCGGGCCTGTGTGGGGAACAGCGAGCAGCGGCAGAGCTTAAAACCGGTGGCATCAGCGAGCAGTGAGGCCCGACCAGAGCGGACCTGTGTGGGGAACAGCGAGCAGCGGCGGAGCTTAAAACCGGCGGCATCAGCGAGCAGTGAGGCCCGACCAGAGCGGACCTGTGTGGGGAACAGCGAGCAGCGGCGGAGCTTAAAACCGGCGGCATCAGCGAGCAGTGAGGCCCGACCAGAGTGGACCTGTGTGGGGAACAGCGGGCAGCGATGGAGCTTAAAACTGGCGGCATCAGCGAGCAGTGAGGCCCGACCAATTCAACAGCGCGGGAGAGAGGTAAAAGGTAATCAAAGTGTGACGTCACCAGGAAGCAGGTAAGTGTTTGGTTGGTGAGTATTTCTCTCTTTTTTAAACTTTAACTCTGTGGTTTATAGTTACTAAGGTCTCTCTGGTGTAGCGGGTACTGTTGGTAAACCAGTTAACTGTAGTGCAATTAGTGGGATTGATTGATTTAATTTAAATTCAATTAATTAAAGGGTAAGTCATGGCAGGACAGCCAGGCCACGTGATATGCTCCTCATGCAATATGCAGGAAATCAGGGACACTTCCTGTGTCCCTGACAACTACGTGTGCAAGAAGTGCATCCAGCTGCAGCTACTGACAGACCGCATTGTGGCACTGGAGCTGCGATTGGATACATACTGGAGCATTCACGATGCTCAGGACATCGTGAAAAGCATGTTTACAGAGTTGGACACGCCGCAGGTAGAGGTTGGACAGGAAGAAAGGGAACGGGTGACCAACAGGCAGAGTACTAGGCGCAGGCAGGTAGCGCAGGGAGCAGCGAGGAGGAGCCCAGTATAAAAACCGGCGCGAGCAGCGAGGCCCAACCAGTTCAGACCAGGGAGCAGCGAGGAGGAGCCCAGTATAAAAACTGGCGCGAGCAGCGAGGCCCAACCAGTTCGGACCAGGGAGCAGCGAGGAGGAGCCCGGTATAAAAACCAGCGCGAGCAGCGAGGCCCGACCAGTTCAGACCAGGGAGCAGCGAGGAGGAGCCCGGTATAAAAAGCGGCGCGAGCAGCGAGGCCCGACCAGTTCGGACCAGGGAGCAGCGAGGAGGAGCCCGGTATAAAAACCGGCATGAGCAGCGAGGCGTGCCAACTCAGCAGCGGGGAAGAGAGGTAAAAAGTAATCAGAGTTTGACGTCACCAGGGAGCAGGTAAGTGATTGGTTGGTGAGTATTTCTCTTTTTTAAACTTTAACTCTGTGGTTTACAGTTGCTAAGGTCTTTCTGGTGTAGCAGGGACTGTTGGTAAACCATACAAGCGCCTTAGAGTTTATCTTTGATTGGTGGTAGTGAATTAATTTAAATTAATTAAAGTTTAAGTCATGTCAGGGCAGCCCAGCCCCGTGTTATGCTCTTCTTGCTCTATGTGGGAATTCAGGGATGCTGCCTGTGTCCCTGACGACCATTTGTGCCAGAAATGCATCCAGCTGCAGCTACTAGCAGACCGCATTATGGCACTGGAGCTGCGGATGGATGGGCTTTATAGTATTCACGATGCTGAGAGTCGTGGATAACACGTTTAGTGAGTTGGTCACACCGCAGGTAAGGGCTGCACAGGCAGAAGGGAAATGGGTGACCATCAGGCAGAGCAGTAGAGGCAGGCAGGCAGTGCAGGGGACCCCTGTGGCCATCCCCCTCTCAAACAGGTATACCGATTTGGATACTGTTGAGGGGGATGAATTACCAGAGGAAGGCAGCAGCAGCCAACTTCCTGGCACCAGGGGTGCTTTTGCTGCTCAGGAAGGGAGGAAAAAGAGTGGGAGAGCAATAGTGGTCGGGGATTCTATCGTAAGGGGAACAGATAGGCGTTTCTGTGGCCATAGACATGACTCCAGGATGGTTGGTTGCCTCCCTGGTGCCAGGGTCAAGGCTGTCACTGAACGGCTGCAGGGCATTCTGAAGGGGGAGGGTGAACAGTCAGAGGTCGTGGTTAACATTGGGACCAATGACATGGGTAGGAAGAGGGATGAGGTCCTGCAGCAAGAACTTAGGGAACTAGGTAGCAGATTAAAGAGCAGGACCTCAAAGGTTGTAATCTCTGGATTACTCCCGGTGCCACGTGCTAGTGAGTAAAGGAATAGGAGGATAGAGCTGATGAATGCGTGGCTAGAGAGTTGGTGCAGGAGGGAGGGCTTTAGTTTCCTGGATCACTGGGCCTGCTTCTGGGGAAGGTGAGACTTGTACAAGTCAGACGGGTTGCACCTGAAGCAGAACGGGACAAATATCTTTGCGGGGAGGTTTGCAAGCACTGTTCGGGGGGGTTTAAACTAAAATGGCAGGGGGTTGGGAACCTGAGCAGGGAGACAGAGGAAAGGGAAACAGGGATAAAAGCAAAAGATAGGAAGGAGAAAAACAAAAGTGGCAGTCAGAGAAAACAATTGTTTAAATCAAACGTGGCCACAGTAAATAATAATTCTAATAGGTCTAAGAGCCTTAAAAAAACAAGCCTGAAGGCTTTGTGTCTTAATGCGAGGAGCATTTGTAATAAGGTGGATGAATTGGCTGCGCAAATAGAGGTAAACGAATATGATTTGGTTGGGATTACGGAAACGTGGCTCAAGGATGGCCAAGACTGGGAACTCAATGTCCAGGGGTATTCGATATTCAGGAAAGATAGGCAAAAAGGAAAGGGAGGTGGGGTAGCATTACTGGTTAAAGAAGGGATTAATACAATTGTAATGAAGGATATTAGCTCTGATGATGTGGAATCTGTATGGGTAGAATTGAGAAATACTAAGGGGAAAAAAACATTAGTGGGAGTGGTATGTAGACGTCCCAAGAGTAAGGCAGAGGTTGGGGATGGCATTAAAAGGGAAATTAAAGAAGCGTGCAATAAGGGCACAGCAGTCATCATGGGTGACTGTAATCTACATATAGATTGGGCCAACCAAATTAGTAACAATACTGTGGAGGAGGAATTCCTGGAGTGTTTACGGGATGGTTTCCTGGACCAATATGTTGAGGAACCAACCAGAGATCTGGCCATCTTAGGCTGGGTATTATGTAATGAGAAAGGATTAATTAGCAATCTTGTTGTACGAGGCCCCTTGGGTCGGAGCGAACATAATATGATCGAATTCTTCATTAAGATGGAGAATGAAGTAATTGACTCAGAGGCTAGGGTCCTCAATTTAAACAAAGGAAACTATGATGGTCTGAGGAGCGGGGTGGGTAGGATTGATTGGGGAATGGCACTCAAAGGGTTGACGGTGGATAGGCAATGGCAAACATTCAAAGACCGAATGGATGAGCTACAGAATTTGTTCATCCCAGTTTGGCATAAAAATAAAACAAAAAAGGTGACTCAACCATGGCTAACAAGGGAAATTAGGGGTAGCATAAGATCCAAGGAGAGGACTTATAAATTGGCCTGAAAAAGCAATAATCCTGTGGATTGGGAGCAGTTTAGGATTCAACAAAGGAGGACAAAGGGATTAATTAAGAAAGGGAAAATAGAATATGAGAGTAAGCTTTCAGGGAACATAAAAACTGACTGTAAAAGCTTTTTATAGATATGTGAAGAGAAAAAGATTGGTAAAGTCAAGCGTAGGTCCCTTGCAGTCAGTATCAGGGGAACTTATAATGGAGAACAAAGGAATGGCAGACCAACTAAATACATATTTTGGTTCCGTCTTCACAAAGGAGGACACAAATAACCTCCCAGAGATGCCGGGGAACATAGGGTCTGATGAAAGGGTGGAACTGAAAGAAATCAGTATTTGTAGAGAAATGGTGTTAGGAAAATTGATGGGGCTGAAGGCCAATAAATCCCCAGGGCCTGATAATCTACATCCCAGGGTATTAAGGAAGTGGCCCTAGAAATAGTAGATGCATTGCTGGTCATCTTCCAGAACTCAATAGACTCTGGAACAGTACCCATGGATTGGAGGGTAGCTAATGTTACCCCACTATACAAAAAAGTTGGTAGAGAAAAAGCGGGGAATTATAGACCGGTAAGCCTGACATCGGTAGTGGGGAAAATGCTGGAGTCTATTATAAAAGATGTAATAGCAGAGCACTTGGAAAGCAGTGACAGGATCGGACAAAGTCAACATGGATTTACAAAAGGTAAATCGTGCTTGACCAGTCTACTGGAATTTTTTCAGGATGTAACTGGTAAAATTGATCAGGGAGAACCAGTGGATGTGGTGTATTTGGACTTTCAGAAGGCTTTTGATAAGGTCCCACATAAGAGATTAGCTTGCAAAATTAAGGCACATGGGATTGGGGGCAAGGTATTGACTTGGATAGAGAATTGGTTGGCGGACAGAAAGCAAAGAGTTGGAATAAACGGGTCATTTTCCGAGTGGCAGGCAGTGACTAGTGGGGCACCACAAGGATCGGTCCTAGGACCCCAGCTGTTCACAATATATATTAATGATCTGGACGAGGGAATTGGATGTAATATCTCCAAATTTGCAGACGACACAAAGCTGGGCGGGAGGGTAAGCTGCGAGGAGGATGTCGTGAAACTGCAGTACAATTTGGACAGGTTGGGTGATTGGGCAGAAACATGGCAAATGCACTATAATGTGGATAAATGTGAGGTTATCCACTTTGGTGGCAAAAACAGGAAGGCAGCTTATTATCTGAATGGCAATAGATTGGGAGAAGGGGAAGTGCAAAGAGACCTGGGTGTTCTTGTGCACCAGTCGCTGAAGGTAAGCATGCAGATGCAGCAGGCGGTTAAGAAGGCAAATGGTATGTTGGCCTTCGTAGCAAGAGGGTTCGAGTACAGGAACAAGGATGTCTTGATATAGTTGTACAGGGCCTTGGTGAGACCGCACCTTGAGTATTGTGTGCAGTTTTGGTCGCCTTACCTGAGGAAGGACGTTCTTGCCATTGAAGGCGTGCAGCGAAGATTCACCAGGCTGATACCTGGGATGGCAGGAATGATGTATGAGGAGAAATTGTGTCGATTGGGCTTATACTCACTGGAGTTTAGAAGACTGAGTGGGAATCTCATCGAAACCTATAAAATTCTGTCAGGCCTGGACAGACTAGATGCAGGAAGGATGTTTCTGATGGCCAGGTAGTCCAGAACCAGGGGTCATAGTCTAAGGATAAGGGGTAAGCCATTTAGGACTGAAATGAGGAGGAAATTCTCCACCCAGAGAGTGGTGAACCTGTGGAATTCTCTGCCACAGAGGGCGGTGGAGGCCAGTTCATTAAATATATTCAAGAAAGAGTTGGATATATTTCTTAAGGCTAAAGGGATCAAGGGATATGGGGAGAAGGCAGGGACAGGGTACTGAATTTGGATGATCAGCCATGATCTCATTGAATGGCGGAGCAGGCTCGAAGGGCCGAATGGCCTACTCCTGCTCCTATCTTCTATGTTTCTATGTATCTATGGAGCAGATACACCACTTTGGGTACTGTTGCGGGGGATGGCTTATCAGAGGAAGGCAGCAGCAGCCAAGTTCCTGGCGCCAGGGGTGGCTCTGCTGCACAGAATGGGAGGAAAAAGAGGGGTAGAGCTATAGTAATAGGGGATTCTATTGTAAGGGGAATAGATAGGCGTTTCTGCGGCCGCAAACGAGACTCCAGGATGGTGTGTTGCCTCCCTGGTGCAAGGGTCAATGATGTCTCCAAGCGGCTGCAGAACATCTTGGAAGGGGAGGGTGAACAGTCAGTTGTCATGGTGCATATAGGCTCCAACGATATAGGTAAAAAGCAGGATGAGGTCCTAAAAGCGGAATATAGGAAGTTAGGAGATAAATTAAAAAACAGGGCCTCAAAGGTAGTAATCTCAGGATTGCTACCAGTGCCACGTGCTCATCAGAGTAGAAATAGAAGGATACTTCAGGTGAATACATGCCTCGAGGAATGGTGCCAGGGGGAGGGATTCAAGTTCCTGGGACATTGGAACCAGTTCTGGGGGAGGTGGGACCAGTTCAAACCGGACGGTTTGCACCTGGGCAGGGCTGGAACCGATGTCCCAGGGGGAGTGTTTGCTAGTGCTGTGGGGGAGGGTTTAAACTAAAATGGCAGGGGGTTGGGAACCTGAGCAGGGAGACAGAGGAAAGGCAAACAAGGAAAAAAGCAAAAGATAGGAAGGAGAAAAACAAAAGTGGCAGTCAGAGAAATCAACGGTTTAAATCAAACGTGGCCACAGTAAATAATAATTCTAATAGGTCTAAGAGCCTTAAAAAAACAAGCCTGAAGGCTTTGTGTCTTAATGCGAGGAGCATTTGTAATAAGGTGGATGAATTGGCTGTGCAAATAGAGGTAAACAAATATGATTTGGTTGGGATTACGGAAACGTGGCTCAAGGATGGCCAAGACTGGGAACTCAACATCCAGGGGAATTCGATACTCAGGAAAGATAGGCCAAAAGGAAAGGGAGGTGGGGTAGCATTACTGGTTAAAGAAGGGATTAGCACAATTGTAATGAAGGATATTAGCTCTGATGATGTGGAATCTGTATGGGTAGAATTGAGAAATACTAAGGGGAAAAAAGCGTTAGTGGGAGTGGTATATGGACCTCCAAACAGTAAGGCGGAGGTTGGGGATGGCATTAAAAGGGAAATTAAAGAAGCGTGCAATAAGGGCACAGCAGTCATCATGGGTGAGTTTAATCTACATATAGATTGGGCCAACCAAATTAGTAACAATACTGTGGAGGAGGAATTCCTGGAGTGTTTACAGGATGGTTTCCTGGACCAATATGTCGAGGAACCAACCAGAGATCAGGTCATCTTAGACTGGGTATTATCTAACGACAAAGGATTAATTAGCAATCTTGTTGTACGAGGCCCCTTGGGTCGGAGCGAACAAAATATGATCGAATTCTTCATTAAGATGGAGAATGAAGTAATTGACTCAGAGACTAGGGTGCTCAATTTAAATAAAGGAAACTATGATGGTCTGAGGAGCGAGTTGGGTAGGATTGATTGGGGAATGGGACTCAAAGGGTTGACGGTGGATAGGCAATGGCAAACATTCAAAGACCGAATGGATGTGCTACAGAATTTGTTCATCCCAGTTTGGCATAAAAATAAAACAAAAAAGATGACTCAACCGTGGCTAACAAGGGAAATTAGGGATAGCATAAGATCCAAGGAGAGGACTTATAAATTGGCCTGAAAAAGCAATAATCCTATGGATTGGGAGCAGTTTAGGATTCAACAAAGGAGGACAAAGGGATTAGTTTAGAAAGGGAAAATAGAATATGAGAGTAAGCTTTCAGGGAACATAAAAACTGACTGTAAAAGCTTTTATATATATGTGAAGAGAAAAAGATTGGTAAAGTCAAGTGTCGGTCCCTTGCAGTCAGAATCAGGGGAATTTATAATGGGGAACAAAGAAATGGCAGACCAACTAAATACATATTTTGGTTCTGTCTTCACAAAGGAGGACACAAATAACCTCCCAGAGATGCCAGGGAACATAGGGTTTGATGAAAGGGTGGAACTGAAAGAAATCAGTATTTGTAGGGAAATGGTGTTAGGAAAATTGATGGGACTGAAGACCTGACAATCTACATCCCAGGGTATTAAGGAAGTGGCCCTAGAAAGAGTAGATGCATTGCTGGTCATCTTCCAGAACTCGATAGACTCTGGAACAGTACCCACGGATTGGAGGGTAGCTAATGTTACCCCACTATTCAAAAAAGGTGGTAGAGCAAAAGCGGGGAATTATAGACCGGTAAGCCTGACATCGGTAGTGAGGAAAATGCTAGAGTCCATTATAAAAGATTTATTAGCAGAGCACTTGGAAAGCAGTGACAGGATCGGACAAAGTCAACATGGATTTACAAAAGGTAAATCATGCTTGACTAATCTACTGGAATTTTTTGAGGATTTAACTGGTAAAATAGATAAGGGAGAACCAGTGGATGTGGTGAATTTGGACTTTCAGAAGGCTTTCGCTAAGGTCCCACAAAAGAGATTAGTGTGCAAAATCAAGGCAGATGGGATTGGGGGCAAGGTATTGACTTGGATAGAGAACTGGTTGGCAGACAGAAAGCAAAGAGTTGGAATAAACGGGTCGTTTTCTGAATGGCAGGCAGTGACTAGTGGGGTACCGCAAGGATCGGTTCAAGGACCCCAGCTGTTCACAATATATTTAATGATCTGGACGAGGGAATTGGATGTAATATCTCCAAATTTGCAGACCACACAAAGCTGGGTGGGAGGGTATGCTATGAGGAGGATGTCGTGAAACTCCAGTACGATTTGGACAGGTTGGGTGATTGGGCAGAAACATGGCAAATGCACTATAATGTGGATAAATGTGAGGTTATCCACTTTGGTGGCAAAAACAGGAAGGCAGGTTATTATTTGAATGGCAATAGATTGGGAGAAGGGGAAGTGCAAAGAGACCTGGGTGTTCTTGTGTACCAGTCGCTGAAGGTAAGCATGCAGGTGCAGCAGGCAGTTAAGAAGGCAAATGGTATGTTGGCCTTCATAGCAAGAGGGTTCGAGTACAGGAACAAGTACGTCTTGCTACAGTTGTACAGGGCCTTGATGAGACCGCACCATGAGTATTGTGTGCAGTTTTGGTCGCCTTACCTGAGGAAGGACGTTCTTGCCATGGAAGGAGTGCAGCGAAGATTCACCAGGCTGGTACCTGGGATGGCAGGAATGATGTATGAGGAGAGATTGTGTCGATTGGGCTTATACTCACTGGAGTTTAGAAGATTGAGAGGGGATCTCATCGAAACCTATAAAATTCTGTCAGGCCTGGACAGACTAGATGCAGGAAGGATGTTTCTGATGGCTGGGGAGTCCAGAACCAGGGGTCATAGTCTAAGGATAAGGGGTAAGCAATTTAGGACTGAAATGAGGAGGAATTTCTTCACCCGGAGAGTGGTGAACCTGTGGAATTCACTGCCACAGAGGGCGGTGGAGGCCAGTTCATTAAATATATTCAAGAAAGAGTTGGATATATTTCTTAAGGCTAAAGGGGTCAAGGGATATGGGGAGAAGGCAGGGACAGGGTACTGAATTTGGATGATCAGCCATGAGCTCATTGAATGGCGGGGCAGGCTCAAAGGGCCGAATGGCCTACTCCTGCTCCTATCTTCTATGTTTCTATGTTTCTATGTTTAAACTGTTTGCCATGCACTGATGGAAAATGCTGGGGCTGTTATGGAAGCCTTGAGGCAAGCAGCTCCACGTGTACTGTTGCCCTTTAAATTAAAGGCAAACTTGTACTGACCCTCCCTCCTTAAAGGGATGGACCAAAACCCATTTGAAATATCCAGCACCTTGAAAGTGGTCGCGGATGTTGGAATACTTCCTATCAGGTCGGCGACTGCTGCTACTGTGGGTGCACAGGCTGGGATGTTACTATTGAGCACCCGATAGCCCACCGTGGCCCTCCAGGAATCGTCCGGCTTTCTAACCAGCCACAATGGAGAGTTTGCGTGGGTGGCTATCGGCCTCAGAACTCCCTGCTGTACTAAAGAGGACATGGCTGTTTCCATGTCTGGCTTTGCTTCCCTGGGGAAGTTATACTGTTTCTATGGTCGGGCCATGAGGTCCCCATCTACGCTGTCCTCGAACCCGTTGACCCTCCCGCAGTCGTGTTTGTGTGTGGCAAATGTGGCCAGGTGGGCCTGCACAAATGCCTGGAGCTCCTGTGGGGTGTTACTGACCATAAGCTCGAGGTTATAACCCTCTTTGGGCTTCATGGTGCATTGGGTCCCCTTTCCTTCCTTTCCTGGGATTACTACGATCTCGCCGTTCTTTCCTATACCTGCCCCCCATAGGCAATGATTTCTTAAATCTACTAGGATCCCGTGGCCTACAATAAAGTCGGCTCCCAGGACCCCTCTTCCACCCTCCACTTCCCATTTCATCAGGACACAGGTCCACTTAGAGCGGAGCGGTCCTAAACGAAGGGCGAGCGGGATGGAAAACGAGCCGGCCTGTTCTTTGACTGTGAAACCCGACAGACTGTATGGGACCCCATTAGAGAGAGGTGAGGTGGTGGGGTTAGCTGAGTAGACCACGGTGCATGATGCCCCCATGGCCAACAGATAGGTCCCCGTCACTTTTTCTACCTCCATCTCCAAGAGGGGTCTTTTCCATTCATCGTACCGGAGAGAACACAGGTAAACAGGCTGCGCTGGCTCTAGTCAGGGCTGCGGGTTAGATGGGGCAGACGGGGTCAGAGCACCGGTAGCGGCTGCTACTCTCCCCTGGCCAGTCAATAAGGACCTCGTGGTGTCCAAAAGTGACTCGACCGCTGCGGGAGAAATTCCTGCCTCCGCCTTTTGGGCTGGGGCTGTGGAATTCTTCCCTTGTTATCTTTCCAAGGGTTTTTGCACTCCTCCGCCAGTGACCGTCCTTCCCGCACCCGTAACAATTCATCTTTGTGTTGGGGGGGGTTAATCCCTTCCTGATGCCACTCTTTCCTAACCAGTCCGGGTTTTCCTCATGCACCTTCCCTTTAGGTGGGTGTGCATCGGTTCCCCTACTGTTTTTATAGGCTAGGGTCAACTGTCTGATCACCGTGAGCTCGGTGGTCTGGGGATTCTTGGGGTTGAACCAGACTTTTGCCTTGGCCCGGACCTGTGGCAAGCTGTTCGCCATCAGGCAACGGAGCCAATGGGCCAGGGGATCCCCTTTCAGGAACACCCGGTTCGGCGTCCCCGGACAAGCCCTCCGGTAAACCGGCCATAACCAGTCCGCGAAAGCCTGCGGGGTTTCCTCTGCGAGCTGGACCGTCTTCTCCACACTTGAGAATGGACTTACCTCATTCATCCCCATGGCCTCCAGAACCGCATCTCTGAGCTACTCATACCCGCTCTGCTCCCTCTTACACTTGTCAGACAGGGATTGGAGGAGACTACTCTCCAGGGAGAATAGCAGCATCTTGGCCTGCTCAGCGCCATCGCAGTCGTTGACGCTGGCTGCCTGCTGTATGTCCCTGAAGTGGATCGAGGGGTCTCCCTTTTTGGAGAGCTTTGGGATATGGTTCACCATAGCCCTAAGCTGTTGGGTGCTATAGGGTAATACGAACTGGTTTTGGAGGGGTCCCTCATCGTCGCCATTGACGGGTGGGCCGAACCTCCAATGCCGTGCTGGGCACATTGGTCCTAGATCTGACCTCTCTGGCGGGGTTTGCTCCACCTCTGCTCCCACATCTGGCTCCACCCCCCCTTGCTGCCAGACCTCGCTGAAGCTTGGCGCTACGGGTGGCGGTCGTGAGGCCTACTGCCCCTCAACCGGGTCGTCACTGGGCACTACCGGTGATGTTGGAAATGTCCTCCCCTCGTTCCCCATAAAATCCGCCTGACCTGCCTTTGGGCTTATGAGGCACGCCATGCATTTTGCCTTCCTGAGGGCCAGGCTCAGACTCTCTATCCGCTCTTTGCAGGGGCCGTGGTCTGCCTCCTCAAACCCCCGCTCGCTCGCTAGCTTGTAAGCTGCCTTTACCCCATGTTCTTTCTCTTCCTGTTCCCTAACTTGCCTTGCCAAGCGGGCGTTCTTTTCCCGCAACCTTAACTCATTTCCCTTGGCTTTGGTGACTTGGCACTGTAGGTATTCCAACTGGGCCTTATGTTCTCCCATTAAATACACTCTCTCCTGATTCAGGGCCTGCAATGCGGCCAATAACTTGTCCCCTGCTAGAGCCTTATCCTGGATCTCCAGGGCTGACTCCTTTAACTCGGCTGCCTGTGCTGCAACAAGCCTATCCAAAAGCTGGAGCTGCTTTTTGAAACACATCAGCCAAACTGCCTTCTCTAAGGACTTCTTGTGTTCCTTTCCCTCTGTCCACTTAGCTGCTGCATCTACCAGATGCCCAGCCCTTAACATAGTGGTGATCCACTTCTTTGTGATATTCACTTTGCTAAACACATAATCAGAAATCCTTTCCTCCGTCATGGTTTGCTCATCCGAACAATTGTCTACTGTATCGCAAACCTGTTGCTGGAGTCCTACCGCGGTCGCCATTTTCTGTAGGAGGTGGCGGGTAGCACGTGCACCCAGTCAGTTATGCCCCTGACTGTCTGTGAGTGGTTCAAATCGCTCCCACACCCCTGGGTTCTAGACACCGGACATAGGTACAGGTGGCGATACAGAAAATCGAGTAGACAAGTGGTTTGGTTTAAGAAAACCAAGATTTTATTAAAACAGAAAATAAAACAGTCTTATGAAAAGTCACTGGTATAAAAATACAGGCAAATACAAAATTATACTCATACAGGGAATGGGGAACACACGGCACATCGAGGGAAAAACAAATATATTAACAATCCCCTTATCCTTATCCCATCCCCTATACCTAACTAGATTAAGCTATGAGGTGCCAGGAATTCATGCTCACCAATCCAAAGCCTGTTGCTTTAACAGGTGCGAGTTTTGAGGTATGGTCTTCTGTCCTTTGGGGTACTCCGTCGCCACATGGTTTCAGGGCACAGTGCTGGAGCTGCTGCTGCAACGCACCTTCCCGCTCCTCAGCTACAGTCGTCATCTCATTGCGATGGGTTCTCTTCTTCTTCTCCCTCAGGCGGTCGTCGGTGGTAACGTTGCGGTTATGGGGCAGTTGGCGGTTTTATTGCTGGTTTGATTTTTCCACCTATCCTTCGAATGCCAGCATATTCATTGTGGCGTGGACACCTGCGTTTAACACCAGTTTATTCGCAGTGCTCAATAACCAACTTATTCTTACTGTCCATACACTGCTAAATTCTTCCCCAAACGCCAGCTTATAACTAGGCATTTGGTTTCTTTACCAATGCGTCTTTCGCTGCCCTTCTCTGCTCTCGTCAAGTTTTAGCCTTCTTCTTCGTCTCGCCTTGTCTCGTCACGTTTCGTCTCACCCTTTTTTTGCGGCCTGTGTGTCCTGTATGACTTTGGACTCGGGTCTCGTTCCCCTACCTGCGATTGGTATGGATGTCCTTGGTTGTTAAATTAATGCGGGGAGCGAGAAGAGAACCCGCCATGAGGCCAGGGCACGAGTACGAGCGGCAGCAGCCCAAGAGGACGGAGTCAAGGGAGCAGAGCAAGAGTAAGAGAGCGATAGCTACAGAGGGCCTACAATTATACCCGTTCCTTCATCTCCTATCTGCGCGCCAAATCAGGTCAGTCCATTGTTTAACTTTTGGCGAGCTGTTTAAATGATTATACCAATCTAAGTTAACTGGCTTTAGATGGCCGTTGATCGCACCTAATGTCCCTGATGTCTGGGTTGTATTGTCATTAATGCTTTTTAATCGGCCTGTCCAGCCTTTGTGGCTCCCTTGATCTGTTTCCGATTATTTATGCGGACAAACTAATGGCCTTATGCTTAGGCCTAACTGGGTTCGATCTGATCCGATCTGATGCAATGCATATTCAGTGTTTGCCTAGCTGTCTGGCTTTCTCAAACACAAAGTCCTTTTCACAGAAATGCATTTTAAGTTTCAATTTCCCAAAAGCTGCCTGCTTGTGCTGCAGAGTCCATGCTTTTAAAATCTTGCAGGCTTTTGGTCACGAGGTGCGGACGCCATCTTTTGGGTACCCTTTTTAAATTGTCCATGCAGGGCCCCTTTTATTAATAACCTTTGGGGAATATGGGAATTTTGAGAACCTTACACGCAGTCTGTAGTACACAGCTTCATCTCATTCCCTCTTACCACAGTCGAACAGGCAGTGCGAGCATAAGGATTTGCTGGGATTGCAGACTTCTCCATGGAGCAGGGTGCATTTGACTGCATGCACGTTGCTTTGCGTCGGCTCAAGCCAACTCTGCCATTTTCCTGAGTCAAAAGGGACTCCACAGGCAGCACATCATGCAGGTGCAGATCATTCCTCTAACCTATCCTCTAAAATACGCTCAGTGTCAATATCTGAGCTGATGGCTGCGATTGTGAGATTGAGTGATGGTGTTTCCACTGCCCAGGAAAGTTCCAGTCCTTGAGTATCTAAAACAGAAAAGTACATGGGTTGGGTTGTGGTGAGGGGAGAGGAGAAAGTAATAAGTGCGTTCTTACACCCTCTAAAACTTCTCATTCAGAAAAGATTGAGGGATGAGGGAGAAGTTGGATAAGAGAGGAAGGCTTAGGTATGCGGACACCCTCATCATCAATTGCTTCAGCCCTGCAGGTGGCCACGGCCTCAGGGATCCCCTTCCCATGATGGCCAGCACTGTCTCCTCCATTGGGGTTAAAACATGCAGGCACGCATGTCCCCCTCCAGTTAATTCCTGCTGCCTCTTGTTATGTGCCACCCGCTCCTGCAAGAAAGAGGGAAGTGTGTCAGTGAGTGTCGTGCAATATATTTGGGTGATGTAGCTGTCATGGTTGAATAGCGGCCAGTGTGTGCGAGCTGTGAGATGTCAGTGTGAGGCTTGCAACAGTGCTAAGTGTGTGAGGGTGAGGTGAAGCATAGGAAGAGTAGGGTTGAGTTCTGATTGATAGAGATTGTTGGTAGAAGGGTATTAAGGGACATGGGGAAAAGGCAGGTATGTGGAACTAGGTCACACATCAGCAATGATCTCATTGAATGGCAGAGCAGGCTCAAGGGGCTAAGTGGCTGACTCCTGTTCTTATGTTCCTGTGGTCTTCCTGCACTGCATCCAGGTTCCTGCAGTTTTACTCCTGGCATTAAACTCCACCGCTATCTCTTCCCATTGCCTCCTGAGCAGTGTCTGGGGGAACTCCTGCCCCCCTGAGGATACAGGACATCTCTCCTCTGTTCCATCTCTTCCACCAAGACCTCTAGTGCAGTGTCTGAAAACCTTGGTGCACACTCTCTACCATGGTCAGCCGTTATTGCAACTTCCACAGCACACTTTTGAAAATACTCCCAGCACCTATTCTAGCCACAAAGCACCTCCCCTTTAAGAGGTCCAGGGTGGCTTTAAGTAGCGCTAGGCACTCACGATATTGGGCCCCCTGCTGATCCGTGTAGCCAATGAACAGCTTGGGGAGCGCTGGCTCCACGCAGCAATTACTTAAAACAGCAGGCAGCACAAATTTGACGTCCTGCCTGCATTGCAGTGAACGGGCGAGGGTTACTTGCCTATTGTGATCCCTGCGCCTGTTTTCGGGGGTTATCCAATTTAACCCCCCCTGTGTCTTTCCGGGTGCAGGAGAACAAGGGGGAAAAGTTCAGTTGGTAGAGCCACCCGTTAGCGCCTTAAGAGGGCGCTAACTGGGGCGCAAAGCAACTAGCGCCCGGGCGCGGCGATTTCTGTGCCTCTCACAAAATTGACCGGACATTTTGCGGCGGCGCTAAACAATACCACCACGATCTCCTACACTGGCAGATCGTGACGTCAGTCGAGTGTGCAACGCCCCGTTAGCGCCCTGGACCGGAAATTGAGTGGCGCCCCCTGCCTTACCGCCTGCCGCTAGCAATGACAGGTTGAGGGGAGCGTTCTGCTGTCAGAAAGGGACTAGGAGAGCGCTATTTAAAGGCAACCATTTCCTGCCTTTTTTTGTCGGTGTCATTTTTGCACCACACATTCTCAGAGAGAGAGAGAGAGAGAGAGACTTCTGGAGAGATTCAACGCTGTGTGAAGGAATTTTGGGTACTGAGCAGCACTTTGCAAGTTGGTTTTGATTTGCCCTTCCTTGTATCGATTTAGAAGAGACTATGGGGTCTGCACTCTGAGCTCTTTCCCTGGTTCTCTCCATTGTTCTTTCCAGCAGATTTCATGTACAGGTCTCTCCAGGCCGAGATTCAGGCCGAGATTCAAGGCTGCAATGAGCAGGATGTGGATGGAGAGCAAGATCAACCCTCCCCTTTAAGATAAAAACAGAAACTGCAGGAGAAACTCAGCAGGTCAAGCAGCATCTGTGAAGAGAGAAACAGGTTTAACGTTTCAGGTCGACGACCATTCGTCAGAACTCCCCTTTAAGAACTGGATGGTGCCAGTGTGTCTGTGTTACATTGCTGACTGAAATCACATGAGCTTCGCCAGCGCTGTGAGGTAGCGCCTCGCTCCTCGGCCTTAGCGCCTTAAGAGAGGTGTGTAGCGTCTGATTTAGCAGTCCAATCACCTCTAGGGGCGATAAAAGCCAAGTTTGCTGTCGGAGGCGATAATTAGCGCCAGGCGCTAAACTTTGCGCACCGCCAATAATAGTGCCCCAAGCGGGGCGATACTGAATTTCTCCCCCCAAATGTCAGAACTTACAAAAATGTAAATGTGCCCATTAACTCACAGGCATGAACTGTCAAGACTGTAAATTTATCCTTTTTGTATAGTGCCACAAATGCATAAAAATAAATTGCAGGAGAGATTGCAGGTGGAGCCTAGAAATAAATCTTAGTGACAGCCTTTTGAGTTGCAGAAGCCCTATTCCAAATGAATTCCATGTTGTGGAAGAAATACACTGCACAATACTTGATATTTAGAAAATGTGACACATGAGCAGAACTCAGCAAAGGAAAATGTAGGCTAATGGATTGCAATATAAATTGTGTCTTTCGTGCTTGGTCAAGAGAAGATTTCTACTCAGATGAGAACATTTATTATCTTCCACCTGAGGAGAAAGAAAATGTGTTTTTTCCTTAACGATTCTGACTGCAATTCATCTACTTTGACAACTCATCTATTTTGGCAATTTATCTAGTTTGGCAATTTATCTATTTTGGAAATATATCTATTTTGATGGGAAAGTTTTAAAAAATGTTATTATATTACATACTCTTGTCTTATAGATCACATTATGTTGGCCCATTTAAAGCAAACCTTCATTATAAATGGGTGAATAAGAAAAATGTTTAAAAAGATTTTACATGCTTCAGTATATGTTATATTTTTAAAAGTTTTATTTATCCTCATTTTCTTTTTGACATTCTAATATAGGTAGAAATGACAGATCTAAGCTATAGCTTGGAGTTAATTTGTTTCATTTATTTAGGTTCAACATTAAAAATAATTTTCTACCTAGCTGCTTTCTCCTGTACAGCTTTGCTGGTTTCAGAAATTTATATTGAATTCAATGTAGCTACACATCTCTACTGATGTCAAGTAAATAAAGCCTATAAAATACCCTACTTAGTATTTCACTATCTAATCTGCTGAGATCTCATGATAATACATACGAGGTGTGCTGCTCCCTTGTAATGTCAGTGATTTCATACCGTATCAAATGCCGAGACCAAAAATAACAATATGGGAGCACACGACTTCAAGGGCGCAAACTTTGGAGTTGTAAGAGTTCTACTCAAACTTATAGGAAATGGAACACAAAACAAACCACAAGAAATATTTATTTTTTTAAAAGGTTATTTTAAGTAACGTGGTAAGAAAATGTAGGGGTGATTCTGTGATCTGATGCTCGCAGTGGCGGGCGATGGTCGGGGAAGTGCATCACGGGCATGCAGCCTGTGATTTGGAGAATGACACAAGATATGTGCCATTGATTTCCTCAGATGTGCTCCCTGCGAGTGCCACACCTTACCAGGAGTGGCAAATTGTCGAATCACTCTTCATATCTCTTATAAGAACAAAGAAAGAAACATAGCAACACCTCGACCAAAATGGCTGAAGACCAAACAGAAATATATATTTTTTAAAACCCCGCAAAGGAACAAAGTAACTAGGACTGGGAGTCATGCAATAGTGAGTTGAGAATAACAGAAATTATTTGAGAGGACAAAATAAAAGGCAGAGGGCAGGAAAGAGGGATCCAAAGAATTGTTTTAGTTATATTGCTAAAGATCAGAAAGTTGTTTTAAGTATAAACCTGGTAAAAATGTTGAAGTTCAGAAAATGACAGATGTATAAAACAGATTCTTCACTTCATTTTTCACAAATGAAGATTATGGCCTAGATTTTCTGAGTGTGTTCCTGCAATTTTCTGATGTGCAATGGAGGTGGGCAAGCACTGGGAAAACTTAGGCCGCTGGTCAAAGTCCAGATCCAATCTGTACAGGGGGCCGTCAGTTAAGCATGCATTCTGAAAAAAATTCAAGGGTTTAAATCCCAGAAATTAGCACATAAAACATGTAACATGTGGATATAACAGTCCTCTGTCCACCACTTCAATGAAAGTGTTAACCTGTTTAGGATATGGTGATTTAAAAGTACATAGATTAACTACGTGAAAATATTGTAATTTATTGCTCAATTTGAAGTTCTCGGGAACCCACAGTATATTAAAGTACCAAACTTACATCCTTAAATGATTTTTTGACAGGAGGTAATAATTATAACTGTCTTATTTTTACTACACTGTAGCTGGTGAGTATGAAGTGCCTTTTCCAGTTTTCCATATTTGTGATTGAAAATGGCCTTATATTCTGTTGGGTAAAAGCTCTTAATGCCTGTGAAAATCAATAGATCATCCTCCCAATCCCTTTCCTGGCAGTCGGACTCATTTATCTAAATATTCCAATTCACCACTGGTGAAAGTTAGTTATTTTACACAGAAAATCATGGTTCCTGCAGATGCTAAGGGTTTGAGTGCACACATCTGGCTGAGGAAGATTCATGTGGGCCAGATGGATTTTTAAAATAAAACAATAATTTACCACAGTTATAGGGCATGTGAATGACTGTAATCCTGTTTGCATGTGACAAGACTCCAGCACACTTTATTATATATTTAAAACAGTGTTTAAAGCTATTTCAAGTTAACATTAACAAATTCCATCATTAATCTGGATAATCAGGAGCATTCATGATTTACATGACATGCCCACAGGATTATTGTCTTTTTGCCACTCAATGGAAAGTGATGTACAAGCAGTTTAGTACTAATGGCCAACAAATCAGCACGCATCTGAAATTTGAATCCTATGACATTTTAATTTTAAATCAATAGCAGGGAGTTTCACCTTGACTGTAGGGGAGTAATTTGCTCACAAAGCACATGGATACTTTTATCGTGAGCCTGTCCCTTGCAAGGTAGACTAATTCCAAAAACCTAGAACCCAAAATTAAAAGGCAGTTCTTCATTATGTTGATTGCTTAGTACAGTGCAAATTCACTCGGATGCTGCCTGACATGTGGAAATGCAAATACTTAAAAAAACTGGGGCTGTTTTCATTAGAAAAGAGGAAATTCTAGTGTAATTTGATAGAGGTGTTTAAAATCAGGAAGGGATGGGGCTATTTACAGTGGTTGAGGGGTCTAGAACAAGGGGACATAGATATAAGATTAAATTTAAGAGATTAAGGGCAAAGAACAAGATACTATTTTCTGTGTGAAGCTGTGGAATACACTACCAGAATTAGTGATTGAAGCAGAGAACTTGTCAGCTTTTAAGAATAGGTTAACTAAGTGGTTGAAGCAAAGGAAGATAAACATAGAAACATAGAGATAGGAACAGGAGTAGGCCATTCGGCCCTTCGAGCCTGCTCCGCCATTCAATGAGATCATGGCTGATCTTCGTCTGAGATCATAGCTGATCTTACCAGTTCAGTACCCCGTCCCCGCCTTTTCTCCGTAACCCTTAATCCCCTTAGCCTTCAGAAATATATCCAATTCGCTCTTGAAAATATTTATTGAATTAGCCTTCACAGCCCTCTGTGGCAGGGAATTCCACAGGCTCACCACTCTTTGAGTGAAGAAATTCTTCCTCATCTCTGTTTTAAATGATTTGCCCGCTATTTTTAGACTGTGGCCCCTGGTTCTGTGCTCCCCGGCCATTGGAAACATTCTCTCTGAATTCAGCCTGTCCAGGCCTGCCATAATTTTATATGTTTCGATGAGATCCCCTCTCAATCTTCTAAACTCCAGTGAGTACAAGCCCAAACTATTTAATCTCTCTTCGTAGGTCATTCCCGCCATTCCAGGTATCAGCCTGGTGAATCGCCGTTGCACTCTTTCCATGGCAAGAACATCCTTCCGCAGATGGGGCGACCAAAACTGTACACAATACTCCAGATGCGGTCTCACCAGCACCTTGTACAGCTGTAGTAAGGTATCCCTATTCCTATACTCGAACCCCCTTGATATGAAGGCCAACATACCATTTGCCTTCTTAATCGCCTGTTGCACCTGCATGCTCTCCTTCAGTGACTGGTGCACAAGAACACCCAGGTCCCTCTGCACTTCCCCATCTCCCAATCTATTGCCATTTAGATAATAATCTACCCTCCTGTTTTTACCCCCAAAGTGGATAACCTCGCATTTATCCACATTATAGTGCATCTGCCACGTATCCGCCCATTCCCCCAACCTGTCCAAATCGCACTGTAGCCTCCTGACATCCTCATCAGAGCCCACCCCTCCTCCTAGTTTAGTGTCGTCAGCGAATTTGGAAATATTGCATCCAATTCCCTGATCCAGATCATTTATATATATTGTGAACAGGGATATAAGAACAGAGCGGACACAAAGGCCAGAATTTTCTGGGGTGGTAGCAGGAGCGATCGGTGGCGGGTCGGGTGGGAAAGTTGTTATTTTGGACAGTGGGTCAGGAACCCACTGTCGTCTCACCCCCACGCACCTTTCCCCCGGCGCGTCTGTCATCGTGGAGCTGACCCGACCGGCAGCGGCAGGGGACCCAATTGAAATCATTATTAGGTTGTTTACAAGCACTAAAGAGCCTTTTTCCACTTACTTTTTAAATTTCTCTGCATGGCCACAGGATTCACGCTGCTTGGGGACCACGCCTGTCAACTTGAGGTGGGAGTTCTGTGGCCATTGCTCCAGCTGATTACTTGACAGCATCAAATGTACAGTGAAAGCTCCCACCTGACAGATGATCACTTTCCTCAGGCAGAAGCTGTTGCTCAGTCCATTTCCAGAACAGATTCTGCAGGCTGCAAGTGTTTCCAGCAAAGTCTCCATCCAGTGTCACCTCATTGGAAGAACTCACTCACCATTGACAGAATGCTTCTGTCATCTCTACTTCACCTGCCATCTATTCCATCAACATGGGTGCCATTTATACTGTCTCACCTTGGTCCTCAAAATCCGACCACGATCAGCCCCAACACCAGAAGCACCAGGCACAACAGCAGCACCAACAACAACAACAACCTGCTCCGCAATCACCTGCTGCTGTACAGGACAGAGGGCATCAGCACCCGACCACATTGCTGCCCGGGAGGCCAGGGATGGCCTCATCATGGCCAGATTTAGTTAACTTGACGCTGTACACCCTGGCTGCCACATGATGTGCCAGGTTAGAACCACCCCACGCCAGCACCATAAAGCATCCCTACAATAACCAAGCTATTCCTTTCACACTCACCACCATTGCGGGGTGTACCATTATGACTTATTATTCACTGCAACTCACTAAGCCACGTCCAAAGGTGCACACAAATCTGTCCAAGACTGAGAAGTGTTGAAAATAAAGATTTTTATGTTTGACACCACATTAGCAGAAGCTTTACATAAACATTGGATAAAACACCCAAGTGGCTACCCTTGTGTGTTGTTAGTTGGTATGATTGCATTAGGATGAGGGTGAGTATCACATCCCCATCTCATTAGCCACCCCTCATAATGTAGATAGACAGGGATGGGTGGAGATGCAAGGTAAGTTGGTATGAGTAAGGATGCGCAGGAGTAGGGTGGGGAAGGCAGAGTGATGGGGATGTGATGAGAGGCACAGCAGGATGCAGTTGAATGTGGCTTTGTACGAACGTTTCCTGATCTGATGAGATCATTGAAATGTTTGCAGCACTGCACCCAGGTCCTCCTGACCACATCCCTGCTTGTGTCCTCCTCTGCAATGTGCAACCAGGCTGTGTTGGTCTTCTGGGGAGGTCTCTTCTGCCCATCAGAAAGGAAGAGGACCTCCCTGTGTGTTCTGTCTCCCTCCATTTGCTTATGGAGGGAGTCATCGGAGAACCTGGGTGCAGCCCTCTGCCTCTGTGCAGTCATTGTCAGTGTTTGCAGCACTCCAATGTTGTAGTGCACTGACAGTACTATATTAGATTAAACGTTGGGCAGGATTTTCATTGGGCCGTGGAGGCGGGATTGGAGGCGTGCGGGGGGGTTAAAATCCCGAAATTGGGGGTCCCGAACCCATTCTGCCCCCAACCCGCCTCCATGCCAGTTTCAAAGGAGGCGGGTACCCGCCCCGCACTGGGACCCACATCCCCGAGGCGGGAAGGGGATTAGTGCCAATGAACTGCCTGTTAACAGGTAGTTAACAGGCAGTTTTTAGCCTAATCCCTATTTTTAATGTTGAAGTGTGGGATTCCCGACAGCTCCAAACCACGCCAAGTTAGAGGAGGCGGACCGTCGGGATGAAGGGCTTGGAGGGGTCGAGACATCCGATGTTCAGGTGAGTGATGGGTGCATGAGGGCAAAGGTAAGTGTGTTTGGTGTGTGTAAAGTGTTTAAATAAGTTTAAAACATGTACTTATCTTTACAGCCTTCCTTCCTTCTGGTCTCGGGAGTCCCTCATCTCACCGGCGCAGAAAGCAGAATGGCTGCGAGCTGTCAATAATTGCAGCATTCAGCTTTCTGTTCCAGGGAGATCTCTAAATCATCCTGAGAGGAAGGAATTAACTTAGAATACAGATTGTCAGTGTTTGACAGCTTCAAACAGCTGTGAAACGCTGATATTTCATCTGTCAAAAGGTCTTGACAGAAGAAATATCAATCTGTGACATCACCTGTTGCCGGGTGGCCCTTAATTGGCCTGCTGAGCCCACTGGGCGGGCTCAACAAGGTCAATCAAGTCAAAATCGCGTGGGTTGGCTAGAACTAGATGGAGGCGGGACTATAACCCGAAATTTGTAGTCCCGCCTCCTACCCGACTTCTCAACGAAAATCCAGCCCGTTAAATCTAATGTGGCCATGGTCCCTTTAAAGAGCCCGGCTGAAAACGCGTCATGAATGACGTCACCAGGCCCGCTCCATCTCATTGGGCCAGGTAACGCGCTGGGCGGGCTTAATAGGCTCCATTAAGGTAAGTTCATTTTCAACAGCAGGATGGAGCCAGCAGCGGGGTCGCAACCCCCACAGGCACCGCCCGAACCAGACCCGCCCCCTGCCCAGGTCGGCAAAATTCCGGCCATGGTATTAGGACTGCTGAATGATAAACACCAATATTGATTGGGCCAACTGGCCTGTTTCCGTATTGTAATTCGATGCAACTTGCATTTGTACCGCACCATATCACATCTTCAGGACACCTGAAAGTTTCTTACGAATTACTTTTGAAATGATGTCACTGTTGTTACTTCTGAAAAATGTGGCAGTTAACTTTCACACAATAAAGTCCTAAAAACTGCAAATGGCCAGATAATCTGGTTTTTGGTGGTGTAGGTTGAGGAAACAATGTTGGCCAAAAGAACTGACTGCTTTTCAACCACTACCACGGGATCTATTGCATCTGCGGGACAGGGCCTTTGTTTAATATCTCATCTGAATTATAGCACGGGGTGGAATTTTCTGTAGCGCGTGATCGGGTAGTTACACCCGAAATTATGCCCATTTTTCCAATGTCTAATTACAACCAAATTTATAACTAGTAATTTCAATTTCCAATCTTAACTTCTGGTGGTCAAGGCATCCAAATGAATGTGAAAATTTAGAAAATTGCACCCAATATTTAAACATTCTAGAGGGCTAGAAATTCGTTATAGCCAAGAAATGGGTAGTGTTTAGACTAAAAAATGGTTAAGTAGCACCACCTGAAAATCGTCTAGGATGCATGCAAACTTTGTCCTCACTCCTCATTAAAATGATTGCAGTCATGATTCTCGTCTAAAAACCCAAGCTCATTGGAATTACACTGAAAAGATGGACCAATATTGGTTGTAGTCTAAGTGCAAGTAATGATAACCACCGGCTTTTTACATAGAAACATAGAAACATAGAAGATAGGAGCAGGAGTAGGCCATTCGGCCCTTCGAGCCTGCTCTGCCATTCAATGAGATCATGGCTGATCATCCAAATTCAATACCCTGTCCCTGCCTTCTCCCCATATCCCTTGATCCCTTTAGCCTTAAGAAATATATCCAACTCTTTCTTGAATATATTTATTGAATTGGCCTCCACCGCCCTCTGTGGCAGAGAATTCCACAGGTTCACCACTCTCTGGGTGAAGAAATTCCTCCTCATTTCAGTCCTAAATGACTTACCCCTTATCCTTAGACTATGACCCCTGGTTCTGGACTACCCGGCCATCAGAACCATCCTTCCTGCATCTAGTCTGTCCAGGCCTGACAGAATTTTATAGGTTTCGATGAGATGCCCTCTCAATCTTCTAAACTCCAGTGAGTATAAGCCCAATCGACACAATCTCTCCCCATACGTCATTCCTGCCATCCCAGGTATCAGCCTGGTGAATCTTCGCTGCACTCCTTCCATGGAAAGAACGTCCTTCCTCAGATAAGGCGACCAAAACTGCACACAATACTTAAGGTGCGGTCTCACCAAGGCCTTGTACAACTGTAGCAAGACATCCTTGTTCCTGTACTCGAACCCTCTTGCTACAAAGGCCAACATACAATTTGCCTTCTTAACCGCCTGCTGCACCTGCATGCTTACTGTGGTGTATGTGCCTTTAAGAGCCCCCTGTGTACTGTAATGCCGGTAATGGCCACTCGGGCTATATAAGCCTGTATATTGTCTTGTATCTGTTAGTTCACCTCCAGACTTTGTTCAATAAACACCTGTAAACCAACTCCTACATTCCGTTTCTTCATTAACACACGGATACAACAGTGGCGACGAATTGGAAACGGACTTACCTGCAATTCGGCAGCACCTCAAGGAGATCGATTCCTCAGACGAAAGTCGAAGAAAAACAAGAAAGAAAGGGAAAAGCTGTGGTTTCACCAGCTAGCCGAGCTGGTGGCAGGTACTGCAATAATCCTTCCTGGGCGGCGGGCTGGGGCTCGATCGGCTGGCTCTGCAGCGGGGCTGAGCAGCAAAGGCGGAGGCAAACAGAGACGGAGGGTGGAGCACTCGGGAGACGGCCGGCGCTGCAAAGCAGGTCGGCATTCGGACCAAGCAGAGGGAGGGAAAAGTCCCAGAGAGTCCGGCGGGAACGAGTCCCCACCTATTAAAAATACCTGTGTAAAAAAAAAAAAACCCGCGGAGAACAGCGTTGTCAGCAGCGGCAGCGGCGGGAAAGCGCGGGAGGCGCCATTTTTTTTTCTGCGGGGAAGAAAGGAAACCGCAGGAGGCGCCATTTTTTTTTCAGGATGCCTAAAACTGGCAATATTACTGCTTTCGATAGTAATGTAGAGAATTGGACCACATATGTGGAAAGGGTGGAGAAATATTGCACAGCGAATGAAATAAAAGATGATAAAAAGGCATCAGTACTTCTAAATCTAATGGGCGCAAGGACATGCGGGCTGTTACGAAACTTAATCACTCCAGCCAAACCGATGGACCAGAATTTTAAGGAGATTGTTGATACCCAACACTGCCAATTCGGGACAGAACTGGCAGATTCTCTACGAGACAAATTCGTCTGCGGTCCCCTAAGTGAAGAAACACAAAAAAAGCTACTTCTGAGAAAGATTTGACACTGGACAAGGCTTTCAGTGTGACTGTATCATACAAAGCAGCAGCAAGAGGAGCTGCAGAGATAAAGCAAAAGCCACAGGACTTCGGCACCCATGAAATGACACGGGGTTTGGAGAGATGTTATCGCTGCAGCAGATCCACCCATGACCAGAGGGACTGCTGGTTCAAGGACAGAGCATGCAGGCAATGCGGAAAGATGGGACATATTACACGTGTATGCCGATCTGGAAAAAAAAAATCCACTGACAGAAAAAAAATCAATAAGGAAATGTACAGAAAGGTACAAATGATGACGGACAGTAGCTCCAAAGACCAGAAGAGTAATAGCGACTCCGGAAACAAGAGACTAAGCTCTCTCAAATTACATAATGTAATTGCCAAAGAAGATTACCAGACCATTTGGGTTACCCTCACGATAGCGGGGTCCCCAGTTAAAATGGAGCTAGATACAGGATCAGCCCTAACCATCATAAGTCGACGGGATTACGAGCGGCTATTTCCGCATATACCTTTGAAAGACACATCCATTATCTTGAAAACATATACGGGGCAGAAAGTTTACCCAAAAGGGAAAATAAAGGTGCCTGTTGTATACAACGGCAAGGAAATACAGAAGTTGTATTTATACGTTCTGCAAGATGGTGGTCCACGGCTGTTGGGACGTGAATGGATCAGGAAGATACGTTTAGACTGGCACTCCATTCAGGCACTGACGGTGACCAGTAAGAAAAAAAATGATGATGACGTCATACCTGAACGATTAAAAGACATCTTGGCCAACGCCAAGGAAGTGTTTCAACAGGAACTAGGAACCTTGAAAGGCATCACCGCCTCAATAAAAGTGGAAGATGCGGCAATTCCCAAGTTTTTTAAGGCAAGGCCGGTGCCATACGCAATTCGTCCAACAGTCGAGGCAGAGCTGGAGAATTTGTAAAAGGCAGGCGTATTATTCAAGATAGATTGGAGCGAGTGGGCAACACCCATCGTCCCAGTCATGAAGAAAACATTGAATAATGATAAATCTGAAGAACAGAGAAAAATTTGCATCTGTGGGGACTTCAAGGTGACTGTAAACCCGGTCCTTCACACGGTACAGTATCCTCTTCCGAGGATAGAAGATATTTTCGCCTCACTATCCGGAGGGAAACGTTTCACCAAAATTGACTTGGCACAGGCATATCTACAGATGGAAGTTGAAGAGGCCTCTAAAAAGTATCTCACGATAAACACACACAAAGGCCTGTACCAGTACTATCGACTGGTTTTCGGAGTAGCATCAGCTCCAGCTATCTGGCAAAGAGCTATGGAACAAGTCCTCCAAGGGATTCTGGGGACTCAATGCTACCTAGACGACATCCTTGTAACAGGAGAAAATGACAACGAGCACCTTGCCAATTTGGAGCAGGTCTAGGCTGAGAGAACGGGGCCTATGAGCAAATCGCCCCAAGTGTGAATTTTTCCAGAAACAAATATCATATTGTGGCCACATAATTAATGAGGAAGGGTTGCATAAGTCACCTGAAAAAATTAAAGTGGTCATAAAAGCCCCAGCACCTGAAAATGTCTCACAATTAAGGTCGTTCCTGGGATTGATAAATTACTATCATAAATTTTTACCAAACTTGTCAACTGTTCTGCACCCTCTTAACGAACTGCTACAAACGGGAGTAATTTGGAAATGGAGCGAAGACTGTAAACGTGCCTTCCATAAATGCAAAAGCTTGATCACATCCAAGGAAGTTTTGACTCATTACAACCCATCACTGCCAATCAGACTGGCGTGCGATGCACCCCTTACGGCATAGGAGCGGTATTATCGCATAGATTTCCTGATGGCTCGGAGCGGCCGATAGCTTTTGCGTCACTCTCATTGAACTCAGCTGAGCGTAACTATGCCCAGATCGACAGGGAAGCACTCAGCCTGGAATGGGGAGTGAAGAAATTCAACCATTACCTACACGGACAAAAATTTACCTTGTTGATTGACCATCAACCCCTCGTCTCCATATTCAACCCTAAAAAGTGTGTTCCCATTATGACAGCACAAAGGCTACAGAGGGGGTCCCTTTTCCTAGGGGCACACCAATATGACATAGAATACAAAGGATCAAAACAGCATGGGAATGCTGACGGATTATCGCGTCTACCGTTGCCAACGGTAGAAGAGGCACCTACAGTGGACCCAGTGGAGATGTTCCACTCAACCATAGTGGAATGTCTACCAGTAACAAATTCTGCCATTGAATAGGAAAGAAGAAATGACCCGACTCTCTCACGAGTCTACGATTTAACGGTGAAGGGATGGCCAGCACATGGCGAACCATTGTTGCCAGCATTCTCGCAAAGAAGAGAACAGCTGTCAGTGTGCCGAGGAACCTTGATGTGTGGATCCAGAGTGGTGATTCCACCCAAACACCAGGATAAAGTGCTAAAGGAGCTTCACGAGGGGCATCTGGGTGGAGTGAAAATGAAGAACCTAGCCAGAGCGTTTGTGTGGTGGCCAGGTATCAATGGAGATATCAAAAAAATGACCAAGAGCTGCCTAGGATGCCAGAAGGTCCAAAACGCCCCACCACAAGCCCCTCTACATCCATGGGAGTGGCCCACATCTCCATGGCAAAGGGTACACATCGACTTTGCTGGTCCATTTATGGACTCAATGTTCTTAATCGCGGTTGATGCACACTCCAATTGGCCGGAGGTAATAAAGATGTCCTCCACCACCACGGAAAAAACCATCACAGTATTAAGGACCATATTTGCCAGGAATGGGCTGCCTGAACAGATCTGTTCTGATAATGGACTGCAATTTGTGTCCGAAGAATTCAGGAAGTTCTTAAAAAACAATGGGGTTAAGCACTACACGTCCGCCCCATACCATCCCGCCACCAATGGATTGGCTGAAAGTTTTGTCCAGACCTTCAAGAAGGCCATAAAGGCCATGGGTAATGAAGACATAAAACTCCAGCATAAGGTAGATAACTTCTTGTTTGCATACAGGAATGCAACACATGTGGTTACAAACCAAACTCCCGCCATGATGTTCTTCAATAGAAGCCTAAGATGCTGGCTGGATTTGATCAAGCCAAACATCAGAAGGGACGTGGAGAACCGACAATTTCAAGGCATGAATGAAAGGCCAACTAGAACCTTCCAGATAGGTCAACAAGTTTTGGCCCGGGACTACAGTACCGAGAAATGGCAGCCTGGAACTATTTGCACACGACTAGGACCGCTGATGTATACCGTGGACATTGGAGAAAGCATAATAAGGCGCCATGCTGACCAGATCATAGAGTCATCCAAAAAGGGACAACCTACACCACAACTCTATACGCCTAATGATGAAGTAGAGATACCCATAGTATCTACCTCCGATCCGGTGATACTGGAACCAGATGAACCCGACACTGGCATTCAAGCCGAATCAGCCTTGACAAAAGAACCTACTACACCACCAGAAACTACTACAACACCGAGGCGTTATCCGGACCGAGTCAGGAAGCCTCCAGAGAGACTGACTTATAATTGATTAACTGCAGCAAATGTGTAGATTATTGTTCTTGTAACATGTTAATTAATGATTACTTAAAATATTATGTACAGGTTGTCTAAAAGGGGAGGAATTGTGGTGTATGTGCCTTTAAGAGCCCCCTGTGTACTGTAATGCCGGTAATGGCCACTCGGGCTATATAAGCCTGTATATTGTCTTGTATCTGTTAGTTCACCTCCAGACTTTGTTCAGTAAACACCTGTAAACCAAATCCTGCATTCCGTGTCTTCATTAACACACGGATACAACACTTACCTTCAGCGACTGGTGCACAAGAACACCCAGGTCTCTTTGCATTTCCCCTTCTCCCAATCTATTGCCATTCAAATAATAATCTGCCTTCCTGTTTTTGCCACCAAAGTGGATAATCTCACATTTATCCACATTATAGTGCATTTGCCATGTTTCTGCCAATCACTCAACCTGTCCAAATCGTACTGGAGTTTCACGACATCCTCCTCACAGCATACCCTCCCACCCAGCTTTGTGTCATCTGCAAATTTGGAGATATTACATCCAATTCCCTCGTCCAGATCATTAATATATATTGTGAACAGCTGGGGTCCTAGGACCGATCCTTGCGGGACCCCACTAGTCACTGCCTGCCACTCGGAAAACGACCCGTTTATTCCAACTCTTTGCTTTCTGTCTGCCAACCAGTTCTCTATCCAAGTCAATACCTTGCCCCCAATCCCATGTGCCTTAATTTTGCACGCTAATCTCTTATGCGGGACCTTATCGAAAGCCTTCTGAAAGTCCAGATACACCACATCCACTGGTTCTCCCTTATCTATTTTACCAGTTACATCCTCAAAAAATTCCAGTAGATTCGTCAAGCATGATTTACCTTTTGTAAATCCATGTTGACTTTGTCCGATCCTGTCACTGCTTTCCAAGTGCTCTGCTATTACATCTTTTATAATGGACTCTAAAATTTTCCCCACTACCGATGTCAGGCTTACCAGTCTATAATTCCCCACGTTTTCTCTACCACCTTTTTTAAATAGTGGGGTAACATTAGCTACCCTCCAATCCATGGGTAATGTTCCAGAATCTATCGAGTTCTGGAAGATGACCAGCAATGCATCTACTATTTCTAGGGCCACTTCCTTAAGTATCCTGGGATGTAGATTATCAGGCCCTGGGGATTTATCGGCCTTCAGTCCCATCAATTTTCCTAACACCATTTCCCTACAAATACTGATTTCTTTCATTTACACCCTTTCATCAGACGCTATGTTCCTCGGCATCTCTGGGTGGTTATTTGTGTCCCCCTTTGTGAAGACAGAACCAACATATGTATTTAGTTGGTCAGCCATTTCTTTGTTCCCCATTATAAATTCCCCTGATTCTGACTGCAAGGGACCTACGCTTGATTTCACCAATCTTTATCTCTTCACATATCTATAAAAGCTTTTACAGTCAGTTTTTATGTTCCCTGAAAGTTTACTCTCATATTCTATTTTCCCTTTCTTAATTAATCCCTTTGTTCTCCTTTGTTGAATCCTAAACTGCTCCCAATCCTCAGGATTATTGCTTTTTCAGGCCAATTTATAAGTCCTCTCCTTGGATCTTATGCTATCCCTAATTTCCCTTGTTAGCCACGGTTGAGTCACCTTTTTTGTTTTATTTTTATGCCAAAATGTGATGAACAAATTCTGTAGCTCATCCATTCGGTCTTTGAATGTTTGCCATTGCCTATCCACCATCAACCCTTTGAGTGCCATTCCCCAATCAATCCTACCCACCTCGCTCCTCAGACCATCGTAGTTTCCTTTATTTATATTGAGGACCCTAGTCTCTGAGTCAACTACTTCCTTCTCCATCTTAATGAAGAATTCGATCATATTATGTTCGCTCCGACCCAAGGGGCCTTGTACAACAAGATTGCTAATTAATCCTTTCTCGTTACATCATACCCAGTCTAAGATGGCCTGATCTCTGGTTGGTTCCTCGACATATTGGTCCAGGAAACCATCCTGTAAACATTCCAGGAATTCCTCCTCCACAGTATTGTTACTAATTTGGTTGGCCCAATCTATATGTAGATTAAAGTCACCCATGATGACTGCTGTGCCCTTATTGCACGCTTCTTTAATTTCCATTTTAATGCCATCCCCAACCTCCGCCTTACTGTTTGGAGGTCTATATACCACCCCCACTAACGTTTATTTCCCATTAGTATTCCTCAATTCTACCCATACAGATTCCACATCATCAGAGCTAATATCCTTCATTACAATTGTATTAATCCCTTCTTTAACCAGTAATGCAACGCCACCTCCCTTTACTTTTTGCCTATCTTTCCTGAATATCGAATACCCCTGGATGTTGAGTTCCCAGTCTTGGCCATCCTTGAGCCACGTTTCCGTAATCCCAACCAAATCATATTCATTTACCTCTATTTGCACAGCCAATTCATCCATCTTATTACAAATGCTCCTCGCATTAAGACACAAAGCCTTCAGGCTTGTTTTTTTAAGGCTCTTAAACCTATTAGAATTATTATTTACTGTGGCCACGTTTGATTTAAACCGTTGATTTCTCTGACTGCCACTTTTGTTTTTCTCCTTCCTATCTTTTGCTTTTATCCTTGTTTGCCTTTCCTCTGTCTCCCTGCTCAGGTCCCCAACCCCCTGCCATTTTAGGTTAAACCCTTCCCCACAGCACTAGTAAACACTCCCCCTAGGACATCGGTTCCAGCCCTGCCCAGGTTCAAACCGTCCGGTTTGAACTGGTCCCACCTCCCCCAGAACCGGTTCCACTGTCCCAGGAACTTGAATCCCTCCCCCTGGCACCATTCCTCGAAACACGTATTCATCTGAAGTATCCTTCTATTTCTACTCTGACTAGCACGTGGCACTGGTAGCAATCCTGAGATTACTACCTTTGAGGTCCTGTTTTTTAATTTATCTCCTAACTCCCTATATTCTGCTTTTAGGACCTCATCCCGCTTTTTACCTATATTTGGTGCCTGTATGCACCACGACAACTGACTGTTCACCCTCCCCTTCCAAGATGTTCTGCAGCCGCTCGGAGACATCCTTGACCCTTGCACCAGGGAGACAACACACCATTCTGGAGTCTCATTTGCGGCCGCAGAAATACCTATCTATTCCCCTTACAATAGAATCCCCTATTGCTATAGCTCTACCCCTCTTTTTCCTCCCGTGCTGTGCAGCAGAGCCACCCCTAGTGCCAGGAAGTTGGCTGCTGCTGCCTTCCTCTGATAAGCCATCCCCCGCAACAGTACTCAAAGTGGTGTATCTGTTGGAGAGAGGGATGGCCACAGTAGACCCCTGCACTACCTGCCTGCACCTAGTACTCTGCCTGTTGGTCACCCGTTCCCTTTCTTCCTCTCCAACCTCTACCTGCGGTGTGTCCAACTCTCTAAACGTGCTATTCACGATGTCCTGAGCATCGTGAACGCTCCAGTATGCATCTAATCGCAGCTTCAGTGCCACAATGCGGTCTGTCGGTAGCTGCAGCTGGATGCACTTCCTGTACATGTAGTTGTCAGGGACACAGGAAGTGTCCCTGAGTTCCCACATATCGCAGGAGGAGCATACAACGGGGCCGGGCTGTCCTGCCATTACTTACCCTTTAATTAATTGAATTTAAATTAAATCAATCAATCCCACTAATTACACTACAATTAATTGGTTTACCAACAGTCCCTGCTACACCAGAGAGACATTAGTAACTATAAACCAGAGTTAAAGTTTAAAAATGAGAGAAATACTCACCAACCAATCACTTACCTGCTTCCTGGTGATGTCACACTTTGATTACTTTTTACCTCTCTCCCCGCTGTTGAATTGGTCGGGCCTCGTTCGCTACCGTCGGTTTTAAGCTGCTGCTGCTCCCACACAGGTCTGATGCTCTGGTCGGGCCTCGTTCACTGCCGCCGGTTTTAAGCTGCCGCTGCACCCACACAGGTCCGATGCTCTGGTCGGGCCTCGTTCACTGCCGCCGGTTTTAAACTGCCGCTGCTCCCACACAGGTCCTCATTCTCAGCATTGTTGGGTGTGCAGTTGCCTCAACAACCATAAGAAAGACAAGGAGAAGGAGCACTTATTTACAAATCCTGATGGCAGATCGCTGTCACAGGGAGAGAGCTCAGAGGTTTTTGGATGAATCTTAGGAGGCATTGGTTTTAGTGGTGGAGAGAAGGCGGGCGGTCCTGTACCCACCAACTGGCAGGAGGCCCTCGCCACAAGTCTACCGGACTATGTGAAGGGAGGTGGCACACTGCATCATGGGCAGCACTGTGGTCCCCAGGACCCACACCCAGTGCAGGAAGAAGTTTAACAACCTCACACAGGTGGTCTGGGTGAGTGAAGGCTTCAACAAATGCTACATAGCAACATAGAAACATAGAAGATAGGAGCAGGAGTAGGCCATTCGGCCCCTCGAGCCTGCTCCGCCATTCAATGCGATCATGGCTGATCATCCAAATTCAGTACCCTGTCCCTGCTTTCTCCCCATACCCCTTGATCCCTTTAGCCTTAAGAAATATATCCAACTCCTTCTTGAATATATTTAATGAATTGGCCTCTACTGCCTTCTGTGTTAGAGAATTCCACAGGTTCACCACTCTCTGGGTGCAGAAATTCCTCCTCATCTCTGTCCTAAATGGCTTACCCCTTACCCTTAGACTGTGGCCCCTGGTTCTGGACTCTCCGACCATTGGGAAAATCCTTCCTGCATCTAGTCTGTCGAGTCCTATCAGAATTTATAAGTTTCAATGAGATCCCCTCTCATTCTTCTAAACTCCAGCGAATATAAGCCCAATCGACCCAATCTCTCCTCATACGTCATTCCTGCCATCCCAGGTATCAGCCTGGTGAATCTTCACTGAACTTCTTCCATGGCAAGAACATCCTTCCTCAGATAATTCGACCAAAACTGTAGTGTCCGCGTACCAATAACACACGGACTGCAGGAGAACGGTAATAACAGGTGTTTACTGAACAGAGGGTATGCTTGAACTGAAAGTACAGAAGCCTGCTACGGCTTTATATACAGGTGTGGTCACTGCCGGTACTACAGTATAAAAGCAGTTCTCTCTTAAAGGTACATACACAACAATCCCTCCCCTTTTAGATAAACAGTACATAACATTCATTTAACAATTAAATAATAACTAATTGCAATTACAATTTTCTCTGTACTATATACATCAGCTGAAAGTAATCATTTATAAATTCAGTCTTTGAGGAGGCTTCCTGATCCTGTCTGGATAGCGCCTTTCTCGAGTATCCTGTGCTTGCGGTGGAGTCGATTCTGGCTCATTGTCATTGGTTGGTTCGTCAGCTTCCAATACCACTGATTCTGAGGTGGACGCAATCTGTACTTCGGGTTCATCACCAGGTGCGCATGCTCGTGGTATGGGTTTGACTTGTTCCTGTGACTCTAGAATCTGGTCAGCATGGCATCTCACGATGCTCTCTCCAACGTCCACTGTGTACATTAGTGGTCCCTGCTGTGTGCATATCGTTCCTGGCTGCCATTTTTCTGTTCGTTAGTCGCGGGCCAAAACTGGTTGCCCTATCTTGAAGCTCCTGGTTGGCTTCTCATTGATGTGCTGGAATTGCTTATCCTCAACATCTTGTCTTATGTTTGATTTGAGTAAATCCAGGTGACATCTTAACCTTCGGTTAAAGAACATTATGGCTGGAGCTTGGTTGGTGACTGCATGTGTCGCATTCCGGTAAGCAAACAAGAAATTATCCACCTTGTGTTGCAGTGGTATGTTGTCGTTATACATTGCCTTTATTGCTTTTTTAAAGGTTTGAACAAACCTCTCAGCCAATCCATTTGTGGCTGGATGATATGGGGCAGATGTGTAATGCTTTACCCCATTATTCCTCAAAAACCTCTGTAAATCCTCGGACACAAACTGTGGTCCATTGTCGGAGCAAATCTGTACTGGCAAGCCATTCCTGGAGAAGATGGTCCGTAGGACTGCAATAGTTTTCTCTGTGGTGGTGGAGGATATTTTGATGACCTCTGGCCATTTCGAATGTGCAACCACGGCGATTAAAAACATTGAGTCCATAAATGGACCAGCAAAATCAATGTGTACCCATTGCCATGGAGATGAGGGCCACGCCCATGTGTGTAGCGGGGCCTGTGGTGGAGCGTTTTGGACTTTCTGGCATCCTGTGCATCTCTTGGTCATTTCCTCAATTTCTTTATCGATTCCCAGCCACCACACAAATGCCCTGGCTAGGCTCTTCATTTTTACCCCTCCCAGATGACCCTCATGAAGCTCATTGAGCACTCTATCTCTCAACTTGGGTGGAATTAACACTCGGGATCCACACATCAAGGTCCCCTGGCACACTGACAGCTGTTCTCTCCTTGGCGAGAATGCTGGCAACAGTGAGTCGCCATGTGCGGCCATCCCTTCACCGTCAAATCATAGACCCGAGAGAGTGTCGGGTCATTTCGGGTTTCCTTCTCTATACTTGAGTTTGTAACAGGTAGACATTCGACGATGGTCGAATGGAATATCTCAACAGGGTCCACTGCAGGTGCTTCCTCCACCGTAGGCAGCGGTAGGAGCGACAGCCCATCAGCGTTTCCATGCTGTTTCATACCCTTATACCCTATGTTGTATTGATGTGCCCCTAGAAAAAGGGACCATCTTTGCAGCCGTTGCGCCGTCATCACCGGAACGCCCTTCTTTGGGTTAAAAATGGAGACAAGAGGCTGGAGATCAGTCAGTAAGGTGAATTTCTGCCCGTGCAGATAGTGATTGAACTTCTTCACCCCCCACACCAGTCTGAGGGCCTCCCTGTCAATCTGGGCGTAGTTACGCTCGGCTGAGGTTAACGAGCGCGACGCAAAGGCTATTGGCCTCTCTGAACCGTTAAGGAATTTGTGCGACAGCACCGCTCCAATGCCGTAGGGAGACGCATCACATGCCAACTGAATTGGTAGTGTTGGATTGTAGTGGGCCAATGCTTCTTTTGAAGTGATTAGGCATTTACATTTCTGAAAGGCACGCTTACACTCATCACTCCATTTCCATGCTACTCCAGTTTGCAGCAAGGCGTTCAGTGGGTGCAGAATTGTAGACAAATTTGGCAAGAACTTATGGTAGTAGTTCACCAACCCGAGGAACGACCTCAGTTGCCACACATTTTCCGGTGCTGGAGCCTTGACTACTGCCTCAATCTTGTCTGGGGACTTATGTAACCCCTCTTCATCAATCACGTGGCCACAATACAAGATTTGTTTCCTGAAAAACTCGCATTTGGGGCGGTTGGCTTGTAGCCCATATTCTTGTAATCTAGTGAGCACCTGCTCCAGGTTGGCAAGGTGTTCACTGTCATTTTCGCCCGTAACCAGGATGTCGTCCAAATAACACTGGGTCCCCGGGATCCCTTGCAGGACTTGTTCCATCGCCCTCTGCCAAATAGCCGGAGCTGATGCTACCACGAATACCAGTCGGTTGTACTGGTAAAGACCTTTGTGAGTGTTTATCGTGAGGTATTTTCTAGATGCTTCTTCTACCTCCATTTGTAGATACGCTTGGGCCAGATCAATCTTCGTAAAGCGTTTCCCTCCAGATAGTGAGGCGAAAATATCTTCTATCTGCGGAAGTGGATATTGTACTGTGTGCAGGACTGGGTTCACAGTTACCTTAAAGTCCCCACAGATGCGAATTTGTTTTGGCTCCCCAGGCGTGCTGCTCAATGATTTCTTCATTACAGGAACGATGGGTGTGGCCCACTCGCTTCAGTCCACCTTGGACAGCACACCCGAATGCTCCAGACTCTCCAGCTCTGCTTCGACGGCTGGGCAGATCGCATACGGTACCGGTCTGGCCTTAAAAATTTTTGGGTTTGTGTTATCTTCAATTTTTATCATTGCCGTTACGTCTTTTAGAGTCCCAAGTCCTTGTTGGAACACCTCTTTCGCGTCAGTTAGAATTTTTGACTGTCGTCCAGGTGTGACGTCGTCATCCTTTTTGTCAGCCACAGTTAGAGCCTGAATGGAATGCCAATCCAATTGTATTTTTCGGATCCATTCACGTCCCAATAATGGTGGTCCTCCATCTTGTAGTATATATAGATGCAGTTTCTGTGTTTCCTTGCCATTGTATTTAACGTGCACCCTTATTTTTCCTCTGGGATAGACTTTTTGCCCCGTATATGTCTTCAAGACAATGGACGTGTCCTTCAAGGGTATGTGTGAGAATAGCCGCTCGTAGTCTCGTCGATTCATGACAGTTAGGGCTGATCCTGTGTCCAATTCCATCTTTACTTGGGACCCTGTTATCATGAGGGTGACCCAAATGGTTCGGTGATCCTCCTTTGCGATCACGTTGTGTAACTTTAGACAACTTAGTCTCCTGCTCCCGGAGTCATTATCACTCTTCTGATCTTCTGAACTACTTTCCGTCATCTTTTGTACTTTCTTGTACTTTTCCTTAGTAGTTCTTTTAGTGTTGGTTTTCTTTCCCGACCTGCAGACTCGTGCTATGTGTCCCACTTTTCCACATTGCCTGCATACTTTGTCCTTAAACCAGCAATCCTTCTGGTCATGGGTTGTTCTGCCGCAGCGATAGCACTTTTCTGCTCCATATGCCATTTCATTGGTGCTATATTCTTGCGGTTTCTGTTGTATTTCCGCAGCTCCCCGTGCTGCTGCTTCGTAGGATACTGCCACGCTGAAAGCCTTTTCTAGCGTAAGGTCCTTTTCCGAAAGTAGTCGTTTCTGGGTTCCTTCACTCTGGAGCCCGCAGACAAACTTATCCCTTAAGGTATCTGCCAGTCCTGCTCCGAACTGGCATTGTTTCGATAAGTTGCGTAGTTCCGTAAGATAGTCAGCATTACTCTCATCTTTTTGCTGGTTTCTTTTATGGAACTTGAATCTTTCTGCTATCAGCAGCGGTGTAGGGTTTAGATGTTCCTGTAAGATATTGACAATCTCTTCAAAGCTTTTCTCCATTGGTTTAGCTGGGGTAATTAAATTCCGCAATAGGCCGTACGTTCTCGTGCCCATCAAATTCAATAATACAGACGCCTTCTTTTCACCGGCCACCTCATTTGCCTTGCAGTACACTTCAATTCTTTCCACATACGTGGTCCAGTCTTCTATTTCGTTGTCGAAAGCAGTGATGCTGCCACTCTTCGGCATTTTGGGTGGTTTAAAATGGCACCTCCCGCGCTTTTCCTTCTTCCCCAATGGATTAAAATGGTGCCTCCCGCACTTTTCCTTCTTCCCCCTGCTGCCAATGCTAATTAATTTTCTTAGTTTTATTCTTCTTCGACGCTGTCCACTGCGTGTCTCTTTTCCTTCCCCCTTTTTATTTTCTTTAACGCTGCCCGGCTCTTGAGCACCGACCGCGCCCTGTGCGCTCCACCCTCTCTCTCTCTTTTCCTTCCCGCCGACGCTGCACAGCCCCCTTGCATAGCCGCTCGATTGAGCTCTAGCCCGCCGCAGTCCGGAAGGGTCAGCGCACTACCTGCTACCAGCACGATTTGCTGTAACACCTTGACTGGAGAGCCAAGCCCAGCTCTCCACAGCTTCCCCTGCGATTCTCTGAACTCCGATGGATCACTGGGCGGTTGCCCACGGTGGACGCCCGTTGCTCTGGCTTCGACCTCCAAGAAGATTCTTTTCAGGGATGGATCCCCGTGAGGTGATGCAGTACTGCAGGTGAGTTTGAACCTGCTCGTCGCCACTGTAGTGTCCGCGTACCAATAACACACGGACTGCAGCAGAACAGTAATAACAGGTGTTTACTGAACTGAGGGTATGCTGGAACTGAAAGTACAGAAGCCTGCTACGGCTTTATATTCAGGTGTGGTCACTGCCGTTACTACAGTATAAAAGCAGTTCTCTCTTAAAGGTACATACACAACAAAAACTGCACACAATACTCCAGATATGGTCTCACCAAGGCCCTGTACAACTGCAGCAAGACACCCTTGTTCCTGTACTCAAACCCTCTCACTACGAAGGCCAACATACCATTTGCCTTCTTAACCGCCTGCTGCACCTGCATGCTTATCTTCATACCACCATCTGTACCACAAGCTTCACACACTGCTCAATGCACCACACCCCCAACACTCACCCACCAACAATCTCTACCTAGCAACACTTACATCCACATCTAACACTTTGCACACAATGACAGCTATTCAACTATGGCAGGCACAGAGTCATTATTTATTAGAATTCATGTCATATGTGTGATATGTTTATAAATAAATTTATTAAGTCTGCTTGGAATATTTTGTGGTCTCTCTCATTTCACCTTTTTCCCCAGGAGGATGCTGTGATATGCCATGAGACAGGGATTGTATGATGGGGATGTGGTGAGCTACGGGGATGTTGGGTTTCATTCATGTGAATCGGACTCTGATGAGCCGGTCACAGACAGCCCATCCAGAAGGCTGATTATCTTGCTGCATCTGCCCTTCCTCCTGTTCCTCATCCTCCTCCTCCTCGACCTCCTCTGCCTCGTCATCCTCCTGAGGAAGTCCTGCAACTCCACAGCCCCCATGACTGTGAGGAAGTGTTGTGAGCAAAAGCCTTTAACAAATACTGAGTGACTTCTGCACTTCAATCAACAATCCCTGTCACCAAAAACAACTTGAAATAACTGAAGAAAGCTGTTGGGGTTGCAGGAAGTAGCAAGCAGGCACTGAAACTGCAGAACCATGTTAGTTGCAGCTGATTGGGGATGGTACCTTTAAATAACGCTGCTGCAGCCTGCTCCCTACTGGGAGAGGCCAGCTCTTCCTGTCATTGTTCTGCGCTGCATTAAGGTAAGTGGCTATAACAAAGTTGGAAGATCGGACGTCCAGTGAGCGCTGCACACTCACTGACATCATGATCTCCATGATGGTGAGGTCCCTGGTGATCGCATTTACCGGCAGTGCCACTGGCAACACTGATATGGTGTGCGGCGCTGGAACCAGCATCAGTTGTCGTTATAGTTGTCAACGGCATTTTGTGGCACGAACATGTGGCACAAACCACACGAATTTCTAGCCCACTAAGTGCCGTTCCACAATCCCGCAATCTTCTTAATTTAATGGATGGGAATTACGGGCTGCACACACCAAATGTGTTCCTTGTGAGCATGGCTTCGCACTGGGAGCACCAGACCATGAAATCACCCTCTACATTTAGGCAGTAGAAAGAGGATGACTCATTACTATGTGGCAAACTCCATTGTTTCTGAAACAGAAACAGAAAATACTGAAAATACTCAGCAAGTAAGGCAGCATCAGTAAAGAAAGGAAAAACATGTTGACTCACTCTGCAATTCTGATGAAGGGCTATGCCTGACGCATCAACATTTTTCCTTTCTTTACAGACGTTGCCTGACTTGCTGAGTATTTCCAGCAATTTCTGTTTGTGTTCCATTGTTCCCAATGGTTTAGCTTCTTGTGTCTGAGATCTCCTTTTGAGCTTAGATTGTAATTGTTCACATCCCAAAGGCTTTGGTTTAGCAAATAGATTTTAACAGCAAATTCTATATTTTTTTCACATACAGGCACATTTGCCGTGCCACTGTTCTAGGGCAGGAGGGTGCTGTTGAATGTAAATCACAGTGTCTTGGAGAAAATTAAGTTTCAGTGCCAGAATCTGACCTTTGCAGTATCAACCACGAATCCTTCTTCCTTCCTGGTTTTCTGACTGCATAACATGCCAGTAAATTGCACAGTGGACTGCCAGATGCTTCTACTTTGGCTAAGTTTGTTATTCATGACAGGATGAACAAAGCAGTTTTTCCATTGCAGCGTTCTTCTTCACCCATCTATCTCTTTACTGTGGTCTTTTCAGACTCTCAAGACATTAACTAATGTTCCTACTTGTACTTCCTTAGACTTTCCATCACTTGGCTACACTTCACCTGGATCTTCCTTACCTGAGCATTTTATGTTAGAATCTAGTTAGCTTTGTTCAGTTTTCATTAGCTTGCCAGCTGTAACCTCCCAATAGATTGTCCCACAAAGTTCCATCCTGATTGCCTGCTCAGCAGGTCAATTCAACTAAATTTAATTGCTTCAAGGGGGTAACCCAGCAAAATTTATGGCCAAGATTTTCTGCAGTGGCAAAATTTGAAGCAGAATTATGGAGGGGCGTCATTCTCAGCCATCCTAAATCGAGTAAGCTCACCCTGCCGCAGCTTCATGGGTCAGCCTAACTTCAACTGTTGACACCCCAAATTGTCAGGGAAGCCTACAGAAGAGCAGAGAATCATCTCCGTTTCGCGAGATAGCGAGATAGCGAGATGCTTCTCCACAAAATCTAGCAGGAAAGGGGTTACACTAGTAGGTTGGAGAGGTACCCGCTCCAAAGGAGTGCAAGCTCCACAGCTGTGTAAGGGGGGCTTCTTTTAACTGGTTTATGGTAATTTACCTGGCCAGCAGCCTTTTGCTGCTGCACTCTAAACCAATTTACAAACAGCGGTTTTGAATCGCTACCCCTCCTTCAGTTCTGAGTGGAGGAACTTATAATTAATGATATTAAAACGGACAAGTGGTTTGGATGAGAGAAACAAGTTTTATTACCTAAATAAACTACAATCCAAAGAATAAACTATACCACACGAACACAGTAATTACAGTAAAACTATATAACAGGGGGTTGCAGATGGCGAAAACGAGGGATAAAATGACTACAATGTTATTTAAACAATCTTAGCAATTACCCTCAAATCACCACCCCCTAACTCCTGCTAGGTTGCCTTGCCGAGGAGTCAGAACACCCTGCTCACCTGTGGTCCAGCGAAGTAAAGAGAGTGATAGCTTCTCAGCAGCTATCTTTTATACCTGGTGAGGTCCTGCCATTCTGCCCTGCAAGGGCTGTGTGCAAAATTCCCCGCCCAAAGGGTCCAATACACAAGAGAAAGCTGTGATTGGCTAACTCAGAGTGGTTGGATTGCATTAATGTGTCTTCCAGAGCTCCCTGTGCTGAAACAAAAGGGAAATACAACTGCTCTATTGTCCAGAATGCTAGGTGATTTAGACCCATTCAATTCTTAAACGGATCCCATTCAAGATACAAAAGTCTCTTCTGCAGTTTAGAAGTATCCACTCGATATACAAACAAATGCTAATAGCATTCAATTGCTTTGTAAACAAAGCATTGTCCTGTGGTAACGTTTTGTAAACAGGCATCGATTGTCCTGCTGCTGGGGGGGTGGGGACACCCTTTTGATTGGCTCCATTTAACCTTACTTCCAGACACAGAAAGCTGCCCTTTGTCTTCGGCCATGTGGTATGACGGCCATTTTTATCCCTGGAAATTTAAAAGCACAACGCCCAGGGATTCTTTAATCAAAAAAATTAATCTTCAGGACTGTAAATTATTGCAAATTCTTACAGTCCGCCCTTGGATACTTCCAGCTTGCTTGTAGTATCCTCTTGAAGAAATGAGCAATAATTTCTGACCCCTCACAAACAGCCATCCCCTGTATTTACCTAATAGCTATCTGCCACTGATCCCCGTCCCGTCTATTCCCCTTAAATTCAAGAAAAAAACCATGGTACGGTAGGCATCTTACAGATACTTCAGTTTTCAATAAGGGGTCTCATACCCCTACATGCTTGTAAAATTATACAATGTAAACCAAATTTACAAACACCTTTTACATTATAACTTATTACAAAATGTAATCAAAATGATCCCAAGCACGGAGAGGGTCCTACGCCTCTGCTCAACTTGGAGTTGTCACAACCGAGCCCAAGCACGGAGAGGATCCTATGCCTCTGCTCAACTTGGGGCTGCAACACAAAATACAAAAAATCATTAAATAACATGCTTAAATAAACCCCGATCATCACGTGCCGATGATGGGTCACAAAATTCGAGTGGGTATTGCTCCTTCCACTCGGGCAGTAAAAGTACCTCCCACCCCCCTTTGATCATCTTAAACTTTAAAACAGGCAGAATGGATTTACAGACCAGTCTGCTCCGCCACCCCCGAACCGTTCCCTTGTCCTTGTGTGGAGGCGGGGTGCCCCACCTGTTTAAAATATACCTTAGCACAGACCGAGACCGGGGAGCATGGGATCTCGACTCCCAGTCTTTCCCCCTCCCGTCTTCCCTCGACTGACTGCAGAAAGATGATGGGTGCCTGTGTGGCAGCTCTCCTGGCCCCACACAAGCTTGGATCCCAGATCCGGCCACCCACTCATCCTCCCCAGCCACACTTACACTAACTTTGCCCGTGGGCCCCCGGGTGAGTTCCTCCCTTCCCCAAACGCACCCACGTGACTCTTGGGTATTCCCCTCCCCTATACAATCTTTCCCGGGCCATCACCACCCACCCCCGAGGAACGCATCCTTATCACAAGGCGCCCGCGCTTCCCCATCGTGACTCCTCAACAGCGAGATCTCCCGCAAGTGAACTTCGGTCAGGATAGTGCTGGGTTGGGGGCCGTGCCCCACCCAGCTGGGGCCATCTCCTCCCTGTAGGAGGAGTAGGCAAATTCCTCCGGACACTGTCCGGTTTTTCCCGAAGTTCGCTGCGGGGTCTCCTGGATTCGTCCGGTGGCGAGGTGATCCCCAACATTCTGTCTCCATAACTTCATTCGATGTCCAGCTTGGGCTGGGCGAACATGGCTGCTTCATTTTTCCAATCTCCTGCAAAACTTAAAAGGACATGCAGCCAGGTCTCACTGACCTGCTGCCTTAGGTGGAGACATGGTCGGGTCCCTTGACCTCAGACCAAAATACAAACATTTGGCACACATGTAAACTTAAACTCCTTAAATTTAAACTTAAGACTAGTTATGTCAACTAAAATTTACACCTTAAAGCAAGCTATATGCACACACATAGCTATAATACAAATGCCGCCCGTCTCTGGACGGCCAGGCTAATCTCTGGCACTGTCGCAGATTGCTGCTGGCTGCAGCGAAGCTGAACTGCCTCCTGTCTCTGGTCCCTCACAGCTTATGGCTGTTGAGTGGAGGCCTCTGTTCTCTGGCTTCTCCCTGGCTCGGGAGATGGCCCTACTCCACTGTAAAGTGGGCGACCATGCTTTCTTAGGCTGGGGCACCCGCTGAGACCTTCTGAGGGGTGTCTCTATGGGGGAAACTTTGGCTGGTGGACCCTGAGCTTGGGTCACAGCCCCAGCTGGCTGGGAACCTTCTCCCCCATGTCCAAATAGCCTGCACTGTATAATGTACCTGGCAGCCTGCTGGTGCAAATGTCTCTCTGGGTTTGTCTGCTCTTCCCTGCCCACTCCTGTACTGGGGGCAGGTATACTCTCACCACCCGCTGCTGGTGGCTGGAAATTTTCCTCCCCATGTTTAAAACCTGGTGTCAGCTCCCTCCCTTTGTCTCCTGCAAGAGGGATTGCTATCCCTGCCCCCCCAGTGTCCCACACTGATCCTGGTCCCCGCCTGCCTAGCTGGACCTGCTCTTGTTCTCCTACCACCCCATTGTCCACCCCTCCTCGCTGCCAGAGCTCCTCAAGACTTGGAGCTGTGGGCTGCGGTCTTGGGGTCTCTAATTCCCAATCCAGCACCGTTCTGGGTGCTGCCTGTGGGATGGTTTGATTTGGGCTGCCAGTAAAATCCAGCTGACCTGCCTTCGGGCTGATCACGCAAATCATTCCCCTTGCTACCTTTAAAGCCACATTAAGGCTTTCTATCTCTGCCCTACAGGGGCCATGATCTGCTTCACCAAACCTGGCATTCTCTTCCCGCAGTCTCATCTCATTTTCCCTGGCCTCAGTGATTTGGTACTTTAAGAATTCTATCTTGTTTCTCGCATGGCTCTTTCACTCGCTAGCTTCTTGGGTGAGGTGTGCATTCTCCTCTTGTAGCCTCATCTCTCTGTCCCTCGCCTCTGTGACTTCCTGCACAAGGCGCTCTATAAATGCCTGGCATTTCGTGTCCTCTAGTGTGAGGCGTGCATTCTCTTCCCGCACCCTCATTCCACTAGCTCTGGCCTCATACACCTCTCTGAGGCGTTCTACCGCCGCCTGGCATTTTTCAAGCTGGGATTCCCGATTCTTGGCATCTTTAACCTCCTCCTGCATGCTCATCTCACCCTTCCTAACCCAACCACCTATACCCTGATAGGTCAGCCTACACACTGCCGCTAACATCCACAGGGCTACCCACATACTGAATACAACGAGAGAAACAAGAGCTGGTACTTTCTCCAGATCCAGACCACTTATTAAATCAAAAACTGCCTCCACTCCTACCTGGCTCGCCATTTGTAAGGGGGGGCTTCTTTTAACTGGTTTATGGTTATTTACCTGGCCAGCAGCCTTTTGCTGCTGCACTCTAAACCAATTTACAAACAGCGGTTTCAAATCGCTACCCCTCCTTCAGTTCTGAGTGGAGGAACTTATAATTAATGATATTAAAACGGACACATGGTTTGGATGAGAGAAACAAGTTTTATTACCTAAATAAACTACAATCCAAAGAATAAACTATACCACATGAACACAGTAATTACAGTAGAACTATATAACAGGGGGTTGCAGACGGCAAAAACGAGGGATAAAATGACTACAATGTTATTTAAACAATCTTAGCAATTACCCTCAAATCACCACCCCAAACTCTTGCTAGGTTGCCTTGCCGAGGAGTCAGAACACCCTGCTCACCTCTGGTCCAGCGAAGTAAAAAGAGTGATAGCTTCTCAGCAGCTATCTTTTATACCTGGTGAGGTCCTGCCATTCTGCCCTGCAAGGGCTGTGTTCAAAATTCCCCGCCCAAAGGGTCCAATACACAAGAGAAAGCTGTGATTGGCTAACTCAGAGTGGTTGGACTGAGCTAATGTGCCTTCCGGAGCTCCCTGGGCTGAAACAAAAGGGAAATACAACTGCTCTATTGTCCAGAATGCTAGGTGATTCAGACCCATTCAATTCTTAAACGGATCCCATTCAAGATACAAAAGTCTCTTCTGCAGTTTAGATGTATCCACTTGATATACAAACAAATGCTAATAGCATTCAATTGCTTTGTAAACAAAGCATTGTCCTGTGGTAATGTTTTGTAAACAGGCATCGATTGTCCTGCTGCTGGGGGGGTGGGGACACCCTTTTGATTGGCTCCATTGAACCTTAGTTCCAGACACAGAAAGCTGCCCTTTGTCTTCGGCCATGTGGTATGACAGCAATTTTTATCCCTGGAAATTTAAAACCACAACGCCCAGGGATTCTTTAATCAAAAAAATTAATCTTCAGGACTGTAAATTATTGCAAATTCTTACAGCTGCAGTGGCAGGTGGTGGCCAGGGCACTTTGCACAGCAACTCAGTACTGCAAAAAGTTTAATGACCTTAGCTGGGCAGGCAAGCTAAGAGAGGTCAACAGCACCTCACACGAATGCACTGTACAAAGCAGGACAGCTACTTGCAAAGATCTGTATTTGTATTTTCTCATTATTGGCAGCAATGAGAGAATTGTTTACCATCAATACTTAGGAGGCAGCACAATACACTTTACATTCCCAACCTTCACTTGGAAATGATCCTTCTCTCACAGCCTTTCTATGCAATCACCCCATTACATGGACTCTATTTAGATATTTAGAGTCATAGGCCTATAAATTCGGTGGCGCCCCGCCAGCATGTTGGCGCCGGAAATTTAGCGCCCGCCACCGAGCCAGTTGTGCCCACCCCAAATTCACTTTCAGCGCCCCAAAGCGGAAGCGGGCGCTGGTACAGGGTGTGCCCGCCCCGCTTGGGGCGCTGAAAGTGAATTTCAGCGCTGCTGGTCCCGCTGCGCCACCCGATGCAGAGCGGCAGGCTGCTGTACTGCAGGCCTCCCCCTTCTCTTAAGGGGGAGGTGCCTGCAACGGCCGGAGCCCCGTTGAAAGTGCCGGCAAAAGAGCCCGGCACAACGGCGAAGTGCCGGGCTCCACGGAAACCAGCCGGCAATGCCGCGGGGGGGGCTGGAGGAGGCCGGGGAAGGAGGTGCGGGCAGGCGGCCGCCGAAAAAGCGGCCGGCCGCACCGCCGCTTTAAATAGCGCCTCTAAGGCTGCAGCATGGCCAGGTTTTCAAAACGTTGTTAGCGGCCGCCAGGGAAGAGGCGGCCGCTACTGAAGATGGGGATCGGCGTGGTTTTGGGCGGTACTGCGGCGCTGCGCACACCGATGACGTCATCGGTGCCGGCGCAGCGCTGCCGGCTTACGCCGATTTAAAGGCCCACCTAATTTCAGCGGCGACGCAACTTCCGGCGCAACCCACTCTTGCGCCCCTAAATGGGCGCAAACCCAAGGGAATTTCTAGGCCCTCCGCTTTAAATAGCGCCTCTAAGGCTGCAGCACGGCCAGGTTTTCAAAACGTTGTTAGCGGCCGCCAGGGAAGAGGCGGCCGCTACTGAAGATGGGGATCGGCGTGGTTTCGGGCGGTACCGGGGCGCTGCGCACACCGATGACGTCATCGGTGCCGGCGCAGCGCTACTGGCTTACGCCGATTTAAAGGCCCACCTAATTTCAGCGGCGACGCAACTTCCGGCGCAACCCACTCTTGCGCCCCTAAATGGGCGCAAACCCAAGGGAATTTCTAGGCCATAGAGTCATAGAGTTATACAGCACAGAAAGAGGCCCTTCGGCCCATCGTGTCTGCACCGTCCATCAAGCCCTGTCTAATCTAATCCCATTTTCCAGCATTTGGTCCATAGCCTTGTATGCAATGGCATTTCAAGTGCTCATCCAAATGCTTCTTGAATGTTGTGAGGGTTCCTGCCTCTACCACCCTTTCAGGCAGTGAGTTCCAGACTCCAACCACCCTCTGGGTGAAAAAGTTCCTCCTCAAACCCCCTCTAAATCTCCTGCCCCTTATCTTGAATCTATGCCCCCTTGTTATTGACCCCCCTACTAAGGGGAAAAGTTCCTCTTTATCTACCCTATCTATGCCCCTCATCATTTTGTACACCTCAATCAGGTCCCCCCTCAGCTTTCTTCGCTCCAAGGAAAACAACCCCAGCCTGTTTAGTCTTTCTTCATAGCTGAGGCGCTCCATCCCAGGTAACATCCTGGTGAATCTTCTCTGCACCCTCTCCAAAGCAATCACATCCTTCCTATAGTGAGGCGACCAGAACTGCACACAATACTCCAGCTGTGGCCTTACCAGCGTTTTGTACAGCTCCATCATAACCTCCCTGCTCTTATATTCTATGCCTCGGCTAATGAAGGCAAGTATCCCATATGCCTTTTTAACCACCTTATCTACCTGATCCGCTGCCTTCAGGGATCTATGTACATGTACACCAAGGTCCCTCTGACCCTCTGTGCTTCCTAGGGCCCTACCACTCATTGTGTATTCCCTTGCCTTATTTGTCTGTCCAAAATGCATCACCTCGCACTTTTCAGGGTTAAATTCCATTTGTCACTTTTCCGCCCATCTGACCAACCCGTTTATATCGTCCTGTAGCCTGAGGCTTTCCTCCTCGCAATTTACCACCCCACCAATTTTCGTGTCATCTGCGAACTTACTGATCATACCTTTTACATTCTCATCCAAATAATTTATGTAGATCACAAACAGCAAGGGACCCAGCACCAATCCCTGAGGTACCCCACTGGACACAGGCTTCCAGTCACAAAAGCAACCTTTGACCATCACCCTCTGCCTCCTGCCACTCAGCCAGTTTAGGATCCAACGTGCCAAGGCACCCTGGATCCCATGGGCTCTTAACTTCTTGACCAGTCTCCTATGCGGGACTTTGTCAAAAGCCTTACTGAAGTCCATGTATACCACATCCACAGCATTTCCCTCATCCACACACCTAGTCACCCCCTCGAAAAATTCAATCAGATTGGTCAGACATGATTTACCCTTGACAAAGCCATGCTGACTATCCCCGATTAATCCTTGCCTCTCCAAGTGGAGACTAATTTTGTCCCTCAGAATTTTTTCCAATAATTTCCCTACCACAGATGTTAGGCTCACTGGCCTGTAATTCCCTGGTTTATCCCTGCTACCCTTCTTGAATAATGGTACTACGTTGCATGATGCATTTACCTGTCATCACATCCATTGTGGACTGCTTGCTGACAGCAGAGTTTTGCAGCCTCTCGTGGTACCCATCAGTAATTCTGACAATTTGCATTCATTTTTAAGGAGAAGATGGCCCATTATATTAGCACGAGAGCTGCCACAAGTGGTGGTTCTCCTGATCGCCACCCTCACACCTCATACAAGGTGGAAGGCCTTGAAATCCTGGGATAGGAGATGATAGCTGGTGTTGGAGATAGGGAAGTAGGGAGACATCTGATAGCTGCAGATTTGTTATTCTAATTCTCCTTATTCTCATGCTACTCCAGCTCTCATTGCCTGTTTGCTAACTACAACCTGAAACTCTCATCTGACTCGTTCTGCTGTAGTGACATTTCAACACTGTTCCTCAGTTATCCATTCTAACCTCCCTTCCTCTGGATATGGCCAAAGAAGAAACAGAGGAAGAAAAATGAGACCCCTCTTCAATCAACATTGGATCGCATGTACTGTTAGTCTCTTCCGTCCAAACACCAATTCAGAGACATCCACCCAACGGGGAACTAGAAAGCAAACCAGAGAGTGGTTCACTGGGTGAAACACAGAGCATGAGTGAGCATGAGCAGCTGGTGGTGGCACATGAGTAAGGTGTTACTAATGGGAAAGTTAGAATATATCTGAAGAGCTTGGAAATGCCGATTTCACAAGTCTGCCTTTTAAAGCCTTTATTGCAAGCTGGTTGTAGTATAAGAGTAAGGAAGTCTTGCTACAATTGTACAGGGCTTTGGTGAGACCACACCTGGAGTACTGTGCGTAATTTTGGTCTCCTTACCTAAGGTAGGATATACTTGCCTTAGAGGCAGTGCAACAAATGTTCACTAGATTGATTCCTGGAATGAGAGGGCTGCCCTATGAGGAGAGATTGAGTAGAATGGCCCTATATTCTCTGTAGTTTAGAAGAATGAGAAGTGATCTCATTGAACTGTATAAAATTCTTACAGGGCTTGATTGGGTACATGCTGAGAGGCTGTTTTCCCTGGGTGGAGACTCTAGAACTAAGGGTAACAGTCACAGAATAAGGGTTCAGCCATTTAGAACTGAGTTGAGAAGAAATTTCTTCCATCAGAGGGTTGTGAATCTTTGGAATTCTCTACCCCACAGGGCTGTTGTTGAATATATTCAAGGCTGAGATTGATAGAATTTTGGGCAATAAGGGAATCAAGGGATATGGGGATCGGACGGCAATGTGGAGTTGATGAAGAATACCAGCCATTATCTTATGGCGGAGCAGGCTCAAGGGGTCGTATGGCCTACTTCTGCTCTTATTTCTTATGTTCTTAAAGGAAGATGCTTGCTAAACATCAGATATACATACAGGCTCTGGGATGGCCTTCAACATTGTAGTAGATGGCAAGTTAATTGGAGGAATCTGCTGCCTACATTGGTGATCTCCAGTTGGATAGCTTCTCAGCAGTGCAGTGTAACTGAGGGTGTGTGGCAGTTCCAGGCCCCAAATATAGTCTGTGCTTCATCTTTTTTTTTCTTTATTCATTCATGGGATATGGGCATCACTGGCAAGGCCAGCATTTATTACCCATCCCTAATTGCTCTCGAGAAGGTTCCTATTTGAACTGCTGCAGTCCATGTGGTGAAGGCACTCCCACAGTGCTGTTAGGTAGGGAGTTCCAGGATTTTGACCCAGCGACGATGAAGGAATGGTGATATATTTCCAAGTCAGGATGGTTTGTGTCGTGGAAGTGAACTTGGAGGTGATGATGTTCCCCTGCACCTGCTACACTTATTTTTCTAGGTAGTAGAGGTCATGGGTTTGGGAGGTGCTTTTGAAGAAGCCTTGGTGATTTTCTGCAGTGCATCTTGTAGATGGTACACACTGCAGCCACGGTGCACCAGTGGTGGATGTAGTGAATGTTTAAGTTGGTGGATGGGATTCCAATCAAGTGGGCTGCTTTTTTCTGGATGGTGTCGAGCTTCTTGAGTGTTGTTGGAGCTGCCCTCATCCAGGTAAGTGGAGAGTATTCCATCACACTCCTTACTTGTGCCTTGTAGATGGTGGAAATGCTTTGGGGAGTCAGAAGGTGAGTCACTCACCACAGAATACCCAGCCTCTGACCTGCTCTTGTTGCCACAGTATTTATGTGGCTGGTCCAATTAAGTTTCTGGTCTGTAGGGGGTGGTGTGGAATGGCGCGTATGTCCAGTCAGTTATGCCTCTGACTGTCCCTGAGCGGTTCGAATCGCTCCCACGCCCCTGGGTTCTAGACACTGGACTTAGGTACAGGCGGTGATACAGAAAAGACTCGAGTAGCCAGGTGGTTTGGTAAGCAAAACCAAGATTTTTATTGAAAAGGAAATTACACAATCTTATGAAAAGTTACTAGTATAAAATTTACAGGCAAATACAAAATAACTATACTTATACAGGGAATTGGAAACACACGGCACATCAAGGGAAAACGGCTATCTTAACAATCCCCTTATCCTTATCCCACCCCTTATACCTAACTAGATTAAGCTATGAGGGGCCAGAATTCATGCTCACCAATCCAAAATAAAAGCCAACTGTTAACGAGTGCGAGTTTTGAAGTCTGGTCTCTGATCCTCCTAGGTACCCCATTGCCACGTGGTCTTCAAGGGCGTGGTGCTGGGTCTGCGACTGCGACACACCTTCTCCCCTCTGCTACCATCATCGTCTCGTCTCGATGGGTTCTCCTCTTCTTCTCCCTCGGGCGGTCGTCGGCGGTAACGTTATATTTATTGAACAGTCATCAGTCGTTACCGTTTATCTGTTGGGGTTTAAAACTTTGATAAATAAAATGGTAACAGCTGGTGCTTTCCTCTGTCACAGGAATAACAGTCAAGTGATGCAGAGGTTGCCTTAGCAATGATAGCAACATATTGGCCCAGAAATTCGGGTCGGGGGCTTCCCGCAGGTACAAGCCCCCGACCTGCACTTACCTTGCGCGCCGGCCATTGAGCTGTAGGGCCCCATGGAATTCTGATCCGGGGCCTGGTCCAGCTGCTGGCACGCAGTGCTTGCGTATCCCAGGGGCGCAGTTAGTTCGATGCGTCCACTGGGATCACGTGGGCCATGGGCAGCCAATCGGAGCAGGGAATGCTCCATTCATAAGTCAGACAGGAAGACCTGTCAAGACTTATAAATACTACGGCCCCAAAATTGCACTAAACCTTCAAATAAATATTTTTTAAATCAAATTTTTAAAATAAACTATAAATTACATTAAATAACTATTTTAAACAATAATCTAAATTTTTGAAAGAAATAATTTTTTATTCTAACGGGGATAAAAATAAACTTACCTTGCTTTAAAGTGTTTAAAAATAATAAACCTGTGAAAAAAATGTTTTAATTTTAATTAATTCATCACTTGCCTTGTAAAAAGCAGGCCTTACGCCTGCTTTTTAAATGTGTAAATTCTGCAGGCTTACCCTCTCGGGAAAACCTGTAAAAAATACTAAGTTTGATGCGCACGTGCAGCCTCCCCTGCGCATGCGTTCGACCTCTGAACCTCTTCATTCAGAGGAACGGAAGTGCTGGTTTCCCATGTGCAGTGCCTGCAGGAAACCGGCACTTCCATCGGGCCCACGGGTGCGTACCCAGCGTGTACTCGCCCATGGAGACCCAAATGTCTGGGCCTCACAGTGATTTCAGTTCAGGAACACGCTTCATTAGAGACTTGGACTGACAAGTCTTTTATTTTCCCTACTGTTGAGAAAAGTCAAGCAAAAGTTTTTTTTCTATGAAAGACAAAATGCTTTTTACTATGTTCTTATGATTTGGAATCCACTGCTTGAAAGGGTGGTGGAAGCAGATTCAATAATAACTTTCAAACAGGAAGTTGAAGAATCACCCTTGTGCATTCACTTAGGGCTGGACCGAGACGAGCTGGGGCGGGACTGCTGCCTTCCAGGTTCTAGTCCCGCCCCCAGCGACGTCCAATGCACAGACGCTATTTTCCCCTGATTGGCCTGCGGGCTTGCTGACTAATTAAGGGAAAGCTGGTGTCAGATGACGTCAGTTGATGACGCTTCATCTGCCGGTTTTCTTAAAGGCACATGAACCATAAATTTTTGACAGATGATTTGACAGTGTTTGACAGCATTGAGGTGCTGTCAAACACTGGCAATCACTGTACAAAGGTGAGCCCTTGCATCCAGACTCTCCAATGACTCTCTCCTTAGGATAAAACAGATGGCAGCTGCAGGTGAGGGTACAGAAGTGATCTCTCACTTCTCCCATTGAGGTGAGGCCACACAAACACTTCAAAGATTGTCACCTACAGAAAAATCTAAACACATTAAAAATGACTTTCCCAACATTTCCTTACCTCTGATACTCACCAGCGTCCCATTGCACCCTTTACACCACTTCTGCAGCTGTCATCTGTACACCAACATAACAATAGACCCACAGCACACCGCACTTACCCTGGCGGGGTTCCCCGATGTTCGGAAGCCTGCAGCAGAAGTCTAAAAATTGGAAAAAACCTGTAAACTGCCTGTTAACTACCTGTTAACAGGCAGTTAAGTTGCTATAATCCTCTTCCCGCAGCTAGGAGTCGGGTCCCTGCTCAAATCGGGGACCCGACTCCCGGGAAGATTGATTGGAGGGGGGTTGGAAACAGGTCGGGACCCGCTTCCATTCTTTTTGACTTTCCCAGCAGTCCCGCCTCCAAACCCGCCTCCTCAGGGCTGGTAAAATCCAGCCCTTAGTGTGTCTATCTTTCGTGAGGCTTTTCCTGCTCAAGTGCTCCTACGCAGTGCTCCCCCAGTGGCTGCTGCATGGCTGGTGGAAGGCTGCTGGTGTTCAGTATCAGGCTAAACAAGAACAAGAAGAAGAATTGGATCAAGCACGGCGATGTGGCTGCAGGAGCGGAGGGTTGGTGGTCTTGTGTCTGAAAAGACAGATGTCGGCCTGTCCTTCGTTGACACAGGAGACAAAAAGAAGGATCTCCTCCATATTAATGAAAAATTGAAACAGATAGCCTTGCAGGATGACATCGAGCAGCTGAGACATTTGAAGACCCGGCTGCAGACTGCACCACCATGGCATGGGCAGTAGCAGTCTGGGCTCGCTGGCTGACAGGCAGCAGCAAGGGCACTGGTAGAGTGAAGTGGTGAGAGTCGGAATACTGTCATCCTGAGAGAGGACAGCAGGTCCTTGCTCCACGGAGCCACTGCCACTTCCCTGGGGTGGCGGCTAAGCATTCCTAGCACCTGTTGAAACACAGATTGCGGGACTGCTGTGATACCCTGCAAGCCCCATTCAACACCCGTAAAGCCAGTGATGATGGCAGCAGTCTGAGCTTGCATGGCAGCAAGCTGAGACTGCAGGAGAAGAGTCTACACTTTCACTGCAGCACGGAGACATTGGGTTGCTTCTGCCCATGCTGCAATGGAAACTGTGAGATCACTCATCACACCTAGCATCATCACTGGGTCCACAAGGTCTCTCATGGAGTTGCCCATCTTTTCCATCCTGGAAATCATGGGCTCCAAGCTCTGCACAAAACTCCGTGCAATGTTGGAGCCAGAATTCTCCATGCTCCTTGACTCTGACAAGAGGCTCTCAGCAGGCTTGCCATTGCACTTACCATTTCCATCTGCTTGCCCATCACGCTTCTTTTGAAGGCCGCCCCATGGAAGTCATCATCAGAGTCCTGCTGAGCAGAACTCATGTGTGAACACATCCTCCAGGGAGCTGACACCCGAGCTACCCTTTCCCCTTGGCCACGGTCTCATGCCCAGTGACTCACCATGTGCTGATCCTGCCTTTTTACTACCCTCTAAATTCCACGCAGTGCCATTTCCTGAGTTGGTGTCTGCGAGTGTCAGATGCAGTGCCGGTGTCTCTTCTTCATCTTCTTGTTCATTTCCTCTGTCAGTTTGCTCAACATGAAGGACAGGCTGCCCTGCAGGCAGTTCTTGGGTAACTGAAAGCAGAAAGGCACAAGGGCGGGGTTGTGGTGAGGGGAGGGGGAGAAAGCAAGATATCCATGCATACACCATCAGCAGTTCGTGATCATCAGCAATGGCTTCAATATCTCCGCTGGCCACAGACACCGTCACTGCAGCTCCAATAATTTCAAGTATCGATTCCTTCAAGTCGGTCAAGTAATGTATTGCTGCCCCCCGTCTGCCATTGCTCCCACTTGTTATTTGGTAGCTTTGCCTGCAATACAAAGGAAAGTGTGTCAGGGAGTGTGGTGCAACGTGTTTGGGTGAAGTGTGTCAGTGAGTGTGGTGCAACGTGTTTGGGTGAAGTGTGTCAGTGAGTGTGGTGCAATGTGTTTGGGTGAAGTATGTCAGTGAGGGTGGTGCAATGTGTTTGGGTGAAGTATGTCAGTGAGTGTGGTGCAACGTGTTTGGGTGAAGTGTGTCAGTGAGTGTGGTGCAATGTGTTTGGGTGAAGTATGTCAGTGAGTGTGGTGCAACGTGTTTGGGTGAAGTGTGTCAGTGAGTGTGGTGCAACGTGTTTGGGTGTTGTGTGTGTCAGTGAGTGATGTGAAATATGTTTGGGTGAAGTCTGTCAGTGAGTGTGGTGCAATGTGTTTGGATGTTGTGTGTGTCAGTGAGTGTGGTGAAATGTGTTTGGGTGTTGTTTGTGCCACTGAGTGTGGTGCAATATGTTTGGGTGAAGTGTGTCAGAGAGTGTGGTGCAATGTGTTTGGGAGAAGTATGTCAGTGAGTGTGGTGCAATGTGTTTGGGTGAAGTATGTCAGTGAGTGTGGCACAATTTGTTTGGGTGATGTGTTTATCAGTGAGATTGTTGGAATGTGTTTGGGTGAAGTGTGTCAGTGAGTGTGGTGCAATGTGTTTGGGTGAAGTGTGTCAGTGAGTGTGGTGCAAAGTGTTTGGTTGAAGTGTGTCAGTGAGTGTGGTGTAATGCGTTTGGGTGATGTGTGTCAGTGAGTGTGGTGCAATGTGTTTGGATGATGGCTGTGTCAATGAGTATGGTGCAATGTGTTTGGTTGATGTGTGTGTCAGTGATTTTGGTGCAATGCGTTTGGTGCTGTGTGCCAGTGAGTGTGGTGCAATGTGTTTGGGTGAAGTGTGTCAGTGAGTGTGGTGCAATGTGTTTGGGTGTTGTGTTTGACAGTGAGTTTGGTGCAATGTGTATTGGTGTTGCGTGTGTCAGTGAGTGTGGTGCAATGAGTTTTGGTGATGTGTGTCAGTGAGTGTGGTGCAATGTGTTTGGGTGATGTGTGTCAGTGATTGTGTTGCAATGTATTTGGCAGATGTGTGTGTCAGTGAGTGTGGTGCAATGAGTTTGGGTGAACTGGGTGTCACTGAGTGTGGTGCAATGTGTCTTGGTGATGCGTGTCAGTGAGTGTGGTGCAATATGTTTGGGTGATTTGTGTCAGTGAGAGTGGTGCAATGTGTTTGTGTGTTGTGTTTGACAGTGAGTGTGGTGCAATGTTTTTGGCTGATGTGTGTGTCAGTGAGTGAGGTGCAATGTGTTTGGGTGTTGTGTGCCAGTGAGTGTGGCGCAATGTGTTTGGGCGAACTGTGTCAATGAGTGTGGTGCAATGTGTTTGGGTGAAGTGTGTCAGTGAGTGTGGTGCAATGTGTTTGGGTGAAGTGTGTCAGTGAGTGTGGTGCAATGTGTTTGGGTGAAGTGTGTCAGTGAGTGTGATGCAATGTGTTTGGGTGAAGTGTGTCAGTGAGTGTGGTACAATGTGTTTGGGTGTTGTGATTGACAGTGAGTTTGGTGCAATGTGTTTTGGTGTTGTGTGTGTCAGTGAGTGTGGTGCAATGAGTTTTGGTGATGTGTATCAGTGAGTGTGGTGCAATGTGTTTGGGTGATGTGTGTCAGTGATTGTGTTGCAATGTATTTGGCAGATGTGTGTGTCAGTGAGTGTGGTGCAATGAGTTTGGGTGAACTGGGTGTCACTGAGTGTGGTGCAATGTGTCTTGGTGATGTGTGTCAGTGAGTGTGGTGCAATATGTTTGGGTGAACTATGACAGTGAGTGTGTTGCAATGTGTTTGGGTGATTTGTGTCAGTGAGAGTGATGCAATGTGTTTGTGTGTTGTGTTTGACAGTGAGTGTGGTGCAATGTTTTTGGCTGATGTGTGTGTCAGTGAGTGAGGTGCAATGTGTTTGGGTGTTGTGTGCCAGTGAGTGTGGCGCAATGTGTTTGGGCGAACTGTGTCAATGAGTGTGGTGCAATGTGTTTGGGTGAAGTGTGTCAGTGAGTGTGGTGCAATGTGTTTGGGTGATGTGCGTGTCAGTGAGTGTGGTGCAATGTGTTTGGGTGAAGTGTGTCAGTGAGTGTGGTGCAAAGTGTTTGGGTGTTGTGTCTGTCCGTGAGTGTGGTGCAATGTGTTTGGGGGAAGTATGTCAGTGAGTGTGGTGCAATGAGATTGGGTGATGTGTGTGTCAGTGAATGTGGTGCAATGTGTTAGGGTGGAGTGTGTCAGTGAGTTTGGTGCAATTTGTTTGGGTGAAGTTTGTCAGTGAAAGTGGTGCAATGTGTTTGAGAGATGTGTGTGTCAGTGGGTGTGGTGCAATGTTTTTGTCTGTTGTGTGTCAGTTAGTCTGCTGCAATGTGTTTGGGTGTAGTGTTTGTCAATGAGTGTGGAGCAATTTGTTTGGGTGATGTGTGTCAGTGAGTGTGGTGCAATGTGTTTGGGTGATGTGTGTGACAGTGATTGTATTGCAATGTGTTTGGGTGATGTGTGTGTCAGTGAGTGTTGTGCAATTTGTTTAGGTGAATTGTGTGTCAGTGAGTGTGGTTCAGTGTAGTTGGGTGATGTGTGTCAGTGAGTGTGGTGCAATGTGTTTGTTTGATGTGTGTGTCATTGAGTGTGGTGCAATGTGTTTGGGTGAAGTGTGTCAGAGAGTGTGGTGCAATGTGTTTGGGTGAAGTGTGTCAGTGGGTGTGGTACAATGTGTTTGGGTGATGTGTGTGTCAGTGAGTGGGGCGTAATGTGGTTGTCTGATGTGCGTGTCAGTGAGTGTGGTGCAATGTGTTTTGGTGAAGTGTGTCAGTGAGTGTGGTGCAAAGTGTTTGGGTGTTGTGTCTGTCCGTGAGTGTGGTGCAATGTGTTTGGGGGAAGTATGTCAGTGAGTGTGGTGCAATGAGATTGGGTGATGTGTGTGTCAGTGAGTGTGGTGCAATGTGTTAGGGTGGAGTGTGTCAGTGAGTTTGGTGCAATTTGTTTGGGTGAAGTTTGTCAGTGAAAGTGGTGCAATGTGTTTGAGAGATGTGTGTGTCAGTGGGTGTGGTGCAATGTTTTTGTCTGTTGTGTGTCAGTTAGTGTGCTGCAATGTGTTTGGGTGTAGTGTTTGTCAATGAGTGTGGTGCAATTTGTTTGGGTGATGTGTGTCAGTGAGTGTGGTGCAATGTGTTTGGGTGATGTGTGTGTCAGTGAGTGTTGTGCAATTTGTTTAGGTGAATTGTGTGTCAGTGAGTGTGGTTCAGTGTAGTTGGGTGATGTGTGTCAGTGAGTGTGGTGCAATGTGTTTGTTTGATGTGTGTGTCATTGAGTGTGGTGCAATGTGTTTGGGTGAAGTGTGTCAGAGAGTGTGGTGCAATGTGTTTGGGTGAAGTGTGTCAGTGGGTGTGGTACAATGTGTTTGGGTGATGTGTGTGTCAGTGAGTGGGGCGTAATGTGGTTGTCTGATGTGTGTGTCAGTGAGTGTGGTGCAATGTGCTTGGGTGATGTGTGTCAGTGAGTGTGGTGCAATGTGTTTTGGTGTTGTGTATCAGTGAGTGTGGTGCAATGTGTTTGGGTGTGGTGTGTCTCAATGAGTGTGGTGCAATCTGTTTGGGTGTTGTGTGTATCAGTAAATGTGGTGCAATGTGTTTTGGTGTTGTTTGTGGCAGTGAGTGTCGTGCAATATGTTTGGGTGTTGTGTGTCTCAGTGAGTGTGGTGCAATGTGTTTGAGTGAAGTGTTTCAGTGAGTGTGGTGCAAAGTGTTTGGGTGTTGTTTCTGTCCGTGATTGTGGTGCAATGTGTTTGGGTGAAGTATGTCAGTGAGTGTGGTGCAATGAGTTTGGGTGATGTGTGTGTCAGTGAGTGTGGTGCAATATGTTAGGGTGAAGTGTGTCAGTGAGTTTGGTGCAATTTGTTTGGGTGAAGTTTGTCAGTGAAAGTGGTGCAATGTGTTTGAGAGATGTGTGTGTCAGTGGTTGTGGTGCAATGTGTTTGGCTGTTGTGTGTCAGTTAGTGTGCTGCAATGTGTTTGGGTGTAGTGTTTGTCAATGAGTGTGGTGCAATTTGTTTGGCTGTTGTGTGTCAGTGGGTGTGATGCAATTTGTTTGGGTGATGTGTGTCAGTGAATGTGGTGCAATGTGTTTGGGTGATGTGTGTGACAGTGATTGTGTTGCAATGTGTTTGGGTGATGTGTGTGTCAGTGAGTGTTGTGCAATTTGTTTAGGTGAATTGTGTGTCAGTGAGTGTGGTTCAGTGTTGTTGGGTGATGTGTGTCAGTGAGTGTGGTGCAATGTGTTTGGGTGAAGTGTGTCAGTGAGTGTAGTGCAATATGTTTGGGTTAAGTGTGTCAATGAGTGTGTTGCAAAGTGTTTGTGTGTTGTGTGTCAGTGAGTGTGGCGCAATGTGTTTGGGTGAAGTGTGTCAATGAGTGTGATGCAATGTTTTTGGGTGAAGTATGAGTCAGTGAATGTGGGGCAATGTGTTTGGGTGATTTGTGTCAGTGAGAGTGGTGCAATGTGTTTGTGTGTTGTGTTTGACAGTGAGTTTGGTGCAATGTGTTTTGGTGTTGTGTGTGTCAGTGAGTGTGGTGCAATGAGTTTGTGTGAAGTGTGTGTCAGTGAGTGAGATGCAATGTGTTTGGATGTTGTGTGTCAGTGAGTGTGGCGCAGTGTGTTTGGGTGAAGTTTGTCAATGAGTGTGATGCAATGTGTTTGAGTGATGTATGTGTCAATGAATGTGGGGCAATGTGTTGGGGTGAAGTGTGTCAGTGAGTGTGGTGCAATGTGTATGGTTGTTGCATGTGTCACTGAGTGTGGTGCAATGTGTTTGGGGGAAGTATGTCAGTGAGTGTGGTGCAATGTGTTTGGGTGATGTGTGTCAGTTAGTGTGTTGCAATGTGTTTGTCTGATGTGTGTGTCACTGATTGTGGTGCAAAGTGTTTGGGTGATGTGTGTCAGTGAGTGTGGTGCAATGTTTTTGGGTGATGTGTGTCAGTGAGTGTGGTGCAATGTGTTTGGGTGTTGTGTGTGTCAGTGAGTGTGATGCAATATGTTTGGGTGTTGTATGTGTCAGTGAATGTGGGGCAATGTGTTTGGGTGAAGTGTGTCAGTGAATGTGGGGCAATGTGTTTGGGTGAAGTGTGTCAGTGAGTGTGGTGCAATGAGTTTGGGTGAACTGGATGTCAGTGAGTGTGGTGCAATGTGTTTGGGTGAAGTATGTCAGTGAGTGTGGTGCAATGTGTTTGGGTGATGTGTGTCAGCGAGTGTGGAGCAATGTGTTTGGGTGAAGTATGTCAGTGAGTGTGGTGCAATATATTTGGATGATGTGAGTGTCAGTGAGTGTGGTGCAAAGTGTTTGGCTGTTGCATGTGTCAGTGAGTGTGGTGCAATGTGCTTGGGTGAAGTGTGTCAGTGAGTGTGATGCAATTTGTTTGGGTGATGTGTGTGTCAGTTGAGGAAATCTACATATTATAAGGGGTTAATTTCAGGTGCTTGCTGGGTAAAAGTTTTCAGACTTGACACCGGTCAAGAGTCGATGTGTAACTAGAGCTATTGCACGTACTTGGATTACGGCCAAGAACAGATGTCTGCCCTCCTAATGAGAATGTAGAAGAGAAACAATGGGTTCCTTTGAAGTACCCAGTGACCTGACAACTTGCGACCGTAAGCAAACCTACCCTCCCAATACATGATTAAGATTAAAGAGGACCTCCGGTTACACGATTCATGCCCTGTTATAGATTAACGGTTGACTTATGTGTCCAGGATCCTTCTGTCAATATGTCATAAGACCTGATGATTAATCTAATATGTATCCTGAGAGAGGAACAAAGGAATGTCAATCAAACTTGTTTGTTACACTGTATAAATATGGAACGCTTACGCTGTATCATTGGAATAGTAGCCTCACCCCTTGAGTGGAGGTACTGATTCCCCTTGCAAGCTAAATAAAAGGCCTGTCCATCTGACGAATCCAAGAGTGTATTGAGTCATTACCCAGAGCTAAGAAGTAAGGCACTTCAACAATTTGGAGGTTCCACCGAGATGGCTTGCTGTACCAATTGGTGAGTTAACAGACGCCGAGTACGTTGCTCGGTTAGGAAAATCCCATCGGCCGAAGGTGGTGTTTTGCCACATTCTTGGGACTTTCCCTGCCAGAAGCATAGCTGCGCATAGTCTGTTTATTCCATTGGACAGTACTGCCATCGGGTAATTGACTCACAATGTTTGGCGGTTAAACTACCGTTGTGACTGCTTCCCTTTCAGAAACGGAACAGAGGATCAGCCATGAGGCGCTGACGCCCCGCGAACAGGATCGTGCAGAAAAGGACGGTAGGAAGCGCTGAAATAAAGGTACCAGAGAGAGAAGGTTAAGTCAGGAATTTGATTAACTAAGGAGCTAGCGATTTATTGGAAATTGAACTAGCAAGGTTCCAGCTTGAAGTTAGTTGGGACAAATTGAATGCCCTTTTTGCTAAAGATTTGGCTAAAGGGAGTAGGGTAGAAGGAGAGAGAGTGGGTGAAGTTAGTTGGGACAAATTGAAGGCCCTTTTTGCTAAAGTTTTGGCTAAAGGGAGTAGGGTAGAAGGAGAGAGAGTGGGTGAAGTTAGTTGGGACAAATTGAAGGCCCTTTTTGCTAAAAATTTGGCTAAAGGGAGTAGGGTAGAGGGAAGAAGAGTGGGCGATTGTCTGAAACACAGTGTCAATGTTTAATGTTTATGAGAGTGAGTATTTAACTACTTGTTATTATCAATCAACTTCGTCCAGTAAGGCTGCATAGGTTGGGGATTTAGTAACACTTTGGTTGTTGTTTAACAAGTGTATTGTTTATTGTTTATTGTCATATGTATTAATGTTTAGTCATGTCTGATCTGTAGAGGCGTCCCACGCAGATCATAGAATGTTATGGAATTGTTGTATGTTTTAACTAAAATATTTAAGCTGAAAAAAAAACTGCAGAAGGGGTTGGAAAAGACCCAAGCCGGGAAAGTGAGTCCCGCGGCGGAATGTATGGTTGAGAAAATAGTGATGTCTTTTACATGATCCACTAAGCTATTGTGGATTCAGTATTTTCCCCAGTTAGAAATACCTTCCACGAGGGTTGAGAACCCTCGAGTTTTAAAGCATAAGGATATGTCTTAATGTGTTGTAAATATTTTTAAAAAAACCTTGTTGCAGTCAGTTGACTAAATTCAGTCGGGAAGTGCTGAGTTTCAGTCGCCTAGCCTCAGGCCGGTTATTAAGAGGGCAAATGCCCCACGTGAAGGCCGGGACCATAAAGTAGGCACCGAAACTCTAAAGGCACTCGGAGTGACAAATGGTCAAGGACTTTGTGACACTGATTTGAAGTAAAGACCAAGAAGATTGGATGTGACTGTAATTTTGATACGTATGTATAGTTTTTTAATCTGACCTGTAGGGGCGTACAACGCAGATCACGGATTGTCACAGGGGTTTAGATTGTTTTAAGTGAACCATTTAAGCTGCTAAAATGGGTGCTAGCACCAGTAAGCCACCCGAGAAAGGCACGCCAGCAGCCTTTATGTTAAAGAACTGTGGTCAACCATCCATTGATCACCTACCAAATTGGTCCAAATGGACTGTAAATAAGACTAGACCCTTTCCCTCTTGTAAGATTCGAAATTTTTCATTATATAATCACACGAGACAACAGGATTAATAACACAGCTTTATTGACCAAAAGAAGCTTGTACCGATAAAACCTTTGATAAAAGGGCACACAAAATGGCCGCCGGACCTCGTGATCAGTTTCTTGGACCATTTGATTTCTGTTACTGCAAGCCAGACAGGCTTGTGGATTGTGAACAGTAAGCCCGCGAAAGCCAGTATCGGGAAACCGAAACTCAGGGAAATGGGCATACATATTCAATTGGATTCTAAGTACAAGACAGTTTCAGGCAAACAGGATGGGGCCCATCAAGATATGGGCGGACAATGCAAAAACACTTAAACCCATTTAATGTACAAAGGAAAAACCGTTTAACAGCCATCAAGGAAAATCTCCAGACCGATCAATATGCGAACCGAGTTACGGTGACAAAGTAAAAGACATTATCGGCCAGGAAGGCCAGTTAAAGCTATCACCGGCTTCTGTTACAAGACAAAGCGCCCCTGCAGAGATTTCTGCCCGCCAAAATTATTACAAAGACTGGACTATGATCTGGCGGGAGATAAGGCTGGCCCAAAAGGGTATAACTATGGATTTTGAAAAGTCCATCAGCGCCTCTTCTACCTCGGTAGCTTCGGAATTCGAGCAGGACGTTTCGGACGGACATTTTCGGAAAAGACAACGTGGTCGGTGTTCAGCCAGACAAGGCTCGGCCACGAAGAGAAGACGACGAGGGTGGCCTGGGTACCGTTGTCGGGAGATCATCGACGACCCAGGCCGAAGAAGAAGACACCCTCGGGAAAACCGACAATCCAGGGGAGGGAAAGGGCATTCCGGGCCTAGCACTTCCATGCCCCAACATCCCATTCTCGAGGTGTTTTCCTGTTCCATGAACCAAAATCCACAACAGACTTAGTGGATTTCAGCCATGACGAGCGCTCACCGAGGCTGTGTCCACTGCCTCATCGCCTGAGAGAGAGAGAAAAACAAGCTGCCCCAGAAGTTTCCAAATCCACGTGACGACGGAAAGCTGTGCCAAAAGGCTGCGAACCCCTCCTTTTCGCGAGTTTGAAAGTGGTGAGCATGATCCCGAGTTCCTCAAGTCGAAACTTAGTTTAGGTATAAGGGGAGGGAGAGGGTAAGGGTAATCGTAATGTGTTTCCCCTTTTTCGATGTGCCGTGTGTTTCCCATTTCCATGGAATCAAGTTTATAGATATGTGCATGCTTGTAGTCACTTTGATCTGTGCTTATGATATGTATTTTATAATGCTGCAAACTGTTTAGTAATAACAGCATCGATTTTGTGCTATTCAACCTGGTCTATTGAGTCTTTCTCTGCACTACAGTTCCCTGCACCTAAGTCCAAGGTCTAGAACCATAGGGAAGAGTGGGTCGAACCACTCAAGGGTAATTATTGCACGAAGCCTGGTAGGAAGCCCGAACGAGCAAGAGAAACCCCCTACAGAAATGGTGACCATGGCAGGACCTTGGCAGCAGGAATGTAGCGTTTTAGATCAAGGTTTAAATAAACGAAATGTGATGGATGAGAGGATAGCGGATTATGTTTTTGGGAAGGTAAACCTTACAAAACAATGGATATCTGACCTATTAAGGGATAGGCGCCCGCCAGACGCAGCTATCAAGTGGACAGAAGGCAAAGAGCACAAAAGATCTGTAGAAAAGGCGGTCTGGGTGATGTGTTACAAGAAGCAAGTCCAGCTTTTGGACCAGGTCGTTGTAGCACAGACAGCCCAGATAAAAGGGCTGCTTACAGAAGTAGAGGAAAAGGTTGCGGGAGGTCAGAAACTGATTCAATCGCTCAACGCGCTGAATCAGGAATGCCAATCCGCAACCCACCGCCATGAGACCCGGATAGAGTATTTGGAATGTCAGGTCATTGAGGCCAAGGCCAGTGAAGGTAGAATGAGAGAGAGAGATGTTTCCGCCTAGCCGAGCAGGTAGCGACACAGGAGGAAAGTATCTTGGGGGCCAGGGCAGCTTATAAGATGGCCATGCAGGATAGGTCTGAGAACACCGACCATAGCGCTTGCCACCGGGAGCTAGGGGACCTGAGAACGGCCCTAGCCAAGGCAAACGGATTGGTGTGTCTCATAAACCCGCCAGCGAACCAGCTACTGTTAGCCAAGGAATCCAAAAGACCGATTCCACCAGAGACAGTTAGGGTACCAACCCCCGAGCCCTCAGCACCTCCTGCCTATGATGAGTCTTGGACTCCGGGGGAGGAAACGGAGAAGTCAGACACAGGGGTTCTTGAGGTAGAGCAACACCAGGTAGTAGGGTCGGGACCGGCGCCGATGTGTCCCACGCGACACCAGAGGCTCAGTCCAAGCGAAGATGATGGCACGGATGGACCCCTTGTGAATCAGATCATAATGCCCCATAGCGCACGACAGCTAAGGGAAATGATCAGTGACATCCCAAAACTCTCCGAGTCAGGGGATCCCTCAGTGCATTTTCGGGACGTGGAGCAAACCGCAGCAGTTAATGACTGCGACGGGACCGAAATGTCCAAAATGCTGCTGTTCTCCCTGGACAGCTCACTCCTCCAATGTCTCCCTGACGAGAGCAAGAGAGGGCGCAAAACGTACGAGGAGATACGGAATGAGATCCTGGAGATTATAGGGGAGGGGGATGGAAGTCCGTTCCTCCGATTGGAATGGACAATACAGCTAGCGGGAGAACCCCCACGGGTTTTCGCCGGAAGGTTGTGGCCAGTGTACCGGCGCAGCTGCCCGGGAGGACCGGACCGGGACGCGCTAAATGATGACCAAAGGGCTCATTGGCTCCGGTGTCTGGTCGCCAATTGCTTGCCGTCGGTGAGGGAGCAGGCAAAAGCATGGTTTGACCCCACTAACCCCCGCTCCACGGAGGAAGTAATACTTGATCAGCTCATGATAGGTTACAGAAACAACAAGAGTAGGAGTGTGCCTTCCTCAAAGGGAAAGGTGCATGAGGCAAGGCCTGCAGCTCCTGCTAAAAAGGAATGGCATCAGGAGGGGAATCGCGCCCCCCAAGCCAAGAGCAGTTGTTACGGGTGTGGAAAGGAGGGCCATTGGCGCCGGGACTGTAGAAATCCCTGGAAGGATAATAGAGGGAAATTTCCCGCAGTCCAAGCCCAAGCCCAGACCGCTGCCCCAGCACCAGCCCAAAACCAAACCGTAGCCCCTGCCCCAGCACCAGGAGCTGGTGCAGTTGTGGATCCCGCCGCGATTGAGTCGATTTTACAGACAATGCGGTCCCTAATGACCTCGCAGGGGAAGGTGGCAGTTGTCAACAACCCTGTTGCTCCCCCAGCCCCAACCGCAGGACCCCAATGACTGAAGCCCGCACAGCCCGTCTACCTGTGTCCGCTCCGTTATGACGCGTGGAGAAGACCCGTTGTGGAGATGGAGGTGGAGAAGGAAAAGGGTAGTTACCTGTTGGATACGGGAGCATCATGCACCGTGATCCACACAGCTAAGCCTTTGCCTCACCTCTGTCTACCCAGGCTCCATTCTCAGTAGCGGGTTTCACAGGCAGCGAACAGGCTGGCGCGTACTCCATCCCGCTCTCCATTCATTTGGGAGCACTCCACACCACATGGATGTGCATCCTATTGAAGTGGAATGAGGGGGGTGGGAAAGGCATCCTCGGGGCTGATTTCTTGGTGGAACACGGGATCCTCGTGGACCTTAGAAATCACTGTCCCTGGGGAGCCGAGAATGGATTAGGTAAGGTAGTTGTGATCCCAGGGAAGGGAGAAAAAGGGACCCTGTGCACCATGAAGCCGTCAGGGGGTTATGACCTCGAGCTTCTGGTCACGGACGTCCCAACGGACTTGCAAGCGTTTGTGTCAGACAATCTGAACGCGTTTGCCACCCACAAGCATGACTGAGGGAGGGTCACCGGGTTTGTGGTCAGCGTAGACGGGGACCCCATGATCTGGCCCCAAAAGCAGTATAACTTCCCCAAGGAGGCAGAACCCGACATGGAGACAGCAATATCTTCCTTGGTGCAGCAGGGCGTCTTGAGAGAAATAGCCACTCACGTGAACGCCCCATTATGGCCGGTAAAGAAGCCGGACAATTCATGGATGGCCACGGTGGACTATAGAGTCCTCAACAGTAACATCCCAGCCTGCGCACCCACGGTAGCAGCAGTTGCCGACCTAATAGGGAGTATTCCAGCCTCCGCGACCACGTTCACAGTGTTGGATATCTCGAACGGTTTTTGGTCCATTCCGTTGCAGCGGGAGGATCAGTACAAGTTTGCCTTTACTTTTAAAGGGCAACAGTACACTTGGAACTGCTTGCCGCAGGGTTTTCACAACAGCCACAGCATTTTCCATCAATGCATGGTGGGAAGCTTAAAAGAATTCAGCCAGCCCAATCAGATAGTGCAGTATGTGGATGACCTACTCCTGTTCACGGATTCAAGGGAGGAGCACGGCCCACTATTAGCCGAATTATTGGAACTGCTGGAAAGGAAGGGTTTCAAGGTAAACCCAAAGAAGGCACAGATCGGCCAGCAAGAGGTGAAATTCCTGGGTCTGGCCATCCGCGCTGGAGAAAGGGCCATAGATAAGGCTAGACAGAAATCGGTGCAAGATCTACCGATCCCTAACACAGTAACGGGTGTAAGGTCCTTTTGGGGGTTGACCGGGTACTGCAGGGATTTCATCGAGGACTATGCAGCCACAGCAGCCCCGCTACTCCGACTCTTACACAAGGGAGTCGAGTGGTCTTGGGATGAGGGGTGTCAGGCAGCATTCGAGAAGTTGAAAAGGGATTTGCAGACCGCGCCAGCCTTAGGGGCCATAGATGGGGGAGAGGAGTTCTTCCTGGAAGTAGCCGCTAGTGGGGACAGTCTGAGCGCCGTGCTGCTCCAGGAGCGACACGGCAAGCTGAGACCAGTGGTCTATTCCTCCAGGGTACTCACGGATGTGGAGAGGAGTTTTTCCAATTGCGAACGGCACCTCCTGGCCACACATTGGGCTGTGAACAGATCAGTGATCTTCACAGGAACCTCTCCCATCACCCGCCTCACCCATCACACCCCCACAAAGATGCTTCTGGATGGAAGGATTAAGGATGGGACTGTAAGCAGCGCCCGGATTGCGCGCTGGACCCTCCTCCTTTCCCAGATGGATCTCAAAGTTAAAGGTCTCTGCGACCCGAAGCTCGCAGCCAACATGGTATATCCCGGAACAGCCCATCGGTGTTCCGTCGAAGGGGTATGGGAGGTTAACATAGGTTTACGGGCCGGGATACACCCCACAGGCCGTGAGATCTATGTAGACGGTTCCAGCACGGTATCTGCTGGCGAACGACTCACAGGGTTTGGAGTTTATGACCCTGCGGCAAACATTGCCTTGGCAATTAAGCTCCCCAGCACTATGAGCGCACAGCAAGCTGAACTGTCCGCGGTGGCGTACGTGGTCACCCACCCCGAAATCTTCCCGACCCCATACACTATTTGCTCGGACAGCATGTTCACGTGCAATTCGTGTACGGAATACCTCGCCATCTGGTCCCGCTGCGGATATACCTCCGCGGACGCACGGCCTTTAACAGTTAAGCCCTTGCTGGAAAAGATCCTGGCAGCTGTGGGGGAGGAAGGGGAGGTGTTCATCCACAAGGTGAAGGCTCATTCCACCACAGAACCCCGCAGTCAGGGCAACCAGCAGGCGGATGCGCTAGCCAGGGAGGGTGCCCGCAACGGCATTTTCTGGGACCCCTATGGACCCGGACCCATGGCGGCGATCCAGGGTGGGGAGGGGACTCCAGGGAACACAGGGGTGACACCGCCCCTGGACCTAAAAACCGTCCAAACCCTGGATCCCGCCCTCAAAACGGTCCTAAAAGCCATTGTTGAGGGCAAGCAGGTAGAGGGTCCGTACAGTACGGCAGCCCTCTCAGTCAAGGAAGGCATGCTGTTCCGAGAGGAGCAGTGGGTTGTGCCGCAGCAGCACTGGAGGGAATTCCTTCAACTGGCCCATGAGGGTCCAGGGGCAGGACACCCCGGGCCTGAGGTTACTTGGCAACGGGTAGAGCAGGCGGGATGGTGGCCGGGACTTAGAGACGATGTCCGCGAGTTCTGTGCGAGCTGTCTTGTGTGCGCTGCAAACAACCCAGACCCCCAGAAAAGGAAGGTGCCCATGGGACACATCAGGAGGGTAGAGGGACCGTGGCAGTCGATTCAGGTCGACTACATAGGGCCCCTGCCCCCCGCCCAGGGCGGGTATAAGTATTGCCTTGTTCTGGTGGACGTGTTCACCAAATGGGTAGAAGCTTTCCCGTGCAGAACAGCTACGGCACAGGGTACTGCCAAGATCTTGATCCGGGAAGTGTTCTCACGGTGGGGACTCCCCCGTTTTGTTGAGTCCGATCAAGGGAGTCAGTTCACCGGTCAAGTGATGCAGAACATCCTCATGCTCTTGGGCATTGAAGGGAAGTGGCACGTAGCTTACAATCCCTAGTCATCCGGGATTGTTGAGCGCATGAACCGGACCCTCAAGGAAAAGCTGAGGAAAGAGACAATGGGCTCGCCCCAGAAATGGGCGGAGGTCCTGCCTTTAGTCCTCATGGGGATCCGAGCCAGCCAGTCCAAAAGTACGGGATACTCCCCGCACAAATTAATGACTGGGAGGATCATGCGAACACCCACCCATGTACTAGCCCCGGTGCTCACTGAGGGCCAACTTCAAGAGGTTAAACAAGACAAGTTCGTCCAGACCCTTTTGGAGCGCCTGAAACAGATTTATGGGCAGGCGGCTGGGAACATAGGGAGACAGCATCAGGGCAATCGACTGTTGCTGGAAACTCGTAAGCAACAAGAGTGGGAAGTTGGAGACCAGGTCATGGTTAGGAACTATGCCCGGGTGGGGAGTTTTGAACCACTGTACATGGGGCCTTACAGCGTTATAGACAAGGCCAGCCCCATGGTTTATGCAGTGAAGGTGCCCCGACGTACAAAATGGTTTCACATTAACCAGTGCAAACTGTTTAAGGCGGGTGCACAAGGGCCAACAACAGTAGCCAGGTCTGAGGACAAAAATCCCCAGCCTGCGACAGAGTCACAGACCACACAGGCTGGAACAGTGGCCTGCGTGAAGGGAGGAGTCATCCCATGGGAGTGGGAGGTCTCCCCCCTGATTTGGGATTCGGACGGGGAGGAGGCCGAACAGCTCGACCCCGCCCTTGACCCGATCACGGAGGAGGATGAGTCAGAGGACGAAGATTCCGCCCTCGACTCAAGCTCAGGGGAGTTAGGGATTGGGGGAGGAGATTCACAACCTGTAGGGACAGGTGAGGTGGAGTCGGATACCACAAATCCCGGCCCCGGGGGGGCGGAGCCAGAGGGAAGGGAGCCGGAGCCGGCAGCTGTGATGGGACCACAGGCTGTGACGGTGAAAGTCCCAACCCCCGGTCCGTCAGCCCTGGGAGCCTCACCCAAGGCAGCCCCTCGTAGGTCGACTCGAAAGCCCCAGCCCAGAAAGCAATGGTCCAACTCTCCCTATCTTCCCCAACCTCGATACAGAGCAGCCCGAGAGAGGCACGATTCCCATTCAGCAGAGACAGGCTGCGGGGGATCAAAGCCAAAGGTCAGTGCAGCCCCGCCACAGGGAGCGGCGCGCTGCAGCCCTCACAGGAATTAGGTAGGCCGCCCGAAGGAGGGCGGCGCTGTACATAGGTTTAGGTGATGATGTTCAAGTATAAGTCATTTTAATGTCAGTTTAAGATGGGAAAAGTTTGCAATGATGGAATGTTTATTGAATAGTTTTCAAAGTCTGCCCAGTATGTGTGGTTGTTTGGAAGCAGTGTCAAGGGACCCGCGCGTCCGTTTAATTAAGCCAGCACCTGTCGGGAGCCTGGCTACATCATCTTGTCGATTACAGGAACCAGGAATACAATGGAAAGGATTCTCGTAGGGATCGCGGTGATCGGGTGCGGGCTGGCCTACCGAGGCCGCACCAAGGACGTCATCGTGTTTGGGTGCTCCGGGGACACAGCCTCCATCGCGACGGATGGGATGGGGAAGCGGGAGGTTGAGGAAACTGCCACCTACTTCCACCAAGGGAGATGGCCAGGATGGCTGGGGACAAATTCTACGGAATACTCCAGCAATTTCGGTTTCGCCTACCAAGAGACTTCATTAATGTGCCCTCGGGTGAGGATCCTTGCACCCAGAGTCAGCATTACCGTGGGAAAGAAGATCTGTTTGGTGTGTAATGGGAACGTGCCACTAAGTCGATGGTGGTGGCTACGAAAGCTGGGAAAGGACATGAAAAACTCTACTATCGAGTGGGAGCGACTGGGTAACAATACCCATCAGACAATTATGGGGACTCACGGACAGTTACGTGTGTGTTGGGACAAATGGTGGGAACCAGATGAAGGAATATATGTCTGTATGTGGGGTTCAAAATGCGTCTGCCCCAAGGGCGTATCCATCTTTTTCCAGAGGCAGTGGCAGGACGAAGGAAAGGGGATGAGATGGGATGTCAGCACTCGGGCGTGCGGAGCCCCATACTCCCCGATTCCGGTAAACGCCACTGAACTCATCACCCGCCCACGCAAGCCCCTGCCCACAATCCCGGTAGCACTAGCCCAGAAGGAAGGGTGCCCCACCACCACAAAGGGGCCCGGGAACGGGTTAGTATTGGTACCCACCGGTCAGATGCTGTACCAAGGGATACACTACGTGGTGGCCTCAGTGATTTTAAACCTCACTGAGGTACGATTGCTGGAGTGGTGTCCCAGAGAGACGGAACAGTTGTACCAGGTACTGTTAAGCCAAATGTTCAGACAATTTTACGAGTTTGACTTTGCCGACATCGACAATGCCAAGTTATACACCACACCACAGGAAATTTTGGATCGAGTAGGGAGGCAAAGAAGGGGTACTGTAAATGACATTTTCACTGCTTTTAACACCGGAACGTCTGTTGTCAACGCTCTAGACAACGTGGAGCTGCAGACACAGATCAATGGTTTAAAAACCCAGTTGAGGAACATACTGACAAGCGAAAATAAGGTAGTGGGTTCTGAGCTGCATGAAGACCAAGCCATGACACTACACTTAAAGGAAATAATTGCTGAGCTTGAGAAGCGCGCTAGGACAGTAAATGCGCTCATTAAGGAGGATCGGAATGCGTCCGATCAGGCTGCGCAGAACGAGGTTTGTGTGCTATACGGGGCGTGGTTACTGGGCGAGGGCCGCAGTAATCTGGAGGATTTAAAACAAGGTTTGGTCCCGTCCTGGATCAGCAACAAGCACTTGCAAGCGCTCCACCCTTTCGAGAACGCATTAAGTCCGTGCCAGCTCAGACTAGCCGCAGAGGCGTACCCAGTCCCAGTGGACTGCGGACGCTCGAATCACACTATCATGGGAATCATAATAATGATGCCGGTGTTGGGTCCCGCAGCAAGGCCCGCCCCGGTATACAGGGTGGAGAACATTGGAGTCATTCAGGGGGGTGCGCACATTCGTTACGCAGTGGTCCCGCCTTATGTCATCAGATGGGAGCGTACGATGACAGGCACCGACCTCTCGGGGTGTCGTAGCCGGGGAGCACATATCATCCTGTGCCCCCAGCATTTGAATGCCTTTTTGAAACCACAGTGCGGGTTCAGAGCCGCTAGCGCGAAGCCGATAAATTGCACCATGGAGGCAATGGCAATGGACCATGCGCCCCCGCAGGTGGCATACATCGGAGGTGGGACATACTGTGTCACCACTGCAGTGCCCCACTACCGCCATGGACAGCACGAGGGGTGTCTGGTCAGTGACAGCAGTTCCTGTTTCAAACCCAGGGCTGAAGTTCAAGTGTCACAACAATGGGTTGTCCCCATTCCTGCACCCTCCACCGTTCATCTCACTGTAAAAGAGAATTTCACGGACTTGCAGCGATTCATCGCGCATTTTGGCTATATCATTCCCCCTCTCCCCGAACACCTCACCAAGATTTTAAAAGCCGTTATAGTTTCACAGAAGCATTTCTACACACTGGAGCAGAAGACAATAGAGATAGGGAAAGACATATTGGACATAGTCACCCCACCATGGTGGGACCTGTTCACCAATATAGAAATCCCGGCCTGGATTAGAATAGCATCCCACATCCTAGTAGTGTGTCAGGTTTCAATTGTAATATTTTTATTCTTCGTGCATTGCAAGAGAGGCAAACGCCTCCAGAGGCACGAGAACACAGGAGAATGGAGAGAACGCTATGTACGAGTGGGGGAGGAGGACACCCCTGTGTAAACAGCTAGCGTTAAAAGTTATAAGCGTCCCTCCATTTTTAGATTTTCAGATACTGCAGGGTTTAAGTGTGTGAATATTGTAATGTTATAGCCGTTTGGTGAAGTTTGTTTTTTTGATTAATAAAAGATGTATACAGGTGGTGCAAGGAGCATTGGGCCCTTCACATCTGAAAGATTTAGTGTGTTATAGTTTAAGGTAATGCTGCCTATGATTGTCCAATTGTACACAAGGTAATTTTCTGAAATGGGAACTGCATGTGTCATGGGGGTCATGGATAGTTAATTACCGGGAATGTTTGGACGTGATGAATCGGAAAAAAATTTGCTCACCAAGGATTATTGATACTGCAAGCAAACTATCAGTATCACAGGGAGGACTGTAAGATTCGAAATTTTTCATTATATAATCACACGAGACAACAGGATTAATAACACAGCTTTATTGACCAAAAGAAGCTTGTACCGATAAAACCTTTGATAAAAGGGCACACAAAATGGCCGCCGGACCTCGTGATCAGTTTCTTGGACCATTTGATTTCTGTTACTGCAAGCCAGACAGGCTTGTGGATTGAGAACAGTAAGCCCGCGAAAGCCAGTATCGGGAAACCGAAACTCAGGGAAATGGGCATACATATTCAATTGGATTCTAAGTACAAGACAGTTTCAGGCAAACAGGATGGGGCCCATCAAGATATGGGCGGACAATGCAAAAACACTTAAACCCATTTAATGTACAAAGGAAAAACCGTTTAACAGCCATCCAGGAAAATCTCCAGACCGATCAATATGCGAACCGAGTTACGGTGACAAAGTAAAAGACATTATCGGCCAGGAAGGCCAGTTAAAGCTATCACCGGCTCCCGTTACAAGACAAAGCGCCCCTGCAGAGATTTCTGCCCGCCAAAATTATTACAAAGACTGGACTATGATCTGGCGGGAGATAAGGCTGGCCCAAAAGGGTATAACTATGGATTTTGAAAAGTCCATCAGCGCCTCTTCTACCTCGGTAGCTTCAGAATTCGAGCAGGACGTTTCGGATGGACATTTTCGGAAAAGACAACGTGGTCGGTGTTCAGCCAGACAAGGCTCGGCCACGACGAGAAGATGACGAGGGTGGCCCGGGTACCGTTGTCGGGAGATCATCGACGACCCAGGCCGAAGAAGAAGACACCCTCGGGAAAACCGACGATCCAGGGGAGGGAAAGGACATTCCGGGCCTAGCACTTCCATGCCCCAACATCCCATTCTCGAGGTGTTTTCCTGCTCCATGAACCAAAATCCACAACAGACTTAGTGGATTTCAGCCATGACGAGCACTCACCGAGGCTGTGTCCACTGCCTCATCGCCTGAGAGAGAGAGAAAAACAAGCTGCGCCAGAAGTTTCCAAATCCACGTGACGACGGAAAGCTGTGCAAAAAGGCTGCGAACCCCTCCTTTTCGCGAGTTTAAAAGTGGTGAGCATGATCCCGAGTTCCTCAAGTCGAAACTTAGTTTAGGTATAAGGGGAGGGAGAGGGTAAGGGTAATCGTAATGTGTTTCCCCTTTTTCGATGTGCCGTGTGTTTCCCATTTCCATGGAATCAAGTTTATAGATATGTGCATGCTTGTAGTCACTTTGATCTGTGCTTATGATATGTATTTTGTAATGCTGCAAACTGTTTAGTAATAACAGCATCGATTTTGTGCTATTTAACCTGGTCTATTGAGTCTTTCTCTGCACTACAGTTCCCTGCACCTAAGTCCAAGGTCTAGAACCATAGGGAAGAGTGGGTCGAACCACTCAAGGGTAATTATTGCACGAAGCCTGGTAGGAGACCCGAACGAGCAAGAGAAACCCCCTACACTCAGATGGTTCATTTAACATAGAAAGAATTACTTGCCTCGAGGAATGTTTAACGGACAAGAGAGAAATAGAGAACAGCCAGATAAAAAGACGGCCTCTATGTTTGTTGAGTCAGAAGAAAAAAAAATTACCCCGAAGAAACACCTTTCTCCTCTATTATGGTAGGATAACAAGGTAACTATAGAAGGATGAATAGAGGGGAATATAGAGGAAGACGTGGTAGAGTAAGAGGGTATGGATGACCTGGTAATTGTTACAATTGCGGACAACCCGGACATTGGGCAAACCAATGCCCTGCGAAAAATCGTCAGAACCAAACCTCCAATAATGGATCTCCGTTAGAGAATAAAGGTCCTAATTTCACTGTCCATAACCCTTTTTCGGACCAGTCAGGAGGTTACCCTACAAACGGACAGGGATTTAGGAGAAATAAAGATCAGAATTAATGACTGACACCAGCAGCCCCAGGCGCCACAGACCACCAAATGCCCGTTGTTTCTTCAAATTCACGCAGCGAACCTGAAATTAAAATGCAAATAGCTGGGAGACCTATGTCATTTTAGTAGATACAGGAACAACCTTTTCGGTGTTAGGGAAAGGATAATCTGAAGAAATGCCTATTAATGGGAAAAAGACCCCGATAGCTGGATTGGCTGGAATACTACAACGCTTGAATCAATCGACTCCCCTCACAGTAAAAGTAGAAGAATTTGAGGAAGAACACTCCTTTCTGTTATCAGGAGATGTCTTTATGAATTTATGTGGCAGTCTGTAAATATCTATACTGACTCTCGATATGCTTTTGGAGTAGCTCATGATTATGGACAGATTTGGAAGATTCGCGGTTATTTAACGTCATCAGGAACCCAAATTTAAAAAAATGCACGAGGTTCAAAACCTTTTATTAGCCATCCAGAGACCTAAGCAGATTGCCATTATTAAGTGCCAAGCGCACACGGGGCATTTGGACGAGGTTGCGCTTGGAAACGTTGCTAAGTCAATAGCTATATCAAGTACTGAACGACAAGTTTCAGACTTCCCTGTTAGGGAAAAGCCAGAGATACCGCAGCCCCCGTCCTTAGATGATGTGCTGACCCATCAAGATAGGGCCAGTTCTGATGAAGTAAAGGAATGGGTTGTTAATCATTGTTTTAAAAACACTGACGGCTTATGGGTTCATCATGACGGCCGCATGGTGGCAGCCAAATCATTACTATCACCAATTGCCCGATGTGTTCATAAATTCACCCATGCGGGCAAAGGGGGATGGCGGACTATATCCTCAAGACCTGGTATGCACCAGGAATCTCAAAATTGGCAAAACAAATTTGTGAAAATTGTATTATCTGCCAGACCATGAATGCAGAAAAAAAAAATAAAGAAGGTACAGCCCGCATCCCATCCAAACCCCATGGGTCCTTTTGTACACTTGCAAATGGATTTTATTGAACTACCTGTATGTATGAGCTTTAAATATGTATTAGTTATTATTGATATGTTTTCAAGATGGATTGAAGCTTTTCCTTGCAGAAAGAAGGGCGCTACCACTGTTGCTAAATGTTTATTGAAGGACATTGTGCCTCGCTTTGGTATACCAGCAAAACTGTCAAGTGACAGAGGGTCCCATTTTACAGGAACAGTGATTAAGGAACTATGCAAAGCCTTACAGATTAACCAGCACCTCCATTGCAGTTATCATCCACAGTCGGCTGGACTAGTGGAAACATACAACGGGATGCTGAAAAATAAGCTTGCAAAACTGTGTAAAGAAACTGGACTTAAATAGGTTGATTTGTTGCCCATAGCTTTAATGACAATGCGGTCTGCTACCAACAGAACTACAGGATTGTCGCCTCACGAGATCGTCATGGGAAGACCACACAGATTGCCCTTTTCGGCACCTTTAACAGCTAAACAAATGGACATTCATAAAATGGAGGAAGATATGTTGAGTTATTGCATTGCACTAACCAAATGCATTTCTAGTTTCTATCAACAGGTAAAGAAAGCCCAGGTCGATCCCGCTGAAGGAAAGTGCCATACTTTCGAGCCAGGAGATAACGTCTACATAAAAATCTTCAAGCGAAAAAATGGCCTTCAACCCAGATTTGAGGGACCCTTCCAAGTACTCCTGACCACAAACACCGCTGTAAAAGTAAAGGGGCGACCATCATGGATACACACGTCCCATTGTAAGAAGGCATCAGTTGAAGACGATACACTGCCAAGATGAACTGGATTTGGACTCTAATAAGACTGTTCCCTTTGTTAACGATAATTGAAACTGCCATATTGATTTACCCAGATCCCCTGAAGGGCAAACCATGCATAGAAGAATGTGTACTTTTAAACAGTGATTTCTTTTATATTATATGCTATAACAAGACTATGAAGGTTCAGCTTCAGGATAACACTATGCAGGTACCCCCGTATCACCCCTGAGTCTTAGGATAAGGCAGAATAAGATAGTAGAAGAAGATAGTGGACAGAAGCTTGATAAGCTATGGGTTACATGCCCTGATACTGTGTCACCAAGTGAAAGATTTGCGAATGAAGGAGTCATCTGTAGTGGTAATCCAAAGGGAGGACTGGCCCTGACGGCCAGGCCAATGTTTTGTAACAATCCAGTTACACAGCCCTTTATTTCAACATTAGCCACTCAGAAAAGAAAACTTAATAAGACAGACAAGAAACAGGGAAGAAGAGGAAGAAGGCTGTTAAACAAGCATGGCTATACATGAGTTATTTGTACGCTAAAAGACAGAACCTTGCCAAATGCTGGATATGCAGCCACATCCCTGTGCACGCAGAGGGTGGAATACCTCTAAGGCCCATTCCCTTCGAAATAGAAGAAATGGTAGGGTGGTTATTACAGTCTAATACCACCTGGAATAAGGAGGCAGCCAGTACATTTCAGACCCAAAATAGTTTAAACCCAGATCAATTGGAAAATGAATGGAAAGATGCAGGATACACCCTTATAAAATTTGAAGGGTGGTTTCATCCCCAATATGATAATCAAAGGAATCCAGAGAGTCTATTAGTGACGTCAATTGGAACCGTAAATAATACAAAAGGAGAAGTCTGTCTGGTAAACGACAATGGAGAAGGATTGATGGTTGGATGGAGTGAGTGCAAATGTAACTACACTTTGACTAAAACTACTACTAAACCACCGGGTGCAGTCGAATGGCCCTATTGGGGACGGTGGAACCTGTCCACAGTACAAAATTTGACTAGTAGAAAAATCTGGAAAGGAGAACAAGGAATAGGAATGATGCACCAGATATGGAACAAATTTGAAGCCTATAATAACACCTATTTCATCTGTGGGCATAGAGCATACCCTTGGTTACCACAAAATTGGACTGGGTCATGTTATTTGGGATATGTAGTGCCCTATATACATCATATTTCATCTTTGGATAGCCACCCTGGGACACGAGTAAAACGAGCTATTACAGAAACTGAAAGGTTCTTTGCTATAGCATTTCCCTGGTATGGAACAGGGAAGTTAGCAAGATAATCTATAAACATGGCAGCAGTGTTGGAACAAATAGCCAGTGATGCTGCTGATGCTCTTAGTGATGTAAACGCAGAAATGGTGGCTTTGCGCACTGTTGCCTTACAAAACCGCATGGCTCTGGACTATTTGTTGGCAAAAGAAGGGGGCACATGTGCAATCATAAAAACCGAATGTTGCACCTATATTCCAGATAGCTCAGAAAATATCACCAACCTGGTAAACCACATAAAGGAGGCCGTAAAGAAACTACGTCAACCTGAACAGTGGTCCATGTGGGATTGGATTTCAGGGTGGGGAGGAGCACTAGGAAAGCAAATTTTGGAAGTCTTAATTGCAATTGTGATGATAATAATTCTAATTAGTTTATTGATTGGTTGTTCAAAATTATTGTGTACAAAAGTTCTTTCCTTATTGACGTCAACTCCTCCAGTACCAATGAAGTCTGAATATGAGGATATTAAGGGTGAGACATTTGATGTAGAATTTCTTAAACTTAGCGAAATATATTGTCCTTAGAAAGGACAAAAGGGGGGAATGAGGAAATCTACATATTATAAGGGGTTAATTTCAGGTGCTTGCTGGGTAAAAGTTTTCAAACTTGACACCGGTCAAGAGTCGATGTGTAACTAGAGCTATTGCACGTACTTGGATTACAGCCAAGAACAGATGTCTGCCCACCTAATGAGAATGTAGAAGAGAAACAATGGGTTCCTTTGAAGTGCCCAGTGACCTGACAACTTGCGACCGTAAGCAAACCTACCCTCCCAATACATGATTAAGATTAAAGAGGACCTCCGGTTACATGATTCATGCCCTGTTATAGATTAACGGTTGACTTATGTGTCCAGGATCCTTCTGTCAATATGTCATAAGACCTGATGATTAATCTAATATGTATCCTGATAGAGGAACAAAGGAATGTCAATCAAACTTGTTTGTTACACTGTATAAATATGGAACGCTTACGCTGTATCATTGGAATAGTAGACTCACCCCTTGAGTGGAGGTACTGATTCCCCTTGCAAGTTAAATAAAAGGCCTGTCCGTCTGACGAATCCAAGAGTGTATTGAGTCATTACCCAGAGCTAAGAAGTAAGGCACTTCAACACAGTGATTGTGGTGCAATGTGTTTGGGTGATTTGTGTGTCAGTGAGTTTGATGCAAAGTGTTTGGGCGTTTTGTGTGTCAGTGAAAGTGGTGCAATGTGTTTGGGTGAAGTGTGTCAGTGAGTGTGGTACAATGTGTTTGAGTGTTGTTTGGAAGTGAGTGTGGTTGGGTTTTGTTTGTCAATGAGTGAGGTGCAATGTGCTTGGGAGTTGTGTGTCAGTGAGTGTGATGCAATATGTTTGGGTGAAGTGTGTCAGTGAGTATGGTGCAATGTGTTTGGGTGATGTGTGCCAGTGAGTGTGGAGCAATGTGTTTGTGTGAAGTATGTCAGTGAGTGTGGTGCAATGTGTTTGGGTGATGTGTGTCATTTAGTGAACTGCAATGTGTTTGGGTGTTGTGTTTGTCAATGAGTGTGGTGCAATGTTTTTGGCTGTTGTGTGTGTCAGTGACTGTGGTGCAATGTGTTTGGGTGAAGTCTGTCAGTGAGTGTGATGCAATGTGTTTGGGTGTTGTTTGCGTCAGTGAGTGCGGTGCAATGTGTTTGGGTGATGTGTGTGACAGTGATTGTGTTGCAATGTGTTTGGGTGACGTGTGTATCAGTGAGTGTGGTGCCATGTTTTTGGGTGATGTATGTCATTGAGTGTGGTGCAAAGTGTTTGTGTGTTGTCTGTGGCAGTGAGTGTGGTGCAATGTGTATGGGTGTTGTTTTTCAGTGAGTGTGTTTCAGTGTAGTTGGGTGCTATGTGTCAGTGAGTGTGGTGCAATGTGTTTGGGAGTTGTCAGTGTGGTGCAATATTTTTGTGTGTTATGTGTCAGTGAGTGTGGTGCAATGTGTTTGGGTGAAGTGTGTCAGTGAGTGTGGTGCAATGTGTTTGGGTGAAGTATGTCAGTTAGTGTGCTGCCACGTGTTTGGGTGCTGTGTGTGTCAGTGAGTGTGGTGCAATGTGTTTGGGTGATGTGTGTGTCAGTGAGTGTGGTGCAATGTGTTTGGGTTAAGTGTGTCAATGAGTGTGGTGCAATGTGTTTGGGTGTTGTGTGTCAGTGAGTGTGGCGCAATGTGTTTGGGTGAAGTGTGTCAATGAGTGTGATGCAATGTGTTTGGGTGATTTGTGTCAGTGAGAGTGGTGCAATGTGTTTGTGTGTTGTGTTTGACAGTGAGTTTGGTGCAATGTGATTTGGTGTTGTGTGTGTCAGTGAGTGTGGTGTAATGAGTTTGTGTGAAGTGTGTGTCAGTGAGTGAGGTGCAATGTGTTTGGGTGAAGTTTGTCAATGAGTGTGATGCAATGTGTTTGGGTGATGTGTGTCAGTGAGTGTGGTGCAATGTATTTGGGTGAAGTGTGTTAGTGAGTGTGGTGCAATGTTTTTGGGTGTTGTGTGTGTCAGTGAGTGTGATGCAATATGTTTGGGTGTTGTATGTGTCAGTGAATGTGGGGCAATGTGTTTGGGTGAAGTGTGTCAGTGAATGTGGGGCAATGTGTTGGGGTGATGAGTGAATCAGTGAGTGTGGTGCCATGTTTTTGGGTGATGTATGTCATTGAGTGTGGTGCAAAGTGTTTGTGTGTTTGTGGCAGTGAGTGTGGTGCAATGTGTATGGGTGTTGTTTTTCAGTGAGTGTGTTTCAGTGTAGTTGGGTGATTTGTGTCCGTGAGTGTGTTGCAATGTGTTTGGGTGTTGTTTGTCAGTGAGTGTGGTTCCATGTGGTTGCATGATGTGTGTCAGTGAGTGTGTTGCAATGTGTTTGGGTGTTGTGTGTCAGTGAGTGTGGTGCAATGTTTTTGGATGTTGTGTGTATCATTGAGTGTGGTGCAATGTGTTTGGGTGATGCTTGTTAGTGAGTGTGTTCCATGTGGTTGGGTGATGTGTGTCAGTGACTGTGGTGTAATATGTTTGGGTGATGTGTGTCAGTGAGTGTGGTTCAATGTGTTTGGGTGAAGTGTGCCAGTGAGTGTGGTCCAATGTGTTTGGGTGATGTGTGTCAGTGAGTGGGGTACAATGGGCTAGATTTTCAGTTGCTTGCGCCAGCAGTTAGCGCCTTAAGAGAAGTGATTTTCGGGCGCGATGCGTGTAGCGCCCGGGCGCAGCGCAGTTTGCGCCCCGCCCCAAATTAAGTTGCCCGTTAGCGCCGGCGCAAAGTTTAGCGGCCGCCCAGATGCGCACGCAGAAAATGACGTCACATCCTCGTGCAACGCCCTTTGGCCGCCCTGAATCCAAACTTCAGTCGGACCGCCCCATTGTGCGGCTGGCGTCCAGAGCGTTTGTAAAATGGAACGCAACACACCCTGGGGAGCGCAAATTAAAGGGCACTCCTCCTGCACTATAAACGGCAGTCTGCATGTGTTGTGTGGAAGGATCCAGTGTGTTGTTGTGAACAGTGTATTTATGTGTCCGGCCTCCTCCTCCTCCTCCTCCTCCTCCTCCTCCTCCTCCTCCTCCTCCTCCTCGTCTTTTCCCCCCCAGACTGTGTCTTTGAAAAAAACACATGCACCCTTCCCCTTTAAGAGCTCACTGGCACCAGAGTGTCTGCCGTGCGCTGCGCCCGAGCTCGGGTGTTGCGCTCTGTTAGCGCCTAAAGATAGTAGTGGAACGCCTCTTTTAGCGCTCCACCAACCTCTTAGGGCGAAGCCACTGAATTTCCGGCAACGGGGCACTACTTTGGGGCGGGCGCTAACTTCGGGCGGGCGCTAAGGTTAGCGCCCCAAAACTGTCTATACTGAAAATCTAGCCCAATGTGTTTTGGCGTTGTTTGGCAGTGAGTGTGGCACAATGTGTTTGGGTGAAATGTGTCAATGATTGTGATGCAATATGTTTGGGTGATGTATGTGTCAGTGATTGTAGGGCAATGTGTTGGGGTGAAGTGTGTCAGTGAGTATCGTGCAATGTGTATGTTTGTTGCATGTGTCACTGAGTGTGGTGCAATGTGTTTGGGTGATGTCTGTCAGTGAGTATGGTGCAATGAGTTTGGTGATTTGTGTCACTGATTGTGGTGCAATGTGTGTGGGTGAAGTATGTCAGTGAGTGAGGTGCAATGTGTTTGGGTGATGTGTGTCAATGAGTGTGGTTCAATGTGCATGGGTGATGTGTGTCAGTGATTGTGGTGCCATAAGTTTGGGTGAAGTATGACAGTGAGTGTGTTGCAATGTGTTTTGGTGATGTGTGTCAGTGAGTATGGTGCAATATGTTTGGGTGAAATGTGTCAATGAGTGTGATGCAATGTGTTTGGGTGATTTGTGTCAGTGAGAGTGGTGCAATGTGTTTGTGTGTTGTGTTTGACAGTGAGTGTGGGGCAATGTGTTTGGCTGATGTGTGTGTCAGTGAGTGTGGTGCAATGAGTTTCTGTGAAGTGTGTGTCAGTGAGTGAGGTGCAATGTGTTTGTGTGTTGTGTGTCAGTGAGTGTGGCGCAATGTGTTTGGGTGAACTGTGTCAATGAGTGTGGTGCAATGTGTTTGGGTGAAGTGTGTCAGTGAGTGTGGTGCAATGTTTTTGGGTGTTGTGTGTGTCAGTGAGTGTGATGCAATATTTTTGGGTGTTGTATGTGTCAGTGAATGTGGGGCAATGTGGTTGGGTGAAGTGTGTCAGTGAATGTGGGGCAATGTGTTGGGGTGAAGTGTGTCAGTGAGTGTGGTGGAATGTGTTTGGGTGATGTGTGTCGGTGAGTGTGGTGCAATGTGTTTGGGTGAACTGGATGTCAGTGAGTGTGCTGCAATATATTTGGATGATGTGTGTGTCATTGAGTGTGGTGCAAAGTGTTTGGCTGTTGCGTATGTCAGTGAGTGTGATGCAATGTGTTTGGGTGATGTGTGTGTCAGTGATTGTGGTGCAATGTGTTTGGGTGACTTGTGTGTCAGTGAGTTTTATGCAAAGTGTTTGGGCGTTTTGTGTGTCAGTGAAAGTGGTGCAATGTGTTTGGGTGTTTTGTGTGTCTGTGATGTGTGGTGCAATGTGTTTGGGTGAAGTGTGTCAGTGAGTGTGGTACAATATGTTTGAGTGTTGTTTGGAAGTGAGTGTGGTTGGGTTATGTGTGTCAATGAGTGAGGTGCAATGTGCTTGGGAGTTGTGTGTCAGTGAGTATGATGCAATAATTTTAGGTGAAGTGTGTCAGTGAGTGTGGTGCAATGTGTTTGGGTGATGTGTGCCAGTGAGTGTGGAGCAATGTGTTTGTGTGATGTATGTCAGTGAGTGTGGTGCAATGTGTTTGGGTGATGTGTGTCATTTAGTGAACTGCAATGTGTTTGGGTGTTGTGGTTGTCAATGAGCGTGGTGCAATGTGTTTGGCTGTTGTGTGTGTCAGTGAGTGTGGTGCAATGTGTTTGGGTGAAGTCTGTCAGTGAGTGTGGTGCAATGTGTTTGGGTGTTGTTTGCGTCAGTGAGTGTGGTGCAATGTGTTTGGGTGATGTGTGTGACAGTGATTGTGTTGCAATGTGTTTGGGTGATGAGTGAATCAGTGAGTGTGGTGCCATGTTTTTGGGTGATGTATGTCATTGAGTGTGGTGCAATGTGTTTGTGTGTTGTCTGTGGCAGTGAGTGTGGTGCAATGTGTATGGGTGTTGTTTTTCAGTGAGTGTGTTTCAGTGCAGTTGGGTGATTTGTGTCCGTGAGTGTGTTGCAATGTGTTTGGGTGTTGTTTGTCAGTGAGTGTGGTTCCATGTGGTTGTGTGATGTGTGTCAGTGAGTGTGTTGCAATGTGTTTGGGTGTTTTGTGTCAGTGAGTGTGGTGCAATGTTTTTGGATGTTGTGTATGTCAGTGAGTGTGGTGCAATGTGTTTGGGTGATGTTTGTTAGTGAGTGTGGTTCCATGTGGTTGGGTGTTGTGTGTGTCAGTGAGTGTGGTGCAATATGTTTGGGTGAAGTGTGTCAGTGAGTGTGGCGCAATGTGTTTGGGGGAAATGTGTCAATTAGTGTGATGCAATATGTTTGGGTGATGTATGTGTCAGTGATTGTGGGACAATGTGTTGGGGTGAAGTGTGTCAGTGAGTATCGTGCAATGTGTATGTTCGTTGCTGTGTCACTGAGTGTGGTGCAATTTGTTTGGGTGATGTGTGTCAGTGAGCATGGTTCAGTGTGTTTGGCTGAAGTGTGTCAGTGAGTTTGGTGCAATGTGTTTGGCAGTTGTGTGTGTCAGTGAGTGTGCTCCATTGTGTTTGGTTGATGTGTGTGGCAGTGAGTGTGGTGCAATGTGTTTGGGTGATGTGTGCATCAGTGAGTGTGGTGCAATGTGTTTGGGTGCTATGTGTCAGTGAGTGTGGTGCAATGTGTTTGGGTGTTGTCAGTGTGGTGCAATATTTTTGTGTGTTGTGTGTCAGTGAGTGTGGTGCAATGTGTTTGGGTGAAGTGTGTCAGTGAGTGTGGTGCAATGTGTTTGGGTGAAGTATGTCAGTGAATGTGGTGCAATGTGTTTGGCTGATGTATGTCAGTGAGTGTGGTGCAATGTGTTTGGGTGAAGTGTGTCAGTTAGTGTGCTGCCACGTGTTTGGGTGCTGTGTGTGACAGTGAGTGTGGTGCAATGTGTTTGGGTGATGTCTGCCAGTGAGTTTGGTGCAATGAGTTTGGTGATGTGTGTCAGTGATTGTGGTGCAATGTGTGTGGGTGAAGCATGTCAGTGAGTGAGGTGCAATGTGTTTGGGTGATGTGTGTCAGTGAGTGTGGTGCAATGTATTTGGATGATGTGTGTGTCAGAGTGTATGGTGCAATGTGTTTGGGTAATGTGTGTGTCAGTGGGTGTGGTGCAATTTGTTTGGGAGTTGTGTGTGTCAGTGACTGTGGTGTAATATGTATGGGTGATGTGTGTTTCAGTGAGTGTGGTGCAATATGCTTGGGTGAAGTGTGTCAGTGATTTTGGTGCAATGTTTTGGGGTGATTTGTGTGTCAGTGAGTGTGGTGCAATGCGTTTGGGTGATGTGTGTCAGTGAGCATGGTTCAGTGTGTTTGGGTGAAGTGTGTCAGTGAGTTTGGTGCAATGTGTTTGGCAGTTGTGTGTGTCAGTGAGTGTGCTCCATTGTGTTTGGTTGATGTGTGTGTCAGTGAGTGTGGTGCAATGTGTTTGGGATCTGTGTGCATCAGTCAGGGTGGAGCAATGTGTTTGGGTGCTATGTGACAGTGAGTGTGGTGCAAAGTGTTCGGGTGATGCCTGCCAGTGAGTATGGTGCAATGAGTTTGGTGATGTGTGTCAGTGATTGTGGTGCAATGCGTGTGGGTGAAGTATGTCAGTGAGTGAGGTGCAATGTGTTTGGGTGATGTGTGTCAGTGAGTGTGGTGCAATGTATTTGGATGACGTGTGTGTCAGAGTGTATGGTGCAATGTGTTTGGGTGATGTGTGTGTCAGTGAGTGTGGTGCAATTTGTTTGGGAGTTGTGTGTGTCAGTGACTGTGGTGTAATATGTTTGGGTGATGTGTGTTTCAGTGACTGTGGTGCAATATGCTTGGGTTAAGTGTGTCAGTGAGTTTGGTGCAATGTTTTGTGGTGATGTGTGTCAGTGAGCATGGTTCAGTGTGTTTGGGTGAAGTGTGTCAGTGAGTATTGGTGCAATGTGTTTGGCAGTTGTGTGTGTCAGTGACTGTGGTGTAATATGTTTGGGTGATGTGTGTTTCAGTGACTGTGGTGCAATATGCTTGGGTGAAGTGTGTCAGTGAGTTTAGTGCAATGTTTTGGGGTGATGTGTGTCAGTGAGCATGGTTCAATGTGTTTGGGTGAAGTGTGTCAGTGAGTTTGGTGCAATGTGTTTGGGTGATGTGTGTGTCAGTGAGTGTGGTGCAATTTGTTTGGGAGTTGTGTGTGTCAGTGACTGTGGTGTAATATGTTTGGGTGATGTGTGTTTCAGTGACTGTGGTGCAATATGCTTGGGTGAAGTGTGTCAGTGAGTGTGGTGCAATGTGTTTGGGTGATGTGTGTCAGTGAGCATGGTTCAGTGTGTTTGGGTGAAGTGTGTCAGTGAGTTTGGTGCAATGTGTTTGGCAGTTGTGTGTGTCAGTGAGTGTGCTCCATTGTGTTTGGTTGATGTGTGGATCAGTGAGTGTGGTGCAATGTGTTTGGGTGATGTGTGCATCACTGAGTGTGGTGCAATGTGTTTGGGTGCTATTTGTCAGTGAGTGTGGTGCAATGTGTTTGGGTGATGTCAGCCAGTGAGTATGGTGCAATGAGTTTGGTGATGTGTGTCAGTGATTGTGGTGCAATGTGTGTGGGAGAACTATGTCAGTGAGTGAGGTGCAATGTGTTTGGGTGATGTGTGTCAGTGAGTGTGGTGCAATGTATTTGGAGGATGTGTGTCTCTGAGTGCATGGTGCAATGTGTTTCGGTGATATGTGTGTCAGTGAGTGTGGTGCAATTTGTTTGGGAGTTGTGTGTGTCAGTGACTGTGGTGTAATATGTTTGGGTGATGTGTGTTTCAATGAGTGTGGTGCAATATGCTTGGGTGAAGTGTGTCAGTGAGTTTGGTGCAATGTTTTGGGGTGATGTGTGTGTCAGTGAGTGTGGTGAAATGTGTTTGGGTGATCTGTGCATCAGTGAGTGTGGTGCAATGTGTTTGGGTGCTATGTGTCAGTGAGTGTGGTGCAATGTGTTTGGGTGAAGTGTGTCAGTGAGTGTGGTGCAATGTGTTTGGGTGATGTGTGTGTCAGTGAGTGTGGTGCAATGTGTTTGGGTGAAGTGTGTCAGTGAGTGTGCTGCAATGTGTTTGGGTGATGTGTGTGTCAGTGAGTGTGGTGCAATGTGTTTGGGTGAAGTGTGTCAGTGAGTGTGCTGCAATGTGTTTGGGTGATGTTTGTCAGTGAGTGTGGTGCAATGTGTTTGGGTGATGTTTGTCAGTGAGTGTGGTGCAATGTGTTTGGGTGAAGTATGTCAGTTAGTGTGCTGCAATGTGTTTGGGTGCTGTGTGTGTCAGTGAGTGTGGTGCAATGTGTTTGGCTGAAGTGTGTCAGTGAGTGCGGTGCAAAATGTTTGGGTGATGTGTTTGTCAGTGAGTGTGGTGCAATGTGTTTGGGTGATGTGTGTCAGTGAGTGTGGTACAATGTATTTGGGTGATGTATGTGTCAGTGATTGTGGCAATGTGCTTGAGTGATGTGTGTCAGTGAGTGTGGTGCAATGTGTTTGGGTGAAGTGTGTCAGTGAGTGTGGTGCAATGTGCTTGGGTGATGTGCGTCAGTGAGTGTGGTGCAATGTTTTTGGGTCATGTGTGTGTCAGTGAGTGTGGTGCAATGTATTTGGGTGATGTGTGTGTCAGTGATTGTGGTGCAATGTGTTTGAGTGATGTGTGTCAGTGAGTGTGGTGCAATGTGTTTGAGTGATGTGTGTTTCAGTGAGTGTGGTGCAATGTGTTTGGGTAATGTGTGTGTCAGTGAGTGTGGTGCAGTGTGTTTGTGTGATGTGTGTCAGTGAGTATGGTGCAATGTGTTTGTATGTTGGTTGTGTCAGTGTGAGTGATGCAATTTGTTTTGGTGATGCCTGTGTCAGCGAGTGTGGTGCAATGTGTTTGATTGATGTGTGTGTCAGTGAGTGTCGTGCAATGTGTTTGTGTGTTGTGTGTGTCAGTGTGAGTGATGCAATGTGTTTGGGTGATGCCTGTGTCAGTGAGTGTGGTGCAATGTGTTTGGTTGATGTGTGTGTCATTGAATGTGGTGCAATGTGTTTGTGTGATGTGTGTCAGTGAGTGTGGTGCAATGTGTTTGTGTGTTGTGTGTGTCAGTGTGAGTGATGCAATGTGTTTTGGTGATGCCTGTGTCAGTGAGTGTGGTGCAATGTGTTTGGTTGATGTGTGTGTCATTGAGTGTGGTGCAATGTATTTGTGTGATGTGTGTCAGTGAGTGTGGTGCAATGTATTTGGGTGATGTGTGTGTCAGTGATTGTGGTGCAATGTGTTTGTGTGATGTGTGTGACAGTGATTGTGGTGCAATGTGTTTGGGTCATGTGTGTGTCAGTGAGTGTGGTGCAATGTATTTGGGTGATGTGTGTGTCAGTGATTGTGGTGCAATGTGTTTGAGTGATGTGTGTCAGTGAGTGTGCTGCAATGTGTTTGAGTGATGTGTGTCAGTAAGTGTGGTGCAATGTGTTTGTGTGATGTGTGTTTCAGTGAGCGTGGTGCAATGTGTTTGGTTGATGTGTGTGTCAGTGAGTGTCGTGCAATGTGTTTGTGTGTTGTGTGTGTCAGTGTGAGTGATGCAATGTGTTTGGGTGATGCCTGTGTCAGTGACTGTGGTGCAATGTGTTTGGTTGATGTTTGTGTCATTGAGTGTGGTGCAATGTGTTTGTGTGATGTGTGTCAGTGAGTGTGGTGCAATGTGTTTGTGTGTTGTGTGTGTCAGTGTGAGTGATGCAATGTGTTTGGGTGATGCCTGTGTCAGTGAGTGTGGTGCAATGTGTTTGGTTGATGTGTGTGTCATTGAGTGTGGTGCAATGTGTTTGGTTGATGTGTGTGTCTGTGAGTGTGGTGCAATGTGTTTTGGTGATGTGTGTATCAGTGAGTGTGGAGAAATTTGTTTGGGAGTTGTGTGCGTAAGTGAGTGTGGTGCAATGTGTTTGGTGATGTGTGTCATTGAGTGTGGTGCAATGTGTTTGGGTGTTATGTGTCAGTGAGTGTAGTGAAATGTTTTTGATGTTATTTGTGTCAGCGATTGTGGTGCAATGTGTTTGGGTGATGTGTGTGACAGTGATTGTGATGCAATGTGTTTGGGTGATGTGTGTGTCCGTGAGTGTGATGCAATGTGTTTGGGTGATGTGTGTGTCAGTGAGTATGGTGCAATGTGTTTGGGTGTTGTTTGGCAGTGAGTGTGGTACAGTATGGTTGGGTGATGTGTGTCAATGAGTGTGGTGCAATATGTTTGGGTGTTGCATGTGTCAGTGAGTGTGGTGCAATGTGTTTGGGTGATGTGTGTCAGTGAGTGTGATGCAATGTGTTTATGTGAAGTATGTCGGTGAGGTTGGTGCAATGTGTTTGGGTGAAGTGTGTCAGTGAGTGTGGTGCAATGTATTTGGATGATGTGTGTGTCAGTGTGTGTAGTGCAATGTGTTTGTGTGATGTGTGTCAGTTAGTGTGCTGCAATGTGTTTGGGCGCTGTGTTTGTCAATGAATGTGGTGCAATGTGTTTGGCTGTTGTGTGTGTCAGTGAGTGTGGTGCAATGTGTTTGGGTGAAGTGTGTCAGTGAGTGTGATGCAATGTCTTTGGGTTATGTGTGTGTCAGTGAGTGTGGTGCAATGTGCTTGGATGATGTGTGTATCAGTGAGTTTGGTGCAATGTGTTTGTGTGATGTTTGTGGCAGTGAATGTGCTGCAATGTGTTTTCGTGATGTGTGTATCAGTGAGTGTGGTACAGTTTGTTTGGGAGTTGTGTGTTTCAGTGTGTGTGGAGCAATGTGTTTGGGTGTTGTGCGTGTCAGTGTGTGTGGTGCAATGTGTTTGGGTGATGTGTGTGTCAGTGAATGTGGTGCAATATGCTTGGGTGAAGTGTGTCAGTGAGTTTGGTGCAATGTTTTGGGGTGATTTGTGTGTCAGTGAGTGTGGTGCAATGCGTTTGGGTGATGTGTGTCAGTGAGCATGGTTCAGTGTGTTTGGGTGAAGTGTGTCAGTGAGTTTGGTGCAATGTGTTTGGCAGTTGTGTGTGTCAGTGAGTGTGCTCCATTGTGTTTGGTTGATGTGTGTGTCAGTGAGTGTGGTGCAATGTGTTTGGGATCTGTGTGCATCAGTCAGGGTGGAGCAATGTGTTTGGGTGCTATGTGACAGTGAGTGTGGTGCAAAGTGTTCGGGTGATGCCTGCCAGTGAGTATGGTGCAATGAGTTTGGTGATGTGTGTCAGTGATTGTGGTGCAATGCGTGTGGGTGAAGTATGTCAGTGAGTGAGGTGCAATGTGTTTGGGTGATGTGTGTCAGTGAGTGTGGTGCAATGTATTTGGATGACGTGTGTGTCAGAGTGTATGGTGCAATGTGTTTGGGTGATGTGTGTGTCAGTGAGTGTGGTGCAATTTGTTTGGGAGTTGTGTGTGTCAGTGACTGTGGTGTAATATGTTTGGGTGATGTGTGTTTCAGTGACTGTGGTGCAATATGCTTGGGTTAAGTGTGTCAGTGAGTTTGGTGCAATGTTTTGTGGTGATGTGTGTCAGTGAGCATGGTTCAGTGTGTTTGGGTGAAGTGTGTCAGTGAGTATTGGTGCAATGTGTTTGGCAGTTGTGTGTGTCAGTGACTGTGGTGTAATATGTTTGGGTGATGTGTGTTTCAGTGACTGTGGTGCAATATGCTTGGGTGAAGTGTGTCAGTGAGTTTGGTGCAATGTTTTGGGGTGATGTGTGTCAGTGAGCATGGTTCAATGTGTTTGGGTGAAGTGTGTCAGTGAGTTTGGTGCAATGTGTTTGGGTGATGTGTGTGTCAGTGAGTGTGGTGCAATTTGTTTGGGAGTTGTGTGTGTCAGTGACTGTGGTGTAATATGTTTGGGTGATGTGTGTTTCAGTGACTGTGGTGCAATATGCTTGGGTGAAGTGTGTCAGTGAGTGTGGTGCAATGTGTTTGGGTGATGTGTGTCAGTGAGCATGGTTCAGTGTGTTTGGGTGAAGTGTGTCAGTGAGTTTGGTGCAATGTGTTTGGCAGTTGTGTGTGTCAGTGAGTGTGCTCCATTGTGTTTGGTTGATGTGTGGATCAGTGAGTGTGGTGCAATGTGTTTGGGTGATGTGTGCATCACTGAGTGTGGTGCAATGTGTTTGGGTGCTATTTGTCAGTGAGTGTGGTGCAATGTGTTTGGGTGATGTCAGCCAGTGAGTATGGTGCAATGAGTTTGGTGATGTGTGTCAGTGATTGTGGTGCAATGTGTGTGGGTGAACTATGTCAGTGAGTGAGGTGCAATGTGTTTGGGTGATGTGTGTCAGTGAGTGTGGTGCAATGTATTTGGATGATGTGTGTCTCTGAGTGCATGGTGCAATGTGTTTCGGTGATATGTGTGTCAGTGAGTGTGGTGCAATTTGTTTGGGAGTTGTGTGTGTCAGTGACTGTGGTGTAATATGTTTGGGTGATGTGTGTTTCAATGAGTGTGGTGCAATATGCTTGGGTGAAGTGTGTCAGTGAGTTTGGTGCAATGTTTTGGGGTGATGTGTGTGTCAGTGAGTGTGGTGAAATGTGTTTGGGTGATCTGTGCATCAGTGAGTGTGGTGCAATGTGTTTGGGTGCTATGTGTCAGTGAGTGTGGTGCAATGTGTTTGGGTGAAGTGTGTCAGTGAGTGTGGTGCAATGTGTTTGGGTGATGTGTGTGTCAGTGAGTGTGGTGCAATGTGTTTGGGTGAAGTGTGTCAGTGAGTGTGCTGCAATGTGTTTGGGTGATGTGTGTGTCAGTGAGTGTGGTGCAATGTGTTTGGGTGAAGTGTGTCAGTGAGTGTGCTGCAATGTGTTTGGGTGATGTTTGTCAGTGAGTGTGGTGCAATGTGTTTGGGTGATGTTTGTCAGTGAGTGTGGTGCAATGTGTTTGGGTGAAGTATGTCAGTTAGTGTGCTGCAATGTGTTTGGGTGCTGTGTGTGTCAGTGAGTGTGGTGCAATGTGTTTGGCTGAAGTGTGTCAGTGAGTGCGGTGCAAAATGTTTGGGTGATGTGTTTGTCAGTGAGTGTGGTGCAATGTGTTTGGGTGATGTGTGTCAGTGAGTGTGGTACAATGTATTTGGGTGATGTATGTGTCAGTGATTGTGGCAATGTGCTTGAGTGATGTGTGTCAGTGAGTGTGGTGCAATGTGTTTGGGTGAAGTGTGTCAGTGAGTGTGGTGCAATGTGCTTGGGTGATGTGCGTCAGTGAGTGTGGTGCAATGTTTTTGGGTCATGTGTGTGTCAGTGAGTGTGGTGCAATGTATTTGGGTGATGTGTGTGTCAGTGATTGTGGTGCAATGTGTTTGAGTGATGTGTGTCAGTGAGTGTGGTGCAATGTGTTTGAGTGATGTGTGTCAGTAAGTGTGGTGCAATGTGTTTGTGTGATGTGTGTTTCAGTGAGTGTGGTGCAATGTGTTTGGGTAATGTGTGTGTCAGTGAGTGTGGTGCAGTGTGTTTGTGTGATGTGTGTCAGTGAGTATGGTGCAATGTGTTTGTATGTTGGTTGTGTCAGTGTGAGTGATGCAATTTGTTTTGGTGATGCCTGTGTCAGCGAGTGTGGTGCAATGTGTTTGATTGATGTGTGTGTCAGTGAGTGTCGTGCAATGTGTTTGTGTGTTGTGTGTGTCAGTGTGAGTGATGCAATGTGTTTGGGTGATGCCTGTGTCAGTGAGTGTGGTGCAATGTGTTTGGTTGATGTGTGTGTCATTGAGTGTGGTGCAATGTGTTTGTGTGATGTGTGTCAGTGAGTGTGGTGCAATGTGTTTGTGTGTTGTGTGTGTCAGTGTGAGTGATGCAATGTGTTTTGGTGATGCCTGTGTCAGTGAGTGTGGTGCAATGTGTTTGGTTGATGTGTGTGTCATTGAGTGTGGTGCAATGTATTTGTGTGATGTGTGTCAGTGAGTGTGGTGCAATGTATTTGGGTGATGTGTGTGTCAGTGATTGTGGTGCAATGTGTTTGTGTGATGTGTGTGACAGTGATTGTGGTGCAATGTGTTTGGGTCATGTGTGTGTCAGTGAGTGTGGTGCAATGTATTTGGGTGATGTGTGTGTCAGTGATTGTGGTGCAATGTGTTTGAGTGATGTGTGTCAGTGAGTGTGGTGCAATGTGTTTGAGTGATGTGTGTCAGTAAGTGTGGTGCAATGTGTTTGTGTGATGTGTGTTTCAGTGAGCGTGGTGCAATGTGTTTGGGTAATGTGTGTGTCAGTGAGTGTAGTGCAGTGTGTTTGTGTGATGTGTGTCAGTGAGTATGGTGCAATGTGTTTGTATGTTGGTTGTGTCATTGTGAGTGATGCAATTTGTTTGGGTGATGCCTGTGTCAGTGAGTGTGGTGCAATGTGTTTGGTTGATGTGTGTGTCAGTGAGTGTCGTGCAATGTGTTTGTGTGTTGTGTGTGTCAGTGTGAGTGATGCAATGTGTTTGGGTGATGCCTGTGTCAGTGACTGTGGTGCAATGTGTTTGGTTGATGTTTGTGTCATTGAGTGTGGTGCAATGTGTTTGTGTGATGTGTGTCAGTGAGTGTGGTGCAATGTGTTTGTGTGTTGTGTGTGTCAGTGTGAGTGATGCAATGTGTTTGGGTGATGCCTGTGTCAGTGAGTGTGGTGCAATGTGTTTGGTTGATGTGTGTGTCATTGAGTGTGGTGCAATGTGTTTGGTTGATGTGTGTGTCTGTGAGTGTGGTGCAATGTGTTTTGGTGATGTGTGTATCAGTGAGTGTGGAGAAATTTGTTTGGGAGTTGTGTGCGTAAGTGAGTGTGGTGCAATGTGTTTGGTGATGTGTGTCATTGAGTGTGGTGCAATGTGTTTGGGTGTTATGTGTCAGTGAGTGTAGTGAAATGTTTTTGATGTTATTTGTGTCAGCGATTGTGGTGCAATGTGTTTGGGTGATGTGTGTGACAGTGATTGTGATGCAATGTGTTTGGGTGATGTGTGTGTCCGTGAGTGTGATGCAATGTGTTTGGGTGATGTGTGTGTCAGTGAGTATGGTGCAATGTGTTTGGGTGTTGTTTGGCAGTGAGTGTGGTACAGTATGGTTGGGTGATGTGTGTCAATGAGTGTGGTGCAATATGTTTGGGTGTTGCATGTGTCAGTGAGTGTGGTGCAATGTGTTTGGGTGATGTGTGTCAGTGAGTGTGATGCAATGTGTTTATGTGAAGTATGTCGGTGAGGTTGGTGCAATGTGTTTGGGTGAAGTGTGTCAGTGAGTGTGGTGCAATGTATTTGGATGATGTGTGTGTCAGTGTGTGTAGTGCAATGTGTTTGTGTGATGTGTGTCAGTTAGTGTGCTGCAATGTGTTTGGGCGCTGTGTTTGTCAATGAATGTGGTGCAATGTGTTTGGCTGTTGTGTGTGTCAGTGAGTGTGGTGCAATGTGTTTGGGTGAAGTGTGTCAGTGAGTGTGATGCAATGTCTTTGGGTTATGTGTGTGTCAGTGAGTGTGGTGCAATGTGCTTGGATGATGTGTGTATCAGTGAGTTTGGTGCAATGTGTTTGTGTGATGTTTGTGGCAGTGAATGTGCTGCAATGTGTTTTCGTGATGTGTGTATCAGTGAGTGTGGTACAGTTTGTTTGGGAGTTGTGTGTTTCAGTGTGTGTGGAGCAATGTGTTTGGGTGTTGTGCGTGTCAGTGTGTGTGGTGCAATGTGTTTGGGTGATGTGTGTGTCAGTGAATGTGGTGCAATGTGTTTGTGTGATGTCTGTGTCAGTGCGTGTGGTGCAATGTGTTTGGGTGTTGTTTGTCAGTGAGTGTGGTTCCATGTGTTTGGGTGATGTGTGTAAGTGAGTGCAGTTTAATGTGTTTGGGTGATGTGTGTAATGATCAGTAACCTGTCATTCTGGACTGGTACACTAGGTGGTGCTGTATGTATATAAGAGTGGGCTACCCACGATGCACTAGGCTACCCACAAGGCAGCAGTCAAGATGGAGGCATCTACAGATACTGTACCTAGTCCACATGTGCTCAATAAAGTAACTAGCAAAAGCTAGCTTTTCTTGATAAAAACGACTAGTTATTAATGAACATAACATGGTACCAGGATTGGTAAGCTCTGCTGTATATTGTGCAATGCGACATGGAGAATTTGAAGCCACCAGAGCATTTGAAACTCACAGGAAATGTCGACTACAATTGGCAGACTTTTAAACAACAATTCGAACTCTACATTGCTGCCATCAGGTATGGTACGAAGCCAGGCGCAAGGAAAATAGCATTGCTGCTCATGGTTGCAGGCCCACAGGTGATAGAGGTATTTAATACATTTGTATTTAATCCAGAGGCGAACAGAGAAAAATTAGACGATGTGCTAGAGAAGTTTGATACACATTGTTCTCCCAAACAGAATGAAACCGATGAGAGGTACATCTTCCGTTTTTGGACACAGCAGCAAAATGAGACTTTTGATAGCTCTTTGACTGATCTGAAACTGAAAGCACAGACATGTAATTTCTCTGAGCTGAAAGCATCCATGACTCGTGACCAGATTGTGTTTGGTATTCATGATAAAAAAGTCAGGGGACGTCTGTTGAGAGAAACCGAACTAACATTGGAAATTGCTGTGAATATATGCCAAGCTAGCGAGCTAGCTCAAAAGCATGCCAAGACTTTCAGTGAAATCAATGAAAATGCGATTGCAGTAAGTGCTGCTGCCGGTGCTGTGTCCTACAAGGGGAAGAAACATGGGCAGAACAGGAGTGAAAAGCAATCGGAGGAAGGAATTTTTAATTGTAAACGCTGTGGTTACAAACACCAGTTTAAAACAATGTCCAGCGTTTGGAAAAATGTGCACAAAATGTCATGGAAAGAATCACTTTGCCAAACAATGCTTTTCAAAAGTAAAAACTAAGAAAAGGAAATGAGTTAATGTAATTGAGGACACTGATTTAAGTGAGGCATGTTTTGTAGGAATGGTGTCATGTGACAATATCAAAAAGGATACAGAAAATGTGCAGCCCTCAGGAATTAACAATGCTGAACATAAAGTTAATGCAGTAAAAGAGGACAAATGGATGATCCCACTGCAGGTAAATGGAGCATTAGTTACATTGAAACTAGACACTGGGGCATTCCAGCTAAAGGAGAATGCTCAGCCAGTGGTACATGCTCCACGAAGGGTTCCAGCACCCCTGCGTGACCGGCTCAAGAATGAACTGGACAGAATGACCACACTAGGAGTCATCAGGAAAGTCAAAGAGCCATCAGACTGGGTTAACTCTATGGTATGTGTAAAGAAAAAGAACAATGATCTAAGAATATGCATGGATCCAAAGGACTTAAATGCAAACATAAAACGTGAACACTACCAGATTCCCAAGCGAGAAGAAATCACCAGTGAAATGTCAGGTGCCAGATACTTTACAAAGCTCGATGCCTCACAAAGATTTTGGCAACTAAAACTGGATGAAGAGAGCACCAAATACTGTACCTTCAACACACCATTTGGCAGGTATTGTTTCCTCAGAATGCCTTTCAGGATAATATCTGCAACTGAAATCTTCCATCGAGCGACGGAACACATAATTGAAGGTCTGGAAGGAGTTCGGGTCTATGTTGATGACATCATCATCTGGGGCTCCACACTGAAAGAACACAATGAGAGGCTGACTAAAGTGCTACAGAGCATACGCCGGAATGGACTGAAGCTCAACAAAGCCAAGTGTCAGTTTGGCATCCAGGAAGTCACTTTCCTAGGAGATAATCTATGTGGTAAAGGAATAGAGCCAGATATGGAAAAAGTAAACGCCATACTCAAAATGCCCCGACCCACTGACAAAAAAGGAGTGCTATGCATCATGGGGATGATAAACTTCATTGGAAAGTTCATTCCTAACTTGTCAGCCAAGACAGCCTGTCTGCGAGACCTGCTACATAAAACAAATGAGTTTGCATGGACAGAAAAACATGAACAAGAGTGGATGAACCTCAAAACAGTGCTGACAACCACACCTGTACTCACTTTCTTTGACCCGACACAGAGAATCAAAGTGTCAACGGATGCATCAAAGGATGGCCTCGGCGCGGTCTCGCTACAAGCAGAGGGTGAAGATTGGAAGCTTGTTGCCTATGCCTCCAGGTCTATGACTGATACTGAGTGTCGATACGCCCAGATTGAAAAGGAATGTCTAGGCTTGGTAGTGGGACTAGAAAAGTTTCATGGCTACATATATGGACTTCCCACCTTCACAGTTGAGACAGACCACAGCCCACTGGTTGCCATCATAATAAAGAAACTGAATGAGATGTCTCCAAGGATTCAACGACTCATGATGAAGCTGCAAAGATATGACTTTGAACTGATCTACACACCAGCCAAATACATAGTGTTAGCAGATGCACTATCCCGAGCACCCACAATGAGTCATGTGAGCTCGACTGAAGAAGACGTGGATGTTCATGTGAGTATGGTCACTGCTGCGCTGCCCATGTCAGACACAAAATGAAAGCAAATAGCAGAAGAAACAGTAAAAGATACAGTATTACAAACAGTAAAAGAGAACATTCATCATGGTTGGCCAAAAGGTTCCTGTCCTAAATATTTTCACATAAGGTCAGAATTGAGTGTCGCAAGTGGACTATTACTAAAACAGAACAGAATAGTCATTCCAAAGGCTCTACGTCAAGACGTGCTCAAAAGGATTCATGAGGGACACCTCGGAATTGAAAAATGCAAAAGGAGATCAAGAGACACTGTTTATTGGCCTGGCATAAATAAGGACATTGAGAACATGATAGGCAAATGTGAGACATGTCAGAAACACCAAAACAAACAAGCAAAGGAACCAATGATAGTAGCTGACATACCAACAGCACCATGGCAAAAGGTTGGTATGGACCTTTTTCATTTAAATGGTAAAGACTATCTAATAGTGATTGACTACTTTTCTAACTATCCTGAGATGGTGCTGCTCTCAAGCACCACAGCAAGCAGTGTCATAATGCATGTGAAATCCATCTTCACCAGACATGGAATTCCCAGGATTGCCGTTAGCGACAATGGTCCGTGCTTCAACTGTAAGGAGTGGCAACAGTTTGCAGCACATTATGACTTTCAACACATCACATCCAGTCCTTTGTATGCTCAGTCGAATGGTAAGGCAGAGAAAGGTGTTCAAGTTCTCAAGCAGCTACTGAAGAAAGCGACAGAAAGCAAGTCTGATCCTTATCTCGCCCTACTGAGCTACCGAGTCTCACCTTTAGACTCTGGTTCTTCACCTGCTGAACTCCTAATGGGTCACAAGTTGCGTACCACGCTACCCTGCTGTGCAAAAGAAAAGCAGAGTAAGGAATTGAGACAGAGACTTCAACTGTTAAAGCTGAAAAGAAATCATACTATGACAAGTCATCCAAAACTCTGAAACTATTGACAAGGGATGATGTTTTCAGGATTGAGGATCCAGATGCATGGAACAGGAAAGCTACAGTTCTTGAGGAAGTAGGACCAAGGTCATACACTGTTAGAGCTGAGGAAGGACAGATTCACAGGAGGAACCGCCGTTCCCTCCTAAAAACACAAGAGACTATCGAAGAGCAAATCGATGACAATGCCGGAACTGAATCTTATCACTCACCACCAGAACAATCTAACACAAATACACATACAGGCTCTCATGAAAACACATCAGACTTACCTGCGCTGAGAAGATCCACACGAGAAGTAAAAAAGCCTGATAGACTTAATCTTTGAGTACAAAGAAAACTACATTGAAAATGTATTGACTGTTGAAGATGTTTATGTTGTTATTGATTGATATTGATTGATACTGATTTTGTTTAACCTCAAAGAAAGGGGGATGTAATGATCAGTAACCTGTCATTCTGGAATGGTACACTAGGTGGTGCTGTATGTATATAAGAGTGGGCTACCCATGATACACTAGGCTACCCACAAGGCAGCAGTCAAGATGGAGGCCTCTACAGATACTGTACCTAGTCCACATGTGCTCAATAAAGTGTCTAGCAAAAGCTAGCTGCTATTAATAAAAACGACTAGTTATTAATGAACATAACAATGTGTGTGTCAGTGAGTGTGGTGCAATGTGTTTGGCTGCTATGTGTCAGTGAGTGTGGCGCAATGTGTTTGGATGATGTGTGTGTCAGTGAGTGTGGTGCAATGTGTTCGGGTGTTGTGTGTGTCTTTGAGTGTGGTGCAATATGTTTGGGTGAAATCTGTTAGTGAGTGAGTTGCAATATGTTTGGATGCTGTGTGTGTCAGTGAGTGTGGTGCAATGTGTTTGGGAGTTGTGTGTGTCACTGAGTGTGGTGCAATGTATTTGGGAGCTGTGTGTGTCACTGGGTGTGGTGCAATGCGTTTGAATGAAGTGTGTCAGTGAGTGTGGTGCAATGTGATTGGGTGATGTGTGTCAGTGAGTGTGGTGCAATCTGTTTGGGTGAAGTATGTCAGTTAGTGTGCTGCAATGTGTTTGGGTGCTGTGTGTGTCAGTGAGAGTGGTGCAATGTGTTTGGGTGAAGTGTGTCAGTGAGTTTGGTGCAATGTATTTGGGTGATGTGTGTGTCAATGATAGTGGTGCAATGTGTTTGAGTGATGTGTGTCAGTGAGTGTGGTGCAATGTGTTTGGGTGATGTGTGTGTCAGTGAGTGTGGTGCAATGTGTTTGGATAATTTGTGTGTCAGTGAGTGTGGTGCAATGTGTTTGTGCGTTGTGTGTGTCAGTGTATGTGGTGCAATGTGTTTAGGTGGTGTCTGTGTCAGTGTGTATGGTGCAATGTGTTTGGTTGATGTGTGTGTCAGTGAGTGTGATGCAATGTGTTTGGGTGATATGTGTCAGTGCGTGTGGTGCAAAGTGTTTGGGCGATGTGTGTCAGTTCGTGTGGTGCAATGTGTTTGGGTGATTTGTGTGTCAGTGATTATGGTGCAATGTGTTTGGGGGATGTGTGTCAGTTTGTGTGGTGCAATGTGTTTGAATGATGTGTGTCAGTTCGTGTGGTGCAATGTGTTTGGGTGATTTGTGTGTCAGTGTGGTGCAGTGTCTTTGGGTGATGTATGTTAGCGAATGCGGTGCAATGGGTTTGGGTGTTGTGTGTGTCAGTGAGTGTGGGGCAATGTGTTTGGGTGAAGTGTGTCAGTGAGTGTGATGCAATGTGTTTCAGTGATGTGTTTGTCAGTGAGTGTGGTGCAATGTTTTTGGGTGATGTGTGTGTCAGTGATTGTGGGCAATGTATTTGGGTGATGTGTGTCAGTGAGTGTGGTGCAATGTGTTTGGGTGATGTGCGTGACAGCGTAAGTGGTGCAATGTGTTTGGATTATTTGTGTGTCAGTGAGGGTGGTGCAATGTGTTTGGGTGATATGTGTCAGTGAGTGTGGAGCAATGCATTTGGATGATGTGTGTGTCAGTGAGTGTGGTGCAATGTGTTTGGGTGATGTGTGTCCATGATTGTGGTGCAAAGTATTTGGGTGATGTGTGTCAGTGAGTGTTGTGCAATGTGTTTCGGTGATGTGTGTGAGAGTGATTGTGATGCAATCTCTTTTGGTGTTGTGTATGTCCGTGAGTGAGGTGCAATGTGTTTGGCTGATGTGTGTATCAGTGAATATGGTGCAATGTGTTTGGATGATTTGTGTATCAGTGAGTGTGGTGCAATATGCTTGGGTGATGTGGGTGTCAGTGAGTGTGGTGCAATATATTTGAGTGAAGTGTGTCAGTGAAAGTGGTGCAATGTGTTTGGGTGTTGTGTGTGTCAGTGTGTGTGCTGCAATGTGTTTGGGTGAAGTGAGTCAGTGAGTGTGGTACAATGTATTTGGGTGTTTATTGCAGTGAATGTGGTTCAATATGGTTGGGTGATGTGTGTCAATGAGTGTGGTGCAATGAGTTTGGTTGAAATGTGTCAGTGAGTGTGATGCAATATGTTTGGGTGTTGCATGTGTCAGTGAATGTGGGCAATGTGATGGGGTGAAGTGTGTCAGTGAGTGTGATGCAATATGTTTGGGCGCTGTATGTGTCAGTGAGTGTGGTGCAATGTGTTTTGGTGAAGTATGCCAGTGAGTGTGGTTGTAAGGGTTTGGGGGCTTCTTTAAACTGGTTTAAAGTAATTTTCCTGGTCTTGCAGCCTTTGCCTGCACCCTCATACCAATTCCAATAAAACCAATTTTAAAACAGCGGTTTCGAATCGCTACCCCTCCTTCCAGTTCTGACTGCAGGGCTTGTAATTATTGATATTAAAACAGACACGTAGTTTGGATGAGAGAAAAAAAATCAAGTTTTATTAACATAAAGAAACTATAATCAAAATATCAAACTATCCCACACGAACACAGTAAAATTGTGAAACTATATAACAGGGGGGTTGCAGATGGCGAAAACGAGGGTTACAATGGCTACAATGTTATTTAAACAATCTTAGCAATTCCCTTAAATCACCATCCCCCAAACTCCTTAATTAGGTTGCTTTGCTGAGGAGTCAGAACACCCTGCTCACCTTTGGTCCGGCGAAGTAAGAGAGCGAGCTAACTTCGCAGCTGCTATCTTTATACCTGGTGCGGCCCCTGCCGTTCTGCCTTGCAAGGGCTGTGTGCAAAATTCCCCACCCAAAAGGGTCCAATACACAAGAGAAAGCTGTGATTGGCTAACTCAAAGTGGTTAGACTGGGTTAATGTGTCTTCCGGAGCTCCCTGCGCTGAAACAAAAGGGAGATACAACTGCTCTATTGTCCAGTGCTGGGTGATTTAAAACCCATACAAATGTTAAACGTTTCCCACTCAAGGTACAAAAGTCTCTTCTGCAGTTTAGATGTATCCACTCGATATACAAACAAATGCTAATAGCGTTCAATTGCTTTGTAAACAAAGCATTGTCCTTTGTCTTCGGCCATGTGGTGACAGCCATTTTTATCCCTGGAAATTTAAAAGCACATCGCCCAGGGATTCTTCAATCAAAAAAAATTGATCTTCAGAACTGTAAATTATTGCGAATTCTTACAGGTGCAATGTGTTTGGGTAAAGTGTGTCAGTTACTGTGGTGCCATGTGTTTGGGTGATGTGTGCCAGTGAGTGTGGTGCAATGTATTTGGATGATGTGTGTGTCAGTGAGTGTGATGCAATGTGTTTGGGTGATCTGTGTGACAGTGATTGTGGTGCAATGTTTTTGGGTGATGTGTGTCAGTGATTGTGGTGCAATGTGTTTGGGTGAACTGCCCAATGCATTACCGGCACCCGGCTGCCGACCATAGAGAACATCGACCAGAAACGCTGTTTACGGAGGTCACTGACCATCATCAAAGACCCTACCCACCCCAGCCACAGTCTGTTCGCCCCCCTGTGTAGGGGGTTTCTCTTGCTTGTTCTGGTCTCCTGCCAGGCTTTGTGCAATAATTACCCTTGAGTGGTTCGACCCACTCTCCCCTACGGTTCTAGACCTTGGACTTAGATGCAGAGACCTGTAGTGCAGAGAAAAGGACTCAATAGACCAGGTTGAATAGCACGAAATGGATGCTTTTATTTTTAAACAGTTTGAAGCATTACAAAATACATGTCATAGGCACAGATTAAAGTTACTACAATCATGCACAAATTTATGAACTTGACTCTATGGAAATGGGGAACACACGGCACGTCGAAAAAGGGGAAACACATTAAGATTTAACCTTACTCCCTCCCCTAATACCTAAACTAAGTTTCGACTTGAGGAACTCGGGATCATGTTCACCACTATCAGAATCGCAAAAGGAGGGGTTCGCAGCCTTTCTGGCACAGCTTTCCGTTGTCACGTGGATTTGGAAACTTCTGGCGCAGCTTGTTTTTCTCTCTCTCTCAGGCGATGAGGCAGCGGACACAGCCTCGGTGAGCGCTCATCATGGCTGAAATCCACTAAGTCTGTTGTGGATTTGGGTTCATGGAACAGAACAACACCTCGATGGGATGTTGAGGCACGGAAGTGCTAGGCCCGGAGTGTCCTTTTCTCCGGCCTGGATCGTCGTTTTCCCGAGGGTGTCTTCTCCTTCGGCCTGGGTCGTCGATGATCTCCCGACAACAGCACCCGGGCCACCCTTGTCGTCTTCCCATCATGGCCGAGCCTTGTCTGGCTGAACACCGACCACGTTGTCTTTTCACCGAAATTGTCCGTCCGAAGCGTCTTTAAAAAGAAGAAGCGTCTTGATCGATTCCGAAGCTACCGAGGTAGAAGAGGCGCTGATGGATTTTTCAAAATCCATATTTATACCCTTTTTGGGCCAGCCTTATCTCCCGCCAGATCATAGTCCAGTCTTTGTAAGATTTTGGCGGGCAGAAATCTCTGCAGGGGCGCTTTGTCTTGTAACGGGAGCCGGTGATAACTTAACTGGCCTTCCTGTCCGATAATGTCTTTTAATGTCTTTTACATTGTCACCGTGACTCGGTTCGCATATTGATCGGTCTGGAGATTTCCCTTGATGGCTGTTAAACGGTTTCTCCTTTGTACATTAAATGGGTTTAAGTGTTCATGCATTGTCCGCCCATATCTTGATGGGCCCCATCCTGCTTGCCTGAAACTGTCTTGTACTTAGAATCCATTGAATATGTATGCTGTTTCCCGGAGTTTCAGTTTCCCGATACTGGCTTTCGCGGGCTTACTGTCTTCAATCCACAAACCTGTCTGGCTTGCAGTAACAGAAATCAAATGGTCCAGAAACTGATCACGAGGCCTGGCGGCCATTTTGTATGCCCTTTTATCAAAGGTTTTTCTGTGCAAGCTTACTTTGGTCAATAAACTGTCTTATTTTATCCTGTTTTCTTGCGTGATTATTGCTGAAAATTTCGAATCTTACAGGCCTCCCTGTGATACTGATAGCTTGCTAGAGGTATCAATGATCCTTGGTGAGCAAATTATCCCTGATTCCCCACATCCAAACATTCCTGGCACTTAACTATCTATGACCCTCATGACCCATGCAGTTCCCATTTCCGAAAAAAACGAAAATTACCTTGTGCACATTTGGACAATCATAGGCAGTACTTCTTGAACTATAACACATTCATCTGTCAGATGTGCAGGGGTTGATACCCTCTTGCACCACCTGCATACACCTTTTATTAATCCAAAAATTTAACAACGACTAATAACATAACAATATTCGTATACTTAAAAAAAAACGCGCAAATGGCCAAAATCTAAAAATGAAGGGATGCCTAACTTTCAATACTAGCAGCTTAAAGTGGGGTGTCTTCTTCCCCCATTCGCACATAGCGTTCTCTCCATTCTCCTGTGTTCTCGTGCCCCTGGAGGCGTTTGCCTCTCTTGCAATGCACAAACAGCAAAAATATCAAAATTAAAACCTGACACACTACTAGGATGTGGGATGCTATTCTAATCCAGGCCGGGTCCTCTATGTTAGTGAACAAGTCCCACCATGGTGGGATGACTATGTCCAATATGTCTTTTCCTATCTCTAAAGTCTTCTGCTCCAGTGTGTAAAAATGTTTCTGTGAAACTATAACGGCTTTTAAAATCTTGGTGAGGTGTTCGGGAAGAGGGGGAATGACATAACCAAAATGCGCGACGAATCATTACAATTCCGTGAAATTCTCTTTTACAGTGAGGTGAACGGTGGAGGGTGCAGGAATGGGGACAATTCATTGTTGTGCCACTTGAACCTCGGCCCTGGGTTTGAAACAGAAACTGCTATCACTGATCGAACACCACTCATGCTGTCCGTAGCGGTAGTGAGGCGCTGCAGTGGTGACGCAGTATGTCCCACCCCCGATATATGCTACCTGCGGGGGCACATGGTCCTCTGCCATTGCCTCCATGGTGCAATTTATCGGCTTCACGCTAGCGGTTCTGAACCCGCACTGTGGTTTCAAAAAGGCATTCAAGTGCTGGGGACACAGGATGATGTGTGCTCCCCGGCCCCGACACCCCGAGAGGTCGGTGCCTGTCATCGTACGCTCCCATCTGATGATGTAAGGAGGACCACTGCGTAACGAATGTGCGCGCCCCCCTGAATGATTCCAATATTCTCCACCCTGTATACCGGGGTGGGCTTTGCTGCGGGACCCAACACCGGCATTCTTACCACTATTCCCATGATAGTATGATTCGAACGTCCATAGTCCACTGGGACTGGGTACGCTTCCACAGCTAGTCTGAGCTGGCATGGGCTTAATGCATTCTCAAAAGGGTGGAGCACTAGCAAGTGCTTGTTGCTGATCCAGGACGGGACCAATCCCTGTTTTAAATCCTCAAGATTACTGCGGCCCTCGCCCAGTAACCACGCCCCATATAGCACACAGGCCTCGTTTTGCGCAGCTTGATCGGACGCATTCCGATCCTCCTTAATGAGCGCATTTACCGTTCTCGCGTGTTTCTCCAGCTCAGCTATCATTTCCTTAAAGTGTAGTGTCATGGCCTGGTCTTCATGTAACTCAGAACCCACTACCTTATTTTCGTCTGTCAGTATGTTCCTTAACTGGGCTTTTAAACCGTAGATCTGTGTCTGCAGCTCCACGTTATCTAGAGCGTTGACGACAGATGTCCCGGTATTAAAAGCAGTGAATATGTCATTTACTGTACCCCTTCTTTGCCTCCCGACTCGATCCAAAACTTCTGGTGGTGTGGTGTATAATTTGTCTTTGTCGATGTCGGCAAAGTCAAACTCGTAAAACTGTCTAAACATTCGGGTTAACAGGACCTGGTATAATTGTTCCGTTTCTTTGGGACACCACTCCGGCAATCGTACCTCAGTGAGGTTTAAAATCACTGAGGCCACCGCGTAGTGTACCCCTTGGTACAGCACCTGACCGGTGGGTACCAATACTAAACCGTTCCCGGGTCCCCTGGTGGTGGTTGGGCACCCTTCTTTCTGGGCTAGTGCTACCAGAATCGTGGGCAGGGGCTTGCGTGGGCGGGTGATGAGTTCAGTGGCGTTTACCGGAATAGGGGAGTATGGGGCTCCGCACGCTCGATTGCTGACATCCCATCTCATCCCCTTTCCTTCATCCTGCCACTGCCTCTGGAAGAAGATGGATACGCCCTTGGGGCAAACGCGTTTTGAACCCCACATACAGACATATATTCCTTCATCTGGTTCCCACCATTTGTCCCAACACACACATAATTGTCCGTGAGTCCCCGTAATAGACCGATGGGTATTATTACCCAGTCGCTCCCACTCGACCGTAGAGTTCTTCATGTCCTTTCCCAGCTTTCGCAGCCACCACCATCGCCTTAGTGGTACGTTCCCATTACACACCAGACAGATCCTCTTTCCCACGGTAACGCTGACTCTGGGTGCAAGGATCCTCACCCGAGGGCACGTTAACGAAGTCTCTTGGTAGGCAAAACCGAAATTGCTGGAGTATTCCGCAGAATTCGTCCCCAGCCAACCTGGCCATCTCCCCTGGTGGAAGTAGGTGGCGGTTTCCTCAACCTCTCGCTCCCCTGTCCCATCCGTCGCGATGGGGGCCGTGTCCCCGGAACACCCGAAGATGATGACGTCCTTGGTGCGGCCTCGGTAGGCCCACCCGCACCCGATCACCACGAACACGATGAGAATCTTTTTCATCATATCCCAGGTTTCTGTAACCAATAAAATGATGTAGCCAGGCTCCCAATAGGTGCTGGCCTAATTAAATGGACGCGCGGGTTCCTAGACCCCGCTTCCAAACAAGCACACATACCGGGCAGACTTCAAAATTGTACTCTTAACATTTCTTAACACTGTAAACTTTATATTCCTTAAACTATCATCATAATTACCTAACTTAACTTATGTACAGCGCCGCCCTCCGCCGGGCGGCCTACTGAATTCCTGTGAGGGCTGCAGCGTGCCGCACCCTGTGGTGGGGCTGCACTGACCTTCGGCTTTGATCCCCCGCAGCCTGTCGCTGTTGAACGGGAACCATGCCTTTCTGGGGCTGCTCTAAACCGAGGTTGGGAAGGATGGGGAGAATCTGGCCAAAACTTTCTGGGGTGGGGCGCTCGAGTCGACCTACAAGGGGCTGCTTTGGGTGAGGCTCCCGGGGCTGATGGACCGGGGGTTGAGACTGTCACCGTCACAGCCTGTGGTTCCACCACAGCTGCCGGCTCCAGCTCCCCTCCCTCAGGCTCCGCCCCCCCGGGGCCGGGATTTGTGGCTTCCGACTCCACCTCACCTGTCCCTACAGGTAGTGAGTCTCCGCCCCCATTCCCTACCTCCCCCAAGCTTGAATCAAGGGCGGGATCGTCGTCCTCTGACTCTTCCTCCTCCGTGATTGGGTCTAAGGCGAGGTTGAGCTGTTCGGGCACTTCCTCGTCCGAATCCCAAATTAGAGGGGAGACCTCCCACTCCGATGGGGTGGCCCCTCCCTTCACGCAGGCTACTGTTCCAGCCTGTGTGGTCTGTGACTCTGTTACCGGCTGAGGATTTTTGTTCTCAGACCTGGTCCCTGTTGTTGGCCCTTGTGCACCCGATTTAAACAGTTTACACTGGTTAATGTGAAACCATTTGGTACGTCGAGGCACCTTCACTGCATAAACCATGGGGCTGGCCTTGTCTACAATGCTGTAAGGCCCCATGTACAATGGTTCAAAACTCCCTACCCTGGCATAGTTTCGGACCATGACCTGGCCTCCGACTACCCACTCTTGTTGCTTACGAGGTTCCAGTAACAGTCGATTTCCCTGATGCTGTCTTCCCATGTTCCCAGCCGCCTGCCCATAATTCTGTTTCAGGCGCTCCAAAAGGGTTTGGACGAATTTGTCTCGTTTCACCTCTCGGAGCTGGCCCTCAGTGAGCACCGGGGCTAGTACATGGGTGGGTGTTCGCATGGTCCTTCCAGTCATTAATTCGTGGGGGAATACCCCGTACTTTTGGACTGGCTGGCCCGGATCCCCATGAGGACTAAAGGCAGGACCTCCGCCCATTTCTGGGGCGAGCCCATTGTCTCTTTCCTCAGCTTTTCCTTGAGGGTCCGATTCATGCGTTCAACAATCCCGGATGACTGGGGATTGTATGCTACGTGCCACTTCCCCTCAATGCCCAAGAGCATGAGGGCGTTCTGCATTACTTGACCGGTGAACTGACTCCCTTGGTCGGACTCTACAAAACGGGGGAGTCCCCACCGTGAGAACACTTCCCGAATCAAGATCTTAGCAGTGCCCAGTGCCGTAGCTGTTATGCACGGGAAAGCTTCTACCCATTTGGTGAACACATCTACCAGGACAAGGCAGTACTTATATCCTCCCTGGGCGGCGGGCAGGGGCCCTATGTAGTCGACCTGAATCGACTGCCATGGTCCCTCTACCCTCCTGATGTGCCCCATGGGCACCTTCCTTTTGTGGGGGTCTGGGTTGTTTGCAGCGCACACAAGACAGCTTGTGCAGAAGTCGCGGACATCGTCCCGAAGTCCCGGCCACCATCCCGCCTGCTCTACCCGCTGCCAGGTAACCTCAGGCCCGGGGTGTCCCGCCCCTGGACCCTCGTGGACCAGTTGCAGGAATTCCCTCCGGTGCTGCTGTGGCACAACCCACTGTTCCTCCCGGAACAGCATGCCTTCTTTGACTGAGAGGGCTGCTGTACTGTATGGACCCTCTACCTGCTTGCCTTCTGTGATGGCTTTTAGGACTGTTTTTAGGGCGGGATCCAGGGTTTGGACGGTCTTTAGGTCTGGGGGCGGTGTCACCCCTGTGTTCCCTGGAGTTCCCTCCCTGCCTTGGATCGCTGCCACGGGTCCGGGTCCATAGGGGTCCCAGAGAATGCCGTTGCGGGCACCCTCCCTGGCTAGCGCATTCGCCTGCTGGTTGCCCTGACTGCGGGGTTCTGTGGTGGAATGAGCCTTCACCTTATGGATGAACACTTCCCCTTCCTCCCCGACAGCTGCCAGGATCTTTTCCAGCAAGGGCTTAACTGTTAAAGGCCGCCCGTCCGCGGAGGTATATCCGCGGCGGCACCAGATGGCGAGGTACTCCATACACGAATTGCATGTGAACATGCTGTCTGAGCAAATCATGTATGGGGTTGGGAAAATCTCGGGGTGGGTAACCACGTACGCCACCGCGGACAGTTCAGCCTGCTGTGCGCTCATAGTGCTGGGGAGCTTAATTGCCAGGTCAATGTTTGCCGCAGGGTCATAAACTCCACACCCTGTGAGTCGTTCGCCAGCAGATACAGTGCTGGAACCGTCTACGTAGATTTCGCGGCCTGTGGGGTGTATCCCGGCCCGTAAACCTATGTTGACCTCCCATACCTCTTCTACGGATCACCGATGGGCTGTTCCGGGATATACCATGTTGGCTGCGAGCTTCGGGTCGCAGAGACCTTTAACTTTGAGATCCATCTGGGAAAGGAGGAGGGTCCAGCGCGCAATCCGAGCGCTGCTTACGGTCCCATCCTTAATCCTTCCATCCAGAAGCATCTTTGTGGGGGTGTGATGGGTGAGGAGCGTGATAGGAGAGGTTCCTGTGAAGATCACTGATCTGTTCACAGCCCAATGCGTGGCCAGGAGATGCCGTTCGCAATTGGAGAAAATCCTCTCTACATCCGTGAGCACCCTGGAGGAATAAACTACCGGTCTCAGCTTGCCGTGCCGCTCCTGGAGCAGCACGGCGCTCAGGCTGTCCCCACTAGCGGCTACCTCCAGGAAAAACTCCTCTCCCCTATCTATGGCCCCTAAGGCTGGCGCGGTCTGCAGATCTCTTTTCAACTTCTCAAATGCTGCCTGTCACCCCTCATCCCAAGACCACTCGATCCCCTTGTGTAAGAGTCGGAGTAGCGGGGCTGCTGTGGCAGCATAGTCCTCGATGAAATCTCTGCAGTACCCGGTCAATCCCAAAAAGGACCTTACGCCCGTTACTGTGTTGGGGATCGGCAGATCTTGTACTGATTCCCTTCTGGCCTTATCTATGGCTCTTTGTCCAGCGCGGATGGCCAGACCCAGGAATTTGACTTCCTGCTGGCCGATCTGTGCTTTCTTTGGGTTTACTTTGAAACCCTTCCTTTCTAGCAGCTCCAATAATTCGGCTAATAGTGGGCCGTGCTCCTCCCTTGTGTCCGTGAACAGGAGTAAGTTGTCCACATACTGTACTATCTGGTTGGGCTGGGTAAATTCTTTTAAACTCCCCGCCATGCATTGATGGAAAATGCTGGGGCTGTTGTGAAAACCCTGTGGCAAGCAGTTCCAAGTGTACTGTTGCCCTTTGAAAGTAAAGGCAAACTTGTATTGATCCTCCCGCCGCAGCGGAATGGACCAAAAACCGTTCGAGATATCCAGCACCGTGAACGTGGTCGCTGATGCTGGAATACTCCCTATTAGGTCTGCAACTGCTGCTACCGTGGGCGCGCAGGCTGGGATGTTACTATTGAGGACTCTGTAGTCCACCGTGGCTCTCCACGAATTGTCCGGCTTCTTTACCGGCCCTAAGGGGGAGTTCACGTGAGTGGCTATTGGTCTCAATACGCCCTGCTGCACCAATGAAGATATTGCGGTCTCCATGTCGGGTTCTGCCTCCTTGGGGAAGTTATACTGCTTTTGGGGTCGGATCATGGGGTCCCCGTCTACGCTGACTTCAAACCCAGTGACTCTCCCACAGTCGTGCTTGTGGGTGGCAAACGCGGTCAGACTTTCCGACACACGCGCCTGCAAGTCCGTTGGGACGTTCGTTACCATGAGCTCGAGATCGTAACCTCCTGATGGCTTCATGGTGCACAGGGCCCCCTTTTCTTCCCTCCCTGGGATTACAACTATCTTACCTAAACCGCTCTCAGCTCCCCAGAGACAGTGATTTCTCAGGTCCACGAGGATCCCGTGTTCCACCAAGAAATCAGCCCCGAGGATGCCTTTTCCACCCCCCTCACTCCACTTCAATAGGATACACGTCCATGTGGTGTGGAGTGCTCTCAAATGAATGGAGAGCAGGATGGAGTACGCGCCAGCCTGTTCTCTGCCTGTGAAACCCGCTACTGAGAATGGAGCCTGGGTGGACAGAGGTGAGGCAAAAGGTCTAGCTGTGTGGATCACGGTGCACGAAGCTCCCGTATCCAACAGGTAACTACCCTTTTCCCTTTCCACCTCCATTTCCACCACAGGTCTTCTCCAGGCGCCATAGCGGAGCGGACACAAGTAGACGGGCTGCGCAGGCGTCAGTCATTTAGGTGCTTCGGTTGGGGTCTCGGGAGCGATAGGGCTGTTGGCGACTGCTACCTTCCCCTGCGAGGTCATCAGAGACCGCATAGTCTCTAAAATTGACTCAATCGTAGCGGGATCCACAACCGCATCGCCTCCTGTTGCTGGGGCAGGGGCTATGGTTGGGTTTTGGGCTGGTGCTGGGGCAACGGTCTGGGCTTGGGCTTGGGCTTGGGCTGCGGGGAATCTCCCTCTATTATCCTTCCATGGATTTCTACAGTCCTTGCGCCAATGACCCTCCTTCCCCACCCGTAACAACTGCTTTTGGCTTGGGGAGGGCGATTCCCCTCCTGATGCCATTCCTTCTTAGCAGAAGCTGTGGGCCTTATCTCATGTACCTTTCCTTTTAAAACAGGCGTTTTCCTACCCTTGTTGTTCCTGTAACTGATCGTGAGCTGATCGAGCACTACGTCTTCCGTGGAGCGGGCGTTAGTGGGGTCAAACCATGCTTTGGCCTGCTCCCTCACTATTGGCAAGCAACCTGCTACCAGGCACCAGAGCCAATGAGCCCTTTGTTCACCATTTAGCGCATTCCGGTCCAGTCCTCCCGGGCAGCTGCGTCGATACACGGGCCACAACCTTCCGGCGAAAGCCCGTGGGGGTTCTCCTTCTAGCTGCACTGTCTTTTCTAATCAGAGGAACGGAGTTCCGTCACCCTCTCCTATAACCTCCAGGATCTCGTCCCGTAACAACCCATATTCCCTGTGCCCTCTCTTGCTCTCGTCAGGGAGACACTGGAGGAGCGAGCTGTCCAGGGAGAACAGCAGCATCTTAGACTGTTCATCCCCGTCGCAGTCATTAACAGCTGCGGTCTGCTCTACGTCCCTAAAATGGACGGAGGGATCTCCTGACTCGGAGAGTTTTGGGATGTGACTTATCATTGCCCTCAGCTGTTGTGCGCTGTGGGGCATTATGATCTGATTCACAAGGGGTCCGTCCTCGCCATTGTCTTCGTTCGGACCGAGCCTCCGGTGTCTAGTTGGACACATCGGCGCCGGCCCCGAATCTACTATCTGGTGTTGCTCTACCTCAAGAATCTCTTCATCTACCGTCTCCGTTTCCTTTCCCGGAGTCCAAGACTCATCATAAGCAGGAGGCGCAGAGGGTTCAGGGGTTGGTTCCTGAACTATCTCTTGTGGAATCGGTCTTTTGGATTCCTTGGCTAGCAATAGCTGGCTCGCTGGTGGGTTTATGAGACACACCAACCCGTTTGCCTTGGCTAGGGCCATTCTCAGGTCCTCTTGCTCCCGGCGGCAGCGCTGTGGTCGGTGCTCTCTGGTCTATCCTCCATGGCCATCTTATATGCTGCCCTGGCTCCCAGAAGTTTTTCCTCTTGGGTCTCTATTTGCTTAGCTAGACGGAAACACCTTTCTCTCATTCTACCTTCACAGGCCTTGGCTTCAACGACCTGACATTTTAAATACTCTACCCGGGTTTCATGGCGGTGAGTTGTGGATTGGCGTTCCTGATTCAGCGCGTTAAGCGATTCAATCAGTTTTTGACCTCCCGCAACCTTTTCCTCTACTTCTGTAAGCAACCCTTTGATCTGGGCTGTCTGTGCTCCAACGACTTGGTCCAAAAGCTGGACTTGCTTCTTGTAGCACATCAGCCAGACCGCCTTTTCTACAGATTTCTTATGCTCTTTACCCTCTGTCCACTTGATGGCTGCGTCTAGCGGGCGCCTATCCCTTAATAGGTCAGATATCCATTGTTTTGTGAGGTTTACCTTTCCAAAAACATAATCCGCTATTTTTTCATCCATCACATTTCGTTTATTCAGACCTTGATCTAACACACTACTTTCCTGCTGCCAAGGTCCTGCCGCGGTCGCCATTTCTGTAGGGGGCTTCGCTTGCTCGTTCTGGTCTCCTGCCAGGCTTTGTGCAATAATTACCCTTGAGTGGTTCGACCCACTCTCCCCTACGGTTCTAGACCTTGGACTTAGATGCAGAGAACTGTAGTGCAGAGAAAAGGACTCAATAGACCAGGTTGAATAGCACGAAATGGATGCTTTTATTTTTAAACAGTTTGAAGCATTACAAAATACATGTCATAGGCACAGATTAAAGTTACTACAATCATGCACAAATTTATGAACTTGACTCTATGGAAATGGGGAACACACGGCACGTCGAAAAAGGGGAAACACATTACGATTTAACCTTACTCCCTCCCCTAATACCTAAACTAAGTTTCGACTTGAGGAACTAAGGATCATGTTCACCACTATCAGAATCGCAAAAGGAGGGGTTCGCAGCCTTTCTGGCACAGCTTTCCGTCGTCACGTGGATTTGGAAACTTCTGGCACAGCTTGTTTTTCTCTCTCTCTCAGGCGATGAGGCAGTGGACACAGCCTCGGTGAGCGCTCGTCATGGCTGAAATCCACTAAGTCTGTTGTGGATTTGGGTTCATGGAACAGAACAACACCTCGATGGGATGTTGAGGCACGGAAGTGCTAGGCCCGGAGTGTCCTTTTCTCCGGCCTGGATCATCGTTTTCCCGAGGGTGTCTTCTCCTTCGGCCTGGGTCGTCGATGATCTCCCAACAACAGCACCCGGGCCACACTCGTCGTCTTCCCGTCGTGGCCGAGCCTTGTCTGGCTGAACACCGACCACGTTGTCTTTTCACCGAAATTGTCCGTCCGAAGCGTCTTTAAAAAGAAGAAGCATCTTGATCGACTCCGAAGCTACCGAGGTAGAAGAGGCGCTGATGGACTTTTCAAAATCCATATTTATACTCTTTTTGGGCCAGCCTTATCTCCCGCCAGATCATAGTCCAGTCTTTGTAAGATTTTGGTGGGCAGAAATCTCTGCAGGGGCGCTTTGTCTTGTAACGGGAGCCGGTGATAACTTAACTGGCCTTCCTGTCCAATAATGTCTTTTAATGTCTTTTACACTGTCACCGTGACTCGGTTCGCATATTGATCGGTCTGGAGATTTCCCTTGATGGCTGTTAAACGGTTTCTCCTTTGTACATTAAATGGGTTTAAGTGTTCATGCATTGTCCACCCATATCTTGATGGGCCCCGTCCTGCTTGCCTGAAACTGTCTTGTACTTAGAATCCATTGAATATGTATGCTGTTTCCCGGAGTTTCAGTTTCCCGATACTGGCTTTCGCGGGCTTACTGTCTTCAATCCACAAGCCTGTCTGGCTTGCAGTAACAGAAATCAAATGGTCCAGAAACTGATCACGAGGCCCGGCGGCCATTTTGTATGCCCTTTTATCAAAGGTTTTTCTGTGCAAGCTTACTTTGGTCAATAAACTGTCTTATTTTATCCTGTTTTCTTGCGTGATTATTGCTGAAAATTTCGAATCTTACACCTGCCATCTGGGAGACGCTACAGATGCATTCGCAGCCGAACGAACAGATTTAGGAACAGCTTCTTTCCCAGGGCTGTCATCCTACTGAACTCCACAAATAAACACTAAAGCCTGCACATCTGCCAATGCACTTTATTCTGTTTATGTTAATGAATTACAAGCCAAATGAATGTTGAATGTTTAAATGTCTTAATCTAAATGTACACTCTCGGGAGCCGCAAGCCTACATTTCGTTGTACTGCACTTGTGCACTAACAATGACAATAAAGTTTATTATTATTAATATTATTATTATTATGTGTTTGGGTGACGTGTGTGTCAGTGAGTGTGGTGCAATGTGTTTGGGTGATGTGTGTGACAATGATTGTGGTGCAATGTGTTTAGGTGATGTGTGTGTCAGTGAGTGTGGTGCAATGAGTTTGGATGATTTTTGTGTCAGTGAGTGTGGTGCAATGTGTTTCGGTGGTGCCTGTGTCAGTGAGTGTGGTGCAATGTGTTTGGTTGATGTGTATGTCAGTGAGAGTGGAGTAATGTGTTTTGGTGATGTGTGTATCATTGAGTGCGGAGAAATCTGTTTGGGAGATGTGTGCGTAAGTGAGTGTGGTGGAAGGCGTTTGGGACATGTGTGTGTATCAGTGAGTGTGGTGCAATTTGTTTGGGTGATGTGTGTTTCAGTGAGTGAGGTGCAATATGTTTGGGTGTTGTGTGTGTCAGTGAGTGTGATGCAATGTGTTTGGGTGTTATGTGTCAGTGAGTGTAGTGCAATGTGTTTGAGTGATGTGTGTGTCAGTGTGTGTGGTGCAATGTGTTTGGGTGTTGTGTGTGTCAGTGAGTGTGATGCAATGTATTTGCGTGTCGTATGTGTCGGTGAGTGTGAGGCAATGTGTTGAGGTGAAGTGTGTCAGTGAGTGTGATGCAATGTGTATGGTGGTTGTATGTGTTACTGAGTGTGGTGCAATATGTTTGGGTGAAGTGTGTCAGTGAGTGTGATGCAATGTGTATGGTGGTTATATGTGTCACTGAGTGTGGTGCGATGTATTTGTGTGAAGTGTGTCAGTGAGTGTGATGCAATGTGTATGGTGGTTGTATGTGTCACTGAGTGTGGTGCAATGTGTTTGGGTGAAGTATGTCAGTGAGTGTGGTGCAATGTGTTTGGGTGATATGTGTCAGTGAGTGTGGTGCAATGTGTTTGGGCGATGTATGTCAGTTCGTGTGGTGCAATGTGTTTGGGTGCAATATGTGTCAGTAATTGTGGTGCAATGTCTTTGGGTGATGTGTGGCAGTTCATGTGGTGCAATGTGTTTGGATGATGTGTTTGTCAGTTTGTGTGGTGCAGTGTGTTTGGGTGATGTGTGTCAGTGAGTGTGGGGCAATGTGTTTGGGTGATTTGTGTGTCAGTGATTGTGGTGCAATGTGTTTGGGTGATGTGTGTGTCAGTGAGTGTGGTGCAATGTGTTTGGTTGATGTGTGTGTCAGTGAGAGTGGAGCAATGTGTTTTGGTGATGTGTGTATCATGGAGTGCAGAGAAATCTGTTTGGGAGATGTGTGCGTAAGTGAGTGTGGTGGAAGGCGTTTGGGACATGTGTGTGTATCAGTGAGTGTGATGCAATGTGTTTGGGTGTTATTTGTCAGTGAGTGTAGTGCAATGTGTTTGGGTGAAGTGTGTCAGTGAAAGTGGTGCAATGTGTTTGGGTGCTGTATGTGTCAGTGAGTGTGGTGCATTGTGTTTTGGTGAAGTATGCCAGTGAGTGTGGTGCAATGTGTTTGGGTGAAGTGTGTCAGTTACTGTGGTGCCATGTGTTTGGGTGATGTGTGTCAGTGAGTGTGGTGCAATGTGTTTATGTGAAGTATGTCAGTGAGTGTGGTGCAATGTATTTGGATGATGTGTGTGTCAGTGAGTGTGGTGCAATGTGTTTGGGTGATCTGTGTGACAGTGATTGTGGTGCAATGTGTTTGGGTGATGTGTGTCAGTGATTGTGGTGCAATGTGTTTGGGTGAACTGCCCAACGCATTACCGGCACCCGGCTGCCGACCATAGAGAACATCGACCAGAAACGCTGTTTACGGAGGTCACTGACCATCATCAAAGACCCTACCCACCCCAGCCACAGTCTGTTCGCCCCCCTGCCATCAGGGAGATGCTAAAGATGCATTCGCAGCCGAACGAACAGATTTAGGAACAGCTTCTTTCCCAGGGCAGTCATCCTACTGAACTCCACAAATAAACTCTAAAGCCTGCACATCTGCTAATGCACTTTATTATGTTTATGTTTATGTATCACAAGCCAAATGAATGTTGAATGTTTAAATGTCTTAATCTAAATGTACACTCTCAGGAGCCGCAAGCCTACATTTCGTTGCACTGCACTTGTGCACTAACAATGACAATAAAGTTGATTATTATTATTATTATGTGTTTGGGTGATGTGGGTGTCAGTGAGTGTGGTGCAATGTGTTTGGGTGATGTGTGTGACAGTGATTGTGGTGCAATGTGTTTAGGTGATGTGTGTGTCAGTGAGTGTGGTGCAATGTGTTTGGGTGATGTGTGTGACAGTGATTGTGGTGCAATGTGTTTAGGTGATGTGTGTGTCAGTGAATGTGGTGCAATGTGTTTGGGTGATGTTTGTCAGTGAGTGTGGTGCAATGTGTTTGGCTGATGTTTGTCAGTGAGTGTGGTGCAATGTGTTTGGGTGAAGTATGTCAGTTAGTGTGCTGCCACGTGTTTGGGTGCTGTGTGTGTCAGTGAGTGTGGTGCAATGTGTTTGGGTGATGTGTGTGTCAGTGAGTGTGGTGCAATGTGTTTGGGTGATGTGTGTGACAGTGATTGTGGTGCAATGTGTTTAGGTGATGTGTGTGTCAGTGAGTGTGGTGCAATGTGTTTGGGTGATGTGTGTGTCAGTGAGTGTGGTGCAATGTGTTTGGGTGATGTGTGTGACAGTGATTGTGGTGCAATGTGTTTAGGTGATGTGTGTGTCAGTGAGTGTGGTGCAATGTGTTTGGATGATTTTTGTGTCAGTGAGTGTGGTGCAATGTGTTTGGGTGGTGTCTGTGTCAGTGAGTGTGGTGCAATGTGTTTGGTTGATGTGTGTGTCAGTGAGAGTGGAGCAATATGTTTTGGTGATGTGTGTATCATTGAGTGCGGAGAAATCTGATTGGGAGATGTGTGCGTAAGTGAGTGTGGTGGAAGGCGTTTGGGACATGTGCGTGTATCAGTGGGTGTGGTGCAATTTGTTTGGGTGATGTGTGTTTCAGTGAGTGAGGTGCAATATGTTTGGGTGTTGCGTGTGTCAGTGAGTGTGATGCAATGTGTTTGGGTGTTATGTGTCAGTGAGTGTAGTGCAATGTGTTTGGGCGATGTATGTCAGTGATAGTGCTGCAATGTGTTTGGGTGTTATGTGTCCGTGAGTGTGGTGCAATGTGTTTGAGTGATGTGTGTGTCAGTGAGTGTGATGCAATGTATTTGCGTTTCGTATGTGTCGGTGAGTGTGAGGCAATGTGTTGAGGTGAAGTGTGACAGTGAGTGTGATGCAATGTGTATGGTGGTTGTATGTGTCACTGAGTTTGGTGCAATGTGTTTGGGTGAAGTGTGTCAGTGAGTGTGATGCAATGTGTATGGTGGTTGTATGTGTCACTGAGTGTGGTGCAATGTGTTTGGGTGATGTGTGTGGCAGTGAGTGTGGTTCAATATGATTGGGTGATGTGTGTCAATGAGTGTGGTGCAAAGTGTTTGGTTGAAATGTGTCAGTGAGTGTGATGCAATATATTTGGGTGTTGTATGTGTCAGTGAGTGTGGTGCAATGTGTTTGGTTGATGTGTGTGTCAGTGAGAGTGGAGCAATGTGTTTGTGTGTTGTTTGTGGCAATGAGTGCGGTGCAATCTGTTTGGGTGTTGTATGTGTCAGTGAGTGTGGTGCAATGTGTTTGGGTTAATTGTGTCAGTGAGTGTGGTGCAATGTGTTTGGGTGTTATGTGTCAGTGAGTGTAGTGCAATGTGTTTTATGTTGTCTGTGCCAGTGATTGTGTTGCAATGTGTTTGGGTGTTATGTGTCCGTGAGTGTGGTGCAATGTGTTTTAGTGATGTGTGTGACAGTGAGTGTGGTGCAATGTGTTTGGGTGTTGTGTGTGTCAGTGAGTGTGATGCAATGTGTTTGGGTGTTTTGTGTGTCAGTGATTGTGGTGCAATGTGTTTGGATGATGTGTGTGTCAGTGAGTGTGGTGCAATGTGTTTGGGTGATGTGTGTTAGTTCGTGTGGTGCAATGTATTTGGGTGATTTGTGTGTCAGTGTGGTGCAGGGTGTTTGGGTGATGTGTGTCAGCGAATGTGGTGCAATGGGTTTGGGTGTTATGTGTCCGTGAGTGTGGTGCAATGTGTTTGAGTGATGTGTGTATCAGTGAGTGTGGTGCAATGTGTTTGGGTGTTGTGTGTGTCAGTGAGTGTGGTGCAATGTGTTTGCGTGTTGCATGTGTCGGTGAGTGTGGTGCAATGTGTTTGGCTGATGTGTGTCAGTGAGTGTGATGCAATGTGTATGGTGGTTGTATGTGTCAGTGAGTGTGATGCAATGTGTATGGTGGTTGTATGTGTCACTGAGTGTGGTGCAATGTGTTTGGGTGAAGTGTGTCAGTGAGTGTGATGCAATGTGTATGGTGGTTATATGTGTCACTGAGTGTGGTGCAATGTGTTTGGGTGAAGTGTGTCAGTGAGTGTGATGCAATGTGTATGGTGGTTATATGTGTCACTGAGTGTGGTGCAATGTGTTTGGGTGATATGTGTCAGTGAGTGTGGTGCAATGTGTTTGGGCGATGTGTATCAGTTCGTGTGGTGCAATGTGTTTGGGTGCAATATGTGTCAGTGATTGTGGTGCAATGTGTTTGGGTGATGTGTGGCAGTTCATGTGGTGCAATGTGTTTGGATGATGCGTTTGTCAGTTCGTGTGGTGCAGTGTGTTTGGGTGATGTGTGTCAGTGAGTGTGGGGCAATGTGTTTGGGTGAAGTGTGTCAGTGAGTGTGGTGCAATGTGTTTGGGTGATTTGTGTGTCAGTGATTGTGGTGCAATGTGTATGGGTGATGTGTGTGTCAGTGAGTGTGGTGCAATGTGTTTGGGTGATTTGTGTGTCAGTGAGTGTGGTGCAATGTGTTTGGTTGATGTGTGTGTCAGTGAGAGTGGAGCAATGTGTTTTGGTGATGTGTGTATCATTGAGTGCGGAGAAATCTGTTTGGGAGATGTGTGCGTAAGTGAGTGTGGTGGAAGGAGTTTGGGACATGTGTGTGTATCAGTGAGTGTGATGCAATGTGTTTGGGTGTTATTTGTCAGTGAGTGTAGTGCAATGTGTTTGGGCGAAGTGTGTCAGTGATAGTGGTGCAATGTGTTTGGGTGTTATGTGTCCGTGAGTGTGGTGCAATGTGTTTGAGTGATGTGTGTGTCAGTGAGTGTGGTGCAATGTGTATCGGTGATGTGTGTGTCAGTGAGTGTGATGCAATGTATTTGCGTGTCATAGGTGTCGGTGAGTGTGAGGCAATGTGTTGAGGTGAAGTGTGTCAATGAGTGTGATGCAATGTGTATGGTGGTTGTATGTGTCACTGAGTGTGGTTCAATGTGTTTGGGTGAAGTATGTCAGTGAGTGTGGTGCAATGTGTTTGGGTGAAGTGTGTCAGTTACTGTGGTGCCATGTGTTTGGGTGATGTGTGTCAGTGAGTGTGGTGCAATGTGTTTATGTGAAGTGTGTCAGTGAGTGTGGTGCAATGTATTTGGATGATGTGTGTGTCAGTGAGTGTGGTGCAATGTGTTTGGGTGATGTGTGTGACAGTGATTGTGGTGCAATGTGTTTAGGTGATGTGTGTGTCAGTGAGTGTGGTGCAATGTGTTTGGATGATTTTTGTGTCAGTGAGTGTGGTGCAATATGTTTGGGTGGTGTCTGTGTCAGTGATTGTGGTGCAATGTGTTTGGTTGATGAGTGTGTCAGTGAGAGTGGAGCAATATGTTTTGGTGATGTGTGTATCATTGAGTGCGGAGAAATCTGATTGGGAGATGTGTGCATAAGTGAGTGTGGTGGAAGGCGTTTGGGACATGTGTGTGTATCAGTGGGTGTGGTGCAATTTGTTTGGGTGATGTGTGTTTCAGTGAGTGAGGTGCAATATGTTTGGGTGTTGCGTGTGTCAGTGAGTGTGATGCAATGTGTTTGGGTGTTATGTGTCAGTGAGTGCAGTGCAATGTGTTTGGGCGATGTATGTCAGTGATAGTGCTGCAATGTGTTTGGGTGTTATGTGTCCGTGAGTGTGGTGCAATGTGTTTGAGTGATGTGTGTGTCAGTGAGTGTGGTGCAATGTGTTTGGGTGTTGTATGTGTCACTGAGTGTGGTGCAATGTGTTTGGGTGAAGTATGTCACTGAGTGTGGTGCAATGTGTTTGGCTGATGTGTGTGGCAGTGAGTGTGGTTCAATATGATTGGGTGATGTGTGTCATTGAGAGTGGTGCAATGTGTTTGGGTTAATTGTGTCAGTGAGTGTGGTGCAATGTGTTTGGGTGTTATGTGTCAGTGAGTGTAGTGCAATGTGTTTTATGTTGTCTGTGCCAGTGATTGTGTTGCAATGTGTTTGGGTGTTATGTGTCCGTGAGTGTGGTGCAATGTGTTTGTGTGTTGTGTGTGGCAATGAGTGTGGTGCAATCTGTTTGGGTGTTGTATGTGTCAGTGAGAGTTGTGCAATGTGTTTGGGTTAATTGTGTCAGTGAGTGTGGTGCAATGTGTTTGGGTGTTTTGTGTGTCAGTGATTGTGGTGCAATGTGTTTGGATGATGTGTGTGTCAGTGAGTGTGGTGCAATGTGTTTGGGTGATGTGTGTTAGTTCGTGTGGTGCAATGTGTTTGGGTGATTTGTGTGTCAGTGTGGTGCAGGGTGTTTGGGTGATGTGTGTCAGTGAATGTGGTGCAATGGGTTTGGGTGTTATGTGTCCGTGAGTGTGGTGCAATGTGTTTGAGTGATGTGTGTGTCAGTGAGTGTGGTGCAATGTGTTTGGGTGTTGTGTGTGTCAGTGAGTGTGATGCAATGTGTTTGCGTGTTGCATGTGTCGGTGAGTGTGGTGCAATGTGTTTGGCTGATGTGTGTCAGTGAGTGTGGTGCAATGTGTTTGGTTGATGTGTGTCTGTGAGTGTGGTGCATTGTGATTGGGTGAACTATTTCAGTGAGTGTGGTGCAATGTGTTTGGTTGATATGTGTCAGTGAGTGTGGTGCAATGTGTTTGGGTGAAGTGTGTGTCAGTGATTGTGGTGCAATGTGTTTGGGTGATGTGTGTCAGTTTTTGTGGTGCAATGTGTTTGGGTGAAGTGTGTGTCAGTGATTGTGGTGCAATGTGTTTGGGTGATGTGTGTCAGTTTTTGTGGTGCAATGTGTTTGGATGATGTGTGTGTCAGTGATTGTGGTGCAATGTGTTTGGGTGATGTGTGTCAGTGAGTGTGGTGCCATGTGTTTGGGTGATTTGTGTGACAGTGATTGTGGTGCAATGTGTTTGGATGATGTGTGTGTCAGTGATTGTGGTGCAATGTGTTTGGGTGATGTGTGTCAGTGAGTGTGGTGCCATGTGTTTGGGCGATTTGTGTGTCAGTGAGTGTGATGCAATGTGTATGGTTGTTGTATGTGTCACTGAGTGTGGTGCAATGTGTTTGGGTGAAGTATGTCAGTGAGTGTGGTGCAATGTGTTTGGCTGATGTGGGTCAGTGAGTGTGGTGCAATGTGTTTGGTTGTTGTATGTGTCACTGAGTGTGCTGTAATGTGTTTGGGTGAAGTATGTCAGTGAGTGTGGTGCAATGTGTTTGGCTGATGTGGGTCAGTGAGTGTGGTGCAATGTGTTTGGTTGATGTCTGTCAGTGAGTGTGGTGCAATGTGTTTGGGTGAAGTATGTCAGTGAGTGTGATGCAATGTGTTTGGGTGATTTGTGTGTCAGTGATTTTGGTGCAGTGTGTTTGGGTGATGTGTGTCAGTGAGTGTGGAGCAATGTGTTTGGGTGTTGTGTGTGTCAATGAGTATGGGGCAATGTGTTTGGGTGAAGTGTGTCAGTGAGTGTGGTGCAATGTGTTTGGGTGATTTGTGTGTCAGTGATTGTGTTGCAATGAATTTTGGTGATGTGTGTCAGTGAGTGGAGTGCAATGTGTTTGGGTGATGTGTGTGACAGTGATTGTGGTGCAATGTGCTTGGGTGATGTTTGTACATGATTGTGGTGCAATGTGTAGTGTATGTAAGAGGAGAACTACTTTTTACAGCTCCTGTATACTGCAGTACCGGCAGTGACCACACCTGTATATAAACCCTGAGTAGGGATCTGTACAGTTAGTTTTAGAGAAACCCACAAATGTACGAAGAGATGTTGAGAATAATCAATTCCAGCACATCAATGAGAAGCCGACAAGGAGCTTCAATTTAGGGCAACCAGTCTTGGCCCGCGACTACCGAACAGAAAAATGGCAGCCAGGAACGATATGCACACGGCAGGGGACACTAATGTACACAATGGATGTTGGGGAGAACATTGTGAGACGCCATGTTGACCAGATTCTAGAGTCACAGGAACGAGTCAACCCAATGTCTCGTGTACCTGGTGATGCACCCAACATACAGGTAGCATCTACCCCAGAAACATTAGCATCGGAAGCTGATGAACCAACCAATGACAGGGGGCCAGAATCGCCTCCGCACCAAGAGCAAGACACTCAGGAAAGGCGCTATCCAGAAAGGATCAGGAAGCCGCCCCAAAGACTGAATTTATAAATAGACTATTTTCAGTTAATGTTGCATGTTAAAAGTGTTAATTGTAATTAGTTGATATTTACTTGTTAAATGAATGTTATGGTACTGTTAATCTAAAAGGGGAGGAATTGTAGTGTATGTACCTTTAAGGGGAGAACTACATTTTACAGCTCCTGTATACTGTAGTACTGGCAGTGACCACACCTGAAAAAAAACCTGAGTAGCGATCTGTACAGATAGTTTTAGAGTAACCCTCATCCAGTAAACACCTGTTGATTGTTCCCTGCAGTCTCTTGTCTAATTATTGAAGGACACACAACATCAAGATACACGGATCTAACACAATGTATTTGGGTGATGTGTGTCAGTGAGTGTGGTGCAATGTGTTTGGATTATTTGTGTCAGTGAGGGTGGTGCAATGTGCTTGGGTGAAGTGGGTTCCAGTGAGTGTGGTGCAATGTGTTTGGGTGAAGTGTGTCAGTGAGTGTGATGCAAGGTGTTTGGGTGTTGACTGGCAGTGAGTTTGGTTCAATGTGGTTGGCTGATGTGTGTCAAAGAGTGTGGTGCAATGTGTTTGGGTGTTGTGTGTTTCAGTGAGTGTGGTGCAATGTGTTTGGGTGAAATGTGTCAGTGAGTGTGGTGAAATGTGTATGGTTGTTGTATGTGTCACTGATTATGGTGCAATGTGTTTGGGTGAAGTGTGTGAGTGAGTGTGATGCAATGTGTTTCAGTGATGTGTGTGCCAGTGAGTGTGGTGCAATATTTTTGGGTGATGTGTGTGTCAGTGATTGTGGTGCAATGTGTTGGGGTGAAGCGTGACAGTGAGTGTGGTGCAATGTGTTTGGGTGAAGTGTGTCAGTGAGTGTGGTGCAATGTGTTTGGGTGAAGTGTGTCAGTGAGTGTGGTGCAATGTCTTTGGGTGAAGTATGTCACTGAGTGTGGTGCAATGTGTTTGGGTGTAGTGTGTCAGTGAGTGTGGTGCAATGTGTTTGGGTGAAGTGTGTCAGTGAGTGTGGTGCATTGTGTTTGGGTGAAATGTGTCAGTGGGTGCGGTGCAATGCGTTTGGCTGTTGTGTGTGTCAGTGAGTGTGGTGCAATGAGTTTGTGTGAAGTGTGTCAGTGAGTGTGGTGCAATGTGTTTGGCTGTTGTGTGTGTCAGTGAGTGTGGTGCAATATGTTTGGGTGAAGTGCGTCAGTGAGTGTGGTGCAATGAGTTTGGGTGAAGTGTGTCAGTGAGTGTGATGCAATGTTTCTCAGTGATGTGTGTGACAGTGATTGTGATGCAAAGTGTTTAGGTGATGTGTGTGTCACTGAGTGCGGTGCAATGTGTTTGGGTGACATGTGTCAGTTAGTGTGGTTCAATGTGTTTTGGTGATGTGTGTGTCAGTGGGTGTGGTTCCATGTGGTTGGGTGATGTGTGTAAGTGAGTGTGGTGCAATGTGTTTGGGTGATGTGTGTCAGTGAGTGTGGTGCAATGTGTTTGGGTGAAGTGTGTCAGTGAGTGTGGTGCAATGTGTTTGGGTGAAGTGTGTCAGTGAGTGTGGTACAATGTGTTTTGTTGATGTGTGTATCAGTGAGTGTGGTGCAATGTGTTTTAGTGATGTGTGTGTCAGTGAGTGTGGTGCAAAGTGTTTGGGTGTTGTGTGTGTCAGTGAGTGTGATGCAATGTGTTTGGCTGATGTGTGTCAGTGAGTGTGGTGCAATGTGTTTGGGTGATATGTGTCAGTGAGTGTGGTGCAATGTGTTTGGGTGTTTTGTGTGTCAGTGATTGTGGTGCAATGTGTTTGGATGATGTGTGTGTCAGTGAGTGTGGTGCAATGTGTTTGGGTGATGTGTGTTAGTTCGTGTGGTGCTATGTGTTTGGGTGATTTGTGTGTCAGTGTGGTGCAGGGTGTTTGGGTGATGTGTGTCAGTGAATGTGGTGCAATGGGTTTGGGTGTTATGTGTCCGTGAGTGTGGTGCAATGTGTTTGAGTGATGTGTGTGTCAGTGAGTGTGGTGCAATGTGTTTGGGTGTTGTGTGTGTCAGTGAGTGTGATGCAATGTGTTTGCGTGTTGCATGTGTCGGTGAGTGTGGTGCAATGTGTTTGGCTGATGTGTGTCAGTGAGTGTGATGCAATGTGTATGGTGGTTGTATGTGTCACTGAGTGTGGTGCAATGTGTTTGGGTGAAGTGTGTCAGTGAGTGTGATGCAATGTGTATGGTGGTTGTATGTGTCACTGAGTGTGGTGCAATGTGTTTGGGTGAAGTATGTCAGTGAGTGTGGTGCAATGTGTTTAGGTGATATGTGTCAGTGAGTGTGGTGCAATGTGTTTGGGCGATGTGTATCAGTTCATGTGGTGCAATGTGTTTGGGTGCAATATGTGTCAGTGATTGTGGTGCAATGTGTTTGGGTGATGTGTGGCAGTTCATGTGGTGCAATGTGTTTGGATGATGCGTTTGTCAGTTCGTGTGGTGCAGTGTGTTTGGGTGATGTGTGTCAGTGAGTGTGGGGCAATGTGTTTGGGTGAAGTTTCAGTGAGTGTGGTGCAATGTGTTTGGGTGATTTGTGTGTCAGTGATTGTGGTGCAATGTGTTTGGGTGACGTGTGTGTCAGTGAGTGTGGTGCAATGTGTTTGGGTGATTTGTGTGTCAGTGATTGTGGTGCAATGTGTTTGGGTGAAGTGTGTGTCAGTGAGTGTGGTGCAATGTGTTTGGTTGATGTGTGTGTCAGTGAGAGTGGAGCAATGTGTTTTGGTGATGTGTGTATCATTGAGTGCGGAGAAATCTGTTTGGGAGATGTGTGCGTAAGTGAGTGTGGTGGAAGGCGTTTGGGACATGTGTGTGTATCAGTGAGTGTGATGCAATGTGTTTGGGTGTTATTTGTCAGTGAGTGTAGTGCAATGTGTTTGGGCGAAGTGTGTCAGTGATAGTGGTGCAATGTGTTTGGGTGTTATGTGTCCGTGAGTGTGGTGCAATGTGTTTGAGTGATGTGTGTGTCAGTGAGTGTGGTGCAATGTGTTTGGGTGATGTGTGTGTCAGTGAGTGTGATGCAATGTATTTGCGTGTCGTATGTGTCGGTGAGTGTGAGGCAATGTGTTGAGGTGAAGTGTGTCAATGAGTGTGATGCAATGTGTATGGAGGTTGTATGTGTCACTGAGTGTGGTGCAATGTGTTTGGGTGAAGTGTGTCAGTGAGTGTGATGCAATGTGTATGGTGGTTGTATGTGTCACTGAGTGTGGTTCAATGTGTTTGGGTGAAGTATGTCAGTGAGTGTGGTGCAATGTGTTTGGGTGATATGTGTCAGTGAGTGCGGTGCAATGTGTTTGGGTGAAGTGTGTCAGTGAAAGTGGTGCAATGTGTTTGGGTGCTGTATGCGTCAGTGAGTGTGGTGCAATGTGTTTTGGTGAAGTATGCCAGTGAGTGTGGTGCAATGTGTTTGGATGAAGTGTGTCAGTTACTGTGGTGCCATGTGTTTGGGTGATGTTTGTCAGTGAGTGTGGTGCAATGTGTTTATGTGAAGTGTGTCAGTGAGTGTGGTGCAATGTATTTGGATGATGTGTGTGTCAGTGAGTGTGGTGCAATGTGTTTGGGTGATCTGTGTGACAGTGATTGTGGTGCAATGTGTTTGGTGATGTGTGTCAGTGATTGTGGTGCAATGTGTTTGGGTGAACTGCCCAACGCATTACCGGCACCCGGCTGCCGACCATAGAGAACATCAACCAGAAACGCTGTTTACGGAGGTCACTGACCATCATCAAAGACCCTACCCACCCCAGCCACAGTCTGTTCGCCCCCCTGCCATCAGGGAGACGCTACAGATGCATTCGCAGCCGAACGAACAGATTTAGGAACAGCTTCTTTCCCAGGGCTGTCATTCTACTGAACTCCACAAATAAACTCTAAAGTCTGCACATCTGCCAATGCACTTTATTATGTTTAAGTTAATGTATTACAAGCCAAATGAATGTTGAATGTTTAAATGTCTTCATCTAAATGTACACTCTCAGGAGCCACAAGCCTACATTTCGTTGCACTGCACTTGTGCACTAACAATGACAATAAAGTTGATTATTATTATTATTATGTGTTTGGGTGATGTGTGTGTCAGTGAGTGTGGTGCAATGTGTTTGGGTGATGTGTGTGACAGTGATTGTGGTGCAATGTGTTTAGGTGATGTGTGTGTCAGTGAGTGTGGTGCAATGTGTTTGGATGATTTTTGTGTCAGTGAGTGTGGTGCAATGTGTTTGGGTGGTGTCTGTGTCAGTGAGTGTGGTGCAATGTGTTTGGTTGATGTGTGTGTCAGTGAGAGTGGAGCAATATGTTTTGGTGATGTGTGTATCACTGAGTGCGGAGAAATCTGATTGGGAGATGTGTGCGTAAGTGAGTGTGGTGGAAGGCGTTTGGGACATGTGTGTGTATCAGTGGGTGTGGTGCAATTTGTTTGGGTGATGTGTGTTTCAGTGAGTGAGGTGCAATATGTTTGGGTGTTATGTGTCAGTGAGTGTAGTGCAATGTGTTTGGGCGATGTATGTCAGTGATAGTGCTGCAATGTGTTTGGGTGTTATGTGTCCGTGAGTGTGGTGCAATGTGTTTGAGTGATGTGTGTGTCAGTGAGTGTGGTGCAATGTGTTTGGGTGTTGTGTGTGTCAGTGAGTGTGATGCAATGTATTTGCGTTTCGTATTTGTCGGTGAGTGTGAGGCAATGTGTTGAGGTGAAGTGTGACAGTGAGTGTGATGCAATGTGTATGGTGGTTGTATGTGTCACTGAGTGTGGTGCAATGTGTTTGGGTGAAGTGTGTCAGTGAGTGTGATGCAATGTGTATGGTGGTTGTATGTGTCACTGAGTGTGGTGCAATGTGTTTGGGTGATGTGTGTGGCAGTGAGTGTGGTTCAATATGATTGGGTGATGTGTGTCAATGAGTGTGGTGCAAAGTGTTTGGTTGAAATGTGTCAGTGAGTGTGATGCAATATATTTGGGTGTTGTATGTGTCAGTGAGTGTGGTGCAATGTGTTTGGTTGATGTGTGTGTCAGTGAGAGTGGAGCAATGTGTTTGTGTGTTGTTTGTGGCATTGAGTGCGGTGCAATCTGTTTGGGTGTTGTATGTGTCAGTGAGTGTGGTGCAATGTGTTTGGGTTAATTGTGTCAGTGAGTGTGGTGCAATGTGTTTGGGTGTTATGTGTCAGTGAGTGTAGTGCAATGTGTTTTATGTTGTCTGTGCCAGTGATTGTGTTGCAATGTGTTTGGGTGTTATGTGTCCGTGAGTGTGGTGCAATGTGTTTGTGTGTTGTGTGTGTCAGTGTGTGTGTTGCAATGTGTTTGGGTGGTGTGTGTATCAGTGAGTCTGGTGCAATGTGTTTGGGTGATGTGTGTCAGTTCGAGTGGTGCAATGTTTTTGGGTGATTTGTGTGTCAGTGTGGTGCAGTGTGTTTGGGTGATGTGTGTCAGTGAGTGTGGTGCAATGGGTTTGGGTGAAGTATGTCAGTAGAGTGGTGCAATGTGTTTGGGTGATATGTGTAAGTGAATGTGGTGCAAAGTGTTTGGGCGATGGGTGTCCGTTCGTGTGGTGCAATGTGTTTGAGTGATTTGTGTGTCAGTGATTGTGGTGCAATGTGTTTGGGTGATGTGTGTCAGTTCGTGTTGTGCAATGTGCTTGGGTGATGTGTGTCAGTGAGTGTGATGCAATGTGCTTGGGTGATGTGTGTGTCAGTGAGTGTGGTGCAATGTGTTTGGGTGAAGTGGGCGTCAGTGAGTGTGGTGCAATGTGTTTGGGTGAAGTGTGTGTCAGTGAGTGTGGTGCAATATGTTTGGGTGAAGTGGGCGTCAGTGAGTGTGGTGCAATGTGTTTGGGTGTTGTGTGTGTCAGTGAAAGTGGAGCAACGTGTTGGGGTGAAGTGTGTCAGTGAGTGTGGTGCAATGAGTTTTGGTGATGTGTGTATCAGTGAGTGTGGTACAGTTTGTTTGGGAGTTGTGTGGGTCAGTGTGTGTGGTGCAATGTGTTTGGGTGATGTGTGTGTCAGTGAGCGTGGTGCAATGTGTTTGGGTGATGTGTGCGTCAGTGAGTGTGGTGCAATGTGTTTGGGTGATGTGAGTCAGTGAGTGTGGTGCAATGTGTTTGGGTGTTGTGCATGCCAGTGTGTGTGGTGCAATGTGTTTTGGTGATGTGAGTCAGTGAGTGTGGTGCAATGTGTTTGGGTGATGTGTGTGTCAGTGATTGTGGTGCAATGTGTTTGGGTGATGTGTGTCAGTTCGTGTTGTGCAATGTGCTTGGGTGATGTGTGTCAGTGAGTGTGATGCAATGTGCTTGGGTGATGTGTGTGTCAGTGAGTGTGGTGCAATGTGTTTGGGTGAAGTGGGCGTCAGTGAGTGTGGTGCAATGTGTTTGGGTGAAGTGTGTGTCAGTGAGTGTGGTGCAATATGTTTGGGTGAAGTGGGCGTCAGTGAGTGTGGTGCAATGTGTTTGGGTGTTGTGTGTGTCAGTGAAAGTGGAGCAACGTGTTGGGGTGAAGTGTGTCAGTGAGTGTGGTGCAATGAGTTTTGGTGATGTGTGTATCAGTGAGTGTGGTACAGTTTGTTTGGGAGTTGTGTGGGTCAGTGTGTGTGGTGCAATGTGTTTGGGTGATGTGTGTGTCAGTGAGCGTGGTGCAATGTGTTTGGGTGATGTGTGCGTCAGTGAGTGTGGTGCAATGTGTTTGGGTGATGTGAGTCAGTGAGTGTGGTGCAATGTGTTTGGGTGTTGTGCATGCCAGTGTGTGTGGTGCAATGTGTTTTGGTGATGTGAGTCAGTGAGTGTGGTGCAATGTGTTTGGGTGATGTGTGTGTCAGTAAGTGCGGTGCAATGTGTTTGGGTGATGTGTGTGTCAGTGAGGGTGGTGCAATGTGTTTGGGTGAAGTGAGTCAATGAGTGAGGTACAATGTGTTTGGGTGTTGTTTGTCAGTGAGTGTGGTTCCATGTGGTTGGGTGATGTGTGTCAGTGAGTGTGGTGCTTTGTGTTTAGGTGTTATGTGTGTCAGTGTGTGTGGTGCAATGCGTTTGAATGATTTGTCTGTCAGTGATTGTGGTGCAATGTGTTTGAGTGATGTGTGTGTCAGTGAGTGTGGTGCAATGTGTATGTGTGTTGAGTGTGTCAGTGAGTGTGATGCAATGTGTTTGTGTGTTGTGTGTGTCAGTGAGTGTGAAGCTTTGTGCTTGCATGTTGTATGTGTCGGTGAGTGTAGTGCAATGTGTTTGGTTGATGTGTGTCAGTGAGTGTGGTGCATTGTGATTGTGCGGAGTATGTCAGTGAGTGTGGTGCAATGTGTTTGGGTGATATGTGTCAGTGAGTGCGGTGCAATATGTTTGGGGGATGTGTGTCAGTTTGTGTGGTACAATGTGTTTGGGTGATTTGAGTGTAAGTGAATGTGGTGCAATGTGTTTGGGTGATGTGTGTCAGTTCGAGTGGTGCAATGGGTTTGGGTTTTGTGTGCGTCAGTGAGTGTGGTGCAATATGTTTTAATGATGTGTGTGTCAGTGAGTGTGGTGCAATGTGTTTGCATGATCTGTGTGTCAGTGATTGTGGTGCAATGTGTTTGGGTGATGTGTGTCAGTGAGTTTGGTGCAATCAATGTGTTTGGTTGATGTGTGTGACAGTGTAAGTGGTGCAATGTGTTTGGGTGATGTGTGTGTCAGTGAGTGTGGTGCAATGTGTTTGGGTGATGTGTGTAAGTTCATGTGGTGCAATGTGCTTGGGTGATGTGTGTCAGTGAGTGTGATGCAATGTGCTTGGGTGATATGTGTGTCAGTGAGTGTGGTGCAATGTGTTTGGGTGAAGTGGGCATCAGTGAGTGTGGTGCAATGTGTTTGGGTGATGTGTGTGTCAGTGAGTGTGGTGCAATATGTTTGGGTGAAGTGGGCGTCAATGAGTGTGGTGCAATGTGTTTGGGTGTTGTGTGTGTCAGTGAATGTGGAGCAACGTGTTGGGGTGAAGTGTGTCAGTGAGTGTGGTGCAATGAGTTTTGGTGATGTGTGTATCAGTGAGTGTGTCAGTGAGTTTGGTGCAATCATTGTGTTTGGGTGATGTGTGTGACAGTGTAAGTGGTGCAATGTGTTTGGATGATGTGTGTGTCAGTGAGTGTGGTGCAATGTGTTTGGGTGATGTGTGCATCAGTGAGTGTGATGCAATGTATTTGGGTGAAGCGTGTCATTGAGTGTGGTACAATGTGTTTGGGTGTTGTTTGGCAGTGAGTCTGTTCAATGTGGTTGGGTTATGTGTGTCAATGAATGTGGTGCAATGTGTATGATTGTTTTATGTGTCACTGAGCGTGGTGCAATGTGTTGGGGATTTGTGTGTGTAAGTGACTGTGGTGCAACGCGTTTGGGACATGTGTGTGTATCAGTTAGTGTGGTGCAATTTGTTTGGGTGATGGTTGAATCAGTGAGTGTGGTGCAATTTGTTTGGGAGTTGTGTGTGTAAGTGAGCGTGGTGCAACGCGTTTGGGACATGTGTGTATATCAGTGAGTGTGGTGCAATTTGTTTGGGTGATGTTTGTTTCAGTAAGTGAGGTGCAATATGTTTGGGTGACGTGTGTCAGTGATAGTGTGCAAAGCATTTGGGTGATGTGTGTTTCAGTGAGCGTGGTGCAATGTGTTTGGTGATGTGTGTCAGTGAGTGCGGTGCAATGTGGTTGGGTGATGTGTGTCCATGATTGTGGTGCAATGTATTTGGGTGATGTGTGTCAGTGCGTGTGGTGCAATGTGTTTGTGTGTTGTGTGTGTCAGTGAGTGTGCTGCAATATGCCTGGGTGAAGTGGGTGTCAGTGAGTTTGGTGCAATGTGTCTGGGTGATGTTTGTGTCAGTGAGTGTGGTGCAATGTGTTTGGGTGTTGTTTGGCAGTGAATGTGGTTCAATGTGGTTGGGTGATGTGTGTCAATGAATGTGGTGCAATGTGTTTGGTTGTTGTGTGTGTCAATGAGTATGGTGCAATGTGTTTGGGTGTTGTTTGGCAGTGAGTGTGGTTCAATGTCGTTGGGTGATGTGTGTCCATGATTGTGGTGCAATGTATTTGGGTGATTTGTGTCAGTGAGGGTGGTCCAATGAATTTCGTTGATGTATGTGACAGTGAGTGTGGTGCAATGTGTTTGCGTGTTGTTTTTCAGTTTGTGTGGTTGTTTGAAGTTGGGCGATGTGTGTCAGTGAGTGTGGTGCAATGTGTTTGGGTGTTGTGTGTGTCAGTGCGTGTGGTGCAATGTGTTTGGGTGTTGTATGTCAGTGAGTGTGGTGCAATATGTTTGTGCGTTGTGTGTGGCAGTGAGTGTGGTGCAATGTGTTTGACTGATGTGTGTGTCAGTGAGTGTGGTGCAATGTGTTTGGGTGATGTGTGTCAGTTCGTGTGGTGCAATGTGTTTGCATGATCTGTGTGTCAGTGATTGTGGTGCAATGTGTTTGGGTGATGTGTGTCAGTGAGTTTGGTGCAATCAATGTGTATGGGTGATGTGTGTGACAGTGTAAGTGTTGCAATGTGTTTGGATGAATTGTGTGTTAGTGAGTGTGGTGCAATGTGTTTGGGTGAAGCATGTCATTGAGTGTGGTACAATGTGTTTGGGTGTTTTTTTGCAGTGAGTGTGTTCAATGTGGTTGGGTGATGTGTGTCAATGAATGTGGTGCAATGTCCTCTGGAGCAGCACGGATAGGTGTACCTGGCAGTGGAAGACAGCTGAAGGCATCTGCGTTCCCATGGTACTTGCCCGCCTTGTAAACGATGGCATACTCATATGCCCTCAACGTCACTGCCCTCCTCTGGATCCGGGGTGACACCATCTGTGGTATTGCTTTCATTTCATTAAACAGAGATAGAAGAGGTGTATGATCGGTGCATATGGTGAATTTACTGCCATATATGTACTTGTGAAACATCTGTAAGCCAAACATTACTGCTAACCCCTCTTTATCTAACTGGGAATAGTTTTTTTCCGCCGGTGTCAGAGTTCGATACATAAACCCTATTGGTCTTTCTGATCCATCTTCCAAGCTGTGTGAAAGAACCGCCCCCACCCCGTAAGGTGAAGCATCACAAGAGAGAATGATGTCTTTCTCTGCATTGTAGTGAACCGGCACATCCGAGGACAGCATCAGTTTCTTGGACTGTTCAAATGAAACCCTCTGTTCCTCTTCCCACTGCCACTGTGTCTCCTTGTGCAGAAGTTTGTGAAGAGCTGCTAACACTGTTGACAAGTTTGGTAAAAGCCTGTTATAATAGTTTAGCAGTCCCAGGTAAGCTTTTAACTCCGTCACATTGGTAAGAGCTGGGGCCTCCTGCAGTTCTTGTACCTTCTCCTTGATTGGATGGAGCCCGGTGGCATCCACTCTGTGTCCCAGGAACACGGCCTCATTCTCCAGGAAATTGCACTTACTCCTCTTGAGCCGTAACCCAGCCTTATCCAATCGTTGTAGTACCTCTCTCAGAGTGCTCAGATGCTCCTGGTCGGTTCTTCCCATCACCAGAATGTCATCCAGATAGATTGAAACATGTGGGATCCCTTGCAGTACACCCTCGATAGTGCTCTGGAAAATAGCTGGACTAGATGAGACACCGAATAGTAAGCAGTTATAGGTAAACAAACCCTTGTGTGTATTTATGGTTACATACTTCTTGGATTCCTCATCTAGTGTAATCTGCAAGTATGCATGAATCATATCCAACTTCGTGAATTTCTTCCCTCCAGCCAGGTTTGCAAAGAGATCCTCTGTTTTGGGAACAGGATACTGTTCTAGTTTAGACACCCTATTTACTGTCAATTTATAATCTCCACAGAGTCTTACCGAATTGTCTGGTTTTAAAACAGGTACAATGGGAGCTGCCCATTCTGAACATTTCACGGGTTCCAGAATGTTCTCTCTCAAAAGACGGTCAAGCTCAGCCTCTACCTTCGGTTTCATGGCTTACGGCACAGGTCGTTGTTTAAAAAACCTTGGCAGTGTCTCCTTTTCTACATAAATCTTAGCTGGGGGGCCATTAAATGTGCCAAGTTCTTCCTTGAACACGTTCTCATGTTCAATCAACACTTCTTGCAAAGACAATTGTTTGCCTCCCTCTATTTGATTTATTACTCCCCAATCTAATTTAAGTTCTTGTATCCAGCCCCGACCTAACAAGTTTGGTCCACAACCCAATACTATAACTACAGGTATCTGTTCCACGGTGTCCCTGTGTTGCACAGTTACAGTAGCTGTGCCCAATGTCGCCACTCATTCACCGGTGTATGTTTTAAGCTGCAGAGAGCAAGACTTTAACTCTGGAACTTTTGCACGGTTCCACAATTTTGAGTACTCCTCCCTGTTCATTATGGTTATGCCGCACCCTGTATCCACTTCAAAGTTGACCTTAGAGTCATTTACTGTGAGTTGCAATGTGATAGGATCCACTTTTGGAATGTTCTCCACCATACTATGCATTATGGACATGTCGTCTTCTTTCTCAGCTTCTCCGCTGATGTGATGTGCTCCCTGTTTTTTCACTTCTCTTCCTAGGTTTTGCTTTCCTCCCCCTTTTGTTTGGATTCCTCCACAATTGCTTTTGCCCTGCATGCAAGTTTTATGTGTCCCTTTTTCCCACACTTGTGGCACTTTTCCTCCAGAAACCTGCATTTCCTCGCCAGGTGACTGCCATTGCGTCTATAGCATGCCTTTACATGCTCACGTTGTGGTTTCTGACGCATATTTAACTTGTGCACAACAACCTGACCTCCAACTTGCCCAGTCTGAACCTTGTATTTCTTTTACATCTCGGTTCACTGTCTCTATGGCTTGAGGAAGTTTCAATGCTTTTTCAAACGTAAGCCCAGTCTCGGACAATAATCTCCACTGCATTCGATCATCCATTATCCCGCAAACTAGCCTATCTCTCAGCATGTCTTTCAAGTTGTTGCCGTAATTGCAATCGTGTGCCAATTTTCACAACACCACTACATAATCCAATACAGTCTCTCCCGGTTTTCTGTTCCGTGACATATATTTGAAATGCTGTACAATCTCACTCGGTCTGGGATTGAAATGTTCCTTCAGCAAAGCCACTAATTCAGCAAATGTTATGTCTCCAGGCTTTTCAGGTCTGCATAATTTTCTCATTAAACTATACGTCTGGCTTCCCACGGAAGTGAGAAAAATAGCTCTCCTTTTTCCGACATCATCTATATCATTTGCTTCAAAGAAATGCATCAGCAACTCGCAGTATTCATCCCAGGTCTGTGTCTGAACATCTAAAGCAGAGATCTTTCCTACCATAGCAGCCATGATCATTTATTCAGTGCTCTTATTTTTTTTTCTTATTCAAGATGTGATCTGTTGATCCTCATCGCCAATATGTGATATCCGAGTAGTAAGGTCAGAAACTGAGAGAAGCGAGATATAAGGAACAAAACCCAACTGTTTATTGCACGGTGTAGCAGAGAGACATAACTCTTACAGGCTGGAAGCAAAGCACACAATTTCTTACTGCACAATGGCAAGATGGAGGATTTACCTCTGAGTCATACCCATAATGCAATGCCACATTACCTTAATAACTGGTGTACCAGGTCATTGAGTACATGGCCCATTACCTTAAATACTGGTGAATGTGAAACCTTACTCTTTGGCTCCATCTGGTGGATAAATTAAACATTACATCCCAGATCACTATAGTGGTGCAATGTGTTTGTGTGATATGTTTGTCAGTGAGTGTGGTGCAATGTGTTTGGGTGAAGTGTGTCAGTGCGTGTGGTGCAATGTGTTTGGGTGTTGTGTATGTCAGTGTATGTGGTGCAATGTGTTTGGGTGAAGTGTGTCAGTGAGTGGGTGCAATGTGTTTGGGTGATGTGTGTGTCAGTCAGTTTGGTGCAATGTGTTTGAGTGATTTGTGTGTCAGTGAGTGTGGTGCAATGTGTGAAGTGTGTCAGTGTAAGTGGTGCAATGTGTTTGGTTGATGTGTGTGTCAGTGAGTGTGGTGCAAAGTGTTTGGGTGAGGTGTGTCAGTGATTCTGGTGCAATGTGTTTGGGTGATGTGTGTGTCAGTGAGTGTGGTGCAAAGTGTTTGGGTGAGGTGTGTCAGTGAGTTTGGTGCAATGTGTTTGAGTGATTTGTGTGTCAGTGAGTGTGGTGCAATGTGTGAAGTGTGTCAGTGTAAGTGGTGCAATGTGTTTGGTTGATGTGTGTGTCAGTGAGTGTGGTGCAATGTTTTTGGGTGAAGTGTGTCAGTGAGTGTGGTGCAATGCGTTTGGGTGAAGTGTGTCAGTGAAGGTGGTGCAATGTGTTTGGGTGATGTATGTGTCACTGTGTATGGTGCAATGTGTTTCTGTGAAGTGTGTCAGTGAGTGTGGTGCTATGTGTTTGGTGATGCGTGTCAGTGAGTATGGTGCAATGTGTTTGGTGATGTGTGTGTCAGTGAGTGTGGTGCAATGCGATTATGTGAAGTATATCAGTGAGTGTGGTGAAATGTGTTTGACTGTTGTGTGTGTCAGTGAGTGTGGTGCAATGTGTTTGGGTGGAGTGCGTCAGTGAGTGTGATGCAATGTGTTGGGGTGATGTGTGCATCAGTGAGTGTGGTGCGTGTGTTTGGTGATGCGTGTCAGTGAGTATGGTGCAATGTGTTTGGTGATGTGTGTGCCACTGAGTGTGGTGCAATGTGTTTGGGTGAAGTGTGTCAGTGAGTGTGGTGCAATGTGTTTGGGTGATCTGTGTCAGTGAGTGTGGTGCAATGTTTTTGGGTGAAGTATGTCAGTTAGTGTGCTGCAATGTGTTTGAGTGCTGTGTGTGTCAATGAGTGTGGTGCAATGTGTTTTGGTGATGTGTGTGACAGTGATCATGGTGCAATGTGTTTGGGTGATGTGTGTGTCAGTGAGTGTGGTGCAATGCGTTTGGGTGAAGTGTGTCAGTGAGTGTGGTGCAATGTGTTTGGGTGAAGTGTGTCAGTGAGTGTGGTACAATGTGTTTTGGTGATGTGTGAATCAGTGAGTGTGGTGCAATTTGTTCGGGAGTTGTGTGTTTCAGTGGGTGAGGTGCAATGTGTTTGGGTGAAGTGTGTCAGTGATAGTGGTGCAAAGTGTTTGGGTGATGTATGTGTCAGTGAGTGTGGTGCCATGATTTTGGGTGATGTGTGTGTCAGTGAGTATGGTGCAATGTGTTTGGGTGAAGTGGGTGTCAGTGAGTGTGGTGCAATGTTTTTGGGTGAAGTGTGTCAGTGACTGTGGTGCAATGTGTTTGGGCGAAGTGTGACAGTGAGTTTTGTGCAATGAGTATGGTTGTTGTATGTGTCACTGAGTATGGTGCAATGTGTTTGGGTGATGTGTGTCACTGAGTGCGGTGCAATGTGTTTGGGTGAAGTGTGTCAGTGAGTGTGGTGCAATGTGTTTGGGTGATCTGTGTCAGTGAGTGTAGTGCAATGTGTTTGGGTGATGTGTGTCAGTGAGTGCGGTGCAATGTGTTTGGGTGATCTGTGTCAGTGGGTGCGGTGCAATGTGTTTGGGTGATCTGTGTCAGTGAGTGTGGTGCAATGTGTTTGGGTGATGTGTGTCAGTGAGTGCGGTGCAATGTGTTTTTGTGTTGTGTGTGGCATTGAGTGTGGTGCCACGTGTGTGTGTGTTGTGTGTTTCAGTGTGTCGGGTGCAAAGTGTTTGGGTGATGTGTGTTTCAGTGAGTGTGGTGCAATGTGCTTGGGTGAAGTGTGTCAGTGAGTGTGATGCAATGTGTGGGGTGTGGTGGGTTTCAGTGACTATGGTGCAATGTGTTTGGGTGAAGTGTGTCAGTGAGTTTGGTGCAATATGTTTGGATGTTGTGTGTGTCAGTGATTGTGGAGCAATGTGTTTGGGTGAAGTGTGTCAGTGAGTTTGGTGCAATATGTTTGGGTGTTGCGTGTGCCAGTGACTGTGGTGCAATATGTTTGGGTGAAGTGTGTCAGTGAGTTTGGTGCAATATGTTTGGGTGATGTGTGTGCCAGAGAGTGTGGTGCAATGTGTTTGGGTGATGTGCGTGACAGTGATCGTGGTGCAATGTGTTTGGGTGATGTGTGTGTCAGTGAGTGTGGTGCAATGTGTTTGGGTGAAGTGTGTCAGTGAGTGTGGTGCTATGTGTTTGGGTGAAGTGTGTCAGTGAGTGTGGTGCAATGTGTTTGGGTGTTGTGTGTGGAAGTGAGTGTGGTGCAATGCGTCCGGGACATGTCATAGAGTCATAGTCATAGAGTCATAGAGTTATACAGCACGGATAGAGGCCCTTCGGTCCATCGTGTCCGCGCCGGCCATCAAGCCCTGTCTAATCTAATCCCATATTCCAGCATTTGGTTCATAGCCTTGTATGCTATGGCATTTCAAGTGCTCATCCAAATGCTTCTTAAATGTTGTGAGGGTTCCTGCCTCCACAACCCTTTCAGGCAGTGAGTTCCGGACTCCAACTACCCTCTGGGTGAAAAAGTTCTTTCTCATATCCCCTCTAAACCTCCCGCCCTTTACCTTGAATCTATGCCCCCTAGTTATTGACCCCTCTACTAAGGGAAAAAGCTCCTCAGCATCCATCCTATCTATGCCCCTCATCATTTTGTACACCTCAATCATGTCCCCCCTCAGCCTCCTCTGCTCCAAGGAAAACAAACCCAATCTGCCCAGTCTCTCTTCATAGCTGACGGGCTCCAGCCCTGGTAACATCCTGGTGAACCTCCTCTGCACCCTCTCCAACGTGATCACATCCTTCCTGTAGTGTGGTGACCAGAACTGCACACAGTATTCCAGCTGTGGCCTAACCAGTGTTTTATACAGCTCCATCATAACCTCCTTGCTCTTATATTCAATGCCTCGGCTAATGAAGGCAAGTATCCCATATGCCTTTTTTACCACCTTATCCACCTGTTCTGCCGCCTTCAGGGATCTGTGTACTTGCACACCCAGATCCCTCTGACCCTCCGTCTTGCCTAGGGTCTTACCATTCATTGTGTATTCCCTTGCCTTGTTAGTGCCCCCAAAGTGCATCACCTCGCACTTTTTCGGGTTAAATTCCATTTGCCACTGTTCCGCCCATCTGACCAACCCATCTATATCGTCCTGCAGACTGAGGCTACCCTCTTTGCTATTTGCCACCCTACCAATTTTTGTATCATCTGCGAACTTACTGATCATACCTTTTACATTCATATCCAAGTCATTAATGTAGACCACAAACAGCAAGGGTCCCAGCACCGATCCCTGTGGTACCCCACTGGCCACAGGCTTCCAGTCACAAAAACAACCTTCGACCATCACCCTCTGCCTTCTGCCACTAAGCCAGTTTTGTATCCAATGTGCCAAGGCACCCTGGATTCCATGGGCTCTTACCTTCTTGACCAGTCTCCTGTGCGGGACTTTATCGAATGCCTTACTGAAATCCATGTATACCACATCCACTGCGTTACCCTCATCCACACACCTAGTCACCCCCTCAAAAAGTTCAATCAATTAGTCAGACATGATCTTCCCTTGACAAAGCCATGTTCACTATCCCTGATTAATCCTTGCCTCTCCAAGTGGAGACAAATTTTGTCCCTCAGAAATTTTTCCAATAATTTTCCTACCACTGATGTTAGGCTCACTGGCCTGTAGTTCCCCGGTTTTTCTCTACTTCCCTTCTTGAAGTGTATCACTCACTGATACACACACCTCACACATGTGTGTTTATCAGTGAGTGAGGTGCAATGTGTTTGCTGATGTGTGTCAGTGAGTGTGGTGCAATGTGTTTGCTGATGTGTGTCAGTGAGTGTGGTGCAATGTGTTTTTATGAAATGTGTCAGTGAAAGTGGAGCAATGTGTTTGGGTGATCTGTTTGTCAATGTGTGTGATGCAATGTGTTTGTGTGCTGTGTGTGTCAATGAGTGTGGTGCAATGTGTTTGGGTGCTGTGTGTGTCAATGACTGTGGTGCAAAGTGTTTGCCTGATGTTTGTGTCAGCTAGTGTAGTGCAATGTATTTTGGTGATGTGTGAATCAGTGAGTGTGGTGCAATTTGTTTGGGTTAAGTGTATCAGTGAGTGTGGTGCAATGTGTTTGGGTGAAGTGTGTCTGTGAAAGTGGTGCAATGTGTTTGGGTGTTGTGTGTGTCAGTGAGTGTGGTGCAATGTGTTTGCCTGAAGCGTGTCAGTGAAAGTGGTGCAATGTGTTTGGGTGAAGTGTATCAGTGAGTGTGGTGCAATGTGTTTGGATGATTTGTGTGTCAGTGAGTGTGGTGCAATGTGTTTTGGTGATGTGTGAATCAGTGAATGTGGTTCAATTAGTTTGGGAGTTGTGTGTGTAAGTGAATGTGGTGCAATGTGTTTGGGACATGTGTGTGTATCTGTGAGTGTGGTGCAATGTGTTTGGGTGATGTGTGTGCATGATTGTGGTGCAATGTATTTGGGTGATTTGTGTGAGTGAGTGTGGTGCAATGAATTTCGTTGATGTGTGTGACAGTGAGTGTGGTGCAATGCATTTGCATGGTGTTTTTCAGTGAGTGTGGTTGTTTGAAGTTGGGCGATGTGTGTCAGTGAGTGTGGTGCAATGTGTTTGGGTGTTGTGTGTGTCAGTGCGTGTAGTGCAATGTGTTTGGGTGTTGAGTATCAGTGAGTGTGGTGCAATATGTTTGTGTGTTGTGTGTGGCAGTGAGTGTGGTGCAATGTGTTTGACTGATGTGTGTGTCAGTGAGTGTAGTGCAATGTGTTTGGATTATTTGTGTGTCAGTGAGTGTGGTGCAATGTGTGTGGGTGAAGCGTGTCATTGAGTGTGGTACAATGTGATTGGGTGCTGTTTGGCAGTGAGATTGTTCAATGTGGTTGGGTGATGTGTGTCAATGAATGTGGTGCAATGTGTTTGGGTGTTGTGTGTGTCAGTGAGAGTGGTGCAATGTGTTTGGGTCTGGGTGAACCAGGTCAAGAGTGGAGTGTAGTTGACGTCCTAACAACAGCTCAGTAGGAGAGAGTCCTGTGGTAGATTGAGGTGTTATTCTGTAGTTGAACAGAACTCGTGACACCTTGGTTGCCAAACTCCCTTCCGCAATTTTTTTCATCATCTCCTTAAATGTTTGTACGGTTCTCTCCGCAAGTCCATTTGAAGACGGATGATTTGGAGCTGAGGTCACGTGCACTATGCTATTGTTTCTCATGAATTCTTTTGTTTCTGTACTCACAAAACACGTGGCATTGTCACTTACTATGATCTCCGGTAGCCCTTGAATACTAAAACTCCGACGCAGGCAGTCTATCGTAACAGTAGATGAAGCAGAATTTACAGGATACACATCCATCCATTTGGAATGTGCATCAATGATTATGAGGAACATCTTTCCCATGAATGGACCCGCATAATCTACATGTAATCTTCTCCATGGTTTATCCGGCCACTCCCAGGGGTGGAGTGGAGCCACTGCTGGTGCCTTCCTGTGTACTTGACAAGTGCTGCATGTCTTGACTAGATTTTCTATTTCCTCATCTAGCTTTGGCCACCACAAGTAACTCCTTGCCAAAGCTTTCATACGTGAAACTCCAGGATGACACTGATGTAATTGCTCTAGGATAGACTGTCGTGCTGGCTGTGGAATAATCACTCGTGCTCCCCCCAACATGCAACCATCTTGCACACCCAGCTCTGTCTTCCTGACACTGTAAGGTGTGAAATCAATCCCTTCCGGATGCTGTGGCCAACCCATCATCACATATTCTCTGACTCTAGACAGTACTGGATCTTTACCTGTCCCTGTCCTTACTTGTTCTGCGGTCACAATTGCCGTGTCTGTGTCCTCCAACATCAAAACTCTGTCCTCTGGAGCTGCACGGATAGGTGTACCTGGCAGTGGAAGACAGCTGAAGGCATCTGCGTTCCCATGGTACTTGCCCGCCTTGTAAATGATGGCATACTCATATGCCCTCAACGTCACTGCCCTCCTCTGGATCCGGGGTGACACCATCTGTGGTATTGCTTTCATTTCATTAAACAGAGATAGAAGAGGTGTATGATCGGTGCATATGGTGAATTTACTGCCATATATGTACATGTGAAACCTCTGTAACCCAAACATTACTGCTAACCCCTCTTTATCTAACTGGGAATAGTTTTTTTCCGCCGGTGTCAGAGTTCGATACATAAACCCTATTGGTCTTTCTGATCCATCTTCCAAGCTGTGTGAAAGAACCGCCCCCACCCCGTAAGGTGAAGCATCACAAGAGAGAATGATGTCTTTCTCTGCATTGTAGTGAACCAGCACATCCGAGGACAGCATCATTTTCTTGGACTGTTCAAATGAAACCCTCTGTTCCTCTTTCCACTGCCACTGTGTCTCCTTGCGCAGAAGTTTGTGAAGAGGTGCTAACACTGTTGATAAGTTTGGTAAAAACCTGTTATAATAGTTTAGCAGTCCCAGGTAAGCTTTTAACTCTGTCACATTGGTAAGAGCTGGGGCCTTCTGCAGTGCTTGTACCTTCTCCTTGATTGGATGGAGCCTGGTGGCATCCACTCTGTGTCCCAGGAACACGGCCTCATTCCCCAGGAAAGTGCACTTACTCCTCTTGAGCCGTAACCCAACCTTATCCAATCGTTGTAGTACCTCTCTCAGAGTGCTCAGATGCTCCTGGTCGGTTCTTCCCATCACCAGAATGTCATCCAGATAGATTGAAACATGTGGGATCCCTTGCAGTACACCCTCGATAGTGCTCTGGAAAATAGCTGGACTAGATGAGACACCGAATAGTAAGCAGTTATAGGTAAACAAACCCTTGTGTGTATTTATGGTTACATACTTCTTGGATTCCTCATCTAGTGTAATCTGCAAGTATGCATGACTCATATCCAACTTCATGAATTTCTTCCCTCCAGCCAGGTTTGCAAAGAGATCCTTTGTTTCGGGAATAGGATGCTGTTCTAGTTTAGACACCCTATTTACTGTCAATTTATAATCTCCACAGAGTCTTACCGAATTGTCTGGTTTTAAAACAGGTACAATGGGAGTTTCCCATTCTGAACATTTCACGGGTTCCAGAATGTTCTCTCTCAAAAGACGGTCAAGCTCAGCCTCTACCTTCAGTTTCATGGCATACGGCACAGGTCGTTGTTTAAAAAACCTTGGCAGTGCCTCCTTTTCTACATAAATCTTAGCTGGGGGGCCATTAAATGTGCCAAGTTCTTCCTTGAACATGTTCTCATGTTTAATCAACACTTCTTGCAAAAACAATTGTTTGCCTCCCTCTATTTGATTTATTACTCCCCAATCTAATTTAAGTTCTTGTATCCAGCCCCGACCTAACAAGTTTGGTCCACAACCCAGTACTACAAGTACAGGTATCTGTTCCACGGTGTCCCTGTGTTGCACAGTTACAGTAGCTGTACCCAATGTCGCCACTCGTTCACCGGTGTATGTTTTAACCTGCAGAGAGCAAGACTTTAACTCTGGAACTTTTGCACGGTTCCACAATTTTGAGTACTCCTCCCTGTTCATTATGGTTACGCCGCATCCTGTATCCACTTCAAAGTTGACCTTAGAGTCATTTACTGTGAGTTGCAATGTGATAGGATCCACTTTTGGAATGTTCTCTACCATACTATGCATTATGAACATGTCATCTTCTTTCTCAGCTTCTCCGCTGATGTGATGTGCTCCCTGTTTTTTCACTTCTCTTCCTAGGTTTTGCTTTCCTCTCCCTTTTGTTTGGATTCCTCCACAATTGCTTTTGCCCTGCATGCACGTTTTATGTGTCCCTTTTTCCCACACTTGTGGCACTTTTCCTCCAGAAACCTGCATTCCCTCGCCAGGTGACCGCCATTGCATCTATAACATGCCTTTACTTGGTCACGTTGTGGTTTCTGACACATATTTAACTTGTGCACAACAACCTGACCTCCAACTTGCCCAGTCTGAACCTTGTATTTCTTTTACATCTCAGTTCACTGTCTCTATGGCTTGAGCAAGTTTCAACGCTTTTTCAAACGTAAGCCCAATCTCGGACAATAATCTCTGCTGCATTCGATCATCCATTATCCCGCAAACTAGCCTATCCCTCAGCATATCTTTCAAGTTGTTGCCGTAATTGCAATCGTGTGCCAATTTTCGCAACACTGCTACATAATCCAATACAGTCTCTCCCGGTTTTCTGTTCCGTGACTTAAATTTGAAACGCTGTACAATCTCACTCGGTCTGTGATTGAAATGTTCCTTCAGCAAAGCCACTAATTCAGCAAATGTTATGTCTCCAGGCTTTTCAGGACTGCATAATTTTCTCATTAAACTATACGTCTGACTTCCCACGGAAGTGAGAAAAATAGCTCTCCTTTTTCCGACATCATCTATATCATTTGCTTCAAAGAAATGCATCAGCAACTCGCAGTATTCATCCCAGGTCTGTGTCTGAACATCTAAAGCAGAGATCTTTCCTACCATAGCAGCCATGATCATTTATTCAGTGCTCTTATTTTTTTTCTTCTTCAAGATGTGATCTGTTGATCCTCATCGCCAATATGTGATATCCGAGTAGTAAGGTCAGAAACTGAGAGAAGCGAGATATAAGGAACAAAACCCAACTGTTTATTACACGGTGTAGCATTGAGACATAACTCTTACAGGCTGGAAGCAAAGCACACAATTTCTTACTGCACGATGGCAAGATGGGGGATTTACCTCAGAGTCATACCCATAATGCAATGCCACTTTACCTTAATAACTGGTGTACCAGGACATTGAGTACATGACCCATTACCTTAAATACTGGTGAATGTGAAACCTTACTCTTTGGCTCCATCTAGTGGATAACTTAAACATTACATCCCAGATAACTATAGTGGTGCAATGTGTTTGTGTGATATGTGTGTCAGTGAGTGTGGTGCAATGTGTTTGGGTGAAGTGTGTCAGTGCGTGTGGTGCAATGTGTTTGGGTGTTGTGTATGTCAGTGTATGTGGTGCAACGTGTTTGGGTGAAGTGTGTCAGTGAGTGGGTGCAATGTGTTTGGGTGATGTGTGTGTCAGTGAGTGTGGTGCAAAGTGTTTGGGTGAAGTGTGTCAGTGAAGTTGGTGCAATGTGTTTGGGTGATGTATGTGTCACTGTGTATGGTGCAATGTGTGTGTGTGAAGTGTGTCAGTGAGTGTGGTGCAATGTGTTTGGGTGATGCGTGTCAGTGAGTGTGGTGCAATGTGTTTGGCTGTTGTGTGTGTCAGTGAGTGTGGTGCAATGTGTTTGGGTGAAGTGTGTCAGTGAGTGTGATGCAATGTGTTAGGGTGATGTGTGCGTCAGTGATTGTGGTGCCATGATTTTGGGTGATGTGTGTCAGTGAGTGTGGTGCAATGTGTTTGGGTGTGTGTGTCAGTGAGTGTGGTGCAATGTGTTTGGGTGTGTGTGTCAGTGAGTGTGGTGCAATGTGTTTGGGTGTGTGTGTCAGTGAGTGTGGTGCAATGTGTTTGGGTGATGTGCGTCAGTGAGTGTGGTGCAATGTTTTTGGGTGAAGTATGTCAGTTAGTGTGGTGCAATGTGTTTGGGTGCTGTGTGTGTTAAATAGTGTGGTGCAATGTGTTTCGGTGATGTGTGTGACAGTGATCGTGGTGCAATGTGTTTGGGTGATGTAAGAATTCGCAATAATTTACAGTTCTGAAGATTCATTTTTTTGATTAAAGAATCCCTGGGCGATGTGCTTTTAAATTTCCAGGGATAAAAATGGCTGTCACCACATGGCCGAAGACAAAGGACAATGCTTTGTTTACAAAGCAATTGAATGCTATTAGCATTTGTTTGTATATCGAGTGGATACATCTAAACTGCAGAAAAGACTTTTGCACCTTGAATGGGAATCGTTCAATATTTGAATGGGTTTTAAATCACCCAGCACTGGACAATAGAGCAGTTGTATCTCCCTTTTGTTTCAGCCCAGGAAGTTCCGGAAGACACATTAACCCAGTCTAACCACTTTGAGTTAGCCAACCACAGCTTTCTCTTGTGTATTGGACCCTTTTGGGTGGGGAATTTTGCACACAGCCATTGCAAGGCAGAACGGCAGGGGCCGCACCAGGTATAAAGATAGCAGCTGAGAAGCTAGCTCGCTCTCTTACTTTGCCGGACCAAAGGTGAACAGGCTGTTCTGACTCCTCAACAAGGCAACTTACCAGGTGTTAAGGGGTGGTGATTTAAGGGTATTGCTAAGATTGTTTAAATAACATTGTAGCCATTGTATCCCTCGTTTTCGCCGTCTGCAACCCCCTGTTGTATAGTTTTACTGTAATTACTGTGTTTGTGTGGTATAGTTTATTCTTTTGATTGTAGTTTATTTAGGTAATAAAACTTGATTTTATTCTCTCATCCAAACCACTTGTTCTGTTTTAATATCATTAATTATAAGTTCCTCCACTCAGAACTAAAGGAGGGGTAGTGATTCGTGACCACTGTAATAAAATTGGTTTTATCGGAATTGGTCCTGCAAGACCACCAAAATTACTTTAAACAAGTTTAAAGAAGCCCCCAAATCCTTACAATGGTGAGCCAGGTAGGAATGGAGGCCGTTTTTGATATGATAAGTGGTCTGGATCTAGAGAAAGCATCAGTTATTGTCTTTCTTGCTTTCAGTCTGTGGGCAGCCCTGCGGAAGGTAGTGGCAGTGTGTAAGCTGACCTATCGGGGTATAGGTGGCTGGGCTAGGAAGGGTGAGGTGGGAGAGCAGCAGGAGTTTAAAGAGGCCAAGAATCGGGAGTCCCAGCTTGGAAAATGCCAGGCGGAGGTAGAACGCCTCAGAGAGGTGTATGAGGCCAGAGCTTGTGGTATGAGGGTGCGGGAAGAGAATGCACGCCTCACACTAGAGGTCACGAAATGCCAGGCATTTATAGAGCGCCTTGTGCAGGAAGTCACAGAGGTGAGGGACAGAGAGATGAGGCTACAAGAGGAGAATGCACACCTCACCCAAGAAGCTAGCGAGGGAGAGGGCCATGCGAGAAACGAGATAGAATTCCTAAAGTACCAAATCACTGAGGCCAGGGAAAATGAGATGAGACTGCGGGAAGAGAATGCCAGGTTTGGTGAAGCAGATCATGGCCGCTGTAGGGCAGAGATAGAAAGTCTTAACGTGGCTTTAAAGGTAGCAAGGGGAATGATTTGCGTGATCAGCCCGAAGGCAGGTCAGCTGGATTTTACTGGCAGCCTAAATCAAACCGCCCCAGAGGCAACACTCAGGGAAAAGCTGGCTAGGGAATTAGAGATCCCAAGACAGCAGCCCACAGCTCCGGGTTTTGAGGAGCTCTGGCAGCAAGGAGGGGTGGACAATGGGGTGGTAGGAGAACACCAGCAGATCCTGCTAGGCAGGCGGGGACCAGGACCAGTGTACCCCTTCCAACAACGGAGGTACGGTCCGCCCGTGAGGAGTGAGCCTGAGAATAGGAATCCACAGCCCACAGCATGTTCGAGTTCACAGGCAAGCACTGTGGCTTGTGTGGGGGGAGGAGCCATTCATATTCAGAGTAAGCTGTTTAAGCCAGGGAACAGGAAAGGAGAGTTCTGGGACCCCTGTAGAGCAGGTCCAGTAGCAGAAATCCGGGACAAAGGAGGCACACAGGGGATAGTTTTGGCCCCAGAAAAAAGGCAGGTCCAAAATTCCCCAGATAAAGGCACCTGGGTGAGGGAACATGAGTTTGCTGTCCATGCAAGTTCAAGTTCGCAGCCTACAAAAACAGGAACTGTGACTTGTTTCCAGGGAAGAGCAGACAAACCCAGAGAGAGATTTGCACCGGCAGGCTGCCAGGTACATTATACAGTGCGGGCTATTTGGACATGGGGGAGAAGGTTCCCAGCCAGCTGGGGCTGTGACCCAAGCTCAGGGTTTGCCAGCCAAAGTTTCCCCATAGAGACACCCCTCAGAAGGTCTCAGCGGGTGCCCCAGCCTAAGAAAGCATGGTCACCCACTTTACAGTGGAGTAGGGTGGTCTCCCGAGCCAGGGAGAAGTCAGAGAACAGGGGTCCCCACTCAACAGCCATAAGCTGCGAGGGACCAGAGACAGGAGGCAGTCCAGCTTCGCTGCAGCCAGCAGCAATCTGTGACAGTGCCAGAGATTAGACTGGCCGTCCGGAGACGGGCGGCATTTGTATTAAAGCTATGTGTGAGAATATAGCGTGTACCAAAGGTGTATTTTAAGTTTTGTTGATTTAACTAGTTTCAAGTTAAAGTGCAAAGAGTTTAAGTTTACATGTGTGCCGAATGTTTGTATTTTGGTCCGAGGTCGAGGGACCCGACCATGTCTCCACCTAAGGCAGCAGGTCAGTGAGACCTGGCTGCACGTCCTTTTAAGTTTTTGCAGGAGATTGGAAAATGAATCAGCCATGTTCGCCCAGCCCTAGCTGGGCATCGAATGAAGATCCGGATCCGGAATGTTGGGGATCACCTCGCCACTGGATGAATCCAGGAGACCCCGCAGCGAACTTCGGGAAAAACCAGACAGAGTCCGGAGGAACTTGCCTACTCCTCCTCCCCCAACCCAGCACCATCCTGACCGAAGTTCACTTGCGGGAGACCTCGCTGTTGAGGAGTCACGATGGGGATGCGCGGGCGCCTTGTGATAGGGACGCGTTCCCCAGGGGTGGGTGGTGATGGCCCGGGAATTATTGTATAGAGGAGGGGGAGACCCAAGAGTCATGTGGGTGTGGTCGGGGGAGGGAGGTACTCACCCGGGGGCCCACGGGCAAAGAGGATAATTGTGGCTGGGAAGGATGAGTGGGTGGCCGGATCAGTGTGGGGCCAGGGAGCGCCGCCACACAGGCACCCATCATTTTCTGCAGCCAGTCGAGGGAAGACGGGAGGGGGAGGGACTGGGAGTCATGAGATCCCATACTCCCCGGTCTTGGTCTGTGCCAAGGTAATTTAAACGTGAGGGGTACCCTGCCTCCACAAAGGGACAAGGGAACGGTTCGGGGCTGGCGGAGCAGGCTGGTCGGTAAATCCATTCTGCCTGTTTTGAAGTTTAAGATGATCAAAGGGGGGTGGAAGGTACTTTCACTGCCCGAGTGGGAGGAGCAATGCCCACTCGAATTTCGTGACCCATCATCGGCACGTGATCGGGGTTCATTTAAGCATGTTGTTTAATGATTTTTTTTTTGTATTTTGTGTTGCACCCCCAAGTTGAGCAGAGGCGTCAGATCCTCTCCGTGCTTGGGACCAGTTTGTGACAACTCCAAGTTGAGCAGAGGCGTAGGAACCTCTCCGTGCTTGCGATAATTTTTTGAGTACATTGTGTAACTAAGATTGCAACATTTTGTAATAACTTATGATGTACAAAAAAGGTGATTGTAAATTTGGTTTACACTGTATAATTTTACAAGCATGTAGGGGTATGAGACCCCTTATTGAAAACTGAAGTATCTGTAGGATGCCTACCGTACCATGGTTTTTTTCTTGAATTTAAGGGGAATAGACGGGACGGCGATCAGTGGCAGATAGCTATTAGGTAAATACAGGGGATGGTTGCTTGTGGGGGGTCAGAAATTATTGCTCATTTCTTCAAGAGGATACTACAAGCAAGCTGGAAGTATCCAAGGGCGGACTGTAAGAATTCGCAATAGTTTACAGTTCTGAAGATTCATTTTTTTGATTAAAGAATCCCTGGGCGATGTGCTTTTAAATTTCCAGGGATAAAAATGGCTGTCACCACATGGCCGAAGACAAAGGACAATGATTTGTTTACAAAGCAATTGAATGCTATTAGCATTTGTTTGTATATCGAGTGGATACATCTAAACTGCAGAAGAGACTTTTGTACCTTGAATGGGAATAGTTCAAGATTTGAATGGGTTTTAAATCACCCAGCACTGGACAATAGAGCAGTTGTATCTCCCTTTTGTTTCAGCCCAGGAAGCTCCGGAAGACACATTAACCTAGTCTAACCACTTTGAGTTAGCCAATCACAGCTTTCTCTTGTGTATTGGACCCTTTTGGGTGGGGAATTTTGCACACAGCCCTTGCAAGGCAGAACAGCAGGGGCCACACCAGGTATAAAGATAACGGCTGAGAAGCTAGCACGCTCTCTTACTTCGCTGGACCAAAGGTGAGCAGGGTGTTCTGACTCCTCAACAAGGCAACTTAGCAGGAGTTAAGGGGTGGTGATTTAAGGGTATTGCTAAGATTGTTTAAATAACATTGTAGCCATTGTATCCCTCGTTTTCGCCGTCTGCAACCCCCTGTTGTATAGTTTTACTGTAATTACTGTGTTTGTGTGGTATAGTTTATTCTTTTGATTGTAGTTATTTTGGTAATAAAACTTGATTTTTTTCTCTCATCCAAACCACTTGTTCTGTTTTAATATCATTAATTATAAGTTCCTCCACTCAGAACTAAAGGAGGAATAGCGATTCGTAACCGCTGTAATAAAATTGGTTTTATTGGAATTGGTCCAGCAAGGCCACCAAAATTACTTTAAACCAGTTTAAAGAAGCCCCCAAATCCTTACAGTGATGTGTGTGTCAGTGAGTGTGGTGCAATGTGTTTGAGTGAAGTGTGTCAGTGAGTGTGGTGCAATGTGTTTTGGTGATGTGTGAATCAGTGAGTGTGGTGCAATTTGTTTGGGAGTTGTGTGTTTCAGTGAATGAGGTGCAATATGTTTGGGTGAAGTGTGTCAGTGATAGTGGTGCAAAGTGTTTGTGTGATGTGTGCGTCAGTGAGTGTGGTGCCATGATTTTGGGTGGTGTGTGTGTCAGTGAGTGTGGTGCAATGTGTTTGGGTGAAGTGGGTGTCAGTGAGTGTGGTGCAATGTGTTTGGGTGAAGTGTGTCAGTCAAGGTGGTGCAATGTGTTTGGGTGAAGTGTGTCAGTGAGTGTGGTGCAAAGTGTTTGGGTGTTGTGTGTTTAAGTGAGTGTGGTGCAATGCGTTCCGGACATTTGTGTGTATCAGTGAGTGAGGTGCAATGTGTTTGCTGATGTGTGTCTGTGAGTGTGGTGTAATGTGTTTGCTGATGTGTGTCAGTGAGTGTGGTGCAATGTGTTTTTGTGAAATGTGTCAGTGAAAGTGGAGCAATGTGTTTGGGTGAGCTGTTTGTCAGTGAGTGTGATGCAATGTGTTTGGGTGCTGTGTGTGTCAATGAGTATGGTGCAATGTGTTTGGGTGCTGTGTGTGTCAATGAGTGTGGTGCAAAGTGTTTGCCTGATGTGTGTGTCAGCTAGTGTAGTGCAATGTGTTTTGGTGATGTGTGAATCAGTGAGTGTGGTGCAATTTGTTTGGGTGAAGTGTGTCAGTGAAAGTGGTGCAAAGTGTTTGGGTAATGTGTGTGTCAGTGAGTGTGGTGCAATGTTTTTGGATAATCTGTTTGTCAGTGAGTGTGGTGCAATATGTTTGGGTGATGTGTGTCAGTGAGTGTGGTGCAATGTGTTTGAGTGATGTGTGTGTCAGTGAGTGTGGTGCAATGTGTTTGGGGGATGTGTGTGTCAGTGAGTGTGGTGCAATGTGTTTGGGTGAAGTGTGGCAATGAGTGTGGTGCAATGTGTTTGGGTGTTTTGTGTGTCAGTGATTGTGCTGCAATGTGTTTGGTCGATGTGTACCAGTGAGTGCGGTGCAATGTGTTTGGGTGTTGTCTGTGTCAGTGAGTGTGGTGCAATGTGTTTGGATGATTTGTGTGTCAGTGAGTGTGGTGCAATGAGTTTGGGTGTTGTGTGTGTCAGTGAGTGTGGTACAATGTGTCTTGTTGAAGTTTGTCAGTGAGTGTGGTGCAATATGTTTGGGTGCTGTGTGTGTCAGTGAGTTTGGAGCAATGTGTTTGGGTGAAGTATGTCCTTGAGTGTGGGGCAATGTTTTTTGGTGAAGTTGTGTCAGTGAACGTGGTGCAATGTGTTTGGGTGTTGTCTGTGTCAGTGTGTGTGGTGCAATGTGTTTGGATGATTTGTGTGTCAGTGAGTGTGGTGCAATGTGTTTGGGTGATATGTGTGTCAGTGAGTGTGGTGCAATGTGTTTGGGTTTTGTGTGTGTCAGTGAGTGTGGTGCAATGTGTTTGGGTGAAGTGTGTCAGTGAATATGGTGCAATGTGCTTGGATGATTTCAGTGTCAGTGAGTGTGGTGCAATGTGTTTGGGTGTTGTGTGTGTCAGTGAGTGTGGTTCAATGTGTTTGGGTGAAGTTTGTCTGTGAGTGTGGTGCATTGTGTTTGTTTGATGTGTGTGTCAGTGACTGTAATGCAATTTGTTTGGGTGATGTGTGTGTCAGTGAGTGTGGTGTAATCTGTTTGGGTGAAATATGTCAGTGAATGTGGAGCAATATTTTTGGGTGAAGTGTGTCAGTGAATGTGTTGCAATTGTAGGATTCGCAAAATTGGATTTCATATTAATAAGGGTTAAAAAGCAGAAGAGGCTGTGATTTTAAAGACTGTTTTAAAAGTAGCCCAGAAAAAGGGGCATACAAAATGGCCACCACACCATGTGATCAGCTCATTTGGGACTCTTTAAAATGTTTCCTGCGCAACCTCAGACAGCTATGTGGATTGAACACACAGTAAGTTCTGGAAGCCGTTTTGGAGAGAACGAAACCAGACCCACAGGCATGCATATGGATTAGATGCAGATCCACTCAAGATTGGCTTGGAGACAGGGGCCATCTAAATGTTGACCCAGACGAAAGAGGACAATATATATTCATGAGGACAACATCAAGGGCTCGGTAACAGGGTCAGCACGAACTTAAAAACAATGTAAGTCATTTCCAACCAGAGATGGGCCTGTTACCAGCCGCTTAAAATGATTTAAAATATAATAACTGCCCCGCTGTGCTCAAAGCCCGACAAAGTTAAAACAAAGACTAACCTGATTTTGGCAGGAAGTGAGGCCTCGGGAAGAAAGGTATATCTGGTGAGGCTTTTCGGCAGTTAAGGACACACGACACAAGAAGCACTCGGAAGCAGTCGGGACAGGCAGGCCAGAGCGAGTTGGAAGGCAGACAGTTGCAAGCCTGCAGCTTGAACACAGACACGCCGGGTCGGAGAGCTGGAAACACACAGCTTGAATCCAGACACCCAGAAGAAGGAGCAGTCAATCGCAAGTGTTCCGCCCCGGGGAAGCACATCGGGAGATCATCGACCATCCCCGGGCCATTGCCGGAACGAGAGGCCATAGACCCAGCTTGGTAGAAGAAACAAAAAAATAAAGGTCACAAGCGAAGAAACCTTCCAGCCACCATGGCTCGGTAGAAGAGGGGAAAGGAACCTGAAGAAGCGATGGGAGCCAGCCCAAGGCTCCTCTAACCAGGGTCGAGCTGACGATCCTCGACCCCTCCGACATCCAGGCCCACCGGTGCCCAGCCGCCCCCGACCCCCACCTCAGGAGAGAGGTGTGGCGCAGCTCGCAGAGGCTCCACGATCCACGTGGAGACGAGACGCCAGAAAGGACCAAACACAGAATCGTGTTCAAAACCTTGCACTTCCTAGTGGGATTGGTGAGCATGTTTCTGGCCCTTCACAATCAGATCTAGATAGGTTTAATAAGGGGGGGTGGATTTAAGGGTACAATTAACATGAGTTGTTGTCCCTCGATGATCCGTGTGTTTCCTTATTTCATGATGATCTTTGTAGAATATAAGATGCCTGTATTTGCCTTAGTTAGTATAATGTCATTATGATTTGTTTGTGTTTGTTTTTCCCTCCCATGTACCTGGAAGGACCGGAACTCGGTGGACCCAACTGCAGTAAGGCAAACTGAGGCAGAGGTTAGGTTGCAAAACAAAGGTAGACTTTACTTGACATAAACAAAATAACAATAGCACAGAATACAGGCTCACAGGCCAGCAAGAGGTATCACCAGGCAGTGCAACTCAAGACTGAGCAATGAACATAAAGTGAACACCACTTAAATAGTAGGCATCTAACAATGCACAGGTGAATACAATAATGAATAAAGAAGGACACAATTAAGAGAGTTCATGGAGTCCTCTGGTGGCGAGGCGAGGCGAGGCAGAATCTGGGTCATTCCTTACAGGACCCCCCCCCTAGGAACGGCCCCTGACGTTCCCCCAGGCGGTCCATGGTGACGACGAAAAAAATTCCTTACTAAATCGCGATCCAGGATGTCCCGGTCCGGGACCCAAGAGCATTCCTCTGGACCATATCCCTCCCAGTCCACCAGGAACTGGAAGCCCCTGCGAACTCAGCGAGATTCCATCAGGCGACGGACCGTGTAAGCAGGCTGGCCGTCGATGATGCGGGGAGCAGGAGGAGGCCTCGTGGCGGGCGCCAGGGGACTGCTGGCCACTGGCCGAAGCCGGGAGACATGGAAGGTAGGATGAATCCGCATGGAGCGGGGTAGCTGGAGACGGTAGGACACCGGGTTGACCCTCCTCAACACCATGAAGGGGCCGATGAAACGGGGCGCCAGCTTGCGGGACTCCACTCGCAGCGGGAGATCCTGCGTAGAAAGCCAGACCCTCTGACCAGGACGGAATGAAGGAGCCGGTCTGCGCCGCTTGTTGGCCTGGATCTGCCGTTGTCGAGAAGCACGTTGCAAGGCCAGCCGCGCTCTCCTCCAGGTCCGCCGACAACGCTGGACAAACTCCTCCGCGGACGGAACCCCCACCTCGAGCTCCTGCTCCTGGAACAGTGGAGGCTGTAAACCGAACTGGCACTCGAACGGCGACAGTCCTGTGGGAGAGCAGCGCAACGTGTTGTGCGCGTACTCAGCCCAGACGATGTGACGACTCCAGGTCGCAGGGTTAGCGGACACGAGACACCTCAGGGTCGTCTCCAGGTCTTGGTTGATCCGTTCAGTTTGACCGTTCGACTGAGGATGGAAACCCGAGGAAAGACTGACAGTAGCTCCAATGAGCTTGTAGAAGGCTCTCCAAAACCGGGAGGCGAATTGTGGACCATGGTCAGAAACGATGTCAAGGGGCAAACTGAATAACCTGAAAACATGCTGGACCATGAGCTCGGCTGTCTCTTGGGCTGAGGGAAGCTTGGGCAGGGGCAGAAAACGACAGGCTTTGGAGAAGCGATCTACGATGGCCAGAATGACAGTGTTGCCTTGAGATGGTGGAAGGCCTGTGATGAAATCCACCGAGAGGTGTGACCAGGGGCGAGTGGGAATGGGGAGAGGATGCAGCAAGCCCTGGGGGCAAGATCGAGGGTTCTTGTTTCGTGCACAAATGGCACAAGCTGCCACGAACGCCTTTACGTCCTTCTCCATGGTGGGCCACCAGAACCTTCTGCGAAGAAATTCCAGCGTCCTGGATGCGCCTGGATGACCGGTGAGTCGCGACGAATGCCCCCACTGCAGGACTTGTGAGCGCGTCGTGTTGGGGACAAAAAGGCGACCGGGTGGGCCGTTGCCAGGGTCTGCCTTCCTCTGTTGCGCCTTTCTGACCAGCGCCTCGATCCCCCAGCAAACCGGTGCTACAATTCGGGAAGTAGAAATAATAGGTTCTGGTTGTTTCTCCCGCTCGGGTGGATCAAGTTGCCTGGAGAGAGCATCAGGCTTGAGATTCTTGGAACCTGGACGATATGACAGGACAAAGTCAAAACGATTAAAAAACAGTGCCCAGCGAGCTTGACGAGAGTTAAGTCGTTTGGCCTCCTGGATATAGGCCAGATTCTTATGGTCAGTCCAAACAATGAACGGGTGTTTAGACCCCTCCAACCAATGTCTCCACTCCTCCAGTGCCAACTTAACTGCCAGTAATTCCCTGTTCCCAATATCGTAGTTTCGTTCAGCGGGAGTGAGTCGGCGAGAGAAAAAGGCACAAGGGTGCAGTTTGTTGTCGTTAGACCGTTGGGATAAAACGGCGCCCACTCCTATATCCGAGGCATCCACCTCGACAATGAAGGGGAGTGAGGGATCCGGAATAACGAGGACAGGAGCAGACGTGAAGCGCCGCTTGAGATCCTCCAAAACCTGCGCAGCCTCAGCGGACCAACTGAACCGGGTAGAGGCGGTTTTGGTGAGGGCAGTAAGAGGGGCAGCGATGGTGCCGAAGTTTCTGATGAATCTCCGATAGAAGTTAGCAAACCCCAAGAAACGTTGCACCTGTTTGAGAGAGGTGGGTGGTGGCCAATCTCTGACAGCTTGAGTCTTGCCAGGGTCCATTTGGATGTTGCCGCTGGAGATGATGAAGCCCAGAAATGAAACCGTGGAAACGTGAAATTCACACTTCTCCGCCTTGATAAACAAGAGGTTGTTAAACAAAAGTTGCAGGACTTGTCTTACATGCTGGACATGATCGTGAAGAGTTTTGGAGAAAATGAGAATGTCATCCAGGTAGACAAAAACAAAGCGATTCAGCATGTCTTGGAGAACGTCGTTAATGAGCGCCTGGAACACAGCAGGGGCGTTGGTCAATCCAAAAGGCATAACCAGGTACTCATAGTGCCCAGTAGGTGTGTTGAATGCCGTCTTCCACTCGTCCCCTTCGCGGACGCGGATGAGGTTGTAGGCGTTGCGGAGGTCCAATTTTGTGAAGACCGTGGCTCCCTGAAGTAGCTCGAAGGCGTCGACATGAGTGGAAGAGGATAACAGTTCTTTATAGTAATCCGGTTAAGGCCACGGTAGTTGATGCAGGGACGGAGACCTCCATCTTTCTTACTCACGAAGAAAAAACCGGCACCAGCAGGAGAGGTGGACGGACGGATGAAGCCAGCGGCGAGGGCATCACGGATGTACTCCTCCATGGCGGCGGTCTCAGGAGCAGAAAGGGAAAAGATCCTACCCCTAGGTGGGCATGTCCCAGGCAGGAGGTCAACGGCACAGTCATATGGCCTATGAGGAGGAAGTGATGTGGCTCGAACCTTACTGAAGACCTCTTTTAGATCCTCATACTCGGGTGGCACTCGGGACAAATCAGAGCGTGATGGGAACTCCTGAGGCTGGGAAGGAGACTTGGCGCGAAGACAGGTAGTCTGGCAGGCGGAGCCCCATTCCGTAAGCCGGCCGGTGGCCCAATCAAAGCGAGGATTGTGGCAGGCCAACCAAGGGTAACCCAGAATTAATGGAAACTGGGAAGAGTGGATAAGGGAGAATTGGATGGTCTCGAAATGTTGTCCTTCCACGCCCAAACACAGGGGGGCAGTATGATGGTGAATGGTTCCAGAGCCCAGGGGTCTTCCATCCAGGGCAACAACAGTGAGGGGGTAATCAGGATGGGTCAGGGGAATCTTGAGCTGTTTAGCTAACCCCAGATCAATGAAGTTACCATCAGACCCCGAATCCACCAGGGCCTTAAGATTATGTTGTTGATTGCCCCAGAAAAGGGAGGATGCCAGCAAAACCCAGAACCCAGAAACCCAGAAACCCCACAATGCAGATAGAGGCCATTTCGGCCCATCGAGCCTGCACCGACACATATCCCACCCGATCCCCGTAACCCCTGCACCAACACATATCCCACCCTATCCCCGTAACCCCACGTATATTTAATCCCCCTAACACTAAGGGTCAATTTATCATAGCCAATCAACCTAACCCGCACATCTTTGGACTGTGGGAGGAAACCGGAGCACCCGGAGGAAACCCACGCAAACACGGGGAGAATGTGCAAACTCCACACAGACAGTCGCCCGAGGCCGGATTCGAACCCGGGTCCCTGGCGCTGTGAGGCAACAGTGCTAACCACTATGAAACAGTGGAGTCGGAAGGGATGGTTATGCTCATCTCAGGTCCCTCCGTCCTGGATGAGCCCTGGCTTTTCCCACCAACTCTGGACAGGAAGAGCAAAAGTGGCCAGCTTTCCCACAATAGAGGCAAGATCCCTCTCTCATTCGGTGGTCACGTTCGGGCTGCGAGAGGCGGGTTACTCCCACCTGCATGGGCTCCTCTGGATCGGTCAAAGATGGACTCGGGATGGCTCGGAGGTTCTCAGATGGCTTCAAAGCAGGAAAAGCTCTGGTCTCTGGAAACAGGGTGAAAAAGGAGTGGCGTTCTCTTCGCCTCTCACGGAGATGATTATCCACACGAACGGAGATATCAAAAAGAGACTCCAAATCACTCACCGGATCCCTGGAAGCCAGTTCGTCCTTAATCTCATCCGTGAGACCGTGGCGAAAGGTGGCGATGAGCGCCTCCGAATTCCATTGGCTTTCTGCAGCGAGAGTGCGAAACTCAATAGCGTAGTCCGCTACGCTATGAACCCCCTGGCGAAGCCAAAGCAGTTTGTTAGATGCCTCTCTCCCACTGACAGGGTGATCAAAGACCCTTCTCATTTCTTCCAAAAAAAGTTGGTAGTTTGAACATGCCAGCGTTTGCTGTTCCCAGACGGCTGTAGCCCAGGTAAGCGCCTTGCCGGTGAGTAGCGAAACGATGTAGGCCACTCGGGAACAGTCACTGGGAAATAATGAACCCTGCAGTTGGAAAACCAGGGAACACTGGATTAGGAAACCTTGACATCCTCCTGGGTTACCGTCGTAGCGCTCGGGTGCAGGTAATCGGGGTTGTCTCAGAGGAGAAGGCGAAACCGTAGGAGCGGGTAACGGTGCAGGAGCGGCTTGGATCACCTGACTCTGTTTCTGGCTCTGATGGAAAGTGATGACGAGGCCCTCCAGCATATTCTGGCTTCGGGAGACTGCCATGGCGAGACACCGCAGTTCGTTCAAGATCAGTTGTAGCTGTTCAGAAACTTGTCTTGGCCATTGGTCCTTCTCTGCTGGGTCCATGTTTTGGCTCAGTCTTGCTGTAAGGACCGGAACTCGGTGGACACAACTGCAGTAAGGCAAACTGAGGCAGAGGTTAGGTTGCAAAACAAAGGTAGACTTTACTTGACATAAACAAAATAACAATAGCACAGAATACAGGCTCGCAGGCCAGCAAGAGGTATCACCAGGCAGTGCAACTCAAGACTGAGCAATGAACATAAAGTGAACACCACTTAAATAGTAGGCATCTAACAATGCACAGGTGAATACAATAATGAATAAAGAAGGACACAATTAAGAGAGTTCATGGAGCCCTCTGGTAGCGAGGCGAGGCAGAATCTGGGTCATTCCTTACAGTACCGTACTCTTATCTGTGTTGCATTTGATTTGATATATTTTTCCATTTGCAATAAAATTTCATTTTGATTCATCAAACTTGGCCTACACGAGTTTTCTCTACATTGTAGTTCCTGCGCCTAAGACCAGAGTACAGAATCTAAGGGGCGAGTGGGTCAAACCACTCAAGGTTTACTGTGCAAGAGAGAGAGGCCTCTAGAGAGAGAAACCTCTGGGAAACCTCTCGAGGAAGGAAAACCCCTTACAGAAAATGGCGACCACGGCAGGACTCTGGCGGCAGGATTGCAATGTAGTAGATCCAAGTTTGAATGGTCGAAATGCAATGGATGAGCGAATAGCGGATTATGTCTTTGGCAAGGTAAATCTCACTAAACAGTGGATTTCCGATCTCTTGCTGGATGGGTGTCCGGTGGATGCAGCCATCAGGTCGACAGAGAGCAAAGAGCATAAGAAATCAGTGGAAAAGGCAGGTTGGCTGATGTGTTACAAGAAGCAGGTCCAGATCTTGGACTGAGTCGTTGCAGCACAGGCAGCCAAAATCACAGCCCAGGCAGCAGAGATAGAGGAAAAGGCCATGGGTAGGGAAAAACTAATCACAGCGCTTCATGCGCTGAATCAGGAATGCCAAGTGGTAGCTAGCCAATATCAGGCTAGGATAGAATACCTAGAGTGCCAGGTTACTGAGGCAAAGATTAATGAAACGAGGATACAGGAGAAAAACGCCCGCCTCGCTCAACAGCTGTAAGATTCGCGAAATTTTCATTAAATAATCACGTAGGAAAGTAGGGTTAATAAAACAGCTTTATTGACCAAAAGAAGCTTATACAGAGAAACCTTTGATAAAAGGGCACACAAAATGGCCGCCAGACCTCGTGACCAGCTTCTGGGACCATTTGAATTTCTGTTACTGCAAGCCAGACAGGCTTGTGGATTGAGGGCATTAAAAGCCCGTGGAAACCAGTTTCGGGAAGCTGAAACTCATGGAACTGAGCATACATATTGATTAGATTATAAGTACAGGACAGATTTGGGTGACAGGATGAGACCCATCAAGAAATGGGCGGACAATTGAACGAACGCTTTAACCCATTACACTGTACAAAGAGAAGCCGTTTAACAGCCATACAGGGAAATCTCCAGACCGATCAATATACAAACCAAGTTACGGTAACAAAGCAAAGACATTATTGGCCCAGGAAGGGCAGTTAAGCTATCACTGACTCCCGCTATGAAGACAAAACACCCCTGCAGAGAGTTCTGCCCGCCAAAATTATTACAAAGACAGGACTTTGATTTGGCGGGAGATAAGAATGTTCCAAAAAGGTATAACTGTGGATTGAGGAAAGTCCATCGGAAGTACAGCACTTCGGTTCGGACCTCCGGAACGGTTTCAGTTCGGAGCGTGTTCGGTGTTCGGCCAGGCAAGGCCCGGCCACGACGAGAAGACGACGAGAAGAATTCGGCTTGGAAGCCAGCTCGGCCAGGCAAGGCCCGGCCACGACGGGAAGACGACGAGGGTGGCCCGGGTACTTTTGTCGGGAGATCATCGACGACCCAGGCCGGAGAAGAAGACACTCAGGTCCCGGAGCCCAGGATCCAGTTCTTCAACATCACATCGGTAACGGATTCATCCGTGTGCATCCAGTTCTTGAAAGTCACATCAGTAACGGATACATCCGTGGTGAGCGCTCACCAGGGCTGTATCGGCTGCCTCCATCGCAGGAGAACCAAGAGGAAAACAAGCTACGCCAGAAGCTTCCAAACCCACGTGACGACGGAAAGCTGTGTCGAAAGGCTGCAAAGCCTTTTTCGCAATTCTTAAAGTGGTGAGCATGATCCCGAGTCCCTCAAATCGAAACTTAGTTAGGTTTAGAGGAGGGGGTTAAGGGTAATTGTAATGTGTTACCCCTTTCACGATGTGCCGTGTGTTCCCCATTTCTATAGAGTTAAGTTTATAGATGTGTGCATGCTTGTAGTTGCTTTAATCTGTGCATATGACATGTATTTTATAATGCTGCAAACTGTTCAATAAAGGCATCCATTTCGTGCTATTCGACCTGGTCTATTGAGTTTTTCTGCACTACAGCTCCCTGCACCTAAGTCTAAGGTCTAGAACCGTAGGGGCGAGTGGGTCGAACCACTCACGGGTAATTATTGCAAGAAGCCTGGCAGGAGACCAGAGCAAGCAAGAGAAACCCCTACAGAGATGGCGACCGCGGCAGGACCTTGGCAGCAGGAATGTAGTGTTTTAGATCAAGGTCTGAATAAACGAAATGTGATGGATGAGAGAATGTCGGATTATGTTTTTGGGAAGGTAAACCTTACAAAACAGTGGATATCTGACCTATTAAGAGATAGGCGCCCGCTAGACGCAGCCATCAAGTGGACAGAAAGCAAAGAGCACAAAAGATCTGTAGAAAAAGCGGTCTGGCTGATGTGCTACAAGAAGCAAGTCCAGCTTTTGTACCAAGTCTTTGTAGCACAGACGGCCCAGATCAAAGGGTTACTAGCAGAAGTAGAGGAAAAGGTTGCGGGAGGAAAGAGACTGATTGCATCGCTCAACGCGCTGAATCAGGAACGTCACTCCGTAACCAATCACCATGAGACCAAGATAGATTAATTGGAGTGTCAGGTCACTGAGGCCAAGTCCAGTGAAGGAAGAATAAGAGACAGGTGTGTCCGCCTAGCTCAGCAGGTAAAGGCACAGGAGGAGAGTATTCTGGGAGCTAGAGCAGCGTACAAGATGGCCATCGAGGATAGGTCTGAGAACGCCGACCATAGCGCTTGCCAAAGGGAGCTAGAGGACCTGAGAACGGCCCTAGCGAAGGCAAATGGCTTGGTGTGTCTCATAAACCCACCAGCGAGCCATCTACAGTTAGCCAGGGAATCCAAAAGACCGATTCCGCGAGAGGCAGTTGGGGTACCAACCACCGAGGCCTCGGCACCTCCCAGCTATGATGAGCCTTTGGTTGCGGGGGAGGAAATGGTGGAGTTAGTCGAAGAGATTCCTGAGGTAGAGCAACCCCAGGTAGTAGGGTCGAAGCCGGCACCGATGTGTCCCGCTCGACACCGGAGGCTCGGTCCGGACGAAGCGAATGGCGATGATGGACCCCTCATGAATCAGATCATAATGCCCCACAGCGCACAACAGCTAAGGGCAATGATAAGCCACATCCCAAAACTCTCCGAGTCAGGAGATCCCTCCGTCCATTTTAGGGACATGAAGCAGACCCCAGCAGTTAATGACTGCGACGGGGTAGAGCAGTCCAGAATGCTGCTGTTCTCCCTGGACAGCTCGATCCTCCAGTGTCTCTCTGACGAGAGCAAGAGAGGGCACATGGAGTATGAGGTTTTACGGGACGAGGTCCTGGAGGTTATGGGGGAAGATGACGGAAGTCCATTCCTCCGATTGGGTAGGACGGTACAGCTAGAGGGAGAGCCCCCACGGGTTTTCGCCGGAAGGTTGTGGCCAGTGTGGCCCGGGACGGGCTGGCTGTTGGTCAAAGGGCTCATTGGCTCCGGTGCCTGGTCACCAATTGCTTGCCACAGGTGAGGGAGCAGGCCAAAACATGGTTTGACCCCAATAACCCCCGCTCCACGGAGGAGATAGTGCTTGATCAGCTCACGATAGGTTACAGGAACAGCAGGAGTAAGGAAGTGCCTCCCCCGAAGGGAAAGGCGCATGAGGTGAGGCCTGCAGCTCCTGTTAAAAAAGAGTGGCATCAGGAGGGGAATCGCCCTCCCCAAGCCAAGAGTAGTTGTTACGGGTGTGGGAAGGAAGGTCACTGGCGCCGGGGCTGTAAAAATCCCTGGAAGGATTTAAAGGGAAAAGCTCCCTCAGCCCCAGCCCAAACGCCCATCCTGGAGAAAGGAGCCGATGTGTCGATCCATCCCGCTGCGATCGAGTCAGTTTTAGAGGCAATGCGGTCTCTAATGACCTCGCAGGGGAAGGTGGCAGTCGCCAACGGCCCTGTTGCTCCCGCAGCCTCAACCGCAGCGCCCCAATGACTAAAGCCCGCGCAGCCTGTCTACCTGTGTCCGCTCCGATATGACACGTGGAGAAGACCCCTTGTGGAGATGGAGGTAGAGAAGGAAAAAGGTAGTTACCTGTTGGATACGGGGGCATCATGTACCGTGATCCACACAGCTAAACCTTTTGCCTCACCTCTGTCTACCCAGGCTCCATTCTCATTAGCGGGTTTCACAGGCAAAGAACAGGCTGGCGCTCTCCATTCATTTGGGAACACTCCATACCACATGGACGTGTATCCTGATGAAGTGGAACGAGGGGGGTGGTAAAGGCATCCTCGGGTTTGATTTCTTGGTGGAACACGGGATCCTCGTGGACCTTAGAAATCACTGTCTCTGGGGAGCCGAGAATGGGTTAGGCAAGGTAGTCATGATTCCAGGGAAGGGAGAAAAGGGGACCCTGTGTACCATGAAGCCGTCAGGAGGTTACAACCTCGAGCTTATGGTCGCGGACGTCCCAACGGACTTGCAAGCGTTTGTGTCGGACAATCTGACCGCATTTGCCACCCACAAGCACGACTGTGGGAGGGTCACTGGGTTTGAGGTCAGCGTAGATGGGGACCCCATGATCCGACCCCAAAAGCAGTATAACTTCCCCAAGGAAGCAGAACCCGACATGGAGACAACAATATCTTCATTGGTGCAGCAGGGCGTGTTGAGGCCGATAGCCACTCACGTGAACTCCCCATTATGGCCGGTAAGGAAGCCGGACAATTCATGGAGGGCCACGGTGGACTACAGAGTCCTCAACAGTAACATCCCAGCCTGCGCGCCCACGGTAGCAGCAGTTGCCGACCTAATAAGGAGTATTCCAGCATCCGCGACCACGTTCACGGTGCTGGATATCTCAAACGGTTTTTGGTCCATTCCGTTGCGGCGGGAGGATCAGTACAAGTTTGCCTTTACTTTTAAAGGGCAACAGTACACTTGGAACTGCTGCCACAGGGTTTCCACAACAGCCCCAGCATTTTCCATCAATGCATGGCAGGAAGTTTAAAGGAATTTAGCCAGCCCAATCAGATAGTGCAGTATGTGGACGACTTGCTCCTGTTCACCGATTCAAGGGAGGAGCACGGCCCACTATTAGCCGAATTATTGGAGCTACTGGAAAGGAAGGGTTTTAAAGTAAACCCAAAGAAAGCACGGATCGGCCAGCAGGAGGTGAAATTCCTGGGTCTGACCATCTGCGCTGGGGAAAGAGCCATAGATAAGGCTAGGCGGGAATCGGTGCAAGATTTGCCAATTCCTAACACAGTAACGGGTGTGAGGTCCTTTTTGGGACTGACTGGGTACTGCAGAGACTTCATCGAGGACTATGCAGCCACAGCAGCCCCGCTACTCCGACTCTTACACAAGGGAGTCGAGTGGTCTTGCGACGAGGGTTGTCAGGCAGCATTCGAGAAGTTGAAAAGGGACCTGCAGACCGCGCCAGCCCTAGGGGCCATAGATGGGGGAGAGGAGTTTTTCCTGGAAGTAGCCACCAGTGGAGACAGCCTGAGTGCCGTGCTGCTCCAGGAGCGACACGGCAAGCTGAGGCCGGTGGTCTACTCCGCCAGGGTGCTTACGGATGTGGAGAGGAGTTTTTCCAATTGCGAACGGCATCTCCTGGCCACGCATTGGGCTGTGAACAGATCAGCAATCTTCACAGGAACCTCTCCCATCACTCTCCTCACCCGCCACACACCCACAAAGATGCTTCTGGATGGAAGGATTAAGGATGGGACCGTAAGCAGCGCTCGGATTGCGCGCTGGACCCTCCTCCTTTCCCAGATGGATCTCAAGGTTAAAGGTCTTTGTGAGCCGAAGCTCGCAGCCAACATGGTATATCTCGGAACAGCCCATCGGTGTTCCGTCGAAGGGGTATGGGGGGTCAACATAGGTTTACGGGCCAGGATACACCCCACAGGCCACAAGATCTACGTAGATGGTTCCAGCACGGTATCTGCTGGCGAACGACTCACAGGGTGTGGAGTTTATGACCCGGCGGCAAACATTGCCCTGGCGATTAGGCTCCCCAGCACTATGAGCGCACAGCAGGCTGAACTGTCCGCGGTGGCGTACGTGGTTACCCACCCTGAGACCTTCCCAACCCCATACACGATTTGCTCGGACAGCATGTTCACATGCAATTCGTGTACGGAATACCTGGCCATTTGGTCTCGTCGCGGATATACCTCCGCGGACGGACGACCTTTAACAGTTAAGCCCTTGCTGGAAAAGATCCTGGCAGCAGTGTGGGAGGAAGGGGAGGTGTTCATCCACAAGGTGAAGGCTCATTCCACCACAGAACCCCGCAGTCAGGGTAACCAGCAGGCGGATGCGCTAGCCAGGGAGGGTGCCCGCAACGGCATTTTCTGGGACCCCTATGGACCCGGACCCATGGCAGCGATCCGAGGCAGGGAGGGGACTCCAGGGAACACAGGGGTGACACCGCCATGGACCTAAAGACCGTCCAAACCATGGATCCCGCCCTGAAAACAGTCCTCAATGCTATTGCTGAGGGCAAGCAGGTAGAGGGTCCGTACAGTACGGCAGCCCTCTCAGTCAAGGAAGGCATGTTGTTCCGGGAGGAACAGTGGATTGTGCCGCAGCAGCACCGGAGGGAATTCCTTCAACTGGCCCATGAGTGTCCAGGGGCAGGACACCCCGGGCCTGAGGTTACCTTGCAACGGGTAGAGCAGGCGGGATGGTGGCCGGGACTTCGAGACGATGTCCGCGAGTTCTGTGCAAGCTGTCTTGTGTGCGCTGCAAACAACCCAGACCCCCAGAAAAGGAAGGTGCCCATGGGGCACATCAGGAGGGTAGAGGGACCATGGCAGTCGATACAGGTCGACTACATAGGGCCCCTGCCCACCACCCAGGGAAGCTATAAGTACTGCCTTGTCCTGGTGGATGTGTTTACCAAGTGGGTAGAAGCCTTCCCGTGTAGAACAGCTACGGCACTGGGTACTGCCAAGATCTTGGTACGGGAAGTGTTCTCACGGTGGGGGCTTCCCCGGTTTGTTGAGTCCGACCGAGGGAGTCATTTCACCGGCCAAGTGATGCAGAACACCCTCATGCTCTTGGGCATTCAAGGGAAGTGGCACATAGCACACAATCCCCAGTCATCCGGGATTGTTGAACGCATGAACCGGACCCTCAAGGAAAAGCTGAGGAAAGAGGCAATGGGCTCGCCCCGGAAGTGGGCGGAGATCCTGCCTCTAGTCCTCATGGGGATCCGGGCCAGCCAGTCCAAAAGTACGGGGCACTCCCCGCACGAGTTAATGACTGGGAGGATCATGCGAACACCCACCCATGTCCTAGCCCTGGTGCTCACTGAGGGCCAGCTCCAAGAGGTGAATTGGGACAAGTTCGTCCAAACCCTTGTGGAGCGCCTGAAACAGGTTTATGAGCAAGCGGCTGGGAACATGGGGAGACAGCATCAGGGCAATCGACTGTTGCTGGAACCCCGTAAGAAGCAAGAGTGGGAAGTCGGAGACCAGGTCATGGTTAGGAACTATGCCCGAGTAGGGAGTCTAGAACCACTGTACATGGGGCCCTACAGCATTGTAGACAAGGCCAGCCCCATGGTGTACGCAGTGAAGGTGCCCCGACGTACTAAATGGTTTCACATTAACCGGTGTAAACTGTTTAAGCCGGGTGCACGAGGGCCAACAACAGGGTCCAGGTCTGAGGGCAGAAATCCTCAGCCTGAGACAGGGTCACAGACCACACAGGCTGGAACTGTAGCCTGCGTGAGGGGAGGAGTCATCCCATCGGAGTGGGAGGTCTCCCCGTTAGTTTGGGATTCGGACAAGGAAGAGCCCGAACAGCTCGAACCCGCCCCTGACCCGATCACGGAGGAGGAGGAGTCGGAGGACGAAGGTCCCGCCCCCGACTCGAGCATAGGGGAGGTAGGGATTGGGGGCGGAGACTCACCACCTGTGGGGACAGGTGGGGTGGAGTCGGATGCCACGGATCCCAGCCCCAGGGGGGCGGAGCCTGAGGGAAGGGAGCCGGAGCCGGCAGCTGTGGTGGGACCACAGGCTGCGACGGTGGAGGTCCCGATCCCCGGTCCGTTAGCCCTGGGAGCCTCGCCCAAGGTGCCCCCTCGCAGGTCGGCTCGGACGGACCAGCCCAGAAAGTTTTGGCCAGATCCTCCTTACTTCCGGTTCAAATCCGGCCTCGGGTGACTGTCTGTGTGGAGTTTGCACATTCTCCCCGTGTTTGCGTGGGTTTCCTCCGGGTGCTCCGGTTTCCTCCCACAGTCCAAAGATGTGCGGGTGAGGTTGATTGACTATGATAAATTGACCCTTAGTGTTAGGGGGATTAAATACGTGGGGTTATGGGGATAGGGTGGGATATGTGTTGATGTAGGGGTTACGGGATTCGGGTGGGATGTGTGTCGGTGCAGGCTCGATGGGCTGAAATGGCCTCTATCTGCACTGTGGGGTTTCTGTGATTTCTGTGATTTCCCCCAACATCGATCCAGGGTAGCCCAGGAAAGACATGATTCCCGTTCAGCAGCGACAGGCTGCGGGGGATCAAAGCCGAAGGTCAGTGCAGCCCCGCCACAGGGAGCGGCACGCTGCAGCCCTCACAGGAATTAGGTAGGCCGCCCAAAGGAGGGCAGCGCTGTACATAAGTTTAGGTATGTTAAGTTTAGGTAATGATAAGTTAAGTTAAGTAATTTTAATGTTAGTTTAAGGCATGTAAAGTTTAAGATGATAGGGATTTTTTAAAAGGTAGTTTTCGAAGTCTGCCCAGTATGTGTGTTTGTTTGGAAGCGGGGTCAAGGGACCCGAGCGTCTGTTTAATTAGGCCAGCGCCTATTGGGAGCCTGGCTACATCATCTTATCGGTTACAGAAACCAGGAATACAATGGAGGGGATTCTCGTGGTGCTCGCGGCGATTGGGTGCGGGCTGGCCTATCGAGGCCGCACCAAGGATGTCGTCGTGTTCGGATGCTCCGGGGGCACAGCCCCCATCGCGACGGATGGGACGGGGAAGCGAGAGGTTGAGGAAACCGCCACCTACTTCCACCAAGGGCGATGGCCAGGATGGCTGGGGTCGAATTCTGCAGAACACTCCAGCAAATCCGGGTTTGCCTACCAAGAGACTTCATTACTGTGCCCTCGGGTGAGGATCATTGCACCCAGAGTCAGCGTTACCGTGGGAAAGAGCATCTGTTTGGTGTGTAATGGGAACGTACCGCTAAGTAGATGGTGGTGGCTTCGAATGCTGGTAAAGAATATGAAGAACTCTACAATCGAGTGGGAGTGACTGGGTAACAATACCCATCGGACAATTACGGGGACTCACGGACAATTACGTGTGTGTTGGGGCAAGTGGTGGGAACCAGATGAAGGGATATATGTCTGCATGTGGGGTTCGAAGTACGTTTGCCCCAAAGGCATATCCATCTTTTTCCAGAGGCAGTGGCAGGATGAAGGGAAGGGGATGAGGTGGGACGTCAGCACGCGGGCGTGCGGAGTCCCATTCTCCCCGATTCCGGTAAACGCCACTGAACTCATCACCCGCCCATGCAAGCCCCTGCCCACGATTCCGGTAGCACTAGCCCAGAAGGAAGGGTGCCCCACCACCACAAAGGGACCCGGGAACGGTTTAGTATTGGTACCCACTGGTCAGATGCTGTACCAAGGGGTACACTACATGGTGGCCTCAGTGATTTTAAACCTCACTGAGGTACGATTGCCGGAGTGGTGTCCCAAGGAAACAGAGCAATTGTACCAGGTCCTGTTAACCAGGATGTTCAGACAATTTTATGAGTTTGACTTTGCCGACATCGACAAAGCCGAATTGTACACCACAGGAAGTTTTGGATCGGGTAGGGAGACAAAGAAGGGATACTGTAAATGACATCTTCACTACTTTTAGTACCGGGACGTCTGTTGTCAACGCTCTAGACAACGTGGAGCTGCAGACACAGATTAATGGTCTAAAGGCCCAGTTAAGGAACATACTGACAAACGAAAATAAGATCGTGGGTTCTGAGCTACATGAGGACCAGGCCATGACACTACACTTAAAAGAAATAATTGCTGAGCTGGAGAAACACGCTAGAACGGCAAATGCACTCATTAGGGAGGATCGGAAAGCGTCCGATCAGGCTGCACAGAACGAGGCTTGTGTGCTATATGGGGCGTGGTTACTGGGCGAGGGCCGCAGTAATCTGGAGGATTTAAAACAAGGTTTGGTCCCGTCCTGGATCAGCAATAAGCACTTGCAAGCGCTCCATCCTTTTGAGAATGCATTAAGTCCATGCCAGCTCAGACTAGCTGCAGAGGCGTACCCAGTCCCAGTGGACTGCGGACGCTCGAATCACACTATCATGGGAATAGTGGTGAGGATGCCGGTGTTTGGTCCCACAGCAAAACCCGCCCCGGTATACAGGGTGGAGAACATTGGAGTCATTCAGGGGGGTGCGCACATTCGTTATGCAGTGGTCCCGCCTTATGTCATCAGATGGGAGTGTACGATGACAGGCACCGACCTCTCGGGGTGTCGAAGCCGGGGAGCACACATCATCCTGTGTCCCCAGCACTTGAATGCCTTTTTAAAACCACAGTGCGGGTTCAGAGCCGCTAGCGCGAAGCCGGTAAATTGCACCATGGAGGCAATGGCAAAACACCATGTGCCCCCACAGGTGGCATATATCGGAGGTGGGACATACTGTGTTACCACTGCATCGCCTCACTACCACCACGGACAGCACGGGTGGTTTCCGGTCAGTGACAGCAGTTCCTGTTTCAAACCCAGGGCTGAAGTTCAAGTGGCACAACAGCAAATTGTCCCCATTCCTGTACCTTCCACCATTCACCTCACTGTAAAAGAGAATTTCATGGATTTGTAGTGATTCGTTGCGCATTTTGGTTCTGTCATTCCCCATCTCCCCGAACACCTCACTAAGATTTTAAAAGCCGTAATAGTCTCACAGAAGCATTTTTTCACACTAGAGCAGAAGACATTGGAGATAGGGAAAGACATATTAGACATAGTCACCCCACCATGGTGGGACCTGTTCACTAATATAGAAATCCCGCCCTGGATTAGAATAGCATCCCACATCCTAGTAGTGTGTCAGGTTTTGCTTGTAATATATTTACTGTTCGTGCATTGCAAGAGAGGCAAACGCCTCCAGAGAACACAGGAGAATGGAGAGAACGCTATGTATGAGTGGGTGAAGAGACCCCCACTTAGGCTGCTATGTATTAAAGGATAAAGCGTCCCTCCACTCTTGGTTTTGGTTACTATATGATTTAAGTGTATGAATACTGTTGTGTTATAACCGTTGATCAGTTTTCTATTTTTGATGAATAAAATGTGCATGCAGGTGGTATAAGGGGTATCGGCCCCTTTCACATCTGAAAGATGACTGTGTTATAGTTTGAGGTAGTACTGCCTATGGTGGTCCAACTGTACACAATGTATTTTTCTGAAATGGAAATTCATGTGTCGTGGGGGTCATAGATAGTTAATTACCAGGAATGTTTGGATGTGGGGAATCAGGGAAAATTTGCTCACCAAGGGTTATTGATACTTTAAGCAAGCTATCAGTATCACAGGAGGGACTGTAAGATTCGCGAAATTTTCATTAAATAATCACGTAGGAAAGTAGGGTTAATAAAACAGCTTTATTGACCAAAAGAAGCTTATACAGAGAAACCTTTGATAAAAGGGCATCACAAAATGGCCGCCAGACCTCGTGACCAGCTTCTGGGACCATTTGGATTTCTGTTACTGCAAGCCAGACAGGCTTGTGGATTGAGGGCATTAAAAGCCCGTGGAAACCAGTTTCGGGAAGCCGCAACTCATGGAACTGAGCATACATATTGATTAGATTATAAGTACAGGACAGATTTGGGTGACAGGATGAGACCCATCAAGAAATGGGCGGACAATTGAACGAACGCTTTAACCCATTACACTGTACAAAGAGAAGCCATTTAACAGCCATCCAGGGCAATCTCCAGACCGATCAATATACAAACCAAGTTACGGTAACAAAGCAAAGACATTATCGGCCCAGGAAGGCCAGTTAAGCTATCACTGACTGCCGTTATGAAGACAAAACACCCCTGCAGAGAGTTCTGCCCACCAAAATTATTACAAAGACAGGACTATGATTTGGCGGGAGATAAGAATGTTCCAAAAAGGTATAACTGTGGATTGAGGAAAGTCCATCGGAAGTACAGCACTTCGGTTCGGACCTTCGGAACGGTTTCGGTTCGGAGCGTGTTCGGTGTTCGGCCAGGCAAGGCCCTGCCACGACGAGAAGATGACGAGAAGAATTCGGCTTGGAAGCCAGCTCGGCCAGGCAAGGCCCGGCCACGACGGGAAGACGACGAGGGAGGCCCGGGTACTTTTGTCGGGAGATCATCGACGACCCAGGCCGGAGAAGAAGACACTCAGGTCCCGGAGCCCAGGATCCAGTTCTTCAACATCACATCGGTAACGGATTCATCCGTGTGCATCCAGTTCTTGAAAGTCACATCGGTAACGGATCCATCCGTGGCGAGCACTCACCAAGGCTGTATCGGCTGCCTCCATCGCAGGAGAACCAAGAGGAAAACAAGCTGCACCAGAAGCTTCCAAACCCACGTGACGACGGAAAGCTGTGTCGAAAGGCTGCAAAGCCTTTTTCGCAATTCTTAAAGTGGTGAGCATGATCCCGAGTCCCTCAAATCGAAACTTAGTTAGGTTTAGGGGAGGGGGTTAAGGGTAATTGTAATGTGTTACCCCTTTCACGATGTGCCGTGTGTTCCCCATTTCTATAGAGTTAAGTTTATAGATGTGTGCATGCTTGTAGTTGCTTTAATCTGTGCATATGACATGTATTTTATAATGCTGCAAACTGTTCAATAAAGGCATCCATTTCATGCTATTCGACCTGGTCTATTGAGTTTTTCAGCACTACAGCTCCCTGCACCTAAGTCCAAGGTCTAGAACCGTAGGGGCGAGTGGGTCGAACCACTCACGGGTAATTATTGCAAGAAGCCTGGCAGGAGACCAGAGCAAGCAAGAGAAACCCCCTACACAGCTAAGAGCACAGGAGGAGAGAGTAGTGGAGTTTAAGGCAGCTTACTAGCTGACCCTCGAGCACGGGTTTGAGAGCACAGACTACGGCCCCTGCCAAAGGACCATAGAGGACCTAAGAGCGGCCCTGGTTAAGGCAAGAGGCATGGTGTGTCTCGTCAGCCCGAAAGCCAGTCACATGGACTTTTTGAAGGAATCAAAACAGCCGATTCCAGCTGAGGTAATTGTGGTACCAGCCACCGAGCCCTCAGCACCGCCGAGCTATAGTGAGAGTTGGTCGGGAAAGGAGGGGGTAGCGAAAGAGGAGGTAGCCGAGGTGGAGTGTGTGGAAGAACCACTGGTCGCAAAGCCGGGACCGGCACCGATGTGTCCCGCTCAGCACCAAAGGTTCGGTCCCAACGCTGCCGATGGCAGTGTCGGACCCCACAAGAACCAGCTCATGGTGCCCTACGCTGGCCTGCAATTAAGAAGTCACACAACACCAGGTTATAGTCCAACAGCTTTATTTGAAATCACAAGCTTTCGGAGCGCTGCTCCTTCATCAGGTGAAGTGGAGAAATGCATAAAGATACAGCTTATATAGTCAGAGAATCATGTCAGATGTTTACAGGTAATGTTTCCAACTGTCATTTATCACACCTCGGCAAAGAGATAATCACAGCAATCAAAGGTGTGAGTGGTGTTCAAACAGGTCAGTCAGGAAAGCATTACATCAAAGAACAATGAGGTGGGGTCACAAGGGGTCAAATATTGCAGATGCTGTGGTCTGTATGAAAAACAAAAAAACAAAGAAAGACAAAAAACATTTTTTTTGCTGGAAATCACAGCAGGTCCGGCCGCATCTGTGTAGAGAGAGCAAGCCAATGTCGACTCGAGTCTGGATGACCCTGCGTCAGGTGGGGTTACATGTAGCGTGACATGAACCCAAGATCTCAGTTGAGGCCGTCCTCATGGGTGCGGAACTTGGCTATCAGTTTCTGCTCGCCGATTTTGCGTTGTCGTGTGTCTCGAAGGCCGCCTTGGAGAATGCTTACCCGAAGATCGGAGGCTGAATGTCCTTGACTGTTGAAGTGTTCCCCGGCTGGGAGGGAACATTCCTGCCTGGTGATTGTTGCGCGGTGTCCGTTCATCCGTTGTCGTGTCGGCGGGAATCCTGAGCGGCAGGGCGGGGCTATAAAAGTCCCCAGAGACCAGGTAAGGCCTCAGTGTGTCGGCGGGAATCCTGAGCGGCAGAGCGGGGCTATAAAAGGCCCAGAGACCAGGTAAGGCCTCAGTGCGTCGGCGGGAATCCTGAGCGGCAGAGCGGGGCAATAAAAGGCCCAGAGACCAGGTAAGGCCTCAGTGCATCGGCGGGAATCTCGCGCGGCAGAGCGGGGCTATAAAAGTCCCAGAGACCAGGTAAGGCCTCACAGCGTCGGCGGGAATCCTGAGCGGCAGAGCGGGTCTATAAAAGTCCCAGAGACCAGGCAAGGCCCCAGTGCGCAGCGGGAATCCTGAGCGGCAGAGCGGGGCTATAAAAGTCCCAGAGACCAGGTAAGGCCTCAGTGCGCAGCGGGAATCCTGAGCGGCAGAGCGGGGCTATAAAAGTCCCAGAGACCAGGTAAGGCCTCAGTGTATCGGCGGGAATCTCGAGCGGCAGAGCGGGTCTATAAAAGTCCCAGAGACCAGGCAAGGCCCCAGTGCGCAGCGGGAATCCTGAGCGGCAGAGCGGGGCTATAAAAGTCCCAGAGACCAGGTAAGGCCTCAGTGCATCGGCGGGAATCTCGAGCGGCAGAGCGGGTCTATAAAAGTCCCAGAGACCAGGCAAGGCGTACCAATCTCCAGTCTGGGAACTCGGAGGGAAGAAGAGAGGTAAAAAGTAATCCAAGTGTGACATCACCAGAAAGCGGGTAAGTGATTGGTTGGTGAGTATTTCTCCCTTTTGAATCATAAATCTCCTTGGTTTATAGTTTCTAAGGTGTGATATTCACCATCTTGAATCGGGGCAGAGGGTATTTAAGAATAATATTAGTAAATTTAATTAATTACATAGAATGGGAGATCAGGTGATGTGTTGCTGCTGCAACATTTGGGAGCTGGTGGACACAATTGATGCTCACGGTGATCACATTTGCAGTAAGTGTTGGCTGCTCGAGGAATTCCGGCTCCGTGTTGAAGAGCTGGAGTCCGAGCTTCAAACACTGAGACACATCAGGGAGGGGGAGAGTTACCTGGACTCTGTGTATCACGAGGTATTCACACCAATTAGATTAATTAATTCAGATGTAGTCTGTGGCCAGGGTCAGGATGGTGTGACTAGAAGTGAGGCAGGTACGGGGAGCCAGGAGGTAGTGTTGGAGGAGCCGCAGCCCTTGCACTTGTCCAACAGGTTCGAGGCTCTTACTCCCTGTGGGGTTGGGAACAGGGACTGCGGGGAGGATGAGCAACCTGGCCACAGCACCATGGAGCAGGGGTCCATTCAAGTGGGGGGAGTTAAAAGAAATGTTGTAGTGGTAGGGGATAGTATCGTTAGGGGGATAGATAGAGTTCTTTGCAGCCAAGAGCGAGAGTCCCGAAGGCTTTGTTGCCTGCCCGGTGCCAGCGTTAAGGACATCTCCTCTGGGCTGGAGAGAAACTTGGAGTGGGAGGGGGAGGATCCAGTTGTCGTGGTCCATGTTGGTACCAACGACATAGATAGGACAAGGAAGAGGTTCTGCTGAGGGAGTTTGAGCAGCTAGGGGCCAAATTAAAAAGCAGAACCACAACGGTAATAATCTCTGGATTATTACCTGAGCCACGAGCGAATTTGGCTAGGACAAATAAAATTAGAGAGTTAATGCGTGGCTCAAAGATTGGTGTGGGAGAAATGGGTTTTGCTTCCTGGGACACTGGCACCAGTACTGGGGCAGGAGGGAGCTGTTCCATTGGGACGGGCTTCACTTGGCCAGTGCTGGGACTAGAGTCCTGGCGGATCATATAACTAGGGCTGTAGAGAGGGCTTTAAACTAACTAGTGGGGGGGAGGTTCCTAGAGAGCAAATAATAAGAATGACAACAGAGAAGGTCATAGACTTAGGTAGCAGTGGGGAAATTGAAAACCAGAGCATGTCAGGAAGGGGCAGAAGGTATGGAATAAAAGGTAAAGTAATAAAAAGGGCAAAAGCAGGAACTAAGTGTCACAAAACATCTTTGAAAGTTCTCTATCTGAATGCACGTAGCATTCGTAACAAAATAGACGAGTTAATGGCACAAATAACTACATATGGGTATGATCTTGTGGCCATTACAGAAACATGGCTGCAGGGTGACAATGCCTGGGAATTAAACATACCAGGTTATTTAACGATCAGGAAGGACAGGCCGGAAGGAAGGGGAGGTGGGGTGGCTATGTTAATAAAGGAAGGAATCACTGTAATACAGAGAAATGGTATTGGGTCAAAAGATCAGGATAATGAAACAGTTTGGGTGGAGGTAAGGAATAATAAGGGGAAAAAAACACTAGTGGGCGTAGTCTATAGGCCTCCGAAGAGTGGCAACTCTGTTGGACAGAGTATCAATCAGGAAATAGTTGAGGCTTGTAATAAGGGAACATCTATAATTATGGGGGATTTTAACTATCATATTAATTGGACAAATCAAATTGGGCAGGGCTGCCTTGAGGATGAGTTCATTGAGTGTATTAGGGTTTTTTTTCTTTAGCAGTATGTAACTGAACCGACCAGGGGGCAAGCAACCTTAGATCTTGTCCTGTGTAATGAGACAGGATTAATTAAAAATGTCCCAGTAAAGGATCCCCTTGGAATGAGTGACCATGACATGGTTGAATTCCATATTCAATTAGAGGGTGAGAGGGTTGGATCTCAAACAAGCATGCTAAGCTTGAATAAAGGAGACTATGAAGGTATGAGAGCGGAATTGAGTAGAGTGGATTGGGAAAATAGATTAAAGGGTAAGACGATACATGATCAGTGGTGTACATTTAAGGAGTTATTTTACAACTTCCAAAAAATATATATTCCACTGAGAAGAAAAGGGTGTAAAAGAAAAGACAGCCATCCGTGGCTAAGGAAATAAATTAAGGATAGTATTCGACTAAAAATAAGGGCATATAAGTTAGCCAAATCTAGTGGGAGGATAGAGGTTTGGGAAAACTTTAAAAGACAGCAAAAAATAACAAAAAGATTGATTAAGAAAGGGAAGATAGATTATGAAAGTAAATTTGCAAAAAATATAAAAACAGATAGTAAGAGTTTTTATAGTTATATAAAAAGAAAAAGGGTGGCTAAAGTAAATGTTGGTCCCTTAGAGGATGAGACTGGGAAATTAATGGTGGGAAATATGGAGATGGCAAAAACACTGAATGAATATTTTGTATCAGTCTTTACAGTAGAAGACACTAAGAATATCCCAACACTGGACAAACAGGGGGTTAAAGGGGGGGAGGAGCTAAACACGATCAAAATCACTAAGGAAGTGGTACTCGGTAAAATAATGGGACTCAAGACAGATAAATCACCTGGACCTGATGGCTTACATCCTAGGGTCTTGAGGGAAGTGGCAGTAGGGATTGTGGATGCATTGGTAATAATTTTCCAAAACTCCCTGGACTTGGCAAAGGTCCCGGCAGACTGGAAAACTGCTAATGTAACACCCTTATTTAAAAAGGGCAGTAGACAGAAGGCTGGAAACTATAGACCAGTTAGCCTAACATCTGTGGTAGGTAAAATTTTGGAGTCCATTATTAAGGAGACAGTAACAGGACATTTGGATAATCATAATTTAATAGGGCAAAGTCAGCATGGTTTTATGAAGGGGAAGTCATGTTTGACAAATTTGCTGGAGTTCTTTGAGGAAGTAACATATAGGGTGGATAAAGGGGAACCAGTGGACGTGGTGTATTTAGACTTCCAAAAGGCATTTGACAAGGTGCCACACAGAAGATTATTGCTTAAGATAAAAAATCACGGGTTTGGGGGTAATATTCTGGCATGGATAGAAGATTGGCTATCTAACAGAAGGCAGAGAGTTGGGATAAATGGTTCATTCTCAGACTGGCAATCAGTAACTAGCGGTGTTCCGCAGGGGTCAGTGCTGGGTCCCCAACTCTTTACAATCTATATTAACGATTTGGAGGAGGGGACCGAGTGTAACATATCAAAGTTTGCAGATGATACTAAGATGGGAGGGAAAGTAGTGAGTGAGGAGGACATAAAAAACCTGCAAGGGGACATAGACAGGCTAAGTAAGTGGGCAGAGATTTGGCAGATGGAATACAATGCTGGAAAGTGTGAGGTTATGCACTTTGGCAGGAAAAATCGTAGAGCAAATTATTATCTTAATGGCAAGAAACTGGAAAGTACTGAAGTACAAAGGGATCTGGGGGTCCTGGTGCACGAAACTCAAAAGGTGAGTATGCAGGTGCAGCAAGTGATTAAGAAGGCCAATGGAATGTTGGCTTTCATTGCTAGGGGGATAGAATATAAAAATAGGGAGGTATTGCTTCAGTTGTACAAGGTATTGGTGAGACCGCACCTGGAATACTGCGTACAGTTTTGGTGTCCATACTTAAGAAAGGACATACTTGCTCTCGAGTCAGTACAAAGAAGGTTCACTCGGTTAATCCCAGGGATGAGGGGATGGACATATGAGGAGAGGTTGAGGAGATTGGGACTCTACTCATTGGAGTTCAGAAGAATGAGAGGCGATCTTATTGAAACATATAAGATTGTGAAGGGGTTGGATCGGGTGGATGCGGGGAGGATGTTCCCGATGATGGGTGAAACTAGAACTAGGGGGCATAGTCTTAGAATAAGGGGCTGCTCTTTCAAAGCTGAGATGAGGAGGAACTACTTCACTCAGAGGGTGGTAGGTCCATGGAATATGCTGCCCCAAAAAGCTGTAGAAGCTACATCATTACATAAATTTAAAACAGAAATAGACAGTTTCCTAGAAGTAAAGGGAATTAAGGGTTATGGGGAGCGGGCAGGAATTTGGACATGAGTCTAGGTTCGGATCGGTCATGGCCCTGTGGGTAGCGGAGTGGGCCCAGGGGCCGTGTAGCCTGATCCTGCTCCTATTTCGTGTATCTAAGTCTGTTAGATTCAGGGGATGGTTCTGTGATAGTGGATTGGCGGTTAGGATCAGATCAGCCATGATCTTATTGAATGGCGGAGCAGGCTCGAGGGGCCGATTGGCCTACTCCTGCTCCTATTTCTTATGTTCTTATGTTCTTATGTCGCAGTGTCTGCATGGTCTCGCCGATGTACCATGCTCCGGGGCATCCTTTCCTGCAACGTATGAGGTAGAAAACATTGGCCGAGTCACATGAGTATGTACCATGTACCTGGTGGGTGGTGTCCTCACGTGTGATGATGGTATCTGTGTTGATGATCTGGCATGTCTTGCAGAGGTTGCTGTGGCAGGGTTGTGTGGTGTCGTGGTCGCTGTTCTCCTGAAAGCTGGGTAATTTGCTGCGAACGATGGTCTGTTTGAGGTTAGGCGGCTGTTTGAAAGCGAGTAGTGGAGGCGTGGGGCTGGCCTTAGCGAGGTGTTCGTCATCATCAATGACATGTTGAAGGCTGCGAAGAACATGGCATAGTTTCTCCGCTCCGGGGAAGTACTGGATAACGAATGGTACTCTGTTGGTTGTGTCCCGTGTTTGTCTTCTGAGGATGTCTATGCGATTTTTCGCTGTGGCTCGTCGGAACTGTCGATCGACGAGTTGAGCATCATATCCCGTTCTTACAAGGGCGTCTTTCAGTGTCTGTAGGTGTCCATCACTTTCCTCCTCGTCTGAGCAGGTCCTGTGTATTCGCAGGGCTTGTCCATTGGGGATGGCTTCTTTAACGTGGTTGGGGTGGAAGCTGGAGAAGTGAAGCATCGTGAGGTTGTCTGTGGGCTTGCGGTAGAGTGAAGTGCTGAGGTGTCCGTCTTTGATGGAGATTCGTGTGTCCAGGAATGAAACCAATTCTGAGGAGTAGTCCATGGTGAGTTTGATGGTGGGATGGAACTTGTTGATGTTATCGTGTAGTCTACAGAGGATGGCAAGAGGGGACGGAAAGGGTATACGGATCTCAGGGAGGACGTTTTAGAGGTAATGTGAGTGGACGACGGTAGTCCGTTCGACCGCGTAGAAGGGACCGTGCAGCTATCTGGAGAACCCCCACGGGTTTTCGCAGAAAGGCTGTGGCCAGTATATCGACACAGCTGTCCGGGTATGCCTGAACGGGCTCAAATGAGCGACGAACAGCGGGTTCATTGGCTCCGTTGTTTGGTTACCAACAGCTTGCCAGAGATACGGGCCCTAGCCAGATCATGGTTTGATCCCCACGGTCCCGGTGTCACGGAAGAGACGGTACTCCGTCAGCTTAATGTGGCGTATACGAACTGTAGAAGTCAGGAGACACCTCCCCAGAAAGGAAAGTTGCATGAGGCAAAACCTGCAGCCCCAAGCAAGCAGGAGTGGCGGCAGGAGGGGAATCGCCCTGTCCAAGCCAAGCTCAATTGCTACGGGTGTGGGAAGGATGGACATTGGTGCAAGGACTGTAGAAATCCGTGGAAGGATAATAAAGGGAGATTTCCCGCAGCCCAAGCCCAAGCCCAGACCGCTGCCCCAGCACCAGCCCAAACCCAAGTCATAGCTCCTGCACCAGCGCAAAGAGCTGGTGCAGTAGTGGATCCCGCTGCGATTGAATCGATTTTGCAGACAATGCGGTCTCTAATGATTTCGCAGGGGAAAGTAGCCGTCACCACCGGCCTTGTCGCTCCCGAAACCCCGACCGCTGTACCCAAATGACTAGAGCCGGCGTAGCCCGTTTACTTGTGTGCGCTGCAATACGATATATGGAGGCGACCCCTCGTGGAGATGGAAGTGCAGGAGGTGAAGGGGACCTATTTGTTGGATACGGGGGCATCGTGCACCATGATCCACACAGATAACCCCGCCACCTCGCCTCTGTCCACCAGGGTTCCATATGTTCTGTCGGGCTTCACAGGCAAGGAACAGGCTGGCGCACATTCCATTCCCCTCTCCATTCATATAGGACCACTCCGCACCAAGTGGAGGTGTATACTAATGAAGTGGGAGGTGGAGAATGGGAAAGGGATCATAGGGTCCGATTTCTTGGTCGAACACGGGATCCTCATGGACCTAAGAAATCATTGTCTTTGGGGAGCGGGTAAGGGTGAGCCGGGCCAGGTAGTCGTCATCCCAGGGGAAGGAGAAAGGGGGACCCTGTGTACCATGAAGCCAAAAGAGGGCTATGACCTTGAGTTCATGGTCGCGGGTGTCCCACAAGATTTACAGGCATTCGTGTGCGACCACATAGCGACGTTTGCCACTCACAAGCACGATTGTGGGAGGGTCACCGGGTTTGAGGTTAGCGTAGATGGGGACCCCATGACCCGACCCCAGAAACAGTACAACTTCCCCAGGGAAGCGGAGCCCGACATGGAGATAGCAATATCTTCACTGGTGCAGCAGGGCGTGTTGAGACCGATAGCCACCCATGTGAACTCTCCGTTATGGCCGGTAAAGAAGCCGGATGATTCCTGGAGAGCCACGGTGGACTACAGAGTCCTCAATAGCAACATCCCAGCCTGCGCACCAACAGTAGCAGCAGTTGCCGACCTGATAGGAAGCATTCCAGCCTCCGCGACCACGTTCACGGTACTGGATATCTCTAATGGGTTTTGGTCCATCCCTTTACGGAGGGAGGATCAGCACAAGTTTGCCTTTACGTTTAAAGGGCAACAGTACACCTAGAACTGCTTGCCACAGGGTTTCCACAACAGCCCCAGCATTTTTCATCAATGCATGACAGGAAGTTTAAAGGAGTTCAGCCAGCCCAATCAGCTAGTGCAGTATGTGGACGACCTGCTCCTGTTCACAGACTCAAGAGAGGAGCATGGCCCACTATTGGCCGAGTTATTGGAGCTGTTAGGTAGAAAGGGTTTTAAGGTAAACCCAAAGAAGGCACGGATCGGCCAGCCGGAGGTGAAATTCCTGGGTCTGACCATCCGTGCCGGTGAGAGAGCCATAGATAAGGCCAGACGGGAATCGGTACAAGATCTATCGATCCCCGCCACCGGAGCCCAGGAGTGGGAAGTAGGAGATAAGGTCATGGTAGGAGACTCTGCCCGAGTAGGGAGTTCAGAACCACTGTACCGGGGACCCTACAAAATTGTAGGCAAAACTAGCCCCATGGTATATGCAGTGAAGTTGCCCCGGCGTACTAAATGGTTTCACATCAATCAGTCCAAACTGTTTAAATCGGGTGCAAAAACATCAGTAACCGAAGCCAGGTCTGAGGATAAAGATCCTCAGCCTGAGGCGCGCGATGAGTCACAGACCATACAAGCTGGCGTTGTAGCCTGCTTGGAAGGAGAAGAGGTTCCGCCCACCTGGGGGGAGCTTTCTCCGATGGCCTGGGACTCAGACGAGGAGGGACCTGAACAGCAAGGTCCCGCCCTCGACACGATTCTGGAAGACGTGGAGTCGGAGGACGGAGGTCCCGCCCTCGACTCGAGCGTGGGGGAGGTAGAAATTGGGGGCAGAGATCCTCCACCTGTAGGGACAGGTGGGGAGGAGCCGTCTGCCACAGACCCAATTCCCGAAGGGGCGGAGCCTTAGGGGAGGGAGCCGAAGCCCACAGTCGTGGAAGAGCCACGGGCTGTGAGAGCCGAAGTCCCACCCGAAGGTCCACTCGTCAAGGGAGCCTGCCCAAATCCCAAAGGGGCGGAGCCTGAGGGAAGGGAGCCGAAGCCTACAGTCGTGGGAGAGCCATGGGCTGTGAGAGCTGAGGTCCCACCCGAAGGTCCACTCGCTAAGGGAGCCAAGTCCAAAGTACCTCCTCGCAGATCGACCCGAACGCCTCAGCCTGTAAAGTCCTGGCCCGAGTCACCCACCCCCAGTAGACGCCAACTTCAGAAGTCATTGAGAAAACACAGTCCCCGATTAACAGCAAAAAGCTGCGGGGAACCAGAGACACAGGTTACTGCAGCCCTGCCACAGGGAGCGGCGAGCTGCAGTCCGATCAGGGATTAGGCAAGCCGCCCGGGGACGGGCGGCGCTGTACATAAGTTTAGTTTAAGTTTAGGGTGTGTATATATTAAAGATGATTAGAGTTTTAAGTAGTTTTAAATCTGCCCAGTGTGTGTGTGTTGTTTTGGATTGAGGTCGAAAGACCCAATCATGCCGTCACCTAAGCCAGAATCTCTCGGGAGCCTGGCTATATTTGTATGGTTTGTTGCAGAAGCCAGTAAAGATGAGAGGGATCCTCGTCGCGATCGCGATGGCTGGATGGAGCTGGGCCTATCGGGGCCGCACCAAGGACTCCACTGTCTATGGGTGCTCTGGAAATAGAGGCCCCATCGCGACTGATGGAACTGGCTCACGGGACGCTGAAGAGACAGCGGCCTACTTCCATGAAGGGAGATGGCCAGGCTGGCTGGGGTCGAACTCCTCTGAATACTCCAGCCAGACGGGGTTTGCATACAGAGAAACGTCTCTGATGTGCCCCAGGGTGCAGATCATTGCACCCCGGATAAGCGTCACCGTGGGCAAGAAGATCTGCCTTCTCTGTTTGGGGAATGTACCTTTAGACCGCTGGTGGTGGCTGCGCAAGTTGAGCAGCACCATGAAGAACTCCACCGTGGAATGGGAGAGATTGGGTAATAGCACCCATCGGACAATTACGGGGACACACGGGGGGTTGAGTGTCTGTTGGGACAAATGGTGGGAGCCAGATGAGGGGATCTACATCTGTATGTGGGGTTCAGAAAGCGCTTGCCCCACAGGCGTCTCCATCTTTTTCCAAAGACAGTGGCAGGATGCTGGACAAGGAATGAGGTGGGATGTCAGCTCACGGGCGTGCGGAGTCCCATACTCACAGATCCCAGTAAACGCCACGGAGCTCATCACCCGACCCCGCAAGCCCCTGCCCACAGTTCCGGTAGCAAAAGCCCTAAAGGAAGGGTGCCCCACCACGACAAAGGGACCCGGGAACGGATTGGTATTGGTACCCACAGGACAGGTACTGTGCCAAGGGGTCCACTACGCGGTGGCTTCGGTGATTTTAAACCTCACCGAGGTAAGATTGCCAGCATGGTGCCCCAGGGAAACGGAGCAATTATACCAGGTCCTGTTAACAAACATGTTTAAACAGTTTTACGAATTCGACTTTGCCGATGTCGACAGAGCCGAATTGTACACCACACCACATGAGGTCTTAGACAGAGTGGGGAGACAAAGAAGGGGTGCAGTAAATAATATTTTTACCGCTTTTAATACAGGAACTTCCATCATCAACACACTGGATGACGTGGAGCTACAAACCCAGATTAATGGTTTGAAAACACAGCTGAGAAAGATACTGATTGATGAGAATAAGGTAGTGGGTTCTGAGTTACATGAGGACCAGGCCATGACACTACACTTAAAGGAGATAATAGCGGAGCTGGAGAAACACGCCAGAGCAGTAAATGCTCTCATCAGGGAGGATCGGAATGCGTCCGATCAGGCTGCGCAGAACGAAGCTTGTGTGCTATACGGGGCGTGGTTACTGGGCGAGGGCCGCAGTAATCTGAAGGATTTAAAGCAAGGCTTAGTCCCCTCCTGGATTAGCAACAAGCACCTCGCAGCCCTCCACCCTTTTGAGAATACATTGAGTCCATGCCAGCTCAGACTAGCTTCAGAGGCCTACCCAGTCCCAGTGGACTGTGGACGGTCTAATCACACCATTATGGGTATAATGGTAAGAATGCCGGTGATGGGAAAGACAGCCAAACCCGCCCCGGTATACAGGGTGGAGAATATTGGAGTCATTCAGGGGGGTGCGCACATTCGCTACATGGGGGTCCCACCTTACGTCATTCGATGGGAGCATGCAATGACGGGTACCGACCTCTCGGGATGCTGGAGCCGGGGAGCACACATCATCCTGTGTCCCCAGCACTTGAATGCCCATTCAAAACCACAGTGCGGGTTCAGAACTGCTGGCGCGAAGCCTATAAATTGCACCATGGAGGAAATGGCACAAGGCCACATGCCCCCGCTGGTGGCATATATAGGAGGTGGGACATACTGTGTCACCACTGCAGCGCCCCACTACCAGCATGGACAGCACGGTTGGTGTCCGGTTAGTGACAGCAGCTTCTGTTTCAAGCCCAGAGCAGAAGTTCAAGTGGCCCAAGAGCAAATTGGCCCCATCCCTGAACCTTCCACTGTTTACCTCACTGTGAAAGAGAATTTCACAGATTTTGAGTGATTCGTTGCACATTTTGGATATATCATTCCCCCTCTCCCTGAACACCTCACCAAGATATTAAAAGCCATTGTTGTTTCACAGAAACACTTCTACACACTGGAGCAGAAGACGTTAAAGATAGGGGCAGACATATTGGATATAGTGACCCCACCCTGGTGGAACCTGTTCACTAATATAGAAGTCCCTTCCTTAATTAGGATAGCCTCCCACATTCTTGTAGTGTGCCAGGTAGTCATTATAGTGTATTTGTTGTTTGTACACTGTAAAAAGGTCAAACATTCGCAAAAGTACGAGAATAGAGGGGAATGGAGGGAGCATTATGTGCGGGTAGAAGAGACACCCGTTTAGATTGATGATGCTTTGTATAAAGTTAAAGTTTTCCCTCCCTCCTCTGTATTAGTTTTTGATGTGTATTCATGTGTTTTGGGATTTTCGTATGTATTTTATTTTATTATTGCAGTTTAATTACATGTGATGTCATTATTAGAAGGTAATAGAAACATAGAAACATAGAAACATAGAAGATAGGAGCAGGAGTAGGCCATTCGGCCCTTTGAGCCTGCTCCGCCATTCAATGTGATCATGGCTGATCATTCAAATTCAGTACCCTGTCCCTGCCTTTTCCCCACATCCCTTGATCCCTTTAGCCTAAAAGAAATATATCCAACTCTTTCTTGAATATATTTAATGAACTAGCCTCCACCGCCCTCTGTGGCAGAGAATTCCACAGGTTCACCACTCTGGGTGAAGAAATTCCTCCTCATTTCAGTCCTAAATGGCTTACCCCTTATCCTTAGACTATGACCCCTGGTTCTGGACTCCAGAAACATCCTTCCTGCATCTAGTCTGCCCAGACCTGACAGAATTTTATAGGTTTCGATGAGATCCCCTCTCAATCTTCTAAACTCCAGTGAGTATAAGCCCAATCGATACAATCTCTCCTCATACGTCATTCCTGCCATCCCAGGTATCAGCCTGGTGAATCTTCGCTGCACTCCTTCCATGGCAAGAACGTCCTTCCTCAGGTAAGGCAACCAAAACTGCACACAATACTCAAGGTGCAGTCTCACCAAGGCCCTGTACAACTGTAGCAAGACATCCTTGTTCCTGTACTCGAACCCTCTTGCTACGAAGGCCAACATACCATTTGCCTTCTTAACCACCTGCTGCACCTGCATGCTTACCTTCAGCGACTGGTGCACAAGGATACCCAGGTCTCTTTGCACTTCCCCTTCTCCCAATCTATTGACATTCAATTAATAATCTGCCTTCCTGTTTTTGCCACCAAAGTGCATAACCTCACATTTATCCACATTATAGTGCATTTGCCATGTTTCTGCCCAATCACCCAACCTGTCCAAATCGTACTGGAGTTTCCCGACATCCTCCTCGCAGCTTACCCTCCCGCCCAGCTTTGTGTCAACTGCAAATTTGGAGATATTACATCCAATTCCCTCGTCCAGATCATTAATATATATTGTGAACAGCTGGGGTCCTAGGACCGATCCTTGCGGTACCCCACTAGTCACTGCCTGCCACTCGGAAAACAACCCGTTTATTCCAACTCTTTGCTTTCTGTCCGCCAACCAGTTCTCTATCCAAGTCAATACCTTGCCCCCAATCCCATGTGCCTTAATTTTGCACGCTAATCTCTTATGTGGGACCTTATCGAAAGCCTTCTGAAAGTCCAAATACACCACATCCACTGGTTCTCCCTTATCTATTTTACCGGTTACATCCTCAAAAAATTCCAGTAGATTAGTCAAGCATGATTTACCTTTTGTAAATCCATGTTGACTTTGTCCAATCCTGTCACTGCTTTCCAAGTTCTCTGCTATTACATCTTTTATCATAGACTCTAGCATTATCCCCACTACCGATGTCAGGCTTACCGGTCTATAATTCCCCGCTTTTTCTCTACCACCTTTTTTGAATAGTGGGGTAACATTAGCTACCCTCCAATCCATGGGTACCGTTCCAGAATCTATCGAGTTCTGGAAGATGACCAGTAATGCATCTACTATCTCTAGGGCCACTTCCTTAAGTACCTGGGATGTATATATACTAGCTGATGTAGGGGTATAAGGACCCCCTCCACACCTGGAAGCAAGTTATAAGATTTTTAGCTCCAAGGTATTGCCATCTATAGATGCTTAATGTACACTAGATTTTTCTGAAATGCATGTGTCGTGGGGTCATAGATAGGTAAATACTGGGGATGGTTAGATTGTGGAAGGACAGAAAATTTTGCTCACCCAGAATTATGATACTCCAAGCAAATTACAGTATCATCAGGGGGGAGTGTAGGATTCGCAAAATTGGATTTCATATTAATAAGGGTTAAATGGCAGAAGAGGCCGTGATTTTAAAGACTGCTTTAAAAGAAGCCCAGAAAAAGGGGCATACAAAATGGCCGCCATACCATGTGATCAGCTCATTGGAACACTTTAAAATGGTTCCTGCGCAACCTCAGACAGCTAGTGGATTGAACCCACAGTGAGTTCTGGAAGCCGTTTCGGAGAGAACGAAACCAGACCCACAGGCATGCATATGGATTAGATGCAGATCCACTCAAGATCGGCTTGGAGACAGGGGCCATCTAAATGTTGACCCAGACGAAAGAGGACAATATATATTCATGAGGTCAACACCAAGGGCTCGGTAACAGGATCAGCACGAAATTAAAAACAATGAAAGCCATTTCCAACCAGAGATGGGCCTGTTACCAGCCGCTTAAAATGATTTAAAATATAATAACTGCCCCGCTGTGCTCAAAGCCCGACAAAGTTAAAACAAAGACTAACCTGATTTTGGCAGGAAGTGAGGCCTCGGGAAGAAAGGTATATCTGGAGAGACTTTTAGGCAGTTAAGGACACATGACACAAGAAGCACTCGGAAGCAGTCATGACAGGCAGGCCAGAGCGAGTTGGAAGGCAGACAGTTGCAAGCCTGCAGCTTGAACACAGACACGCCGGGTTGGAGAGCTGGAAACACGCAGCTTGAATCCGGACACACAGAAGAAGGAGCAGTCAATCGCAAGTGTTCCGCCCCGGGGAAGCACATCGGGAGATCATCGACCATCCCCGGGCCGTTGCCGGAACGCGAGGCCATAGACCCAGCTTGGTAGAAGAAACAAAAAAATAAAGGTCACAAGCGAAGAAACCTTCCAGCCACCACGGCTTGGTAGAAGAGAGGAAAGGAACCTGAAGAAGCGATGGGAGCCAGCCCAAGGCTCCTCTAACCAGGGTCGAGCTGACGATCCTCGAACCCCGCCGACATCCAGGCCCGCCGGTGTCCAGCCGTCCCCGACCCCCACCTCAGGAGAGAGGTGTGGCGCAGCTCGCAGGGGCTCCACGATCCACGTGGAGACGAGACGCCTGAAAGGACCAAACACAGAATCGTGTTCAAAACCTTGCACTTCCTAGTGGGGTTGGTGAGCATGTTTCTGGCCCTTCACAATCAGATCCAGATAGGTTTAATAAAGAGGGGTGGATTTAAGGGTACAACTAACATGAGTTGTTGTCCCTCGATGTTCTGTGTGTTACCTTATTTCATGATGATCTTTGTAGATTATAAGATGCCTGTATTTGCCTTAGTTAGTATAATGTCATTATGATTTGTTTGTGTTTGTTTTTCCCTCCCATGTACCGTACTCTTATCTGTGTTGCATTTGATTTGATATATTTTTCCATTTGCAATAAAATTTCATTTTGATTCATCAAACTTGGTCGACACGAGTTTTCTCTACATTGTAGTTCCTGCGCGTAAGACCAGAGTACAGAATCTAAGGGGCGAGTGGGTCAAACCACTCAAGGTTTACTGTGCAAGAGAGAGAGGCCTCTAGAGAGAGAAACCTGTGGGAAACGTCTCGAGGACGAAAACCCCTCACAGAATGTGTTTGGGTAAAGTATGTCAGTGAGTGTGCAGCAATGTTTTTGGGTGAAGTGTATCAGTGAGTGTGGTGCAATGTGTTTGTGTGATGTCTGTGTCAGTGAGTGTGGTGCAATGTGTTTGGGTGATGTCTGTGTCAGTGAGTGTGGTGCAATGTGTTTGGGTGATGTCTGTGTCAGTGAGTGTGGTGCAATGTGTTTGGATGATTTGTGTGTCAATGAGTGTGGTGCAATGTGTTTGGGTGTTGTGTGTGTCAGTGATTGTGGTGCAATGTGTTTGGGTGCTGTGTGTGTCAGTGAGTTTGGAGCAATGTGTTTGGGTGAAGTATGTCATTGAGTGTGGGGCAATGTTTTTCGGTGAAGTTTGTCAGTGAACGTGGTGCAATGTGTTTGGGTGATGTCTGTGTCAGTCAGTGTGGTGCAATGTGTTTGTTTGATGTGTGTGTCAGTGATTGTTGTGCAATGTGTTTGGGTGATGTGTGTGTCAGTGAGTTTGGTGCAATGTGTTTGGGTGATTTGTGTGTCAGTGATTGTGGTGCAATGTTTTAAGTGTGAAGTGTGTCAGTGTAAGTGGTGCAATGTGTTTTGTTGATGTGTGTGTCACAAAGTGTGACGCAATATATTTGGGTGATGTGTGAGACAGTCTGTGTAGTTAAAATGTGTTTGGGTGTTGTGTGTGTCAGTGTGTGCTGCAATATGTTCGGGTGAAGTGTGTAATTGAGGGTAGTGCAATGTTTTTGGGTGAAGTGTGTCAGTGATTCTGGTGCAATGTGTTTCGGTGATGTGTTTGTCTGAGTGTGGTGCAATGTGTTTGGGTAATGTGAGTGTCAGTGACTGTGGTGCAATGTGTTTGGGTGAAGTGTGTCCGTGAGTGTGGTGCGATGTGTTTGGGTGTTGTGTGTGTCAGTGAGTGTGGTGCATTGTGTTCGGGTATAGTGTGTCAGGGAGCTTTTTTGCAATGTGTTTGGGTGTTGTGTGTCAATGAGTGTTGTGCAATGTGTTTGGGTGTTGTGTGTGTCAGTGAGTGTCGAGCAATATGTTTGGTTGATGTGTGTGACAGTGATTCTGATGCAATGTGTTTGGGTGATGTGTAAGTCAGTGAGTGTGGTGCAATGTTTTTGAGTGAAGTGTGTAAATAAGTGTGGTGCAATGTGTGTGGATGTTGTGTGTTTCAGTGTGTCTGGTGCAAAGTGTTTGGGTGTTGTGTGTTTCAGTGAGTGTGGTGCAATGCGTTTGGGTGAAGTGTGTCAGTGAGTGTGGTGCAATGTGTCTGTGTGAAGTTTGTCAGTGAGTGTGGTGAAAAGTGTTTGGGTGAAGTGTGTCAGTGAGTGTGGTGCAATGTGTTTGGGTGTTGTGTGTGTCAGTGAGTGTGGTGCAATACGTTTGAGTGAAGTGTGTAATTGAGTGTGGTGCAATGTTTTTGGGTGCAATGCACGGTGGCATAGTGGTTAGCACTGTTGCCTCACAGCGCCAGGGACCCGGGTTCGAATCCGGCCTCGGGCGACTGTCTGTGTGGAGTTTGCACATTCTCCCCGTGTTTGCGTGGGTTTCCTCCGGGTGCTCCGGTTTCCTCCCACAGTCCAAAGATGTGCGGGTTAGTTTGATTGGCTATGATAAATTGACCCTTAGTGTTAGGGGGATTAAATACGTGGGGTTACGGGGATAGGGTGGGATATGTGTTGGTGTAGGGGTTACGGGGACCGGGTGGGATATGTGTCGGTGCAGGCTCGATGGGCTGAAATGGCCTCTATCTGCACTGTGGGGTTTCTGTGATTCTGTGATTCTGTGAAGTGTGTCAGTGAGTGGGTTCAATGTGTTAGGGTGTTGTGTGTGTCAGTGTGTGTGGTGCAATGTGTTTGGGTGAAGTGTGTCAGTGTGTGTGGTGCAATGTGTTTGGGTGAAGTGTGTCAGTGTGTGTGGTGCAATGTGTTTGGATGTTATGTGTCAGTGAGTGTGATGCAATCTGTTTGGGTGATGTGTGTGTCAGTGGGTGTGGTGCAATGCGTTTGGGTGAAGTATGTCAGTGAGTTTGGTAAAATGTATTTGGCTGTTGTGTGTTTCAGTGAGTGTGGTGCAATGTCTTTGGATGATTTGTGTGTCAGTGAGTGTGGTGCAATGTGTTTGGGTGTTGTGTGTGTCAGTGATTGTGGTGCAATGTGTTTGGGAGTTGTGTGTATCAGTGAGTTTGGAGCAATGTGTTTGGGTGCTGTGTGTGTCAGTGAGTTTGGAGCAATGTGTTTGGGTGAAGTATGTCATTGAGTGTGGGGCAATGTTTTTTGGTGAAGTTTGTCAGTGATTGTTGTGCAATGTGTTTGGGTGATTTGTGTGTCAGTGATTGTGGTGCAATGTTTTAAGTGTGAAGTGTGTCAGTGTAAGTGGTGCAATGTGTTTGGGTGTTGTGTGTGTCAGTGTGTGCTGCAATATGTTTGGGTGAAGTGTGTAATTGAGGGTGGTGCAATGTTTTTGGGTGAAGTGTGTCAGTGAGTCTGGTGCAATGTGTTTTGGTGATGTGTTTGCCTGAGTGTGGTGCAATGTGTTTGGGTAATGTGAGTGTCAGTGACTGTGGTGCAATGTGTTTGGGTGAAGTGTGTCCGTGAGTCTGGTGCAATGTGTTTGGGTGTTGTGTGTGTCAGTGAGTTTGATGCATTGTGTTCGGGTGATGTGTGACAGGGAGTTTTTTGCAATGTGTTTGGGTGTTGTGTGTCAGTGAGTGTCGAGCAATGTGTTTGGTTGATGTGTGTGACAGTGATTCTGATGCAATGTGTTTGGGTGATGTGTAATTCAGTGAGAGTGGTGCGATGTTTTTGAGTGAACTGTGCAAATGAGTGTGGTGCAATGTGTGTGGGTGTTGTGTGTTTCAGTGTGTTTGGTGCAAAGTGTTTGGGTGATGTGTGTTTCAGTGAGTGTGGTGCAATGCGTTTGGGTGAAGTGTGTCAGTGAGTGTGGTGCAATGTGTCTGGGTGAAGCTTGTCAGTGAGTGAGGTGCAATGTGTTTGGGTGAAGTGTGTCAGTGAGTGTGGTGCAATGTGTTTGGGTGTTGTGTGTGTCAGTGAGTGCGGTGCAATACGTTTTGAGTGAAGTGTGTAATTGAGTGTGGTGCAATGCTTTGGGTGAAGTGTGTCAGTGAGTGGGTTCAATGAGTTAGGGTGTTGTGTGAGTCAGTGTGTGTGGTGCAATGTGTTTGGGTGAAGTGTGTCAGTGAGTGTGATGCAATGTGTTTGGGTGATGTGTGTGTCAGTGGGTGTGGTGCAATGCGTTTGGGTGAAGTATGTCAGTGAGTTTGGTACAATGTATTTGGCTGTTGTGTGTTTCAGTGAGTGTGGTGCAATGCGTTTGGGTGAAGTATGTCATTGAGTGTGGTGCAATGTGTTTGGTGGATGTGTGTGTCAGAGAATGTGATGCAATATATTTGGGTGATGTGTGAGACAGTCTGTGTAGTTAAAATATGTTTGGGTGTTGTGTGTGTCAGTGTGTGCTGCAATATGTTTGGTTGAAGTGTGTAATTGAGTGTGGTGCAATGTTTTTGGGTGAAGTGTGTCAGTGAGTCTGGTGCAATGTGTTTCGGTGATGTGTTTGTCTGAGTGTAGTGCAATGTGTTTGGTTAATGTGAGTGTCAGTGAGTGTGGTGCAATGTATTTGGGTGAAGTGTGACCGTGAGTGTGGTGCAATGTGTTTGTGTGATGTGTGGCAATGAGTGTGGTGCAATGTGTTTGGGTGTTTTGTGTGTCAGTGAGTGTGCTGCAATGTGTTTGGTCGATGTGTATCAGTGAGTGCAGTGCAATGTGTTTGGGTGTTGTCTGTGTCAGTGAGTGTGGTGCAATGTGTTTGGGTGACGTGTGTGTCAGTGAGTGTGGTGCTATGTGTTTGGGTTTTGTGTGTGTCAGTGAGTGTGGTGCAATGTGTTTGGGTGAAGTGTATCAGTGAATGTGGTGCAATGTGTTTGGGTGAAGTTTGTCTGTGAGTGTGGTGCAATGTATTTGTTTGATGTGTGTGTCAGTGACTGTGGTGCAATTTGTTTGGGTGATGTGTGTGTCAGCGAGTGTGGTGCAATGTGTTTGGGTGAAATATGTCAGTGAGTGTGGAGCAATGTTTTTGGGTGGAGTGTGTCAGTGAGTGTGGTGCAATGTGTTTGAGTGAAGTGTGTCAGTGAGTGTGGTTCAATTATTTTGGGTGATGTCTGTGTCAGTGAGTGTGGTGCAATGTGTTTGGATGATTTGTGTGTCAGTGAGTGTGGTGCAATGTGTTTGGGTAAAGTATGTCAGTGAGTGTGGAGCAATGTTTTTGGGTGAAGTGTATCAGTGAATGTGGTGCAATGTGTTTGCATGATTTGTGTGTCAGTGAGTGTGGTGCAATGTGTTGGTGTGATGTCTGTGTCAGTGAGTGTGGTGCAATGTGTTTGGGTGATGTCTGTGTCAGTGAGTGTGGTGCAATGTGTTTGGATGATTTGTGTGTCAGTGACTGTGGTGCAATGTGTTTGGGTGTTGTGTGTGTCAGTGATTGTGGTGCAATGTGTTTGGGTGATGTGTGTATCAGTGAGTGTGGTGCATTGTGTTTGGATGATGTGTCTCAGTGAGTTTGGTGCAATGTGTTTAGGTGTTGTGCGTCAGTGAGTGTGGTGCAATGTGTTTGGGTGTTCTGTGTGTCAGTGAGTGTGTTACAATGAGTTTGGGTGTTGTGTGTGTCAGTGAGTGTGGTGCAATGTGTCTGGGTGAAGTGTGTCAGTGAGTGTGGTGCAATATGTTTGGGTGCTGTGTGTGTCAGTGAGTTTGGAGCAATGTGTTTGGGTGAAGTATGTCATTGAGTGTGGGGCAATGTTTTTTGGTGAAATTTTCAGTGAACGTGGTGCAATGTGTTTGGATGATGTGTGTGTCAGTCAAGGTGGTGCAATGTGTTAGTTTGATGTGTGTGTCAGTGAGTTTGTTGCAATGTGTTTGGGTGATTGTGGTGCAATGTTTTAAGTGTGAAGTGTGTTAGTGTAAGTGGTGCAATGTGTTTTGTTGATGTGTGTGTCACAAAGTGTGACGCAATATATTTGGGTGATGTGTGAGACAGTCTGTGTAGTTAAAATGTGTTTGGGTGTTGTGTGTGTCAGTGTGTGCTGCAATATGTTTGGGTGAAGTGTGTAATTGAGTGTGGTGAAATGTTTTTGTGTGAAGTGTGTCAGTGAGTCTGGTGCAATGTGTTTCGGTGATGTGCTTGTCTGAGTGTGGTGTAATGTGTTTGGGTAATGTGAGTGTCAGTGACTGTGGTGCAATGTGTTTGGATGAACTCTGTCCGTGAGTGTGGTGCAATGTGTTTGGGTGTTGTGTGTGTCAGTGAGTGTGGTGCATTGTGTTCGGGTGATGTGTGTCAGGGAGTTTTTTGCAATGTGTTTGGGTGTTGTGTGTCAATGAGTGTTGTGCAATGTGTTTGGGTGTTGTGTGTGTCAGTGAGTGTCGAGCAATGTGTTTGGTTGATGTGTTTGACAGTGATTCTGAAGCAATGTTTTGGGGTGATGTGTAAGTCAGTGAGTGTGGTGCAATGTTTTTGAGTGAAGTGTGTAAATGGGTGTGGTGCAATGTGTGTGGGTGTTGTGTGTTTCAGTGTGTCTGGTGCAAAGTGTTTGGGTGATGTGTGTTTCAGTGAGTGTGGTGCAATGCGTTTGGGTGAAGTTTGTCAGTGAGTGTGGTGCAATGTGTTTGGGTGAAGTGTGTCAGTGAGTGTGGTGCAATGTGTTTGGGTGTTGTGTGTGTCAGTGATTGTGGTGCAATGTGTTTGGATGATGTGTGTGTCAGTGATTGTGGTGCAATGTGTTTGGGTGATGTCTGTCAGTGAGTGTGGTGCAATGTGTTTGGGTGATTTGTGTGACAGTGATTGTGGTGCAATATGTTTGGGTGATGTGTGTATCAGTTTGTGTGGTGCAATGTGTTTGGCTGATGTGGGTCAGTGAGTGTGGTGCAATGTGTTTGGTTGATGTGTGTCAGTGAGTGTGGTGCAATGTGTTTGGGTGAAGTATGTCAGTGAGTGTGATGCAATGTGTTTGGGTGATTTGTGTGTCAGTGATTGTGGTGCAGTGTGTTTGGGTGATGTGTGTCAGTGAGTGTGGGGCAACGTGTTTGGGTGAAGTGTGTCAGTGAGTGTGGTGCAATGTGTTTGGGTGATGTGTGTGTCAGTGAGTGTGGTGCAATGTGTTTGGGTGATTTGTGTGTCAGTGATTGTGTTGCAATGTGTTTTGGTGATGTGTGTCAGTGAGTGTGGTGCAATGTGTTTGGGTGATGTGTGTGACAGTGATTGTGGTGCAATGTGCTTGGGTGATGTTTGTACATGATTGTGGTGCAATGTGTAGTGTATGTACTTTTAAGGGGAGAACTACTTTTTACAGCTCCTGTACACTGCAGTACCAGCAGTGACCACACCTATATATAAACCCTGAGTAGGGATCTGTACAGTTAGTTTTAGAGAAACCCACAAATGTACGAAGGGATGTTGAGAATAAGCAATTCCAGCACATCAATGAGAAGCCGACAAGGAGCTTCAATTTAGGGCAACCAGTCTTGGCCCGCGAATACCGAACAGAAAAATGGCAGCCAGGAACGATATGCACACGGCAGGGGCCACTAATGTACACAATGGATGTTGGGGAGAACATTGTGAGACGCCATGTTGACCAGATCCTAGAGTCACAGGAACGAGTCAACCCCATGTCTCGTGTACCTGGTGATGAACCCGACATACAGGTAGCATCTACCCCAGAAACAGTAGCATCGGAAGCTGATGAACCAACCGACGACAGGGGGCCAGAATCGCCTCCGCACCAAGAGCAAGACACTCAGGAAAGGCGCTATCCAGAAAGGATCAGGAAGCCGCCCCAAAGACTGAATTTATAAATAGACTATTTTCAGTTCATGTTGCATGTTAAAAGTGTTAATTGTAATTAGTTGATATTTACTTGTTAAATGAATGTTATGGTACAGTTAATCTAAAAGGGGAGGAATTGTAGTGTATGTACCTTTAAGGGGAGAACTACATTTTACAGCCCCTGTAGACTGTAGTACTGGCAGTGACCACACCTGAAAAAAAACCTGAGTAGGGATCTGTTCAGATAGTTTTAGAGTAACCCTCATCCAGTAAACACCTGTTGATTGTTCCCTGCAATCTCTTGTCTAATTATTGAAGGACACACAACATCAAGATACACGGATCTAACATTGGCGATGAGAAGATTCAAACCTACCTGCAACTCTGCACCACCTCCCAGGGATTCGGTCCTGGAGAACAGTGAAAGAAGAAGGCCGAGTCCAGAAGCACGGGCGTCGACCATCCAGCGGAGAGTTGAGCATCGCAGGGGAGGCTGTTGAGAGCTGGGCTTGGTTCTCTAGTCACGGTGGTCCAGCCAAATGGGTTGGCAACAGGTACGGCGCAGCCCCTTCCCAGACAGCGGCGGCTAGATCTGACCAATGGCACAGAAAAAGGCCGAGCAGCATCGACCGGAGAAGAGAGAGGGTAGAGCGCACAGGGCGCAGCTGGTGTTCAGGACCGAGCGGCGTTGACGGGAGAAGAGAGAGGGTAGAGCGCACAGGGCGCAGCCGGTGTTCAGGACCGAGCGGCATCAACGAGAGAGAGCAGAGCATATCCGGTGTTCAAGGGCCGAGCAGCGTCAACGAGAGAGAGAGGTGCGCAGGAAAATGCGCAGAGTGCAGCTGGTGTTCAAGGGCCGAGCCGCGTCAGAGGAGAAGAAGGGAGAGCACGGGAGGCGCCATTTTGAGCCACAGCGGAGAAGAAGGGAGAGCGCGGGAGACGCCATTTTGAGCCACAGCGGAGAAGAAGGGAGAGCGCGGGAGACGCCATTTTGAGCCACAGCGGAGAAGAAGGGAGAGCACGGGAGACGCCATTTGAGCCAGTCTAACCACACCCAGGGATGCCGAAGAGTGGCAGTGTCACAGCGTTCGACAATGAAGTCGAAGATTGGACGACATATGTCGAACGTATAGAAGTGTACTGCAAGGCGAATGAAGTGCGAGATGACAGAGAAGCGCTGGTATTGTTGAATTCAATGGGTGCAAAAATGTATGGCTTACTGCGAAACCTAGTAACCCCAGAGAAGCCAGTGGAAAAGGATTTTGAAAACATAGTGTCAATCCTACTGGACCACTTAGACCCCACACCACTGCTGATAGCGGAAAGATTTAAGTTTCACAAAAGGAACCAGCATAAAGATGAAAGTAATGCTGAGTTTTTAACGGAACTGCGCAAGCTATCAAAACACTGCCAGTTTGGAACGGGACTAGCAGATACTTTAAGGGACAAGTTTGTGTGTGGGCTTCAAAGTGAAGGAACCCAGAAACGGCTTCTATCAGAAAAGGATCTTACGCTGGACAAGGCTTTCAGCATGGCAGTATCACACGAAGCAGCAGCACGGGGCACGGCAGAGCTACAACGGAGACCGCAAGAATATGGCACAAATGAAATGTCATACGGAACAGTGAAGTGCTATCGCTGCGGCAGAACAACACACGACCATAAGGATTGCTGGTTCAAGGACCAAGTGTGCAGACAGTGTGGAAAAGTAGGACACATAGCAAGAGTCTGCAGGTTGGAAAAGAAAACCAGCAGCAAGAAATCCCCACAGGAGAAGTACAAGAAGGTACATAAGGTGACGGAGAGTAGTGCAGACGAACAGAAAAGTGATACAGACTCTGGAAGCAAGGAGCTGGGTTGTCTGAAACTACATAATGTGATCAAAACGGAGGATCACCAAACTATCTGGGTCACGCTCAAGATAGCCGGAGTCCAAGTGAAAATGGAATTGGACACAGGATCAGCCCTAACAGTCATAAACCGAAGGGACTACAAGCGGCTATTCTCACATATACCCTTGAGAGATACAGAGATTGTCTTGAAGATGTACACGGGACAAAAAGTCTACCCCAAAGGAAAAATAAGGGTGAACGTTATATATAACGGCAAGGAAACGCCAAAAATGGACCTATATGTATTGCCAGATGGAGGACCACCACGACTAGGACGTGAATGGATCCGGAAGATACAGCTAGATTGGCATTCCATACAAGTACTGACTGTAGATGCCAAAAAGGATGACGACGTCACACATGGACGACTGTCAAAAATGCTAACTGACGCACAAGAAGTGTTCCAGGAGGGACTCGGAACACTAAAAGGCATAACAGCGATGATCAAAATAGAGGAAAATGCAAGCCCAATGATTTTTAAGGCCAGACCGGAACCTTATGCGATCCGCCCAGCCGTCAAAGCAGAGCTGGAAGGTTTGGAACGTTCAGGAGTACTATCCAAAGTGGACTGGAGTGAGTGGGCTACACCCAACGTTCCTGTAATGAAGAGGTCGTTGAGTAATACGCCTGGGGAACCAAAGAAGGTTCGCATCTGTGGGGACTTTAAAGTGACAGTGAACCCAGCCCTTCACACTGTACAATATCCGCTTCTGCGGATTGAAGATATTTTCGCCTCACTATCTGGAGGGAAACGCTTCACTAAGATTGATCTGGCCCAGGCGTACCTGCAAATGGAGGTAGAAGAAGCCTCGAAACATTACCTCACGATCAACACTCATAAAGGTCTCTACCAATACAACTGGCTGGTGTTCGGGGTAGCATCAGCTCCGGCTATTTGGCAAAGGGCAATGGATCAAGTCCTGCAAGGGATTCCAGGGACACAGTGTTATTTGGACGACATCCTGGTCACGGGCGAAAATGACAGTGATCACCTCGCCAACCTGGAGCAGGTGCTCACTAGATTGAAGGAATATGGGCTCCGAGATAATCGCCACAAATGCGAGTTTTTCCAGAAGCAGATCTCGTGTTGTGGCCACGTTATTGATGAAGAGGGGTTATATAAGACCCCTGAAAAGATTGAGGCAACAGTCAAGGCTCCAGCACTGGAAAATGTGTCACAACTGAGGTCGTTCCTCGGGCTGGTGAACTACTACCATAAGTTCTTGTCGAATTTGTCTACAGTACGACACCCACTGAACACCCTACTGCAAACGGGGGTACCATGGAAGTGGAATGACGAATGTAAACGAGCTTTCCAGAAGTGCAAAGAATTGATCACATCAAAAGAGATGTTGGCTCATTTCAACCCAGCACTACCAATTCGGTTGGCGTGCGATGCGTCACCCTATGGCATTGGAGCGGTGCTATCGCAGAAATTCCCGGACGGCTCGGAGAGGCCAGTAGCCTTTGCGTGTCGGTCACTAACCTCAGCCGAGCGTAACTATGCCCAGGTTGACAGGGAGGCCCACAGCCTAGTGTGGGGAGTGAAAAAGTTCAACCACTATCTGCACGGGCAGAAGTTCACTTTGCTGACTGACCACCAACCACTTGTCTCCATCTTTAATCCAAAGAAGGGCGTTCCGGTGATGACTGCGCAACGGCTACAAAGATGGTCCCTTTTTCTAGGGGCGAACCAATATGAAATCAAGTATAAGGGCACGAAACAGCATGGAAACGCTGATGGGCTATCACGCCTGCCATTGCCTACTGTGGAGGAAGCACCAGCAGTGGACCCTGTCGAAATATTTTATTCGACTATAATTGAACGCTTGCCAGTAACTAACGCTGATATCGAGAAGGAGACCCGAAATGACCCGACACTGTCTCGGGTATATGACTTGACGGTGAAGGGTTGGCCAACACATGGCGACTCACTGTTGCCTGCATTCTCATCCAGAAGAGAACAGCTGTCAGTATGCCAGGGGACCTTGATGTGTGGATCCCGAGTGGTAATTCCACCCAAGTTAAGGGAGAGAGTGCTCAATGAGCTTCACGAGGGCCATCTGGGAGGGGTGAAAATGAAAAGCCTTGCTAGGGCTTATGTGTGGTGGCCGGGGATCGATCAGCAAATCTGGGACCTGACAAAGAGCTGCTCAGGATGCCAGGAGGTCCAAAATGCACCACCACATGCCCCTCTACACCCATGGGAGTGGCCCTCATCGCCATGGCAACGGGTGCATATTGATTTTGCTGGTCCATTCATGGACTCAATGGCCCAGAACTTGGTGTCGGGGGCTTGCCGCGCGTGCAAGCCCCCGATCTGCACTCACCCTGCGCGCTGACATCTGAAGCCTGGGCCTGCTTGCATTTCCTGTCACAGGCCCGGTTCAGATGTCAGCGCGCAGTGGTTACCTGATCCAGCGATGTGCCGGCTGGGATCAGGTGAGCACTGTACAACCAATCAGGGGAGGGGAAGGTTCATTCATGAGTTTGAGAGTAAGAACTGTCAAACTCATGAAAACTACGGGGGCCCAAAACACTATTTAAACTTTAAATAAAAATTTAAAAAACATCCCAATCATTAAATTAAGTATAAATAAGTTTAAAAAAATAATTTAAACAATAATTTTTTTTTTTTTTAAATAAATTTTTAATAAAAAGGGTCTAAAACTAAACTTATGTTTTTGTAGATTCTTTAGAATAATAAACCTGTGGGAAAAAAAATTCTAAATTACACTAAAACACCACTTACCTGTAAAAATAAATACTTACGTGTGCTTTTTACAAGCGTAAAGACCGGAAGCCTTTACACATGCGCAAATCCCCCAAAACAGAGGAAATGCAAGATGCATGCGCTGCCTCCTACAGCGCACGCGCTAGCCTCTTCAACTCTTGGGTTAGAGGAGAGGAAATGCCGGTTATCAGCGCATGCGCTGTGCATGCTGAAAACTGGCATTTCCTCCGGCCAGACGCGTGAGTACCCCTTCCGTACTCACGCGTTTGGGGAGGAATTAGTGCCCCAATGTTTTTAATAGCCGTGGATGCGCACTCGAAATGGCCTGAGGTGATCAAAATGTCCTCCACCACCACGGAGAAAACTATTGCAGTCCTACGGACCGTTTTTGCCAGGAACGGCTTGCCAGAGCAGATTTACTCTGATAACGGACAACAGTTTGTGTCCGAAGGGTTTCAAAGATTTATGAAAAGGAATGGGGTAAGGCATTACACATCCGCCCCGTATCATCCAGCCACAAATGGATTGGCTGAGAGGTCCGTACAAACCTTTAAAATAGCAGTAAGGGCCATGTGCGATGACGACATTCCACTGCAGCATTAGGTGGACAATTTCCTGTTAGCCTACAGAAATGCGACACATGCAGTCACCAACCAGACCCCGGCCATGATGTTCTTTAACTGAAGGTTGAGATCTCATCTGGATTTGCTCAGACCAAATGTACGAAGAGATGTTGAGAATAAGCAATTCCAGCACATCAATGAGAAGCCGACAAGGAGCTTCAATTTAGGGCAACCAGTCTTGGCCCGCGACTACCGAACAGAAAAATGGCAGCCAGGAACGATATGCACACGGCAGGGGCCATTAATGTACACAATGGATGTTGGGGAGAACATTGTGAGACGCCATGTTGACCAGATCCTAGAGTCACAGGAACGAGTCAACCCCATGTCTTGTGTACCTGGTGATGAACCCGACATACAGGTAGCATCTACCCCAGAAACAGTAGCATCAGAAGCTGATGAACCAACCGACGACAGGGGGCCAGAATCGCCTCCGCACCAAGAGCAAGACACTCAGGAAAGGCGCTATCCAGAAAGGATCAGGAAGCCGCCCCAAAGACTGAATCTATGAATGGACTATTTCAGTTAAATGTGCATGTTAAAGCGTTAACTGTTATTTGCATGTTATGGGTACTGTTAATCTAAAAGGGGAGGAATTGTAGTGTATGTACCTTTAAGAGAGAACTACTTTTACTGCTCTTGTATACTGTAGTACCGGCAGTGACCACACCTGTATATAAGCCTTGAGCAGGCATCTCTACTGTTAGTCTTTAGACTACCCTCCTCCAGTAAACACCTGTTGATTGTTAATTTACAGCCTCCGTCTAGTTATTGGAAAACACCGTACTTTAAGAATCACGGATTCAAAAATGTGTTTGGGTGTTGTGTATGTCAGTGAATGTGGTGCAATGTGTTTGGTTGGTGTGTGTGTTAGTGAGTCTGGTGCAATGTGTTTGGATGATTTGTGTGTCAATGAGTGTGCTGCAATGTGTTTGGATGTTGTGTGTGTCAGTGAGGGCGGTGCAATGTGTTTGGGTGAAGTGTGTCAGTGTAAGTGGCGCAATGTGTTTAGGTGATGTGTCTGTCAGTGAGTGTGGTTCAATGTTTTTGGATGAAGTGTGTCAGTGAGTGTGGTGCAATGTGTTTGGGTGATGTGTGTGTCAGTGAGTGCGGTGCAATATGTTTGAGTGATGTGTGTGTCAGTGAGTGTGGTGCAATGTGTTTGGGTGTTGTGTGTGTCAGTGAGCATGGTGCAATATATTTGGGTCATGTGTGTGTCAGTGAGTCTGGTGCAATGTGTTTGGCTGATATGTTTGTCAGTGAGTGTGATTCAATGTTTTTGGGTGATATGTGTGTCAGTGAGTGTGGTGCAACGTGTTTGGGTGTTGTGTGTTAGTGAGTCTGGTGCAATGTGTTTGGATGATTTGTGTGTCAATGAGTGTGGTGCAATGTGTTTGGGTGTTCTGTGTGTCAGTGAGGGTGGTGCAATGTGTTTGGGTGAAGTGTGCCTGTGTAAGTGGCGCAAGGATTTTGGGTGTTGTGTGTCAGTGTGTGTGGTGCAACGTGTTTGTGTGTTGCGTGTCAGTGAGTGTGGTGCAATGGTTTTGGGTGAAGTTTGTCAGTGATTGTGGTGCAATGTTTTTGGGTCAGGTGTGTCAGTGAGTGTGGTGCAATGTGTTTGGGTGAAATGTGTCAGTGAATGTGGTGCAATGTGTCTGGGTGATGTCTGTGTCAGTGAGTGTGGTCCAATGTGTTTGTGTGATGTGTGTGTCAGTGATTGTGGTGCAATATGTTTGCGTGTCTTGTTTGTGTCAGTGAGTTTTGTGCAATGAGTTTGGGTGATGTGTATGTCACTGAGTGTGGTTCAATGTGTTTGGGTGAAGTGTGTCAGTGAGTGTGAGGCAATGTGTTTGGGTGTTGTGTGTGTCAGTGAATGTGTTGCAATGTGTTTGGATGATTTGTGTGTCAATGAGTGTGCTGCAATGTGTTTAGGTGTTGTGTGTGTCTGTGAGGGTGGTGCAATATGTTTGGGTGATGTGTCTGTCAGTGAGTGTCGTGCAATATGATCGGGTGTTGTGTGTGTCAGTGAGTATGGTGCAATATATTTGGGTCATGTGTGTGTCAGTGAGTCTGGTGCAATGTGTTTGGGTGATGTGTTTGTCAGTGAGTGTGATTCAATGTTTTTGGGTGATATGTGTGTCAGTGAGTATGGTGCAACGTGTTTGGGTGTTGTGTGTCCGTGAGTGTGGTGCATGTAATGCCCGCGTATCAATAACACACGGACTGCAGGAGAACGGTAATAACAGGTGTTTACTGAACAGAGGGTATGCTGGAACTGAAAGTACTGAAGCCTGCTACAGCTTTATATACAGGTGTGGTCACTGCCGGTACTACAGTATAAAAGCAGTTCTCTCTTAAAGGTACATACACAACAATTCCTCCCCTTTTAGATAAACATTACATAACATTCATTTAACAATTAACTAATAACTAATTACAATTACAAATTTCTCTGTACTATATACATCAACTGAAGTAATTATTTATAAATTCAGTCTTTGAGGAGGCTTCCTGATCCTGTCTGTGTAGTGTATGTATCCGTCTACCTTTAAGAAAACCATTGTATGTAACCGTTCACCTTTAAGAGAACTATTTTAGGTGTGGCACTACTTTGTTGGCTTCTGTATACTGTAATACCGATGGTGACCACACCGGTATATAAGTGCTGTGTCAGGATTTATTTGGCAGATTCGCCCTGACCTTCGAATAGTAAAGTCCTGTTTTAAGTTACTCTGGTAGTCTGTGTATTAATTAACTAAACAGCCCACAGACTTTACAGTGGCGACGAGTCCGATCATACCCTGCGGCAACAATACTTCCGAAGCAGTTAACGAGCGTCGAGAAGAGGCAACCGCCCTCGTCATTCTGCTGGGAGAAAACTCGAGTCTGCAGAGCTGGAAAGGAGGAAGAATTCAGAGACAAAGACTTCCATCAGCAATAGGCACTGACTGTCCCTTCTGCCACGGTGAGGAGTGAGCCGATCAGCACGAGAAGCAAGTCGGCCACGGTGACTTTGAGTAAGGGAAAAGTAAAAAGAATAACCGGAGGATAAGGGCGGTGCACTCGACCACGGTCGAGGGGGAAAGGAGCCGGACAGAAGTCGGGCCCAGAGGCGCTGAGACTGGGGCAGCGTGGAGCAAGGAAGCCACGGTACAGACAGGCTGGGGACGCAACGGCGTCGTGAGACAGCTAGACCGCGACCGGCGAAAAAGGCCGGGCAGCGACCGAAGCCACGAAGCGCTGCGACCGGGAGCGTAGGCGCGGGAAGATATAAAAACTCAGCCGCAGCCGGGGAGGGAAGCACTGGACTGCGAGAGGGCTGGGAGGCGCGATTGGGAGCCGAGCGAGCAGGAGAGGCAGAGCCGACCAAGGGAGACTGAGCAAGAGCCAGTCCAGCGGCTGAAACTGTTCGCCGTCAACGGGGTGTACCCAGCGCCGGTAGAGCCGAGCGAGCGGGAGAGAGACAGAGCCCGAGCAAGGGGAACTGAGCGAGAGCCAGCCCAGCGGCTGAAACTGTTCGCCGTCAACGGGGTGTACCCAGCGCCGGTTGCCCTGCCGAGAAAAGGGAAAGCACTGAAGCCGACGCGCAGGCTGTGAACCTGAAAGCCAGCGGCCGTCGCCCGTGGGGAAAGTGTACCCCTCCCGCCAGGGGAAGAAACGCGGGAAGCCGCCATTAGGCGGAGAAGAAGACAGAAGCGGGGAACCGCCATTGAAGTGGGCGGGGAGAGAAGATAAGTGCGGGAAACCGCCATTTTCGCGGGAACCGCCATCTTGAAGAAAAAAAAAGAAAATTTAAAGAAATAATTCGTGGTGCTAGCAGGAAGAGAGGAAGATGCCTAAGCGTGGTAACATCAACGATTTTAATTCCGAGGTAGAAGAGTGGGCCACGTATGTGGAACGCATTGACATCTATTGTGAGGCCAATAAAATAGAAGAAGATGACAAAGCTATAACCTTGCTAAACTCGATGGGCGCGAAGACATACAGGCTCTTGAAGCATCTACTAGCACCAGCTAAACCGGCGGATCAGACTTTCGATGATATTGTGACTCTTCTGAAGGATCGCTTGAACCCCACACCGTTGATGTTGGCGGAACGATTCAAATTCTATGCGAGAACGTAAAGGAAAGACGAAAGCAACGCAGAATACTTGGTCGAACTGCGTAGACTAGCGAAACACTGCCAGTTTGGAGGGAATCTGACAGAGGCATTGCGAGACAAGTTCGTGTGCGGGTTGTCAAAGGAAGGAATGCAAAAGCGACTACTCGAAGAGAACGACCTTACACTTGACAGGGCTGTCCTTATTGCAGCATCGCACGAAGCCGCAGCGAAGGGAACTGCGGAAATGCAGCTAAAGGCAGCGGCACTCAGTGTGGATCAAATTACCTCGTGTACAACAAAATGCTATCGTTGTGGGAAGACAACACACGACCAGAACCAATGCTGGTTTAAGAATCAGGAATGTAGGAAATGTGGCAAACTGGGTCACATAGCTAAGGTATGCCGGTCAGGGAAGAAGACCAACAACCAAAGGAAGCCATCACAGGAAAAGTACAACAAGGTACACAAGGTGGCTGAGAAGAGTTCAGACGAACAGAATTCGGACTCAGACCCAAACGGCCAGGAGCTGGGCAGTCTGAGAATTCACAATGTGAGTAAGGAAGCTGACCTACAAACTATCTGGGTCATGCTAAAAATAGCTGGAGTCCAAGTGAAAATGGAGTTGGACACTGGATCAGCTCCATCAGTCATAAATCGAAGGGATTACCACCGGCTATTCTCACATATACCCTTAAGAGATACCAAGTTCATATTGCAGACATACACGGGTCATAAAGTATACCCCATGGGGAAGATAAGAGTCAAGGTGAGAGATGGGGGTAAAGAACACCCAAGAATGAACTTATACGTACTACCTGAGGGAGGACCACCACTTCTGGGACGGGAGTGGATCAAGAAAATAGACATGGAATGGCACTATCTAAAAGCCATAACGAGTGAGGACTCGGTGCAGACAATCAGCTCAGATTCTGAAAAGGATGACGATAAGACCAACCCAAATATGAAAGACAAGGCTAAAATGGACTTGCCGACTAAGGTTGGAAGAATGAAGGCATGCATAAAGGCTTATGCTCCAGAGAAGAACAAAGTTTCAGAACAGAACTCCACCAAACAACGACAACATAGTTTGACAGAGAATTCTGAGTCTGTTCAGTTTACGGACATATCCATGACTGACGAACACCGAGCTCGGACTCAACTTTATTTCAAATTACGACAGCAAGTAGAACAAGTGAGTTACCGTCTCGAACAAGAGATGAAAACAATGAAAAAGTTCTATGACACCGAATGGGAGAATCTGGAAAGACAACAGAAGCAGCTAGCTCAAGCAGAGAGCGACCATAGAGCCATTGTGACCAATTACCGATCACATCTCCCTTATGCTGTTCAGGAGTTAGAATATTTGCAGGAAGGAGCAAATGAAGAGGAATCTTCAGGAAGCCAGGATTTTATTCCCGTTCTTCTCTACGACTCCTTACAAGCAGAGTTTGAGAAGTTGAAGGAACAGTATGAACAGGCCCAGGCTACAATCCTGGAGGGGATTAACTCGGCAACCTCCGAAAGGCTAGTTTCAGTAGAAGCATATGAGCAACTAAAGGTTGAACATGAGCAAGAAGTCCAAAGGCTGCAGGAAATTCTTGATGAGCTCAAGGCCAAGACAGACTCATCGGTAGAAGTTCCATCCATAGATGAGAAATTAGAGGTGAAAGACATGGCAGAACATGAAAGACAAGATGTCCAAGAACTCATAAAAATATTGAAGGAAACCCAAGACAAATATAAGGCGGCGATGACCGAGGTTCAACAACTTGAAGAACAGATTCAACTGGGAATCCTTTCAGTGGAAGAAAAGGAAACTGTAAGAAACACAGAGACTGTAAGAATGGCCCCTGAACATGAGCTAGAGAGCATCAAGGCGCAACTTCTCCGAGCACTGAACGCCAAAGTACAAGAGGAAAAGAAGGTGAAAGCATTGGAGGAAAAGGTGGATGAAATGGAGAAGACTCTGATCCACAGTGTTCCCGTGGAAGAGTTAACGGTCAGCCAACTCCTTCATATGCTGAGGGACAAGACTCTGCAATGGGAACAATCTGAACACGAGCTTCAATCTTCAAAGGGAAGGAGTTCGGAGCTCTCAAAAGTTATGGGAATAGCTGAGGTTGCAACACAGATTTTTCTGGGATGCCAAAAGTACGCTGAATCACGTCTATGTGAACAACAGAATGTTGAAACAGCTGCTCCAGTAGAAGGATTGAATAGCCCGATCAATCAATCCCCGATGGAAGGGGAAGTATTGAAATCACAAATGAGGTCATTAGTGAAGGATTTGCAGGAAACCCAGGAAGAGCGGGATGAATATGAACGCATGAAGAAGTCTCTTCAGGAAAGATGTCTAGGGAGGGAACAACAGTCGGCTAACGTCCAGTTGGGTAAGGAAGAAGTAGCAGGCCCTCTCGCTAGACTAGTTTAGGACGACACCGAATATTACCATGACCTGTTGAGTGACACGGAATATTACGAGGACTTGGTCTGCCCAGCTTGTGATGAAAACTCCCAAAGTGCAGAAATCAGGATGAAGCACTTAAAGTCTAAGGAACATAGAGAGATGGTGGCGCTACAGCTGGCAGCTGATAAGGGAGCCCCGAGAGTCTCCAAGAAGCAGAAAAGAAAAAGACGAAGCAGAAGGTGATAACCATCTAAATCATTATCACTTCTACCAGATCATGTACGTGGGCCCTACGAAGGGAGCCAAATCAGTTGGCAAGTAGGAAAAATTACCAAGGCAGTCCAGCTGTTTGTAAAAGTCAGCACTGCTGGTTCAGCAGGACGGAAGTTCAAGCTGTTAAGTCAAGGGAAAGACTATTGGATGAGTCACGCTAGCAATGTGAACCGGCTACACCACAGAGATGTTGTTTGGACCGAGTCAAGACCAGAGACTGAATCTGTGAACTGTTCCCGCAGAGACTGAATCTGTAAACTGTTTCCCGCATAGATTATACCTGTGAATTGTTTTACATGAAGTTGAATATATGTTATGTTGAATGGGGGACTAAGTATGTTGTAAGCTAAAAAGGGAGGATTGTAGTGTATGTATCCGTCTACCTTTAAGAAAACCATTGTATGTAACCGTTCACCTTTAAGAGAACTATATTAGGTGTGGCACTACTTTGTTGGCTTCTGTATACTGTAATACCGACGGTGACCACACCGGTATATAAGTGCTGTGTCAGGATTTATTTGGCAGATTCGCCCTGACCTTCGAATAGTAAGGTCCTGTTTTAAGTTACTCTGGTAGCCTGTGTATTAATTAACTAAACAACCCACAGACTTTACAGTCTGGATAGCGCCTTTCTCGAGTATCCAGTTCTTGCGGCGGAGTCGATTGTGGCTCATTGTCATTGGTTGGTTCGTCAGCTTCCAATACCACTGATTCTGAGGTAGACGCAATCTGTACTCCGGGTTCATCACCAGGTGCGCATGCTCATGGTATGGGTTTGACTGGTTCCCGTGACTCTAGAATCTGGTCAGCATGGCGTCTCACGATGCTCTCTCCAATGTTCACTGTGTACATTAGTGGTCCCTGCTGTGTGCATACCTGGCTGCCATTTTTCTGTTCGGTAGTCGCGGCCAAGACTGGTTGCCCTATCTTGAAGCTCCTGGTTGGCTTCTCATTGATGTGCTGGAATTGCTTATCCTCAACATCTCGTCTTATGTTTGGTTTGAGCAAGTCCAGGCTACATCTTAACCGTCGGTTAAAGAACATTATGGCTGGATCTTGGTTGGTGACTGCATGTGTCGCATTCCAGTAAGCAAACAAGAAATTATCCACCTTGTGTTGTCGTGGTATGTCGTCGTTATTCATCGCCTTTATTGATTTTTAAAGGTCTGAACAAACCTCTCAGCCAATCCATTTGTGGCTGGATGATATGGGGCAGATGTGTAATGTTTTACCCCATTATTCCTCAAAAACCTCCGGAAATCCTCGGACACAAACTGTGGTCCATTGTCGGAGCAAATCTGTTCTGCCAAACCTTTCCTGGCGAAGATGGTCCGTAGGACTGCAATAGTTTTCTCCGTCGTGGTGGAGGACATTTTGATGACCTCTGGCCATTTTGAATGAGCATCCACGGCGATTAAAAACATTGAGTCCATAAATGGACCAGCAAAATCAATGTGTACCCGTTGCCATGGTGATGAGGGCCACTCCCATGGGTGTAGCGGGGCCTGTGGTGGAGCGTTTTGGACTTTCTGGCATCCTGTGCATCTCTTGGTCATATCCTCGATTTCTTTATCGATTCCCGGCCACCACACAAATGCCCTGGCTAGGCTCTTCATTTTTACCCCTCCCAGATGACCTTCATGAAGCTCATTGAGCACTCTATCTCTCAACTTGGGTGGAATTACCACTCGGGATCCACACATCAAGGTCCCCCCGCACACTGACAGCTGTTCTCTCCTTGGCAAGAATGCTGGCAACAGTGAGTCGCCATGTGCTGGCCATCCCTTCACCGTCAAATCATAGACCCAAGAGAGTGTCGGGTCATTTCGGGTTTCCTTCTCTATACTTGAGTTTGTAACAGGTAGACATTCGACTATGGTCAAATGGAATATCTCAACAGGGTCCACTGCAGGTGCTTACTCCACCATAGGCAACGTAGGTGCGACAGCCCATCAGCGTTTCCATGCTATTTCGTACCCTTGTACTCTATGTCGTATTGATGTGCCCCTTGAAAAAGGGACCATCTTTGCAGCCGTTGCGCCGTCATCACCGGAACGCCCTTCTTTGGGTTAAAAATGGAGACAAGAGGCTGATGATCAGTCAGTAGGGTGAATTTCTGCCCGTGCAGATAGTGATTGAACTTCTGCACCCCCCACACCAGGCTGAGGGCCTCCCTGTCAATCTGGGCATAGTTACGCTCGGCTGAGGTTAATGAGCGCGACGCAAAGGCTATTGGCCTCTCTGAACTGTCAAGGAATTTGTGTGACAGCACCGCTCCAATGCCGTAGGGAGACGCATCACATGCCAACCGAATCGGTAGTGTTGGATTGTAGTGGGCCAACACTTCTTTTGAAGTGATTAGGCATTTACATTTCTGAAAGGCACGCTTACACTCATCACTCCATTTCCATGCTACTCCAGTTTGCAGCAGGGCATTCATTGGGTGCAGAATTGTAGATAAATTTGGCAAGAACTTATGGTAGTAGTTCACCAACCCGAGGAACGACCTCAGTTGCGACACATTTTCAGGTGCTGGAGCCTTCACTACTGCCTCAATCTTGTCTGGGGAATTATGTAACCACTCCTCATCAATCATGTGGCCACAATACGAGATTTGTTTCCTGAAAAACTCGCATTTGGGGCGGTTGGCTCGTAGCCCATATTCTTGTAATCTAGTGAGCACCTGCTCCAGGTTGGCAAGGTGTTCACTGTCATTTTCGCCCGTAACCAGGATGTCGTCCAAATAACACTGGGTCCCCGGGATCCCTTGCAGGACTTGTTCCATCGCCCTCTGCCAAATAGCCGGAGCTGATGCTACCCCGAATACCAGTCGGTTGTACTGTTAAAGACCTTTGTGAGTGTTTATCATGAGGTATTTTCTAGATGCTTCTTCTACCTCCATTTGTAGATACGCTTGGGCCAGATCAATCTTTGTAAAGCATTTCCCTCCAGATAGTGAGGTGAAAATATCTTCTATCCGTGGAAGTGGATATTGTACTGTGTGCAGGACTGGGTTCACAGTTACCCTAAAGTCCCCACAGATGCAAACCTTCTTCAGCTCCCCAGGCGTGCTGCTCAATGATTTCTTCATTACAGGAACGATGGGTGTGGCCCACTCTCTCCAGTCCACCTTCGACAGCACACCCAAATGCTCTAGACTCTCCAGCTCTGCTTCGACGGCTGGGCGGATTGCGTACGGCACCGGTCTGGCCTTAAAAATTTTTGGGTTTGCGTTATCTTCAATTTTTATCATTGCCGTTACTCCTTTTAGAGTCCCAAGTCCTTGTTGGAACACCTCTTTCGCGTCAGTTAGAATTTTTGACAGTCGTCCAGGTGTGACGTCATCATCCTTTTTGTCAGCCACAGTTAGCGCCTGAATGGAATGCCAATCCAATTGTATTTTTCGGATCCATTCACATCCCAATAATGGTGGTCCTCCATCTCGTAGTATAAATAGATACAGTTTCTGTGTTTCCTTGCTGTTGTATTTAACGGGCACCTTTATTTTTCCTCTGGGGTAGACTTTTTGCCCCATATATGTCTTCAATACAATGGACGTGTCCTTCAAGGGTATGTGTGGGAATAGCCGCTCATAGTCTCGTCGATTCATGACAGTTAGGGCTGATCCTGTGTCCAATTCCATCTTTACTTGGGACCCTGCTATCATGAGGGCGACCCAAATGGTTCGGTGATCCTCCTTTGCGATCACGTTGTGTAACTTTAGACAACTTAGTCTCCTGCTCCCGGAGTCATTATCGCTCTCCTGATCTTCTGAACTACTGTCTGTCATTTTTTTTACTTTCTTCTACTTTTCCTTAGTAGTTCTTTTAGTGTTGGTTTTCTTTCCCGACCTGCAGACTCTTGCTATGTGTCCCACTTTTCCACATTGCCTGCATACTTTTTCCTTAAACCAGCAGTCCTTCTGGTCATGGGCTGTTCTGCCGCAGCGATAGCACTTTTCTGCTCCATATGCCATTTCGTTGGTGCTATATTCTTACGGTTTCTGTTGTATTTCCGCAGCTCCCCGTGATGCTGCTTTGTAGGATACTGCCACGCTGAAAGCCTTTTCTAGCATCAGGTCCTTTTCCAAAAGTAGTCGTTTCTGGGTTCCTTCACTCTGGAGCCCGCAGACAAACTTATCCCTTAAGGTATCTGCCAGTCCTGCTCCGAACTGGCAGTGTTTCGATAACTTGCGTAGTTCCGTAAGATAGTCAGCATTACTCTCATTTTTGTGCTGGTTTCTTTTATGGAACTTGAATCTTTCTGCTATCAGCAGCGGTGTAGGGTTTAGATGTTCCTGTAAAATATTGACAATCTCTTCAAAGCTTTTCTCCATTGGTTTTGCTGGGGTAATTAAATTCCGCAATAGGCCGTACGTTCTCGCGCCCATCAAATTCAATAATACCGACGCCTTCTTTCCATTGGCCACCTCATTTGCCTTGCAGTACACTTCAATTCTTTCCACATACGTGGTCCAGTCTTCTATTTCGTTGTCAAAAGCAGTGATACTGCCACTCTTCGGCATCTTGGGTGGTTTAAAATGGCGCCTCCCACGCTTTTCCTTCTTCCCCAATGGATTAAAATGGCGCCTCCCGCGCTTTTCCTTCTTCCCCTTGCTGCCAATGCTGCTCCTAGCATTCCAAATAGTAATGGTAGCGCCCCGTGGCTTCGGCACGTCTCTCTTTTGTTAGTTAAATTCCTTAGTTTTATTCTTCTTCGACGCTGTCCACTGCGCGTCTCTTTTCCTTACCCTCGTTTTATTTTCTCTAACGCTGCCCGGCTCTTGAGCACCGACTGCACCCTGTGTGCTCCACCCTCTCTCTCTCTTTTTCTTCCCGACGATGCTGCACGGCCCCCTTGCAGAGCCGCTCGATTGAGCTCAAGCCCGCCACAGTCCGGAAGGGTCAGCGCACTACCTGCTACCAGCACGATTTGCTGGAACACCTTGACTGGGGAGCCAAGCCCATCTCTCCACAGCCTCCCCTGCAATTCTCTGAACTCCGATGGATCACTGGGCGGCTGCCCGTGGTCGACGCCCGTTGCTCTGATTTTGACCTCCAAGAAGCTCCTTTTCAGGGATGGATCCCCGTGAGGTGATGCAGTACTGCAGGTGAATTCGAACCTGCTCGTTGCCAGTGTAGTGTCCGCGTATCAATAACACACGGACTGCAGGAGAACGGTAATAACAGGTGTTTACTGAACAGAGGGTATGCTGGTACTGAAAGTACAGAAGCCTGCTGCGGCTTTATATACAGGTGTGGTCACTGCCGGTACTACAGTATAAAAGCAGATCTCTCTTAAAGCTTTATATACACAACAGTGCAATGGGTTTGGGTGAAGTGTGTCAGTGAGTGTGGTGCAATGTTTTTGGGTCAGGTGTGTCAGTGAGTGTGGTGCAATGTGTTCGGGAGCTGTGTGTGTCAGTGAGTGTGGTGTAATTTGTTTGGGAGATGTGTGTGTCAGTGAGGGTTGTGCAATGTGATTGGGTGATATGTGTGTCCTTGAGTGTGGTGCAAAGTGTTTGGGTGTTGTGTGTGTCAGTGAGGGTGGTGCAATGTGTTTGGGTGTTGTGTGTGTCAGTGAGGGTGGTGCAATGTGTTTGGGTGAAGTGTGTCAGTGTAAGTGATGCAATGTGTCTGGGTGAAGTGTGTGCAAGTGAGTGTGGTGCAATGTGTTTGTGTGAAGTTTGTGTCAGTGAGTGCGGTGCAAAGTGTTTGGGTGATGTGTATTTCAGTGAGTGTGGTGCAATGTGTTTGGGTGAAGTGTGTCAGTGAGTGTGGTGCCATGTGTTGGGGTGAAGTGTGTCAGTGAGTGTGATGCAATGTGTTTGGGTGTTGTGTGTGTTAGTGTGTGTGGTGCAATGTGTTTGGGTGAAATATGTCAGTGCGTGTGGTGCAATGTGTTTGGGTAAAGTATGTCAGTGAGAGTGGTGCAATGTGTTTGGGTGAAATATGTCAGTGAGGGTGGTGCAATGTGTTTGGGTAAAGTTTGTCAGTGAGAGTGGTGCAATGTGTTGGGGTGAAGTGCCTTCCATAGTTCAATAGCTGTCAGTGTGTGCAAGGTGTGAGATGTGGGTTTGAGTGTTGCAGCAGTGGTAAGGTTGTGAGGGTGAAGTGAAGCTATAATTCAAGTTCAAGTTCAATTTTATATGCCATATGTAACCAGTACAAGTACAATTACAATGGAATGCTTACTCCCCGTAGGGTATGTAGAGATTGTTTGTAAGTGAGTGAGGGTGTGTGGTGCATTGAGCAGTGTGTTAGGCTTGTGGAGCAGATGGTGGGATATGGTATTTTCTGAAGCTTTCACTCACCTTAACCTACCGTGTGTGGTCATTAAACTTCTTTTAACACTAGATTCAGGTCCTTGGGACCACACTGGTGGCTGTGACCGAGTCAGCAATCTCCTCCCACAACCTTCTGCAAATGGCCTTGGATGGCCTCTTGCCAGCCGATGGTTTTACGACAGTCTGCCTTTGTTGCACCGCCAGGACCAAGGCCTCCAGTGCAGCCTCGGAAAACCTTCTTGCTCGCTCCCTTGGTTGCTGTGCCATGGCTTGCTCCACAATAACAATGATGTGCTTCTGCAACAAAGCACCTACCCTTTAAGTAGTGCAGAGTGCATAGGCCAAACATTACTGGCCATTAGTCTGCACACAATATTGGCCGCCGTTCAGGGAAAAGGCACCCAGCAGCGCACACTGACACACACAACACCCAAACACATTGCACCACACTCACGGACACACACAACATCCAAACACATTGCACCACAATCACTGACACACACAACACCCAAACACATTGCACCACACTCACTGACACACACAACACCCAAACACATTGCACCACACTCACTGACACACATCACCCAAACACATTGCAGCACACTCACTGACACACATCACCCAAACACATTGCACCACACTCACTGACACACATCAGCCAAACACATTGCACCACACTCACTGACACACATCACCCAAACACATTGCACCACACTCACTGACACACACAACACACAAACACATTGCACCACACTCACTGACACACACAACACCCAAACACATTGCACCACACTCACTGACACACATCACCCAAACACATTGCACCACACTCACTGACACACATCACCCAAACACATTGCACCACACTCACTGACACACATCACCCAAACACATTGCACCACACTCACTGACACACGCAACACACAAACACATTGCACCACACTCACTGACACACACAACAACCAAACACATTGCACCGCACTCACTGACACACATCACACAAACACATTGCACCACACTCACTGACACACATCACCCAAACACATTGCACCACACTCACTGACACACATCACCCAAACACATTGCACCACACTCACTGACACACATCACCCAAACACATTGCACCACACTCACTGACACACATCACCCAAACACATTGCACCACACTCACTGACACACAGCACCCAAACACATTGCACCACACTCACTGACACACACAACACACAAACACATTGCACCACACTCACTGACACACACAACACCCAAACACATTGCACCACACTCACTGACACACATCACCCAAACACATTGCACCACACTCACTGACACCCATCACCCAAACACATTGCACCACATTCACTGACACATATCACCCAAACACATTGCACCACACTCACTGACACACACAACACACAAACACATTGCACCACACTCACTGACACACACAACACCCAAACACATTGCACCGCACTCACTGACACACATCACACAAACACATTGCACCACAGTCACTGACAAACATCACCCAAACACATTGCACCACACTCACTGACACACATCACCCAAACACATTGCACCACACTCACTGACACACATCACCCAAACACATTGCACCACACTCACTGACACACATCACCCAAACACATTGCACCACACTCACTGACACACATCACCCAAACACATTGCACCACACTCACTGACACACATCACCCAAACACATTGCACCACACTCACTGACACACATCACCCAAACACATTGCACCACACTCACTGACACACACAACACACAAACACATTGCACCACACTCACTGACAATCATCACCCAAACACATTGCACCACACTCACTGACAAACACAACACACAAACACATTGCACCACACTCACTGACACACATCACCCAAACACATTGCACCACACTCACTGACACACATCACCCAAACACATTGCACCACACTCACTGACACACATCACCCAAACACATTGCACCACACTCACTGACAAACATCACCCAAACACATTGCACCACACTCACTGACACACATCACCCAAACACATTGCACCACACTCACTGACACACAACACACAAACACATTGCAGCACACTCACTGACACACATCACCCAAACACATTGCACCACACTTATTGACACACATCACCCAAACACATTGCACCACACTCACTGACACACATCACCCAAACACATTGCACCACACTCACTGACAAACACAACACACAAACACATTGCACCACACTCACTGACACACATCACCCAAACACATTGCACCACACTCACTGACACACATCACCCAAACACATTGCACCACACTCACTGACACACATCACCCAAACACATTGCACCACACTCACTGACACACATCACCCAAACACATTGCACCACACTCACTGACACACATCACCCAAACACATTGCACCACACTCACTGACACACATCACCCAAACACATTGCACCACACTCACTGACACGCACAACACACAAACACATTGCACCACACTCACTGACACACATCACCCAAACACATTGCACCACACTCACTGACACACACAACACACAAACAAATTGCACCACACTCACTGACACACATCACCCAAACACATTGCACCACATTCACTGACACACACAACACACAAACACATTGCACCACACTCACTGACACACATCACCCAAACACATTGCACCACACTCACTGACAAACACAAAACACAAACACATTGCACCACACTCACTGACACACATCACCCAAACACATTGCACCACTCTCACTGACACACATCACCCAAACACATTGCACCACACTCACTGACACACATCACCCAAACACATTGCACCACACTCACTGACACACATCACCCAAACACATTGCACCACACTCACTGAAAAACACAACACACAAACACATTGCACCACACTCACTGACACACATCACCCAAACACATTGCACCACACTCACTGACACACATCACCCAAACACATTGCACCACACTCACTGATATACATCACCCAAACCCATTGCACCACACTCACTGACACACATCACCCAAACACATTGCACCACACTCACTGACACACATCACCCAAACACATTGCACCACACTCACTGACACACATCACCCAAACACATTGCACCACACTCACTGACACACATCACCCAAACACATTGCACCACACCCACTGACACACACAACACACAAACACATTGCACCACACTCACTGACACACATCACCCAAACACATTGCACCACACTCACTGACACACACAACACACAAACATATTGCACCACACTCACTGACACACATCAACCAAACACATTGCACCACACTCACTGACACACACAACACACAAACACATTGCACCACACTCACTGACACACATCACCCAAACACATTGCACCACACTCACTGACAAACACAACACACAAACACATTGCACCACACTCACTGACACACATCACCCAAACACATTGCACCACACTCACTGACACACATCACCCAAACACATTGCACCACACTCACTGACAAACATCACCCAAAGACATTGCACCACACTCACTGACACACATCACCCAAACACATTGAACCACACTCACTGACACACAACACACAAACACATTGCACCACACTCACTGACACACATCACCCAAACACATTGCATCACACTCACTGACAAACACAACACACAAACATATTGCACCACATTCACTGACACACATCACCCAAACACATTGCACCACACTCACTGACACACATCACCCAAACACATTGCACCACACTCACTGACACACATCACCCAAACACATTGCACCACACTCACTGACACACATCACCCAAACACATTGCACCACACTCACTGACACACATCACCCAAACACATTGCACCACACTCACTGACACACATCACCCAAACACATTGTACCACACTCACTGACACACATCATACAAACACATTGCACCACACTCACTGACACACATCACCCAAACACATTGCACCACACTCACTGACACACATCACACAAACACATTGCACCACACTCACTGACACACATCACTCAAACACATTGCACCACACTCACTGACACACATCACCCAAACACATTGCACCACACTCACTGACACACACAACACACAAACACATTGCACCACACTCACTGACATACATCACCCAAACACATTGCACCACACTCACTGACACGCATCACCCAAACACATTGCACTACACTCACTGACACACTTCACCCAAACACATTGCACCACACTCACTGACACAATTCACCCAAACACATTGCACCACACTCTCTGACACACTTCACCCAAACACATTGCACCGCACTCACAGATACACACATCTCCCAAACACATTGCACCACACTAACTGCCACACAACACCCCAACATATCGCACCACACTCACTGCCACACACAACACCAAAACACATTGCACCACATTTACTTACACACACAACACCCAAACACATTGCACCACACTCACTGAGACACAGAACACGCAAACACATTGCACCACACTAATTGACACACACATCACCCAAACACATTGCACCACACTCACTGACACACACATCACCCAAACACATTACACCACACTCATTGACACACACATCACCCAAACACATTGCACCACACTCACTGACACACATCACCCAAACACATTGCACCACATTCACTGACACACATCACCCAAACACATTGCACCACACTCACTGACACACATCACACAAACACATTGCACCACAGTCACTGACACACATCACCCAAACACATTGCACCACACTCACTGACACACATCACCCAAACACATTGCACCACACTCACTGACACACATCACCCAAACACATTGCACCACACTCACTGACACACATCACCCAAACACATTGCACCACACTCACTGACACACATCACCCAAACACATTGCACCACACTCACTGACACACATCACCCAAACACATTGCACCACACTCACTGACACACACAACACACAAACACATTGCACCACACTCACTGACAATCATCACCCAAACACATTGCACCACACTCACTGACAAACACAACACACAAACACATTGCACCACACTCACTGACACACTTCACCCAAACACATTGCACCACACTCACTGACACACATCACCCAAACACATTGCACCACACTCACTGACACACATCGCCCAAACACATTGCACCACACTCACTGACAAACATCACCCAAACACTTTGCACCACACTCACTGACACACATCACCCAAACACATTGCACCACACTCACTGACACACAACACACAAACATATTGCACCACACTCACTGACACACATCACCCAAACACATTGCACCACACTCACTGACACACACATCACCCAAACACATTGCACCACACTCACTGACAAACACAACACACAAACACATTGCACCACACTCACTGACACACATCACCCAAACACATTGCACCACACTCACTGACACACATTACCCAAACACATTGCACCACACTCACTGACACACATCACCCAAACACATTGCACCACACTCACTGACAAACACAACACACAAACACATTGCACACACTCACTGACACACATCATCCAAACACATTGCACCACACTCACTGACACACATCACCCAAACACATTGCACCACACTCACTGACACACATCACCCAAACACATTGCACCACACTCACTGACACACATCACCCAAACACATTGCACCACACTCACTGACACACATCACCCAAACACATTGCACCACACTCACTGACACACATCACCCAAACACATTGCACCACACTCACTGACACACATCACCCAAACACATTGCACCACACTCACTGACAAACATCACCCAAACACATTGCACCACACTCACTGACACACATCACCCAAACACATTGCACCACACTCACTGACACACATCACCCAAACACATTGCACCACACTCACTGACACACATCACCCAAACACATTGCACCACACTCACTGACAAACATCACCCAAACACATTGCACCACACTCACTGACACACATCACCCAAACACATTGCACCACACTCACTGACACACAACACACAAACACATTGCACCACACTCACTGACAAACATCACCCAAACACATTGCACCACACTCACTGACACACATCACCCAAACACATTGCACCACACTCACTGACACACATCACCCAAACACATTGCACCACACTCACTGAGACACTTCACCCAAACACATTGCACCACAATTAGTGAAACTCACGTCACCCAAGCACATTGCATCACACACACTTACACACTTCACCCAAACACATTGCACAACACTCACTGACACACATCACCCAAACACATTGCACCACACTTATTGACACACATCACCCAAACACATTGCACCACACTCACTGACACACATCACCCAAACACATTGCTCCACACTCACTGACAAACACAACACACAAACACATTGCACCACACTCACTGACACACATCACCCAAACACATTGCACCACACTCACTGACACACATCACCCAAACACATTGCACCGCACTCACTGACACACATCACCCAAACTCATTGCACCACACTCACTGACACACATCACCCAAACATATTGCACCACACTCACTGACACACATCACCCAAACACATTGCACCACACTCACTGACACACATCACCCAAACACATTGCACCACACTCACTGACACACATCACCCAAACACATTGCACCACACTCACTGACACACATCACCCAAACACATTGCACCACACTCACTGACACACATCACCCAAACACATTGCACCACACTCACTGACACACATCACCCAAACACATTGCACCACACTCACTGACACACATCACCCAAACACATTGCACCACACTCACTGACACACAACACCCAAACACATTGCACCACACTCACTGAGACACAGAACACGCAAACACATTGCACCACACTAATTGACACACACATCACCCAAACACATTGCACCACACTCACTGACACACACATCACCCAAACACATTACACCACACTCAATAACACACACAACTCCCAAACACATTGCACCACACTCACTGGCACGCACATCACCCAAACACATTGCACCACACTCACTGACACACTTCACCCAAACACATGGCACCACACTCTCTGAAACAACATATCACCCAAACACATGGCACCACACTCACTGACACACACATCACCCAAACACATTGCACCACACTCACTGACACACTTCACCGAGACACATGGCACCACAATCACTGACACAACATATCACCCAAACACATTGCACCACACTCACTGACACACTTCACCCAAACACATTGCACCACACTCACTGACACACACATCACCCAAACACATTGCACCACACTCACTAACACACTTCACCCAAACACATGGCGTCACACTCACTGACACACACAACACCCAAACACATTGCACCACACTCACTGACACACACATAACACAAACACTTTGCATCACACACACTGACACACTTCACCCAAACACATTGCACAACACTCACTGACACACACAACACCGAAACACTTTGCGCCAATTTCACTGACACACAACACCAAAACACATTTCACCAAACTCACTGACACACTTCACCAAAACACATTGCACCAAACTCACAGACACACACAACACCCGAACACATTGCACCACAATCACTGACACACAACACCCAAACCCATTGCACCACATTCGCTGACACACGTCACCCAATCACATTGAACCACACTCACTGACACACACATCTCCCAAACACATTGCACCACACTCAATGAAACACACAACTCCCAAACACATTGCACCACATTTACTGACACTCTTCACCCAAACACATTGCACCGCACTCACTGCCACACGCAACACCCAAACACATTGCACCACACTCACTGACACACACATAACATAAACACTTTACGCCCCACTCACTGACATGCACATCACCCAAGCACATTTCATCATTCTCACTGACTCACACATCTCCCAAACACTTTGCATCACACTCACTGAGACACTTCACCCAAACACATTGCACCACAATCACTGAAACTCACGTCACCCAAGCACATTGCATCACACACACTGACACACTTCACCCAAACACATTGCACAACACTCACTGACACACACAACACCGAAACACTTTGCGCCAATTTCACTGACACACAACACCAAAACACATTTCACCAAACTCACTGACACACTTCACCAAAACACATTGCACCAAACTCACAGACACACACAACACCCGAACACATTGCACCACACTCACTGACACACATCACCCAAAAACATTGCACCACAATCACTGACACACAACACCCAAACCCATTGCACCACATTCGCTGACACACGTCACCCAATCACATTGAACCACACTCACTGACACACACATCTCCCAAACACATTGCACCACACTCAATGAAACACACAACTCCCAAACACATTGCACCACATTTACTGACACACTTCACCCAAACACATTGCACCGCACTCACTGCCACACGCAACACCAAAACACATTGCACCACACTCAATGGCACTCACGTCACCCAAGAACATTGCATCACACTCACTGACACACACAACACCCTAACACATTGCACCACACTCACTGACACACATCACCCAAACACATTGAACCACACTCACTGACAAACATCAGCCAAACACATTGCACTACACTCACTGACACACTTCACCCAAACACATTGCACCACACTCTCTGACAAACTTCACCCAAACACATTGCACCGCACTCACAGACATACACATCTCCCAAACACATTGTACTACACTCACTGACACGCTTCACCCAAACACATTGCAACACACTCTCTGACACACATCACACAAACACATTGCACCCCACTCACTGCTGCACACAAAACCAAAACACATTGCACCACTCTCACTGATACTCCTCACCCAAACACATTGCACCCCGCTCACTGCTACACACAACACCAAAACACATTGCACCACACTCACTGACACTCACATCACCCAAGCACATTGCATCACACTCACTGACACACACAACACTCAAACACATTGCACCAGTCACTGACACACACATAACACAAACACTTTACGCCCCACTCACTGACACACATAACACAAACACATTGCACCACACTCACTGACACACATCACCCAAACACATTGCACCACACTCACTGACAAACACAACACACAAACACATTGCACCACACTCACTGACACACATCACCCAAACACATTGCACCACACTCACTGACACACATCACCCAAACACTTTGCATCACTCTCACTGAGACACTTCACCCAAACATATTGCACCACACTCACTGACACACATCACCCAAACACATTGCACCACACTCACTGACAAACACAACACACAAACACATTGCACCACACTCACTGACACACATCATCCAAGCACATTTCATCACACTCACTGACACACACATCTCCCAAACACTTTGCATCACTCTCACTGAGACACTTCACCCAAACATATTGCACCACAATCACTGAAACTCACGTCACCCAAGCACATTGCATCACACGCACTGACACACTTCACCCAAACACATTGCACCACACTCACTGACACACACAACAATGAAACAGTTGGCGCCACTTTCACTGACACACAACACCAAAACACATTTCACCAAACTCATTGACACACTTCACCGAAACACATTGCACCAAACTCACAGACACACACAACACCCGAACACATTGCACTACACTCACTGACACACATCACCCAAACACATTGCACCACACTCGCTGACACACGTCACCCAATCACATTGAACCACACTCACTGACACACACAACACACAAACCCATTGCACCACTCTCACTGACACTCCTCACCCAAACACATTGCAACACACTCACTTGCACACACAACACCAAAACATATTGCACCACACTCAATGACACTCACGTCACCCAAGCACACTGCATCACACTCACTGACACACACAACACCCAAACACATTGCACCACACTCACTGACACACATCACCCAAACACATTGCAACACACTCTCTGACACACATCAGCCAAACACATTGCACCACACTCTCTGACAAACTTCACCCAAACACAATGCACCGCACTCACAGACATACACATCTCCCAAACACATTGCACTACACTCACTGACACACTTCACCCAAACACATTGCACCGCACTCTCTGACACACTTCACCCAAACACATTGCACCGCACTCACAGACACTCCTCACCCAAACACATTGCAACACACTCACTTGCACACACAACACCCAAACACATTGCACGACATTTACTGACACACTTCACCCAAACACTTTGCAACACACTCACTGCCACACAACACCCTAACATATTGCACCACACTCACTGCCACACACAACATCAAAACACATTGCACCACATTTACTGACACACACAACACCCAAACACATTGCACCACACTCACTGACACACATCACCCAAACACATTGCACCACAATCACTGACACACACCACACACATCACACAAGCACATTATGCCCCACCAACTGACACACACATCACCCAAACACATTGCACTACACTCACTGACACACATCTCCCAAACACATTGCACTACACTCACTGACACACACATCACCCAAACACATTGCACCACACTCACTGACACACATCACCCAAACACATTGCACCACACTCACTGACAAACACAACACACAAACACATTGCACACACTCACTGACACACATCATCCAAACACATTGCACCACACTCACTGACACACATCACCCAAACACATTGCACCACACTCACTGACACACATCACCCAAACACATTGCACCACACTCACTGACACACATCACCCAAACACATTGCACCACACTCACTGACACACATCACCCAAACACATTGCACCACACTCACTGACACACATCACCCAAACACATTGCACCACACTCACTGACACACATCACCCAAACACATTGCACCACACTCACTGACAAACATCACCCAAACACATTGCACCACACTCACTGACACACATCACCCAAACACATTGCACCACACTCACTGACACACATCACCCAAACACATTGCACCACACTCACTGACACACATCACCCAAACACATTGCACCACACTCACTGACAAACATCACCCAAACACATTGCACCACACTCACTGACACACATCACCCAAACACATTGCACCACACTCACTGACACACAACACACAAACACATTGCACCACACTCACTGACACACATCACCCAAACACATTGCACCACACTCACTGACACACATCACCCAAACACATTGCACCACACTCACTGACACACATCACCCAAACACATTGCACCACACTCACTGAGACACTTCACCCAAACACATTGCACCACAATCACTGAAACTCACGTCACCCAAGCACATTGCATCACACACACTAACACACTTCACCCAAACACATTGCACAACACTCACTGACACACATCACCCAAACACATTGCACCACACTTATTGACACACATCACCCAAACACATTGCACCACACTCACTGACACACATCACCCAAACACATTGCTCCACACTCACTGACAAACACAACACACAAACACATTGCACCACACTCACTGACACACATCACCCAAACACATTGCACCACACTCACTGACACACATCACCCAAACACATTGCACCGCACTCACTGACACACATCACCCAAACTCATTGCACCACACTCACTGACACACATCACCCAAACATATTGCACCACACTCACTGACACACATCACCCAAACACATTGCACCACACTCACTGACACACATCACCCAAACACATTGCACCACACTCACTGACACACATCACCCAAACACATTGCACCACACTCACTGACACACATCACCCAAACACATTGCACCACACTCACTGACACACATCACCCAAACACATTGCACCACACTCACTGACACACATCACCCAAACACATTGCACCACACTCACTGACACACACAACACACAAACACATTGCACCACACTCACTGACACACATCACCCAAACACATTGCACCACACTCACTGACACACACAACACACAAACATATTGCACCACACTCACTGACACACATCACCCAAACACATTGCACCACACTCACTGACACACACAACACACAAACACATTGCACCACACTCACTGACACACATCACCCAAACACATTGCACCACACTCACTGACAAACACAACACACAAACACATTGCACCACACTCACTGACACACATCACCCAAACACATTGCACCACACTCACTGACACACATCACCCAAACACATTGCACCACACTCACTGACACACATCATCCAAACACATTGCACCACACTCACTGACACACATCACCCAAACACATTGCACCACACTCACTGACACACATCACCCAAACATATTGCACCACACTCACTGACAAACACAACACACAAACACATTGCACCACACTCACTGACACACATCACCCAAACACATTGCACCACACTCACTGACACACAACACACAAACACATTGCACCACACTCACTGACACACATCACCCAAACACATTGCACCACACTCACTGACACACACAACACACAAACATATTGCACCACACTCACTGACACACATCACCCAAACACATTGCACCACACTCACTGACACACACAACACACAAACACATTGCACCACACTCACTGACACACATCACCCAAACACATTGCACCACACTCACTGACAAACACAACACACAAACACATTGCACCACACTCACTGAAACACATCACCCAAACACATTGCACCACACTCACTGACACACATCACCCAAACACATTGCACCACACTCACTGACACACATCACCCAAACACATTGCACCACACTCACTGACACACACAACACACAAACATATTGCACCACACTCACTGACACACATCACCCAAACACATTGCACCACACTCACTGACACACACAACACACAAACACATTGCACCACACTCACTGACACACATCACCCAAACACATTGCACCACACTCACTGACAAACACAACACACAAACACATTGCACCACACTCACTGACACACATCACGCAAACACATTGCACCACACTCACTGACACACATCACCCAAACACATTGCACCACACTCACTGACACACATCACCCAAACACATTGCACCACACTCACTGACAAACATCACCCAAACACATTGCACCACACTCACTGACACACATCACCCAAACACATTGCACCACACTCACTGACACACAACACACAAACACATTGCACCACACTCACTGACACACATCACCCAAACACATTGCACCACACTCACTGACACACATCACCCAAACACATTGCACCACACTCACTGACACACATCACCCAAACACATTGCACCACACTCACTGACAAACACAACACAAACACACATTGCACCACACTCACTGACACACATCACCCAAACACATTGCACCACACTCACTGACACACATCACCCAAACACATTGCACCACACTCACTGACACACATCACCCAAACACATTGCACCACACTCACTGACACACATCACCCAAACACATTGCACCACACTCACTGACACACATCACCCAAACACATTGCACCACACTCACTGACACACATCACCCAAACACATTGCACCACACTCACTGACACACATCACACAAACACATTGCACCACACTCACTGACACACATCACCCAAACACATTGCACCACACTCACTGACACACATCACCCAAACACATTGCACCACACTCACTGACACACATCACCCAAACACATTGCACCACACTCACTGACAAACATCACCCAAACACATTGCACCACACTCACTGACACACATCACCCAAACACATTGCACCACACTCACTGACACACAACACACAAACACATTGCACCACACTCACTGACACACATCACCCAAACACATTGCACCACACTCACTGACACACATCACCCAAACACATTGCACCACACTCACTGACACACATCACCCAAACACATTGCACCACACTCACTGACAAACACAACACAAACACACATTGCACCACACTCACTGACACACATCACCCAAACACATTGCACCACACTCACTGACACACATCACCCAAACACATTGCACCACACTCACTGACACACATCACCCAAACACATTGCACCACACTCACTGACACACATCACCCAAACACATTGCACCACACTCACTGACACACATCACCCAAACACATTGCACCACACTCACTGACACACATCACCCAAAAACATTGCACCACACTCACTGACACACACAACACACAAACATATTGCACCACACTCACTGACACACATCACCCAAACACATTGCACCACACTCACTGACACACACAACACACAAACACATTGCACCACACTCACTGACACACATCACCCAAACACATTGCACCACACTCACTGACAAACACAACACACAAACACATTGCACCACACTCACTGAAACACATCACCCAAGCACATTGCACCACACTCACTGACACACATCACCCAAACACATTGCACCACACTCACTGACACACATCACCCAAACACATTGCACCACACTCACTGACACACATCACCCAAACACATTGCACCACACTCACTGACACACATCACCCAAACACATTGCACCACACTCACTGACACACACAACACACAAACACATTGCACCACACTCACTGACACACATCACCCAAACACATTGCACCACACTCACTGACACACACAACACACAAACATATTGCACCACACTCACTGACACACATCACCCAAACACATTGCACCACACTCACTGACACACACAACACACAAACACATTGCACCACACTCACTGACACACATCACCCAAACACATTGCACCACACTCACTGACAAACACAACACACAAACACATTGCACCACACTCACTGACACACATCACCCAAACACATTGCACCACACTCACTGACACACATCACCCAAACACATTGCACCACACTCACTGACAAACATCACCCAAACACATTGCACCACACTCACTGACACACATCGCCCAAACACATTGCACCACACTCACTGACACACAACACACAAACACATTGCACCACACTCACTGACACACATCACCCAAACACATTGCACCACACTCACTGACACACATCACCCAAACACATTGCACCACACTCACTGACACACATCACCCAAACACATTGCACCACACTCACTGAAAAACACAACACAAACACACATTGCACCACACTCACTGACACACATCACCCAAACACATTGCACCACACTCACTGACACACATCACCCAAACACATTGCACCACACTCACTGACACACATCACCCAAACACATTGCACCACACTCACTGACACACATCACCCAAACACATTGCACCACACTCACTGACACACATCACCCAAACACATTGCACCACACTCACTGACACACATCACCCAAACACATTGCACCACACTCACTGACACACATCACACAAACACATTGCACCACACTCACTGACACACATCACCCAAACACATTGCACCACACTCACTGACACACATCACACAAACACATTGCACCACACTCACTGACACACATCACTCAAACACATTGCACCACACTCATTGACACACATCACCCAAAAACATTGCACCACACTCACTGACACACACAACACACAAACACATTGCACCACACTCACTGACACACATCACCCAAACACATTCCACCACACTCACTGACACACATCACCCAAACACATTGCACCACACTCACTGACAAACACAACACACAAACACATTGCACCACACTCACTGACATACATCACCCAAACACATTGCACCACACTCACTGACACGCATCACCCAAACACATTGCACTACACTCACTGACACACTTCACCCAAACACATTGCACCACACTCACTGACACACTTCACCCAAACACATTGCACCACACTCTCTGACACACTTCACCCAAACACATTGCACCGCACTCACAGATACACGCATCTCCCAAAAACATTGCACTACACTCACTGACACACTTCACCCAAACACATTGCACCACAATCTCTGACACACTTCACCCAAAAACATTGCACCGCACTCACAGACACACACTTCTCCCAAACACATTGCACCACACTAACTGCCACACAACACCCCAACATATTGCACCACACTCACTGCCACACACAACACCAAAACACATTGCACCACATTTACTTACACACACAACACCCAAACACATTGCACCACACTCACTGAGACACAGAACACGCAAACACATTGCACCACACTAATTGACACACACATCACCCAAACACATTGCACCACACTCACTGACACACACATCACCCAAACACATTACACCACACTCATTGACACGCACATCACCCAAACACATTGCACCACACTCACTGACACACTTCACCCAAACACATGGCACCACACTCACTGACACACACATCACCCAAACACATTGCACCACACTCACTGACACACTTCACCGAAACACATGGCACCACACTCACTGACACAACATATCACCCAAACACATTGCACCACACTCACTGACACACTTCACCCAAACACATTGCACCACACTCACTAACACACTTCACCCAAACACATGGCGTCACACTCACTGACACACACAACACCCAAACACATTGCACCACACTCACTGACACACACATAACACAAACACTTTGCATCACACACACTGACACACTTCACCCAAACACATTGCACAACACTCACTGACACACACAACACCGAAACGCTTTGCGCCAATTTCACTGACACACAACACCAAAACACATTTCACCAAACTCACTGACACACTTCACCAAAACACATTGCACCAAACTCACAGACACACACAACACCCGAACACATTGCACCACAATCACTGACACACAACACCCAAACCCATTGCACCACATTCGCTGACACACGTCACCCAATCACATTGAACCACACTCACTGACACACACATCTCCCAAACACATTGCACCACACTCAATGAAACACACAACTCCCAAACACATTGCACCACATTTACTGACACACTTCACCCAAACACATTGCACCGCACTCACTGCCACACGCAACACCCAAACACATTGCACCACACTCACTGACACACACATAACATAAACACTTTACGCCCCACTCACTGACATGCACATCACCCAAGCACATTTCATCACTCTCACTGACTCACACATCTCCCAAACACTTTGCATCACACTCACTGAGACACTTCACCCAAACACATTGCACCACAATCACTGAAACTCACGTCACCCAAGCACATTGCATCACACACACTGACACACTTCACCCAAACACATTGCACAACACTCACTGACACACACAACACCGAAACACTTTGCACCAATTTCACTGACACACAACACCAAAACACATTTCACCAAACTCACTGACACACTTCACCAAAACACATTGCACCAAACTCACAGACACACACAACACCCGAACACATTGCACCACACTCACTGACACACATCACCCAAAAACATTGCACCACAATCACTGACACACAACACCCAAACCCATTGCACCACATTCGCTGACACACGTCACCCAATCACATTGAACCACACTCACTGACACACACATCTCCCAAACACATTGCACCACACTCAATGAAACACACAACTCCCAAACACATTGCACCACATTTACTGACACACTTCACCCAAACACATTGCACCGCACTCACTGCCACACGCAACACCAAAACACATTGCACCACACTCAATGACACTCACGTCACCCAAGAACATTGCATCACACTCACTGACACACACAACACCCTAACACATTGCACCACACTCACTGACACACATCACCCAAACACATTGAACCACACTCACTGACAAACATCAGCCAAACACATTGCACTACACTCACTGACACACTTCACCCAAACACATTGCACCACACTCTCTGACAAACTTCACCCAAACACATTGCACCGCACTCACAGACATACACATCTCCCAAACACATTGTACTACACTCACTGACACGCTTCACCCAAACACATTGCAACACACTCTCTGACACACATCACCCAAACACATTGCACCGCACTCACTCACACACATCACACAAACACATTGCACCCCACTCACTGCTGCACACAAAACCAAAACACATTGCACCACTCTCACTGATACTCCTCACCCAAACACATTGCACCCCGCTCACTGCTACACACAACACCAAAACACATTGCACCACACTCACTGACACTCACATCACCCAAGCACATTGCATCACACTCACTGACACACACAACACTCAAACACATTGCACCACAGTCACTGACACACACATAACACAAACACTTTACGCCCCACTCACTGACATGCACATCACCCAAGCACATTTCATCACACTCACTGACACACACATAACACAAACACTTTGCATCACACGCACTGACACACTTCACCCAAACACATTGCACCACACTCACTGACACACACAACAATGAAACAGTTGGCGCCACTTTCACTGACACACAACACCAAAACACATTTCACCAAACTCATTGACACACTTCACCGAAACACATTGCACCAAACTCACAGACACACACAACACCCGAACACATTGCACTACACTCACTGACACACATCACCCAAACACATTGCACCACACTCGCTGACACACGTCACCCAATCACATTGAACCACACTCACTGACACACACAACACACAAACCCATTGCACCACTCTCACTGACACTCCTCACCCAAACACATTGCAACACACTCACTTGCACACACAACACCAAAACATATTGCACCACACTCAATGACACTCACGTCACCCAAGCACACTGCATCACACTCACTGACACACACAACACCCAAACACATTGCACCACACTCACTGACACACATCACCCAAACACATTGCAACACACTCTCTGACACACATCAGCCAAACACATTGCACCACACTCTCTGACAAACTTCACCCAAACACAATGCACCGCACTCACAGACATACACATCTCCCAAACACATTGCACTACACTCACTGACACACTTCACCCAAACACATTGCACCGCACTCTCTGACACACTTCACCCAAACACATTGCACCGCACTCACAGACACTCCTCACCCAAACACATTGCAACACACTCACTTGCACACACAACACCCAAACACATTGCACCACATTTACTGACACACTTCACCCAAACACTTTGCAACACACTCACTGCCACACAACACCCTAACATATTGCACCACACTCACTGCCACACACAACATCAAAACACATTGCACCACATTTACTGACACACACAACACCCAAACACATTGCACCACACTCACTGAGACAGAGAACACCCAAACACATTGCACCACACTCACTGACACACATCACCCAAACACATTGCACCACAATCACTGACACACACCACACACATCACACAAGCACATTATGCCCCACCAACTGACACACATATCACCCAAACACATTGCACTACACTCACTGACACACATCTCCCAAACACATTGCACTACACTCACTGACACACACATCACCCAAACACATTGCACCACACTCACTGACATCCATCACCCAAACACATTGCACCACACTCACTGACACACTTCACCGAAACACACTGCACCACTCTCTCTGACACACACATCAACCAAACACATTGCACCACGCTCACCGACACACTTCACCCAAACACATGGCACCACATTCTCTGACACACACATCACCCAAACACATTGCACCACACTCACTGACACACACAAAACCGAAACACATTGCGCCACATTCACTGACAAACAACACCAAAACACATTGCACCACAATGACTGACACAAACAGCACCGAAACACATTGCACCACATTCACTGTCGCACACATCACCCAAACTCATTTTACCACACTCACTGACACACAACACCAAAACACATTGCACCACACTCACTGACACACACATCACCCAAACTCATTGTACAACACTCACTGACACATATCACCCAAACACATTGCCCCACACTCACTGACACACTTTGCCCAAACAAATGACTCCACACTTACTGACACACAGATCAACCAAACATATTGCACCACACTCACTGTCACACACATCACCAAAACACATTATACCACACTCACTGCCCCACACAACACCGAAACACATTGCACCACACTCATTGACACACACATCACCCAAACGCATTGAACCACTTTCACTGACACACTTCACCCAAACATATTGCACCACAATCACTGACACACACATCACCCAAACACATTGGGCCAGTAATTCCATTCCCAATGCGTGAGTACGGATGGTGTACTCACGCGTGTGTCCGGAGGAATTGCCGGATTCCAGCATGCACAGCGCATGCGCGGGAAACCGGCATTTCCTCTCCATCGAACTTCCTTTGTTTTGACAGGTTTGCGCGTGTGCAAGGGCCTGGACTTTTTGGAAATGTAAAAAGGAGACGTAAGGAGTGGATTCTTGAAGGTAAGTGGTCTATTATTAAAAATTATTACATTTTTTCCACAGCTTCATGGTTTCTAAGGACTTTACAGTAAGGTAAGTTTATTTTTAGAACCGAATTCATAAAAAAAAAAGTTTTCAAAAATTTTATTAATTGCTTTAAATAGTTTTTTAAAGTTATTTATAGTTTATTTAATTATTGGGATGTTTTTTAAAATTTTAATTAAAGTTAAACTAGTCTTTTGGGCGCCTGTACTTTTCATGAGTTTGACAGTCTTTACTATCAAACTCATGAATGAGTTTCCCCTCCCCTGATTGGCTACAGAGTGCTCACCTGATCCCAGCCGGCACATCGCACTAACTACGCCGCTGGATCAGGTAAGCACATCGTGCCGACATCTGAACCGGGCCAGTGACAGGAAATGCAAGCAGGCCCGGGCTTCAGATGTCAGCGTGCAGGGTGATTGCAGTTCGGGGGCTTGCACGCGCAGCAAGCACCCGATCCTAATTTCTGGCTCATTACAACACACTCACTGACACACACATCACCCAAACACATTGCACCACACTCAATGACACTCACGTCACCCAAGCACATTGCATCACACTCACTGACACACACAACACCCGAACACATTGCACCACTTTCACTGAAACACTGCACCCAAAAACATTGCAGCACACTCACTGACACACTCTTCACCCAAATACATTGCACCGCACTTACTGACAAACTAATCATCCAAACACATTGCACCACACTCACTGACACACACATCACCCAAACACATTACACCACACTCATTGACACACACATCACCCAAACACATTGCACCACACTCACTGACACACACATCACCCAAACACATGGCACCACACTCACTGACACTCATCACCCAAAGACATTGCACCACACTCACTGACACACACATCACCCAAACACATTGCACCACACTCACTGACACACTTCACCGAAACACATGGCACCACACTCACTGACACAACATATCACCCAAACACATTGCACCACACTCACTGACACACTTCACCCAAACACATTGCACCACACTCACTGACACACACATCACCCAAACACATTGCACCACACTCACTAACACACTTCACCCAAACACATGGCGTCACACTCACTGACACACACAACACCCAAACACATTGCACCACACTCACTGACACACACATAACACAAACACTTTGCATCACACACACTGACACACTTCACCCAAACACATTGCACAACACTCACTGACACACACAACACCGAAACACTTTGCGCCAATTTCACTGACACACAACACCAAAACACATTTCACCAAACTCACTGACACACTTCACCAAAACACATTGCACCAAACTCACAGACACACACAACACCCGAACACATTGCACCACAATCACTGACACACAACACCCAAACCCAATGCACCACATTCGCTGACACACGTCACCCAATCACATTGAACCACACTCACTGACACACACATCTCCCAAACACATTGCACCACACTCAATGAAACACACAACTCCCAAACACATTGCACCACATTTACTGACACACTTCACCCAAACACATTGCACCGCACTCACTGCCACACGCAACACCCAAACACATTGCACCACACTCACTGACACACACATAACATAAACACTTTACGCCCCACTCACTGACATGCACATCACCCAAGCACATTTCATCACTCTCACTGACTCACACATCTCCCAAACACTTTGCATCACACTCACTGAGACACTTCACCCAAACACATTGCACCACAATCACTGAAACTCACGTCACCCAAGCACATTGCATCACACTCACTGACACACATCACACAAACACATTGCACCACACTCACTGACACACATCACTCAAACACATTGCACCACACTCATTGACACACATCACCCAAAAACATTGCACCACACTCACTGACACACACAACACACAAACACATTGCACCACACTCACTGACACACATCACCCAAACACATTCCACCACACTCACTGACACACATCACCCAAACACATTGCACCACACTCACTGACAAACACAACACACAAACACATTGCACCACACTCACTGACATACATCACCCAAACACATTGCACCACACTCACTGACACGCATCACCCAAACACATTGCACTACACTCACTGACACACTTCACCCAAACACATTGCACCACACTCACTGACACACTTCACCCAAACACATTGCACCACACTCTCTGACACACTTCACCCAAACACATTGCACCGCACTCACAGATACACGCATCTCCCAAAAACATTGCACTACACTCACTGACACACTTCACCCAAACACATTGCACCACAATCTCTGACACACTTCACCCAAAAACATTGCACCGCACTCACAGACACACACTTCTCCCAAACACATTGCACCACACTAACTGCCACACAACACCCCAACATATTGCACCACACTCACTGCCACACACAACACCAAAACACATTGCACCACATTTACTTACACACACAACACCCAAACACATTGCACCACACTCACTGAGACACAGAACACGCAAACACATTGCACCACACTAATTGACACACACATCACCCAAACACATTGCACCACACTCACTGACACACACATCACCCAAACACATTACACCACACTCATTGACACGCACATCACCCAAACACATTGCACCACACTCACTGACACACTTCACCCAAACACATGGCACCACACTCACTGACACACACATCACCCAAACACATTGCACCACACTCACTGACACACTTCACCGAAACACATGGCACCACACTCACTGACACAACATATCACCCAAACACATTGCACCACACTCACTGACACACTTCACCCAAACACATTGCACCACACTCACTAACACACTTCACCCAAACACATGGCGTCACACTCACTGACACACACAACACCCAAACACATTGCACCACACTCACTGACACACACATAACACAAACACTTTGCATCACACACACTGACACACTTCACCCAAACACATTGCACAACACTCACTGACACACACAACACCGAAACGCTTTGCGCCAATTTCACTGACACACAACACCAAAACACATTTCACCAAACTCACTGACACACTTCACCAAAACACATTGCACCAAACTCACAGACACACACAACACCCGAACACATTGCACCACAATCACTGACACACAACACCCAAACCCATTGCACCACATTCGCTGACACACGTCACCCAATCACATTGAACCACACTCACTGACACACACATCTCCCAAACACATTGCACCACACTCAATGAAACACACAACTCCCAAACACATTGCACCACATTTACTGACACACTTCACCCAAACACATTGCACCGCACTCACTGCCACACGCAACACCCAAACACATTGCACCACACTCACTGACACACACATAACATAAACACTTTACGCCCCACTCACTGACATGCACATCACCCAAGCACATTTCATCACTCTCACTGACTCACACATCTCCCAAACACTTTGCATCACACTCACTGAGACACTTCACCCAAACACATTGCACCACAATCACTGAAACTCACGTCACCCAAGCACATTGCATCACACACACTGACACACTTCACCCAAACACATTGCACAACACTCACTGACACACACAACACCGAAACACTTTGCACCAATTTCACTGACACACAACACCAAAACACATTTCACCAAACTCACTGACACACTTCACCAAAACACATTGCACCAAACTCACAGACACACACAACACCCGAACACATTGCACCACACTCACTGACACACATCACCCAAAAACATTGCACCACAATCACTGACACACAACACCCAAACCCATTGCACCACATTCGCTGACACACGTCACCCAATCACATTGAACCACACTCACTGACACACACATCTCCCAAACACATTGCACCACACTCAATGAAGCACACAACTCCCAAACACATTGCACCACATTTACTGACACACTTCACCCAAACACATTGCACCGCACTCACTGCCACACGCAACACCAAAACACATTGCACCACACTCAATGACACTCACGTCACCCAAGAACATTGCATCACACTCACTGACACACACAACACCCTAACACATTGCACCACACTCACTGACACACATCACCCAAACACATTGAACCACACTCACTGACAAACATCAGCCAAACACATTGCACTACACTCACTGACACACTTCACCCAAACACATTGCACCACACTCTCTGACAAACTTCACCCAAACACATTGCACCGCACTCACAGACATACACATCTCCCAAACACATTGTACTACACTCACTGACACGCTTCACCCAAACACATTGCAACACACTCTCTGACACACATCACCCAAACACATTGCACCGCACTCACTCACACACATCACACAAACACAATGCACCCCACTCACTGCTGCACACAAAACCAAAACACATTGCACCACTCTCACTGATACTCCTCACCCAAACACATTGCACCCCGCTCACTGCTACACACAACACCAAAACACATTGCACCACACTCACTGACACTCACATCACCCAAGCACATTGCATCACACTCACTGACACACACAACACTCAAACACATTGCACCACAGTCACTGACACACACATAACACAAACACTTTACGCCCCACTCACTGACATGCACATCACCCAAGCACATTTCATCACACTCACTGACACACACATAACACAAACACTTTGCATCACACGCACTGACACACTTCACCCAAACACATTGCACCACACTCACTGACACACACAACAATGAAACAGTTGGCGCCACTTTCACTGACACACAACACCAAAGCACATTTCACCAAACTCATTGACACACTTCACCGAAACACATTGCACCAAACTCACAGACACACACAACACCCGAACACATTGCACTACACTCACTGACACACATCACCCAAACACATTGCACCACACTCGCTGACACACGTCACCCAATCACATTGAACCACACTCACTGACACACACAACACACAAACCCATTGCACCACTCTCACTGACACTCCTCACCCAAACACATTGCAACACACTCACTTGCACACACAACACCAAAACATATTGCACCACACTCAATGACACTCACGTCACCCAAGCACACTGCATCACACTCACTGACACACACAACACCCAAACACATTGCACCACACTCACTGACACACATCACCCAAACACATTGCAACACACTCTCTGACACACATCAGCCAAACACATTGCACCACACTCTCTGACAAACTTCACCCAAACACAATGCACCGCACTCACAGACATACACATCTCCCAAACACATTGCACTACACTCACTGACACACTTCACCCAAACACATTGCACCGCACTCTCTGACACACTTCACCCAAACACATTGCACCGCACTCACAGACACTCCTCACCCAAACACATTGCAACACACTCACTTGCACACACAACACCCAAACACATTGCACCACATTTACTGACACACTTCACCCAAACACTTTGCAACACACTCACTGCCACACAACACCCTAACATATTGCACCACACTCACTGCCACACACAACATCAAAACACATTGCACCACATTTACTGACACACACAACACCCAAACACATTGCACCACACTCACTGAGACAGAGAACACCCAAACACATTGCACCACACTCACTGACACACATCACCCAAACACATTGCACCACAATCACTGACACACACCACACACATCACACAAGCACATTATGCCCCACCAACTGACACACATATCACCCAAACACATTGCACTACACTCACTGACACACATCTCCCAAACACATTGCACTACACTCACTGACACACACATCACCCAAACACATTGCACCACACTCACTGACATCCATCACCCAAACACATTGCACCACACTCACTGACACACTTCACCGAAACACACTGCACCACTCTCTCTGACACACACATCAACCAAACACATTGCACCACGCTCACCGACACACTTCACCCAAACACATGGCACCACATTCTCTGACACACACATCACCCAAACACATTGCACCACACTCACTGACACACACAAAACCGAAACACATTGCGCCACATTCACTGACAAACAACACCAAAACACATTGCACCACAATGACTGACACAAACAGCACCGAAACACATTGCACCACATTCACTGTCGCACACATCACCCAAACTCATTTTACCACACTCACTGACACACAACACCAAAACACATTGCACCACACTCACTGACACACACATCACCCAAACTCATTGTACAACACTCACTGACACACAACACCAAAACACATTGCATCACACTCACTGACACACACATCACCCAAACTCATTGTACCACACTCACTGACACATATCACCCAAACACATTGCCCCACACTCACTGACACACTTTGCCCAAACAAATGACTCCACACTTACTGACACACAGATCAACCAAACATATTGCACCACACTCACTGTCACACACATCACCAAAACACATTATACCACACTCACTGCCCCACACAACACCGAAACACATTGCACCACACTCATTGACACACACATCACCCAAACGCATTGAACCACTTTCACTGACACACTTCACCCAAACATATTGCACCACAATCACTGACACACACATCACCCAAACACATTGGGCCAGTAATTCCATTCCCAATGCGTGAGTACGGATGGTGTACTCACGCGTGTGTCCGGAGGAATTGCCGGATTCCAGCATGCACAGCGCATGCGCGGGAAACCGGCATTTCCTCTCCATCGAACTTCCTTTGTTTTGACAGGTTTGCGCGTGTGCAAGGGCCTGGACTTTTTGGAAATGTAAAAAGGAGATGTAAGGAGTGGATTCTTGAAGGTAAGTGGTCTATTATTAAAAATTATTACATTTTTTCCACAGCTTCATGGTTTCTAAGGACTTTACAGTAAGGTAAGTTTATTTTTAGAACCGAATTCATAAAAAAAAAAGTTTTCAAAAATTTTATTAATTGCTTTAAATAGTTTTTTAAAGTTATTTATAGTTTATTTAATTATTGGGATGTTTTTTAAAATTTTAATTAAAGTTAAACTAGTCTTTTGGGCGCCTGTACTTTTCATGAGTTTGACAGTCTTTACTATCAAACTCATGAATGAGTTTCCCCTCCCCTGATTGGCTACAGAGTGCTCACCTGATCCCAGCCGGCACATCGCACTAACTACGCCGCTGGATCAGGTAAGCACATCGTGCCGACATCTGAACCGGGCCAGTGACAGGAAATGCAAGCAGGCCCGGGCTTCAGATGTCAGCGTGCAGGGTGATTGCAGTTCGGGGGCTTGCACGCGCAGCAAGCACCTGATCCTAATTTCTGGCTCATTACAACACACTCACTGACACACACATCACCCAAACACATTGCACCACACTCAATGACACTCACGTCACCCAAGCACATTGCATCACACTCACTGACACACACAACACCCGAACACATTGCACCACTTTCACTGAAACACTACACCCAAAAACATTGCAGCACACTCACTGACACACTCTTCACCCAAATACATTGCACCGCACTTACTGACAAACTAATCATCCAAACACATTGCACCACACTCACTGACACACACATCACCCAAACACATTACACCACACTCATTGACACACACATCACCCAAACACATTGCACCACACTCACTGACACACACATCACCCAAACACATGGCACCACACTCACTGACACTCATCACCCAAAGACATTGCACCACACTCACTGACACACACATCACCCAAACACATTGCACCACACTCACTGACACACTTCACCGAAACACATGGCACCACACTCACTGACACAACATATCACCCAAACACATTGCACCACACTCACTGACACACTTCACCCAAACACATTGCACCACACTCACTGACACACACATCACCCAAACACATTGCACCACACTCACTAACACACTTCACCCAAACACATGGCGTCACACTCACTGACACACACAACACCCAAACACATTGCACCACACTCACTGACACACACATAACACAAACACTTTGCATCACACACACTGACACACTTCACCCAAACACATTGCACAACACTCACTGACACACACAACACCGAAACACTTTGCGCCAATTTCACTGACACACAACACCAAAACACATTTCACCAAACTCACTGACACACTTCACCAAAACACATTGCACCAAACTCACAGACACACACAACACCCGAACACATTGCACCACAATCACTGACACACAACACCCAAACCCATTGCACCACATTCGCTGACACACGTCACCCAATCACATTGAACCACACTCACTGACACACACATCTCCCAAACACATTGCACCACACTCAATGAAACACACAACTCCCAAACACATTGCACCACATTTACTGACACACTTCACCCAAACACATTGCACCGCACTCACTGCCACACGCAACACCCAAACACATTGCACCACACTCACTGACACACACATAACATAAACACTTTACGCCCCACTCACTGACATGCACATCACCCAAGCACATTTCATCACTCTCACTGACTCACACATCTCCCAAACACTTTGCATCACACTCACTGAGACACTTCACCCAAACACATTGCACCACAATCACTGAAACTCACGTCACCCAAGCACATTGCATCACACACACTGACACACTTCACCCAAACACATTGCACAACACTCACTGACACACACAACACCGAAACACTTTGCGCCAATTTCACTGACACACAACACCAAAACACATTTCACCAAACTCACTGACACACTTCACCAAAACACATTGCACCAAACTCACAGACACACACAACACCCGAACACATTGCACCACACTCAATGACACTCACGTCACCCAAGCACATTGCATCACACTCACTGACACACACAACACCCAAACACATTGCACCACTTTCACTGAAACACTACACCCAAAAACATTGCAGCACACTCACTGACACACTCTTCACCCAAATACATTGCACCGCACTTACTGACAAACTAATCATCCAAATACATTGCACCACACTCACTGACACACACATCACCCAAACACATTGCACCCCACTCACTGACACACACAACACCCAAGCACATTGCACCACACTCACTGCCACACAAAACACCAAAACACATTGCACCACTCTCACTGACACTCATCACCCAAAGACATTGCACCACACTCATTGACATACTTCACCCAAACACATTTCACCAAACTCACTGACACACTTCACCAAAACACATTGCACCAAACTCACAGACACACACAACACCCGAACACATTGCACCACACTCAATGACACTCACGTCACCCAAGCACATTGCATCACACTCACTGACACACACAACACCCAAACACATTGCACCACTTTCACTGAAACACTACACCCAAAAACATTGCAGCACACTCACTGACACACTCTTCACCCAAATACATTGCACCGCACTTACTGACACACACATCACCCAAACACATTGCACCCCACTCACTGACACACACAACACCCAAGCACATTGCACCACACTCACTGCCACACAAAACACCAAAACACATTGCACCACTCTCACTGACACTCATCACCCAAAGACATTGCACCACACTCATTGACATACTTCACCCAAACACATTGCACCACACTCACTGAGACACAGAACACCCAAACATATGTAGCCTGGTGAAATGGAGCAGCACAGGACACAGAACTTTCTTTTTTCTGGGGTTTTTTATTCTGAATTGATAACTTGGGTTCTAGGCTTAGGATGTAGTTGTAAATGCATAAAACCACACTTAATTGTATAAAATACGGAAAAGACGGCAATACGGCAAATACAAGAAATCACAGTCGATAAAATACGGCAGTGGCTTGCTGTAGAACAGAACACGAGGCAAACCACAGGTGCAGTTAGTTAGTTAGCTAACACTCATTATACAAAACAAAACCAATAGTACAATACATTCTTATGTCCCGTTATCACTTGTTACATCTTACAAGAAAACACAGAATATTAAACTCATTCGCAACGTAGCCCCCAAGGACTCAACAACAATTTTAGCAAGTGTTAACACCAGCACATGGTGGGACAATCTGCAAGCATCCCCGTGGTATCGAGTGATTTGGGAAACAATATCACTTAAAAACTAAGTCTGGGTTGCACTTAATACTGTTTTAGTTGTACTTTACACAGAATAAGTTCATTTCAAAAGTCATATTCATCCCAGCTCTCTTCAGAGAAATCTCTCACGCTGCATGTAGAAAATGGAAGCTGTGAAGAAAGGGGAGGTTCCTTTGGCATCACATGGTCCTACCCATAACCCTTTTCTCCTTGTTCAAATTACTAAAGGGGAAAATGAACCGCGCCATCTAGTGGCCTTAAATATTCACTGCATTTTCCCCACTTGGCTACATTCTCCCCTGCTTTAAAGTCAACGTCCTTGGTGACTTAGCACCAGTTTTAAACTTCTTTTACAGCTTCTCGAAAAAATGCAGCACCCAGACTAGATAAAACATGAGAGAACACCTCAGGACTGAGTGAGACTGCATTACAGGCTGACTGAGGCAAATGGTATGGGTTAGGGTTTACCCCAGCATTGGCTCTTTTAGTTCTGCGAGGAGCCGGAATGGGTACCTCAACCTCAGTCCCACACTCAGAAGGATCTGAATGCTCTGGCTCAGAAACAGCCTCTGATTCCTGTACCTCTTGGGCGTTACCAACAGGATCATTGTTTACTTTTTCCTCCTGAGTTAACTCTGGATAGGTGACTTCCTCTACCACAACAAACTCAGTATCAGAGGGCTCTGGCAACGATTCTGTCAAAAGAGTGACAGGGGGTACGGTGACAGGGGACTTGGTTCTCATCCGCCTAGGCTCAGGGACAGGGGTAACACATGGCCTAAGATTAACTCTATGGACCCTTTTTAAAGGGCTGCCCTCTAAAGGCTCAACTGCATGTGTAGTGCCCTGTACCTCCACCACTCTGTACACAGTAGGACCCCAAGCATCCTGAATTTTGTTCCTACCCAAAGGCCTGTGTCATAAGTTGGACAGTACACTTTGTCTTTGTTAAGTTCAATTCTTTGAGCTGATTTCTTTTCAGTGTACTCTCTTGCCCTTGCATGTGCCTCATTCAAACGCTCTTGGTGGACAACCAACCACTCATGTTTCTTGTCTAACACTTGCTCCTGACCTAATAAAGCATCTACAGGAAGGTGTGGATGAACCCCGAAAAGCAGATAGTACGGTGAGTAGCCAGTCGTAGCATGGGGTGTTACATTGTAGGCATACACCAACTCAGATAAGTGCTCAGGCCAGCGGCGTTTCTTTTCTGGAGGCAGTGTACGCAAAAGATCATGTAAAGATCTGTTGAATCTCTCACATTGAGCATTTCCTTCCGGGTGGTGTGGGGTAGTGCGGGTTTTCTTTACACCATAAAGCTTACACAGCTCGGCAATGATTTCACTCTCAAAATTTCGACCTCTGTCTGAATGCAATCTTTCTGGGACCCCATACTTCATGAACCACTCTTTGAGAAGGACTTTTGCCGTAGTATCAGCCTTTTGGTCCCGAGTAGGGAAGGCTTGTGCGAATTTAGTGAAAACATCTGTCACCACTAACACATTCTCACGACCATCAGAGGCCGGTTCCAGCATGGTGAAATCTACAGCAACTACTTCAAGGGGCCGGGAGGCTAGAAATGATTTCATAGGGGCATGTATCTTGGGGTGGGGCATTTTTGTCAAAACACACCTCTCGCATTTCTTGACCCACTGTTCCACATCCTCATACATCCCAACCCAAAAACATCTCTGTCTCAAAAGGTTCTGTGTGCGCTCTATTCCCTGATGGCCCATACGATCATGCACACCTTCAAGCACGACTTCTTTCAAACAAGAGGGCAGTAGTAGCTGGTGACATTCACCAACATGGACATCCTCGATTACACGGTACAACAAGCCATCTTGCTCACAAATACGGTGCCACTGCTTTAACATGGATAATACTAGCTTGGATAACTGCGACCTCTCCTTGTAAGTTGGCTTTCGCTGCTCACCCCAAAACTTCCTAAACACGCTGAGGGTGGGGTCTGTGTCCTGAAACTTACGTAGTTCCTCTTTAGAGTAACCGGGAAGTGTTGGTGTGTTACCCTGCGACTCACTACGCTCAGTACTTTCTTCTGCGTCCGAAACACGGATCTGTCTGACTTTACAGCACTTGACTCCTGCTGTCACTAAGTCTGGTCCTAGAGCTGTTCCCTTGTGAATGACATTACATATGGCCACACAATCATCATAGTCTGCATCCCCACTGTCTGACTCGGGCTCCCCTGCTAACGGCTGCCTAGAGAGGGCAGCTGCTGCTGCATTACAGCGGCCTGGGCGGTACTTGACGTCAAAGTCAAAAACAGCTAACTGAGCCACCCATCTTTGCTCAACAGCACCTAACTTAGCTGTAGAAAGGTGACACAGGGGGTTGTTATCTGTTATGACAGTGAACTTGGAACCTAGAAGGTAACCTCGAAATTTCTCTGAAACAGCCCATTTGAGGGCGAGGAGCTCTAGTTTCATACTGCTGTAGTTTCTGTCATTTCTTTCAGCATTACGGAGCCTCCTACTGGCATATGCTATCACTCTCTTCCTATCTCCCTGCTGCTGGTGGAGGATGGCACCTAATCCTAGGTTACTGGCATCCATCTCTACAATGAAAGGCTGAGTGAAATCTGCGTAACCTAACACTGGAGCACTGATCAGCTTTTCTTTCAACTGTTCGAAAGCAGCTTGGCACTCAGCTGTCCATGAACCTTCAAACAACCGTTTTGCTTTTGCTGGGCTGTCTTCCCTAAGGCTTGCATTGACTACGTCATGGAGAGGGCCAGCTCGTTTAGAAAAATCCTCAATGAACCTCCTGTAATAAATACAGAAGCCAAGAAATGACCTCAGATCTTTGACTGTACTGGGGACCTGCCACTTCTTTACGGCGGCAATTTTCTCTGGATCTGTCCCTATACCCTCCCCTGAAATTTGATGCCCAAGGAACCTGACTTCCTGCTGCAGGAAGTGACACTTTTCAAGCTTTACCTTCAAGCCTGTCTCTTTCAGTCGTCTTAGAGCTGTCTCAAGCCTCTCTAAATGGTCCGGGAAGGTCTGAGAGAACAAAAGGATGTCATCTAAATACACCAATAGGATGTGGAACACTAACTCGTTCATAGTCGCTTGCATAAGTCGTTGAAAAGTCGCAGGTCCATTACAGACACCAAAAGGCATTCTGAGGTACTCAAAAAGGCCAAAAGGAGTTGTAAAAGCAGTCTTAGGCCTGTCACTTTCACGAACAGCAACCTGGTGGTACCCACTTGCAAGATCAATGGTCGAGAAGAACTTTGCACCATGAAGGGCATCAAAACTCTCATCAATGCGGGGCAAAGGAAATGCGTCACGTCTGGTTTTTGAGTTTAGTTTCCTAAATGATGTGCCTCAATAAATCCGAGACTCGATGTTAGCGAAACAAAACAAGGCTTTTATTGACGTAGAAGGTACCACACAGAGGAGAATGTATCTTCCATCCAGAGGTCTGCCGTACTGGATGTGCTGCAGGCTGGGCCAGCTTACATAGGAGCCAGGTATGGGCGGAGCCCTACACACAGTACAATACAATGGAAATGAAACTGAAACCAACCACAGTCACAGGCAGAGAAATACTGATGAGTGATGAATGGAATATTTCATCACATTCACCCCTTCTATAGATTTAGTCTGTTCGGGGGTTTGATAGTCCTCTGCGACCGACGTGGCTGTTGTGGTGCCGCGGGTGTCGGCTGGGTGTCCCCGGTGGCCTCCTGGGTCTCTGCCGGGGGTGCCGCCAGGGTTGTTGAAGGGGTAGTTGGTGGGGGTACCGTTGGTCGATGTTCTTCCGGGGGTGATGAAAGAGCAGTGGGTGGGTAAGAGTTGCTGTGGTCGTGGTTGTTGTCGTTACCGGCTGGGGTGACGTCTTTTATGGACACGGTGTCCTCCCTTCCGTCGGCGTGCCGGACATACGCGTATTGGGGGTTGGCGTGGAGTAGGTGCACTGACTCCACGAGAGGGTCCATCTTGTGGCCCCTCACATGCCTTCGCACGAATGCCGGACCTGGGGTGGAGAGCCATGACGGCATGGATACGCCTGAGGTGGATTTCCGGGGAAAGACAAACATTCGCTCATGAGGCATGGCATTAGTGGCAGTACACAATAGCGACCGTATCGAATGGAGCACATCTGGGAGGACTTCCTGCCAGCGGGAGATAGGGAGGCCTTTGGTCCTTAGAGCTAGAGTGACTGCTTTCCATACTGTCCCGTTCTCTCGCTCCACTTGACCGTTACCCCGGGGGTTGCAGCTGGTGGTACGGCTCGTGGCGATCCCCCTGGACAGCATGTACTGGCGTAGCTCTTCACTCATGAAGGACGCCCCCCTATCCGTATGGATGTAGCTCGGCATACCGAACAGGCAGAACAGGCTGTTGAGGCATTTAATGACCGTGGCGCTGGTCATGTCTGGGCAGGGGAAGGCGAATGGGAACCGGGAGTATTCGTCCACAATGTTCAGGAAGTAAACATTGCGGTCGACAGACGGGAGGGGGCCCTTGAAATCTAAGCTGAGCCGCTCAAAGGGCCGTGTAGCTTTGATTAAGTGGGCTCTATCTGGGTGGTAGAACCGAGGCTTGCACTCAGCGCAAGTGCGACAGTTCCTGGTCAGGGACCGAACTTCCTCAATCGAGTAGGGTAAGTTGCGGGACTTTGTGAAGTGGAACAGCCGCGTGACCCCTGGGTGGCAGATGTCATTGTGGAGGGTCTGTAGCCGATCCCCGGTGGCGCTGGCACACATCCCTCGTGAGAGGGCGTCGGGGGATTCGTTAAGGGCCCCTGGCCGGTAAATGATGTCATAATCGAAGGTGGAGAGCTCGATCCGCCACCTAAGAATCTTATCATTTTTAATCTTCCCCCTCTGTTTATTATTGAACATAAACGCTACCGACCGCTGGTCGGTACGTAGGGTGAAGCGTTTGCCGGCTAGGTAGTGGCGCCAGAGGCGCACTGCCTCCACGATGGCTTGGGCCTCCTTTTCTATGGAGGAGTGTCTGATCTCGGGCCCTTGGAGGGTCTTCGAGAAGAAAGCTACGGGCCACCCTGCCTGGTTGAGGGTGGCCGCCAAGGCAAAGTCAGACGCATCACTTTCCACTTGAAAGGGAGTGTTCTCGTCCACTGCCTGTAGCGTGGCCCGCTCAATATCCTGCTTAATGCTTTTGAAGGCGGCATGGGCCTCAGCAGAGAGCGGAAAAGAGGATGCTTTCAAGAGGGGGCGGGCTTTGTCGGAGTAGTTGGGGACCCATTGGGAATAATAAGAAAATAACCCCAGGCACCTTTTCAGGGCTTTGGGAGTGTTGGGCAGGGGCAGCTCCCGTAGGGGGCGCAATCGGTCGGGGTCTGGTCCGATTTCCCCATTCTCCACCACGCTGCCTAGTATGCAGAGGCGCGTGCTGTTGTAAATGCACTTGTCCTCGTTGTAGGTGAGGTTGAGTTTTTGTGCGGTTTTCAGGAACCTCTCGAGGTTCGAGTCGTGATCCTGCTGGTTGTGACCGCAGATGGTGACGTTGTCGAGGTAGGGGAAGGTTGCCTGCAAGTGGTGGTCATCGACCATGCGGTCCATCTCCCTCTGGCAGACCGACACCCCATTCGTCACCCCAAAGGGGACTCTGAGGAATTGGTAGAGGCGTCCGTTCGCCTCAAAGGCGGTGTACGGGCGGTCCTCTGGTCTGATAGGGAGCTGGTGGTACGCTGACTTGAGGTCGATGGTGGAGAACACCCGGTATTGGGCGATTTGGTTCACCATTTCTGATATGCGGGGTAGCGGGTAGGCGTCTAGTTGGGTGTACCTGTTGATCGTTTGGCTATAGTCGATCACCATCCGTTTCTTCGCGCTACCCCTTACCACCACCACTTGGGCGCGCCACGCGCTGTTGCTGCGTTCAATAATGCGCTCTTTCAGGAGCCTGTCTACCTCGGTCGCGATAAACCGCCTGTCCTCCCAGCTGTACCTCCTGCTTTTGGTCGCTATTGGCCGGCAGTTAGGGGTAAGGTTCGCGAATAGCGAAGGCGGCTTTACCTTCAGGGTAGCCAGACCGCACACTGTGAGGGGCGGCTGGGACCCACCGTAATTGAGCGTGATGCTTTGGTGGTAGCACTGGAAATCCAGGCCCAAGATCACGCTCGCACATAGATTCTTCATGATTAATACTTTAAAATTATCGTATACAGTTCCGTTAACGGACAATTGTACCGTGCAGTAACCCATAATGGTCGATGTCTGGGTTTTATCAGCCATGGAGATGGTACCCCGAGTAGGGACCACCTTTAGGGAGAGTTGTTGTACCAGTTCAGGGTGGATAAAATTCTCCGTGCTTCCACTGTCAATTAAACATTTAACCCTGCACCCGTTTACCTCGATGTCCACCATTGATTTGGATAGCGGGTGCGGCCTGGTCTGGTCCACTGTGACCGATGCCACTGTAGGGCCCTGATCGAGACAAGATGGCATCCACGCTGTCTGCTCACAAGATGGCGGACAAGATAGCGTCCAAGATGGCCGCTCCCACGGCGCACACGCGGCAGTGACGGGTTTTCCGGCGGGGTTCCCTCTGCACACCTTCCCGAAGTGCCCCTTCTTACTGCACTTAAAGCAGGTGGTGCCTTTCGCCGGGCACAGGTTTCTGGTGTGCTTCGGCTGCCCGCAGAAGTAGCAGTTGGGTCCCCGGCGCGTCGCGGCTGTCGTAAGGCTTCTGGGGGGAGAGCGGGGCCCCGACGGTGTCGGGCTGCCGGGCGGGGAAGATGCCTTCCAAGATGGCGGTGCCCTTGGTGCACACGTGGCGGCGTGGACGGCGCGGGCTGAAGAGTATGCGTCCGAGTTTCTCTGGGCCACATCCAGGGATCGTGCTGTGTCCGCAGCCTGTTTCAGGTCCAATCCCATTTTTTCCAGCAGTCTCTGCCGGATGTAAGTGGAGCTGAGGCCTGTGATTAAGGCATCGCGAACAAGCTCGTCAGTGTACACTGCGGCTTTTACATCTTGGCACTTGCAGTCTTTGCCAAGCGTTTTCAGGGTGCTAGGAACTCCTCCACTGATTCCCCAGGTCGCTGTGCGCGAGTAGCGAGCAGGTGCCTAGCATACACCTCATTCGTAGGCTGCTGGTAATGCGCCTTTAAGATGTCGCAGGCGGCCGGGTACGTGTCGGCGTCTTGGATGAGGGGGTAAACCCGGTGGCTTACCCAATTCCGCAGAATTCCGAGTTTCATACTCGCAGCGTCCGTAGCGTCTTTGACGGCTGCGGAATTGTCCAGGAAGAATTCCATACACATAAACCAGTGTCCAAAGCGTGCCGATGCGTCCGAAGCATGCTGGTCCAAATCAAAACGTTCGGGTTTCAAGAGTTGATCCATTGTGTTGAAAATTAAGTCAATAAAATTGATGTGCCTCAATAAATCCGAGACTCGATGTTAGCGAAACAAAACAAGGCTTTATTGACTTAGAAGGTAACATACAGAGGAGAATGTATCTTCCATCCAGAGGTCTGCCGTACTGGATGTGCTGCAGGCTGGGCCAGCTTACATAGGAGCCTGGTATGGGCGGAGCCCTACACACAGTACAATACAATGGAAATGAAACTGAAACCAACCACAGTCACAGGCAGAGAAATACTGATGAGTGATGAATGAAATATTTCATCACACTAAAGTCAACACATAGTCGTATGTCTCCATCAATCTTATGAACTACCACTATGGGTGAAGCGTATGAACTATTGCTCTCCTGGATGACACGCTTTCTTAGAAGCTTAGTGATGTGGTCCCTCACCTCTTTGTACAGTGTAGGTGGGACACGACAGTATGGCTCTGTAGCTGGTGCGTCATCTACCAAGTTAATCTCATGCTCAACTTTATCAGTGTAGCCTAAGTCCTCATCCTTAAAAGCAAATACTTCCGAATACCTGGCTAACAGTGCACCTAACTCTGCTTGTTGGCCCTGTGTGCCACCTATGTGTAGTTTGTCCAAAAGCAACTGAATGTCTTGGTCTGTCATCTGTCCTTCTTTTCTGCCAACAGTTAATTCCTCTGTGTCAGCGGAGATGCGTTGAAATCGCACCTCACAGGAGTCCTTGTCTACACACTCTGCCTGAGTCGGAATACCAAGCCTGGTCCTGGGGCTTAACCACACATCCTCCTCAGAGAAATTTACCACCTGCACTGGAAATAAATGTCCCTTTGATTCAATTAGAGTGGGGACAACTACCAGGCCACCGGGCAATGGTGTGTTACCTGGCTCCAACAGCATTTAAGTGCTGTCACCTGACTGAGTTTTAAGTCCCTTTACATAGACTGTAGCTATGGAAGATGCAGGCACATGTACAGAACCCCTACCAGCTACACGGACAGAAGATGACTTTGGAGTGATGTTACACTGTTGTACTTGCTGAAATGCTTCCCTCCAATCTGAATCTAACTTTCCCCCTAGAGTAGTGTCAAACTCAGCATGAACTAGTTGTCTGCATCGGCTGATGATGTTCATACCAATAAGACCTGGTGCTGCAGGCTGTGACTGCTGATGCTCTTTGACTACCAGGAAACCACACTCGGGTAAGGTTATGCCCATAGTTTCAACGTCTAACTCAAGGTAGCCCAAGTAGGGAATGTCCAACCCGTTGGCGGCAGTGATCTTAAGCCACCCGGTTGTAGACAGCATATCCTCATCCCTCCCAAGTAGGTGCTCTCTGAAAAAACCTTCAGTAATAGTGCTGACTTGGCTCCCGGTATCCAGTAAACAGTTAGCAGTAACCGCCCCAACCTTGAGATCTACTACTGGACATTTACCTATTGCACGGTCAAGAAATCTGTCATGAATACAAGTACTGTTCTGAGAGCCTGCAGGTTTTCCTCGCATTGCCCGGCTCATGGCAATCGAGGGAGCTAGTTTTCCTGCACCCCAGCCGGTATCGGTGGATGTGTTTGCTAACTTGTGCTTCTGAGGACACTGTTTGGCAATGTGTCCTGCCTCGTTACACTTAAAGCAAATAGGCTGACCTTCATCAGTGAACTTTGGCTTGGCTCTAGGTTTCCCAACCTTGTCATTACCCGTGTTTTCCTTCTGTAGAGCAAGACCCCGTACTGCCTCTGTTAGTTCCCCGATAGCTTTAACCTGCTCCGCCACCACTTTAAGAACATCCTGTAAAGTGACAGCCTGGCTGCCTGGTACACCAATGGCAGAACACTGAAGATCCCTCCCCGTACTGTCATACACTACATTCTTGCTCTTTGCAACTTTAGTGCTACAGGGCTGGTCTTCTAAGGACCATAAGACAGCTTCCTCACGTACATCAAGCAGGGTAGACTGGGGGTTGCCTCGTACAAACTTGCGCAACTCTCTCCGGAGTGAGGGATCTCTAACACCATCAACAAATCTGTTTCTGACAACCCGTTTTGTGTTCGGCACAGCATCTGGTGATTGCTTTACTACAGCTCTAATAATCTGAGAGAGTGCATGTGAGTATTCTTGGAAATCTTCACCCTCTTCTTGCTTGCGTCCATAGAAAGTTTCTAACAGCTGAGACTCACTGCGTTTTTCGGTGAAAGCCCCCCTTAGGTAACTGAACAGGTCACTGGGCTGCTTAGACTCTCTACCCAAACATAACCTAATTTCCTGTAGGGCTGCCCCCCTCAACAAAGATCGAATGAAATCTACCTGCTCTGCAGGAGTCTGATCTCTAGCTCGTAGTACACTTTCAACCTCTTCAATGAACTCATCAACTGAACGACTATCTTTAGATACCTCACCACTGAATGGTTGGATCTGACGCTCTCTAGGTACATACACATATGACTTGGTTGCCCCATTACCTAGAGTGGCAATAATTGCCATTGCTTGGTCATGGTTTTTTTTCAACTCTGAAATCTGTGACTTGAGTTCATCTATCCGGTTGCCCTCACCCACACTAGAAGTATTGTCCTCACCATCCGAAGTGTGAGCTCCAACCTCCTCATCAGGAGACTCTAACATTTTGACTCAGTTCACAAGTCCCTGAAAGCCACTGAATGGGATGGCAGCTGCGACGATTCTTCTCCAATGGTGTCCCTCCTCGGTGCCTTGATGGGTCCTCTCCCAGATTGGTCCTGGCGCCCTCTGGATCCCGTCTGTCTGGTCTGGTCCTCCTTAGCAACCCCAGGCAGCACTCTCCGTCCGTCTCCAGGTCCACTTGGCACCACACCGCTCTTCCCCCACTGCCGTAGTTTATGTATTTTTTCTTTACCGAGCCTGAGAAACTCCAAGCTAACAGACCCCACTCCTGGTACCAAAATGTGTAGCATGGCGAAATGGAGCAGCACAGGACACAGAACTTTCTTTTTTCTGGGGTTTTTTATTCTGAATTGATAACTTGGGTTCTAGGCTTAGGATGTAGTTGTAAATACATAACACCACATTTAATTGTATAAAATACGGAAAAGACGGAAATACGGCGAATACAAGAAAACACAGTCAATAAAATACGGCAGTGGCTTGCTGTAGAACAGAACACGAGGCAAACCACAGGTGCAGTTAGTTAGTTAGCTAACACTCATTATACAAAACAAAACCAATAGTACAATACATTCTTATGTCCCGTTATCACTTGTTACATCTTACAAGAAAACACAGAATATTAAACTCATTCGCAACGTAGCCCCCAAGGACCAAACAACAATTTTAGCAAGTGTTAACACCAGCACATAGTGGGACAATCTGCAAGCATCCCCGTGGTATCGAGTGATTTGGGAAACAATATCACTTTAAAACTAAGTCTGGGTTGCACTTAATACTGTTTCAGTTGTGCTTTACACAGAATAAGTTCATTTCAAAAGTCATATTCACCCCAGCTCTCTTCAGAGAAATCTCTCACGCTGGATGTAGAAAATGGAAGCTGTGAAGAAAAGGGAGGTTCCTTTGGCATCACATGGTCCTACCCATAACCCTTTTCTCCTTGTTCAAATTACTAAAGGGGAAAATGAACCGCGCCATCTAGTGGACTTAAATATTCACTGCATTTTCCCCACTTGGCTACACATATTTCACCAAACTCACTGCCACACACAACACCAAAACACATTGCACAACATCTACTAACACACACAACACCCAAACATATAGCACCACACTCACTGAAACACAGAACATCCAAACACATTGCACCACACTCACTGACACACATCACCCAAACACATTGCACCTCACTCACTGACACACACATCACCCAAACACATTGCACCACACTCACGGACACCCCTCACCCAAACACATTGCACAACACTCATTGACACACACAACACCCAAGCACATTGCACCACACTCACTGCCACACGGAACACCCAAACACATTGCACCTCACTCACTGACACACACATCACCCAAACACATTGCACCACACTCACTGACACACACATCACCAAAACACATTGCACCACACTCACTGACACACACATCACCCAAACACATTGCACCACACTCACTGACACACACATCACCAAAACACATTGCACCACACTCACTGACACACACATCAGCCAAAAACATTGCACCACACTCACTGACACACACAACACCAAAACACATTGCACATCATTTACTGACACACACAACACCCAAACATATTGCACCACGCTCACCGAGACACGGAACACCCAAACACATTGCAGCACACTCAGTGCCACACACAACACCAAAACACATTGCACCACACTCACTGACACACATCACTCAAACACTTTGCACCACACTCACTGACACACACATCACACAAAAACATTACGCCCCACTCACTGACACACACATCACTCAAACACATTGCACCACACTCACTGACACACTTCACCCAAAAACATTGCACCACACTCTCTGACACACTTCACCCAAACACATTGCACCTCACTCACTGACACACACATCACCCAAACACATTGCACCACACTCCCTGACACCCCTCACCCAAACACATTGCACCACACTCACTGACATACTTCACTCAAACACATTGCACCACCCTCACTGACACACATCACGCAAACACATTGCACCACACTCACTGACACATTTCAGCCACACACATTGCACCACACTTACTGACAAACAACACCCAACCACATTGAACCACACTCACTGACAAACAACACGCAAACATATTGTACCACACTCACTGACACACACATCTCTCAAATACATTGCACCACACTCACTGACACACTTCACCCAAACATACTGCACCACAATCACTGACACGCACATCACCCAAGCACATTTCACCACACTCACTGACACACACATCTCCCAAACGCATTGCACCACACTCACTGACACACTTCAGCCAAACACATTACACCACACTCACTGACACACACATCACCAAAACACATTTCACCACACTCACTGAAACACACAACTCCCAAACACATTGCACCGCACTCACTGACACACACATCACCAAAACACATTTCACCACACTCACTGATACACTCATCACCCAAAAACATTGCACCACACTCACTGACACACACATCACCCAAACACATTACAGCACACTCATTGACACGCACATAGAAACATAGAAACATAGAAGATAGGAGCAGAAGTAGGCCAATCGGCCCTTCGAGCCTGCTCCACCATTCAATGAGATCATGGCTGATCATCCAAATTCAGTACCCTGTCCCTGCCTTCTCCCCATATCCCTTGATCCCTTTAGCCTCAAGAAATATAACTCTTTCTTGAATATATTTAATGAACTGGCCTCCACCGCCCTCTGTGGTAGATAATTCCACAGGTTCACCACTCTCTGGGTAAAGAAATTCCACCTCATTTGAGTCCTAAATGGCTTACCCCTTATCCTTAGGCTATGACCCCTGGTTCTGGACTCCCCGGCCATCAGAAACATCTTTCCTGCATCTAGTCTGTCCAGACCTGACAGAATTTTATAGGTTTTGATGAGATCCCCTCTCAATCTTCGAAACTCCAGTGAGTATAAGCCCAATCGACACAATCTCTCCTCATACGCCATTCCTGCCATCCCAGGTATCAGCCTGGTGAATCTTCGCTGCACTCCCGCCATGGCAAGAACGTCCTTCCTCAGGTAAGGTGACCAAAACTGCACACAATACTCAAGGTGCAGTCTCACCAAGGCCCTATACAACTGTAGCAAGACATCCTTGTTCCTGTACTCGAACCCTCTTTCTACGAAGGCCAACATACCATTTGCCTTCTTAACCGCCTGCTGCACCTGCATGCTTACCTTCAGCGACTGGTGCACAATAACACCCAGGTCTCTTTGCACTTACCCTTCTCCCAATCTATTGCCATTCAAATATTAATCTGCCTTCCTGTTTTTGCCACCAAAGTGAATAACCTCACATTTATCCACATTATAGCGCATTTGCCATGTTTCTGCCTAATCACCCAACCTGTCCAAATTGTACTGGAGATTCACGACATCCTCCTCACAGCTTACCCTCCCGCCCAGCTCTGTGTTGTCTGCAAATTTGGAGATATTACATCCAATTCCCTTGTCCAGATCTTTAATATATATTGTGAACAGCTGGGGTCCTCGGACCGATCCTTGCGGTACCCCACTAGTCACTGCCTGCCACTCGGAAAACAACCCGTTTATTCCAACTCTTTGCTTTCTGTCCACCAACCAGTTCTCTATCCAAGTCAATACCTTGCCCCCAATCACATGTGCCTTAATTTTGCATGCTAATCTCTTATGTGGGACCTTATCGAAAGCCTTCTGAAAGTCCAAAAGACACGACATCCACTGGTTCTCCCTTATCTATTTTACCAGTTACATCCTCAAAAAATTCCAGTAGATTCGTCAAGCATGATTTACCTTTTGTAAATCCATGTTGACTTTGTCCGATCCTGTCACTGCTTTCCAAGTGCTCTGCTATTACATCTTTTATAATGGACTCTAGCAATTACCCCACTACCGATGTCAGGCTTACCGGTCTATAATTCCCCGCTTTTTCTCTACCATCTTCTTTGAATAGTGTGGTAACATTAGCTACCCTCCAATCCATGGGTACCTTTCCAGAGTCTATCGAGTTCTGGAGAATGACCAGCAATCAAAAATCTACTATCACTACTACATCCAAACACATTGCACCACTTTCACTGACACACTTCACCCAAAAACATTGCACCACACTCACTGACACACACAGCACCCAAAAACATTGCACCCCACTCACTGACACACGCAACACCCAAACACATTGCACCACACTCATTTCCTCACACAGCACCAAAACACATTGCACCACTCTCACTGACACACATCACCCAAACACATTGCACCACACGCACTGACACACTTCACCCAACCACATTGCACCGCAATCACTGACACACACATCACCCAAATACATTATGCCCCACTCACTGACATACACATCACCCAAACTCATTGCACCACACTCTCTGACACACTTCTCCCAAACACATTGCACCACACTCACTGACACACACATTCCCAAACACTTTGCATCACACTCACTGACTCACACATTACCATGCCACCAGCATGGTGGCATAGTGGTTAGCACTGTTGCCTCACAGTGCCAGAGACCCGGGTTCGAATCCAGCCTCGGGTGACTGTCTGTGTGGAGTTTGCACATTCTCCCCGTGTTTGCGTGGGTTTTCTCCGGGTGCTCCGGTTTCCTCCCACAGTCCAAAGATGTGCGGGTTAGGTTGATTGGCTATGATAAATTGACCCTTAGCGTTAGGGGGATTAAATACGTGGGGTTACAGGGATAGGGTGGGATATGTAGGGGTTACGCGGATCGGGTGGGATATGTGTCGGTGCAGGCTCGATGGGCCGAAATGGCCTCTATCTGCACTGTGGGGTTTCTGTGTTTCTGTGCGAAAACACATTGCACCACCCTCACTGACACAGCCTCACCTGTAGGGTTTTGCAAGAATTTCGAAAATCTCTACAGCCCCGAAGATTATATTTTTGATTAAAGAAAACCTTGGTAAAATATAACTTTAAAAATCCAGGGCATCGAAATGGCCGTCAGACCTCGTGGCAAAAGACACAACACAGCCTGTGTACATGTGGAAATGAAAAAGAAAAATGGCTGACAAAGAATTTTTTTTTTAAACCCAGCCTCTGAAGTACTGAGGTATTCAAACTGTCAATCAAAGAACTCTGTTTACACGAACAAAGCTACAATGTTGACTCAAGTGATTAAGTACTTGAGACTGTCAATCAACTGCGGTTGGGCGTAACTGCAGGACAATTGGATTTGTTTACACTAACATCCAAGGGCTGTTTGCTCAGCACTTAAGGAAACAGACAAGTTTTTTCCAAACTGAGACAGCTTTATTCAAACCAGTCAATGAATGGGGATACATTCAAAAACCCATCACAATGAATGGGGACAGATCAATTCCCTTTTGTATAGCCCAGATACATCCGGATTTGGGCGCGAAGATTTCGGCTCTAAATGGGGTATAAAGATAGCTTCTCAGGAAGCCATTCTCTCTCTCTGCTGCCTCACTTCTGTGCTCTGCCTACAGAAGAACAGCTCAGCAAGCCCACCCAAAAGAAGCGGAATACCAGCAGTTACATTTAAATACTGGGGTATCTCTACTTCGGGGCGGTGAAGAATACAGACTGCAGGGGCATGGAGCAGGCGTTTCACTGGTGAGCATAGATTTTCAGGCCCATCACAAGGCAACTTAGATAGGTATTAGGGGTGGGAATTAAGAGGAATTTTGTTAATATAGTAATTTTAGTCAACTTTTCCCTCGTTGTGTCCGTTTTCTCCTCCCCTATTAGGTAAAAGAGTGTACTGTGTTAAGTAAAAGTGTGCCGCACTAGGTAAAAGTGCTGTATTAAGTAAAAGAGTGTTCTACTAAGCAAAAGAGTGCTGTAGTAAGTATAAGTGTACTATAATTTGAATAATAGTGCTATATTTAGCATAGGTGTGCTGTATTGATTATTATCAATTTATTTCCTTTTATTTCAATAAATACTGGTCTTCTTTGCACCTAACCATGAGTCTCATTTTGTTTACATCGCTAATGAATAAGTCCGGCAGTCAGAACCAGAAAAGTGGAGCGATTCGAAACTGCACGGGGCTCTGGAGCAGCTCAGATACTTCTGACTGGCCAGAGACAATAACCCCAGTTATAACCCCCATAATTCCTACAAAATGGTGACCGCGGCAGCTCCTCCCCTAACACAAGCCACAGCGCCTGCCTGTGCAGCCTGTGAGCTTGTACCCACTGCGGGCTGAGGATTTCTGACCTCAGGTTCACTCTCAGCTGCCCATTTCCATGTGGGTCCCATTAAGCTAAATGGGACCTTGTTAGACCGGAATGAATTGGTCAGGTCTTCCGAGTGGACCACCGTGCTGAAGGCTCCAATATCCACCGAATATCTCCCCTGCACCGTGTTCACCACCATCTTAACATAGGGCCTGCTCCCCTCAGCATTTTCGCGGGGACAGAGGTCAACAGGCTGCGCTGGCTCTAGTCATTGCTGGGAGTGGGATGTGGCAGATGGGGTCAAAGCACCGGTGGTGGCTGCTACTCTCCCCATGCCAGCCAGAAGAGACCGTAGGGACTGTAAAAATGACTCGATCGCTGCGGGAGGGATGTCTGACCCTGCCTTTTGGGCTGGGGCTGTGGGATCCTTTCCCTGGTTATCCTTCCAGGGATTCTTACAGTCTTTTCTCCATGACCATCTATCCTGCACCCATAACAATTTAACCTAGCCTGGGAGGGACGGTTCCCCTCCTGGTGCCACTCTTTTTTACTGTGGCTCCCAGGTTTAACCTCATGGACCTTTCCCATGGTTGGGGCATCTCGGTACCCCTCATGTTTCTAAAAGCTACTGTGAGCCGGCGGATCACCGCTTCTTCGATGGTCTGGGGGTTTCGGGGGTCAAACCAAGCCATGACCTGGGCTTGGAGCTGGGGTAGGCTGTTTGTCATAAGACAACGGAGCCAGTGGGTCAATTGGACTGGGTCCAGTGCTGCCTGCCCTGGCATTCCCGGGCATGCACTCTGGTAGACTGGCCACAGCCTGTCTGCGAATGCCTGCGGGGACTCCCCTGGGAGCTGCACCGTTCTCTCTACTCGGGCGAATGGACTACCATCATTGAGTCCCATGGCCTCCAATATCTCATTCTTGAGACCCTCATAATCCCTCTGCCCCCCTTTGCACTCATCAGATAGGGCCTGGAGGAGGTCACCTGCCAGGGGAATCAGCAGCATTTTTGCTTGCTCTGCGTCATCGCAGTCATTTACACAAGCTGCCTGCTCCATCTCCCTGAAGTGTAGAGAGGGGTCTCCCTTTTTAGTGAGCTTGGGGGTGTGGCTAACCATGTCCCTGAGCTGGTGGGTGCAATACGGCACCACAAACTGATTCTGGATGGCCCCTGAGTCATCTTCATCGACGGGCGGACCGGACCTCTGTTGTCGGAGGGGGTACACTGGTTCTGGTCCCGGTCTATCTAGTGGGGCCTGCTGTGCTTCCTCTACCACCTCATCCTCCACCCCACTTTGCTGCCAGAGCTCCTGAAAGCTCGGAGCTGTGGATGGTGGTCATAGTCATAGTCATAATCATAGAGTTATACAGCACAGAAAGAGGCCCTTCGGCCCATCGCGTCCGCGCCGGCCATCAAGCCCTATCTAATCTAATCCCATTTTCCAGCATTTGGTCCGTAGCCTTGTATGCTATGGCATTTCAAGTGCTCATCCAAATGCTTCTTGAATGTTGTGATGGTTCCTGCCTCTACCATCCTTTCAGGCAGTGATTCCCTGACCAACCTTTTCCTGGGTGTTGCCTGTGGGACGGTTTTATTTGGGTTGCCGGTAAAATCAGACTGACCTGTTTTCAGGCTAATCAGACATATCATCCCCTTTGCCCTCTTTAAAGCCATATTCAAGCTTTCTATCTCTTCCCTACAGGGACCATGATCTGCTTCCTCAAACCCTTGCTCGCAGGCCAGCTTATATGCTGCCTTTACCTCCCTACCCTTTTCCTCCTGCTCTTTTATTTCTTGTATGAGGCGGGCGTTCTCCTCCCGCACCCTCATCTCATTGCTCTTGGCCTCTGCCACTAGGCTCTTCAGGTACTCTGACTCCTGCCTCGTGTAGCTTTTGCCCTCACTAAACTGGACCACCAGGCGCTCTACGATAGGAAAATACTGCAAAGGCTGGAAATCCGAAATAACAATAGAAATTGCTGGAAAAACTCAGCAGATCAGGCAACATCCATGGAGAGAAATTTGAGTTGACGTTTCGGGTCGAAACCCTTCTTCAAAACTGGAAAGAAAATAAAATAGATCGAAGGCAGGGCTGCGATCGAACAAAAGAAGTAAAAGAGACAATAAAAGGTTTTCGAAACCAGACGAGATGGTAATAGGCCAGAGGAGACAAAAGACAGCTGAGATTAGGTGTGAAGTGTACTGGCAGGATAGGAGACAGCTGCCAGGTGGGAGAGAGAAACAAAAGGAAAGGGCGGGGAGGAAAAGGAAGACCCAAAACAAAGGAGTGGAAAAAATTATAAGTAAAAAAGTGATAGGGGCCGAGGTTATGATCTGAAATTGTTGAACTCGATATTGAGTCCATGTGGTAAACCACTGTTTGTATTCCACTGTGTACATGCCTGGACATGCCTCGGCTGACTCCTCCCACAAGTCCTAGTATAAAGGTGACTGCTCCCCAGCCCCCTTTGTATTCTGGACCGGTCGACCACTCGAGGCAGACCTTCATTCTTTTGTTAATAAAAGCCTTCAGTTACTCTCTTAACTCTCAGTCTTTTATGAGTAATTGATAGCGCATCAATTTTATTAACAAATTTTTATAATGGAGAAGATCCTCACACCAGCATGCCTGGACATATATCATCGGGAGGCGGACTCATCCACCAAGTTTACTCACTGGCTTAAGTGTTTCGAAAAATTCCTGACCGCCTCCGCAGCAATCAAATCGGACGAGGACAAACTGGATGTCCTGACCTCCAAAGTGAACCACCGAGTGTACTCGGTCATCCAAGACGCGACCTCGTACGCGGACGCTATCAAGCTCCTCAAGGACCAGTACACGCGCCCAGTGAACGAAGTGTACGCCAGGCACCTTCTGGGGATCCAATTACACCCGACAGCGACTGTTGGAGCAGAGTGACCTCGACCTCAACAAGGCCTCTGAACTCGCACTATCACTGGATGCAGCCTACCGGGGCATGGATGCCTACTCCTCTGCACCGTGGACGCCGCGGGGAATGACAGCCTGGGACACGGTAGGACTGCTTCATAGCGCCGTGCCACCCCAGCCACACCCCAGCAACGGCCCAACTACCGCAGCAGTGTCCCAAGGCCAGACAGCAGTGCCCCAAGGCCAGAAATGCTACTTCTGTGGCCAGGCAAAACACCCCAGAGCGCGCTGCCCGGCGAAAAATGCGATCTGCTCGGGCTGCGGGAAGAAGGGACACTACGCTAACATCTGCAGGGCCAAAGCCACCCCGAACCCCAGCAGCGCCGCGTGTGGGCCATGCGGGCCGCCATCTTGGGCCTCCCCGGCCATGTGCGAACCACCGGTACAGCAGCCATTTTGGACGCCTCCAGCCACATGGGGATCATGGACGCCGCCATCTTGGACGACAGCCGGAACGCAGCAGGCCCCCAACACCGCCTCATCTGATACCCGCGGCGACACACCGACCCCTACGCTGGCATCCGTTACACTGGACCAAGCGAGACCGCACCAGCTGGCCAGCTCCACAATGGACATTAAGGTAAATGGCCACGATACAATCTGCCTTTTTGACTCTGGGAGCACGGAGAGCTTCATCCACCCCGACACGGTGCGGCGTTGCTCTCTCCCAGTCCTGCCTGCGCACCAGCGGATTTCTATGGCCTCCGAGTCCCAGTCGGCGGACATCGGTGGCTACTGCGTAGTGACACTCGTAGTAGACGGGACCGTGTACGATCATTTTAAACTTCTGGTCCTGCCCGACCTCTGCGCTGCCGTCCTGCTGGGGTTAGATTTTCAGTGCCACCTTAAAAGTGTTACGATGGCGTACGGTGGACCCCTACCCCCACTCACAGTCCGCAGCCAGCAGCTCCCAAATTGCCCACCGCACACCAGGTGCAACCTCTCCACACTCAGAGTCACCCCCCCCCCCACTGTTTGCTAACCTCACCCCTGACTGTAAGCCCATCGCCACAAAGAGCAGGCGATACAGTGCCGGGGACAGGGTTTTCATTAAAACCGAAGTGGAGCGGCTCCTGAAGGAAGGGATTATTGAGGGCAGCACCAGCCCCTGGCGAGCCCAGGTTGTGGTCGTTAAGACTGGCGAGAAGCAGCACCTGGTCATCGACTACAGCCAGACAATAAATCGCTACATCCTGCTGGATGCCTACCCACTCCCCCGCATAGCTGATGTGGTCAACCAGATCGCGCAGTACCGCGTCTTCTCGACCATTGACCTGAAATCAGCGTACCACCAGCTCCCTATCCGCCCTGAGGACCACCAGTATACTGCCTTTGAGGCAAACGGCCGCCTCTATCACTTCCTTAGGGTTCCCTTTGGCGTCACCAACGGGGTCTCCGTCTTCCAAAGGGAGATGGACCGGATGGTAGATCAAAATGCGTTGCAGGCCACTTTCCCATACCTGGACAATGTGACCATCTGCGGCCGTGACTTGCAGGACCATGACGCAAACCTCGAAAAATTCCTCCGCACCGCCCAACTCCTGAACCTGACATATAACAAGGAGAAGTGCATATTCCGCACAAACCGCCTCGCCATCCTTGGCTGTGTTGTGGAACACGGAGTCATCGGCCCCGACCCCGACCGGATGCGTCCCCTGATGGAACTCCCAATGCCCCACTGCCTCAAGGCCCTGAAGAGGTGCCTAGGGTTTTTCTCCTATTATGCCCAGTGGGTCCCCTACTATGCGGACAAGGCCCATCCGCTGATCAAGTCCACCTCTTTTCCCTTGACAGCAGAGGCCCGCTTAGCCTTCCACCGTATCAAGGAAGACATTGCCAAAGCCACCATGCACGCAGTGGACGAATCCATCCCCTTCCAGGTGGAAAGCGACGCGTCCGACTTTGCCCTGGCCGCTACCCTCAATCAGGCGGGGAGACCCGTGGCCTTCTTTTCACGAACCCTCCAAGGCCCGGAGACCAGACACTCTGCTGTTGAGAAGGAGGCCCAGGCGATTGTGGAGGCTGTGCGTCATTGGAGGCACTACCTGGCCGGAAAACGATTTACCCTGCTCACTGACCAACGTTCAGTTGCTTTCATGTTTAACAACAAACAGAGGGGCAAAATCAAAAATGACAAGATCTTGAGGTGGAGAATCGAACTTTCCACCTACAATTACGAGATCTTGTACCGGCCCGGGAAGCTCAATGAACCCCCGGATGCACTATCGCGTGGCACCTGTGCCAGCGCGCAGATCGATAGACTGCGGGCCCTCCACAATGACCTCTGCCACCCGGGGGTCACCAGGTTCTTCCACTTCATCAAGGCCCGCAACCTGCCTTACTCTATTGAGGAGGTCAGGACCATGACCAGGAACTGCCAAGTCTGCGCTGAGTGCAAACCACACTTTTATAGACCAGGCAGGGCCCACCTGATAAAAGCCACTCGCCCCTTCGAGCGCCTGAGCATTGATTTTAAAGGGCCTCTCCCCTCCTCCGACCGCAATGTGTACTTCCTCAATATTATTGATGAGTACTCCCATTTCCCGTTCGCCATCCCCTGCCCGGACATGACCAGTGCCACGGTCATTAAATGTCTGAACGACCTCTTCACCCTGTTCGGTTTCCCCAGCTATATCCATAGCGACCGGGGCTCATCGTTTATGAGCGACGAACTCCGTCAGTACCTGCTAACTAGGGGTATTGCCACAAGCAGGACCACCAGTTACAACCCCCGGGGGAACGGACAGGTGGAAAGAGAAAATGCGACAGTTTGGAAGGCCGCCCTGCTAGCCTTAAAGTCTAGGGGCCTTCCAACCTCCCGCTGGCAGGATGTGCTCCCCGATGCGCTCCACTCTATTCGGTCACTGCTCTGCACTGCCACTAACGCCACCCCTCATGAGAAAATGTTTGTCTTCCCAAGGAAGTCCACATCGGGGACATCGCTACCGCCATGGCTGACGTCCCCGGGGCCGGTCCTACTGAGAAGGCACATGAGGACCCATAAAACGGACCCCCTGGTCGAGAGGGTCGACCTCCTCCACACCAACCCCCAGTATGCTTACATTGCATACCCGGACGGGCGGGAGGACACAGTCTCCATAAGAGACCTTGCACCCTCGGGGGCCACAGTGACCCACTACTCACTACCACCCCCCCCCACGATCCGATATCCAGCCCCAGCAGACGGCAGGCCTGGGCCCAGCGACCCGCTCGACACCTACGAGGACGACACGCCTGTGCCACAGCCTACGCGGGACTCGACGCCGGAAGCTCCACTACCCCTGCCGTCGCCACACCGATCACAGCGGAAGACAAGACCTCCGGAGAGACTCCAATACACTAACTTTTAATACACTTCACCCTGCTGGACTCAATTTTAAACAAGGGGTGAATGTGGTAAACCACTGTTTGTATTCCACTGTGTACATGCCTGGACATGCCTCGGCTGACTCCTCCCACAAGTCCTAGTATAAAGGTGACTGCTCCCCAGCCCCCTTTGTATTCTGGACCGGTCGACCACTCGAGGCAGACCTTCATTCTTTTGTTAATAAAAGCCTTTAGTTACTCTCTTAACTCTCAGTCTTTTATGAGTAATTGATAGCGCATCAGTCCGGAAGGCTGCAAAGTGCCTAATTGGAAGATGAGGTGCTGTTCCTCGAGTTTACGTTGAGCGTCAGTGGAACAATACAAGAGGCCAAGGACGGTGAGGTCCGAGTGGGAATGGAGTGGTGAATTACAATGGCAGGCGACCAGAAGCTCGGGGTCAACCTTACGGACTGAATGGAGGTGTTCCGCAAAGCAGTCACCCAATCTGCGTTTGGTCTCCCCAATGTAGAGGAGAGCACATCGTGAGCAGCTCTATCTTGGCCTGGTATTCTTCAACCTCCCTTTCCCTATCCCAACTCTGCTCTAGATTCCCTAAGCCTGCAGGTAACTTCCCCAAGCCTGCGGGCACCTAAGCACAAACAGACCAGTGGGATAAACAGACCCAAACCACCATCTGATACATCGCACACTGTTGCCGATGCTCCTGCCGCGGTCGTCATTTTGTAGAAATTAGGGGTTATATCTGGAGTTATTGCCTCTGGCCAGTCAGAAGTATCTGAGCTGCTCCAGAGCCCCGTGCTGTTTTGAATCGCTCCCCTTTTCTGGTTCTGACCGCCGGACTTATTCAGTAGCAATGGAGACAAAACGAGACTCGTGGTTGGGTGCAAAGAAGACCAGTATGTATTGAAATCAAAAGAAATAAATTGAAAATAATCAATTACAACACACCTATGCTAAATACAGCACTATTACTCAAATACAGTACACTTATGCTTACTACAACATTCCTTTGCGTAGTACAACACTCTTTTACTTAATACAGGACTTTTACCTAGTGCGGCACACTTTTACTTAATACAGTACACTCTTTTACTTAATACAGCACTTTTACCTTGTGCGGCACAATTTTACTTAATACAGTACACTCTTTTACTTAATACAGCACTTTTACCTAGTGCGGCACAATTTTACTTAATACAGTACACTCTTTTACTTAATACAGCACTTTTACCTAGTGCGGCACAATTTTACTTAATACAGTACACTCTTTTACTTAATACAGCACTTTTACCTAGTGCGGCACACTTTTACTTAAAACAGCACACTCTTTTACTTAATACAGTACTTTTACCTAGTGCAGCACTTTTACTTAATAGGGGAGGAGAAAACGGACACAATGAGGGAAAATTGACTAAAATTACAATTTTAACAAAGTTCCCCTTAATTCCCACACCTAATACCTATCTAAGTTGCCTTGTAATGGGCCTGAAAATCTATGCACACCAGTGAAATGCCTGCTCCGTGCCCCTGCGGTCTGTATTCTTCACCGCCCCGAAGTAGAGATACCCCAGTATTTAAAAGTAACTGCTGGTATTCCACTTCTTTTGAGCGGCTTGCTGAGCTGTTCTTCTGCAGGCAGAGCATGGAGGTGAGGCGGCAGAGAGAGAGAGAGAATGGCTTCCTGAGAAGCTATCTTTATACCCCTTTTGGAGCCGAAATCTTCGCGCCCAAATCCGGATGTATCTGGGCAATACAAAAGGGAATCGATCTGTCCCCATTCACTGTGATGGGTTTTTGAATGTATCCCCATTCACTGGTTTGAATAAAGCTGTCTCAGTTTGAAAAAAACATGTCTGTTTCCTTAAGTGCTGAGTAAACAGCCCTTGGATGTTAGTGTAAACAAATCCAATTGTCCTGCAGTCATGCCCAACCACAATTGATTGGCAGTCTCAAGTACTTAATCTCTTAAATCAACATTGTAGAGCGTTCGGGTAAACAAGGTTCTTTGTTCATGTTGACAGTCTCAAGTACTTAATCTCTTGAGTCAACATTGTAGCTTTGTGCATGTAAACAGAGTTCTTTGATTGACAGTTTGAATACCTCATTACTTCAGAGGCTGGGTTTTTTAAAAAATCCTTTGTCAGCCATCTTTGATTATCCTTTCCACATGCACACAGGCTGTGTTGTGTCTTTTGCCATGAGGCCGGACAGCCATCTTTGATTTTCCTTTTCACATACACACAGGCTGCCCTTTTCTTCTGCCACGAGGTCAGACGGCCATTTTGATGCCCTCGGATTTTTAAAGGTATATTCTACCCATGTTTTCTTTAATAAAAATTTAATCTTCGGGGCTGTAGAGATTTTCAAAATTCTTGCGAAACCCTACACACCCAAACACATTGCACCAAACTCACTGGCACACACAACACCCAAACACATTGCACCACATTTACTGATACACTTCACCCAAACACATTGCCCCACACTCACTGAGACACACAACACCCAAACACATTGCACCACACTCACTGCCACACACAACACCCAAACATATTGCACGGCACTCACTGCCACAAACAACACCAAAACACATTGCATCACATTTACTGATACACACAACACCCAAACACATTGCACCACACTCACTGAGACACACCACACCCAAACACATTGCACCGCACTCAATGACACACACATCTCCCAAACACATTGCACCACACTCACTGACAAACACTTCACCCATAGACATTACACAACACTCATGACACACACAACACCCAAACATATTGCACCAAACTCACTGACACACATCATCCCAACACAATTCACCACACTCACTGACATACTACACCCAAACACATTGCACCACACTCACTGACACACATCACCAAAACACATTGCACCACACTCATTGACAAACAAGAACCAAACACATTGCACCACACTCACTGACACATACATCACCCAAACGCATTGCACCACACTCACTGTCACACACATCAACCAAACACATTTCACCACACTCACTGTCCCACACAACACCGAAACACATTGCACCACAGTCACTGACACACACATCTCCAAAACACATTGCTTCACACTCACTGACACACACATCACCCAAACACATTGCACCACAATCACTGACACACACATCTCCAAAAGACATTGCATCACTCTCACTGACACACACATCACCCAAACACATTGCACCACACTCACTGATACCCACATCACCCAAGCACATTGCATCACACTCACTGACACACACAACACTGTAGGGGGTTTCTCTTGCTCGTTCTGGTCTCCTACCAGGCTTCGTGCAATAATTACCCTTGAGTGGTTCGACCCACTCTTCCCTACGGTTCTAGACCTTGGACTTAGGTGCAGGGAACTGTAGTGCAGAGAGAAACTCAATAGACCAGGTCGAATAGCACGAAATGGAGGCTTTTATTATAACAGTTTGCAGCATTATAAAATACATGTCATAAACACAGATTAAAATAACTACAAGCATGCACATATCTATAAACTTAACTCTATGGAAATGGGGAACACACAGCACATCGTAAAAGGGGGAACACATTACGATTACCCTTAACCCCCTCCCCTAGACCTAAACTAAGTTTCGACTTGAGGAACTCGGGATCATGCTCACCACTTTCAGATTCGCAAAAAAGGGGTTCGCAGCCTTTTGGCACAGCTTTCCGTCGTCACGTGGATTTGGAAACTTCTGGCGCAGTTTGTTTTTCTTATGCAATGGAGCAGCAGATACAGTCTTGATGAGCGCTCGTCATGGATGAATCCGTTACCGACGTGACTTTAAGAACTGGATGCCCATGGAAGACTCTGTCACCGATGTGATGTTGTAGAACTGCACATGGGAAGTTCCTGGTCGAATGGGATGTTGAGGCACTGGAGTGCTAGGCCCGGAGTGTCCTTTTCTCCGGCCTGGATCGTCGTTTTCCCGAGGGTGTCTTCTCCTTCGGTCTGGGTCGTCGATGATCTCCCGACAAAAGTACCCGGGCCACCCTCGTCGTCTTCCCGTCGTGGCCGGGCCTTGCCTGGCCGAGCTGGCTTCCGAGCCGAAGTCTTCTCGTCGTCTTCCGTTCCGCACCGAAGTTACGAATCGTACTGAAGAAATGAATTGTGAATCGTAGCGGTCGAGGTGAAGCGAAGCGTAATCGTAGTCGTAATCCTCATCCGTACTGATGGACTTTTCAAATCCATAGTTATACCCTTTTAGGACAGTCTTATCTCCCGCCAAATCATAGTCCTGTCTTTGTAATATTTTTGGCGGGCAGAAATCTCTGCAGGGGCGCTTTGTCTTGTAACGGGAGCCGGTGATAGCTTAACTGGCCTTCCTGGGCCGATAATGTCTTTTACTTTGTCACCATAACGCGGTTCGTATATTGATCGGTCTGGATATTGCCCTTGATGGCTGTCAAACGGTTTTCCTTTGCACAGTAAATGGGTTTAAGTGTTCGTTCAATTGTCCGCCCATTTCTTGATGGGCCTCATCCTGTAACACAAGACTGTCCTGTACTTAGAATCTAATTAGTATGTATGCTCAGTTCCCTGAGTTTCGTTTTCCCGATACTGACTTTCGCGGGCTTATTGTCCTCAATCTACAAGCCTGTCTGGCTTGCAGTAACAGAAATCAAATGGTCCCCGAAACTGATCACGGGGTCCGGTGGCCATTTTGTATGCCCCTTTTATCAAGGTTTTGCTGTACAAACTTCTTTTGGTCAATAAAACTGTCTTATTAACCCTATCTTCTTGCGTGATTCTTGCCGAAAATTTCGAATCTTACAACACCCAAACACATTGCTCCACTTTCACTGATACACTTCACCCAAAAAAATTGCTCCACACTCACTGACACACTCTCCATCCAAATACATTGCACCACACTCACTGACACACTTCACACAAACACATTTTAACTACACAGACTGTCTCACACATCACCGAAAGATTTTGCATCACACTCACTGACACAGACATCACCCAAACACATTGCACCACAGTCACTGACAAATTTCACACAAAACATTGCACCACATTCACTGACACACACACCACCCAACGACATTACACCAAACTCACTGACACACACATGAACCAAACACATTGCAGCAACCTTACTGACACACACATCAAAAAAACACTTTGCACCACACTCACTGACGCACACATCACCCAAACAGATTGCACCACTCTCACTAGCACACACAACACCCAAAGACATTGCACCACACTCACTGACACAGACATCAGCCAGACACTTTGCACCACACTCACTGCAACACACAACACCCACTGCCACACACAACACCCTAACACATTGCACCACACTCACTGACACACTTCACCCAAATGCATTGCACCACACTCACTGACACACTCTTCACCCAAACACATTGCACCACACTCACTGAGACACACTTCACCCAAACACATTGCACCACACTCACTGAAACACTCTTCACCCAAACACATTGCACCACACTCACTGACACACTTCACCCAAACACATTGCACCACACTCACTGACACACTATTCACCCAAACATATTGCACCACACACACTGACACACTTCACCCAAACACATGGCACCACACTCACTGACACACACATCACTCAAACACATTGCACCAGACTCACTGACACACACATCACCCAAAATATTTGCACCAAACTCACTGACACAGTTCACCCAAACACATTGCACCACACTCACTGACACACTTCACCCAAACACATTGCACCACACTCACTGACACACTTCACCCAAACACATTGCACCACACTCACTGACACACACAACACACAAACACATTACGCCCCACTCACTGACATAAACATCACCCAATCACATTGCACCACACTCACTGACACATTCCTCCCAAACACATTGCACCACACTCACTGGCACACACAACACCCAAACACACTTTAACTACACAGACTGTCTCACACATCACCGAAACACATCTCCCAAACACATTGCACCACACACACTGACACACTTTACCGAAACACATTGCACCACACTCACTAACACACTCTTCATCAAACACATTGCACCACACTCACTGACACACTCTTCACCCAAACACATTGCACCATTCTCACTGACACACTCTTCACCCAAACACATTGCACCATACTCACTGACACACTCTTCACCCAAACACTTTGCACCACACTCACTGACACACTCTTCACCCAAACACATTGCACCATACTCACTGACACACTCTTCACCCAAACGCATTGCACCACACTCACTGACACACTCTTCAACCAAACACATTGCACCACAATCAATGTCACAGAAAGCAACCTAACACATTGCACCACACTCTTTGACACACTCTTCACCCAAACACATTGCACCACACTCTCTGACACACTCTTCACCCAAACACATTGCACCACACTCTCTGACACACTCTTCACCCAAACACATTGCACCACTCTCACTGACACACTAATCATCCAAACACATTGCACCACACTCACTGACACACTATTCACCCAAACATATTGCACCACACACACTGACACACTTCGCCCAAACACATTGCACCACACTCACTGACACACATCACCCAAACACATTGCACCACACTCACTGACAGACTTCACCCAAACACATTGCACCACACTCACTGACACACTCTTCACCCAAACTCATTGCACCATACTCACTGACACACTCTTCACCCAAACGCATTGCACCACACTCACTGACACACTCTTCACCCAAACACATTGCACCACACTCACTGTCACAGAAAGCAACCTAACACATTGCACCACACTCTCTGACACACTCTTCACCCAAACACATTGCACCACACTCTCTGACACACTCTTCACCGAAACACATTGCACCACACTCTCTGACACACTCTTCACCCAAACACATTGCACCACTCTCACTGACACACTAATCATCCAAACACATTGCACCACACTCACTGACACACTATTCACCCAAACATATTGCACCACACACACTGACACACTTCAACCAAACACATTGCACCACACTCACTGACACACTTTACCCAAACACATTGCACCACACTCACTGACACACTTCACCCAAACACATTGCACCACACTCACTGACACACATCACCCAAACACATTGCACCACACTCACTGACACACTTCACCCAAACACATTGCACCACACTCACTGACACACTTCACCCAAACAGATTGCACCACACTCACTGACACACTTCACCCAAACACATTGCACCACACTCACTGACACACTTCACCCAAACACATTGCACCACACTCACTGACACACATCACCCAAACACATTGCACCACACTCACTGACAGACTTCACCCAAACACATTGCACCACACTCACTGACACACTTCACCCCAACACATTGCACCACACTCACTGACACACTTCACCCAAAATCATTGCACCACACTCACTGACTGATTTCACCCAATCACATTGCACCACAGTCATTGACATACTTCACCCAAACACATTGCACCACCCTCACTGACTCACTTCACCCAATCACATTGCACCACACTCACTGACATACTTCACCCAAACATATTGCACCACACTCACTGACAAACTTCACCCAAACACATTGCACCACACTCACTGACACACTTCACCCAAACACATTGCACCACAATCACTGACACACACATCACCCAAACAGATTGCACCACTCTCACTAGCACACACAACACCCAAAGACATTGCACCACACTCACTGACACAGACATCAGCCAGACACTTTGCACCACACTCACTGCAACACACAACACCCACTGCCACACACAACACCCTAACACATTGCACCACACTCACTGACACACTTCACCCAAATGCATTGCACCACACTCACTGACACACTCTTCACCCAAACACATTGCACCACACTCACTGAGACACACTTCACCCAAACACATTGCACCACACTCACTGAAACACTCTTCATCCAAACACATTGCACCACACTCACTGACACACTTCACCCAAACACATTGCACCACAATCACTGACATACTTCACCGAAACACATAGCACCACACTCTCTGACACCCCTCACCCAAACACATTGCACCACACTCACTGACACACTTCACCCAAACGCATTGCACCACACTGACTGACACACGTCACACGAACACATTGCACCACTCTCACTGACACACTTCCCCCAAACACATTGCACCACATTCACTGACAAGCTTCACCCGACACATTGCACCACACTCACTGACACACTTCACCCAAACACATTGTACCACAATCACTGACAGACACATCACCCAAACACATTGCACCACACTCACTGACACAATCTTCACCCAAACACATGGCACCACACTCACTGACACACACATCACTCAAACATTTTGCAGCACACTCACTGACACACACATCACCCAAAATGTTTGCACCAAACTCACTGACAGAGTTCACCCAAACACATTGCACCACACTCACGGACACACTTCACCCAAACACATTGCACCACACTCACTGACACACATCACCCAAACACATTGCACCACACTCACTGACACACTTCACCCAAACACATTGCACCACACTCACTGACACACTTCACCCAAACACATTGCACCACACTCACTGACACACTTCACCCAAACACATTGCACCACACTCATTGACACACTTCACCCAAACACATTGCACCACACTCACTGACACACACAACACCCAAACACATTTTAACTACACAGACTGTCTCACACATCACTGAAACACATCTCCCAAACACATTGCACCGTACACACTGACATACACATGACCCAAAAACATTGCAGCATAATCACTGACACACACGTCAAACAACACTTTGCACCACACTCACTGACACATACATCATCCAAACACATTGCACCAGACTCAGTGACACACTTTACCCAAACACATTGCACCACACTCACTGATAAACACAACACCCTAACACATTGCACCACACTCACTGACACACACATCACCCAAGCACATTGCACCAAACTCACAGACACACTTTACCCAAAGACATTGCACCACACTCACTGACACACTCTTCACCCAAACACATTGCACCACACTCTCTGACACACTCTTCACCCAAACACATTGCACCAAACTCTCTGACACACTCTTCACCCAAACACATTGCACCACACTCACAGACACACTCTTCACCCAAACACATTGCACCACACTGACTGACACACTCTTCACCCAAACACATTGCACCACACTCACTGACACACTCTTCACCCAAACACATTGCACCACACTCTCTGACACACTCTTCACCCAAACACATTGCACCACACTCACTGACACACTAATCATCCAAACACATGTCACCACACTCACTGACACACACATCACCCAAACACATTGCACCACACTCACTGACACACTTTACCCAAACACATTGCACCACACTCACTGACACACTCTTCACCCAAACACATTGCACCACACTCTCTGACACACTCTTCACCCAAACACATTGCACCACACTCTCTGACACACTCTTCACCCAAACACATTGCACCACACTCACTGACACACTAATCATCCAAACACATTGCACCACATTCGCTGACACACTTCACCCAACACATTGCACCACACTCACTGACACACTATTCACCCAAACATATTGCACCACACACACTGACACACTTCACCCAAACACATTGCACCACTCACTGACACACTTCACCCAAACACATGGCACCACACTCACTGACACACACATCACTCAAACACATTGCACCACACTCACTGACACACACATCACCCAAAATGTTTGCACCAAACTCACTGACACAATTCACCCAAACACATTGCACCACACTCACTGACACACTTCACCCAAAAACATTGCACCACACTCACTGACACACATCACCCAAATACATTGCACCACACTCACTGACACACTTCACCCAAACACATTGCACCACACTCACGGACACACATCACCCAAACACATTGCACCACACTCACTGACAAACTTCACCCAAAATCATTGCACCACACTCACTGACACACATCACCCAAACACATTGCACCACACTCACTGACACACTTCACACAAACACATTGCACCAGACTGACTGACACACTCTTCACCCAAACACATTGCACCACACTCACTGACACACTCTTCACCCAAACACATTGCACCACACTCTCTGACACACTCTTCACCCAAACACATTGCACCACACTCACTGACACACTAATCATCCAACACATGGCACCACACTCACTGACACACACATCACCCAAACACATTGCACCACACTCACTGACACACTTTACCCAAACACATTGCACCACACTCACTGACACACTCTTCACCCAAACACATTGCACCACACACTCTGACACACTCTTCACCCAAACACATTGCACTACACTCTCTGACACACTCTTCACCCAAACACATTGCACCACACTCACTGACACACTTCACCCAAACACATTGCACCACACTCACTGACACACATCACCCAAACACATTGCACCACACTCACTAACACACTTCACCCAAACACATTGCACCACACTCACTGACACACTTCACCCAAACACATTGCACCACACTCACTGACACACTTCACCCAAAATCATTGCACCACACTCACTGACACACATCACCCAAACACATTGCACCACCCTCACTGACACACTTCACCCAAACACATTGCTCCACACTCACTGACACACATCACCCAAACACATTGCACCAAAACCACTGACATACTTCACCCAAACACATTGCACCACACTCACTGACACACTTCACCCAATCACATTGCACCACACTGACTGACACACTTCACCCAAACACATTGCAACACTCTCACTGACACAATTCACCCAAACGCTTTGCACCACACTCACTGACACACTTCACCAAAAAACATGGCACCACACTCACTGACACACTTCACACAAACACATTGCACCAGACTGACTGACACACTCTTCACCCAAACACATTGCACCACACTCACTGACACACTCTTCACCCAAACACATTGCACCACACTCTCTGACACACTCTTCACCCAAACACATTGCACCACACTCTCTGACACACTCTTCACCCAAACACATTGCACCACACTCTCTGACACACTCTTCACCCAAACACATTGCACCACACTCATAGACACACTCTTCACCCAAACACATTGCACCACACTGACTGACACACTCTTCACCCAAACACATTGCACCACACTCACTGACACACTCTTCACCCAAAAACATTGCACCGCACTCTCTGACACACTCTTCACCCAAACACATTGCACCACACTCACTGACACACTAATCATCCAAACACATGGCACCACACTCACTGACACACACATCACCCAAACACATTGCACCACACTCACTGACACACTTTACCCAAACACATTGCACCACACTCACTGACACACTCTTCACCCAAACACATTGCACCACACTCTCTGACACACTCTTCACCCAAACACATTGCACCACACTCTCTGACACACTCTTCACCCAAACACATTGCACCACACTCACTGACACACTAATCATCCAAACACATTGCACCACATTCGCTGACACACTTCACCCAACACATTGCACCACACTCACTGACACACTATTCACCCAAACATATTGCACCACACACACTGACACACTTCACCCAAACACATTGCACCACTCACTGACACACTTCACCCAAACACATGGCACCACACTCACTGACACACACATCACTCAAACTCATTGCACCACACTCACTGACACACACATCACCCAAAATGTTTGCACCAAACTCACTGACACAATTCACCCAAACACATTGCACCACACTCACTGACACACTTCACCCAAAAACATTGCACCACACTCACTGACACACATCACCCAAACACATTGCACCACACTCACTGACACACTTCACCCAAACACATTGCACCACACTCACGGACACACATCACCCAAACACATTGCACCACACTCACTGACAAACTTCACCCAAAATCATTGCACCACACTCACTGACACACATCACCCAAACACATTGCACCACACTCACTGACACACTTCACACAAACACATTGCACCAGACTGACTGACACACTCTTCACCCAAACACATTGCACCACAATCACTGACACACTCTTCACCCAAACACATTGCACCACACTCTCTGACACACTCTTCACCCAAACACATTGCACCACACTCACTGACACACTAATCATCCAAACACATGGCACCACACTCACTGACACACACATCACCCAAACACATTGCACCACACTCACTGACACACTTTACCCAAACACATTGCACCACACTCACTGACACACTCTTCACCCAAACTCTTTGCACCACACTCTCTGACACACTCTTCACCCAAACACATTGCACCACACTCTCTGACACACTCTTCACCCAAACACTTTGCACCACACTCACTGACACACTTCACCCAAACACATTGCACCACACTCACTGACACACATCACCCAAACACATTGCACCACACTCACTAACACACTTCACCCAAACACATTGCACCACACTCACTGACACACGTCACCCAAACACATTGCACCACACTCACTGACACACTTCACCCAAACACATTGGCCTAGAAATTCAGTATAGCCACTTTTGGGGCGCTAAAGTCGGGCGGCCGCTAAAGTTTGCGCCCGGCGCAAAGTCGCGCCACCTTCGCCGATATTCAGTCGCATCGCCCCAAGAGGTTGCTGCTGCGCTAAATCAGGCGATGCACGACTATCTTTAGGCGCTAAGCCGGCGGAGCAGAGCGATACCCCCGAGGCCGGGCGCAGCGCCGGCGCAGCGAGTTGTTGATTGACGGCAGACACTCTGGCGCCGGTCAGCTCTTAAAGGGGGAGGGTGGATTTGTTTGCCTGCCTCGCCCTGCACACTGCAGCCCTCAACCTAGGCCTGACCACTTCAGCTTCATCTGCACAACGCCCAGGGCTATGGAGAAGGCCAGGGAGAGAGCACAGCGCTTCAGCGATGGTGACCTGAGGGTGCTGGTTGGCGGAGTGGAGCGCAGGCGCCATGTTCTGTTCCCAGAAGGTGGCAAGAGGCCGCTGCCCAGCGCCTACCGGAAAGCCTGGAGGGAGGTCTCAAACAGGGTCTCTTCCAACAGCGTGGTTGCCAGGACTCCTGTGCAATGCCGGAAGAAGTTCAACGACCTCACTCGGGTTGTCAGGGTGAGTACCCTTTCCAGTGTCCTCCTCATCCCTGCATGTGCACCTAACTTTATGGGCAAAGGGACCTGAAAGCCCTAATGGCCCGCCCTCATCCAGCAGCTATGGGACTGGCATAAAAATCACTTGCACATTCAGCACTTTACACACTGTACAAGCTATTCGACCATGGGAGGCATTGCAGAGACTATCAGGGCTTCACACTGTACAAGCTATTCGACCATGGGAGGCATTGCAGACAAGATCAGGGCTTCACACTGTACTTAGAGGCCGTCCTTTCTCTTGCAGGCCAAGGTGGCGCACAACCGGCGGAAACAAACTGAGACAGGGGGAGGCCGTCCTGACATCAAAGAGCTCTCCGACCTCGACCAGCGTGTGGAGCGCATTATGGCAGGCCGGCTGATTGGCCCCGTCGCCAGTGGAGATGCCGACCCTGTTCTGGGCACCAATGGTAAGGGCATCACCTTTTTGACCTCTCTCGTTCCACTTGCGCCTCAGACCAGCATCCTTGGCCACTGTCCAACCAATGCAGTGAATGGCAGCACTCATGCCTCCCTCGCTGCCGCCCTGTCCTCATTCTAAACCTACTCTTGTGCCTTCCTGCTTTCAGATGGTGAATCGCCAGGTGAGGAGGCGGTCCCTCAAGCTGCCACTGTCAGCCCTTCGGAAGATGAGGAGGAGGAAGAGGAAGCCGGCCCATCAGTGCCACCCTCAGCCGCGCCAGCCCATGGCGATGAAGGGGACACGTCTTCCCTGGAGGGGAGCCGGGGGGAAGGGTCTGAGGAGAGTGCAGCTCCGGGGCCCAGCGGCCTGCAGCAACGCGGGAGGGGTGGGGAAGCTCGGCAGACTTCTCCCCAGAGGGTGAGTGCGGCCTCCAGTCCTGCGTCGGTGAGCGCAGAGGAGGTGCGGCTCCTGGAGGAAATGGCCGTCCAGGCTGAGCGCAGGCACAATGTGCTCATGGCTGCAGTGGCAAGGATGCCTGACTCCATTGAGTCTTTGTCAAGGAGTGTGCAGCAATTTGGAGCAGCACAGGCCAGGAGTCTGGATCAATTCAGTGCAGCACAGGCCAGGAGTCTACAGGACTTCGCGGCAGCACAGGCGGCTTCGAGCCAAGTGCTCAGTCGTGCCGTCCATTCACTGGCTGTTGTCATGCGGACACTGACCAGGCCCACATGGGCACTAATTGCTGCCACCCTCGCTGGATCAGCCAGGCATCGCCAGGGCACTCGCCGCGCAGCAGGAGCCCAGCAGTCTGTTTTTCAGCTGTTTGCTGCGCATGCTGCAGTGCTGGCCCGTGCGAGTGCCACTGTATCAGGCGACCAGCGAGCACCTGCGATCTGTCAGGTTGGCACCATTCCTGCAGCCGACACTGCCACTCTGCCATTGCAGCTGCCACGAGCCGCTGGACAGACTGCTGCCGCCCAGGCAGAGTTGCAGCAGTCAGCAGCCGGCCCCTCGAGGGCCAGAGCTGGTGCAGGCCGAACCCCAAGGGCATCTGCCGTCTCGCCATCTGACCCTCAGCAGCCTTCCCCCAGCCTTGCTGCAGCCACTGGGCTCCCATTGAGGAGGAGCTGCAGGGCGGGCAGGAGCCAGGCAAGGATGCGAAAGGCATCGCCCTCGCAGGGCAAAAAGTAGAAGGTCTGCACAAATGGTTTGTGGTTTTTGTAAGGCCGAGACTGGTGTCTTTCTTTGTTTTTGTAAGGCCGAGACTGGTGTCTTTCTTTGTTTTTGTAAGGCCGAGACTGGTGTCTTTCTTTGTTTTTGTAAGGCCGAGACTGGTGTCTTTTTTATTTTTTGTAAGGCCGAGACTGTTAGTTTTGTGTTTTTGGAGGGGGCTTCTCCACATGAGGTTGCAATGTGGGAAGGGCAGAGGTTTGCAATAAATTAATGTTCTTAAATTGCACTGTGCATGGTTTTTTTGTCAAGTCCTGGTTGCCCTGCTCGGCTGAGGGCTTGTGGAGCGGTTACATTCATCTGCTGACATTGGCACAAGCAATTCCCTGAGAGGGGGCCTAGAACCGACGTTCAATAAGCCGGCGACGGGCGGCCCTTGCACTTTCTGCCTCCCTCCTGTGCTGGTCCTCCTCCTCCTCCTCCTCCTCCTCCTCCTCAGGTGGTCCTCCAATCTCTGGTGGCAGTGGCTGAGTCCTGCGGATAGTCAGGTTGTGCAGCATGCAGCAAACGACCACGAAATGGGAGACTCGCTCCGGCAAATATTGTAGGGCTCCGCCGGAACGATCCAGACACTGCTCGTCAGACATGTTGAGATAGGAGAACTGCTGGCGGTATACCCTGGGTGGGTAAGGCCTCCTTTCCCGACGCCTGTTGCCCCCTCTCCGCCTAGCCAGGGCTGCCACTCCCTCACGGCGTCTGTGAGCCCTTTGGATGCAATGGAGAAAGCCAGCGTTTGCACCCATTGCAGCCCCCATAATATGTTAGCAAACAATGATATGTTAATGAAGGCAAAGCAAGTGGAAAGCTGTGGCCTGAAGCCACAAGTACCTGTCCGAGTGTTGAGCCAAAGCAGAAAGCTCTCCACCTTGGTCTCTCTGCAAAGATCCGTCTCTCAAGAAGGAGTGCTGCGAAATGGCAGCCTTTTATAGTGCAGGAGGAGTGCCCTTTAATTTGCGCCCCCCGCGCCCCGCATCGACTCAGCGCCGTTCCACTCTAGCAGTCGTTAGGGGCGCCAGGCGCACAATGGGGCGTTGCGACTGAATTTCCGGTTTGGGGCGCACAAAGGGCGTTGAACGAGGAAATGACGTCAGGATCTGCGCGCACAGCTGAGCGCGCGCAAAGACTATGCATAGCCGCTAAATCGTGAGTGAAGTTGGGGAGAGGTGCAGATCGCGCTGCGCCCGGCCGCTAGCCGCCTAGCGCCCGACATCTACTCCTCCTAAGGCGCTACCGGCTGGCGCAACCAACTGAATTTCTAGGCCATTGTACCACAATCACTGACAGACACATCACCCAAACACATTGTACCACACTCACTGACACACTCATCACCCAGACACATTGCACCACACTCACTGACACACTTTACCCAAACACATTGCACCACACTCACTGGCAAACAAATCACCCAAACACATTGCACCACACTCACTGACACACACTTCAACCAAACACATTGCACCACACTCACTTTCACACTTCACCCAAACATATTTCACCACACTCACTGACACACACAACACCCAAACACATTTTAACTACACAGACTCTCTCACACATCACCGAAAGATTTTGCATCACAATCACTGACACAGAGAAAACCCAAACACATTGCACCACAGTCACTGATACACACATCACCCAAACACATTGCACCACTCTCTCTGACACACTCATCACCCAAACACATTGCACCACACTCACTGACACACTTATCACTTAAACTCATTGCCCCACACTCTCTGACACACTTCACCCAAATACATTGCCCCACACTCATTGTCAACCCTCACACAAACACATTGCACCACACTCACTGACACATACTGCACCCAAACACATTTTAACTACACAGACTGTCTCACACATCACCGAAAGATTTTGCATCACACTCATTTACACAGACATCACCCAAACACATTGCACCACAGTCACTGACACATTTCACACAAAAACATTGCACCACACTCACTGACAAACAAATCAACCAAACACATTGCACCGCACTCACTTACACACACTTCAACCAAACACATTGCACCACACTCACTTTCACACTTCACCCACACATATTGCACCACACTCGCTGACACACACAACACCCAAACACATTTTAACTACACAGACTCTCTCACACATCACCGAAAGATTTTGCATCACAATCACTGACACAGAGAAAACCCAAACACATTGCACCACAAACACTGATACACACATCACCCAAACACATTGCACCACTTACACTGATACACTTCACACATTGCACCACACTCACTGACACACCGATCACCCAAACACATTGCACCACACTCACTGACACACTTCACCCAAACACATTGCACCACACTCACTGACACTCACTTCAACCAAACACATTGCAGCACACTCACTGAGACACAATTCACCCAAACACATTGCACCATACTCACAGACACACTCATCACCCAAACACATTGCACCACATTCACTGACACACTTCACCCAAATACATTGCACCACACTCACTGACACACTTCACCCAAACACATTGCACCACACTCACTGACACTCACTTCAACCAAACACATTGCAGCACACTCACTTACACACTTCACCCAAACATATTGCACCACACTCACTGACACACACAACACACAAACACATTTTAACTACACACACATCACCGAAAGATTTTGCATCACACTCACCGACACAGAGAAAACCCAAACACATTGCACCACAGTCACTGATACACACATCACCCAAACACATTGCACCACTCTCTCTGACACACTCATCACCCAAACACATTGCACCACACTCACTGACTCACTTCACCCAAACACATTGCACCACACTCACTGACAAGCACATCACCCATAAACAATGCACCACACTCATGACACACACATGACCCAAAAACATAGCAGGATACTCCCTGACACAAACATCACCCAGACACATTGAACCACTTTCACTGACACGCTTCACACAAACACATTGCACCACACTCACTGACACACTCATCACCCAAAAACATTGCCCCACAGTCTCTGACACACTTCACCCAAACACATTGCCCCACACTCACTGACAACCCTCACACAAACACATTGCACCACACTCACTGACGATCTTCACCCAAACACATTTTAACTACACAACTGTCTCACACATCACCAAAAGATTTTGCTTCACACTCTCTGACACAGACATCACCCAAACACATTGCACCACAGTCACTGACACATTTCACACAAAAACATTGCACCACATTCACTGACACTCACATCACCCAAATACATTGCACCAAACTTACTGACACACACACACAAACACATTGCACCACATTCACTGACACACTTCACCCAAACACATTGCACCACACTCACTGACACACTTCACCCAAACACATTGCACCACACTCACTGACACACTTCACCCAAACACATTGCACCACACTCACTGACTCACTTCACCCAAAATCATTGCACCACACCCTCTGACACACATCACCCAAAAACATTGCACCACCCTCACTGACTCACTTCACCCAATCACATTGCACCACACTCACTGACATACTTCACCCAAACACATTCCACCACACTCACTGACACACTTCACTCAAACACATTGCACCACTCTCACTGACACACTTCAACCAATCACATTTCACCACACTGACTGACACACTTCACCCAAACACATTGCACCACTCTCACTGACACACTTCACCCAAACGCATTGCACCACACTTACTTACACACTTCACCCAAACACATTGCACCACTCTCACTGACACACTTCACCCAAACACATTGCACCACACTCACTGACACACTTCACCCAAACACATGGCACCACACTCACTGACACACTTCACCCAAACGCATTGCACCACACTCACTGACACACTTCACCCAAACACATTGCACCACACTCACTGACACACTCATCACCCAGACACATTGCACCACACTCACTGACACACACTTCAACCAAACACATTGCACCACACTCACTTATACACACTTCAACCAAACACATTGCACCACACTCACTTTCACACTTCACCAAAACATATTGCACCACACTCACTGACACACACAACACCCAAACACATTTTAACTACACAGACTCTCTCACACATCACCGAAAGATTTTGCATCACAATCACAACACACAGAAAACCCAAACACATTGCACCACTTACACTGACACACTTCACACATTGCACCAAACCCACTGACACACACTTCACCAAAACACATTGCACTACACTCACTGACACACTTCACCCTAACACATTGCACCACACTCACTGACACTCACTTCAACCAAACACATTGCACCACACTCATTGTCACTCACTTCAACCAAACACATTGCACCACACTCACTGACACTCACTTCAACCAAACACATTGCACCACACTCACTGAGACACAATTCACCCAAACACATTGCACCACACTCACTGACACACTCGTCACCCAAACACATTGCACCAAACTCACTGACACACTTCAACCAAACACATTGCAGCACACTTACTTACACACTTCACCCAACCATATTGCACCACACTCACTGACAAACACAACACACAAACACATTTTAACTGCACACACATCACCTAAAGATTTTGCATCACACTCACTGACACAGAGAAAACCCAAACACATTGCACCACACTCACTGAGACACAATTCACCCAAACACATTGCACCACTCTCTCTGACACACTCATCACCCAAACACATTGCACCACACTCACTGACACACTTCACCCAAACACATTGCACCACACTCACTGACAAACACATCACCCATAAACAATGCACCACACTCATGACACACACATGACCCAAAAATATAGCAGCATACTCACTGACACAGACATCACCCAGACACATTGAACCACTTTCACTGACACACTTCACCCAAACACATTGCACCACACTCACTGACACACTCATCACCCAAAAACATTGCCCCACACTCTCTGACACACTTCACCCAAACACATTGCACCACACTCACTGACAACCCTCACACAAACACATTGCACCACACTCACTGACAAACTTCACCCAAACACATTTTAACTACACAGACTGTCTCACACATCACCGAAAGATTTTGCATCACACTCACTGACACAGACATCACCCAAATACATTGCACCAGTCACTGACACATTTCACACAAAAACATTGCACCACATTCACTGACACACACATCACCCAAATACATTGCACCAAACTTACTGACAAACACATCAAAAAAACACTTTGCGCCACACTCACTGACACACACATCACCCAAACAGATTGCACCACTCTCACTAGCACACACAGCACCCAAAGACATTGCACCACACTCACTGACACAGACATCAGCCAGACACTTTGCAACACACTGACTGACACACACAACACCCACTGCCACACACAACACCCTAACACATTGCACCACACTCACTGACACACTTCACCCAAATGCATTGCACCACACTCACTGACACACTCATCAGCCAAACTCATTGCACCACACTCACTGACACACTTCACCCAAACACATTGCACCACACTCACTTACACACTTCACCCAAACACATTGCACCACACTCACTGACACTCACTTCAACCAAACACATTGCACCACACTCACTTACACACTTCACCCAAACACATTGCACCTCACTCACTGACACACTTCACCCAAAAAAATGCATCACACTCACTGACACAGACATCACCCAAACACATTGCACCACAGTCACTGACACATTTCACACAAAAACATTGCACCACACTCACTGACTTACACATCACCCAAACACATTGCCCCACACTCTCTGAAACACTTCACCCAAACACATTGCCCCACACTCACTGACAACCCTCACACAAACACATTGCACCACAGTCACTGACAAACTCTTCACCCAAATACATTGCACCACACTCACTGACACACTTCGCCCAAACACATTGCACCACACTCACTGACACACTTCACACAAACACATTGCACCACACACACTGACACACTCTTCACCCAAACACATTGCACCACACTCACTGACACACTTCACCCAAACACATTGCACCACACTCACTGACACACTTCACCCAAACACATTGCACCACACTCACCGACACACTCATCACCCAAAAACATTGCCCCACACTCTCTGACACAGACACTGATATCATCCAAGCACATTGCACCACATTTACTGACACACATAACCCCCAAGCACATTGCACCACACTCTCTGACACTGAAGTCATCCAAGCACATTGCACCACACTCACTGACACACACATCACCCAGACACATTGCATCACACTCACTGACAATCACATCACACAAACACATTGCACCACAGTCAATGACACACACAACACCCAAACACATTGCACCACACTCACTGACACACTTCACCCAATCACATTGCACCACACTCACTGACACACATCACCCAAACACATTGCACCACAGTCACTGACACACATCACCCAAACACATTGCACCACACTCACTGACACACTTCACCCAAACACATTGCACCACACTCACTGACACACACATCACCCAGACACATTGCATCACACTCACGGACACACACATCACACAAACACATTGCACCACAGTCAATGACACACACAACACCCAAACACATTGCACCACACTCACTGACACACTTCACCCAATCACATTGCACCACACTCACTGACACACTTCACCAAAACACATTGCACCACAATCACTGACACACTTCACCCTAACGCATTGCACCACGTTCACTGACACACTTCACCCAAATACATGGCACCACACTCACTGACACACTTCACCAAAACACATTGCATCACACTCACTGACACACATCACCCAAACACATTGCACCGCACTCACTGACACACTTCACCCAAACACATTGCACCACACTCACTGACACACTTCACCCAAACACATTGCACCACAATCACTGACACACTTCACCCTAACGCATTGCACCACGTTCACTGACACACTTCACCCAAATACATGGCACCACACTCACTGACACACTTCACCGAAACGCATTGCACCACACTGACTGACACACTTCACCTGAACACATTGCACCACACACAGTGACACACTCTTCACCCAAACACATTGCACCACACTCACTGAGACACACTTCACCCAAACAGATTGCACCACACTCACTGACACACTCATCAGCCAAACACATTGCACGACACTCACTGACACACTTCACCCAAACACATTTCACCACACTCACTTACACACTTCTTCCAAACACATTGCCCCACACTCACTGACAACCCTCACACAAACACATTGCACCACACTCACTGACACATACTGCACCCAAACACATTTTAACGACACAGACTGTCTCACACATCACCGAAAGATATTGCACCACAGTCACTGACACATTTCACACAAAAACATTGCACCACACTCACTGACTTACACATCACCCAAAAACATTGCACCACATTCACTGACACACACATCACCCAAACACATTGCACCACACTCACTGACACACACATGACCCAAACACATTGCACCACACTCACTGACACACTTCACCCAAACGCATTGCACCACACTCACTGACACTCTTCACCCATACACATTGCACCACACTCACTGACACACTTCACCCAAACACATTGCACCACACTCACTGACACACTTCACCCAAACACATTGCACCACACTCACTGACACACTTCACCCAAACACATTGCACCACAGTCACTGACACACTCTTCACCCAAATACATTGCACCACACTCACTGACACACTTCACCCAAACACATTGCACCACACTCACTGACACACTTCACCCAAACACATTGCACCACACTCACTGACACACTTCGCCCAAACACATTGCACCACACTCACTGACACGCATCACCCAAACACATTGCACCACACTCACTGACACAATCTTCACCCAAAAACATTGCACCACGCTCACTGACACCCTTCACCCAAACACATTGCACCACACTCACTGACACACTTCAGCCAAACACATCGCAACACACTCACTGACACACTTCACCCAAACACATTGCACCACACTCACTGACACACACAACACTCAAAAATATTGCAACACTCTCACTGACACAATCTTCACCCAAACACATTGCACCACACTCACTGACACGCTTCACACAAACACATTGCACCACATTCGCTGGCACACTTCACCCAAACACATTGCACCACATTCACTGACACACTTCACCCAAACTCATTGCACCACATTCACTGAGACACTTCACCCAAACACATTGCCCCACACTCACTGACAACTCTCACACAAACACATTGCACCACACTCACTGACACATACTGCACCCAAACACATTTTAACTACACAGACTGTCTCACACATCACCGAAAGATTTTGCATCACACTCACTGACACAGAAATCACCCAAACACATTGCACCACACTCACTGACACACTTCACCCAAACGCATTGCACCACACTCACTGACACTCTTCACCCATACACATTGCACCACACTCACTGACACACTTCACCCAAACACATTGCACCACACTCACTGACACACACAACACTCAAAAATATTGCAACACTCTCACTGACACAATCTTCACCCAAACACATTGCACCACACTCACTGACACGCTTCACACAAACACATTGCACCACATTCGCTGGCACACTTCACCCAAACACATTGCACCACATTCACTGACACACTTCACCCAAACTCATTGCACCACATTCACTGAGACACTTCACCCAAACACATTGCCCCACACTCACTGACAACTCTCACACAAACACATTGCACCACACTCACTGACACATACTGCACCCAAACACATTTTAACTACACAGACTGTCTCACACATCACCGAAAGATTTTGCATCACACTCACTGACACAGAAATCACCCAAACACATTGCACCACAGTCACTGACACATTTCACACAAAAACATTGCACCACACTCACTGAGTTACACATCACCCAAACATATTGCACCACCTTCACTGAAACACACATCACCCAAACACATTGCACCACACGCACTGACACACTTCACCCAAACACATTGCACCACACTCTCTGACACACTCTTCACCCAAACACATTGCACCACACTCACGGACACACTTCACCCAAACACATTGCACCACACACACTGACACACTTCACCCAAATGCATTGCACCACACTCACTGACACACTTCACCCAAACACATTGCACCACAGTCACTGACACACTCTTCACCCAAATAGATTGCACCACACTCATTGACACACTTCACCCAAACACATTGCACCACACTCACTGACACACTTCACCCAAACACATTGCACCACACTCACTGACACACTCTTCACCCAAACACATTGCATCACACTCACTGACACACTCTTCACCCAAACACATGGCACCACACTCACTGACACACTTCACCCAAACACATTGCACCACACTCACTTTCACAGTTCAACCAAACACATTGCACCACAATCACTGACACACTTCACCCAAACACATTGCACCACACTCACTGACACACTTCATCCAAACACATTGCACCACACTCACTGACACACTTCACCCAAACGCATTGCACCACACTCACTGAAACACAACAAGAAAACACATTGCACCACACTCACTGACACACTTCACCGAAACACATTGCACCACACTCACTGACACAGCTCTTATGTTCATTAATAAATAGACATTCTTATTATGAACTCAGCTAGCTTTTGCTAGACACTTTTAATGAGCACATGTGGACGGTACAGTATCTGTAGACGCTTCCATCTTGACTGCTGCCTTGTGGGTAGCCTAGTGCCTCATGGGTAATGTCGTCTTAATATACTTATAGCTGTATAGTGTAGTCTTACACATACAGCTATATACAGCTCTACGGCTCCACCTAGTGTCCACTATAGAATGACTTGTTATTGATCATTACATCCCCCTTTCTTTGAGTTTTAACAAAATCAATATCAATCAACTTTCAAGAAAACAATAAAGATAATATCAGTAACACTTTTGTTAGTGCTCTATAAACATAAACATTTTCAAAACGGTCAACACATTTTCAAAGCTTTACATTGTACTCAAAGATTAAGTCTATCAGGCTTTTTTACTTCACGTGTGGATCTTCTCAACACGGGTAAGTCTGATGTGTCTTCATGAGATTGTTCTGGCGGTGAATGACAAGATGCAGTTGCGGCATTGTCATCAATCTGCTCTTGAATAGTCTCTTGTGTTTTTAGGAGGTAACGGCGGTTCCCCCTGAGAATCTGTCCTTCCTCAGTTCTAACAGTGTATGACCTTGGTCCTACTACCTCAAGAACTGTAGCTTTCCTGTTCCATGCATCTGGATCCTCAATCCTGACAACATCATCCCTTGTCAATGGTTTTAGAGTTTTGGATGACTTGTCATAGTATGATTTCTGTTTCAGCTTTAACAGTTGAAGTCTCTGTCTCAGTTCCTCACTTTGCTGTTCTTTTGCACAGCAGGGTAGCGTGGTGCGCAACTTGTGACCCATTAGTAGTTCAGCAGGTGAAGAACCACAGTCTAAAGGTGAGGCTCGGTAGCTCAGCAGGGCAAGATAAGGATCAGACTTGCTTTCTGTCGCTTTCTTCAGTTGCTGCTTGAGAACTTGAACACCTTTCTCTGCCTTGCCATTTGACTGAGCATACAAAGGACTGGATGTGATGTGCTGAAAGTCATAATGTGCTGCAAACTGTTGCCACTCCTTACAGTTGAAGCACGGACCATTGTCGCTAACGGCAATCCTGGGAATTCCATGTCTGGTGAAGATGGATTTCACATGCATTATGACACTGCTTGCTGTGGTGCTTGAGAGCAGCGCCATCTCAGGATATTTAGAATAGTAGTCAATCACTATTAGATAGTCTTTACCATTTAAATGAAAAAGGTCCATACCAACCTTTTGCTATGGTGCTGTTGGTATGTCAGCTACTATCATTGGTTCCTTTGCTTGTTTGTTTTGGTGTTTCTGACATGTCTCACATTTGACTATCATGTTCTCAATGTCCTTATTTATGCCAGGCCAATAAACAGTGTCTCTTGCCCTCCTTTTGTATTTTTCAATTCAGAGGTGTCCCTCATGAATCCTTTTGAGCATGTCTTGACGTAGAGCCTGTGGAATTACTATTCTGTTCTGTTTTAGTAATAGTCCACTTGCGACACTCAATTCTGACCTTATGTGAAAATGTTTTGGACAGGAACCTTTTGGCCAACCTTGATGAATGTTCTCTATTACTGTTTGTAATATTGTATCTTTTACTGTTTCTTCTGCTATTTGCTTTGATTTTGTGTCTGACACGGGCAGCGCAGCAGTGACCATACTCACATGAACATCCACGTCTTCTTCAGTAGAGCTCACATGACTCATTGTGGGTGCTCGGGATAGTGCATCTGCACCTGTATTGCCTGGTGTGTAGATCAGTTCAAAGTCATGTCTTTGCAGCTTCATCATGAGTCATTGAATCCTTGGAGACATCTCATTCAGGTTTTTTTTTATGATGGCAACCAGAGGGCTGTGGTCTGTCTCAACTGTGAAGGTGGGAAGTCCATATATGTAGCCATGGAACTTTTCTAGTCCAACTACCAAGCCTAGACATTCCTTTTCAATCTGGGCATATTGACACTCAGTGTCAGTCATAGACCTGGAGGCATAGGCAACAGGCTTCCAATCTTCACCCTCTGCTTGTAGCAAGACCGCACCTAGGCCATCTTTTGATGCATCCGTTGACACTTTGATTCTTTTTGTTGGGTCAAAGAAGGTGAGTACAGGTGTGGTTGTCAGCACTGTTTTGATGTTTATCCACTCTTGTTCATGTCTTTCTGTCCATGCGAATTCATTTGTTTTATGTAGCAGGTCTCGCAGACAGGCTGTCTTGGCTGACAAGTTAGGAATGAACTTTCCAATGAAGTTTATCATTCCCATGATGCATAGCACTCCTTTTTGTCAGTGGGTCAGGGCATTTTGAGTATGGCATTTACTTTTCCCATATCTGGCTCTATTCCTTTACCAGATAGATTATCTCCGAGGAAAGTGACTTCCTGGACGCCAAACTGACACTTGGCTTTGTTGAGCTTCAGCCCATTCCGGCGTATGCTCTAGAGTCATAGAGTCATAGAGTAATACAGCACGGATAGAGGCCCTTCGGCCCATCGTGTCCGCGCCGGCCATCAAGCCCTGCCTAATCTAATCCCATATTCCAGCATTTGGCCCGTAGCCTTGTATGCTATGGCATTTCAAGTGCACATCCAAATGCTTCTTAAATGTTGTGAGGGTTTCTGCCTCCCCAACCCTTTCAGGCAGTGAGTTCCAGACTCCAACCACCCTCTGGGTGAAAAAGTTCTTTCTCAAATCCCCTCTAAACCTCCCGCCCTTTACCTTGAATCTATGCCCCCTAGTTATTGACCCCTCTACTAAGGGAAAAAGCTCCTCAGCATCCATCCTATCTATGCCCCTCATCATTTTGTACACCTCAATCATGTCCCGCCTCAGCCTCCTCTGCTCCAAGGAAAACAAACCCAATCTGCCCAGTCTCTCCTCATAGCCGAAGCGCTCCAGCCCTGGTAACATCCTGGTGAACCTCCTCTGCACCCTCTCTAACGTGATCACATCCTTCCTGTAGTGTGGCGACCAGAACTGCACACAGTATTCCAGCTGTGGCCTAACCAGTGTTTTATACAGCTCCATCATAACCTCCTTGCTCTTATATTCAATGCCTCGGCTAATGAAGGCAAGTATCCCATATGCCTTTTTTACCACCTTATCCACCTGTTCCGCCGCCTTCAGGGATCTGTGTACTTGCACACCCAGATCCCTCTGACCCTCCGTCTTGCCTAGGGTCTTTCCATTCATTGTGTATTCCTTTGCCTTGTTAGTCCCCCCAAAGTGCATCACCTCGCACTTTTCCGGGTTAAATTCCATTTGCCACTGTTCCGCCCACCTGACCAACCCATCTATATCGTCCTGCAGACTGAGGCTACCCTCCTCGCTATTTACCACCCTACCAATTTTTGTATCATCCGCGAACTTACTGATCATACCCTTTACATTCATATCCAAGTCATTAATGTAGACCACAAACAGCAAGGGACCCAGCACCGATCCCTGTGGTACCCCACTGGCCACAGGCTTCCAGTCACAAAAACAACCTTCAACCATCACCCTCTGCCTTCTGCCACTAAGCCAGTTTTGTATCCAATGTGCCAAGGCACCCTGGATTCCATGGGCTCTTACCTTCTTGACCAGTCTCCTGTGCGGGACTTTATCGAAGGCCTTACTGAAATCCATGTATACCACATCCACTGCGTTACCCTCATCCACACACCTCGTCACCCCCTCAAAAAATTCAATCAAATTAGTCAGACATGATCTTCCCTTGACAAAGCCATGTTGACTATCCCTGATTAATCCTTGCCTCTCCAAGTGGAGACAAATTTTGTCCCTCAGGTTTTTTTCCAATAATTTTCCTATCACTGATGTTAGGCTCACTGGCCTGTAGTTCCCCGGTTTTTCCCTACTCCCATTCTTGAATAATGGAACTACATTAGCGGTTCTCCAGTCCTCTGGCACATCCCCTGTGGCCAGAGAGGTCCTGAATATATGTGTTAGAGCCCCCGCAATCTCCTCCTTTGCCTCACACAGCAGCCTGGAATACATTTCATCCGGGCCTGGGGATTTATCCATTTTTAGGCCAGCTAAAACCGCCAATACCTCCTTCCTCTCGATGTTAATATGTTCGAGCATATCACAGTCCCCCCGCCCTATTTCTATGTCTACATCGTCCTTCTCCATAGTGAAAACAGATGCAAAAAATTCATTTAGAACCCCTCCTACATCTTCCGGCTCCACACACAGATTGCCACTTTTGTCCCTAATGGGCCCTATTTTTTCCCTAGTTATCCTCTTACCCTTAATATACTTATAAGACATCTTCGGATTTTCCTTTATTTTGCTCGCCAGTGTTATTTCATGGCCCCTCCTTGATCTCCTAATTTCTTTTTTAAGTATCCCCCTGCACTTTTTGTACTCCTCTAGGGCTTCCTCCGTCTTTAGCCTTTTGTATCTACCAAAAGCCCTCCTTTTTTTCCTAATCCATTCTCGTATATCCCCTGACATCCAAGGTTCCCTGTGGTTTTTGGAACCACCCTTGACCTTTACGGGAACATGTTGCCATTGTATGATCTCAATCTCCCTTCTGAAAGCCTCCCATTGCTCCGATGCGGATTTTCCTACAAGTAGCTGATCCCAGTCCATTTTGGCCAGATCCTGCCTTATCCTATTAAAATCGGCCTTCCCCCAATTTAGAACCTTTATTTCCGGCCCATCCCTGTCCTTTTCCATGACCACCTTAAATCTTACCATATTATGGTCACTATCACCAAAGTGCTCACCTACTAGCACTTTTTCCACTTGGCCGGCCACATTCCCTAGAATTAGGTCCAGTACCGCCCCCTCTCTTGTAGGACTTTCTACATGCTGGCTCAAAAAGCTCTCCTGGATGCACTTTAAGAATTCTACACCCTCTGAGCCTTTCACACTCTGACTATCCCAGTTAATATTGGGGAAGTTGAAATCCCCCATTATTATTACCCTATTATTTGCACATTTCTCTGAGATTTGCCGACATATCTGTTCCTCTATCTCCCCCTGACTGTTTGGAGGCCTATAGTACACTCCCAGCAAAGTGCTTGCCCCCTTTTTGTTTTTAAGCTCCACCCATATGGCCTCATTAGAGGACCCTGCTAATATATTATCCCTCCTTACTGCAGTAATTGACTCCTTAATTAACATTGCGACACCCCCTCCTCTTATACCTCCCCCTCTGTCTCGCCTGAAGATTCTGTACCCCGGAATATTGAGCTGCCAATCTTGCCCCTCCTTCAACCATGTCTCCATGATAGCAGCAATATCATACTCCCATGTGTTTATCAACACCTTCAGTTCATCCACCTTATTTGCAAGACTCCTTGCATTAAAATAGATGCCATCCAGCCTTGCCCTTATATATTTGCCCTGTCTACCAAGCTGACTTGTTTTTTTCTCTATAATTGGCAGCACATCCCCCCCTATTTCAGCTCCCCTCTGTATCCCATCCCCCTGCCAAGTTAGTTTAAACCCCCCCCAACAGTGCTAGCAAACCTCCCCGCAAGGATATTTGTCCCGCTCTGGTTCAGGTGCAACCCGTCCGACTTGTACAAGTCCCACCTTTCCCAGAAGCAGGCCCAGTGATCCAGGAAAGTAAAACCCTCCCCCCTACACCAACTCTTTAGCCATGCATTCATCTGCTCTATCCTCCCATTCCTATACTTACTAGAACGTGGCACTGGGAGTAATCCAGAGATTACAACCTTTGAGGTCCTGCTCTTTAATCTGTTACCTAGCTCCCTAAATTATTGATGCAGGACCTCATCCCTCTTTTTACCTATGTCGTTGGTACCAATGTGGACCACGACCACTGGCTGTTCACCCTCCCCCTCCAGAATGCCCTGCAGCCGCTCAGTGACATCCTTGACCCTGGCACCAGGGAGGCAACAAACCATCCTGGATTCACGTCTACGGCCACAGAAACGCCTATCTGTTCCCCTTACTATAGAATCCCCTACCACTATTGCTCTCCCACTCTTTTTCCCCCCTTCCTGGGCAGCAGGAGCACCCCCAGTGCCAGGAAGTTGGCTGCTGCTGCCTTCCCCTGGTGAGTCATCCCCCTCAACAGTATCCAAAGCGGTATACTTGTTTGAAAGGGGGATGTCCGCAGGGGTTCCCTGCACTACCTGCCTGCCTTTGTTGCTCCACCTGATGGTCACCCCCTGTGCTGCCCTACCCTGAGGCGTGAACAACTCGCTAACCGTGCTATCCACGAGCCTCTCAGCATCGCGCATGCTCCAAAATTCATCCACCCGCAGCTCGAGCGCCGCAATGCGGTCTGCAAGTAGCTGCAGCTGGATGCATTTCCCGCACACATGGTCACCAGGGACACTGGCAGCGTCCCTGATTTCCCACATGGAGCAAGAGGAGCAGAACACGGGTCTGAGCTCTCCTGCCATGACTTACTCCTATAATTAATTTAAAAATTTATTCAATACCCCAGTTACAGGTATACTCTAGGGCGCTTTATTTACCAACTGTCCCCACTACACCAGATACCCTAGAAATTTAACACCACAGAAGTCAAGCTTGTATTGAAAAGAGAGAAATACTCACCAACCAATCACTTACCTGCTGCTGTAGCACTTTAGTCAGTCTCTCATTGTGTTCTTTCAGTGTGGAGCCCCAGATGATGATGTCATCAACATAGACCCGAACCCCTTCCAGACCTTCAATTATGTGTTCCATCGCTCTATGAAAGATTTCAGATGCAGATATTATCCCGAAAGGCATTCTGAGGAAACAATACCTGCCAAATGGTGTGTTGAAGGTACAGTATTTGGTGCTCTCTTCATCCAGTTTTAGTTGCCAAAATCCTTGTGAGGCATCGAGCTTTGTAAAGTATCTGGCACCTGACATTTCACTGGTGATTTCTTCTCGCTTGGGAATCTGGTAGTGTTCACGTTTTATGTTTGCATTTAAGTCCTTTGGATCCATGCATATTCTTAGATCATTGTTATTTTTCTTTACGCATACCATGGAGTTAACCCAGTCTGTTGGCTCTTCGAATTTCCTGATGACTCTTAGTGTGGTCATTCTGTCCAGTTCATTCTTGAGCCGGTCACGCAGGGGTGCTGGAACTCTTCGTGGAGCATGTACCACTGGCTGAGCATCCTCCTTTAGCTGGATCTTGTAAGTGAATGGTAGAACTCCAAATCCTTTGAACACATCCTGGAAATTATTCACTACAGAATCCACCGAGTCATCTGGTCTGCTTGTGGCACAGTTTATACGGTAGACTCTTTTGAAAAGCATTGTTTGGCAAAGTGATTCTTTCCATTACACTTTGTGCACATTTTTCCAAACGCTGGGCATTGTCTTAACTGGTGTTCATCAGTAATATATTCTTTTAAGTAATTATGTATGTATGTCTGTATATATTCCTTTGCGTGTATGTATATATTCCTTTACTTATGTGTATGAATGTATGTATTTAATTATGACTTTCAGAGAAAGTAACTTATTGGAAAATCATAATTAAAAACATACATTCATACACATAAGTAAAGGAATATAAAACATACATACATATACGTAAAGGAATATATGCGGACATACATACATAATTACTTATTACTGATGAAAAGTTTCTTTCTTAAAAGTGTTGGAAATGTTACATTACTCATTTTAGAGCACTCATTCTCACATTCAATTCACACAGCCACAGTTGCTCCTTCTACCTACCGTACTGAAAACACGTTTAAAAAAAAAATTTAAACTTTAAAACTTACCTCAGCATTTCTTAAAATAACTTTCCTCCCTTTCCCAAACAAAAATATTGCCTTTCAGAAGCTCCACGATAAAATATATCTTCCTCCGCAGCCTTGGAGCAACTTTACACATGCTTTTTTCAAGTGTAACTTGTAAGGACTTACCCTCACTGAATCCATGAATGAAATCGACGAAGTTCACTGTGCAAGCGCTGCCTGTGCAGTCGCACGCGCTGTGCCTCTGAACCCCTTCGTTCAGAGGACTGGAAATGCCGGTTTTCCCCGCATGCGCTGTGCATGCTGAACACGGGCATTTCCTCCGGCCAGACGCGTGAGTGCCCCGACCGTACTCACGCGTTCAGAGAGGAATTACTGGGCCAATATCTTGAAAATTTTGATCAAATCACCCTTAACCTTCTAAATTCTAGGATATGCCACCCTAGTTTGTGTAATCTCTCCTTGTAATTTAACCCTTGGTGTCTGGGTATCATTCTGGTAAACCTACGCTGCACTCCCTCCAAGGCCAGTATATCCTTCCTAAGGTTTGGTGCCCAGAACTGCTCACAGTACTCCAGGTGTGGTCTAACCAGGGTTTTGTATAGCTGTAGCATAACTTCTACCCACTTGTATTCTCGGCCTCTAGATATAAAGGCCAGCATTCCATTAGCCTTTTTGATTATTTTCTGTACCTGCCCATGACATTTTAATGATCTATGCACATGGACACCCAAGTCTCTTTGGACCTCCACTGTTTCTAGTTTTTTATCAGTTATGAAGTACCCTGTTCTATTATTTTTAGGTCCAAAATGGATGACCTCACATTTGCTGATATTGAAACCCATTTGCCAAAGCTTTGCCCATTCGCTTAATCTATTAATATCTCTTTGTAATTTTATGCTTCCATCTACACTGTCTACAAGGCCGCCTATCTTAGTGTCATCAGCAAACTTGGATATGTGGCTTTCTATCCCATCATCTAAGTCATTAATAAATACTGTGAATAGTTGAGGCCCCAACACAGATCCTTGAGGGACACCATGTAAGATTCACAAAATTCAGCATATTCCCAAAATCAAGAAGATTACCCTAAAGAAGGGATTTTCAGACTGTTAATAAACCATGTCAGAATGGTATAAGAATATTGGGCCAAAGGGAGATTTAAAAATCAAGGACCCCAGGATTTTGGTTTTTATTTTAAAAGCATGTTCGAGCCTGAGGAAGAAAAGGGGGCTGCAACAAAGGAATTGGGATTGGCCTCTGTAAATGGACAGTTTTGAGTATTGGCATTAGCCAAGCTGTCTGGGGACTATCTGGACTGTCTCAGTCATGTTACATAATGACAATAGACCAAAGAAGAGCAGTTCCCGCCCAAAATTACAGAACCATCCAAAGCATACATAATGCAGAACATGCCACCAACCAACAAAAGAACCTTGGCCCCCACAGGAAAAGACAAATGTTACTGCAATTAAACAAAAGGTTAAGCAATCGCTTAAAACCACTTAAGAATCGATGGGACCATCCCAAAACCACTTCACACAATCTTAAGCCAATTAAGATCGATGGGACCACCCCGAAACCACTTCACGCAATCTTAAAGCAATTAAGATCGATGGGACCATCCCGAAACATATTAAACAATCAATGTTAACGAGCCCGCCAAAACTAACAAAGAGACAGAACTGATTTGGCGTGCAGATTAGCAGGCCTCAAACAGTATAATTGAGGGCCTGCTTTTACAACGGCAGTTCAGTTCAGGTCAAGCAGTTCGAGTTTAGTGTGGGTCAAGCGGTTCAATCAGTTCAAGGAGTCAACGGTGGTTCGAGTGAGACGTGAGTTCGAAAGGAGTTTGAGTCAACAGTGCAGTGCGGGTCAAGCGGTTCAATCAGTTCAATGAGTCAATGGTGGTTCGAGTGAGAGGAGAGTTCGAAAGGAGTTTGTGTCAATGGTGCAGTGTGGGTCAAGCGGTTCAAGCAGTTCAAGGAGTCAACAGAGTTCAAAACGGTGGGAAGAGGGAAGAAAAGAGTTCAAGAAAGCAGTGCTGGAGGAAGTTGGCTTCATCTTTCATGTCAAATCAAAACACCAAGTTCAGTCCAAGAAGAAGCTCCCTCTTGAAAAAGTAACACACCGTCGGAGACCTCACGGCAGACCAGGGCCCCACGAAACAAACAACCAAATATTACCAATAATATTGGGCCACCACAACCAACAAAACCCAACTCGGAAGAAAACCAAAGATCTGCAAGTTTTTCCACTCTACAATCTATCCTGACTTACGCCTGGGTAAGATTTTATCGAAAAGACTCTAAACCCTACTTCTAACCAAAAGAAATTGGGTACTCACCTGATAGGTCCAATACGCACCCTACCCAATACGCACCCTACCGCATCAGCGGACTCGCGAAGACTGACCAGCCACGCAGGTGAAGTCCTCTACCACATCCGAGGTATGGCAGGCCCCAACCGACACATCTAGAGAACCCCAAAATCTCAAACCTCTACAACTGTCAAAAGAAGTCGTTTTGGTAAGCATTATCCCTGGTCCTCTGGAGCCCCACTTAGCTAGTGAAGTAGAATTGGGAGGGGTGAAGTAATCTGTCTATTGTTATTTTCCCTCGTATATTCCGAAGTGTTCCCCTGATTTAGAGTGTTAAGAATATTGTGTTGTATATTTTCTTTCTCAAATAAAGACCTTATTTCGTTCACCAAGATTCAGTTGTCTGCTGCACTTTTCACCACAACCCCCAAATAATCCCAGGTCTAGAACCAAGGGAGTGGGAGTGATTCGAACCGCTCATAAGTCAGAGGTGAAGCTGACCCACACACCACCCCCTACAACCATTAGTCACATCCTGCTAATTAGAGTACCTTCCCATTATCCCTACGCTCTGTCTCCTGCCACTCAGCCAATTTCCTAAACAAGTCAATGATTTGCCTTCAATTCCATGAGGCTCAATTTTAGCTAACAGTTTCTTATGAGGGATTTTATCAAATGCTATCAAATTTATCAAATATCAATGCAAAAATGGAATTTGGAGAGAAAGGAGGAAGTGAAGCCATGGATTCACAGAGAGCAAGATTCACAGATGCTTCTTTTGAAGTTCTGTTGGGTGCACTGCGGACTAGGAGTGAAATAATTTACCCCATCAATGGGAGGAAGAAAACTACGGCTGTCACCAAGAAGGCATGGTTAGATGTGGCTCGCAGATGTCTGGTGACAGAATTTAAACTTCTTTCACACGCATGACTTTATTTCATCATTGGCTGACTGAACTATGAGAAGATTTAGCATGGTGACTTGCAAGATTGTTACTCTGCCAGGACTAATTCATATTGTTTCTTTTATCTTTCAGGGCATTCAAGCATACAAGAAAAATCTGCAGAAATTCATGACAAGGATTCCTCAGTGGATATCATTCATTCTGAGAGTGCATTGTCACAGGACATACAGCCATGCACCAGCACAAATACTTACACTTCGGTGGGTCCTGTTAGACAGAAAGGCTGCGATTTTGCCTACCTTGGTGGGTTCGGTGCGGCCGGGGCCGGTGGCGGCTCCTGATCTGGCTGCTGGCTCCAGCCCACTCTGTGAGATGATTTTGCAATGATTGGGCTTCTTAAGCCTGCCCAGAGCATTTCCCAGCCAATTGAAGGAAGCGGGTCTGATGGCGTCATTCGATGATGCATCATCAGCCAGTTTCCTTAAAGGGACCGTGTGCAAATTTAGTTGGACAGTTGTGCTGTCAGTGTTCTACAGCATTGAGGTGCTGCAAACACGGACAAGCACTGCATAGAGGTACATGGCTGCACCTAGGCTCTCCCATGAGCATGCAGGGAGGTTCTCTTCCCTTCCAATGGACAGAAGAGACCTCCCCTGGAGACCAATGCAGTCTCAGTAAATCACAAAACATTACTGCCAAGCAACACTGCACCACATCCTGCTGTGCCATTCATCACATCTCCATCACTTTGCCTTCCCTACCCTACACCTGCACATCCTTACTCACACCAACTTACCTTGAACCTCCACCCATCCCTCTCTATCTACATTATCAGTTCCCCACCTCACTAGCCACCCCTCACACTCACCCTCATCCTAGTCCAATCATACCAACTAACAACACACAAGGGTAGGCACACGGCTGCACCCAGGCTCTCTCATGAGCATGCAGGGAGGTTCTCTTCCCTTCCAATGGACAGAAGAGACCTCCCCTGGAAACCAATGCAGTCTCAGTAAATCACGAAACATTACTGCCAAGCCACACTGCACCTCATCCTGCTGTGCCATTCATCACATCTCCATCACTTTGCCTTCCCTACCCTACACCTGCACATCCTTACTCACACCAAATTACCTTGAACCTCCACCCATCCCACTCTATCTACATTATCAGTTCCCCACCTCACTAGCCACCCCTCGCACTCACCCTCATCCTAGTCCAATCATACCAACTAACAACACACAAGGGTAGGCACTTGTGTGTTTTAGCCAATGTTCATATGAGGTTTCTGTTAATGTGCTGTGAAACATTGAAATCTTTATTTTCAACAGTTTGCGTTCTTGGACAGATTTATGTTGGACAGACTCGGCTCCCGACCTCATTACAGCCTTGGTCCAAACATGGACAAAGGAGCTGAATTCCAGAGGTGAGCTGAGAGTGACTGCCCTTGACATCAAGGCAGCATTTGACCAAGTGTGGCATCAAGGAGCCCTAGTAAAACTGAAGTCAATGGGAATCGGCGGGGGGGGAGGGGGGGGGAGGGCGGGGGGGGGGAAACGCTACCTGGCTGGAGTCATACCTAGCACAAAAGAAGATGGTTGTGGTGGTTGAAGGTCAACCATCACAGCCCCAGGACATCACTGCAGGAGTTCCTCAGGGCAGTGTCCTAGGCCCAACCATCTTCAGCTGCTTCATCAATGACCTTCCCTCCAACATAATATCAGAAATGGGGATGTTCGCTGATGATTGCACAGTGTTCAGTGCCATTCACAACTCTTTAAATAATGAAGCAGTCCATGTCCGCATGCAACAAGACCTGAAAGACGTTCAGGCTTGGGCTGATAAGTGGCAGGTAACATTCGCGCCACAGAAATGCCAGGCAATAACTATCTCCAACAAGCGAGAGTCTAACCACCTTCCCTTGTCGTTCAACGGTATTACCATCGCCGAATCCCCCACCATCAACATCCTGGGGGGTCACCATTGACCAGAAACTTAACTGGACCAGCCACATAAATACTGTGGCAACAAGAGCAGGTCAGAGGCTAGGTATTCTGCGATGAATGTCTCACCTCCTGACTCCCCAAAACCTTTCCACCATCTACAAGGCACAAGGAGTGTGATGATTGTGAAAGGAATGGCTTTGGCAATGTAGGGATGCTTTATGCTGTTGGTGTGGGGTGATGCCAACCTGGCACATCATGTGGCAGCCAGAGTGTACAGCATCAAGTGAAGTAAATCTGGCCATGGTGAGGTCATCCCTGGCGTCCTGTGCAGCAATGTGGTTGGATGCTGATGCCCTATTTCCTGTGCAGCATCAGTTGATTGCGGATAAGGTTGGTATTGATGTTGGTGATGCCGGTGTGCCTGGTGCTGCTGGTGTTGGGGCTGATCATGGTGAGATTATGAGGACAAAGGTGAGATAGTTTCAAGGGCACAGATGCTGATGTAATAGATGGCGGGTGAACTTGAGATGACAGAAGTGATCTGTCAATGGTGAGAGAGGTTGTTCCAATGAGGTGACAATGGATAAAGAGTTTGCTCCAAACACTTGCAACTTGCATAAAGCTCAATCTGTCTTCCAAATGCAGTAAGCAACAACCTCTGAGCTTGGAAAATGAACAGCTGTGAGATCGGAGCTTTTATGCCACATTTGCTGCTGTCAAGTAAAGAGATTATTTCATGGTGACACAACTCCTGACCTGCTTACCTGATGTGATCCCTGAGCAGCGTGGCACCTGTGGGCGACCTCGTAAAATGTTAAGGTGAACTCAAAATCTCTTTAATAGGCTGTTAACAAGCTTTTAATAATTTAACTTGCCTCCCCTGCTGCTTGTTGTCGGGTCTGTTCAGCCATGACACACCCGACATCTGGGAAACTAGCGTGGTGGCAGGTTGACAGCGGGTTCCCTACCCACAGTCAAAAAAATGTTTTCCCACCCGACCTGCCATCAAATGCGCCCACTGACCCCGTGAAAAATTTCCCCCTTAGTTGGGTTTTCTCCTGGTAATTCACAACTCACAAATGAGCACAAGCAGAACTTGGTGGCAGGGACAGCTGTGGAGAGTCCACTTCGGGGCATTTTCCTCTACAAGCTGTGCTCAGCTGGACACAGATGCTGAACCCTGGGAACTATCGTTGAGAAGGAGAATGCTAGAAGTGCATCAAAACTTAGTCAGGTACTGGCAGACATGCCACACATACTCTGCACAATAGCAGTGGCCACCTCCATGGAGTTTCCAGCATGGCTCTCAAATGAATCCATGCAGGCCATGACTACGGCTGTTCAGACTTTGGAAGACATCATGGCTGCCGCCTTAAATAGGATGATAGATACCTTAGCCATGGCCTTACACTGATCGCCACTAAGCTGCTTTGCAGCAGAGTGGTAGGAGTGATGTGGCACGGGCCCAGGAGAGGGATGATGGTGAAAGGGACATAGAAGTGGGAACTTCACTCAAAGCGCTCCCACATCTCACCCTTTGATCCCCCCCTCAGCCAATACCCGACATGATGTCTCATCTACCGATGGCTGAGTCTGCCCCGGCAGGTGGAGCAGTCTTTGACGGGGCCCTCACGGGTTCAAAACCCAGAATTCGTAGGCCAAAAGCATCTCAGCAGTCAGGGCAGGGATCTGACCAGCCTACCTCTACCTCTGCTGAAGCCACAGGGGGTGTACCACGTTGAAGCGGTAGGAAGTATAAGAGAAAACAATTGTAATTCACCAAGGGTATGCACATGGGTGTTTGAAGAAATGTTATGTGGTGAATTTTCCTTTATTTATATCAGCACGTAAATTTTATTGATTAGCAACATTTCCGCATCTTGCCCATTATTGAATCCTGAGTGTCAACTCGCCCTTTCACTTGTTTCATGATGAATGCTAATACATGACTGGACCCATTGGGTGGATGTGCAAATGAGTGGATCAATGGTTGAAGGAGTGTTTTGTGCAAAGGGTGGGGATTGGTGGTGGTGGGAGATGGTTGGAGTTTTTTGATGTTTCTTTTTTCCCCACTTTGACATGTGAGGGCATTCTGGGCAGCAATGTACGCAGCTGGCCTGGCAATAGTTGCCCCATCTTCATACTGTTCATCATCCATTTCCTCCTCCTTCTCAATGTTATCATCATCATCAGATATTTGACGAGTGCCTTCATCATTTTTTAACTCCAATCCTCTCTGTGGTGCAATGTTGTGCAGGACACATCACACCACTATCATTCTGGACACCCTTGCTGGCGAGGGCTGAGGGGTGCCTCCAGACCCATTTAGGCACCTGAAATGCATCTTCAACATTCTAATGGCTTGCTCTATATGACACACCTGGTGGTCATGTGACTCTTGTTGTAGCGCTCCTGTGCCTCATTGGTGGGGTTCCTCTCAGATGTCATGAGCTAAGTCTGAAGGGGATATCTCTTGTCTCCGACGAGCCAACCCTTAATTCATTTTCCTGGTAGGACGAGGTTTAGAATGTTGGACTGCCGCAGTATGAAAGCATCATGACAGCTCACAGGTAATCTGGTGCACATCTGCATGAACCAACCTCTTCATGTGGTTGTACACCAGCTGTGCATTGAAGGAATAATATCTCTTGCAGTTGATGAAAACTCCTGGTTGATCTGCTGGTCCTCGTATTGCCACATGTGTGCAATCGATGACACCCTGTATCTGTGGGAAGCCAGCCGGACAGGCGAAACCCAGTGCCCGCTCATTCTGGCTATTGTCATCACAGGGGAAGTTCACATGAGTGGACACTCTGGCAAGCAACCCATCCGTGACCTGCCGTATATATTTATGAACAGACAACTGAGAGACCCTCGAGATGTCTCCAGTTGTGCACTGGAAGGAGCCAGAGGCAAAGAAATAGAGGGCAGTGGTGACTTTGACAGCAATGGGCAATGCATGGCCACCAGGTCCAGCAGGGAGCAGCTCTTCTTGAATGAGGTTGCAGATGTCTGCGGCCGCCTGCCGTGTCAGTCTGAGCCTGTGGAAGCTCTGCTCTTCAGATAAGTAATTGAAACTCAGCCTCTATATGTAGACCCTCTCATATGGGTAGTGCCTCCTGCGACCTCGGCCCCTCTGTTGTACTCCAGCCAACTCCTCTCTCTGCTGTTCTCCACCCAACTCCTCTCTCTGCTGTTCTCTACCCAACTCCTCTCAATGCTGTTCTCCACACAACTCCTCTCTCTGCTGTTCTCCACATAACTCCTCTCTCTGCTGCTCTCCACACAACTCCTCTCTCTGCTGTTCTCCACCCAACTCCTCTCTCTGCTGTTCTCCGTTCAATTCTTCTCACTGCTGTTCTCCACATAACTCCTCTCTCTGCTGTTCTTCACCCAACTCCTCTCTCTGCTGTTCTCCACATAACTCCTCTCTCTGCTGTTCTCCACCCAACTCCTCTCTCTGCTGTTCTCCACCCAACTCCTCTCTCTGCTGTTCTCCACCCAACTCCTCTCACTGCTGTTTTCTACCCAACACCTCTCTCTGCTGTTCTCCACCCAAGTACTCTCTCTGCTGTTCTCCACCCAACTCCTCTCACTGCTGTGCTCCACACAACTCCATTCTCTGCTGTTCTCCACCCAACTCCTCTCTCTGCTGTTCTCCACCCAACTCCTCTCTCAGCTTTTCTCCACTCAACACCTCTCTCTGCTGTTCTCTACCCAACTCCTCTCTCTGCTGTTCTCCACCCAACTCCTCTCACTGCTGTTCTCTACCCAACTCCTCTCTCTGCAGTTCTCCACCCAACTCCTCTTTCTGCTGTTCTCTACCCAACTCCTCTCACTGCTGTTCTCCACCCAACTCCTCTCACTGCTGTTCTCCACCCAACTCCTCTCTCAGCTTTTCTCCACCCAACTCCTCTCTCTGCTGTTCTCTACCCAACTCCTCGCTCTGCTGTTCTCTACCCAACTCCTCTCACTGCTGTTCTCTACCCAACTCCTCTCTCTGCTGTTCTCTACCCAACTCCTCTCTCTGCTGTTCTCAACCCAACTTCGCTCTGCTGTTCTCTACACAACTCCTCTCACTGCTGTTCTCCACCCAACTCCTCTCTCTACTGTTCTCTACCCAACTCCTCTCACTGCTGTTCTCCACCCAACTCCTCTCTCTGCTGTTCTCTACCCAACTCCTCTCACTGCTGTTCTCCACCCAACTCCTCTCTCTGCTGTTCTCTACCCAACTCCTCTCACTGCTGTTCTCCACCCAACTCCTCTCTCTGCTGTTCTCTAACCAACTCCTCTCACTGCTGTTCTCCACCCAACTCATCTCTCTGCTGTTCTCTACCCAACTCCTCTCTCTGCTGTTCTCTACCCAACTCCTCTCACTGCTGTTCTCCACCCAACTCCTCTCTCTGCTGCTCTCTACCCAACTCCTCTCACTGCTGTTCTCCACCCAACTCCTCTCTCTGCTGTTCTCTACCCAACTCCTCTCACTGCTGTCCTCCACCCAAATCCTCTCACTGCTGTTCTCTACTCAACTCCTCTCTCTGCTGTTCTCTACCCAGCTCCTCTCTCTGCTGTTCTCTACCCAACTCCTCTCTCTGCTGCTTTCTACCCAACGCCTCTCTCTGCTGTTCTCTACCCAACTCCTCTCACTGCTGTTCTCTACCCAACTCCTCTCTCTGCAGTTCTCCACCTAACTCCTCTCTCTGCTGTACTCTACCCAACTCCTCTCTCTGCTGTTCTCCACCCAACTCCTCCCTCTGCTGTTCTCCACCCAACTCCTCTCTCTGCTGTTCTCTACCGAAATCCTCTCTCTGCTGTTCTCTACCCAACTCCTCTCTCTGCTGTTCTCCACCTAACTATTCTCACTGCTGTTCTCCACCCAACTCTTCTCACTGCTGTTCTCCACCCAACTCCTCTCTCTGCTGTTCTCTACCCAACTCCTCTCACTGCTGTTCTCCACCCAACTCCTCTCTCTGCTGTTCTCTAACCAACTCCTCTCACTGCTGTTCTCCACCCAACTCATCTCTCTGCTGTTCTCTACCCAACTCCTCTCTCTGCTGTTCTCTACCCAACTCCTCTCACTGCTGTTCTCCACCCAACTCCTCTCTCTGCTGCTCTCTACCCAGCTCCTCTCACTGCTGTTCTCCACCCAACTCCTCTCTCTGCTGTTCTCTACCCAACTCCTCTCACTGCTCTTCTCCACCCAAATCCTCTCACTGCTGTTCTCTACTCAACTTCTCTCTCTGCTGTTCTCTACCCAGCTCCTCTCTCTGCTGCTCTCTACCCAACTCCTCTCTCTGCTGCTTTCTACCCAACGCCTCTCTCTGCTGTTCTCTACCCAACTCCTCTCACTGCTGTTCTCTACCCAACTCCTCTCTCTGCTGTTCTCCACCTAACTCCTCTCTCTGCTGTACTCTACCCAACTCCCCTCTCTGCTGTTCTCCACCCAACTCCTCTCTCTGCTGTTCTCCACCCAACTCCTCTCTCTGCTGTTCTCTACCGAAATCCTCTCTCTGCTGTTCTCTACCCAACTCCTCTCTCTGCTGTTCTCCACCCAACTATTCTCACTGCTGTTCTCCACCCAACTCTTCTCACTGCTGTTCTCCACCCAACTCTTCTCCCTGCTGTTCTCCACCCAACACCTCTCTCTGCTGTTCTCTACCCAACTCCTCTCACTGCTGTTCTCCACCCAACTCCTCTCTCTGCTGTTCTCTGCCCAACTCCTCTCACTGCTGTTCTCCACCCAACTCCTCTCTCTGCTGTTCTCTACCCAACTCCTCTCTCTGCTGTTCTCCACCCAACTCCTCTCACTGCTGTTCTCCACCCAATTCTTCTCACTGCTGTTCTCCACCCAACTCTTCTCACTGCTAATCTCCACCCAACTCTTCTCACTGCTGTTCTCCACCCAACTCCTCTCTCTGCTGTTCTCTACCCAACGCCTCTCACTGCTGTTCTCCACCCAACTCCTCTCTCTGCTGTTCTCTACCCAACTCCTTTCTCTGCTGTTCTCCACCCAACTCCTCTCACTGCTGTTCTCCACCCACCCACTGTCTGTGTGGAGTTTGCACATTCTCCCCGTGTTTGCGTGGGTTTCCTCCGGGTGCTCCGGTTTCCTCCCACAGTCCAAAGATGTGCAGGTTAGGTTGATTTGGCTATGATAAATTGACCCTTAGTGTAAGGGGATGAAAAATACATGAGGTTACAGGGATAGGGTGGGATATGTGTCGGTGCAGGCTCGATGGGCCGAAATGGCCTCGATCTGCACTGTGGATTCTGTGATTCTGTGATTCTGTGAACACCTCTCACTGCTGTTCTCCACCCAACTCCTCTCTCTGCTGTTCTCTACCCAACTCCTCTCACTGCTGTTCTCCACCCAACTCTTCTCACTGCTGTTGTCCACCCAACTCTTCTCACTGCTGTTCTCCACCCAACTCCTCTCTCTGCTGTTCACCACACAACTCCTCTCACTGCTGTTCTCCACCCAACTCCTCTCTCTGCTCTTCTCCACCCAACTCCTCTCACTGCTGTTCTCCACACAACTCCTCTCTCTGCTGTTCTCTACCCAACTCCTCTCTCTGCTGTTCTCTACCCAACTCCTCTCATAGCTATTCTCTACCCAACCCCTCTCACTGCTGATCTCCACCCAACTCCTCTCTCTGCTGTTCTCCACCCAACTCCTCTCTCTGCTGTTCTCCACCCAACTCCTCTCACTGCTGTTCTCCACCCAACTCCTCTCTCTGCTGTTCTCCACCCAACTCCTCTCTCTGCGATCTCTACCCAACTCCTCTCTCTGCTGTTCTCCACCCAACTCCTCTCTCTGCTTTTCTCCACCCAACTCCTCTCTCTGCTGTTCTCCACCGAACTCCTCTCTCTGCTGTTCTCCACCCAACTCCTCTCTCTGCTGTTCTCCACCCAACTCCTGTCTCTGCTGTTCTCCACCCAACTCCTCTATCTGCTCTTCTCCACCCAACTCCTCTCTCTGCTGTTCTCCACCCAACTCCTTTCACTGCTGTTCTCCACCCAACACCTCTCTCTGCTGTTCTCTACCCAACCCCTTTCTCTGCTGTTCTCCACCCAACTCCTCTCACTGCTGTTCTCCACCCACCCACTGTCTGTGTGGAGTTTGCACATTCTCCCCGTGTTTGCGTGGGTTTCCTCCGGGTGCTCCGGTTTCCTCCCACAGTCCAAAGATGTGCAGGTTAGGTTGATTTGGCTATGATAAATTGACCCTTCGTGTAAGGGGATTAAAAATACATGGGGTTACAGGGATAGGGTGGGATATGTGTCGGTGCAGGCTCGATGGGTCGAAATGGCCTCTATCTGCACTGTGGATTCTGTGATTCTGTGATTCTGTGAACACCTCTCACTGCTGTTCTCCACCCAACTCCTCTCTCTGCTGTTCTCTACCCAACTCCTCTCACTGCTGTTCTCCACCCAACTCTTCTCACTGCTGTTGTCCACCCAACTCTTCTCACTGCTGTTCTCCACCCAACTCCTCTCTCTGCTGTTCACCACCCAACTCCTCTCACTGCTGTTCTCCACCCAACTCCTCTCTCTGCTCTTCTCCACCCAACTCCTCTCACTGCTGTTCTCCACACAACTCCTCTCTCTGCTGTTCTCTACCCAACTCCTCTCTCTGCTGTTCTCTACCCAACTCCTCTCATAGCTATTCTCTACCCAACCCCTCTCACTGCTGATCTCCACCCAACTCCTCTCTCTGCTGTTCTCCACCCAACTCCTCTTTCTGCTGTTCTCCACCCAACTCCTCTCACTGCTGTTCTCCACCCAACTCCTCTCTCTGCTGTTCTCCACTCAACTCCTCTCTCTGCTGATCTCTACCCAACTCCGCTCTCTGCTGTTCTCCACCCAACTCCTCTCTCTGCTGTTCTCCACCCAACTCCTCTCTCTGCTGTTCTCCACCGAACTCCTCTCTCTGCTGTTCTCCACCCAACTCCTCTCTCTGCTGTTCTCCACCCAACTCCTGTCTCTGCTGTTCTCCACCCAACTCCTCTCTCTGCTCTTCTCCACCCAACTCCTCTCTCTGCTGTTCTCCACCCAACTCCTTTCACTGCTGTTCTCCACCCAACACCTCTCTCTGCTGTTCTCCACCCAACTACTCTCACTGCTGTTCTCCACCCCACTCCTCTCTCTGCTGTTCTTCACACAACTCCTCTCTCTGCTGTTCTCCGCCCAACTCCTCTCACTGCTGTTCTCCACCCAACTCCTCTCACTGCTTTTCTCCACCCAACTCCTCTCTCTGCTGTTCTCCACCCAACTCCTCTCACTGCTTTTCTCCACCCAACTCCTCTCACTGCTGTTCTCCACCCAACTCCTCTCTCTGCTGTTCTCTACCCAACTCCTTACTCTGCTGTTCTCTACCCAACTCCTTTCTCTGCTGTTCTCCACCCAACTCCTCTCACTGCTGTTCTCCACCCAACACCTCTCACTGCTGTTCTCCACCCAACTCCTCTCTCTGCTGTTCTCTACGCAACTCCTCTCACTGCTGTTCTCCACCCAACTCTTCTCACTGCTGTTGTCCACCCAACTCTTCTCACTGCTGTTCTCCACCCAACTCCTCTCTCTGCTGTTCACCACCCAACTCCTCTCACTGCTGTTCTCCACCCAACTCCTCTCTCTGCTCTTGTCCACCCAACTCCTCTCACTGCTGTTCTCCACACAACTCCTCTCTCTGCTGTTCTCTCCCCAACTCCTCTCTCTGCTGTTCTCTACCGAACTCCTCTCACTGCTATTCTCTACCCAAGTCCTCTCACTGCTGATCTCCACCCAACTCCTCTCTCTGCTGTTCTCCACCCAACTCCTCTCTCTGCTGTTCTCCACCCAACTCCTCTCACTGCTGTTCTCCACCCAACTCCTCTCTCTGCTGTTCTCCACCCAACTCCTCTCTCTGCTGATCTCTACCCAACTCCTCTCTCTGCTGTTCTCCACCCAACTCCTCTCTCTGCTGTTCTCCACCCAACTCCTCTCTCTGCTGTTCTCCACCCAACTCCTCTCTCTGTTGTTCTCCACCCAACTCCTCTCTCTGCTGTTCTCCACACAACTCCTGTCTCTGCTGTTCTCCACCCAACTCCTCTCTCTGCTCTTCTCCACCCAACTCCTCTCTCTGCTGTTCTCCACCCAACTCCTCTCACTGCTGTTCTCCACCCAACACCTCTCTCTGCTTTTCTCCACCCAACTCCTCTCACTGCTGTTCTCCACCCAACACCTCTCTCTGCTGTTCTTCACCCATCTCCCCTCTCTGCTGTTCTCTGCCCAACTCCTCTCACTGCTGTTCTCCACCCAACTCCTCTCACTGCTGTTCTCCACCCAACTCCTCTCTCTGCTGTTCTCCACCCAACTCCTCTCACTGCTTTTCTCCACCCAACTCCTCTCTCTGCTGTTCTCCACCCAACTCCTCTCTCTGCTGTTCTCCACCCAACTCCTCTCACTGCTGTTCTCCACCCAACTCCTCTCTCTGCTGTTCTCTACCCAACTCCTTACTCAGCTGTTCTCCACCCAACTCCTCTCTCTCCTGTTCTCCACCCAACTCCTCTCTCTTCTGTTCTCTACCCAAATCCTCTCTCTGCTGTTCTCTACCCAACTCCTCTCTCTGCTGTTCTCCACCCAACTCTTCTCACTGCTGTTCTCCACCCAACTCTTCTCACTGCTGTTCTCCACTCAACTCTTCTCACTGCTGCTCTCCACCCAACTCCTCTCGCTGCTGTTCTCTACCCAACTCCTCTCACTGCAGTTCTCCACCCAACTCCTCTCTCTGCTATTTTCTACCCAACTCCTCTCACTGCTGTTCACCACCCAACTCCTCTCAATACTGTTCTCCACCCAACTCCTCTCTCTGCTCATCTACACCCAACTTCTCTCTCTGCTGTTCTCCACCCAACTCCTCTCACTGCAGTTCTCCACCCAACTCCTCTCTCTGCTGTTCTCCACCCGACTCCTCTCTCTGCTGATCTCTTCCCAACTCCTCTCTCTGCTGTTCTCCACCCAACTCCTCTCTCTGCTGTTCACCACCCAACTCCTCTCTCTGCTGTTCTCCACCCAACTCCTCTCTCTGCTGTTCTCCACCCAACTCCTCTCTCTGCTGTTCTCCACCAACACCTCTCTCTGCTGTTCTCCACCGAACTCCTCTCTCTGCTCTTCTCCACCCAACTCCTCTCTCTGCTGTTCTCTACCCAACTCCTCTCACTGCTGTTCTCTGCCCAACTCCTCTCACTGCTGTTCTCCACCCAACTCCTCTCTCTGCTGTTCTCCACCCAACTCTTCTCTCTGCTGTTCTCCACCCAACTCCTCTCACTGCTGTTCTCCACCCAACTCCTCTCTCTGCTGTTCTCCACCCAACTCCTCTCTCTGCTGATCTCTACCCAACTCCTCTCTCTGCTGTTCTCCACCCAACGCCTCTCTCTGCTGCTCTCCACCCAACTTCTCTCTCTGCTATTCTACACCCAACTCCTCTCTCTGCTGTTCTCCACCCAACTCCTCTCTCTGCTGTTCTCCACCCAACTCCTCTCTCTGCTGTTCTCCACCCAACTCCTCTCTCTGCTCTTCTCCACCCAACTCCTCTCTCTGCTCTTCTCCACCCAACTCCTCTCACTGCTGTTCTCCACCCAACTCCTCTCTCTGCTCTTCTTCACCCAACTCCTCTCTCTGCTCTTCTCCACCCAACTCCTCTCGCTGCTGTTCTCTACCCAACTCCTCTCACTGCTGTTCTCCACCCAAATCCTCTCACTGCTGTTCTCTACTCAACTCCTCTCTCTGCTGTTCTCTACCCAGCTCCTCTCTCTGCTGTTCTCTACCCAACTCCTCTCTCTGCTGCTTTCTACCCAACGCCTCTCTCTGCTGTTCTCTACCCAACTCCTCTCACTGCTGTTCTCTACCCAACTCCTCTCTCTGCTGTTCTCCACCTAACTCCTCTCTCTGCTGTACTCTACCCAACTCCTCTCTCTGCTGTTCTCCACCCAACTCCTCTCTCTGCTGTTCTCCACCCAACTCCTCTCTCTGCTGTTCTCTACCGAAATCCTCTCTCTGCTGTTCTCTACCCAATTCCTCTCTCTGCTGTTCTCCACCTAACTCCTCTCTCTGCTGTTCTCCACCCAACTCCTCTCACTGCTGTTCTCCACCCAACTCTTCTCGCTGCTGTTCTCCACCCAACTCTTCTCACTGCTGTTCTCCACCCAACTCCTCTCTCCGCTGTTCTCTACCCAACGCCTCTCACTGCTGATCTCCACCCAACTCCTCTCTCTGCTGTTCTCTACCCAACTCCTCTCACTGCTGTTCTCCACACAACTCCTCTCTCTGCTGTTCTCTACCCAACCCCTTTCTCTGCTGTTCTCCACCCAACTCCTCTCACTGCTGTTCTCCACCCACCCACTGTCTGTGTGGAGTTTGCACATTCTCCCCGTGTTTGCGTGGGTTTCCTCCGGGTGCTCCGGTTTCCTCCCACAGTCCAAAGATGTGCAGGTTAGGTTGATTTGGCTATGATAAATTGACCCTTCGTGTAAGGGGATTAAAAATACATGGGGTTACAGGGATAGGGTGGGATATGTGTCGGTGCAGGCTCGATGGGTCGAAATGGCCTCTATCTGCACTGTGGATTCTGTGATTCTGTGATTCTGTGAACACCTCTCACTGCTGTTCTCCACCCAACTCCTCTCTCTGCTGTTCTCTACCCAACTCCTCTCACTGCTGTTCTCCACCCAACTCTTCTCACTGCTGTTGTCCACCCAACTCTTCTCACTGCTGTTCTCCACCCAACTCCTCTCTCTGCTGTTCACCACCCAACTCCTCTCACTGCTGTTCTCCACCCAACTCCTCTCTCTGCTCTTCTCCACCCAACTCCTCTCACTGCTGTTCTCCACACAACTCCTCTCTCTGCTGTTCTCTACTCAACTCCTCTCTCTGCTGTTCTCTACCCAACTCCTCTCATAGCTATTCTCTACCCAACCCCTCTCACTGCTGATCTCCACCCAACTCCTCTCTCTGCTGTTCTCCACCCAACTCCTCTTTCTGCTGTTCTCCACCCAACTCCTCTCACTGCTGTTCTCCACCCAACTCCTCTCTCTGCTGTTCTCCACTCAACTCCTCTCTCTGCTGATCTCTACCCAACTCCGCTCTCTGCTGTTCTCCACCCAACTCCTCTCTCTGCTGTTCTCCACCCAACTCCTCTCTCTGCTGTTCTCCACCGAACTCCTCTCTCTGCTGTTCTCCACCCAACTCCTCTCTCTGCTGTTCTCCACCCAACTCCTGTCTCTGCTGTTCTGCACCCAACTCCTCTCTCTGCTCTTCTCCACCCAACTCCTCTCTCTGCTGTTCTCCACCCAACTCCTTTCACTGCTGTTCTCCACCCAACACCTCTCTCTGCTGTTCTCCACCCAACTACTCTCACTGCTGTTCTCCACCCCACTCCTCTCTCTGCTGTTCTTCACACAACTCCTCTCTCTGCTGTTCTCCGCCCAACTCCTCTCACTGCTGTTCTCCACCCAACTCCTCTCACTGCTTTTCTCCACCCAACTCCTCTCTCTGCTGTTCTCCACGCAACTCCTCTCACTGCTTTTCTCCACCCAACTCCTCTCACTGCTGTTCTCCACCCAACTCCTCTCTCTGCTGTTCTCTACCCAACACCTTACTCTGCTGTTCTCTACCCAACTCCTTTCTCTGCTGTTCTCCACCCAACTCCTCTCACTGCTGTTCTCCACCCAACACCTCTCACTGCTGTTCTCCACCCAACTCCTCTCTCTGCTGTTCTCTACGCAACTCCTCTCACTGCTGTTCTCCACCCAACTCTTCTCACTGCTGTTGTCCACCCAACTCTTCTCACTGCTGTTCTCCACCCAACTCCTCTCTCTGCTGTTCACCACCCAACTCCTCTCACTGCTGTTCTCCACCCAACTCCTCTCTCTGCTCTTGTCCACCCAACTCCTCTCACTGCTGTTCTCCACACAACTCCTCTCTCTGCTGTTCTCTACCCAACTCCTCTCTCTGCTGTTCTCTACCGAACTCCTCTCACTGCTATTCTCTACCCAAGTCCTCTCACTGCTGATCTCCACCCAACTCCTCTCTCTGCTGTTCTCCACCCAACTCCTCTCTCTGCTGTTCTCCACCCAACTCCTCTCACTGCTGTTCTCCACCCAACTCCTCTCTCTGCTGTTCTCCACCCAACTCCTCTCTCTGCTGATCTCTACCCAACTCCTCTCTCTGCTGTTCTCCACCCAACTCCTCTCTCTGCTGTTCTCCACCCAACTCCTCTCTCTGCTGTTCTCCACCCAACTCCTCTCTCTGTTGTTCTCCACCCAACTCCTCTCTCTGCTGTTCTCCACACAACTCCTGTCTCTGCTGTTCTCCACCCAACTCCTCTCTCTGCTCTTCTCCACCCAACTCCTCTCTCTGCTGTTCTCCACCCAACTCCTCTCACTGCTGTTCTCCACCCAACACCTCTCTCTGCTTTTCTCCACCCAACTCCTCTCACTGCTGTTCTCCACCCAACACCTCTCTCTGCTGTTCTTCACCCATCTCCCCTCTCTGCTGTTCTCTGCCCAACTCCTCTCACTGCTGTTCTCCACCCAACTCCTCTCACTGCTGTTCTCCACCCAACTCCTCTCTCTGCTGTTCTCCACCCAACTCCTCTCACTGCTTTTCTCCACCCAACTCCTCTCTCTGCTGTTCTCCACCCAACTCCTCTCTCTGCTGTTCTCCACCCAACTCCTCTCACTGCTGTTCTCCACCCAACTCCTCTCTCTGCTGTTCTCTACCCAACTCCTTACTCAGCTGTTCTCCACCCAACTCCTCTCTCTCCTGTTCTCCACCCAACTCCTCTCTCTTCTGTTCTCTACCCAAATCCTCTCTCTGCTGTTCTCTACCCAACTCCTCTCTCTGCTGTTCTCCACCCAACTCTTCTCACTGCTGTTCTCCACCCAACTCTTCTCACTGCTGTTCTCCACTCAACTCTTCTCACTGCTGCTCTCCACACAACTCCTCTCGCTGCTGTTCTCTACCCAACTCCTCTCACTGCAGTTCTCCACCCAACTCCTCTCTCTGCTATTTTCTACCCAACTCCTCTCACTGCTGTTCACCACCCAACTCCTCTCAATACTGTTCTCCACCCAACTCCTCTCTCTGCTCATCTACACCCAACTTCTCTCTCTGCTGTTCTCCACCCAACTCCTCTCACTGCAGTTCTCCACCCAACTCCTCTCTCTGCTGTTCTCCAACCGACTCCTCTCTCTGCTGATCTCTTCCCAACTCCTCTCTCTGCTGTTCTCCACCCAACTCCTCTCTCTGCTGTTCTCCACCCAACTCCTCTCTCTGCTGTTCTCCACCCAACTCCTCTCTCTGCTGTTCTCCACCCAACTCCTCTCTCTGCTGTTCTCCACCAACACCTCTCTCTGCTGTTCTCCACCCAACTCCTCTCTCTGCTCTTCTCCACCCAACTCCTCTCTCTGCTGTTCTCTACCCAACTCCTCTCACTGCTGTTCTCCACCCAACTCTTCTCACTGCTGTTGTCCACCCAACTCTTCTCACTGCTGTTCTCCACCCAACTCCTCTCTCTGCTGTTCACCACCCAACTCCTCTCACTGCTGTTCTCCACCCAACTCCTCTCTCTGCTCTTGTCCACCCAACTCCTCTCACTGCTGTTCTCCACACAACTCCTCTCTCTGCTGTTCTCTACCCAACTCCTCTCTCTGCTGTTCTCTACCGAACTCCTCTCACTGCTATTCTCTACCCAAGTCCTCTCACTGCTGATCTCCACCCAACTCCTCTCTCTGCTGTTCTCCACCCAACTCCTCTCTCTGCTGTTCTCCACCCAACTCCTCTCACTGCTGTTCTCCACCCAACTCCTCTCTCTGCTGTTCTCCACCCAACTCCTCTCTCTGCTGATCTCTACCCAACTCCTCTCTCTGCTGTTCTCCACCCAACTCCTCTCTCTGCTGTTCTCCACCCAACTCCTCTCTCTGCTGTTCTCCACCCAACTCCTCTCTCTGTTGTTCTCCACCCAACTCCTCTCTCTGCTGTTCTCCACACAACTCCTGTCTCTGCTGTTCTCCACCCAACTCCTCTCTCTGCTCTTCTCCACCCAACTCCTCTCTCTGCTGTTCTCCACCCAACTCCTCTCACTGCTGTTCTCCACCCAACACCTCTCTCTGCTTTTCTCCACCCAACTCCTCTCACTGCTGTTCTCCACCCAACACCTCTCTCTGCTGTTCTTCACCCATCTCCCCTCTCTGCTGTTCTCTGCCCAACTCCTCTCACTGCTGTTCTCCACCCAACTCCTCTCACTGCTGTTCTCCACCCAACTCCTCTCTCTGCTGTTCTCCACCCAACTCCTCTCACTGCTTTTCTCCACCCAACTCCTCTCTCTGCTGTTCTCCACCCAACTCCTCTCTCTGCTGTTCTCCACCCAACTCCTCTCACTGCTGTTCTCCACCCAACTCCTCTCTCTGCTGTTCTCTACCCAACTCCTTACTCAGCTGTTCTCCACCCAACTCCTCTCTCTCCTGTTCTCCACCCAACTCCTCTCTCTTCTGTTCTCTACCCAAATCCTCTCTCTGCTGTTCTCTACCCAACTCCTCTCTCTGCTGTTCTCCACCCAACTCTTCTCACTGCTGTTCTCCACCCAACTCTTCTCACTGCTGTTCTCCACTCAACTCTTCTCACTGCTGCTCTCCACCCAACTCCTCTCGCTGCTGTTCTCTACCCAACTCCTCTCACTGCAGTTCTCCACCCAACTCCTCTCTCTGCTATTTTCTACCCAACTCCTCTCACTGCTGTTCACCACCCAACTCCTCTCAATACTGTTCTCCACCCAACTCCTCTCTCTGCTCATCTACACCCAACTTCTCTCTCTGCTGTTCTCCACCCAACTCCTCTCACTGCAGTTCTCCACCCAACTCCTCTCTCTGCTGTTCTCCACCCGACTCCTCTCTCTGCTGATCTCTTCCCAACTCCTCTCTCTGCTGTTCTCCACCCAACTCCTCTCTCTGCTGTTCTCCACCCAACTCCTCTCTCTGCTGTTCTCCACCCAACTCCTCTCTCTGCTGTTCTCCACCCAACTCCTCTCTCTGCTGTTCTCCACCAACACCTCTCTCTGCTGTTCTCCACCCAACTCCTCTCTCTGCTCTTCTCCACCCAACTCCTCTCTCTGCTGTTCTCTACCCAACTCCTCTCACTGCTGTTCTCTACCCAACTCCTCTCACTGCTGTTCTCCACCCAACTCCTCTCTCTGCTGTTCTCCACCCAACTCTTCTCTCTGCTGTTCTCCACCCAACTCCTCTCACTGCTGTTCTCCACCCAACTCCTCTCTCTGCTGTTCTCCACCCAACTCCTCTCTCTGCTGATCTCTACCCAACTCCTCTCTCTGCTGTTCTCCACCCAACGCCTCTCTCTGCTGCTCTCCACCCAACTTCTCTCTCTGCTATTCTACACCCAACTCCTCTCTCTGCTGTTCTCCACCCAACTCCTCTCTCTGCTGTTCTCCACCCAACTCCTCTCTCTGCTGTTCTCCACCCAACTCCTCTCTCTGCTGTTCTCCACCCAACTCCTCTCTCTGCTCTTCTCCACCCAACTCCTCTCACTGCTGTTCTCCACCCAACTCCTCTCTCTGCTCTTCTTCACCCAACTCCTCTCTCTGCTGTTCCCCACCCAACTCCTCTCACTGCTGTTCTCCACCTAACTCCTTACTCTGCTGTTCTCCACCCAACTCCTCTCTCTGCTGTTCTCCACCCAACTCCTCCCTTTGCTGTTCTCTACCCATATCCTCTCTCTGCTGTTCTCTACCCAACTCCTCTCTCTGCTGTTCTCCACCCAACTCTTCTCACTGCTGTTCTCCACCCAACTCTCCTCACTGCTGTTCTCCACCCAACTCTTCTCACTGCTGTTCCCCACCCTACTCCTCTCACTGCAGTTCTCCACCCAACTCCTCTCTCTGCTGTTCTCCACCCAAATCCTCTCTCTGCCGATCTCTTCCCAACTCCTCTCTCTGCTGCTCTCCACCCAACTCCTCTCTCTGCTGTTCTCCACCCAACTCTTCTCACTGCAGTTCTCCACCCAACTCTTCTCACTGCTGTTCACCACCCAACTCCTCTCGCTGCTGTTCTCTCCCCAACTCCTCTCACTGCAGTTCTCCACCCAACTCCTCTCTCTGCTGTTCTCTACCCAACTCCTCTCACTGCTGTTCACCACCCAACTCCTCTCAAATCTGTTCTCCACCCAACTCCTCTCTCTGCTCATCTACACCCAACGCCTCTCTCTGCTGTTCTCCACCCAACTCCTTTCTCTGCTGTTCTCCACCCAACTCCTCTCTCTGCTGTTCTCCACCCAACTCCTCTCTCTGCTATTCTCCACCCAACTCCTCTCTCTGCTATTCTCCACCCAACTCCTCTCTCTGCTCTTCTCCACCCAACTCCTCTCTCTGCTGTTCTCCACCCAACTCCTCTCACTGCTGTTCTCCACCCAACTCCTCTCTCTGCTCTTCTCCACCCAACTCCACTCTCTGCTGTTCTCCACCCAAATCCTCTCACTGCTGTTCTCCACCCAACTCCTTACTCTGCAGTTCTCCACCCAAGTCCTCTCTCTGCTGTTCTCCACCCAACTCCTCTCTCTGCTGTTCTCCACCCTAACTCCTCTCTCCGCTGTTCTCCACCCAACTCCTCTCTCTGCTGTTCTCCACCCAAATCCTCTCTCTGCTGTTCTCCACCCAACTGCTCTCACTGCTTTTCTCCACCCAACTCCTCTCACTGCTGTTCTCCACCCAACACCTCTCACTGCTGTTCTCCACCCAACTCCTCTCTCTGCTGTTCTCTACGCAACTCCTCTCACTGCTGTTCTCCACCCAACTCTTCTCACTGCTGTTGTCCACCCAACTCTTCTCACTGCTGTTCTCCACCCAACTCCTCTCTCTGCTGTTCTCCACCCAACTCCTCTCTCTGCTGATCTCTACCCAACTCCTCTCTCTGCTGTTCTCCACCCAACTCCTCTCTCTGCTGTTCTCCACCCAACTCCTCTCTCTGCTGTTCTCCACCCAACTCCTCTCTCTGTTGTTCTCCACCCAACTCCTCTCTCTGCTGTTCTCCACACAACTCCTGTCTCTGCTGTTCTCCACCCAACTCCTCTCTCTGCTCTTCTCCACCCAACTCCTCTCTCTGCTGTTCTCCACCCAACTCCTCTCACTGCTGTTCTCCACCCAACACCTCTCTCTGCTTTTCTCCACCCAACTCCTCTCACTGCTGTTCTCCACCCAACACCTCTCTCTGCTGTTCTTCACCCATCTCCCCTCTCTGCTGTTCTCTGCCCAACTCCTCTCACTGCTGTTCTCCACCCAACTCCTCTCACTGCTGTTCTCCACCCAACTCCTCTCTCTGCTGTTCTCCACCCAACTCCTCTCACTGCTTTTCTCCACCCAACTCCTCTCTCTGCTGTTCTACACCCAACTCCTCTCTCTGCTGTTCTCCACCCAACTCCTCTCACTGCTGTTCTCCACCCAACTCCTCTCTCTGCTGTTCTCTACCCAACTCCTTACTCAGCTGTTCTCCACCCAACTCCTCTCTCTCCTGTTCTCCACCCAACTCCTCTCTCTTCTGTTCTCTACCCAAATCCTCTCTCTGCTGTTCTCTACCCAACTCCTCTCTCTGCTGTTCTCCACCCAACTCTTCTCACTGCTGTTCTCCACCCAACTCTTCTCACTGCTGTTCTCCACTCAACTCTTCTCACTGCTGCTCTCCACCCAACTCCTCTCGCTGCTGTTCTCTACCCAACTCCTCTCACTGCAGTTCTCCACCCAACTCCTCTCTCTGCTATTCTCTACCCAACTCCTCTCACTGCTGTTCACCACCCAACTCCTCTCAATGCTGTTCTCCACCCAACTCCTCTCTCTGCTCATCTACACCCAACTTCTCTCTCTGCTGTTCTCCACCCAACTCCTCTCACTGCAGTTCTCCACCCAACTCCTCTCTCTGCTGTTCTCCACCCGACTCCTCTCTCTGCTGATCTCTTCCCAACTCCTCTCTCTGCTGTTCTCCACCCAACTCCTCTCTCTGCTGTTCTCCACCCAACTCCTCTCTCTGCTGTTCTCCACCCAACTCCTCTCTCTGCTGTTCTCCACCCAACTCCTCTCTCTGCTGTTCTCCACCAACACCTCTCTCTGCTGTTCTCCACCCAACTCCTCTCTCTGCTCTTCTCCACCCAACTCCTCTCTCTGCTGTTCTCCACACAACTCCTCTCTCTGCTGTTCTCCACCAACTCCTCTTTCTGCTGTTCTCCACCCAACTCCTCTCTCTGCTCTTCTCCACCCAACTCCTCTCTCTGCTGTTCTCTACCCAACTCCTCTCACTGCTGTTTTCTACCCAACTCCTCTCACTGCTGTTCTCCACCCAAGTCCTCTCTCTGCTGTTCTCCACCCAACTCCTCTCTCTGCTGTTCTCCACCCAACTCCTCTCACTGCTGTTCTCCACCCAACTCCTCTCTCTGCTGTTCTCCACCCAACTCCTCTCTCTGCTGATCTCTACCCAACTCCTCTCTCTGCTGTTCTCCACCCAACGCCTCTCTCTGCTGTTCTCCACCCAACTCCTTTCTCTGCTGTTCTCCACCCAACTCCTCTCTCTGCTGTTCTCCACCCAACTCCTCTCTCTGCTATTCTCCACCCAACTCCTCTCTCTGCTATTCTCCACCCAACTCCTCTCTCTGCTCTTCTCCACCCAACTCCTCTCTCTGCTGTTCTCCACCCAACTCCTCTCACTGCTGTTCTCCACCCAACTCCTCTCTCTGCTCTTCTCCACCCAACTCCACTCTCTGCTGTTCTCCACCCAAATCCTCTCACTGCTGTTCTCCACCCAACTCCTTACTCTGCAGTTCTCCACCCAAGTCCTCTCTCTGCTGTTCTCCACCCAACTCCTCTCTCTGCTGTTCTCCACCCTAACTCCTCTCTCCGCTGTTCTCCACCCAACTCCTCTCTCTGCTGTTCTCCACCCAAATCCTCTCTCTGCTGTTCTCCACCCAACTGCTCTCACTGCTTTTCTCCACCCAACTCCTCTCACTGCTGTTCTCCACCCAACACCTCTCACTGCTGTTCTCCACCCAACTCCTCTCTCTGCTGTTCTCTACGCAACTCCTCTCACTGCTGTTCTCCACCCAACTCTTCTCACTGCTGTTGTCCACCCAACTCTTCTCACTGCTGTTCTCCACCCAACTCCTCTCTCTGCTGTTCTCCACCCAACTCCTCTCTCTGCTGATCTCTACCCAACTCCTCTCTCTGCTGTTCTCCACCCAACTCCTCTCTCTGCTGTTCTCCACCCAACTCCTCTCTCTGCTGTTCTCCACCCAACTCCTCTCTCTGTTGTTCTCCACCCAACTCCTCTCTCTGCTGTTCTCCACACAACTCCTGTCTCTGCTGTTCTCCACCCAACTCCTCTCTCTGCTCTTCTCCACCCAACTCCTCTCTCTGCTGTTCTCCACCCAACTCCTCTCACTGCTGTTCTCCACCCAACACCTCTCTCTGCTTTTCTCCACCCAACTCCTCTCACTGCTGTTCTCCACCCAACACCTCTCTCTGCTGTTCTTCACCCATCTCCCCTCTCTGCTGTTCTCTGCCCAACTCCTCTCACTGCTGTTCTCCACCCAACTCCTCTCACTGCTGTTCTCCACCCAACTCCTCTCTCTGCTGTTCTCCACCCAACTCCTCTCACTGCTTTTCTCCACCCAACTCCTCTCTCTGCTGTTCTACACCCAACTCCTCTCTCTGCTGTTCTCCACCCAACTCCTCTCACTGCTGTTCTCCACCCAACTCCTCTCTCTGCTGTTCTCTACCCAACTCCTTACTCAGCTGTTCTCCACCCAACTCCTCTCTCTCCTGTTCTCCACCCAACTCCTCTCTCTTCTGTTCTCTACCCAAATCCTCTCTCTGCTGTTCTCTACCCAACTCCTCTCTCTGCTGTTCTCCACCCAACTCTTCTCACTGCTGTTCTCCACCCAACTCTTCTCACTGCTGTTCTCCACTCAACTCTTCTCACTGCTGCTCTCCACCCAACTCCTCTCGCTGCTGTTCTCTACCCAACTCCTCTCACTGCAGTTCTCCACCCAACTCCTCTCTCTGCTATTCTCTACCCAACTCCTCTCACTGCTGTTCACCACCCAACTCCTCTCAATGCTGTTCTCCACCCAACTCCTCTCTCTGCTCATCTACACCCAACTTCTCTCTCTGCTGTTCTCCACCCAACTCCTCTCACTGCAGTTCTCCACCCAACTCCTCTCTCTGCTGTTCTCCACCCGACTCCTCTCTCTGCTGATCTCTTCCCAACTCCTCTCTCTGCTGTTCTCCACCCAACTCCTCTCTCTGCTGTTCTCCACCCAACTCCTCTCTCTGCTGTTCTCCACCCAACTCCTCTCTCTGCTGTTCTCCACCCAACTCCTCTCTCTGCTGTTCTCCACCAACACCTCTCTCTGCTGTTCTCCACCCAACTCCTCTCTCTGCTCTTCTCCACCCAACTCCTCTCTCTGCTGTTCTCTACCCAACTCCTCTCACTGCTGTTCTCTACCCAACTCCTCTCACTGCTGTTCTCCACCCAACTCCTCTCTCTGCTGTTCTCCACCCAACTCTTCTCTCTGCTGTTCTCCACCCAAATCCTCTCACTGCTGTTCTCCACCCAACTCCTCTCTCTGCTGTTCTCCACCCAACTCCTCTCTCTACTGATCTCTACCCAACTCCTCTCTCTGCTGTTCTCCACCCAACGCCTCTCTCTGCTGCTCTCCACCCAACTCCTCTCTCTGCTATTCTACACCCAACTCCTCTCTCTGCTGTTCTCCACCCAACTCCTCTCTCTGCTGTTCTCCACCCAACTCCTCTCTCTGCTGTTCTCCACCCAACTCCTCTCTCTGCTCTTCTCCACCCAACTCCTCTCTCTGCTCTTCTCCACCCAACTCCTCTCACTGCTGTTCTCCACCCAACTCCTCTCTCTGCTCTTCTTCACCCAACTCCTCTCTCTGCTGTTCTCCACCCAACTCCTCTCACTGCTGTTCTCCACCTAACTCCTTACTCTGCTGTTCTCCACCCAACTCCTCTCTCTGCTGTTCTCCACCCAACTCCTCCCTTTGCTGTTCTCTACCCATATCCTCTCTCTGCTGTTCTCTACCCAACTCCTCTCTCTGCTGTTCTCCACCCAACTCTTCTCACTGCTGTTCTCCACCCAACTCTCCTCACTGCTGTTCTCCACCCAACTCTTCTCACTGCTGTTCCCCACCCTACTCCTCTCACTGCAGTTCTCCACCCAACTCCTCTCTCTGCTGTTCTCCACCCAAATCCCCTCTCTGCCGATCTCTTCCCAACTCCTCTCTCTGCTGCTCTCCACCCAACTCCTCTCTCTGCTGTTCTCCACCCAACTCTTCTCACTGCTGTTCTCCACCCAACTCTTCTCACTGCTGTTCACCACCCAACTCCTCTCGCTGCTGTTCTCTCCCCAACTCCTCTCACTGCAGTTCTCCACCCAACTCCTCTCTCTGCTGTTCTCTACCCAACTCCTCTCACTGCTGTTCACCACCCAACTCCTCTCAAATCTGTTCTCCACCCAACTCCTCTCTCTGCTCATCTACACCCAACTCCTCTCTCTGCTGTTCTCCACCCAACTCCTCTCACTGCAGTTCTCCACCCAACTCCTCTCTCTGCTGTTCTCCACCCAACTCCTCTCTCTGCTGATCTCTTCCCAACTCCTCTCTCTGCTGTTCTCCACCCAACTCCTCTCTCTGCTGTTCTCCACCCAACTCCTCTCTCTGCTGTTCTCCATCCAACTCCTCTCTCTGCTGTTCTCCACACAACTCCTCTCTCTGCTGTTCTCCACCAACTCCTCTCTCTGCTGTTCTCCACCCAACTCCTCTCTCTGCTCTTCTCCACTCAACTCCTCTCTCTGCTGTTCTCTACCCAACTCCTCTCACTGCTGTTCTCTACCCAACTCCTGTCACTGCTGTTCTCCACCCAAGTCCTCTCTCTGCTGTTCTCCACCCAACTCCTCTCTCTGCTGTTCTCCACCCAACTCCTCTCACTGCTGTTCTCCACCCAACTCCTCTCTCTGCTGTTCTCCACCCAACTCCTCTCTCTGCTGATCTCTACCCAACTCCTCTCTCTGCTGTTCTCCACCCAACGCCTCTCTCTGCTGTTCTCCACCCAACTCCTTTCTCTGCTGTTCTCCACCCAACTCCTCTCTCTGCTGTTCTCCACCCAACTCCTCTCTCTGCTATTCTCCACCCAACTCCTCTCTCTGCTATTCTCCACCCAACTCCTCTCTCTGCTCTTCTCCACCCAACTCCTCTCTCTGCTGTTCTCCACCCAACTCCTCTCACTGCTGTTCTCCACCCAACTCCTCTCTTTGCTCTTCTCCACCCAACTCCACTCTCTGCTGTTCTCCACACAACTCCTCTCACTGCTGTTCTCCACCCAACTCCTTACTCTGCAGTTCTCCACCCAAGTCCTCTCTCTGCTGTTCTCCACCCAACTCCTCTCTCTGCTGTTCTCCACCCTAACTCCTCTCTCCGCTGTTCTCCACCCAACTCCTCTCTCTGCTGTTCTCCACTCAAATCCTCTCTCTGCTGTTCTCCACCCAACTGCTCTCTCTGCTGTTCTCCACCCAACTCCTCTCTCTGCTGTTCTCCACCCAACTCCTCTCTCTGCTGTTCTCCACCCAACTCCTCTCTCTGCTCTTCTCCACCCAACTCCTCTCTCTGCTGTTTTCCACCCAACTTCTCTCACTGCTGTTCTCCACCCAACTCCTCTCTCTGCTGTTCTCCACCCAACTCCTCCCACTGCTGTTCTCCACCCAACTCCTCTCACTTCTGTTCTCCACCCAACTCCTCTCACTGTTGTTCTCCACCCAACTCCTCTCTCTGCCATTCTCCACCCAACTCCTCTCTCTGCTGTTCTCCACGCAACTCCTCTCACTGCTGTTCTCCACCAAACTCCTCTCACTGCTGCTCTCTACCCAACTCCTCTCACTGCTGTTCTCTCTCAAACTCTTCTCTCTGCTGTTCTCCACCCAACTCCTCTCACTGCTGTTCTCCACCCAACTCCTCTCACTGCTGTTCTCCACCCAACTCCTCTCACTGCTGTTCTCCACCCAACTCCTCTCTCTGCTGTTCTCCACCCAACTCCGCTCACTGCTGTTCTCTACCCAACTCCTCTCTCTGCTGTTCTCCACCCAACTCCTCTCACTGCTGTTCTCCACCCAACTCCTCTCACTGCTGTTCTCCACCCAACACCTCTCACTGCTGTTCTCCACCCAACTCCTCTCTCTGCTGTTCTCCACCCAACTCCGCTCACTGCTGTGCTCCACACAACTCCTCTCTCTGCTGTTCTCCACCCAACTCCTCTCACTGCTGTTCTCCACACAACTCCTCTCACTGCTGTTCTCCACCCAACTCCTCTCACTGCTGTTCTCCACCCAACTCCTCTCACTGCTTTTCTCCACCCAACACCTCTCTCTGCTGTTCTCCACCCAACTCCTCTCTCTGCTGTTCTCTACCCATCTCCTCTCACTGCTGTGCTCCACCCAACTCCTCTCACTGCTGTTCTCCACCCAACTCCTCTCACTGCTGTTCTGGACACAACTCCTCTCTCTGCTGTTCTCCACCAAATCCTCTCGCTGCTGTTCTCCACCCAACTCCTCTCTCTGCTGCTCTCTACCCAATTCCTCTCACTGCTGTTCTCCACCCAACTCCTGTCTCTGCTGTTCTCTACACAACTCCTCTCTCTGCTGTTCTCTACCCAACTCCTCTCTCTGCTGTTCTCTACCCAACTCCTCTCATAGCTATTCTCTACCCAACCCCTCTCACTGCTGATCTCCACCCAACTCCTCTCTCTGCTGTTCTCCACCCAACTCCTCTTTCTGCTGTTCTCCACCCAACTCCTCTCACTGCTGTTCTCCACCCAACTCCTCTCTCTGCTGTTCTCCACCCAACTCCTCTCTCTGCTGATATCTACCCAACTCCGCTCTCTGCTGTTCTCCACCCAACTCCTCTCTCTGCTGTTCTTCACACAACTCCTCTCTCTGCTGTTCTCCGCCCAACTCCTCTCACTGCTGTTCTCCACCCAACTCCTCTCACTGCTGTTCTCCACCCAACTCCTCTCTCTGCTGTTCTCCACCCAACTCCTCTCACTGCTTTTCTCCACCCAACTCCTCTCTCTGCTGTTCTCCACCCAACTCCTCTCACTGCTGTTCTCCACCCAACTCCTCTCTCTGCTGTTCTCTACCCAACTCCTTACTCTGCTGTTCTCTACCCAACTCCTTTCTCTGCTGTTCTCCACCCAACTCCTCTCACTGCTGTTCTCCACCCAACACCTCTCACTGCTGTTCTCCACCCAACTCCTCTCTCTGCTGTTCTCTACGCAACTCCTCTCACTGCTGTTCTCCACCCAACTCTTCTCACTGCTGTTGTCCACCCAACTCTTCTCACTGCTGTTCTCCACACAACTCCTCTCTCTGCTGTTCACCACCCAACTCCTCTCACTGCTGTTCTCCACCCAAGTCCTCTCTCTGCTCTTCTCCACCCAACTCCTCTCACTGCTGTTCTCCACACAACTCCTCTCTCTGTGTTCTCTACCCAACTCCTCTCTCTGCTGTTCTCTACCGAACTCCTCTCACTGCTATTCTCTACCCAAGTCCTCTCACTGCTGATCTCCACCCAACTCCTCTCTCTGCTGTTCTCCACCCAACTCCTCTCTCTGCTGTTCTCCACCCAACTCCTCTCACTGCTGTTCTCCACCCAACTCCTCTCTCTGCTGTTCTCCACCCAACTCCTCTCTCTGCTGATCTCTACCCAACTCCTCTCTCTGCTGTTCTCCACCCAACTCCTCTCTCTGCTGTTCTCCACCCAACTCCTCTCTCTGCTGTTCTCCACCCAACTCCTCTCTCTGTTGTTCTCCACCCAACTCCTCTCTCTGCTGTTCTCCACACAACTCCTGTCTCTGCTGTTCTCCACCCAACTCCTCTCTCTGCTCTTCTCCACCCAACTCCTCTCTCTGCTGTTCTCCACCCAACTCCTCTCACTGCTGTTCTCCACCCAACACCTCTCTCTGCTGTTCTTCACCCAACTCCCCTCTCTGCTGTTCTCCGCCCAACTCCTCTCACTGCTGTTCTCCACCCAACTCCTCTCACTGCTGTTCTCCACCCAACTCCTCTCTCTGCTGTTCTCCACCCAACTCCTCTCACTGCTTTTCTGCACCCAACTCCTCTCTCTGCTGTTCTCCACCCAACTCCTCTCTCTGCTGTTCTCCACCCAACTCCTCTCACTGCTGTTCTCCACCCAACTCCTCTCTCTGCTGTTCTCTACCCAACTCCTTACTCTGCTGTTCTCCACCCAACTCCTCTCTCTCCTGTTCTCCACCCAACTCCTCTCTCTGCTGTTCTCTACCCAAATCCTCTCTCTGCTGTTCTCTACCCAACTCCTCTCTCTGCTGTTCTCCACCCAACTCTTCTCACTGCTGTTCTCCACCCAACTCTTCTCACTGCTGTTCTCCACTCAACTCTTCTCACTGCTGTTCTCCACCAAACTCCTCTCGCTGCTGTTCTCTACCCAACTCCTCTCACTGCAGTTCTCCACCCAACTCCTCTCTCTGCTATTCTCTACCCAACTCCTCTCACTGCTGTTCACCACCCAACTCCTCTCAATGCTGTTCTCCACTCAACTCCTCTCTCTGCTCATCTACACCCAACTCCTCTCTCTGCTGTTCTCCACCCAACTCCTCTCACTGCAGTTCTCCACCGAACTCCTCTCTCTGCTGTTCTCCACCCGACTCCTCTCTCTGCTGATCTCTTCCCAACTCCTCTCTCTGCTATTCTCCACCCAACTCCTCTCTCTGCTGTTCTCCACCCAACTCCTCTCTCTGCTGTTCTCCACCCAACTCCTCTCTCTGCTGTTCTCCACCCAACTCCTCTCTCTGCTGTTCTCCACCAACACCTCTCTCTGCTGTTCTCCACCCAATTCCTCTCTCTGCTCTTCTCCACCCAACTCCTCTCTCTGCTGTTCTCTACCCAACTATTCTCACTGCTGTTCTCTACCCAACTACTCTCACTGCTGTTCTCCACCCAACTCCTCTCTCTGCTGTTCTCCACCCAACTCCTCTCTCTGCTGTTCTCCACCCAACTCCTCTCACTGCTGTTCTCCACCCAACTCCTCTCTCTGCTGTTCTCCACCCAACTCCTCTCTCTGCTGATCTCTACCCAACTCCTCTCTCTGCTGTTCTCCACCCAACGCCTCTCTCTGCTGTTCTCCACCCAACTCCTCTCTCTGCTATTCTACACCCAACTCCTCTCTCTGCTGTTCTCCACCCAACTCCTCTCTCTGCTGTTCTCCACCCAACTCCTCTCTCTGCTGTTCTCCACCCAACTCCTCTCTCTGCTCTTCTCCACCCAACTCCTCTCTCTGCTCTTCTCCACCCAACTCCTCTCACTGCTGTTCTCCACCCAACTCCTCTCTCTGCTCTTCTTCACCCAACTCCTCTCTCTGCTGTTCTCCACCCAACTCCTCTCACTGCTGTTCTCCACCTAACTCCTTACTCTGCTGTTCTCCACCCAACTCCTCTCTCTGCTGTTCTCCACCCAACTCCTCCCTTTGCTGTTCTCTACCCATATCCTCTCTCTGCTGTTCTCTACCCAACTCCTCTCTCTGCTGTTCTCCACCCAACTCTTCTCACTGCTGTTCTCCACCCAACTCTTCTCACTGCTGTTCTCCACCCAACTCTCCTCACTGCTGTTCTCCACCCAACTCCTCTCACTGCTGTTCTCCACCCAACTCCTCTCTCTGCTGTTCTCTACCCAAATCCTCTCACTGCTGTTCACCACTCAACTCCTCTCACTGCTGTTCTCCACCCAACTCCTCTCTCTGCTCTTCTCCACCCAACTCCTCTCTCTGCTGTTCTCCACCCAACTCCTCTCACTGCAGTTCTCCACCCAACTCCTCTCTCTGCTGTTCTCCACCCAAATCCTCTCTCTGCCGATCTCTTCCCAACTCCTCTCTCTGCTGCTCTCCACGCAACTCCTCTCTCTGCTGTTCTCCACCCAACTCTTCTCACTGCTGTTCTCCACTTAACTCTTCTCACTGCTGTTCACCACCCAACTCCTCTCGCTGCTGTTCTCTACCCAACTCCTCTCACTGCAGTTCTCCACCCAACTCCTCTCTCTGCTGTTCTCTACCCAACTCCTCTCACTGCTGTTCACCACCCAACTCCTCTCAATGCTGTTCTCCACCCAACTCCTGTCTCTGCTCATCTACACCCAACTCCTCTCTCTGCTGTTCTCCACCCAACTCCTCTCACTGCAGTTCTCCACCCAACTCCTCTCTCTGCTGTTCTCCACCCAACTCCTCTCTCTGCTGATCTCTTCCCAACTCCTCTCTCTGCTGTTCTCCACCCAACTCCTCTCTCTGCTGTTCTCCACCCAACTCCTCTCTCTGCTGTTCTCCACCCAACTCCTCTCTCTGCTGTTCTCCACCCAACTCCTCTCTCTGCTGTTCTCCACCAACTCCTCTCTCTGCTGTTCTCCACCCAACTCCTCTCTCTGCTCTTCTCCACCCAACTCCTCTCTCTGCTGTTCTCTACACAACTCCTCTCACTGCTGTTCTCTACCCAACTCCTCTCACTGCTGTTCTCCACACAAGTCCTCTCTCTGCTGTTCTCCACCCAACTCCTCTCTCTGCTGTTCTCCACCCAACTCCTCTCACTGCTGTTCTCCACCCAACTCCTCTCTCTGCTGTTCTCCACCCAACTCCTCTCTCTGCTGATCTCTACCACCTCCTCTCTCTGCTGTTCTCCACCCAACGCCTCTCTCTGCTGTTCTCCACCCAACTCCTCTCTCTGCTGTTCCCCACCCAACTCCTCTCTCTGCTGTTCTCCACCCAACTCCTCTCTCTGCTATTCTCCACCCAACTCCTCTCTCTGCTATTCTCCACCCAACTCCTCTCTCTGCTCTTCTCCACCCAACTCCTCTCTCTGCTGTTCTCCACCCAACTCCTCTCACTGCTGTTCTCCACCCAACTCCTCTCTCTGCTCTTCTCCACCCAACTCCACTCTCTGCTGTTCTCCACCCAACTCCTCTCACTGCTGTTCTCCACCCAACTCCTTACTCTGCAGTTCTCCACCCAACTCCTCTCTCTGCTGTTCTCCACCCAACTCCTCCCTCTGCTGTTCTCTACCCATATCCTCTCTCCGCTGTTCTCTACCCAACTCCTCTCGCTGCTGTTCTCCACCCAACTCTTCTCACTGCTGTTCTCCACCCAACTCTCCTCACTACTGTTCTCCACCCAACTCTTCTCACTGCTGTTCCCCACCCAACTCCTCTCTCTGCTGTTCTCTACCCAACTCCTCTCACTGCTGTTATCCACCCAACTCCTCTCTCTGCTGTTCTCTACCCAAATCCTCTCACTGCTGTTCACCACCCAACTCCTCTCACTGCTGTTCTCCACCCAACTCCTCTCTCTGCTCTTCTCCACCCAACTCCTCTCTCTGCTGTTCTCCACCCAACTCCTCTCTCTGCTGTTCTCCACCCAACTCCTCTCTCTGCTGTTCTCCACCCAACTCCTCTCTCTGCTCTTCTCCACCCAACTCCTCTCTCTGCTGTTTTCCACCCAACTCCTCTCACTGCTGTTCTCCACCCAACTCCTCTCTCTGCTGTTCTCCACCCAACTCCTCCCACTGCTGTTCTCCACCCAACTCCTCTCACTGCTGTTCTCCACCCAACTCCTCTCACTGTTGTTCTCCACCCAACTCCTCTCTCTGCCATTCTCCACCCAACTCCTCTCTCTGCTGTTCTCCACCCAACTCCTCTCACTGCTGTTCTCCACCCAACTCCTCTCACTGCTGCTCTCTACCCAACTCGTCTCACTGCTGTTCTCTCTCAAACTCTTCTCTCTGCTGTTCTCCACCCAACTCCTCTCACTGCTGTTCTCCAGCCAACTCCTCTCACTGCTGTTCTCCACCCAACTCCTCTCACTGCTGTTCTCCACCCAACTCCTCTCTCTGCTGTTCTCCACCCAACTCCGCTCACTGCTGTTCTCTACCCAACTCCTCTCTCTGCTGTTCTCCACCCAACTCCTCTCACTGCTGTTCTCCACCCAACTCCTCTCACTGCTGTTCTCCACCCAACACCTCTCACTGCTGTTCTCCACCCAACTCCTCTCCCTGCTGTTCTCCACCCAACTCCGCTCACTGCTGTGCTCTACACAACTCCTCTCTCTGCTGTTCTCCACCCAACTCCTCTCACTGCTGTTCTCCACACAACTCCTCTCACTGCTGTTCTCCACCCAACTCCTCTCACTGCTGTTCTCCACCCAACTCCTCTCACTGCTTTTCTCCACCCAACACCTCTCTCTGCTGTTCTCCACCCAACTCCTCTCTCTGCTGTTCTCTACCCATCTCCTCTCACTGCTGTTCTCCACCCAACTCCTCTCACTGCTGTTCTCCACCCAACTCCTCTCACTGCTGTTCTGGACACAACTCCTCTCACTGCTGTTCTCCACCAAATCATCTCGCTGCTGTTCTCCACCCAACTCCTCTCTCTGCTGCTCTCTACCCAATTCCTCTCACTGCTGTTCTCCACCCAACTCCTGTCTCTGCTGTTCTCTACACAACTCCTCTCTCTGCTGTTCTCCACCCAACGCCTCTCACTGCTGTTCTCCACCCAACTCTTCTCACTGCTGTTCTCCACACAACTCTTCTCACTGCTGTTCTCCACCCAACTCTTCTCACTGCTGTTCTCCACACAACTCCTCTCTCTGCTTTTCTCTACACAACGCCTCTCACTGCTGTTCACCACCCAACTCCTCTCACTGCTGTTCTCCACCCAACTCCTCTCTCTGTTCTTCTCCACCCAACTCCTCTCGCTGCTGTTCTCCACCCAACTCCTCTCTCTGCTGTTCTCTACCCAACTCCTCTCTCTGCTGTTCTCTACACAACTCCTCTCACTGCTGTTCTCTACCCAACTCCTCTCACTGCTGTTCTCCACTCAACTCCTCTCTCTGCTGTTCTCCACCCAAATCCTCTCTCTGCTGTTCTCCACCCAACTCCTCTCACTGCTCTTCTCCACCCAACTCCTCTCTCAGCTGTTCTCCACCCAACTCCTCTCTCTGCTGATCTCTACCCAACTCCTCTCTCTGCTGTTCTCCACCCAACTCCTTTCTCTGCTGTTCTCCACCCAACTCCTCCCTCTGCTGTTCTCTACCCAAATCCTCTCTCTGCTGTTCTCTACCCAACTCCTCTCTCTGCTGTTCTTCAACCAACTCTTCTCACTGCTGTTCTCCACCCAACTCTTCTCACTGCTGTTCTAATCCCAACTCTTCTCACTGCTGTTCCCCACCCATCTCCTCTCTCTGCTGTTCTCTGCCCAACTCCTCTCACTGCTGTTCTCCATCCAACTCCTCTCTCTGCTGTTCTCTACCCAAATCCTCTCACTGCTGTTCACCACCAACCTTCTCTCACTGCTGTTCTTCACCCAACTCGTCTCTCTGCTCTTCTCCACCCAACTCCTCTCTCTGCTGTTCTCCACCCAACTCCTCTCTCTGCTCTTCTCCACCTAACTCCTGTCTCTGCTGTTCTCCACCCAACTCCTCTCTCTGCTCTTTTCCACCCAACTCCTCTCTCTGCTGTTCTCCACCCAACACCTCTCACTGCTGTTCTCCACCCAACACCTCTCTCTGCTGTTCTCCACCCAACTCCTCTCACTGCTGTTCTCCACCCAACTCCTCTCTCTGCTGTTCTTCACCCAACTCCTCTCTCTGCTGTTCTCCACCCAACTCCTCTCACTGCTGTTCTCCACCCAACTCCTCTCACTGCTTTTCTCCACCCAACTCCTCTCTCTGCTGTTCGCCACCCAACTCCTCTCACTGCTGTTCTCCACCCAACTCCTCTCTCTGCTGTTCTCCACACAACTCCTCTCTCTGCTGTTCTCCACCCAACTCCTCTCACTGCTGTTCTCCACCCAACTCCTCTCTCTGCTGTTCTCTACCCAACTCCTTACTCTGCTGTTCTCCACCCAACTCCTCTCTCTCCTGTTCTCCACCCAACTCCTCTCTCTGCTGTTCTCTACCCAAATCCTCTCTCTGCTGTTCTCTACCCAACTCCTCTCTCTGCTGTTCCCCACCCAACTCTTCTCACTGCTGTTCTCCACCCAACTCTTCTCACTGCTGTTCTCCACCCAACTCCTCTCGCTGCTGTTCTCTACCCAACTCCTCTCACTGCAGTTCTCCACCCAACTCCTCTCTCTGCTGTTCTCTACCCAACTCCTCTCACTGCTGTTCGCCACCCAACTCCTCTCAATGCTGTTCTCCACACAACTCCTCACTCTGCTCATCTACACCCAACTCCTCTCTCTGCTGTTCTCCACCCAAATCCTCTCACTGCAGTTCTCCACCCAACTCCTCTCTCTGCTCTTCTCCACCCAACTCCTCTCTCTGCTGATCTCTTCCCAACTCCTCTCTCTGCTGTTCTCCACCCCACTCCTCTCTCTGCTGTTCTCCACCCAACTCCTCTCTCTGCTGTTCTGCACCCAACTCCTCTCTCTGCTGTTCTCCACCAACTCCCCTCTCTGCTGTTCTCCACCCAACTCCTCACTCTGCTCATCTACACCCAACTCCTCTCTCTGCTGTTCTCCACCCAAATCCTCTCACTGCAGTTCTCCACCCAACTCCTCTCTCTGCTCTTCTCCACCCAACTCCTCTCTCTGCTGATCTCTTCCCAACTCCTCTCTCTGCTGTTCTCCACCCCACTCCTCTCTCTGCTGTTCTCCACCCAACTCCTCTCTCTGCTGTTCTGCACCCAACTCCTCTCTCTGCTGTTCTCCACCAACTCCCCTCTCTGCTGTTCTCCACCCAACTCCTCTCTCTGCTCTTCTCCACCCAACTCCTCTCTCTGCTGTTCTCTACCCAACTCCTCTCTCTGCTCTTCTCCACCCAACTCCTCTCTCCGCTGTTCTCCACCCAACTCCTCTCACTGCTGTTCTCCACCCAACTCCTCTCTCTGCTCTTCTCCACCCAACTCCACTCTCTGCTGCTCTCCACCCAACTCCTCTCACTGCTGTTCTCCACCCAACTCCTCACTCTGCAGTTCTCCACCCAACTCCTCTCACTGCTGTTCTCCACCCAACTCCTCCCTCTGCTGTTCTCTACCCATATCCTCTCTCCGCTGTTCTCTACCCAACTCCTCTCGCTGCTGTTCTCCACCCAACTCTTCTCACTGCTGTTCTCCACCCAACTCTCCTCACTACTGTTCTCCACCCAACTCTTCTCACTGCTGTTCCCCACCCAACTCCTCTCTCTGCTGTTCTCTACCCAACTCCTCTCACTGCTGTTATCCACCCAACTCCTCTCTCTGCTGTTCTCTACCCAAATCCTCTCACTGCTGTTCACCACCCAACTCCTCTCACTGCTGTTCTCCACCAAACTCCTCTCTCTGCTCTTCTCCACCCAACTCCTCTCTCTGCTGTTCTCCAACCAACACCTCTCACTGCTGTTCTCCACTCAACTCCTCTCTCTGCTGTTCTCCACGCAACTCCTCTCTCTGCTGATCTCTTCCCAACTCCTCTCTCTGCTGTTCTCCACCCAACTCCTCTCTCTGCTGTTCTCCACCCAAATCCTCTCTCTGCTGTTCTCCACCCAACTGCTCTCTCTGCTGTTCTCCACCCAACTCCTCTCTCTGCTGTTCTCCACCCAACTCCTCTCTCTGCTGTTCTCTACCCAACTCCTCTCTCTGCTCTTCTCCACCCAACTCCTCTCTCTGCTGTTTTCCACCCAACTCCTCTCATTGCTGTTCTCCACCCAACTCCTCTCTCTGCTGTTCTCCACCCAACTCCTCCCACTGCTGTTCTCCACCCAACTCCTCTCACTGCTGTTCTCCACCCAACTCCTCTCACTGTTGTTCTCCACCCAACTCCTCTCTCTGCCATTCTCCACCCAACTCCTCTCTCTGCTGTTCTCCACCCAACTCCGCTCACTGCTGTTCTCCACCCAACTCCTCTCACTGCTGCTCTCTACCCAACTCCTCTCACTGCTGTTCTCTCTCAAACTCTTCTCTCTGCTGTTCTCCACCCAACTCCTCTCACTGCTGTTCTCCACCCAACTCCTCTCACTGCTGTTCTCCACCCAACTCCTCTCACTGCTGTTCTCCACCCAACTCCTCTCTCTGCTGTTCTCCACCCAACTCCGCTCACTGCTGTTCTCTACCCAACTCCTCTCTCTGCTGTTCTCCACCCAACTCCTCTCACTGCTGTTCTCCACCCAACTCCTCTCACTGCTGTTCTCCACCCAACACCTCTCACTGCTGTTCTCCACCCAACTCCTCTCTCTGCTGTTCTCCACCCAACTCCGCTCACTGCTGTGCTCTACACAACTCTTCTCTCTGCTGTTCTCCACCCAACTCCTCTCACTGCTGTTCTCCACACAACTCCTCTCACTGCTGTTCTCCACCCAACTCCTCTCACTGCTGTTCTCCACCCAACTCCTCTCACTGCTTTTCTCCACCCAACACCTCTCTCTGCTGTTCTCCACCCAACTCCTCTCTCTGCTGTTCTCTACCCATCTCCTCTCACTGCTGTTCTCCACCCAACTCCTCTCACTGCTGTTCTCCACCCAACTCCTCTCACTGCTGTTCTGGACACAACTCCTCTCACTGCTGTTCTCCACCAAATCCTCTCGCTGCTGTTCTCCACCCAACTCCTCTCTCTGCTGCTCTCTACACAATTCCTCTCACTGCTGTTCTCCACCCAACTCCTGTCTCTGCTGTTCTCTACACAACTCCTCTCTCTGCTGTTCTCCACCCAACGCCTCTCACTGCTGTTCTCCACCCAACTCTTCTCACTGCTGTTCTCCACCCAACTCTTCTCACTGCTGTTCTCCACCCAACTCTTCTCACTGCTGTTCTCCACACAACTCCTCTCTCTGCTTTTCTCGACACAACGCCTCTCACTGCTGTTCACCACCCAACTCCTCTCACTGCTGTTCTCCACCCAACTCCTCTCTCTGTTCTTCTCCACCCAACTCCTCTCGCTGCTGTTCTCCACCCAACTCCTCTCTCTGCTATTCTCCACCCAACTCCTCTCTCTGCTCTTCTCCACCCAACTCCTCTCTCTGCTGTTCTCCACCCAACTCCTCTCACTGCTGTTCTCCACCCAACTCCTCTCTCTGCTCTTCTCCACCCAACTCCACTCTCTGCTGTTCTCCACCCAACTCCTCTCACTGCTGTTCTCCACCCAACTCCTTACTCTGCAGTTCTCCACCCAACTCCTCTCACTGCTGTTCTCCACCCAACTCCTCCCTCTGCTGTTCTCTACCCATATCCTCTCTCCGCTGTTCTCTACCCAACTCCTCTCGCTGCTGTTCTCCACCCAACTCTTCTCACTGCTGTTCTCCACCCAACTCTCCACACTACTGTTCTCCACCCAACTCTTCTCACTGCTGTTCCCCACCCAACTCCTCTCTCTGCTGTTCTCTACCCAACTCCTCTCACTGCTGTTATCCACCCAACTCCTCTCTCTGCTGTTCTCTACCCAAATCCTCTCACTGCTGTTCACCACCCAACTCCTCTCACTGCTGTTCTCCACCCAACTCCTCTCTCTGCTCTTCTCCACCCAACTCCTCTCTCTGCTGTTCTCCAACCAACACCTCTCACTGCTGTTCTCCACTCAACTCCTCTCTCTGCTGTTCTCCACCCAACTCCTCTCTCTGCTGATCTCTTCCCAACTCCTCTCTCTGCTGTTCTCCACCCAACTCCTCTCTCTGCTGTTCTCCACCCAAATCCTCTCTCTGCTGTTCTCCACCCAACTGCTCTCTCTGCTGTTCTCCACCCAACTCCTCTCTCTGCTGTTCTCCACCCAACTCCTCTCTCTGCTGTTCTCTACCCAACTCCTCTCTCTGCTCTTCTCCACCCAACTCCTCTCTCTGCTGTTTTCCACCCAACTCCTCTCATTGCTGTTCTCCACCCAACTCCTCTCTCTGCTGTTCTCCACCCAACTCCTCCCACTGCTGTTCTCCACCCAACTCCTCTCACTGCTGTTCTCCACCCAACTCCTCTCACTGTTGTTCTCCACCCAACTCCTCTCTCTGCCATTCTCCACCCAACTCCTCTCTCTGCTGTTCTCCACCCAACTCCTCTCACTGCTGTTCTCCACCCAACTCCTCTCACTGTTGCTCTCCACACAACTCCTCTCACTGCTGTTCTCTCTCAAACTCTTCTCTCTGCTGTTCTCCACCCAACTCCTCTCACTGCTGTTCTCCACCCAACTCCTCTCACTGCTGTTCTCCACCCAACTCCTCTCACTGCTGTTCTCCACCCAACTCCTCTCTCTGCTGTTCTCCACCCAACTCCGCTCACTGCTGTTCTCTACCCAACTCCTCTCTCTGCTGTTCTCCACCCAACTCCTCTCACTGCTGTTCTCCACCCAACTCCTCTCACTGCTGTTCTCCACCCAACACCTCTCACTGCTGTTCTCCACCCAACTCCTCTCTCTGCTGTTCTCCACCCAACTCCGCTCACTGCTGTGCTCTACACAACTCCTCTCTCTGCTGTTCTCCACCCAACTCCTCTCACTGCTGTTCTCCACACAACTCCTCTCACTGCTGTTCTCCACCCAACTCCTCTCACTGCTGTTCTCCACCCAACTCCTCTCACTGCTTTTCTCCACCCAACACCTCTCTCTGCTGTTCTCCACCCAACTCCTCTCTCTGCTGTTCTCTACCCATCTCCTCTCACTGCTGTTCTCCACCCAACTCCTCTCACTGCTGTTCTCCACCCAACTCCTCTCACTGCTGTTCTGGACACAACTCCTCTCACTGCTGTTCTCCACCAAATCCTCTCGCTGCTGTTCTCCACCCAACTCCTCTCTCTGCTGCTCTCTACACAATTCCTCTCACTGCTGTTCTCCACCCAACTCCTGTCTCTGCTGTTCTCTACACAACTCCTCTCTCTGCTGTTCTCCACCCAACGCCTCTCACTGCTGTTCTCCACCCAACACTTCTCACTGCTGTTCTCCACCCAACTCTTCTCACTGCTGTTCTCCACCCAACTCTTCTCACTGCTGTTCTCCACACAACTCCTCTCTCTGCTTTTCTCGACACAACGCCTCTCACTGCTGTTCACCACCCAACTCCTCTCACTGCTGTTCTCCACCCAACTCCTCTCTCTGCTTTTCTCCACACAACTCCTCTCTCTGCTGTTCTCCACCCAACTCCTCTCTCTGCTCTTTTCCACCTAACTCCTCTCGCTGCTGTTCTCCACCCAACTCCTCTCTCTGCTGTACTCTACCCAACTCCTCTCTCTGCTGTTCTCTACACAACTCCTCTCACTGCTGTTCTCTACCCAACTCCTCTCACTGCTGTTCTCCACTCAACTCCTCTCTCTGCTGTTCTCCACCCAAATCCTCTCTCTGCTGTTCTCCACCCAACTCCTCTCACTGCTCTTCTCCACCCAACTCCTCTCTCAGCTGTTCTCCACCCAACTCCTCTCTCTGCTGATCTCTACCCAACTCCTCTCTCTGCTGTTCTCCACCCAACTCCTTTCTCTGCTGTTCTCCACCCAACTCCTCCCTCTGCTGTTCTCTACCCAAATCCTCTCTCTGCTGTTCTCTACCCAACTCCTCTCTCTGCTGTTCTCCAACCAACTCTTCTCACTGCTGTTCTCCACCCAACTCTTCTCACTGCTGTTCTAATCCCAACTCTTCTCACTGCTGTTCCCCACCCAACTCCTCTCTCTGCTGTTCTCTGCCCAACTCCTCTCACTGCTGTTCTCCACCCAACTCCTCTCTCTGCTGTTCTCTACCCAAATCCTCTCACTGCTGTTCACCACCAACCTCCTCTCACTGCTGTTCTTCACCCTACTCGTCTCTCTGCTCTTCTCCACCCAACTCCTCTCTCTGCTGTTCTCCACCCAACTCCTCTCTCTGCTCTTCTCCACCTAACTCCTGTCTCTGCTGTTCTCCACCCAACTCCTCTCTCTGCTCTTTTCCACCCAACTCCTCTCTCTGCTGTTCTCCACCCAACTCCTCTCACTGCTGTTCTCCACCCAACACCTCTCTCTGCTGTTCTCCACCCAACTCCTCTCACTGCTGTTCTCCACCCAACTCCTCTCTCTGCTGTTCTTCACCCAACTCCTCTCTCTGCTGTTCTCCACCCAACTCCTCTCACTGCTGTTCTCCACCCAACTCCTCTCACTGCTTTTCTCCACCCAACTCCTCTCTCTGCTGTTCGCCACCCAACTCCTCTCACTGCTGTTCTCCACCCAACTCCTCTCTCTGCTGTTCTCCACACAACTCCTCTCTCTGCTGTTCTCCACCCAACTCCTCTCACTGCTGTTCTCCACCCAACTCCTCTCTCTGCTGTTCTCTACCCAACTCCTTACTCTGCTGTTCTCCACCCAACTCCTCTCTCTCCTGTTCTCCACCCAACTCCTCTCTCTGCTGTTCTCTACCCAAATCCTCTCTCTGCTGTTCTCTACCCAACTCCTCTCTCTGCTGTTCCCCACCCAACTCTTCTCACTGCTGTTCTCCACCCAACTCTTCTCACTGCTGTTCTCCACCCAACTCCTCTCGCTGCTGTTCTCTACCCAACTCCTCTCACTGCAGTTCTCCACCCAACTCCTCTCTCTGCTGTTCTCTACCCAACTCCTCTCACTGCTGTTCGCCACCCAACTCCTCTCAATGCTGTTCTCCACCGTACTCCTCACTCTGCTCATCTACACCCAACTCCTCTCTCTGCTGTTCTCCACCCAACTCCTCTCACTGCAGTTCTCCACCCAACTCCTCTCTCTGCTCTTCTCCACCCAACTCCTCTCTCTGCTGATCTCTTCCCAACTCCTCTCTCTGCTGTTCTCCACCCAACTCCTCTCTCTGCTGTTTTCCACTCAACTCCTCTCTCTGCTGTTCTCCACCCAACTCCTCTCTCTGTTGTTCTCCACCCAACTCCTCTCTCTGCTGTTCTCCACCAACTCCTCTCTCTGCTGTTCTCCACCCAACTCCTCTCTCTTTTCTTCTCCACCCAACTCCTCTCTCTGCTGTTCTCTACCCAACTCCTCTCACTGCTGTTCTCTACCCAACTCCTCTCACTGCTGTTCTCCACCCAACTCCTCTCTCTGCTGTTCTCTACCCAAATCCTCTCACTGCTGTTCACCACCCAACTCCTCTCACTGCTGTTCGCCACCCAACTCATCTCTCTGCTCTTCTCCACCCAACTCCTCTCTCTTCTGTTCTCCACCCAACACCTCTCACTGCTGTTCTCCACCCAACTCCTCTCTCTGCTGTTCTCCACCCAACTCCTCTCTCTGCTGATCTCTTCCCAACTCCTCTCTCTGCTGTTCTCCACCCAACTCCTCTCTCTGCTGTTCTCCACCCAACTCCTCTCTCTGCTGTTCTCCACCCAACTGCTCTCTCTGCTGTTCTCCACCCAACTCCTCTCTCTGCTGTTCTCCACCCAACTCCTCTCTCTGCTGTTCTCCACCCAACTCCTCTCTCTGCTCTTCTCCACCCAACTCCTCTCTCTGCTGTTTTCCACCAAACTCCTCTCACTGCTGTTCTCCAACCAACTCCTCTCTCTGCGGTTCTCCACACAACTCCTCCCGCTGCTGTTCTCCACCCAACTCCTCTCACTGCTGTTCTCCACCCAACTCCTCTCACTGCTGTTCTCCACCCAACTCCTCTCTCTGCTGTTCTCCACCCAACTCCTCTCTCTGCTGTTCTCCACCCAACTCCTCTCACTGCTATTCTCCAGCCAACTCCTCTCACTGCTGCTCTCTACCCAACTCCTCTCACTGCTGTTCTCTCTCAAACTCTTCTCTCTGCTGTTCTCCACCCAACTCCTCTCACTGCTGTTCTCCACCCAACTCCTCTCACTGCTGTTCTCCACCCAACTCCTCTCACTGCTGTTCTCCACCCAACTCCTCTCTCTGCTGTTCTCCACCCAACTCCGCTCACTGCTGTTCTCTTCCCAACTCCTCTCTCTGCTGTTCTCCACCCAACTGCTCTCTCTGCTGTTCTCCACCCAACTCCTCTCACTGCTGTTCTCCACCCAACTCCTCTCTCTGCTGTTCTCCACCCAACTCCGCTCAATGCTGTGCTCTACACAACTCCTCTCTCTGCTGTTCTCCACCCAACTCCTCTCACTGCTGTTCTCCACACAACTCCTCTCACTGCTATTCTCCAACCAACTCCTCTCAGTGCTGTTCTCCACCCAACTCCTCTCAATGCTTTTCTCCACCCAGCACCTCTCTCTGCTGTTCTCCACCCAACTCCTCTCTCTGCTGTTCTCCACCCAACTCCTCTCACTGCTGTTCTCCACCCAACTCCTCTCACTGCTGTTGTCCACCCAAACCCTCTCACTGCTGTTCTCCACACAACTCCTCTCACTGCTGTTCTCCACCAACTCCTCCCTCTGCTGTTCTCCACCCAACTCCTCTCTCTGCTGTTCTCCACCCAACTCCTCTCAATGCTGTTCTCCACCCACCTCCTCTCACTGCTGTTCTCCACCCAACTCCTCTCTCTGCTGTTCTCCACCCAACTCCTCTCTCCGCTGTTCTCCACCCAACTCCTCTCTCTGCTGTTCTCCACCCAACACCTCTCTCTGCTGTTCTCCACCCAACTCCTCTCACTGCTGTTCTCCACCCAACTCCTCTCTCTGCTGTTCTTCACCCAACTCCTCTCTCTGCTGTTCTCCACCCAACTCCTCTCACTGCTGTTCTCCACCCAACTCCTCTCACTGCTTTTCTCCACCCAACTCCTCTCTCTGCTGTTCGCCACCCAACTCCTCTCACTGCTGTTCTCCACCCAACTCCTCTCTCTGCTGTTCTCCACCCAACTCCTCTCTCTGCTGTTCTCCACCCAACTCCTCTCACTGCTGTTCTCCACCCAACTCCTCTCTCTGCTGTTCTCTACCCAACTCCTTACTCTGCTGTTCTCCACCCAACTCCTTTCTCTCCTGTTCTCCACCCAACTCCTCTCTCTGCTGTTCTCTACCCAAATCCTCTCTCTGCTGTTCTCTACCCAACTCCTCTCTCTGCTGTTCCCCACCCAACTCTTCTCACTGCTGTTCTCCACCCAACTCTTCTCACTGCTGTTCTCCACCCAACTCCTCTCGCTGCTGTTCTCTACCCAACTCCTCTCACTGCAGTTCTCCACCCAACTCCTCTCTCTGCTGTTCTCTACCCAACTCCTCTCACTGCTGTTCGCCACCCAACTCCTCTCAATGCTGTTCTCCACCCAACTCCTCACTCTGCTCATCTACACCCAACTCCTCTCTCTGCTGTTCTCCACCCAACTCCTCTCACTGCAGTTCTCCACCCAACTCCTCTCTCTGCTCTTCTCCACCCAACTCCTCTCTCTGCTGATCTCTTCCCAACTCCTCTCTCTGCTGTTCTCCACCCAACTCCTCTCTCTGCTGTTCTCCACCCAACTCCTCTCTCTGCTGTTCTCCACCCAACTCCTCTCTCTGTTGTTCTCCACCCAACTCCTCTCTCTGCTGTTCTCCACCAACTCCTCTCTCTGCTGTTCTCCACCCAACTCCTCTCTCTTCTCTTCTCCACCCAACTCCTCTCTCTGCTGTTCTCTACCCAACTCCTCTCACTGCTGTTCTCTACCCAACTCCTCTCACTGCTGTTCTGCACCCAACTCCTCTCTCTGCTGTTCTCTCCCCAAATCCTCTCACTGCTGTTCACCACCCAACTCCTCTCACTGCTGTTCGCCACCCAACCCATCTCTCTGCTCTTCTCCACCCAACTCCTCTCTCTGCTGTTCTCCACCCAACACCTCTCACTGCTGTTCTCCACCCAACTCCTCTCTCTGCTGTTCTCCACCCAACTCCTCTCTCTGCTGATCTCTTCCCAACTCCTCTCTCTGCTGTTCTCCACCCAACTCCTCTCTCTGCTGTTCTCCACCCAACTCCTCTCTCTGCTGTTCTCCACCCAACTGCTCTCTCTGCTGTTCTCCACCCAACTCCTCTCTCTGCTGTTCTCCACCCAACTCCTCATTCTGCTGTTCTCCACCCAACTCCTCTCTCTGCTCTTCTCCACCCAACTCCTCTCTCTGCTGTTTTCCACCCAACTCCTCTCACTGCTGTTCTCCAACCAACTCCTCTCTCTGCGGTTCTCCACACAACTCCTCCCGCTGCTGTTCTCCACCCAACTCCTCTCACTGCTGTTCTCCACCCAACTCCTCTCACTGCTGTTCTCCACCCAACTCCTCTCTCTGCTGTTCTCCACCCAACTCCTCTCTCTGCTGTTCTCCACCCAACTCCTCTCACTGCTGTTCTCCACCCAACTCCTCTCACTGCTGCTCTCTACCCAACTCCTCTCACTGCTGTTCTCTCTCAAACTCTTCTCTCTGCTGTTCTCCACCCAACTCCTCTCACTGCTGTTCTCCACCCAACTCCTCTCACTGCTGTTCTCCACCCAACTCCTCTCACTGCTGTTCTCCACCCAACTCCTCTCTCTGCTGTTCTCCACCCAACTCCGCTCACTGCTGTTCTCTTCCCAACTCCTCTCTCTGCTGTTCTCCACCCAACTGCTCTCACTGCTGTTCTCCACCCAACTCCTCTCACTGCTGTTCTCCACCCAACTCCTCTCACTGCTGTTCTCCACCCAACTCCTCTCTCTGCTGTTCTCCACCCAACTCCGCTCACTGCTGTGCTCTACACAATTCCTCTCTCTGCTGTTCTCCACCCAACTCCTCTCACTGCTGTGCTCCACACAACTCCTCTCACTGCTGTTCTCCAACCAACTCCTCTCAGTGCTGTTCTCCACCCAACTCCTCTCAATGCTTTTCTCCACCCAGCACCTCTCTCTGCTGTTCTCCACCCAACACCTCTCTCTGCTGTTCTCCACTCAACTCCTCTCACTGCTGTTCTCCACCCAACTCCTCTCACTGCTGTTGTCCACCCAACCCCTCTCACTGCTGTTCTCCACACAACTCCTCTCACTGCTGTTTTCCACCAACTCCTCCCTCTGCTGTTCTCCACCCAACTCCTCTCTCTGCTGTTCTCCACCCAACTCCTCTCAATGCTGTTCTCCACCCAACTCCTCTCACTGCTGTTCTCCACCCAACTCCTCTCTCTGCTGTTCTCCACCCAACTCCTCTCTCCGCTGTTCTCCACCCAACTCCTCTCTCTGCTGTTCTCCACCCAACTCCTCTCTCTGCTGTTCTCCACCCAGCTCCTATCTCTGCTGCTCTCCACCCAACTCCTCTCTCTGCTGTTCTCCACCCAACTCCTCTCTCTGATGTTCTCCACCCATCTCCTCTCACTGCTGTTCTCCACCCTACTCCTCTCTCTGCTGTTCTCCACCCAACTCCTCTCTCTGCTGTTCTCTACCCAACTCCTCTGTCTGCAGTGCTCCACCCAACTATTCTCACTGCTGTTCTCCACCCAACTCTTCTCACTGCTGTTCTCCACCCAACTCTTCTCACTGCTGTTCTCCACCCAACTCCTCTCTCTGCTGTTCTCTACCAAATCCTCTCACTGCTGTTCTCCACCCAACTCCTCTCTCTGCTGTTCTCCACTCAGCTCCTCTCACTGCTGTTCTCCACCCAACTTCTGTCTCTGCTGTTCTCCACCCAACTCCTCTCTCTGCTGTTCTCCACCAAACTCCTCTCACTGCTGTTCTCCACCCAACTCTTCTCACTGCTGTTCTCCACCCAACTCTTCTCACTGCTGTTCTCCACGCAACTCTTCTCACTGCTGTTCTCCACCCAATTCCTCTCTCTGCTGTTCTCTACACAATGCCTCTCACTGCTGTTCTCCACCCAACTCCTCTCTCTGCTTTTCTCTACCCAACTCCTCTCAGTGCTGTTCTCCACACAACTCCTCTCTCTGCTTTTCTCCACACAACTCCTCTCTCTGCTGTTCTCCACCCAACTCCTCTCTCTGCTCTTTTCCACCTAACTCCTCTCGCTGCTGTTCTCCACCCAACTCCTCTCTCTGCTGTACTCTACCCAACTCCTCTCTCTGCTGTTCTCTACACAACTCCTCTCACTGCTGTTCTCTACCCAACTCCTCTCACTGCTGTTCTCCACCCAACTCCTCTCTCTGCTGTTCTCCACCCAACTCCTCTCTCTGCTGTTCTCCACCCAACTCCCCTCAGTGCTGTTCTCCACCCAACTCCTCTCTCTGCTGTTCTCCACCCAACTCCTCTCTCTGCTGATGTCTACCCAACACCTCTCTCTGCTGTTCTCCACCCAACTCCTTTCCCTGCTGTTCTCCACCCAACTCCGCCCTCTGCTGTTCTCTACCCAAATCCTCTCTCTGCTGTTCTCTACCCAACTCCTCTCTCTGCTGTTCTCCACCCAGCTCTTCTCACTGCTGTTCTCCACCCAACTCTTCTCACTGCTGCTCTCCACCCAACTCCTCTCTCTGCTGTTCTCCACCCAACTCCTCTCTCTGATGTTCTCCACCCATCTCCTCTCACTGCTGTTCTCCACCCTACTCCTCTCTCTGCTGTTCTCCACCCAACTCCTCTCTCTGCTGTTCTCTACCCAACTCCTCTGTCTGCAGTGCTCCACCCAACTATTCTCACTGCTGTTCTCCACCCAACTCTTCTCACTGCTGTTCTCCACCCAACTCTTCTCACTGCTGTTCTCCACCCAACTCCTCTCTCTGCTGTTCTCTACCAAATCCTCTCACTGCTGTTCTCCACCCAACTCCTCTCTCTGCTGTTCTCCACTCAGCTCCTCTCACTGCTGTTCTCCACCCAACTTCTGTCTCTGCTGTTCTCTACCCAACTCCTCTCTCTGCTGTTCTCCACCAAACTCCTCTCACTGCTGTTCTCCACCCAACTCTTCTCACTGCTGTTCTCCACCCAACTCTTCTCACTGCTGTTCTCCACGCAACTCTTCTCACTGCTGTTCTCCACCCAATTCCTCTCTCTGCTGTTCTCTACACAATGCCTCTCACTGCTGTTCTCCACCCAACTCCTCTCTCTGCTGTTCTCTACCCAACTCCTCTCAGTGCTGTTCTCCACACAACTCCTCTCTCTGCTTTTCTCCACACAACTCCTCTCTCTGCTGTTCTCCACCCAACTCCTCTCTCTGCTCTTTTCCACCTAACTCCTCTCGCTGCTGTTCTCCACCCAACTCCTCTCTCTGCTGTACTCTACCCAACTCCTCTCACTGCTGTTCTCCACCCAACTCCTCTCTCTGCTGTTCTCCACCCAACTCCTCTCTCTGCTGTTCTCCACCCAACTCCCCTCAGTGCTGTTCTCCACCCAACTCCTCTCTCTGCTCTTCTCCACCCAACTCCTCTCTCTGCTGATGTCTACCCAACACCTCTCTCTGCTGTTCTCCACCCAACTCCTTTCCCTGCTGTTCTCCACCCAACTCCGCCCTCTGCTGTTCTCTACCCAAATCCTCTCTCTGCTGTTCTCTACCCAACTCCTCTCTCTGCTGTTCTCCACCCAGCTCTTCTCACTGCTGTTCTCCACCCAACTCTTCTCACTGCTGTTCTCCACCCAACTCCTCTCTCTGCTCTTCTCCACCTAACTCCTCTCACTGCTGTTCTCCACCCAACTCCTCTCTCTGCTGTTCTCCACACAACTCCTCTCACTGCTGTTCTCCACCCAACTCCTCTCAGTGCTGTTCTCCACCCAACTCCTCTCAATGCTTTTCTCCACACAACACCTCTCTCTGCTGTTCTCCACCCAACTCCTCTCTCTGCTGTTCTCAACCCAACTCCTCTCACTGCTGTTCTCCACCCAACTCCTCTCACTGCTGTTGTCCACCCAACCCCTCTCACTGCTGTTCTCCACACAACTCCTCTCACTGCTGTTCTCCACCCAACTCCTCTCTCTGCTGTTCACCACCCAACTCCTCTCACTGCTGTTCTCCACCCAACTCCTCTCTCTGCACTTCTCCACCCAACTCCTCTCTCTGCTCTTCTCCACCCAACTCCTCTCGCTGCTGTTCTCCACCCAACTCCTCTCTCTGCTGTTCTCTACCCAACTCCTCTCTCTGCTGTTCTCTACCCAACTCCTCTCACTGCTGTTCTCTACCGAACTCCTCTCACTACTGTTCTCCACCCAACTCCTCTCACTGCTGTTCTCCACCCAACTCCTCTCTCTGCTCTTCTCCACCCAACTCCTCTCGCTGCTGTTCTCCACCCAACTCCTCTCACTGCTGTTCTCCACCCAACCCCTCTCTCTGCTGTTCTCCACCCAACTCCTCTCTCTGCTGATCTCTACCAAACTCCTCTCTCTGCTGTTCTCCACCCAACTCCTTTATCTGCTGTTCTCCACCCAACTCCTCCCTCTGCTGTTCTCTACCGAAATCCTCTCTCTGCTGTTCTCTACCCAACTCCTCTCTCTGCTGTTCTCCACCCAACTATTCTCACTGCTGTTCTCCACCCAACTCTTCTCACAGCTGTTCTCCACCCAACTCTTCTCACTGCTGTTCCCCACCCAACTCCTCTCTCTGCTGTTCTCTACCCAACTCCTCTCACTGCTGTTCTCCACCCAACTCCTCTCTCTGCTGTTCTCCACCCAACTCCGCTCACTGCTGTGCTCTACACAACTCCTCTCTCTGCTGTTCTCCACCCAACTCCTCTCACTGCTGTTCTCCACACAACTCCTCTCACTGCTGTTCTCCACCCAACTCCTGTCACTGCTGTTCTCCACCCAACTCCTCTCACTGCTTTTCTCCACCCAACACCTCTCTCTGCTGTTCTCCACCCAACTCCTCTCTCTGCTGTTCTCTACCCATCTCCTCTCACTGCTGTTCTCCACCCAACTCCTCTCACTGCTGTTCTCCACCCAACTCCTCTCACTGCTGTTCTGGACACAACTCCTCTCACTGCTGTTCTCCACCAACTCCTCTCTCTGCTGTTCTCCACCCAACTCCTCTCTCTGCTGTTCTCCACCCAACTCCTCTCACTGCTATTCTCCACCCAACTCCTCTCTCTGCTCTTCTCCACCCAACGCCTCTCTCTGCTGTTCTCCACCCCACTCCTCTCAATGCTGTTCTCCACCCAACTCCTCTCACTGCTGTTCTCCACCCAACTCCTCTCTCTGCTGTTCTCCACCCAACTCCTCTCTCTGCTGTTCTCCACCCAACTCCTCTCTCTGCTGTTCTCCACCCAACTCCTCTCTCTGCTGTTCTCCACCCAGCTCCTATTTCTGCTGTTCTCCACCCAACTCCTCTCTCTGCTGTTCTCCACACAACTCCTCTCTCTGCTGTTCTCCACCCAACTCCTCTCACTGCTGTTCTCCACCCAACTCCTCTCTCTGCTGTTCTCTACCCAACTCCTTACTCTGCTGTTTTCCACCCAACTCCTCTCTCTCCTGTTCTCCACCCAACTCCTCTCTCTGCTGTTCTCTACCCAAATCCTCTCTCTGCTGTTCTCTACCCATCTCCTCTCTCTGCTGTTCCCCACCCAACTCTTCTCACTGCTGTTCTCCACCCAACTCTTCTCACTGCTGTTCTCCACCCAACTCCTCTCGCTGCTGTTCTCTACCCAACTCCTCTCACTGCAGTTCTCAACCCAACTCCTCTCTCTGCTGTTCTCTACCCAACTCCTCTCACTGCTGTTCGCCACCCAACTCCTCTCAATGCTGTTCTCCACCCAACACCTCACTCTGCTCATCTACACCCAACTCCTCTCTCTGCTGTTCTCCACCCAACTCCTCTCACTGCAGTTCTCCACCCAACTCCTCTCTCTGCTCTTCTCCACCCAACTCCTCTCTCTGCTGATCTCTTCCCAACTCCTCTCTCTGCTGTTCTCCACCCAACTCCTCTCTCTGCTGTTCTCCACCCAACTCCTCTCTCTGCTGTTCTCCACCCAACTCCTCTCTCTGTTTTTCTCCACCCAACTCCTCTCTCTGCTGTTCTCCACCAACTCCTCTCTCTGCTGTTCTCCACCCAACTCCTCTCTCTTCTCTTCTCCACCCAACTCCTCTCTCTGCTGTTCTCTACCCAACTCCTCTCACTGCTGTTCTCTACCCAACTCCTCTCACTGCTGTTCTCCACCCAACTCCTCTCTCTGCTGTTCTCTACCCAAATCCTCTCACTGCTGTTCACCACCCAACTCCTCTCACTGCTGTTCGCCACCCAACTCATCTCTCTGCTCTTCTCCACCCAACTCCTCTCTCTTCTGTTCTCCACCCAACACCTCTCACTGCTGTTCTCCACCCAACTCCTCTCTCTGCTGTTCTCCACCCAACTCCTCTCTCTGCTGATCTCTTACCAACTCCTCTCTCTGCTGTTCTCCACCCAACTCCTCTCTCTGCTGTTCTCCACCCAACTCCTCTCTCTGCTGTTCTCCACCCAAATGCTCTCTCTGCTGTTCTCCACCCAAGTCCTCTCTCTGCTGTTCTCCACCCAACTCCTCTCTCTGCTGTTCTCCACCCAACTCCTCTCTCTGCTCTTCTCCACCCAACTCCTCTCTCTGCTGATTTCCACCCAACTCCTCTCACTGCTGTTCTCCAACCAACTCCTCTCTCTGCGGTTCTCCACACAACTCCTCCCGCTGCTGTTCTCCACCCAACTCCTCTCACTGCTGTTCTCCACCCAACTCCTCTCACTGCTGTTGTCCACCCAACTCCTCTCTCTGCTGTTCTCCACCCAACTCCTCTCTCTGCTGTTCTCCACCCAACTCCTCTCTCTGCTGTTCTCCACCCAACTCCTCTCTCTGCTGTTCTCTACCCATCTCCTCTCACTGCTGTTCTCCACCCAACTCCTCTCACTGCTGTTCTCCACCCAACTCCTCTCACTGCTGTTCTGGACACAACTCCTCTCACTGCTGTTCTCCACCAACTCCTCTCTCTGCTGTTCTCCACCCAACTCCTCTCTCTGCTGTTCTCCACCCAACTCCTCTCACTGCTATTCTCCACCCAACTCCTCTCTCTGCTCTTCTCCACCCAACGCCTCTCTCTGCTGTTCTCCACCCCACTCCTCTCAATGCTGTTCTCCACCCAACTCCTCTCACTGCTGTTCTCCACCCAACTCCTCTCTCTGCTGTTCTCCACCCAACTCCTCTCTCTGCTGTTCTCCACCCAACTCCTCTCTCTGCTGTTCTCCACCCAACTCCTCTCTCTGCTGTTCTCCACCCAGCTCCTATTTCTGCTGTTCTCCACCCAACTCCTCTCTCTGCTGTTCTCCACACAACTCCTCTCTCTGCTGTTCTCCACCCAACTCCTCTCACTGCTGTTCTCCACCCAACTCCTCTCTCTGCTGTTCTCTACCCAACTCCTTACTCTGCTGTTTTCCACCCAACTCCTCTCTCTCCTGTTCTCCACCCAACTCCTCTCTCTGCTGTTCTCTACCCAAATCCTCTCTCTGCTGTTCTCTACCCAACTCCTCTCTCTGCTGTTCCCCACCCAACTCTTCTCACTGCTGTTCTCCACCCAACTCTTCTCACTGCTGTTCTCCACCCAACTCCTCTCACTGCAGTTCTCAACCCAACTCCTCTCTCTGCTGTTCTCTACCCAACTCCTCTCACTGCTGTTCGCCACCCAACTCCTCTCAATGCTGTTCTCCACCCAACTCCTCACTCTGCTCATCTACACCCAACTCCTCTCTCTGCTGTTCTCCACCCAACTCCTCTCACTGCAGTTCTCCACACAACTCCTCTCTCTGCTCTTCTCCACCCAACTCCTCTCTCTGCTGATCTCTTCCCAACTCCTCTCTCTGCTGTTCTCCACCCAACTCCTCTCTCTGCTGTTCTCCACCCAACTCCTCTCTCTGCTGTTCTCCACCCAACTCCTCTCTCTGTTTTTCTCCACCCAACTCCTCTCTCTGCTGTTCTCCACCAACTCCTCTCTCTGCTGTTCTCCACCCAACTCCTCTCTCTTCTCTTCTCCACCCAACTCCTCTCTCTGCTGTTCTCTACCCAACTCCTCTCGCTGCTGTTCTCTACCCAACTCCTCTCACTGCTGTTCTCCACCCAACTCCTCTCTCTGCTGTTCTCTACCCAAATCCTCTCACTGCTGTTCACCACCCAACTCCTCTCACTGCTGTTCGCCACCCAACTCATCTCTCTGCTCTTCTCCACCCAACTCCTCTCTCTTCTGTTCTCCACCCAACACCTCTCACTGCTGTTCTCCACCCAACTCCTCTCTCTGCTGTTCTCCACCCAACTCCTCTCTCTGCTGATCTCTTCCCAACTCCTCTCTCTGCTGTTCTCCACCCAACTCCTCTCTCTGCTGTTCTCCACCCAACTCCTCTCTCTGCTGTTCTCCACCCAAATGCTCTCTCTGCTGTTCTCCACCCAACTCCTCTCTCTGCTGTTCTCCACCCAACTCCTGTCTCTGCTGTTCTCCACCCAACTCCTCTCTCTGCTCTTCTCCACCCAACTCCTCTCTCTGCTGATTTCCACCCAACTCCTCTCACTGCTGTTCTCCACCCAACTCCTCTCTCTGCTGTTCTCCACCCAACTCCTCTCTCTGCTGTTCTCCACCCAACTCCCCTCAGTGCTGTTCTCCACCCAACTCCTCTCTCTGCTGTTCTCCACCCAACTCCTCTCTCTGCTGATGTCTACCCAACACCTCTCTCTGCTGTTCTCCACCCAACTCCTTTCCCTGCTGTTCTCCACCCAACTCCGCCCTCTGCTGTTCTCTACCCAAATCCTCTCTCTGCTGTTCTCTACCCAACTCCTCTCTCTGCTGTTCTCCACCCAGCTCTTCTCACTGCTGTTCTCCACCCAACTCTTCTCACTGCTGCTCTCCACCCAACTCCTCTCTCTGCTGTTCTCCACCCAACTCCTCTCTCTGATGTTCTCCACCCATCTCCTCTCACTGCTGTTCTCCACCCTACTCCTCTCTCTGCTGTTCTCCACCCAACTCCTCTCTCTGCTGTTCTCTACCCAACTCCTCTGTCTGCAGTGCTCCACCCAACTATTCTCACTGCTGTTCTCCACCCAACTCTTCTCACTGCTGTTCTCCACCCAACTCTTCTCACTGCTGTTCTCCACCCAACTCCTCTCTCTGCTGTTCTCTACCAAATCCTCTCACTGCTGTTCTCCACCCAACTCCTCTCTCTGCTGTTCTCCACTCAGCTCCTCTCACTGCTATTCTCCACCCAACTTCTGTCTCTGCTGTTCTCTACCCAACTCCTCTCTCTGCTGTTCTCCACCAAACTCCTCTCACTGCTGTTCTCCACCCAACTCTTCTCACTGCTGTTCTCCACCCAACTCTTCTCACTGCTGTTCTCCACGCAACTCTTCTCACTGCTGTTCTCCACCCAATTCCTCTCTCTGCTGTTCTCTACACAATGCCTCTCACTGCTGTTCTCCACCCAACTCCTCTCTCTGCTGTTCTCTACCCAACTCCTCTCAGTGCTGTTCTCCACACAACTCCTCTCTCTGCTTTTCTCCACACAACTCCTCTCTCTGCTGTTCTCCACCCAACTCCTCTCTCTGCTCTTTTCCACCTAACTCCTCTCGCTGCTGTTCTCCACCCAACTCCTCTCTCTGCTGTACTCTACCCAACTCCTCTCTCTGCTGTTCTCTACACAACTCCTCTCACTGCTGTTCTCTACCCAACTCCTCTCACTGCTGTTCTCCACCCAACTCCTCTCTCTGCTGTTCTCCACCCAACTCCTCTCTCTGCTGTTCTCCACCCAACTCCCCTCAGTGCTGTTCTCCACCCAACTCCTCTCTCTGCTGTTCTCCACCCAACTCCTCTCTCTGCTGATGTCTACCCAACACCTCTCTCTGCTGTTCTCCACCCAACTCCTTTCCCTGCTGTTCTCCACCCAACTCCGCCCTCTGCTGTTCTCTACCCAAATCCTCTCTCTGCTGTTCTCTACCCAACTCCTCTCTCTGCTGTTCTCCACCCAGCTCTTCTCACTGCTGTTCTCCACCCAACTCTTCTCACTGCTGTTCTCCACCCAACTCCTCTCTCTGCTCTTCTCCACCTAACTCCTCTCACTGCTGTTCTCCACCCAACTCCTCTCTCTGCTGTTCTCCACACAACTCCTCTCACTGCTGTTCTCCACCCAACTCCTCTCAGTGCTGTTCTCCACCCAACTCCTCTCAATGCTTTTCTCCACCCAACACCTCTCTCTGCTGTTCTCCACCCAACTCCTCTCTCTGCTGTTCTCAACCCAACTCCTCTCACTGCTGTTCTCCACCCAACTCCTCTCACTGCTGTTGTCCACCCAACCCCTCTCACTGCTGTTCTCCACACAACTCCTCTCACTGCTGTTCTCCACCCAACTCCTCTCTCTGCTGTTCACCACCCAACTCCTCTCACTGCTGTTCTCCACCCAACTCCTCTCTCTGCACTTCTCCACCCAACTCCTCTCTCTGCTCTTCTCCACCCAACTCCTCTCGCTGCTGTTCTCCACCCAACTCCTCTCTCTGCTGTTCTCTACCCAACTCCTCTCTCTGCTGTTCTCTACCCAACTCCTCTCACTGCTGTTCTCTACCGAACTCCTCTCACTACTGTTCTCCACCCAACTCCTCTCACTGCTGTTCTCCACCCAACTCCTCTCTCTGCTCTTCTCCACCCAACTCCTCTCGCTGCTGTTCTCCACCCAACTCCTCTCACTGCTGTTCTCCACCCAACCCCTCTCTCTGCTGTTCTCCACCCAACTCCTCTCTCTGCTGATCTCTACCAAACTCCTCTCTCTGCTGTTCTCCACCCAACTCCTTTATCTGCTGTTCTCCACCCAACTCCTCCCTCTGCTGTTCTCTACCGAAATCCTCTCTCTGCTGTTCTCTACCCAACTCCTCTCTCTGCTGTTCTCCACCCAACTATTCTCACTGCTGTTCTCCACCCAACTCTTCTCACAGCTGTTCTCCACCCAACTCTTCTCACTGCTGTTCCCCACCCAACTCCTCTCTCTGCTGTTCTCTACCCAACTCCTCTCACTGCTGTTCTCCACCCAACTCCTCTCTCTGCTGTTCTCCACCCAACTCCGCTCACTGCTGTGCTCTACACAACTCCTCTCTCTGCTGTTCTCCACCCAACTCCTCTCACTGCTGTTCTCCACACAACTCCTCTCACTGCTGTTCTCCACCCAACTCCTGTCACTGCTGTTCTCCACCCAACTCCTCTCACTGCTTTTCTCCACCCAACACCTCTCTCTGCTGTTCTCCACCCAACTCCTCTCTCTGCTGTTCTCTACCCATCTCCTCTCACTGCTGTTCTCCACCCAACTCCTCTCACTGCTGTTCTCCACCCAACTCCTCTCACTGCTGTTCTGGACACAACTCCTCTCACTGCTGTTCTCCACCAACTCCTCTCTCTGCTGTTCTCCACCCAACTCCTCTCTCTGCTGTTCTCCACCCAACTCCTCTCACTGCTATTCTCCACCCAACTCCTCTCTCTGCTCTTCTCCACCCAACGCCTCTCTCTGCTGTTCTCCACCCCACTCCTCTCAATGCTGTTCTCCACCCAACTCCTCTCACTGCTGTTCTCCACCCAACTCCTCTCTCTGCTGTTCTCCACCCAACTCCTCTCTCTGCTGTTCTCCACCCAACTCCTCTCTCTGCTGTTCTCCACCCAACTCCTCTCTCTGCTGTTCTCCACCCAGCTCCTATTTCTGCTGTTCTCCACCCAACTCCTCTCTCTGCTGTTCTCCACACAACTCCTCTCTCTGCTGTTCTCCACCCAACTCCTCTCACTGCTGTTCTCCACCCAACTCCTCTCTCTGCTGTTCTCTACCCAACTCCTTACTCTGCTGTTTTCCACCCAACTCCTCTCTCTCCTGTTCTCCACCCAACTCCTCTCTCTGCTGTTCTCTACCCAAATCCTCTCTCTGCTGTTCTCTACCCATCTCCTCTCTCTGCTGTTCCCCACCCAACTCTTCTCACTGCTGTTCTCCACCCAACTCTTCTCACTGCTGTTCTCCACCCAACTCCTCTCGCTGCTGTTCTCTACCCAACTCCTCTCACTGCAGTTCTCAACCCAACTCCTCTCTCTGCTGTTCTCTACCCAACTCCTCTCACTGCTGTTCGCCACCCAACTCCTCTCAATGCTGTTCTCCACCCAACACCTCACTCTGCTCATCTACACCCAACTCCTCTCTCTGCTGTTCTCCACCCAACTCCTCTCACTGCAGTTCTCCACCCAACTCCTCTCTCTGCTCTTCTCCACCCAACTCCTCTCTCTGCTGATCTCTTCCCAACTCCTCTCTCTGCTGTTCTCCACCCAACTCCTCTCTCTGCTGTTCTCCACCCAACTCCTCTCTCTGCTGTTCTCCACCCAACTCCTCTCTCTGTTTTTCTCCACCCAACTCCTCTCTCTGCTGTTCTCCACCAACTCCTCTCTCTGCTGTTCTCCACCCAACTCCTCTCTCTTCTCTTCTCCACCCAACTCCTCTCTCTGCTGTTCTCTACCCAACTCCTCTCACTGCTGTTCTCTACCCAACTCCTCTCACTGCTGTTCTCCACCCAACTCCTCTCTCTGCTGTTCTCTACCCAAATCCTCTCACTGCTGTTCACCACCCAACTCCTCTCACTGCTGTTCGCCACCCAACTCATCTCTCTGCTCTTCTCCACCCAACTCCTCTCTCTTCTGTTCTCCACCCAACACCTCTCACTGCTGTTCTCCACCCAACTCCTCTCTCTGCTGTTCTCCACCCAACTCCTCTCTCTGCTGATCTCTTACCAACTCCTCTCTCTGCTGTTCTCCACCCAACTCCTCTCTCTGCTGTTCTCCACCCAACTCCTCTCTCTGCTGTTCTCCACCCAAATGCTCTCTCTGCTGTTCTCCACCCAAGTCCTCTCTCTGCTGTTCTCCACCCAACTCCTCTCTCTGCTGTTCTCCACCCAACTCCTCTCTCTGCTCTTCTCCACCCAACTCCTCTCTCTGCTGATTTCCACCCAACTCCTCTCACTGCTGTTCTCCAACCAACTCCTCTCTCTGCGGTTCTCCACACAACTCCTCCCGCTGCTGTTCTCCACCCAACTCCTCTCACTGCTGTTCTCCACCCAACTCCTCTCACTGCTGTTGTCCACCCAACTCCTCTCTCTGCTGTTCTCCACCCAACTCCTCTCTCTGCTGTTCTCCACCCAACTCCTCTCTCTGCTGTTCTCCACCCAACTCCTCTCTCTGCTGTTCTCTACCCATCTCCTCTCACTGCTGTTCTCCACCCAACTCCTCTCACTGCTGTTCTCCACCCAACTCCTCTCACTGCTGTTCTGGACACAACTCCTCTCACTGCTGTTCTCCACCAACTCCTCTCTCTGCTGTTCTCCACCCAACTCCTCTCTCTGCTGTTCTCCACCCAACTCCTCTCACTGCTATTCTCCACCCAACTCCTCTCTCTGCTCTTCTCCACCCAACGCCTCTCTCTGCTGTTCTCCACCCCACTCCTCTCAATGCTGTTCTCCACCCAACTCCTCTCACTGCTGTTCTCCACCCAACTCCTCTCTCTGCTGTTCTCCACCCAACTCCTCTCTCTGCTGTTCTCCACCCAACTCCTCTCTCTGCTGTTCTCCACCCAACTCCTCTCTCTGCTGTTCTCCACCCAGCTCCTATTTCTGCTGTTCTCCACCCAACTCCTCTCTCTGCTGTTCTCCACACAACTCCTCTCTCTGCTGTTCTCCACCCAACTCCTCTCACTGCTGTTCTCCACCCAACTCCTCTCTCTGCTGTTCTCTACCCAACTCCTTACTCTGCTGTTTTCCACCCAACTCCTCTCTCTCCTGTTCTCCACCCAACTCCTCTCTCTGCTGTTCTCTACCCAAATCCTCTCTCTGCTGTTCTCTACCCAACTCCTCTCTCTGCTGTTCCCCACCCAACTCTTCTCACTGCTGTTCTCCACCCAACTCTTCTCACTGCTGTTCTCCACCCAACTCCTCTCGCTGCTGTTCTCTACCCAACTCCTCTCACTGCAGTTCTCAACCCAACTCCTCTCTCTGCTGTTCTCTACCCAACTCCTCTCACTGCTGTTCGCCACCCAACTCCTCTCAATGCTGTTCTCCACCCAACTCCTCACTCTGCTCATCTACACCCAACTCCTCTCTCTGCTGTTCTCCACCCAACTCCTCTCACTGCAGTTCTCCACACAACTCCTCTCTCTGCTCTTCTCCACCCAACTCCTCTCTCTGCTGATCTCTTCCCAACTCCTCTCTCTGCTGTTCTCCACCCAACTCCTCTCTCTGCTGTTCTCCACCCAACTCCTCTCTCTGCTGTTCTCCACCCAACTCCTCTCTCTGTTTTTCTCCACCCAACTCCTCTCTCTGCTGTTCTCCACCAACTCCTCTCTCTGCTGTTCTCCACCCAACTCCTCTCTCTTCTCTTCTCCACCCAACTCCTCTCTCTGCTGTTCTCTACCCAACTCCTCTCGCTGCTGTTCTCTACCCAACTCCTCTCACTGCTGTTCTCCACCCAACTCCTCTCTCTGCTGTTCTCTACCCAAATCCTCTCACTGCTGTTCACCACCCAACTCCTCTCACTGCTGTTCGCCACCCAACTCATCTCTCTGCTCTTCTCCACCCAACTCCTCTCTCTTCTGTTCTCCACCCAACACCTCTCACTGCTGTTCTCCACCCAACTCCTCTCTCTGCTGTTCTCCACCCAACTCCTCTCTCTGCTGATCTCTTCCCAACTCCTCTCTCTGCTGTTCTCCACCCAACTCCTCTCTCTGCTGTTCTCCACCCAAATGCTCTCTCTGCTGTTCTCCACCCAACTCCTCTCTCTGCTGTTCTCCACCCAACTCCTGTCTCTGCTGTTCTCCACCCAACTCCTCTCTCTGCTCTTCTCCACCCAACTCCTCTCTCTGCTGATTTCCACCCAACTCCTCTCACTGCTGTTCTCCAACCAACTCCTCTCTCTGCGGTTCTCCACACAACTCCTCCCGCTGCTGTTCTCCACCCAACTCCTCTCACTGCTGTTCTCCACCCAACTCCTCTCACTGCTGTTGTCCACCCAACTCCTCTCTCTGCTGTTCTCCACCCAACTCCTCTCTCTGCTGTTCTCCACCCAACTCCTCTCACTGCTGTTCTCCACCCAACTCCTCTCACTGCTGTTCTCTACCCAACTCCTCTCATTGCTGTTCTCTCTCAAACTCTTCTCTCTGCTGTTCTTCACCCAACTCCTCTCACTGCTGTTCTCCACCCAACTCCTCTCACTGCTGTTCTCCACCCAACTCCTCTCACTGCTGTTCTCCACCCAACTCCTCTCTCTGCTGTTCTCCACCCAACTCCGCTCACTGCTGTTCTCTTCCCAACTCCTCTCTCTGCTGTTCTCCACCCAACTGCTCTCACTGCTGTTCTCCACCCAACTCCTCTCACTGCTGTTCTCCACCCAACTCCTCTCACTGCTGTTCTCCACCCAACTCCTCTCTCTGCTGTTCTCCACCCAACTCCGCTCACTGCTGTGCTCTACACAACTCCTCTCTCTGCTGTTCTCCACCCAACTCCTCTCACTGCTGTTCTCCACACAACTCCTCTCACTGCTGTACTCCAACCAACTCCTCTCAGTGCTGTTCTCCACCCAACTCCTCTCAATGCTTTTCTCCACCCAGCACCTCTCTCTGCTGTTCTCCACCCAACTCCTCTCACTGCTGTTGTCCACCCAACCCCTCTCACTGCTGTTCTCCACACAACTCCTCTCACTGCTGTTCTCCACCAACTCCTCCCTCTGCTGTTCTCCACCCAACTCCTCTCTCTGCTGTTCTCCACCCAACTCCTATCAATGCTGTTCTCCACACAACTCCTCTCACTGCTGTTCTCCACCCAACTCCTCTCTCTGCTGTTCTCCACCCAACTCCTCTCTCCGCTGTTCTCCACCCAACTCCTCTCTCTGCTGTTCTCCACCCAACACCTCTCTCTGCTGTTCTCCACCCAACTCCTCTCACTGCTGTTCTCCACCCAACTCCTCTCTCTGCTGTTCTTCACCCAACTCCTCTCTCTGCTGTTCTCCACCCAACTCCTCTCACTGCTGTTCTCCACCCAACTCCTCTCACGGCTTTTCTCCACCCAACTCCTCTCTCTGCTGTTCGCCACCCAACTCCTCTCACTGCTGTTCTCCACGCAACTCCTCTCTCTGCTGTTATCCACCCAACTCCTCTCTCTGCTGTTCTCCACCCAACTCCTCTCACTGCTGTTCTCCACCCAACTCCTCTCTCTGCTGTTCTCTACCCAACTCCTTACTCTGCTGTTCTCCACCCAACTCCTCTCTCTCCTGTTCTCCACCCAACTCCTCTCCCTGCTGTTCTCTACACAAATCCTCTCTCTGCTGTTCTCTACCCAACTCCTCTCTCTGCTGTTCCCCACCCAACTCTTCTCACTGCTGTTCTCCACCCAACTCTTCTCACTGCTGTTCTCCACCCAACTCCTCTCGCTGCTGTTCTCTACCCAACTCCTCTCACTGCAGTTCTCCACCCAACTCCTCTCTCTGCTGTTCTCTACCCAACTCCTCTCACTGCTGTTCGCCACCCAACTCCTCTCAATGCTGTTCTCCACCCAACTCCTCACTCTGCTCATCTACACCCAACTCCTCTCTCTGCTGTTCTCCACCCAACGCCTCTCACTGCAGTTCTCCACCCAACTCCTCTCTCTGCTCTTCTCCACCCAACTCCTCTCTCTGCTGATCTCTTCCCAACTCCTCTCTCTGCTGTTCTCCACCCATCTCCTCTCTCTGCTGTTCTCCACCCAACTCCTCTCTCTGCTGTTCTCCACCCAACTCCTCTCTCTGTTGTCCTCCACCCAACTCCTCTCTCTGCTGTTCTCCACCAACTCCTCTCTCTGCTGTTCTCCACCCAACTCCTCTCTCTTCTCTTCTCCACCCAACTCCTCTCTCTGCTGTTCTCTACACAACTCCTCTCACTGCTGTTCTCTACCCAACTCCTCTCACTGCTTTTCTGCACCCAACTCCTCTCTCTGCTGTTCTCTACCCAAATCCTCTCACTGCTGTTCACCACCCAACTCCTCTCACTGCTGTTCGCCACCCAACCCATCTCTCTGCTCTTCTCCACCCAATTCCTCTCTCTGCTGTTCTCCACCCAACACCTCTCACTGCTGTTCTCCACCCAACTCCTCTCTCTGCTGTTCTCCACCCAACTCCTCTCTCTGCTGATCTCTTCCCAACTCCTCTCTCTGCTGTTCTCCACCCAACTCCTCTCTCTGCTGTTCTCCACCCAACTCCTCTCTCTGCTGTTCTCCACCCAACTGCTCTCTCTGCTGTTCTCCACCCAACTCGTCTCTCTGCTGTTCTCCACCCAACTCCTCTCACTGCAGTTCTCCACCCAACTCCTCTCTCTGCTCTTCTCCACCCAACTCCTCTCTCTGCTGATCTCTTCCCAACTCCTCTCTCTGCTGTTCTCCACCCAACTCCTCTCTCTGCTGTTCTCCACCCAACTCCTCTCTCTGCTGTTCTCCACCCAACTCCTCTCTCTGTTTTTCTCCACCCAACTCCTCTCTCTGCTGTTCTCCACCAACTCCTCTCTCTGCTGTTCTCCACCCAACTCCTCTCTCTTCTCTTCTCCACCCAACTCCTCTCTCTGCTGTTCTCTACCCAACTCCTCTCGCTGCTGTTCTCTACCCAACTCCTCTCACTGCTGTTCTCCACCCAACTCCTCTCTCTGCTGTTCTCTACCCAAATCCTCTCACTGCTGTTCACCACCCAACTCCTCTCACTGCTGTTCGCCACCCAACTCATCTCTCTGCTCTTCTCCACCCAACTCCTCTCTCTTCTGTTCTCCACCCAACACCTCTCACTGCTGTTCTCCACCCAACTCCTCTCTCTGCTGTTCTCCACCCAACTCCTCTCTCTGCTGATCTCTTCCCAACTCCTCTCTCTGCTGTTCTCCACCAAACTCCTCTCTCTGCTGTTCTCCACCCAACTCCTCTCTCTGCTGTTCTCCACCCAAATGCTCTCTCTGCTGTTCTCCACCCAACTCCTCTCTCTGCTGTTCTCCACCCAACTCCTGTCTCTGCTGTTCTCCACCCAACTCCTCTCTCTGCTCTTCTCCACCCAACTCCTCTCTCTGCTGATTTCCACCCAACTCCTCTCACTGCTGTTCTCCAACCAACTCCTCTCTCTGCGGTTCTCCACACAACTCCTCCCGCTGCTGTTCTCCACCCAACTCCTCTCACTGCTGTTCTCCACCCAACTCCTCTCACTGCTGTTGTCCACCCAACTCCTCTCTCTGCTGTTCTCCACCCAACTCCTCTCTCTGCTGTTCTCCACCCAACTCCTCTCACTGCTGTTCTCCACCCAACTCCTCTCACTGCTGTTCTCTACCCAACTCCTCTCATTGCTGTTCTCTCTCAAACTCTTCTCTCTGCTGTTCTTCACCCAACTCCTCTCACTGCTGTTCTCCACCCAACTCCTCTCACTGCTGTTCTCCACCCAACTCCTCTCACTGCTGTTCTCCACCCAACTCCTCTCTCTGCTGTTCTCCACCCAACTCCGCTCACTGCTGTTCTCTTCCCAACTCCTCTCTCTGCTGTTCTCCACCCAACTGCTCTCACTGCTGTTCTCCACCCAACTCCTCTCACTGCTGTTCTCCACCCAACTCCTCTCACTGCTGTTCTCCACCCAACTCCTCTCTCTGCTGTTCTCCACCCAACTCCGCTCACTGCTGTGCTCTACACAACTCCTCTCTCTGCTGTTCTCCACCCAACTCCTCTCACTGCTGTTCTCCACACAACTCCTCTCACTGCTGTACTCCAACCAACTCCTCTCAGTGCTGTTCTCCACCCAACTCCTCTCAATGCTTTTCTCCACCCAGCACCTCTCTCTGCTGTTCTCCACCCAACTCCTCTCACTGCTGTTGTCCACCCAACCCCTCTCACTGCTGTTCTCCACACAACTCCTCTCACTGCTGTTCTCCACCAACTCCTCCCTCTGCTGTTCTCCACCCAACTCCTCTCTCTGCTGTTCTCCACCCAACTCCTCTCTCTGCTGTTCTCCACCCAACTCCTCTCTCTGCTGATCTCTTCCCAACTCCTCTCTCTGCTGTTCTCCACCCAACTCCTCTCTCTGCTGTTCTCCACCCAACTCCTCTCTCTGCTGTTCTCCACCCAACTGCTCTCTCTGCTGTTCTCCACCCAACTCGTCTCTCTGCTGTTCTCCACCCAACTCCTCTCACTGCAGTTCTCCACCCAACTCCTCTCTCTGCTCTTCTCCACCCAACTCCTCTCTCTGCTGATCTCTTCCCAACTCCTCTCTCTGCTGTTCTCCACCCAACTCCTCTCTCTGCTGTTCTCCACCCAACTCCTCTCTCTGCTGTTCTCCACCCAACTCCTCTCTCTGTTTTTCTCCACCCAACTCCTCTCTCTGCTGTTCTCCACCAACTCCTCTCTCTGCTGTTCTCCACCCAACTCCTCTCTCTTCTCTTCTCCACCCAACTCCTCTCTCTGCTGTTCTCTACCCAACTCCTCTCGCTGCTGTTCTCTACCCAACTCCTCTCACTGCTGTTCTCCACCCAACTCCTCTCTCTGCTGTTCTCTACCCAAATCCTCTCACTGCTGTTCACCACCCAACTCCTCTCACTGCTGTTCGCCACCCAACTCATCTCTCTGCTCTTCTCCACCCAACTCCTCTCTCTTCTGTTCTCCACCCAACACCTCTCACTGCTGTTCTCCACCCAACTCCTCTCTCTGCTGTTCTCCACCCAACTCCTCTCTCTGCTGATCTCTTCCCAACTCCTCTCTCTGCTGTTCTCCACCCAACTCCTCTCTCTGCTGTTCTCCACCCAACTCCTCTCTCTGCTGTTCTCCACCCAAATGCTCTCTCTGCTGTTCTCCACCCAACTCCTCTCTCTGCTGTTCTCCACCCAACTCCTGTCTCTGCTGTTCTCCACCCAACTCCTCTCTCTGCTCTTCTCCACCCAACTCCTCTCTCTGCTGATTTCCACCCAACTCCTCTCACTGCTGTTCTCCAACCAACTCCTCTCTCTGCGGTTCTCCACACAACTCCTCCCGCTGCTGTTCTCCACCCAACTCCTCTCACTGCTGTTCTCCACCCAACTCCTCTCACTGCTGTTGTCCACCCAACTCCTCTCTCTGCTGTTCTCCACCCAACTCCTCTCTCTGCTGTTCTCCACCCAACTCCTCTCACTGCTGTTCTCCACCCAACTCCTCTCTCTGCTGTTCTCCACCCAACTCCTCTCTCTGCTGTTCTTCACCCAACTCCTCTCACTGCTGTTCTCCACCCAACTCCTCTCACTGCTGTTCTCCACCCAACTCCTCTCACTGCTGTTCTCCACCCAACTCCTCTCTCTGCTGTTCTCCACCCAACTCCGCTCACTGCTGTTCTCTTCCCAACTCCTCTCTCTGCTGTTCTCCACCCAACTGCTCTCACTGCTGTTCTCCACCCAACTCCTCTCACTGCTGTTCTCCACCCAACTCCTCTCACTGCTGTTCTCCACCCAACTCCTCTCTCTGCTGTTCTCCACCCAACTCCGCTCACTGCTGTGCTCTACACAACTCCTCTCTCTGCTGTTCTCCACCCAACTCCTCTCACTGCTGTTCTCCACACAACTCCTCTCACTGCTGTACTCCAACCAACTCCTCTCAGTGCTGTTCTCCACCCAACTCCTCTCAATGCTTTTCTCCACCCAGCACCTCTCTCTGCTGTTCTCCACCCAACTCCTCTCACTGCTGTTGTCCACCCAACCCCTCTCACTGCTGTTCTCCACACAACTCCTCTCACTGCTGTTCTCCACCAACTCCTCCCTCTGCTGTTCTCCACCCAACTCCTCTCTCTGCTGTTCTCCACCCAACTCCTATCAATGCTGTTCTCCACACAACTCCTCTCACTGCTGTTCTCCACCCAACTCCTCTCTCTGCTGTTCTCCACCCAACTCCTCTCTCCGCTGTTCTCCACCCAACTCCTCTCTCTGCTGTTCTCCACCCAACACCTCTCTCTGCTGTTCTCCACCCAACTCCTCTCACTGCTGTTCTCCACCCAACTCCTCTCTCTGCTGTTCTTCACCCAACTCCTCTCTCTGCTGTTCTCCACCCAACTCCTCTCACTGCTGTTCTCCACCCAACTCCTCTCACGGCTTTTCTCCACCCAACTCCTCTCTCTGCTGTTCGCCACCCAACTCCTCTCACTGCTGTTCTCCACGCAACTCCTCTCTCTGCTGTTATCCACCCAACTCCTCTCTCTGCTGTTCTCCACCCAACTCCTCTCACTGCTGTTCTCCACCCAACTCCTCTCTCTGCTGTTCTCTACCCAACTCCTTACTCTGCTGTTCTCCACCCAACTCCTCTCTCTCCTGTTCTCCACCCAACTCCTCTCCCTGCTGTTCTCTACACAAATCCTCTCTCTGCTGTTCTCTACCCAACTCCTCTCTCTGCTGTTCCCCACCCAACTCTTCTCACTGCTGTTCTCCACCCAACTCTTCTCACTGCTGTTCTCCACCCAACTCCTCTCGCTGCTGTTCTCTACCCAACTCCTCTCACTGCAGTTCTCCACCCAACTCCTCTCTCTGCTGTTCTCTACCCAACTCCTCTCACTGCTGTTCGCCACCCAACTCCTCTCAATGCTGTTCTCCACCCAACTCCTCACTCTGCTCATCTACACCCAACTCCTCTCTCTGCTGTTCTCCACCCAACGCCTCTCACTGCAGTTCTCCACCCAACTCCTCTCTCTGCTCTTCTCCACCCAACTCCTCTCTCTGCTGATCTCTTCCCAACTCCTCTCTCTGCTGTTCTCCACCCATCTCCTCTCTCTGCTGTTCTCCACCCAACTCCTCTCTCTGCTGTTCTCCACCCAACTCCTCTCTCTGTTGTCCTCCACCCAACTCCTCTCTCTGCTGTTCTCCACCAACTCCTCTCTCTGCTGTTCTCCACCCAACTCCTCTCTCTTCTCTTCTCCACCCAACTCCTCTCTCTGCTGTTCTCTACACAACTCCTCTCACTGCTGTTCTCTACCCAACTCCTCTCACTGCTGTTCTGCACCCAACTCCTCTCTCTGCTGTTCTCTACCCAAATCCTCTCACTGCTGTTCTGCACCCAACTCCTCTCTCTGCTGTTCTCCACCCAACACCTCTCACTGCTGTTCTCCACCCAACTCCTCTCTCTGCTGTTCTCCACCCAACTCCTCTCTCTGCTGATCTCTTCCCAACTCCTCTCTCTGCTGTTCTCCACCCAACTCCTCTCTCTGCTGTTCTCCACCCAACTCCTCTCTCTGCTGTTCTCCACCCAACTGCTCTCTCTGCTGTTCTCCACCCAACTCGTCTCTCTGCTGTTCTCCACCCAACACCTCTCTCTGCTGTTCTCCACCCAACTCCTCTCTCTGCTCTTCTCCACCCAACTCCTCTCTCTGCTGTTTTCCACCCAACTCCTCTCACTGCTGTTCTCCAAGCAACTCCTCTCTCTGCGGTTCTCCACACAACTCCTCCCGCTGCTGTTCTCCACCCAACTCCTCTCACTGCTGTTCTCCACCCAACTCCTCTCACTGCTGTTCTCCACCCAACTCCTCTCTCTGCTGTTCTCCACCCAACTCCTCTCTCTGCTGTTCTCCACCCAACTCCTCTCACTGCTGTTCTCCACCCAACTCCTCTCACTGCTGCTCTCTACCCAACTCCTCTCACTGCTGTTCTCTCTCAAACTCTTCTCTCTGCTGTTCTCCACCCAACTCCTCTCACTGCTGTTCTCCACCCAACTCCTCTCACTGCTGTTCTCCACCCAACTCCTCTCACTGCTGTTCTCCACCCAACTCCTCTCTCTGCTGTTCTCCACCCAACTCCGCTCACTGCTGTTCTCTTCCCAACTCCTCTCTCTGCTGTTCTCCACCCAACTGCTCTCACTGCTGTTCTCCACCCAACTCCTCTCACTGCTGTTCTCCACCCAACTCCTCTCACTGCTGTTCTCCACCCAACTCCTCTCTCTGCTGTTCTCCACCCAACTCCGCTCACTGCTGTGCTCTACACAATTCCTCTCTCTGCTGTTCTCCACCCAACTCCTCTCACTGCTGTTCTCCACACAACTCCTCTCACTGCTGTTCGCCAACCAACTCCTCTCAGTGCTGTTCTCCACCCAACTCCTCTCAATGCTTTTCTCCACCCAGCACCTCTCTCTGCTGTTCTCCACCCAACTCCTCTCACTGCTGTTCTCCACCCAACTCCTCTCTCTGCTGTTCTCCACCCAACTCCTCTCTCCGCTGTTCTCCACCCAACTCCTCTCTCTGCTGTTCTCCACCCAACTCCTCTCTCTGCTGTTCTCCACCCAGCTCCTATCTCTGCTGCTCTCCACCCAACTCCTCTCTCTGCTGTTCTCCACCCAACTCCTCTCTCTGATGTTCTCCACCCATCTCCTCTCACTGCTGTTCTCCACCCTACTCCTCTCTCTGCTGTTCTCCACCCAACTCCTCTCTCTGCTGTTCTCTACCCAACTCCTCTGTCTGCAGTGCTCCACCCAACTATTCTCACTGCTGTTCTCCACCCAACTCTTCTCACTGCTGTTCTCCACCCAACTCCTCTCTCTGCTGTTCTCTACCAAATCCTCTCACTGCTGTTCTCCACCCAACTCCTCTCTCTGCTGTTCTCCACTCAGCTCCTCTCACTGCTGTTCTCCACCCAACTTCTGTCTCTGCTGTTCTCTACCCAACTCCTCTCTCTGCTGTTCTCCACCAAACTCCTCTCTCTGCTGTTCTCCACCCAACTCTTCTCACTGCTGTTCTCCACCCAACTCTTCTCACTGCTGTTCTCCACGCAACTCTTCTCACTGCTGTTCTCCACCCAATTCCTCTCTCTGCTGTTCTCTACACAATGCCTCTCACTGCTGTTCTCCACCCAACTCCTCTCTCTGCTGTTCTCTACCCAACTCCTCTCAGTGCTGTTCTCCACACAACTCCTCTCTCTGCTTTTCTCCACACAACTCCTCTCTCTGCTGTTCTCCACCCAACTCCTCTCTCTGCTCTTCTCCACCTAACTCCTCTCGCTGCTGTTCTCCACCCAACTCCTCTCTCTGCTGTACTCTACCCAACTCCTCTCTCTGCTGTTCTCTACACAACTCCTCTCACTGCTGTTCTCTACCCAACTCCTCTCACTGCTGTTCTCCACCCAACTCCTCTCTCTGCTGTTCTCCACCCAACTCCTCTCTCTGCTGTTCTCCACCCAACTCCCCTCACTGCTGTTCTCCACCCAACTCCTCTCTCTGCTGTTCTACACCCAACTCCTCTCTCTGCTGATCTCTACCCAACTCCTCTCTCTGCTGTTCTCCACCCAACTCCTTTCCCTGCTGTTCTCCACCCAACTCCGCCCTCTGCTGTTCTCTACCCAAATCCTCTCTCTGCTGTTCTCTACCCAACTCCTCTCTCTGCTGTTCTCCACCCAGCTCTTCTCACTGCTGTTCTCCACCCAACTCTTCTCACTGCTGTTCTCCACCTAACTCCTCTCTCTGCTCTTCTCCACCTAACTCCTCTCGCTGCTGTTCTCCACCCAACTCCTCTCTCTGCTGTTCTCCACACAACTCCTCTCACTGCTGTTCTCCACCCAACTCCTCACAGTGCTGTTCTCCACCCAACTCCTCTCAATGCTTTTCTCCACCCAGCACCTCTCTCTGCTGTTCTCCACCCAACTCCTCTCTCTGCTGTTCTCCACCCAACTCCTCTCACTGCTGTTCTCCACCCAACTCCTCTCACTGCTGTTGTCCACCCAACCCCTCTCACTGCTGTTCTCCACACAACTCCTCTCACTGCTGTTCTCCACCCAACTCCTCTCTCTGCTGTTCACCACCCAACTCCTCTCACTGCTGTTCTCCACCCAACTCCTCTCTCTGCTCTTCTCCACCCAACTCCTCTCTCTGCTCTTCTCCACCCAACTCCTCTCGCTGCTGTTCTCCACCCAACTCCTCTCTCTGCTGTTCTCTACCCAACTCCTCTCTCTGCTGTTCTCTACCCAGCTCCTCTCACTGCTGTTCTCTACCGAACTCCTCTCACTACTGTTCTCCACCCAACTCCTCTCACTGCTGTTCTCCACCCAACTCCTCTCTCTGCTCTTCTCCACCCAACTCCTCTCGCTGCTGTTCTCCACCCAACTCCTCTCACTGCTGTTCTCCACCCAACCCCTCTCTCTGCTGTTCTCCACCCAACTCCGCTCTCTGCTGATCTCTACCCAACTCCTCTCTCTGCTGTTCTCCACCCAACTCCTTTATCTGCTGTTCTCCACCCAACTCCTCCCTCTGCTGTTCTCTACCGAAATCCTCTCTCTGCTGTTCTCTACCCAACTCCTCTCTCTGCTGTTCTCCACCCAACTCTTCTCACTGCTGTTCTCCACTCAACTCTTCTCACAGCTGTTCTCCACCCAACTCTTCTCACTGCTGTTCCCCACCCAACTCCTCTCTCTGCTGTTCTCTACCCAACTCCTCTCACTGCTGTTCTCCACCCAACTCCTCTCTCTGCTGTTCTCCACCCAACTCCGCTCACTGCTGTGCTCTACACAACTCCTCTCTCTGCTGTTCTCCACCCAACTCCTCTCTCTGCTGTTCTCTACCCATCTCCTCTCACTGCTGTTCTCCACCCAACTCCTCTCACTGCTGTTCTCCACCCAACTCCTCTCACTGCTGTTCTGGACACAACTCCTCTCACTGCTGTTCTCCACCAACTCCTCTCTCTGCTGTTCTCCACCCAACTCCTCTCTCTGCTGTTCTCCACCCAACTCCTCTCACTGCTATTCTCCACCCAACTCCTCTCTCTGCTCTTCTCCACCCAACGCCTCTCTCTGCTGTTCTCCACCCCACTCCTCTCAATGCTGTTCTCCACCCAACTCCTCTCACTGCTGTTCTCCACCCAACTCCTCTCTCTGCTGTTCTCCACCCAACTCCTCTCTCTGCTGTTCTCCACCCAACTCCTCTCTCTGCTGTTCTCCTCCCAACTCCTTTCTCTGCTGTTCTCCACCCAGCTCCTATTCCTGCTGTTCTCCACCCAACTCCTCTCTCTGCTGTTCTCCACCCAACTCCTCTCTCTGATGTTCCGCACCCATCTCCTCTCACTGCTGTTCTCCAACCAACTCCTCTCTCTGCTGTTCTCCACCCAACTCCTCTCTCTGCTGTTCTCTACCCAACTCCTCTCTCTGCAGTTCTCCACCCAACTATTCTCACTGCTGTTCTCCACCCAATTCTTCTCACTGCTGTTCTCCACCCAACTCCTCTCTCTGCTGTTCTCTACCAAATCCTCTCGCTGCTGTTCTCCACCCAACTCCTCTCTCTGCTGCTCTCTACCCAATTCCTCTCACTGCTGTTCTCCACCCAACTCCTGTCTCTGCTGTTCTCCACCCAACTCCTCTCTCTGCTGTTCTCCATCCAACTCCTCTCACTGCTGTTCTCCACCCAACTCTTCTCACTGCTGTTCTCCACCCAACTCTTCTCACTGCTGTTCTCCACACAACTCCTCTCTCTGCTTTTCTCTACACAACGCCTCTCACTGCTGTTCACCACCCAACTCCTCTCACTGCTGTTCTCCACACTTCTCCTCTCTCTGCTCTTCTCCACGCAACTACTCTCGCTGTTGTTCTCCACCCAACTCCTCTCTCTGCTGTTCTCTACCCAACTCCTCTCTCTGCTGTTCTCTACACAACTCCTCTCACTGCTGTTCTCTACCCAACTCCTCTCACTGCTGTTTTCCACTCAACTCCTCTCTCTGCTGTTCTCCACCCAACTCCTCCCTCTGCTGTTCTCCACCCAACTCCTCTCACTGCTGTTCTCCACCCAACTCCTCTCTCAGCTGTTCTCCACCCAACTCCTCTCTCTGCTGATCTCTACCCAACTCCTCTCTCTGCTGTTCTCCACCCAACTCCTTTCTCTGCTGCTCTCCACCCAACTCCTCCCTCTGCTGTTCTCTACCCAAATCCTCTCTCTGCTGTTCTCTACCCAACTCCTCTCTCTGCTGTTCTCCACCCAAATCTTCTCACTGCTGTTCTCCACCCAACTCTTCTCACTGCTGTTCTAAACCCAACTCTTCTCACTGCTGTTCCCCACCCAACTCCTCTCTCTGCTGTTCTCTGCCCAACTCCTCTCACTGCTGTTCTCCACCCAACTCCTCTCTCTGCTGTTCTCTACCCAAATCCTCTCACTGCTGTTCACCACCCACCTCCTCTCACTGCTGTTCTTCACCCAACTCGTCTCTCCGCTCTTCTCCACCCAACTCCTCTTTCTGCTCTTTTCCACCCAACTCCTCCCTCTGCTGTGCTCCACCCAGCTCCTCTCACTGCTGTTCTCCACACAACACCTCTCTCTGCTCTTCTCCACCCAACTCCTCTCACTGCTGTTCTCCACACAACTCCTCTCTCTGTTGTTCTTCACCCAACTCCTCTCTCTGCTGTTCTCCACCCAACTCCTCTCACTGCTGTTCTCCACCCAACTCCTCTCACTGCTTTTCTCCACCCAACTCCTCTCTCTGCTGTTCGCCACCCAACTCCTCTCACTGCTGTTCTCCACCCAACTCCTCTCTCTGCTGTTCTCCACCCAACTCCTCTCTCTGCTGTTCTCCACCCAACTCCTCTCACTGCTGTTCTCCACCCAACTCCTCTCTCTGCTGTTCTCTACCCAACTCCTTACTCTGCTCTTCTCCACCCAACTCCTCTCTCTCCTGTTCTCCACCCAACTCCTCTCTCTGCTGTTCTCCACCCAAATCCTCTCTCTGCTGTTCTCTACCCAACTCCTCTCTCTGCTGTTCCCCACCCAACTCTTCTCACTGCAGTTCTCCACCCAACTCTTCTCACTGCTGTTCTCCACCCAACTCCTCTCGCTGCTGTTCTCTACCCAACTCCTCTCACTGCAGTTCTCCACCCAACTCCTCTCTCTGCTGTTCTCTACCCAACTCCTCTCACTGCTGTTCACCACCCAACTCCTCTCAATGCTGTTCTCCACCCAACTCCTCACTCTGCTCATCTACACCCAACTCCTCTCTCTGCTGTTCTCCACCCAACTCCTCTCACTGCAGTTCTCCACCCAACTCCTCTCTCTGCTCTTCTCCACCCAACTCCTCTCTCTGCTGATCTCTTCCCAACTCCTCTCTCTGCTGTTCTCCACCCAACTCCTCTCTCTGCTGTTCTCCACCCAACTCCTCTCTCTGCTGTTCTCCACCCAACTCCTCTCTCTGTTGTTCTCCACCCAACTCCTCTCTCTGCTGTTCTCCACCAACTCCTCTCTCTGCTGTTCTCCACCCAACTCCTCTCTCTTCTCTTCTCCACCCAACTCCTCTCTCTGCTGTTCTCTACCCAACTCCTCTCACTGCTGTTCTCTACCCAACTCCTCTCACTGCTGTTCTCCACCCAACTCCACTCTCTGCTGTTCTCTACCCAAATCCTCTCACTGCTGTTCACCACCCAACTCCTCTCTCTGCTGTTCTCCACCCAACTCCTCTCTCTGCTGTTCTCCATCCAACTCCTCTCTCTGCTGATCTCTTCCCAACTCCTCTCTCTGCTGTTCTCCACCCAACTCCTCTCTCTGCTGTTCTCCACCCAACTCCTCTCTCTGCTGTTCTCCACCCAACTGCTCTCTCTGCTGTTCTCCACCCAACTCCTCTCTCTGCTGTTCTCCACCCAACTCCTCTCTCTGCTGTTCTCCACCCAACTACTCTCTCTGCTCTTCTCCACCCAACTCCTCTCACTGCTGCTCTCTACCCTACTCCTTTCACTGCTGTTCTCTCTCAAACTCTTCTCTCTGCTGTTCTCCACCCAACTCCTCTCACTGCTGTTCTCCACCCAACTCCTCTCACTGCTGTTCTCCACCCAACTCCTCTCACTGCTGTTCTCCACCCAACTCCTCTCTCTGCTGTTCTCTTCCCAACTCCTCTCTCTGCTGTTCTCCACCCAACTGCTCTCACTGCTGTTCTCCACTCAACTCCTCTCACTGCTGTTCTCCACCCAACTCCTCTCACTGCTGTTCTCCACCCAACTCCTCTCTCTGCTGTTCTCCACCCAACTCCGCTCACTGCTGTGCTCTACACAACTCCTCTCTCTGCTGTTCTCCACCCAACTCCTCTCACTGCTGTTCTCCACCCAACTCCTCTCAGTGCTGTTCTCCACCCAACTCCTCTCAATGCTTTTCTCCACCCAGCACCTCTCTCTGCTGTTCTCCACCCAACTCCTCTCTCTGCTGTTCTCCACCCAACTCCTCTCACTGCTGTTCTCCACCCAACTCCTCTCACTGCTGTTGTCCACCCAACCCCTCTCACTGCTGTTCTCCACACAACTCCTCTCACTGCTGTTCTCCACCAACTCCTCTCTCTGCTGTTCTCCACCCAACTCCTCTCTCTGCTGTTCTCCACCCAACTCCTCTCAATGCTGTTCTCCACCCAACTCCTCTCACTGCTGTTCTCCACCCAACTCCTCTCTCTGCTGTTCTCCACCCAACTCCTCTCTCCGCTGTTCTCCACCCAACTCCTCCCTCTGCTGTTCTCCACCCAACTCCTCTCTCTGCTGTTCTCCACCCAGCTCCTATCTCTGCTGCTCTCCACCCAACTCCTCTCTCTGCTATTCTCCACCCAACTCCTCTCTCTGATGTTCTCCAACCATCTCCTCTCACTGCTGTTCTCCAGCCAACTCCTCTCTCTGCTGTTCTCCACCCAACTCCTCTCTCTGCTGTTCTCTACCCAACTCCTCTCTCTGCAGTGCTCCACCCAACTATTCTCACTGCTGTTCTCCACCCAACTCTTCTCACTGCTGTTCTCCACCCAACTCTTCTCACTGCTGTTCTCCACCCAACTCCTCTCTCTGCTGTTCTCTACCAAATCCTCTCACTGCTGTTCTCCACCCAACTCCTCTCTCTGCTGTTCTCCACCCAGCTCCTCTCACTGCTGTTCTCCACCCAACTTCTGTCTCTGCTGTTCTCTACCCAACTCCTCTCTCTGCTGTTCTCCACCAAACTCCTCTCACTGCTGTTCTCCACCCAACTCTTCTCACTGCTGTTCTCCACCCAACTCTTCTCACTGCTGTTCTCCACGCAACTCTTCTCACTGCTGTTCTCCACCCAATTCCTCTCTCTGCTGTTCTCTACGCAATGCCTCTCACTGCTGTTCTCTACACAACTCCTCTCTCTGCTGTTCTCCACTCAACTCCTCTCTCTGCTCTTCTCCACCTAACTCCTCTCGCTGCTGTTCTCCACCCAACTCCTCTCTCTGCTGTACTCTACCCAACTCCTCTCTCTGCTGTTCTCTACCCAACTCCTCTCACTGCTGTTCTCTACCCAACTCCTCTCACTGCTGTTCTCCACCCAACTCCTCTCTCTGCTGTTCTCCACCCAACTCCTCTCTCTGCTGTTCTCCACCCAACTCCCCTCACTGCTGTTCTCCACCCAACTCCTCTCTCTGCTGTTCTCCACCCAACTCCTCTCTCTGCTGATCTCTACCCAACTCCTCTCTCTGCTGTTCTCCACCCAACTCCTTTATCTGCTGTTCTCCACCCAACTCCGCCCTCTGCTGTTCTCTACGCAAATCCTCTCTCTGCTGTTCTCTACCCAACTCCTCTCTCTGCTGTTCTCCACCCAGCTCTTCTCACTGCTGTTCTCCACCCAACTCTTCTCACTGCTGTTCCCCACCCAACTCCTCTCTCTGCTGTTCTCTGCCCAACTCCTCTCACTGCTGTTCTCCACCCAACTCCTCTCTCTGCTGTTCTCTACCCAAATCCTCTCACTGCTGTTCACCACCCACCTCCTCTCACTGCTGTTCTTCACCCAACTCGTCTCTCCGCTCTTCTCCACCCAACTCCTCTTTCTGCTCTTTTCCACCCAACTCCTCCCTCTGCTGTGCTCCACCCAGCTCCTCTCACTGCTGTTCTCCACACAACACCTCTCTCTGCTCTTCTCCACCCAACTCCTCTCACTGCTGTTCTCCACACAACTCCTCTCTCTGTTGTTCTTCACCCAACTCCTCTCTCTGCTGTTCTCCACCCAACTCCTCTCACTGCTGTTCTCCACCCAACTCCTCTCACTGCTTTTCTCCACCCAACTCCTCTCTCTGCTGTTCGCCACCCAACTCCTCTCACTGCTGTTCTCCACCCAACTCCTCTCTCTGCTGTTCTCCACCCAACTCCTCTCTCTGCTGTTCTCCACCCAACTCCTCTCACTGCTGTTCTCCACCCAACTCCTCTCTCTGCTGTTCTCTACCCAACTCCTTACTCTGCTCTTCTCCACCCAACTCCTCTCTCTCCTGTTCTCCACCCAACTCCTCTCTCTGCTGTTCTCCACCCAAATCCTCTCTCTGCTGTTCTCTACCCAACTCCTCTCTCTGCTGTTCCCCACCCAACTCTTCTCACTGCAGTTCTCCACCCAACTCTTCTCACTGCTGTTCTCCACCCAACTCCTCTCGCTGCTGTTCTCTACCCAACTCCTCTCACTGCAGTTCTCCACCCAACTCCTCTCTCTGCTGTTCTCTACCCAACTCCTCTCACTGCTGTTCACCACCCAACTCCTCTCAATGCTGTTCTCCACCCAACTCCTCACTCTGCTCATCTACACCCAACTCCTCTCTCTGCTGTTCTCCACCCAACTCCTCTCACTGCAGTTCTCCACCCAACTCCTCTCTCTGCTCTTCTCCACCCAACTCCTCTCTCTGCTGATCTCTTCCCAACTCCTCTCTCTGCTGTTCTCCACCCAACTCCTCTCTCTGCTGTTCTCCACCCAACTCCTCTCTCTGCTGTTCTCCACCCAACTCCTCTCTCTGTTGTTCTCCACCCAACTCCTCTCTCTGCTGTTCTCCACCAACTCCTCTCTCTGCTGTTCTCCACCCAACTCCTCTCTCTTCTCTTCTCCACCCAACTCCTCTCTCTGCTGTTCTCTACCCAACTCCTCTCACTGCTGTTCTCTACCCAACTCCTCTCACTGCTGTTCTCCACCCAACTCCACTCTCTGCTGTTCTCTACCCAAATCCTCTCACTGCTGTTCACCACCCAACTCCTCTCACTGCTGTTCGCCACCCAACTCATCTCTCTGCTCTTCTCCACCCAACTCCTCTCACTGCTGTTCTCCACCCAACACCTCTCACTGCTGTTCTCCACCCAACTCCTCTCTCTGCTGTTCTCCATCCAACTCCTCTCTCTGCTGATCTCTTCCCAACTCCTCTCTCTGCTGTTCTCCACCCAACTCCTCTCTCTGCTGTTCTCCACCCAACTCCTCTCTCTGCTGTTCTCCACCCAACTGCTCTCTCTGCTGTTCTCCACCCAACTCCTCTCTCTGCTGTTCTCCACCCAACTCCTCTCTCTGCTGTTCTCCACCCAACTACTCTCTCTGCTCTTCTCCACCCAACTCCTCTCACTGCTGCTCTCTACCCTACTCCTTTCACAGCTGTTCTCTCTCAAACTCTTCTCTCTGCTGTTCTCCACCCAACTCCTCTCACTGCTGTTCTCCACCCAACTCCTCTCACTGCTGTTCTCCACCCAACTCCTCTCACTGCTGTTCTCCACCCAACTCCTCTCTCTGCTGTTCTCTTCCCAACTCCTCTCTCTGCTGTTCTCCACCCAACTGCTCTCACTGCTGTTCTCCACTCAACTCCTCTCACTGCTGTTCTCCACCCAACTCCTCTCACTGCTGTTCTCCACCCAACTCCTCTCTCTGCTGTTCTCCACCCAACTCCGCTCACTGCTGTGCTCTACACAACTCCTCTCTCTGCTGTTCTCCACCCAACTCCTCTCACTGCTGTTCTCCACCCAACTCCTCTCAGTGCTGTTCTCCACCCAACTCCTCTCAATGCTTTTCTCCACCCAGCACCTCTCTCTGCTGTTCTCCACCCAACTCCTCTCTCTGCTGTTCTCCACCCAACTCCTCTCACTGCTGTTCTCCACCCAACTCCTCTCACTGCTGTTGTCCACCCAACCCCTCTCACTGCTGTTCTCCACACAACTCCTCTCACTGCTGTTCTCCACCAACTCCTCTCTCTGCTGTTCTCCACCCAACTCCTCTCTCTGCTGTTCTCCACCCAACTCCTCTCAATGCTGTTCTCCACCCAACTCCTCTCACTGCTGTTCTCCACCCAACTCCTCTCTCTGCTGTTCTCCACCCAACTCCTCTCTCCGCTGTTCTCCACCCAACTCCTCCCTCTGCTGTTCTCCACCCAACTCCTCTCTCTGCTGTTCTCCACCCAGCTCCTATCTCTGCTGCTCTCCACCCAACTCCTCTCTCTGCTATTCTCCACCCAACTCCTCTCTCTGATGTTCTCCAACCATCTCCTCTCACTGCTGTTCTCCAGCCAACTCCTCTCTCTGCTGTTCTCCACCCAACTCCTCTCTCTGCTGTTCTCTACCCAACTCCTCTCTCTGCAGTGCTCCACCCAACTATTCTCACTGCTGTTCTCCACCCAACTCTTCTCACTGCTGTTCTCCACCCAACTCTTCTCACTGCTGTTCTCCACCCAACTCCTCTCTCTGCTGTTCTCTACCAAATCCTCTCACTGCTGTTCTCCACCCAACTCCTCTCTCTGCTGTTCTCCACCCAGCTCCTCTCACTGCTGTTCTCCACCCAACTTCTGTCTCTGCTGTTCTCTACCCAACTCCTCTCTCTGCTGTTCTCCACCAAACTCCTCTCACTGCTGTTCTCCACCCAACTCTTCTCACTGCTGTTCTCCACCCAACTCTTCTCACTGCTGTTCTCCACGCAACTCTTCTCACTGCTGTTCTCCACCCAATTCCTCTCTCTGCTGTTCTCTACGCAATGCCTCTCACTGCTGTTCTCTACACAACTCCTCTCTCTGCTGTTCTCCACTCAACTCCTCTCTCTGCTCTTCTCCACCTAACTCCTCTCGCTGCTGTTCTCCACCCAACTCCTCTCTCTGCTGTACTCTACCCAACTCCTCTCTCTGCTGTTCTCTACCCAACTCCTCTCACTGCTGTTCTCTACCCAACTCCTCTCACTGCTGTTCTCCACCCAACTCCTCTCTCTGCTGTTCTCCACCCAACTCCTCTCTCTGCTGTTCTCCACCCAACTCCCCTCACTGCTGTTCTCCACCCAACTCCTCTCTCTGCTGTTCTCCACCCAACTCCTCTCTCTGCTGATCTCTACCCAACTCCTCTCTCTGCTGTTCTCCACCCAACTCCTTTATCTGCTGTTCTCCACCCAACTCCGCCCTCTGCTGTTCTCTACGCAAATCCTCTCTCTGCTGTTCTCTACCCAACTCCTCTCTCTGCTGTTCTCCACCCAGCTCTTCTCACTGCTGTTCTCCACCCAACTCTTCTCACTGCTGTTCTCCACCCAACTCCTCTCTCTGCTCTTCTCCACCTAACTCCTCTCGCTGCTGTTCTCCACCCAACTCCTCTCACTGCTGTTCTCTCTCAAACTCTTCTCTCTGCTGTTCTCCACCCAACTCCACTCACTGCTGTTCTCCACCCAACTCCTCTCACTGCTGTTCTCCACCCAACTCCTCTCACTGCTGTTCTCCACCCAACTCCTCTCTCTGCTGTTCTCCACCCAACTCCGCTCACTGCTGTTCTCTTCCCAACTCCTCTCTCTGCTGTTCTCCACCCAACTGCTCTCACTGCTGTTCTCCACCCAACTCCACTCACTGCTGTTCTCCACCCAACTCCTCTCACTGCTGTTCTCCACCCAACTCCTCTCTCTGCTGTTCTCCACACAACTCCGCTCACTGCTGTGCTCTACACAACTCCTCTCTCTGCTGTTCTCCACCCAACTCCTCTCACTGCTGTTCTCCACACAACTCCTCTCACAGCTGTTCTCCACCCAACTCCTCTCACTGCTGTTCTCCACCCAACTCCTCTCACTGCTTTTCTCCACCCAGCACCTCTCTCTGCTGTTCTCCACCCAACTCCTCTCTCTGCTGTTCTCCACCCAACTCCTCTCACTGCTGTTCTCCACCCAACTCCTCTCACTGCTGTTGTCCACCCAACTCCTCTCACTGCTGTTCTCCACACAACTCCTCTCACTGCTGTTCTCCACCAACTCCTCTCTCTGCTGTTCTCCACCCAACTCCTCTCTCTGCTGTTCTCCACCCAACTCCTCTCAATGCTGTTCTCCACCCAACTCCTCTCACTGCTGTTCTCCACCCAACTCCTCTCTCTGCTGTTCTCCACCCAACTCCTCTCTCTGCTGTTCTCCACCCAACTCCTCTCTCTGCTGTTCTCCACCCAACTCCTCTCTCTGCTGTTCTCCACCCAGCTCCTATCTCTGCTGCTTTCCACCCAACTCCTCTCTCTGCTGTTCTCCACCCAACTCCTCTCTCTGATGTTCTCCACCCATCTCCTCTCACTGCTGTTCTCCACCCAACTCCTCTCTCTGCTGTTCTCCACCCAACTCCTCTCTCTGCTGTTCTCTACCCAACTCCTCTCTCTGCAGTGCTCCACCCAACTCCCCTCACTGCTGTTCTCCACCCAACTCCTCTCTCTGCTGTTCTCCACCCAACTCCTCTCTCTGCTGATCTCTACCCAACTCCTCTCTCTGCTGTTCTCCACCCAACTCCTTTCTCTGCTGTTCACCACCCAACTCCTCCCTCTGCTGTTCTCTACCCAAATCCTCTCTCTGCTGTTCTCAACCCAACTCCTCTCTCTGCTGTTCTCCACCCAGCTCTTCTCACTGCTGTTCTCCACCCATCTCTTCTCACTGCTGTTCTCCACCAACTCCTCTCTCTGCTGTTCTCCACCCAACTCCTCTCTCTGCTGTTCTCCACCCAACTCCCCTCACTGCTGTTCTCCACCCAACTCCTCTCTCTGCTGTTCTCCACCCAACTCCTCTCTCTGCTGATCTCTACCCAACTCCTCTCTCTGCTGTTCTCCACCAAACTCCTCTCACTGCTGTTCTCCACCCAACTCTTCTCACTGCTGTTCTCCACCCAACTCTTCTCACTGCTGTTCTCCACCCAACTCTTCTCACTGCTGTTCTCCACCCAATTCCTCTCTCTGCTGTTCTCTACACAATGCCTCTCACTGCTGTTCTCCACCCAACTCCTCTCTCTGCTGTTCTCTACCCAACTCCTCTCAGTGCTGTTCTCCACACAACTCCTCTCTCTGCTGTTCTCTACACAACTCCTCTCTCTGCTGTTCTCCACCCAACTCCTCTCTCTGCTCTTCTCCACCTAACTATTCTCGCTGCTGTTCTCCACCCAACTCCTCTCTCTGCTGTTCTCTACCCAACTCCTCTCTCTGCTGTTCTCTACCCAACTCCTCTCACTGCTGTTCTCTACCCAACTCCTCTCACTGCTGTTCTCCACCCAACTCCTCTCTCTGCTGTTCTCCACCCAACTCCTCTCTCTGCTGTTCTCCACCCAACTCTCCTCACTGCTGTTCTCCACCCAACTCCTCTCTCTGCTGTTCTCCACCCAACTCCTCTCTCTGCTGATCTCTACCCAACTCCTCTCTCTGCTGTTCTCCACCCATCTCCTTTCTCTGCTGTTCTCCACCCAACTCCTCCCTCTGCTGTTCTCTATCCAAATCCTCTCTCTGCTTTTCTCTACCCAACTCCTCTCTCTGCTGTTCTCCACCCAGCTCTTCTCACTGATGTTCTCCACCCAACAATTCTCACTGCTGTTCTCCACCCAACTCTTCTCACTGCTGTTCCCCACCCAACTCCTCTCTCTGCTGTTCTCTACCCAACTCCTCTCACTGCTGTTCTCCACCCAACTCCTCTCTCTGCTGTTCTCTACCCAAATCCTCTCACTGCTGTTCACCACCCAACTCCTCTCACTGCTGTTCTTCACACAACTCCTCTCTCTGCTCTTCTCCACCCAAATCCTCTCTCTGCTGTTCTCCACCCAACTCCTCTATCTGCTGTTCTCCACCCAACTCCTGTCTCTGCTGTTCTCCACCCAACACCTCTCTCTGCTCTTCTCCACCCAACTCCTCTCTCTGCTGTTCTCCACCCAACTCCACTCACTGCTGTTCTCCACCCAACACCTCTCTCTGCTGTTCTCCACACAACTCCTCTCTCTGCTGTTCTCTACACAACTCCTCTCTCTGCTGTTCTCCACCCAACTCCTCTCTCTGCCCTTCTCCACCTAACTATTCTCGCTGCTGTTCTCCACCCAACTCCTCTCTCTGCTGTTCTCTACCCAACTCCTCTCTCTGCTGTTCTCTACCCAACTCCTCTCACTGCTGTTCTCTACCCAACTCCTCTCACTGCTGTTCTCCACCCAACTCCTCTCTCTGCTGTTCTCCACCCAACTCCTCTCTCTGCTGTTCTCCACCCAACTCTCCTCACTGCTGTTCTCCACCCAACTCCTCTCTCTGCTGTTCTCCACCCAACTCCTCTCTCTGCTGATCTCTACCCAACTCCTCTCTCTGCTGTTCTCCACCCATCTCCTTTCTCTGCTGTTCTCCACCCAACTCCTCCCTCTGCTGTTCTCTATCCAAATCCTCTCTCTGCTTTTCTCTACCCAACTCCTCTCTCTGCTGTTCTCCACCCAGCTCTTCTCACTGATGTTCTCCACCCAACAATTCTCACTGCTGTTCTCCACCCAACTCTTCTCACTGCTGTTCCCCACCCAACTCCTCTCTCTGCTGTTCTCTACCCAACTCCTCTCACTGCTGTTCTCCACCCAACTCCTCTCTCTGCTGTTCTCTACCCAAATCCTCTCACTGCTGTTCACCACCCAACTCCTCTCACTGCTGTTCTTCACACAACTCCTCTCTCTGCTCTTCTCCACCCAACTCCTCTCTCTGCTGTTCTCCACCCAACTCCTCTCTCTGCTGTTCTCCACCCAACTCCTGTCTCTGCTGTTCTCCACCCAACACCTCTGTCTGCTCTTCTCCACCCAACTCCTCTCTCTGCTGTTCTCCACCCAACTCCACTCACTGCTGTTCTCCACCCAACACCTCTCTCTGCTGTTCTCCACCCAACTCCTCTCACTGCTGTTCTCCACTCAACTCCTCTCTCTGCTGTTCTTCACCCAACTCCTCTCTCTGCTGTTCTCCATCCAACTCCTCTCACTGCTGTTATCCACCCAACTCCTCTCTCTGCTCTTCTCTACCCAACTCCTCTCACTGCTGTTCACCACCCAACTCCTCTCAATGCTGTTCTCCACCCAACTCCTCTCTCTGCTCATCTACACCCAACTCCTCTCTCTGCTGTTCTCCACCCAACTCCTGTCTCTGCTGTTCTCCACCCAACTCCTCTCTCTGCTGTTCTCTACCCAACTCCTCTCTCTGCTGTTCTCCACCCAACTCTCCTCACTGCTGTTCTCCACCCAACTCCTCTCTCTGCTGTTCTCCACCCAACTCCTCTCTCTGCTGATCTCTACCCAACTCCTCTCTCTGCTGTTCTCCACCCAACTCCTTTCTCTGCTTTTCTCCACCCAACTCCTCCCTCTGCTGTTCTCTACCCAAATCCTCTCTCTGCTGTTCTCTACCCAACTCCTCTCTCTGCTGTTCTCCACCCAGCTCTTCTCACTGATGTTCTCCACCCAAAAATTCTCACTGCTGTTCTCCACCCAACTCTTCTCACTGCTGTTCCCCACCCAACTCCTCTCTCTGCTGTTCTCTACCCAACTCCTCTCACTGCTGTTCTCCACCCAACTCCTCTCTCTGCTGTTCTCTACCCAAATCCTCTCACTGCTGTTCACCACCCAACTCCTCTCACTGCTGTTCTTCACACAACTCCTCTCTCTGCTCTTCTCCACCCAACTCCTCTCTCTGCTGTTCTCCACCCAACTCCTCTCTCTGCTGTTCTCCACTCAACTCCTGTCTCTGCTGTTCTCCACCCAACTCCTCTCTCTGCTCTTCTCCACCCAACTCCTCTCTCTGCTGTTCTCCACCCAACTCCACTCACTGCTGTTCTCCACCCAACACCTCTCTCTGCTGTTCTCCACCCAACTCCTCTCACTGCTGTTCTCCACCCAACTCCTCTCTCTGCTGTTCTTCACCCAACTCCTCTCTCTGCTGTTCTCCATCCAACTCCTCTCACTGCTGTTCTCCACCCAACTCCTCTCTCTGCTGTTCTCTACCCAACTCCTCTCACTGCTGTTCACCACCCAACTCCTCTCAATGCTGTTCTCCACCCAACTCCTCTCTCTGCTCATCTACACCCAACTCCTCTCTCTGCTGTTCTCCACCCAACTCCTCTCTCTGCTGTTCTCCACCCAACTCCTCTCACTGCTGTTCTCCACCCAACTCCTCTCACTGCTGTTCTCCACCCAACTCCTCTCACTGCTGTTCTCCACACATCTCCTCTCTCTGCTGTTCTCCACCAAACTCCTCTCACTGCTGTTCTCCACCCAACTCTTCTCACTGCTGTTCTCCACCCAACTCTTCTCACTGCTGTTCTCCACCCAACTCTTCTCACTGCTGTTCTCCACACAATTCCTCTCTCTGCTGTTCTCTACACAATGCCTCTCACTGCTGTTCTCCACCCAACTCCTCTCTCTGCTGTTCTCTACCCAACTCCTCTCAGTGCTGTTCTCCACACAACTCCTCTCTCTGCTGTTCTCTACACAACTCCTCTCTCTGCTGTTCTCCACCCAACTCCTCTCTCTGCTCTTCTCCACCTAACTACTCTCGCTGCTGTTCTCCACCCAACTCCTCTCTCTGCTGTTCTCTACCCAACTCCTCTCTCTGCTGTTCTCTACCCAACTCCTCTCACTGCTGTTCTCTACCCAACTCCTCTCACTGCTGTTCTCCACCCAACTCCTCTCTCTGCTGTTCTCCATCCAACTCCTCTCTCTGCTGTTCTCCACCCAAATCTCCTCACTGCTGTTCTCCACCCAACTCCTCTCTCTGCTGTTCTCCACCCAACTCCTCTCTCTGCTGATCTCTACCCAACTCCTCTCTCTGCTGTTCTCCACCCAACTCCTCTCTCTGCTGTTCTCCACCCAACTCTCCTCACTGCTGTTCTCCACCCAACTCCTCCCTCTGCTGTTCTCTACCCAAATCCTCTCTCTGCTGTTCTCTACCCAACTCCTCTCTCAGCTGTTCTCCACCCAGCTCTTCTCACTGATGTTCTCCACCCAACAATTCTCACTGCTATTCTCCACCCAACTCTTCTCACTGCTGTTCCCCACCCAACTCCTCTCTCTGCTGTTCTCTACCCAACTCCTCTCACTGCTGTTCTCCACCCAACTCCTCTCTCTGCTGTTCTCTACCCAAATCCTCTCACTGCTGTTCACCACCCAACTCCTCTCACTGCTGTTCTTCACACAACTCCTCTCTCTGCTCTTCTCCACCCAACTCCTCTCTCTGCTGTTCTCCACCCAACTCCTCTCTCTGCTGTTCTCCACCCAACTCCTGTCTCTGCTGTTCTCCACCCAACTCCTCTCTCTGCTCTTCTCCACCCAACTCCTCTCTCTGCTGTTCTCCACCCAACTCCACTCACTGCTGTTCTCCACCCAACACCTCTCTCTGCTGTTCTCCACCCAACTCCTCTCACTGCTGTTCTCCACCCAACTCCTCTCTCTGCTGTTCTTCACCCAACTCCTCTCTCTGCTGTTCTCCATCCAACTCCTCTCACTGCTGATCTCCACCCAACTCCTCTCTTTGCTGTTCTCTACCCAACTCCTCTCACTGCTGTTCACCACCCAACTTCTCTCAATGCTGTTCTCCACCCAACTCCTCTCTCTGCTCATCTACAGCCAACTCCTCCCTCTGCTGTTCTCCACCCAACTCCTGTCTCTGCTGTTCTCCACCCAACTCCTCTCTCTGCTGTTCTCCACCCAACTCCTCTCACTGCTGTTCTCCACCCAACTCCTCTCACTGCTGTTCTCCACCCAACTCCTCTCACTGCTGTTCTCCACACATCTCCTCTCACTGCTGTTCTCCACCAACTCCTCTCTCTGCTGTTCTCCACCCAACTCCTCTCTCTGCTGTTCTCCACCCAACTCCTCTCACTGCTGTTCTCCACCCAACTCCTCTCTCTGCTCTTTTCCACGCAACGCCTCTCTCTGCTGTTCTCCACTCAACTCCTCTCAATGCTGTTCTCCACCCAACTCCTCTCACTGCTGTTCTCCACCCAACTCCTCTCTCTGCTGTTCTCCACCCAACTCCTCTCTCTGCTTTTCTCCACCCAACTCCTCTCTCTGCTGTTCTCCACCCAACTCCTCTCTCTGCTGTTCTCCACCCAGCTCCTATCTCTGCTGCTCTCCACCCAACTCCTCTCTCTGCTTGTCTCCACCCAACTCCTCTCTCTGATGTTCTCCACCCATCTCCTCTCACTGCTGTTCTCCACCCAACTCCTCTCGCTGCTGTTCTCCACCCAACTCCTCTCTCTGCTGTTCTCTACCCAACTCCTCTCTCTGCAGTTCTCCACCCAACTATTCTCACTGCTGTTCTCCACCGAACTCTTCTCACTGCTCTTCTCCACCCAACTCTTCTCACTGCTGTTCTCCACCCATCTCCTCTCTCTGCTGTTCTCTACCAAATCCTCTCACTGCTGTTCTCCACCCAACTCCTCTCTCTGCTGTTCTCTACCCAACTCCTCTCACTGCTGTTCTCCACCCAACTCCTGTCTCTGCTGTTCTCTACCCAACTCCTCTCTCTGCTGTTCTCCACCCAACTCCTCTCACTGCTGTTCTCCACCCAACTCTTCTCACTGCTGTTCTCCACCCAACTCTTCTCACTGCTGTTCTCCACCCAACTCTTCTCACTGCTGTTCTCCACCCAACTCCTCTCTCTGCTGTTCTCTACACAACGCCTCTCACTGCTGTTCTCCACCCAACTCCTCTCTCTGCTGTTCTCTACCCAACTCCTCTCAGTGCTGTTCTCCACACAACTCCTCTCTCTGCTGTTCTCTACACAACTCCTCTCTCTGCTGTTCTCCACCCAACTCCTCTCACTGCTGTTCTCCACCCAACACCTCTCACTGCTGTTCTCCACCCAACTCCTCTCTCTGCTGTTCTCTACCCAACTCCTCTCACTGCTGTTCTCCACCCAACTTTTCTCACTGCTGTTCTCAACCCAACTCTTCTCACTGCTGTTCTCCACCCAACTCCTCTCTCTGCTGTTCACCACCCAACTCCACTCACTGCTGTTCTCCACCCAACTCCTTTCTCTGCTCTTCTCCACCCAACTCCTCTCGCTGCTGTTCTCCACCCAACTCCTCTCTCTGCTGTTCTCTACCCAACTCCTCTCTCTGCTGTTCTCTACCCAACTCCTCTCACTGCTGTTCTCTACCGAACTCCTCTCACTACTGTTCTCCACCCAACACCCTCTCTGCTGTTCTCCACCCATCTCCTCTCTCTGCTGTTCTCCACCCAACTCCTCTCACTGCTGTTCTCCACCCAACTCCTCTCTCTGCTGTTCTCCACCCAACTCCTCTCTCTGCTGATCTCTACCCAACTCCTCTCTCTGCTGTTCTCCACCCAACTCCTTTATCTGCTGTTCTCCACCCAACTCCTCCCTCTGCTGTTCTCTACCGAAATCCTCTCTCTGCTGTTCTCTACCCAACTCCTCTCCCTGCTGTTCTCCACCCAACTCTTCTCACTGTTGTTCTCCACCCAACTCTTCTCACTGCTGTTCTCCACCCAACTCTTCTCACTGCTGTTCCCCACCCAACTCCTCTCTCTGCTGTTCTCTACCCAACTCCTCTCACTGCTGTTCTCCACCCAACTCCTCTCTCTGCTTTTCTCCACTCAACTCCTCTCAATGCTGTTCTCCACCCAACTCCTCTCACTGCTGTTCTCCACCCAACTCCTCTCTCTGCTGTTCTCCACCCAACTCCTCTCTCTGCTGTTCTCCACCCAACTCCTCTCTCTGCTGTTCTCCACCCAACTCCTCTCTCTGCTGTTCTCCACCCAGCTCCTCTCTCTGCTGTTCTCCACCCAACTCCTCTCTCTGCTGTTCTCCACCCAACTCTTCTCACTGCTGTTCTCCACCCAACTCTTCTCACTGCTGTTCTCCACCCAACTCTTCTCACTGCTGTTCTCCACCCAATTCCTCTCTCTGCTGTTCTCTACACAATGCCTCTCACTGCTGTTCTCCACCCAACTCCTCTCTCTACTGTTCTCTACCCAACTCCTCTCAGTGCTGTTCTCCACACAACTCCTCTCTCTGCTGTTCTCTACACAACTACTCTCTCTGCTGTTCTCCACCCAACTCCTCTCTCTGCTCTTCTCCACCTAACTACTCTCGCTGCTGTTCTCCACCCAACTCCTCTCTCTGCTGTTCTCTACCCAACTCCTCTCTCTGCTGTTCTCTACCCAACTCCTCTCACTGCTGTTCTCTACCCAACTCCTCTCACTGCTGTTCTCCACCCAACTCCTCTCTCTGCTTTTCTCCACCCAACACCTCTCTCTGCTGTTCTCCACCCAACTCTCCTCACTGCTGTTCTCCACCCAACTCCTCTCTCTGCTGTTCTCCACCCAACTCCTCTCTCTGCTGATCTCTACCCAACTCCTCTCTCTGCTGTTCTCCACCCAACTCCTCTCTCTGCTGTTCTCCACCCAACTCCTCTCTCTGCTGTTCTCCACCCAACTCCTGTCTCTGCTGTTCTCCACCCAACTCCTCTCTCTGCTCTTCTCCACCCAACTCCTCTCTCTGCTGTTCTCCACCCAACTCCACTCACTGCTGTTCTCCACCCAACACCTCTCTCTGCTGTTCTCCACCCAACTCCTCTCACTGCTGTTCTCCACCCAACTCCTCTCTCTGCTGTTCTTCACCCAACTCCTCTCTCTGCTGTTCTCCATCCAACTCCTCTCACTGCTGTTCTCCACCCAACTCCTCTCTTTGCTGTTCTCTACCCAACTCCTCTCACTGCTGTTCACCACCCAACTTCTCTCAATGCTGTTCTCCACCCAACTCCTCTCTCTGCTCATCTACAGCCAACTCCTCCCTCTGCTGTTCTCCACCCAACTCCTGTCTCTGCTGTTCTCCACCCAACTCCTCTCTCTGCTGTTCTCCACCCAACTCCTCTCACTGCTGTTCTCCACCCAACTCCTCTCACTGCTGTTCTCCACCCAACTCCTCTCACTGCTGTTCTCCACACATCTCCTCTCACTGCTGTTCTCCACCAACTCCTCTCTCTGCTGTTCTCCACCCAACTCCTCTCTCTGCTGTTCTCCACCCAACTCCTCTCACTGCTGTTCTCCACCCAACTCCTCTCTCTGCTCTTTTCCACGCAACGCCTCTCTCTGCTGTTCTCCACTCAACTCCTCTCAATGCTGTTCTCCACCCAACTCCTCTCACTGCTGTTCTCCACCCAACTCCTCTCTCTGCTGTTCTCCACCCAACTCCTCTCTCTGCTTTTCTCCACCCAACTCCTCTCTCTGCTGTTCTCCACCCAACTCCTCTCTCTGCTGTTCTCCACCCAGCTCCTATCTCTGCTGTTCTCCACCCAACTCCTCTCTCAGCTTGTCTCCACCCAACTCCTCTCTCTGATGTTCTCCACCCATCTCCTCTCACTGCTGTTCTCCACCCAACTCCTCTCGCTGCTGTTCTCCACCCAACTCCTCTCTCTGCTGTTCTCTACCCAACTCCTCTCTCTGCAGTTCTCCACCCAACTATTCTCACTGCTGTTCTCCTCCGAACTCTTCTCACTGCTCTTCTCCACCCAACTCTTCTCACTGCTGTTCTCCACCCATCTCCTCTCTCTGCTGTTCTCTACCAAATCCTCTCACTGCTGTTCTCCACCCAACTCCTCTCTCTGCTGTTCTCTACCCAACTCCTCTCACTGCTGTTCTCCACCCAACTCCTGTCTCTGCTGTTCTCTACCCAACTCCTCTCTCTGCTGTTCTCCACCCAACTCCTCTCACTGCTGTTCTCCACCCAACTCTTCTCACTGCTGTTCTCCACCCAACTCTTCTCACTGCTGTTCTCCACCCAACTCTTCTCACTGCTGTTCTCCACCCAACTCCTCTCTCTGCTGTTCTCTACACAACGCCTCTCACTGCTGTTCTCCACCCAACTCCTCTCTCTGCTGTTCTCTACCCAACTCCTCTCAGTGCTGTTCTCCACACAACTCCTCTCTCTGCTGTTCTCTACACAACTCCTCTCTCTGCTGTTCTCCACCCAACTCCTCTCACTGCTGTTCTCCACCCAACACCTCTCACTGCTGTTCTCCACCCAACTCCTCTCTCTGCTGTTCTCTACCCAACTCCTCTCACTGCTGTTCTCCACCCAACTTTTCTCACTGCTGTTCTCAACCCAACTCTTCTCACTGCTGTTCTCCACCCAACTCCTCTCTCTGCTGTTCACCACCCAACTCCACTCACTGCTGTTCTCCACCCAACTCCTTTCTCTGCTCTTCTCCACCCAACTCCTCTCGCTGCTGTTCTCCACCCAACTCCTCTCTCTGCTGTTCTCTACCCAACTCCTCTCTCTGCTGTTCTCTACCCAACTCCTCTCACTGCTGTTCTCTACCGAACTCCTCTCACTACTGTTCTCCACCCAACACCCTCTCTGCTGTTCTCCACCCATCTCCTCTCTCTGCTGTTCTCCACCCAACTCCTCTCACTGCTGTTCTCCACCCAACTCCTCTCTCTGCTGTTCTCCACCCAACTCCTCTCTCTGCTGATCTCTACCCAACTCCTCTCTCTGCTGTTCTCCACCCAACTCCTTTATCTGCTGTTCTCCACCCAACTCCTCCCTCTGCTGTTCTCTACCGAAATCCTCTCTCTGCTGTTCTCTACCCAACTCCTCTCCCTGCTGTTCTCCACCCAACTCTTCTCACTGTTGTTCTCCACCCAACTCTTCTCACTGCTGTTCTCCACCCAACTCTTCTCACTGCTGTTCCCCACCCAACTCCTCTCTCTGCTGTTCTCTACCCAACTCCTCTCACTGCTGTTCTCCACCCAACTCCTCTCTCTGCTTTTCTCCACTCAACTCCTCTCAATGCTGTTCTCCACCCAACTCCTCTCACTGCTGTTCTCCACCCAACTCCTCTCTCTGCTGTTCTCCACCCAACTCCTCTCTCTGCTGTTCTCCACCCAACTCCTCTCTCTGCTGTTCTCCACCCAACTCCTCTCACTGCTGTTCTCCACCCAACTCTTCTCACTGCTGTTCTCCACCCAACTCTTCTCACTGCTGTTCTCCACCCAATTCCTCTCTCTGCTGTTCTCTACACAATGCCTCTCACTGCTGTTCTCCACCCAACTCCTCTCTCTGCTGTTCTCTACCCAACTCCTCTCAGTGCTGTTCTCCACACAACTCCTCTCTCTGCTGTTCTCTACACAACTACTCTCTCTGCTGTTCTCCACCCAACTCCTCTCTCTGCTCTTCTCCACCTAACTACTCTCGCTGCTGTTCTCCACCCAACTCCTCTCTCTGCTGTTCTCTACCCAACTCCTCTCTCTGCTGTTCTCTACCCAACTCCTCTCACTGCTGTTCTCTACCCAACTCCTCTCACTGCTGTTCTCCACCCAACTCCTCTCTCTGCTTTTCTCCACCCAACACCTCTCTCTGCTGTTCTCCACCCAACTCTCCTCACTGCTGTTCTCCACCCAACTCCTCTCTCTGCTGTTCTCCACCCAACTCCTCTCTCTGCTGATCTCTACCCAACTCCTCTCTCTGCTGTTCTCCACCCAACTCCTTTCTCTGCTGTTCTCCACCCAACTCCTCCCTCTGTTGTTCTCTACCCAAATCCTCTCTCTGCTGTTCTCTACCCAACTCCTCTCTCTGCTGTTCTCCACCCAGCTCTTCTCACTGATGTTCTCCACCCAACAATTCTCACTGCTGTTCTCCACCCAACTCTTCTCACTGCTGTTCCCCACCCAACTCCTCTCTCTGCTGTTCTCTACCCAACTCCTCTCACTGCTGTTCTCCACCCAACTCCTCTCTCTGCTGTTCTCTACCCAAATCCTCTCACTGCTGTTCACCACCCAACTCCTCTCACTGCTGTTCTTCACACAACTCCTCTCTCTGCTCTTCTCCACCCAACTCCTCTCTCTGCTGTTCTCCACCCAACTCCTCTCTCTGCTGTTCTCCACCCAACTCCTGTCTCTGCTGTTCTCCACCCAACTCCTCTCTCTGCTCTTCTCCACCCAACTCCTCTCTCTGCTGTTCTCCACCCAACTCCACTCACTGCTGTTCTCCACCCAACACCTCTCTCTGCTGTTCTCCACCCAACTCCTCTCACTGCTGTTCTCCACCCAACTCCTCTCTCTGCTGTTCTTCACCCAACTCCTCTCTCTGCTGTTCTCCATCCAACTCCTCTCACTGCTGTTCTCCACCCAGCTCCTCTCTCTGCTGTTCTCTACCCAACTCCTCTCACTGCTGTTCACCACCCAACTTCTCTCAATGCTGTTCTCCACCCAACTCCTCTCTCTGCTCATCTACAGCCAACTCCTCCCTCTGCTGTTCTCCACCCAACTCCTGTCTCTGCTGTTCTCCACCCAACTCCTCTCTCTGCTGTTCTCCACCCAACTCCTTTCACTGCTGTTCTCCACCCAACTCCTCTCACTGCTGTTCTCCACCCAACTCCTCTCACTGCTGTTCTCCACACATCTCCTCTCACTGCTGTTCTCCACCAACTCCTCTCTCTGCTGTTCTCCACCCAACTCCTCTCTCTGCTGTTCTCCACCCAACTCCTCTCACTGCTGTTCTCCACCCAACTCCTCTCTCTGCTCTTTTCCACGCAACGCCTCTCTCTGCTGTTCTCCACTCAACTCCTCTCAATGCTGTTCTCCACCCAACTCCTCTCACTGCTGTTCTCCACCCAACTCCTCTCTCTGCTGTTCTCCACCCAACTCCTCTCTCTGCTTTTCTCCACCCAACTCCTCTCTCTGCTGTTCTCCACCCAACTCCTCTCTCTGATGTTCTCCACCCATCTCCTCTCACTGCTGTTCTCCACCCAACTCCTCTCGCTGCTGTTCTCCACCCAACTCCTCTCTCTGCTGTTCTCTACCCAACTCCTCTCTCTGCAGTTCTCCACCCAACTATTCTCACTGCTGTTCTCCACCGAACTCTTCTCACTGCTCTTCTCCACCCAACTCTTCTCACTGCTGTTCTCCACCCATCTCCTCTCTCTGCTGTTCTCTACCAAATCCTCTCACTGCTGTTCTCCACCCAACTCCTCTCTCTGCTGTTCTCTACCCAACTCCTCTCACTGCTGTTCTCCACCCAACTCCTGTCTCTGCTGTTCTCTACCCAACTCCTCTCTCTGCTGTTCTCCACCCAACTCCTCTCACTGCTGTTCTCCACCCAACTCTTCTCACTGCTGTTCTCCACCCAACTCTTCTCACTGCTGTTCTCCACCCAACTCTTCTCACTGCTGTTCTCCACCCAACTCCTCTCTCTGCTGTTCTCTACACAACGCCTCTCACTGCTGTTCTCCACCCAACTCCTCTCTCTGCTGTTCTCTACCCAACTCCTCTCAGTGCTGTTCTCCACACAACTCCTCTCTCTGCTGTTCTCTACACAACTCCTCTCTCTGCTGTTCTCCACCCAACTCCTCTCACTGCTGTTCTCCACCCAACACCTCTCACTGCTGTTCTCCACCCAACTCCTCTCTCTGCTGTTCTCTACCCAACTCCTCTCACTGCTGTTCTCCACCCAACTTTTCTCACTGCTGTTCTCAACCCAACTCTTCTCACTGCTGTTCTCCACCCAACTCCTCTCTCTGCTGTTCACCACCCAACTCCACTCACTGCTGTTCTCCACCCAACTCCTTTCTCTGCTCTTCTCCACCCAACTCCTCTCGCTGCTGTTCTCCACCCAACTCCTCTCTCTGCTGTTCTCTACCCAACTCCTCTCTCTGCTGTTCTCTACCCAACTCCTCAAACTGCTGTTCTCTACCGAACTCCTCTCACTACTGTTCTCCACCCAACACCCTCTCTGCTGTTCTCCACCCATCTCCTCTCTCTGCTGTTCTCCACCCAACTCCTCTCACTGCTGTTCTCCACCCAACTCCTCTCTCTGCTGTTCTCCACCCAACTCCTCTCTCTGCTGATCTCTACCCAACTCCTCTCTCTGCTGTTCTCCACCCAACTCCTTTATCTGCTGTTCTCCACCCAACTCCTCCCTCTGCTGTTCTCTACCGAAATTCTCTCTCTGCTGTTCTCTACCCAACTCCTCTCCCTGCTGTTCTCCACCCAACTCTTCTCACTGTTGTTCTCCACCCAACTCTTCTCACTGCTGTTCTCCACCCAACTCTTCTCACTGCTGTTCCCCACCCAACTCCTCTCTCTGCTGTTCTCTACCCAACTCCTCTCACTGCTGTTCTCCACCCAACTCCTCTCTCTGCTTTTCTCCACTCAACTCCTCTCAATGCTGTTCTCCACCCAACTCCTCTCACTGCTGTTCTCCACCCAACTCCTCTCTCTGCTGTTCTCCACCCAACTCCTCTCTCTGCTGTTCTCCACCCAACTCCTCTCTCTGCTGTTCTCCACCCAACTCCTCTCTCTGCTGTTCTCCACCCAGCTCCTCTCTCTGCTGTTCTCCACCAAACTCCTCTCACTGCTGATCTCCACCCAACTCTTCTCACTGCTGTTCTCCACCCAACTCTTCTCACTGCTGTTCTCCACCCAACTCTTCTCACTGCTGTTCTCCACCCAATTCCTCTCTCTGCTGTTCTCTACACAATGCCTCTCACTGCTGTTCTCCACCCAACTCCTCTCTCTGCTGTTCTCTACCCAACTCCTCTCAGTGCTGTTCTCCACACAACTCCTCTCTCTGCTGTTCTCTACACAACTCCTCTCTCTGCTGTTCTCCACCCAACTCCTCTCTCTGCTCTTCTCCACCTAACTACTCTCGCTGCTGTTCTCCACCCAACTCCTCTCTCTGCTGTTCTCTACCCAACTCCTCTCTCTGCTGTTCTCTACCCAACTCCTCTCACTGCTGTTCTCTACCCAACTCCTCTCACTGCTGTTCTCCACCCAACTCCTCTCTCTGCTTTTCTCCACCCAACACCTCTCTCTGCTGTTCTCCACCCAACTCTCCTCACTGCTGTTCTCCACCCAACTCCTCTCTCTGCTGTTCTCCACCCAACTCCTCTCTCTGCTGATCTCTACCCAACTCCTCTCTCTGCTGTTCTCCACCCAACTCCTTTCTCTGCTGTTCTCCACCCAACTCCTCCCTCTGTTGTTCTCTACCCAAATCCGCTCTCTGCTGTTCTCTACCCAACTCCTCTCTCTGCTGTTCTCCACCCAGCTCTTCTCACTGATGTTCTCCACCCAACAATTCTCACTGCTGTTCTCCACCCAACTCTTCTCACTGCTGTTCCCCACCCAACTCCTCTCTCTGCTGTTCTCTACCCAACTCCTCTCACTGCTGTTCTCCACCCAACTCCTCTCTCTGCTGTTCTCTACCCAAATCCTCTCACTGCTGTTCACCACCCAACTCCTCTCACTGCTGTTCTTCACAAAACTCCTCTCTCTGCTCTTCTCCACCCAACTCCTCTCTCTGCTGTTCTCCACCCAACTCCTCTCTCTGCTGTTCTCCACCCAACTCCTGTCTCTGCTGTTCTCCACCCAACTCCTCTCTCTGCTCTTCTCCACCCAACTCCTCTCTCTGCTGTTCTCCACCCAACTCCACTCACTGCTGTTCTCCACCCAACACCTCTCTCTGCTGTTCTCCACCCAACTCCTCTCACTGCTGTTCTCCACCCAACTCCTCTCTCTGCTGTTCTTCACCCAACTCCTCTCTCTGCTGTTCTCCATCCAACTCCTCTCACTGCTGTTCTCCACCCAGCTCCTCTCTCTGCTGTTCTCTACCCAACTCCTCTCACTGCTGTTCACCACCCAACTTCTCTCAATGCTGTTCTCCACCCAACTCCTCTCTCTGCTCATCTACAGCCAACTCCTCCCTCTGCTGTTCTCCACCCAACTCCTGTCTCTGCTGTTCTCCACCCAACTCCTCTCTCTGCTGTTCTCCACCCAACTCCTCTCACTGCTGTTCTCCACCCAACTCCTCTCACTGCTGTTCTCCACCCAACTCCTCTCACTGCTGTTCTCCACACATCTCCTCTCACTGCTGTTCTCCACCAACTCCTCTCTCTGCTGTTCTCCACCCAACTCCTCTCTCTGCTGTTCTCCACCCAACTCCTCTCACTGCTGTTCTCCACCCAACTCCTCTCTCTGCTCTTTTCCACGCAACGCCTCTCTCTGCTGTTCTCCACTCAACTCCTCCCAATGCTGTTCTCCACCCAACTCCTCTCACTGCTGTTCTCCACCCAACTCCTCTCTCTGCTGTTCTCCACCCAACTCCTCTCTCTGCTTTTCTCCACCCAACTCCTCTCTCTGCTGTTCTCCACTCAACTCCTCTCTCTGCTGTTCTCCACCCAGCTCCTATTTCTGCTGTTCTCCACCCAACTCCTCTCTCTGCTTGTCTCCACCCAACTCCTCTCTCTGATGTTCTCCACCCATCTCCTCTCACTGCTGTTCTCCACCCAACTCCACTCGCTGCTGTTCTCCACCCAACTCCTCTCTCTGCTGTTCTCTACCCAACTCCTCTCTCTGCAGTTCTCCACCCAACTATTCTCACTGCTGTTCTCCACCGAACTCTTCTCACTGCTCTTCTCCACCCAACTCTTCTCACTGCTGTTCTCCACCCAACTCCTCTCTCTGCTGTTCTCTACCAAATCCTCTCACTGCTGTTCTCCACCCAACTCCTCTCTCTGCTGTTCTCTACCCAACTCCTCTCACTGCTGTTCTCCACCCAACTCCTGTCTCTGCTGTTCTCTACCCAACTCCTCTCTCTGCTGTTCTCCACCCAACTCCTCTCACTGCTGTTCTCCACCCAACTCTTCTCACTGCTGTTCTCCACCCAACTCTTCTCACTGCTGTTCTCCACCCAACTCTTCTCACTGCTGTTCTCCACCCAACTCCTCTCTCTGCTGTTCTCTACACAACGCCTCTCACTGCTGTTCTCCACCCAACTCCTCTCTCTGCTGTTCTCTACCCAACTCCTCTCAGTGCTGTTCTCCACACAACTCCTCTCTCTGCTGTTCTCTACACAACTCCTCTCTCTGCTGTTCTCCACCCAACTCCTCTCACTGCTGTTCTCCACCCAACACCTCTCACTGCTGTTCTCCACCCAACTCCTCTCTCTGCTGTTCTCTACCCAACTCCTCTCACTGCTGTTCTCCACCCAACTTTTCTCACTGCTGTTCTCAACCCAACTCTTCTCACTGCTGTTCTCCACCCAACTCCTCTCTCTGCTGTTCACCACCCAACTCCACTCACTGCTGTTCTCCACCCAACTCCTTTCTCTGCTCTTCTCCACCCAACTCCTCTCGCTGCTGTTCTCCACCCAACTCCTCTCTCTGCTGTTCTCTACCCAACTCCTCTCTCTGCTGTTCTCTACCCAACTCCTCTCACTGCTGTTCTCTACCGAACTCCTCTCACTACTGTTCTCCACCCAACTCCATCTCTGCTGTTCTCCACCCATCTCCTCTCTCTGCTGTTCTCCACCCAACTCCTCTCACTGCTGTTCTCCACCCAACTCCTCTCTCTGCTGTTCTCCACCCAACTCCTCTCTCTGCTGATCTCTACCCAACTCCTCTCTCTGCTGTTCTCCACCCAACTCCTTTATCTGCTGTTCTCCACCCAACTCCTCCCTCTGCTGTTCTCTACCGAAATCCTCTCTCTGCTGTTCTCTACCCAACTCCTCTCCCTGCTGTTCTCCACCCAACTCTTCTCACTGTTGTTCTCCACCCAACTCTTCTCACTGCTGTTCTCCACCCAACTCTTCTCACTGCTGTTCCCCACCCAACTCCTCTCTCTGCTGTTCTCTACCCAACTCCTCTCACTGCTGTTCTCCACCCAACTCCTCTCTCTGCTGTTCTCCACTCAACTCCTCTCAATGCTGTTCTCCACCCAACTCCTCTCACTGCTGTTCTCCACCCAACTCCTCTCTCTGCTGTTCTCCACCCAACTCCTCTCTCTGCTGTTCTCCACCCAACTCCTCTCTCTGCTGTTCTCCACCCAACTCCTCTCTCTGCTGTTCTCCACCCAGCTCCTATCTCTGCTGTTCTCCACCCAACTCCTCTCTCTGCTTGTCTCCACCCAACTCCTCTCTCTGATGTTCTCCACCCATCTCCTCTCACTGCTGTTCTCCACCCAACTCCTCTCTCTGCTGTTCTCCACCCAACTCTTCTCACTGCTGTTCTCCACCCAACTCTTCTCACTGCTGTTCTCCACCCAACTCTTCTCACTGCTGTTCTCCACCCTACTCCTTTCTCTGCTGTTCTCTACACAACGCCTCTCACTGCTGTTCTCCACCCAACTCCTCTCTCTGCTGTTCTCTACCCAACTCCTCTCAGTGCTGTTCTCCACACAACTCCTCTCTCTGCTGTTCTCTACACAACTCCTCTCTCTGCTGTTCTCCACCCAACTCCTCTCACTGCTGTTCTCCACCCAACACCTCTCACTGCTCTTCTCCACCCAACTCCTCTCTCTGCTGTTCTCTACCCACCTCCTCTCACTGCTGTTCTCCACCCAACTCTTCTCACTGCTGTTCTCAACCCAACTCTTCTCACAGCTGTTCTCCACCCAACTCCTCTCTCTGCTGTTCACCACCCAACTCCTCTCACTGCTGTTCTCCACCCAACTCCTCTCTCTGCTCTTCTCCACCCAACTCCTCTCGCTGCTGTTCTCCACCCAACTCCTCTCTCTGCTGTTCTCTACCCAACTCCTCTCTCTGCTGTTCTCTACCCAACTCCTCTCACTTCTGTTCTCTACCGAACTCCTCTCACGACTGTTCTCCACCCAACTCCTCTCTCTGCTGTTCTCCACCCATCTCCTCTCTCTGCTGTTCTCCACCCAACTCCTCTCACTGCTGTTCTCCACCCAACTCCTCTCTCTGCTGTTCTCTACCCAACTCCTATCACTGCTGTTCTCCACCCAACACCTCTCACTGCTGTTCTCCACCCAACTCCTCTCTCTGCTGTTCTCTACCCAACTCCTCTCACTGCTGTTCTCCACCCAACTTTTCTCACTGCTGTTCTCAACCCAACTCTTCTCACTGCTGTTCTCCACCCAACTCCTCTCTCTGCTGTTCACCACCCAACTCCTCTCACTGCTGTTCTCCACCCAACTTCTTTCTCTGCTCTTCTCCACCCAACTCCTCTCGCTGCTGTTCTCCACCCAACTCCTCTCTCTGCTGTTCTCTACCCAACTCCTCTCTCTGCTGTTCTCTACCCAACTCCTCTCACTTCTGTTCTCTACCGAACTCCTCTCACGACTGTTCTCCACCCAACTCCTCTCTCTGCTGTTCTCCACCCATCTCCTCTCTCTGCTGTTCTCCACCCAACTCCTCTCACTGCTGTTCTCCACCCAACTCCTCTCTCTGCTGTTCTCTACCCAACTCCTATCACTGCTGTTCTCCACCCAACACCTCTCACTGCTGTTCTCCACCCAACTCCTCTCTCTGCTGTTCTCTACCCAACTCCTCTCACTGCTGTTCTCCACCCAACTTTTCTCACTGCTGTTCTCAACCCAACTCTTCTCACTGCTGTTCTCCACCCAACTCCTCTCTCTGCTGTTCACCACCCAACTCCTCTCACTGCTGTTCTCCACCCAACTTCTTTCTCTGCTCTTCTCCACCCAACTCCTCTCGCTGCTGTTCTCCACCCAACTCCTCTCTCTGCTGTTCTCTACCCAACTCCTCTCACTGCTGTTCTCTACCGAACTCCTCTCACTACTGTTCTCCACCCAACTCCCTCTCTGCTGTTCTCCACCCATCTCCTCTCTCTGCTGTTCTCCACCCAACTCCTCTCACTGCTGTTCTCCACCCAACTCCTCTCTCTGCTGTTCTCCACCCACCTCCTCTCTCTGCTGATCTCTACCCAACTCCTCTCTTGCTGTTCTCCACCCAACTCCTTTATCTGCTGTTCTCCACCCAACTCCTCCATCTGCTGTTCTCTACCGAAATCCTCTCTCTGCTGTTCTCTACCCAACTCCTCTCTCTGCTGTTCTCCACCCAACTCTTCTCACTGCTGTTCTCCACCCAACTCTTCTCACTGCTGTTCTCCACCCAACTCTTCTCACTGCTGTTCCCCACCCAACTCCTCTCTCTGCTGTTCTCTACCCAACTCCTCTCACTGCTGTTCTCCACCCAACTCCTCTCTCTGCTGTTCTCCACTCAACTCCTCTCAATGCTGTTCTCCACCCAACTCCTCTCACTGCTGTTCTCCACCCAACTCCTCTCTCTGCTGTTCTCCACCCAACTCCTCTCTCTGCTGTTCTCCACCCAACTCCTCTCTCAGCTGTTCTCCACACAACTCCTCTCTCTGCTGTTCTCCACCCAGCTCCTATCTCTGCTGTTCTCCACCCAACTCCTCTCACTGCTGTTCTCCACCCAACTCCTCTCTCTGCTGTTCTCCACCCAACTCCTCTCACTGCTGTTCTCCACCCAACTCTTCTCACTGCTGTTCTCCACCCAACTCTTCTCACTGCTGTTCTCCACCCAACTCTTCTCACTGCTGTTCTCCACCCAACTCCTCTCTCTGCTGTTCTCTACACAACGCCTCTCACTGCTGTTCTCCACCCAACTCCTCTCTCTGCTGTTCTCTACCCAACTCCTCTCAGTGCTGTTCTCCACACAACTCCTCTCTCTGCTGTTCTCTACACAACTCCTCTCTCTGCTGTTCTCCACCCAACTCCTCTCTCTGCTGTTCTCCACCCAACTCCTCTCTCTGCTGTTCTCTACCCAACTCCTCTCACTGCTGTTCTCCACCCAACTTTTCTCACTGCTGTTCTCAACCCAACTCTTCTCACTGCTGTTCTCCACCCAACTCCTCTCTCTGCTGTTCACCACCCAACTCCTCTCACTGCTGTTCTCCACCCAAATCTTCTCTCTGCTCTTCTCCACCCAACTCCTCTCGCTGCTGTTCTCCACCCAACTCCTCTCTCTGCTGTTCTCTACCCAACTCCTCTCTCTGCTGTTCTCTACCCAACTCCTCTCACTGCTGTTCTCTACCGAACTCCTACACTACTGTTCTCCACCCAACTCCTCTCTCTGCTGTTCTCCACCCATCTCCTCTCTCTGCTGTTCTCCACCCAACTCCTCTCACTGCTGTTCTCCACCCAACTCCTCTCTCTGCTGTTCTCCACCCAACTCCTCTCTCTGCTGATCTCTACCCAACTCCTCTCTCTGCTGTTCTCCACCCAACTCCTTTATTTGCTGTTCTCCACTCAACTCCTCCCTCTGCTGTTCTCTACCGAAATCCTCTCTCTGCTGTTCTCTACCCAACTTCTCTCTCTGCTGTTCTCCACCCAACTCTTCTCACTGCTGTTCTCCACCCAACTCTTCTCACTGCTGTTCTCCACCCAACTCTTCTCACTGCTGTTCCCCACCCAACTCCTCTCTCTGCTGTTCTCTACCCAACTCCTCTCACTGCTGTTCTCCACACAACTCCTCTCTCTGCTGTTCTCCACTCAACTCCTCTCAATGCTGTTCTCCACCCAACTCCTCTCACTGCTGTTCTCCACCCAACTCCTCTCTCTGCTGTTCTCCACCCAACTCCTCTCTCTGCTGTTCTCCACCCAACTCCTCTCTCTGGTGTTCTCCACCCAACTCCTCTCTCTGCTGTTCTCCACCCAGCTCCTATCTCTGCTGTTCTCCACCCAACTCCTCTCCCTGCTTCTCTCCACCCAACTCCTTTCTCTGATGTTCTCCACCCATCTCCTCTCACTGCTGTTCTCCAGCCAACTCCTCTCTCTGCTGTTCTCCACCCAACTCCTCTCTCTGCTGTTCTCTACCCATCTCCTCTCTCTGCAGTTCTCCACCCAACTATTCTCACAGCTGTTCTCCACACAACTCTTCTCACTGCTCTTCTCCACCCAACTCTTCTCACTGCTGCTCTCCACCCAACTCCTCTCTCTGCTGTTCTCTACCCAAATCCTCTCACTGCTGTTCTCCACCCAACTCCTCTCTCTGCTGTTCTCTACCCAACTCCTCTCTCTGCTGTTCTCCACCCAACTCCTCTCACTGCTGTTCTCCACCCAACTCTTCTCATTGCTGTTCTCCACCCAACTCTTCTCACTGCTGTTCTCCACCCAACTCTTCTCACTGCTGTTCTCCACCCGACTCCTTTCTCTGCTGTTCTCTACACAACGCCTCTCACTGCTGTTCTCCACCCAACTCCTCTCTCTGCTGTTCTCTACCCAACTCCTCTCAGTGCTGTTCTCCACAAAACTCCTCTCTCTGCTGTTCTCTACACAACTCCTCTCTCTGCTGTTCTCCACCCAACTCCTCTCACTGCTGTTCTCCACCCAACACCTCTCACTGCTGTTCTCCACCCAACTCCTCTCTCTGCTGTTCTCTACCCAACTCCTCTCACTGCTGTTCTCCACCCAACTCTTCTCACTGCTGTTCTCAACCCAACTCTTCTCACTGCTGTTCTCCAGCCAACTCCTCTCTCTGCTGTTCACCACCCAACTCCTCTCACTGCTGTTCTCCACCCAACACCTCTCTCTGCTGTTCTCCACCCAACTCCTGTCTTTGCTGTTCTCCACCCAACTCCTCTCACTGCTGTTCTCCACCCAACTCCTCTCTCTGCTGTTCTCCACCCAACTCCTCTCACTGCTGTTCTCCACCCAACTCCTCTCTCTGCTTTTCTCCACCCAACTCCTCTCTCTGCTGTTCTCCACCCAAATCCTCTCTCTGCTGTTCTCTACCCAACTCCTCTCTCTGCTGTTCTCCACCCAACTATTCTCACTGCTGTTCTCCACCCAACTCTTCTCACTGCTGTTCTCCACCCAACTCTTCTCACTGCTGTTCTCCACCCAACTCCTCTCGCTGCTGCTCTCTACCCAACTCCTCTCACTGCCGTTCTCCACCCAACTCCTCTCTCTGCTGTTCTCTACCCAACTCCTCTCACTGCTGTTCACCACCCAACTCCTCTCAATGCTGTTCTCCACACAACTCCTCTCTCTGCACATCTACACCCAACTCCTCTCTCTGCTGTTCTCCACCCAACTCCTCTCACTGCAGTTCTCCACCCAACTCCTCTCTCTGCTGTTCTCCACCCAACTCCTCTCTCTGCTGATCTCTTCCCAACTCCTCTCTCTGCTGTTCTCCACCCAACTCCTCTCTCTGCTGTTCTCCACCCAACTCCTCTCTCTGCTGTTCTCCACCCAACTCCTCTCTCTGCTGTTCTCCACCCAACTCCTCTCTCTGCTGTTCTCCACCAACTCATCTCTCTGCTGTTCTCCACCCAACTCCTCTCTCTGCTCTTCTCCACCCAACTCCTCTCTCTGCTGTTCTCTACCCAACTCCTCTCACTGCTGTTCTCTACACAACTCCTCTCACTGCTGTTCTCCACCCAACTCCTCTCTCTGCTGTTCTCTACCCAAATCCTCTCACTGCTGTTCACCACCCAAATCCTCTCACTGCTGTTCATCCGCCCAACTCCTCTCTCTGCTCTTCTCCACCCAACTCCTCTCTCTGCTGTTCTCCACCCAACACCTCTCACTGCTGTTCTCCACCCAACTCCTCTCTCTGCTGTCCTCCACCCAACTCCTCTCTCTGCTGATCTCTTCCCAACTCCTCTCTCTGCTGTTCTCCACCCAACTCCTCTCTCTGCTGTTCTCTACCCAACTCCTCTCAGTGCTGTTCTCCACACAACTCCTCTCTCTGCTGTTCTCTACACAACTCCTCTCTCTGCTGTTCTCCACCCAACTCCTCTCACTGCTGTTCCCCACCCAACACCTCTCACTGCTGTTCTCCACCCAACTCCTCTCTCTGCTGTTCTCTACCCAACTCCTCTCACTGCTGTTCTCCACCCAACTTTTCTCACTGCTGTTCTCACCCCAACTCTTCTCACTGCTGTTCTCCACCCAACTCCTCTCTCAGCTGTTCACCACCCAACTCCTCTCACTGCTGTTCTCCACCCAACTCTTCTCTCTGCTCTTCTCCACCCAACTCCTCTCGCTGCTGTTCTCCACCCAACTCCTCTCTCTGCTGTTCTCTACCCAACTCCTCTCTCTGCTGTTCTCTACCCAACTCCTCTCACTGCTGTTCTCTACCGAACTCCTACACTACTGTTCTCCACCCAACTCCTCTCTCTGCTGTTCTCCACCCATCTCCTCTCTCTGCTGTTCTCCACCCAACTCCTCTCACTGCTGTTCTCCACCCAACTCCTCTCTCTGCTGTTCTCCACCCATCTCCTCTCTCTGCTGTTCTCCACCCAACTCCTCTCACTGCTGTTCTCCACCCAACTCCTCTCTCTGCTGTTCTCCACCCAACTCCTCTCTCTGCTGATCTCTACCCAACTCCTCTCTCTGCTGTTCTCCACCCAACTCCTTTATTTGCTGTTCTCCACTCAACTCCTCCCTCTGCTGTTCTCTACCGAAATCCTCTCTCTGCTGTTCTCTACCCAACTTCTCTCTCTGCTGTTCTCCACCCAACTCTTCTCACTGCTGTTCTCCACCCAACTCTTCTCACTGCTGTTCTCCACCCAACTCTTCTCACTGCTGTTCCCCACCCAACTCCTCTCTCTGCTGTTCTCTACCCAACTCCTCTCACTGCTGTTCTCCACACAACTCCTCTCTCTGCTGTTCTCCACTCAACTCCTCTCAATGCTGTTCTCCACCCAACTCCTCTCACTGCTGTTCTCCACCCAACTCCTCTCTCTGCTGTTCTCCACCCAACTCCTCTCTCTGCTGTTCTCCACCCAACTCCTCTCTCTGGTGTTCTCCACCCAACTCCTCTCTCTGCTGTTCTCCACCCAGCTCCTATCTCTGCTGTTCTCCACCCAACTCCTCTCCCTGCTTCTCTCCACCCAACTCCTTTCTCTGATGTTCTCCACCCATCTCCTCTCACTGCTGTTCTCCAGCCAACTCCTCTCTCTGCTGTTCTCCACCCAACTCCTCTCTCTGCTGTTCTCTACCCATCTCCTCTCTCTGCAGTTCTCCACCCAACTATTCTCACAGCTGTTCTCCACACAACTCTTCTCACTGCTCTTCTCCACCCAACTCTTCTCACTGCTGCTCTCCACCCAACTCCTCTCTCTGCTGTTCTCTACCCAAATCCTCTCACTGCTGTTCTCCACCCAACTCCTCTCTCTGCTGTTCTCTACCCAACTCCTCTCTCTGCTGTTCTCCACCCAACTCCTCTCACTGCTGTTCTCCACCCAACTCTTCTCATTGCTGTTCTCCACCCAACTCTTCTCACTGCTGTTCTCCACCCAACTCTTCTCACTGCTGTTCTCCACCCGACTCCTTTCTCTGCTGTTCTCTACACAACGCCTCTCACTGCTGTTCTCCACCCAACTCCTCTCTCTGCTGTTCTCTACCCAACTCCTCTCAGTGCTGTTCTCCACAAAACTCCTCTCTCTGCTGTTCTCTACACAACTCCTCTCTCTGCTGTTCTCCACCCAACTCCTCTCACTGCTGTTCTCCACCCAACACCTCTCACTGCTGTTCTCCACCCAACTCCTCTCTCTGCTGTTCTCTACCCAACTCCTCTCACTGCTGTTCTCCACCCAACTCTTCTCACTGCTGTTCTCAACCCAACTCTTCTCACTGCTGTTCTCCAGCCAACTCCTCTCTCTGCTGTTCACCACCCAACTCCTCTCACTGCTGTTCTCCACCCAACACCTCTCTCTGCTGTTCTCCACCCAACTCCTGTCTTTGCTGTTCTCCACCCAACTCCTCTCACTGCTGTTCTCCACCCAACTCCTCTCTCTGCTGTTCTCCACCCAACTCCTCTCACTGCTGTTCTCCACCCAACTCCTCTCTCTGCTGTTCTCCACCCAACTCCTCTCTCTGCTGTTCTCCACCCAAATCCTCTCTCTGCTGTTCTCTACCCAACTCCTCTCTCTGCTGTTCTCCACCCAACTATTCTCACTGCTGTTCTCCACCCAACTCTTCTCACTGCTGTTCTCCACCCAACTCTTCTCACTGCTGTTCTCCACCCAACTCCTCTCGCTGCTGCTCTCTACCCAACTCCTCTCACTGCCGTTCTCCACCCAACTCCTCTCTCTGCTGTTCTCTACCCAACTCCTCTCACTGCTGTTCACCACCCAACTCCTCTCAATGCTGTTCTCCACACAACTCCTCTCTCTGCACATCTACACCCAACTCCTCTCTCTGCTGTTCTCCACCCAACTCCTCTCACTGCAGTTCTCCACCCAACTCCTCTCTCTGCTGTTCTCCACCCAACTCCTCTCTCTGCTGATCTCTTCCCAACTCCTCTCTCTGCTGTTCTCCACCCAACTCCTCTCTCTGCTGTTCTCCACCCAACTCCTCTCTCTGCTGTTCTCCACCCAACTCCTCTCTCTGCTGTTCTCCACCCAACTCCTCTCTCTGCTGTTCTCCACCAACTCATCTCTCTGCTGTTCTCCACCCAACTCCTCTCTCTGCTCTTCTCCACCCAACTCCTCTCTCTGCTGTTCTCTACCCAACTCCTCTCACTGCTGTTCTCTACACAACTCCTCTCACTGCTGTTCTCCACCCAACTCCTCTCTCTGCTGTTCTCTACCCAAATCCTCTCACTGCTGTTCACCACCCAAATCCTCTCACTGCTGTTCATCCGCCCAACTCCTCTCTCTGCTCTTCTCCACCCAACTCCTCTCTCTGCTGTTCTCCACCCAACACCTCTCACTGCTGTTCTCCACCCAACTCCTCTCTCTGCTGTCCTCCACCCAACTCCTCTCTCTGCTGATCTCTTCCCAACTCCTCTCTCTGCTGTTCTCCACCCAACTCCTCTCTCTGCTGTTCTCTACCCAACTCCTCTCAGTGCTGTTCTCCACACAACTCCTCTCTCTGCTGTTCTCTACACAACTCCTCTCTCTGCTGTTCTCCACCCAACTCCTCTCACTGCTGTTCCCCACCCAACACCTCTCACTGCTGTTCTCCACCCAACTCCTCTCTCTGCTGTTCTCTACCCAACTCCTCTCACTGCTGTTCTCCACCCAACTTTTCTCACTGCTGTTCTCACCCCAACTCTTCTCACTGCTGTTCTCCACCCAACTCCTCTCTCAGCTGTTCACCACCCAACTCCTCTCACTGCTGTTCTCCACCCAACTCTTCTCTCTGCTCTTCTCCACCCAACTCCTCTCGCTGCTGTTCTCCACCCAACTCCTCTCTCTGCTGTTCTCTACCCAACTCCTCTCTCTGCTGTTCTCTACCCAACTCCTCTCACTGCTGTTCTCTACCGAACTCCTACACTACTGTTCTCCACCCAACTCCTCTCTCTGCTGTTCTCCACCCATCTCCTCTCTCTGCTGTTCTCCACCCAACTCCTCTCACTGCTGTTCTCCACCCAACTCCTCTCTCTGCTGTTCTCCACCCAACTCCTCTCTCTGCTGATCTCTACCCAACTCCTCTCTCTGCTGTTCTCCACCCAACTCCTTTATCTGCTGTTCTCCACTCAACTCCTCCCTCTGCTGTTCTCTACCGAAATCCTCTCTCTGCTGTTCTCTACCCAACTCCTCTCTCTGCTGTTCTCCACACAACTCTTCTCGCTGCTGTTCTCCACCCAACTCTTCTCACTGCTGTTCTCCACCCAACTCTTCTCACTGCTGTTCCCCACCCAACTCCTCTCTCTGCTGTTCTCTACCCAACTCCTCTCACTGCTGTTCTCCACCCAACTCCTCTCTCTGCTGTTCTCCACTCAACTCCTCTCAATGCTGTTCTCCACCCAACTCCTCTCACTGCTGTTCTCCACCCAACTCCTCTCTCTGCTGTTCTCCACCCAACTCCTCTCTCTGCTGTTCTCCACCCAACTCCTCTCTCTGCTGTTCTCCACCCAACTCCTCTCTCTGCTGTTCTCCACCCAGCTCCTATCTCTGCTGTTCTCCACCCAACTCCTCTCTCTGCTTCTCTCCACCCAACTCCTCTCTCTGATGTTCTCCACCCATCTCCTCTCACTGCTGTTCTCCACCCAACTCCTCTCTCTGCTGTTCTCCACCCAACTCCTCTCTCTGCTGTTCTCTACCCATCTCCTCTCTCTGCAGTTCTCCACCCAACTATTCTCACTGCTGTTCTCCACACAACTCTTCTCACTGCTCTTCTCCACCCAACTCTTCTCACTGCTGCTCTCCACCCAACTCCTCTCTCTGCTGTTCTCTACCCATCTCCTCTCTCTGCAGTTCTCCACCCAACTATTCTCACTGCTGTTCTCCACTCAACTCCTCTCAATGCTGTTCTCCTCCCAACTCCTCTCACTGCTGTTCTCCACCCAACTCCTCTCTCTGCTGTTCTCTACCCAACTCCTCTCACTGCTGTTCTCCACCCAACTCCTGTCTCTGCTGTTCTCTACCCAACTCCTCTCTCTGCTGTTCTCCACCCAACTCCTCTCACTGCTGTTCTCCACCCAACTCTTCTCACTGCTGTTCTCCACCCAACTCTTCTCACTGCTGTTCTCCACCCAACTCTTCTCACTGCTGTTCTCCACCCGACTCCTTTCTCTGCTGTTCTCTACACAACGCCTCTCACTGCTGTTCTCCACCCAACTCCTCTCTCTGCTGTTCTCTACCCAACTCCTCTCAGTGCTGTTCTCCACAAAACTCCTCTCTCTGCTGTTCTCTACACAACTCCTCTCTCTGCTGTTCTCCACCCAACTCCTATCACTGCTGTTCTCCACCCAACACCTCTCACTGCTGTTCTCCACCCAACTCCTCTCTCTGCTGTTCTCTACCCAACTCCTCTCACTGCTGTTCTCCACCCAACTCTTCTCACTGCTGTTCTCAACCCAACTCTTCTCACTGCTGTTCTCCAGCCAACTCCTCTCTCTGCTGTTCACCACCCAACACCTCTCACTGCTGTTCTCCACCCAACACCTCTCTCTGCTGTTCTCCACCCAACTCCTGTCTCTGCTGTTCTCCACCCAACTCCTCTCACTGCTGTTCTCCACCCAACTCCTCTCTCTGCTGTTCTCCACTCAACTCCTCTCACTGCTGTTCTCCACCCAACTCCTCTCTCTGCTGTTCTCCACCCAACTCCTCTCTCTGCTGTTCTCCACCCAAATCCTCTCTCTGCTGTTCTCTACCCAACTCCTCTCTCTGCTGTTCTCCACCCAACTATTCTCACTGCTGTTCTCCACCCAACTCTTCTCACTGCTGTTCTCCACCCAACTCTTCTCACTGCTGTTCTCCACCCAACTCCTCTCGCTGCTGCTCTCTACCCAACTCCTCTCACTGCCGTTCTCCACCCAACTCCTCTCTCTGCTGTTCTCTACCCAACTCCTCTCACTGCTGTTCAGCACCCAACTCCTCTCAATGCTGTTCTCCACACAACTCCTCTCTCTGCACATCTACACCCAACTCCTCTCTCTGCTGTTCTCCACCCAACTCCTCTCACTGCAGTTCTCCACCCAACTCCTCTCTCTGCTGTTCTCCACCCAACTCCTCTCTCTGCTGATCTCTTCCCAACCCCTCTCTCTGCTGTTCTCCACCCAACTCCTCTCTCTGCTGTTCTCCACCCAACTCCTCTCTCTGCTGTTCTCCACCCAACTCCTCTCTCTGCTGTTCTCCACCCAACTCCACTCTCTGCTGTTCTCCACCAACTCATCTCTCTGCTGTTCTCCACCCAACTCCTCTCTCTGCTCTTCTCCACCCAACTCCTCTCTCTGCTGTTCTCTACCCAACTCCTCTCACTGCTGTTCTCTACCCAACTCCTCTCACTGCTGTTCTCCACCCAACTCCTCTCTCTGTTGTTCTCTACCCAAATCCTCTCACTGCTGTTCACCACCCAAATCCTCTCACTGCTGTTCTCCACCCAACTCCTCTCTCTGCTCTTCTCCACCCAACTCCTCTCTCTGCTGTTCTCCACCCAACACCTCTCACTGCTGTTCTCCACCCAACTCCTCTCTCTGCTGTCCTCCACCCAACTCCTCTCTCTGCTGATCTCTTCCCAACTCCTCTCTCTGCTGTTCTCCACCCAACTCCTCTCTCTGCTGTTCTCCACCCAACTCCTCTCTCTGCTGTTCTCCACCCAACTGCTCTCTCTGCTGTTCTCCACCCAACTCCCCTCTCTGCTGTTCTCCACCCAACTCCTCTCTGTGCTGTTCTCCACCCAACTCCTCTCTCTGCTCTTCTCCACCCAACTCCTCTCTCTGCTGTTTCCACCCAACTCCTCTCACTGCTGTTCTCCACCCAAATCCTCTCTCTGCTGTTCTCCACCCAACTCCTCCCACTGCTGTTCTCCACCCAACTCCTCTCACTGCTGTTCTCCACCCAACTCCTCTCACTGCTGTTCTCCACCCAACTCCTCTCTCTGCTGTTCTCCACCCAACTCCTCTCTCTGCTGTTCTCCACCCAACTCCTCTCTCTGCTGTTCTCCACCCAACTCCTCTCACTGCTGTTCTCCACCCAGCTCCTCTCACTGCTGCTCTCTACCCAACTCCTCTCACTGCTGTTCTCTCTCAAACTCTTCTCTCTGCTGTTCTCCACCCAACTCCTCTCACTGCTGTTCTCCACCCAACTCCTCTCACTGCTGTTGTCCACCCAACTCCTGTCACTGCTGTTCTCCACCCAACTCCTCTCTCTGCTGTTCTCCACCCAACTGCTCTCTCTGCTGTTCTCCACCCAACTCCCCTCTCTGCTGTTCTCCACCCAACTCCTCTCTCTGCTGTTCTCCACCCAACACCTCTCACTGCTGTTCTCCACCCAACTCCTCTCTCTGCTGTCCTCCACCCAACTCCTCTCTCTGCTGATCTCTTCCCAACTCCTCTCTCTGCTGTTCTCCACCCAACTCCTCTCTCTGCTGTTCTCCACCCAACTCCTCTCTCTGCTGTTCTCCACCCAACTGCTCTCTCTGCTGTTCTCCACCCAACTCCCCTCTCTGCTGTTCTCCACCCAACTCCTCTCTGTGCTGTTCTCCACCCAACTCCTCTCTCTGCTCTTCTCCACCCAACTCCTCTCTCTGCTGTTTCCACCCAACTCCTCTCACTGCTGTTCTCCACCCAAATCCTCTCTCTGCTGTTCTCCACCCAACTCCTCCCACTGCTGTTCTCCACCCAACTCCTCTCACTGCTGTTCTCCACCCAACTCCTCTCACTGCTGTTCTCCACCCAACTCCTCTCTCTGTTGTTCTCTACCCAAATCCTCTCACTGCTGTTCACCACCCAAATCCTCTCTCTGCTGTTCTCCACCCAACTCCCCTCTCTGCTGTTCTCCACCCAACTCCTCTCTCTGCTGTTCTCCACCCAACACCTCTCACTGCTGTTCTCCACCCAACTCCTCTCTCTGCTGTCCTCCACCCAACTCCTCTCTCTGCTGATCTCTTCCCAACTCCTCTCTCTGCTGTTCTCCACCCAACTCCTCTCTCTGCTGTTCTCCACCCAACTCCTCTCTCTGCTGTTCTCCACCCAACTGCTCTCTCTGCTGTTCTCCACCCAACTCCCCTCTCTGCTGTTCTCCACCCAACTCCTCTCTGTGCTGTTCTCCACCCAACTCCTCTCTCTGCTCTTCTCCACCCAACTCCTCTCTCTGCTGTTTCCACCCAACTCCTCTCACTGCTGTTCTCCACCCAAATCCTCTCTCTGCTGTTCTCCACCCAACTCCTCCCACTGCTGTTCTCCACCCAACTCCTCTCACTGCTGTTCTCCACCCAACTCCTCTCACTGCTGTTCTCCACCCAACTCCTCTCTCTGCTGTTCTCCACCCAACTCCTCTCTCTGCTGTTCTCCACCCAACTCCTCTCTCTGCTGTTCTCCACCCAACTCCTCTCACTGCTGTTCTCCACCCAGCTCCTCTCACTGCTGCTCTCTACCCAACTCCTCTCACTGCTGTTCTCTCTCAAACTCTTCTCTCTGCTGTTCTCCACCCAACTCCTCTCACTGCTGTTCTCCACCCAACTCCTCTCACTGCTGTTGTCCACCCAACTCCTGTCACTGCTGTTCTCCACCCAACTCCTCTCTCTGCTGTTCTCTACCCAACTCCTCTCACTGCTGTTCTCCACCCAACTCTTCTCACTGCTGTTCTCAACACAACTCTTCTCACTGCTGTTCTCCAGCCAACTCCTCTCTCTGCTGTTCACCACCCAACTCCTCTCACTGCTGTTCTCCACCCAACACCTCTCTCTGCTGTTCTCCACCCAACTCCTGTCTCTGCTGTTCTCCACCCAACTCCTCTCACTGCTGTTCTCCACCCAACTCCTCTCTCTGCTGTTCTCCACCCAACTCCTCTCTCTGCTGTTCTCCACCCAAATCCTCTCTCTGCTGTTCTCTACCCAACTCCTCTCTCTGCTGTTCTCCACCCAACTATTCTCACTGCTGTTCTCCACCCAACTCTTCTCACTGCTGTTCTCCACCCAACTCTTCTCACTGCTGTTCTCCACCCAACTCCTCTCGCTGCTGCTCTCTACCCAACTCCTCTCACTGCCGTTCTCCACCCAACTCCTCTCTCTGCTGTTCTCTACCCAACTCCTCTCACTGCTGTTCACCACCCAACTCCTCTCAATGCTGTTCTCCACACAACTCCTCTCTCTGCACATCTACACCCAACTCCTCTCTCTGCTGTTCTCCACCCAACTCCTCTCACTGCAGTTCTCCACCCAACTCCTCTCTCTGCTGTTCTCCACCCAACTCCTCTCTCTGCTGATCTCTTCCCAACCCCTCTCTCTGCTGTTCTCCACCCAACTCCTCTCTCTGCTGTTCTCCACCCAACTCCTCTCTCTGCTGTTCTCCACCCAACTCCTCTCTCTGCTGTTCTCCACCCAACTCCTCTCTCTGCTGTTCTCCACCAACTCATCTCTCTGCTGTTCTCCACCCAACTCCTCTCTCTGCTCTTCTCCACCCAACTCCTCTCTCTGCTGTTCTCTACCCAACTCCTCTCACTGCTGTTCTCTACCCAACTCCTCTCACTGCTGTTCTCCACCCAACTCCTCTCTCTGCTGTTCTCTACCCAAATCCTCTCACTGCTGTTCACCACCCAAATCCTCTCACTGCTGTTCTCCACCCAACTCCTCTCTCTGCTCTTCTCCACCCAACTCCTCTCTCTGCTGTTCTCCACCCAACACCTCTCACTGCTGTTCTCCACCCAACTCCTCTCTCTGCTGTCCTCCACCCAACTCCTCTCTCTGCTGATCTCTTCCCAACTCCTCTCTCTGCTGTTCTCCACCCAACTCCTCTCTCTGCTGTTCTCCACCCAACTCCTCTCTCTGCTGTTCTCCACCCAACTGCTCTCTCTGCTGTTCTCCACCCAACTCCTCTCTCTGCTGTTCTCCACCCAACTCCTCTCTGTGCTGTTCTCCACCCAACTCCTCTCTCTGCTCTTCTCCACCCAACTCCTCTCTCTGCTGTTTCCACCCAACTCCTCTCACTGCTGTTCTCCACCCAACTCCTCTCTCTGCTGTTCTCCACCCAACTCCTCCCACTGCTGTTCTCCACCCAACTCCTCTCACTGCTGTTCTCCACCCAACTCCTCTCACTGCTGTTCTCCACCCAACTCCTCTCTCTGCTGTTCTCCACCCAACTCCTCTCTCTGCTGTTCTCCACCCAACTCCTCTCACTGCTGTTCTCCACCCAACTCCTCTCACTGCTGCTCTCTACCCAACTCCTCTCACTGCTGTTCTCTCTCAAACTCTTCTCTCTGCTGTTCTCCACCCAACTCCTCTCACTGCTGTTCTCCACCCAACTCCTCTCACTGCTGTTGTCCACCCAACTCCTGTCACTGCTGTTCTCCACCCAACTCCTCTCTCTGCTGTCCTCGACCCAACTCCGCTCACTGCTGTTCTCTACCCAACTCCTCTCTCTGCTGTTCTCCACCCAACTCCTCTCACTGCTGTTCTCCACCCAACTCCTCTCACTGCTGTTCTCCACCCAACTCCTCTCACTGCTGTTCTCCACCCAACTCCTCTCTCTGCTGTTCTCCACCCAACTATTCTCACTGCTGTTCTCCACACAATTCTTCTCACTGGTCTTCTCCACCCAACTCTTCTCACTGCTGTTCTCCACCCAACTCCTCTCTCTGCTGTTCTCTACCAAATCCTCTCACTGCTGTTCTCCACCCAAGTCCTCTCTCTGCTGTTCTCTACCCAACTCCTATCACTGCTGTTCTCCACCCAACTCCTGTCTCTGCTGTTCTCTACCCAGCTCCTATCTCTGCTGTTCTCCACCCAACTCCTCTCTCTGCTGTTCTCCACCCAACTCCTCTCTCTGCTGTTCTCTACCCAACTCCTCTCTCTGCAGTTCTCCACCCAACTATTCTCACTGCTGTTCTCCACCCAACTCTTCTCACTGATGTTCTCCACCCAACTCTTCTCACTGCTGTTTTCCACCCAACTCCTCTCGCTGCTGTTCTCTACCAAATCCTCTCACTGCTGTTCTCCACCCAACTCCTCTCTCTGCTGTCCTCTACCCAACTCCTCTCACTGCTGTTCTCCACCTAACTCCTGTCTCTGCTGTTCTCTACCCAACTCCTCTCTCTGCTGTTCTCCACCCAACTCCTCTCACTGCTGTTCTCCACCCAACTCTTCTCACTGCTGTTCTCCACCCAACTCTTCTCACTGCTGTTCTCCACCCAACTCTTCTCACTGCTGTTCTCCACCCAACTCCTCTCTCTGCTGTTATCTACACAACGCCTCTCACTGCTGTTCTCCACCCAACTCCTCTCTCTGCTGTTCTCTACCCAACTCCTCTCAGTGCTGTTCTCCACACAACTCCTCTCTCTGCTGTTCTCCACACAAATCCTCTCTCTGCTGTTCTCCACCCAACTCCTTTCACTGCTGTTCTCCACCCAACAACTCTCACTGCTGTTCTCCACCCAACTCCTCTCTCTGCTGTTCTCTACCCAACTCCTCTCACTGCTGTTCTCCACCCAACTCTTCTCACTGCTGTTCTCAACCCAACTCTTCTCACTGCTGTGCTCCACCCAACTCCTCTCTCTGCTGTTCACCACACAACTCCTCTCACTGCTGTTCTCCACCCAGCTCCTCTCTCTGCTCTTCTCCACCCAACTCCTCTCGCTGCTGTTCTCCACCCAACTCCTCTCTCTGCTGTTCTCCTCCCAACTCCTCTCTCTGCTGTTCTCCACCCAACTCCTCTCTCTGCTGTTCTCCACCCAACTCCTCTCACTGCTGTTCTCGACCCAACTCCTCTCTCTGCTGTTCTCCACCCAACTCCTCTCTCTGATGTTCTCCACCCAACTCCTTTCTCTGCTGTTCTCCACCCAACTCCTCCCTCTTCTGTTCTCTACCCAAATCCTCTCTCTGCTGTTCTCTACCCAACTCCTCTCTCTGCTGTTCTCCACCCAACTCTTCTCACTGCTGTTCTCCACCCAACTCTTCTCACTGATGTTCTCCACCCAACTCCTCTCACTGCTGTTCTCCACCCAACTCCTCTCTCTGCTCTTCTCCACCCAACGCCTCTCTCTGCTGTTCTTCACCCAACTCCACTCAATGCTGTTCTCCACCCAACTCCTCTCACTGCTGTTCTCCACTCAACTCCTCTCTCTGCTGTTCTCCACCCAACTCCTCTCTCTGCTGTTCTCTACCCAACTCCTCTCAGTGCTGTTCTCCACAAAACTCCTCTCTCTGCTGTTCTCTACACAACTCCTCTCTCTGCTGTTCTCCACCCAACTCCTCTCACTGCTGTTCTCCACCCAACACCTCTCACTGCTGTTCTCCACCCAACTCCTCTCTCTGCTGTTCTCTACCCAACTCCTCTCACTGCTGTTCTCCACCCAACTCTTCTCACTGCTGTTCTCAACCCAACTCTTCTCACTGCTGTTCTCCAGCCAACTCCTCTCTCTGCTGTTCACCACCCAACTCCTCTCACTGCTGTTCTCCACCCAACACCTCTCTCTGCTGTTCTCCACCCAACTCCTGTCTCTGCTGTTCTCCACCCAACTCCTCTCACTGCTGTTCTCCACCCAACTCCTCTCTCTGCTGTTCTCCACCCAACTCCTCTCACTGCTGTTCTCCACCCAACTCCTCTCTCTGCTGTTCTCCACCCAACTCCTCTCTCTGCTGTTCTCCACCCAAATCCTCTCTCTGCTGTTCTCTACCCAACTCCTCTCTCTGCTGTTCTCCACCCAACTATTCTCACTGCTGTTCTCCACCCAACTCTTCTCACTGCTGTTCTCCACCCAACTCTTCTCACTGCTGTTCTCCACCCAACTCCTCTCGCTGCTGCTCTCTACCCAACTCCTCTCACTGCCGTTCTCCACCCAACTCCTCTCTCTGCTGTTCTCTACCCAACTCCTCTCACTGCTGTTCACCACCCAACTCCTCTCAATGCTGTTCTTCACACAACTCCTCTCTCTGCACATCTACACCCAACTCCTCTCTCTGCTGTTCTCCACCCAACTCCTCTCACTGCAGTTCTCCACCCAACTCCTCTCTCTGCTGTTCTCCACCCAACTCCTCTCTCTGCTGATCTCTTCCCAACCCCTCTCTCTGCTGTTCTCCACCCAACTCCTCTCTCTGCTGTTCTCCACCCAACTCCTCTCTCTGCTGTTCTCCACCCAACTCCTCTCTCTGCTGTTCTCCACCCAACTCCTCTCTCTGCTGTTCTCCACCAACTCATCTCTCTGCTGTTCTCCACCCAACTCCTCTCTCTGCTCTTCTCCACCCAACTCCTCTCTCTGCTGTTCTCTACCCAACTCCTCTCACTGCTGTTCTCTACCCAACTCGTCTCACTGCTGTTCTCCACCCAACTCCTCTCTCTGCTGTTCTCTACCCAAATCCTCTCACTGCTGTTCACCACCCAAATCCTCTCACTGCTGTTCTCCACCCAACTCCTCTCTCTGCTCTTCTCCACCCAACTCCTCTCTCTGCTGTTCTCCACCCAACACCTCTCACTGCTGTTCTCCACCCAACTCCTCTCTCTGCTGTCCTCCACCCAACTCCTCTCTCTGCTGATCTCTTCCCAACTCCTCTCTCTGCTGTTCTCCACCCAACTCCTCTCTCTGCTGTTCTCCACCCAACTCCTCTCTCTGCTGTTCTCCACCCAACTGCTCTCTCTGCTGTTCTCCACCCAACTCCTCTCTCTGCTGTTCTCCACCCAACTCCTCTCTGTGCTGTTCTCCACCCAACTCCTCTCTCTGCTCTTCTCCACCCAACTCCTCTCTCTGCTGTTTCCACCCAACTCCTCTCACTGCTGTTCTCCACCCAACTCCTCTCTCTGCTGTTCTCCACCCAACTCCTCCCACTGCTGTTCTCCACCCAACTCCTCTCACTCCTGTTCTCCACCCAACTCCTCTCACTGCTGTTCTCCACCCAACTCCTCTCTCTGCTGTTCTCCACCCAACTCCTCTCTCTGCTGTTCTCCACCCAACTCCTCTCACTGCTGTTCTCCACCCAACTCCTCTCACTGCTGCTCTCTACCCAACTCCTCTCACTGCTGTTCTCTCTCAAACTCTTCTCTCTGCTGTTCTCCACCCAACTCCTCTCACTGCTGTTCTCCACCCAACTCCTCTCACTGCTGTTGTCCACCCAACTCCTGTCACTGCTGTTCTCCACCCAACTCCTCTCTCTGCTGTCCTCGACCCAACTCCGCTCACTGCTGTTCTCTACCCAACTCCTCTCTCTGCTGTTCTCCACCCAACTCCTCTCACTGCTGTTCTCCACCCAACTCCTCTCACTGCTGTTCTCCACCCAACTCCTCTCACTGCTGTTCTCCACCCAACTCCTCTCTCTGCTGTTCTCCGCCCAACTATTCTCACTGCTGTTCTCCACACAACTCTTCTCACTGCTCTTCTCCACCCAACTCTTCTCACTGCTGTTCTCCACCCAACTCCTCTCTCTGCTGTTCTCTACCAAATCCTCTCACTGCTGTTCTCCACCCAAGTCCTCTCTCTGCTGTTCTCTACCCAACTCCTATCACTGCTGTTCTCCACCCAACTCCTGTCTCTGCTGTTCTCTACCCAGCTCCTCTCTCTGCTGTTCTCCACCCAACTCCTCTCACTGCTGTTCTCCACCCAACTCTTCTCACTGCTATTCTCCACCCAACTCTTCTCACTGCTGTTCTCCACCCAACTCTTCTCACTGCTGTACTCCACCCAACTTCTCTCTCTGCTGTTTTCTACACAACGCCTCTCACTGCTGTTCTCCACCCAACTCCTCTCTCTGCTGTTCTCTACCCAACTCCTCTCAATGCTGTTCTCCACACAACTCCTCTCTCTGCTGTTCTCTACACAACTCCTCTCTCTGCTGTTCTCCACCCAACTCCTCTCACTGCTGTTCTCCACCCAACACCTCTCACTGCTGTTCTCCACCCATCTCCTCTCTCTGCTGTTCTCTACCCAACTCCTCTCACTGCTGTTCTCCACCCAACTCTTCTCACTGCTGTTCTCAACCCAACTCTTCTCACTGCTGTTCTCCACCCAACTCCTCTCTCTGCTGTTCACCACCCAACTCCTCTCTCTGCTGTTCTCTACCCAACTCCTCTCTCTGCTGTTCTCTACCCAACTCCTCTCACTGCTGTTATCTACCGAACTCCTCTCACTACTGTTCTCCACCCAACTCCTCTCTCTGCTGTTCTCCACCCAACTCTTCTCACTGCTGTTCTCCACACAACTCCTCTCTCTGCTCTTCTCCCCCCAACTCCTCTCGCTGCTGTTCTCCACCCAACTCCTCTCTCTGCTGTTCTCTACCCAACTCCTCTCTCTGCTGTTCTCTACCCAACTCCTCTCACTGCTGTTATCTACCGAACTCCTCTCACTACTGTTCTCCACCCAACTCCTCTCTCTGCTGTTCTCCACCCATCTCCTCTCTTTGCTGTTCTCCACCCAACTCCTCTCACTGCTGTTCTCCACCCAACTACTCTCTCTGCTGTTCTCCACCCAACTCCTCTCTCTGCTGATCTCTACCCAACTCCTCTCTCTGCTGTTCTGCACCCAACTCCTTTATCTGCTGTTCTCCACCCAACTCCTCCCTCTGCTGTTCTCTACCGAAATCCTCTCTCTGCTGTTCTCTACCCAACTCCTCTCTCTGCTGTTCTCCACCCAACTCTTCTCACTGTTGTTCTCCACCCAACTCTTCTCACTGCTGTTCTCCACCCAACTCTTCTCACTGCTGTTCCCCACCCAACTCCTCTCTCTGCTGTTCTCTACCCAACTCCTCTCACTGCTGTTTTCCACTCAACTCCTCTCTCTGCTGTTCTCTACCCAAATCCTCTCGCTGCTGTTCACCACCCAACCCCTCTCACTGCTGTTCTTCACCCAACTCCTCTCTCTGCTCTTCTCCACCCAACTCCTCTCTCTGCTGTTCTCCACCCAACTACTCTCTCTGCTGTTCTCCACCCAACTCCTGTCTCTGCTGTTCTCCACCCAACTCCTCTCTCTGCTCTTCTCCACCCAACCCCTCTCTCTGCTGTTCTCCACCCAACTCCTCTCACTGCTGTTCTCCACCCAACACCTCTCTCTGCTTTTCTCCACCCAACTCCTCTCACTGCTGTTCTCCACCCAACTCCTCTCTCTGCTGTTCTTCACCCAACTCCCCTCTCTGCTGTTCTCCACCCAACTCCTCTCACTGCTGTTCTCCACCCAACTCCTCTCACTGCTGTTCTCCACCCAACTCCTCTCTCTGCTGTTCTCCACTAAATTCCTCTCACTGCTGTTCTCCACCCAACCCCTCTCTCTGCTGTTCTCCACCCAACTCCTCTCTCTGCTGTTCTCCACCCAACTCCTCTCACTGCTGTTCTCCACCCAACTCCTCTCTCTGCTGTTCTCTACCCAACTCCTTACTCTGCTGTTCTCCACCCAACTCCTCTCTCTGCTGTTCTCCACCCAACTCCTCCCACTGCTGTTCTCCACCCAACTCCTCTGACTGCTGTTCTCCACCCAACTCCTCTCACTGCTGTTCTCCACCCAACTCCTCTCTCTGCTGTTCTCCACCCAACTCCTCTCTCTGCTGTTCTCCACCCAACTCCTCTCACTGCTGTTCTCCACCCAACTCCTCTCACTGCTGCTCTCTACCCAACTCCTCTCACTGCTGTTCTCTCTCAAACTCTTCTCTCTGCTGTTCTGCACCCAACTCCTCTCACTGCTGTTCTCCACCCAACTCCTCTCACTGCTGTTGTCCACCCAACTCCTGTCACTGCTGTTCTCCACCCAACTCCTCTCTCTGCTGTTCTCCACCCAACTCCGCTCACTGCTGTTCTCTTCCCAACTCCTCTCTCTGCTGTTCTCCACCCAACTCCTCTCACTGCTGTTCTCCACCCAACTCCTCTCACTGCTGTTCTCCACCCAACTCCTCTCTCTGCTGTTCTCCACCCAACTCCGGTCACTGCTCTGCTCTACACAACTCCTCTCTCTGCTGTTCTCCACCCAACTCCTCTCACTGCTGTTCTCCACACAACTCCTCTCACTGCTTTTCTCCACCCATCTCCTCTCACTGCTGATCTCCACCCAACTCCTCTCACTGCTTTTCTCCACACAATACCTCTCTCTGCTGTTCTGCACCCAACTCCTCTCTCTGCTGTTCTCTACCCAACTCCTCTCACTGCTGTTCTCCACCCAACTCCTCTCACTGCTGTTCTCCACCCAACTCCTCTCACTGCTGTTCTCCACACAACTCCTCTCACTGCTGTTCTCCACCAACTCCTCTCTCTGCTGTTCTCCACCCAACTCCTCTCTCTGCTGTTCTCCACCCAACTCCTCTCACTGCTGTTCTCCACCCAACTCCTCTCTCTGCTCTTCTCCACCCAACGCCTGTTTCTGCTGTTCTCCACCCAACTCCTCTCAATGCTGTTCTCCACCCAACTCCTCTCACTGCTGTTCTCCACCCAACTCCTCTCTCTGCTGTTCTCCACCCAACTCCTCTCTCTGCTGTTCTCCACCCAACTCCTCTCTCTGCTGTTCTCCACCCAACTCCTCTCTCTGCTGTTCTCCACCCAGCTCCTATCTCTGCTGTTCTCCACCCAACTCCTCTCTCTGCTGTTCTCCACCCAACTCCTCTCTCTGCTGTTCTCTACCCAACTCCTCTCTCTGCAGTTCTCCACCCAACTATTCTCACTGCTGTTCTCCACCCAACTCTTCTCACTGATGTTCTCCACCCAACTCTTCTCACTGCTGTTCTCCACCCAACTCCTCTCGCTGCTGTTCTCTACCAAATCCTCTCACTGCTGTTCTCCACCCAACTCCTCTCTCTGCTGTTCTCTACCCAACTCCTCTCACTGCTGTTCTCCACCTAACTCCTGTCTCTGCTGTTCTCTACCCAACTCCTCTCTCTGCTGTTCTCCACCCAACTCCTCTCACTGCTGTTCTCCACCCAACTCTTCTCACTGCTGTTCTCCACCCAACTCTTCTCACTGCTGTTCTCCACCCAACTCTTCTCACTGCTGTTCTCCACCCAACTCCTCTCTCTGCTGTTATCTACACAACGCCTCTCACTGCTGTTCTCCACCCAACTCCTCTCTCTGCTGTTCTCTACCCAACTCCTCTCAGTGCTGTTCTCCACACAACTCCTCTCTCTGCTGTTCTCCACACAAATCCTCTCTCTGCTGTTCTCCACCCAACTCCTTTCACTGCTGTTCTCCACCCAACAACTCTCACTGCTGTTCTCCACCCAACTCCTCTCTCTGCTGTTCTCTACCCAACTCCTCTCACTGCTGTTCTCCACCCAACTCTTCTCACTGCTGTTCTCAACCCAACTCTTCTCACTGCTGTGCTCCACCCAACTCCTCTCTCTGCTGTTCACCACACAACTCCTCTCACTGCTGTTCTCCACCCAGCTCCTCTCTCTGCTCTTCTCCACCCAACTCCTCTCGCTGCTGTTCTCCACCCAACTCCTCTCTCTGCTGTTCTCTACCCAACTCCTCTCTCTGCTGTTCTCTACCCAACTCCTCTCACTGCTGTTCTCTACCCAACTCCTCTCACTGCTGTTCTCGACCCAACTCCTCTCTCTGCTGTTCTCCACCCAACTCCTCTCTCTGCTGATCTCTACCCAACTCCTCTCTCTGATGTTCTCCACCCAACTCCTTTCTCTGCTGTTCTCCACCCAACTCCTCCCTCTTCTGTTCTCTACTCAAATCCTCTCTCTGCTGTTCTCTACCCAACTCCTCTCACTGCTGTTCTCCACCCAACTCCTCTCACTGCTGTTCTCCACCCAACTCCTCTCACTGCTGTTCTCCACACAACTCCTCTCACTGCTGTTCTCCACCAACTCCTCTCTCTGCTGTTCTCCACCCAACTCCTCTCTCTGCTGTTCTCCACCCAACTCCTCTCACTGCTGTTCTCCACCCAACTCCTCTCTCTGCTCTTCTCCACCCAACGCCTGTTTCTGCTGTTCTCCACCCAACTCCTCTCAATGCTGTTCTCCACCCAACTCCTCTCACTGCTGTTCTCCACCCAACTCCTCTCTCTGCTGTTCTCCACCCAACTCCTCTCTCTGCTGTTCTCCACCCAACTCCTCTCTCTGCTGTTCTCCACCCAACTCCTCTCTCTGCTGTTCTCTACCCAGCTCCTATCTCTGCTGTTCTCCACCCAACTCCTCTCTCTGCTGTTCTCCACCCAACTCCTCTCTCTGCTGTTCTCTACCCAACTCCTCTCTCTGCAGTTCTCCACCCAACTATTCTCACTGCTGTTCTCCACCCAACTCTTCTCACTGATGTTCTCCACCCAACTCTTCTCACTGCTGTTCTCCACCCAACTCCTCTCGCTGCTGTTCTCTACCAAATCCTCTCACTGCTGTTCTCCACCCAACTCCTCTCTCTGCTGTTCTCTACCCAACTCCTCTCACTGCTGTTCTCCACCTAACTCCTGTCTCTGCTGTTCTCTACCCAACTCCTCTCTCTGCTGTTCTCCACCCAACTCCTCTCACTGCTGTTCTCCACCCAACTCTTCTCACTGCTGTTCTCCACCCAACTCTTCTCACTGCTGTTCTCCACCCAACTCTTCTCACTGCTGTTCTCCACCCAACTCCTCTCTCTGCTGTTATCTACACAACGCCTCTCACTGCTGTTCTCCACCCAACTCCTCTCTCTGCTGTTCTCTACCCAACTCCTCTCAGTGCTGTTCTCCACACAACTCCTCTCTCTGCTGTTCTCCACACAAATCCTCTCTCTGCTGTTCTCCACCCAACTCCTTTCACTGCTGTTCTCCACCCAACAACTCTCACTGCTGTTCTCCACCCAACTCCTCTCTCTGCTGTTCTCTACCCAACTCCTCTCACTGCTGTTCTCCACCCAACTCTTCTCACTGCTGTTCTCAACCCAACTCTTCTCACTGCTGTGCTCCACCCAACTCCTCTCTCTGCTGTTCACCACACAACTCCTCTCACTGCTGTTCTCCACCCAGCTCCTCTCTCTGCTCTTCTCCACCCAACTCCTCTCGCTGCTGTTCTCCACCCAACTCCTCTCTCTGCTGTTCTCTACCCAACTCCTCTCTCTGCTGTTCTCTACCCAACTCCTCTCACTGCTGTTCTCTACCCAACTCCTCTCACTGCTGTTCTCGACCCAACTCCTCTCTCTGCTGTTCTCCACCCAACTCCTCTCTCTGCTGATCTCTACCCAACTCCTCTCTCTGATGTTCTCCACCCAACTCCTTTCTCTGCTGTTCTCCACCCAACTCCTCCCTCTTCTGTTCTCTACCCAAATCCTCTCTCTGCTGTTCTCTACCCAACTCCTCTCTCTGCTGTTCTCCACCCAACTCTTCTCACTGCTGTTCTCCACCCAACTCTTCTCACTGATGTTCTCCACCCAACTCCTCTCACTGCTGTTCTCCACCCAACTCCTCTCTCTGCTCTTCTCCACCCAACTCCTCTCTCTGCTGTTCTCCACCCAACACCTCTCACTGCTGTTCTCCACCCAACTCCTCTCTCTGCTGTCCTCCACCCAACTCCTCTCTCTGCTGATCTCTTCCCAACTCCTCTCTCTGCTGTTCTCCACCCAACTCCTCTCTCCGCTGTTCTCCACCCAACTCCTCTCTCTGCTGTTCTCCACCCAACTGCTCTCTCTGCTGTTCTCCACCCAACTCCTCTCTCTGCTGTTCTCCACCCAACTCCTCTCTGTGCTGTTCTCCACCCAACTCCTCTCTCTGCTCTTCTCCACCCAACTCCTCTCTCTGCTGTTTCCACCCAACTCCTCTCACTGCTGTTCTCCACCCAACTCCTCTCTCTGCTGTTCTCCACCCAACTCCTCCCACTGCTGTTCTCCACCCAACTCCTCTCACTCCTGTTCTCCACCCAACTCCTCTCACTGCTGTTCTCCACCCAACTCCTCTCTCTGCTGTTCTCCACCCAACTCCTCTCTCTGCTGTTCTCCACCCAACTCCTCTCACTGCTGTTCTCCACCCAACTCCTCTCACTGCTGCTCTCTACCCAACTCCTCTCACTGCTGTTCTCTCTCAAACTCTTCTCTCTGCTGTTCTCCACCCAACTCCTCTCACTGCTGTTCTCCACCCAACTCCTCTCACTGCTGTTGTCCACCCAACTCCTGTCACTGCTGTTCTCCACCCAACTCCTCTCTCTGCTGTCCTCGACCCAACTCCGCTCACTGCTGTTCTCTACCCAACTCCTCTCTCTGCTGTTCTCCACCCAACTCCTCTCTCTGCTGATCTCTACCCAACTCCTCTCTCTGATGTTCTCCACCCAACTCCTTTCTCTGCTGTTCTCCACCCAACTCCTCCCTCTTCTGTTCTCTACTCAAATCCTCTCTCTGCTGTTCTCTACCCAACTCCTCTCACTGCTGTTCTCCACCCAACTCCTCTCACTGCTGTTCTCCACCCAACTCCTCTCACTGCTGTTCTCCACACAACTCCTCTCACTGCTGTTCTCCACCAACTCCTCTCTCTGCTGTTCTCCACCCAACTCCTCTCTCTGCTGTTCTCCACCCAACTCCTCTCACTGCTGTTCTCCACCCAACTCCTCTCTCTGCTCTTCTCCACCCAACGCCTGTTTCTGCTGTTCTCCACCCAACTCCTCTCAATGCTGTTCTCCACCCAACTCCTCTCACTGCTGTTCTCCACCCAACTCCTCTCTCTGCTGTTCTCCACCCAACTCCTCTCTCTGCTGTTCTCCACCCAACTCCTCTCTCTGCTGTTCTCCACCCAACTCCTCTCTCTGCTGTTCTCCACCCAGCTCCTATCTCTGCTGTTCTCCACCCAACTCCTCTCTCTGCTGTTCTCCACCCAACTCCTCTCTCTGCTGTTCTCTACCCAACTCCTCTCTCTGCAGTTCTCCACCCAACTATTCTCACTGCTGTTCTCCACCCAACTCTTCTCACTGATGTTCTCCACCCAACTCTTCTCACTGCTGTTCTCCACCCAACTCCTCTCGCTGCTGTTCTCTACCAAATCCTCTCACTGCTGTTCTCCACCCAACTCCTCTCTCTGCTGTTCTCTACCCAACTCCTCTCACTGCTGTTCTCCACCTAACTCCTGTCTCTGCTGTTCTCTACCCAACTCCTCTCTCTGCTGTTCTCCACCCAACTCCTCTCACTGCTGTTCTCCACCCAACTCTTCTCACTGCTGTTCTCCACCCAACTCTTCTCACTGCTGTTCTCCACCCAACTCTTCTCACTGCTGTTCTCCACCCAACTCCTCTCTCTGCTGTTATCTACACAACGCCTCTCACTGCTGTTCTCCACCCAACTCCTCTCTCTGCTGTTCTCTACCCAACTCCTCTCAGTGCTGTTCTCCACACAACTCCTCTCTCTGCTGTTCTCCACACAAATCCTCTCTCTGCTGTTCTCCACCCAACTCCTTTCACTGCTGTTCTCCACCCAACAACTCTCACTGCTGTTCTCCACCCAACTCCTCTCTCTGCTGTTCTCTACCCAACTCCTCTCACTGCTGTTCTCCACCCAACTCTTCTCACTGCTGTTCTCAACCCAACTCTTCTCACTGCTGTGCTCCACCCAACTCCTCTCTCTGCTGTTCACCACACAACTCCTCTCACTGCTGTTCTCCACCCAGCTCCTCTCTCTGCTCTTCTCCACCCAACTCCTCTCGCTGCTGTTCTCCACCCAACTCCTCTCCCTGCTGTTCTCTACCCAACTCCTCTCTCTGCTGTTCTCTACCCAACTCCTCTCACTGCTGTTCTCTACCCAACTCCTCTCACTGCTGTTCTCGACCCAACTCCTCTCTCTGCTGTTCTCCACCCAACTCCTCTCTCTGCTGATCTCTACCCAACTCCTCTCTCTGATGTTCTCCACCCAACTCCTTTCTCTGCTGTTCTCCACCCAACTCCTCCCTCTTCTGTTCTCTACCCAAATCCTCTCTCTGCTGTTCTCCACCCAACACCTCTCACTGCTGTTCTCCACCCAACTCCTCTCTCTGCTGTCCTCCACCCAACTCCTCTCTCTGCTGATCTCTTCCCAACTCCTCTCTCTGCTGTTCTCCACCCAACTCCTCTCTCTGCTGTTCTCCACCCAACTCCTCTCTCTGCTGTTCTCCACCCAACTGCTCTCTCTGCTGTTCTCCACCCAACTCCTCTCTCTGCTGTTCTCCACCCAACTCCTCTCTGTGCTGTTCTCCACCCAACTCCTCTCTCTGCTCTTCTCCACCCAACTCCTCTCTCTGCTGTTTCCACCCAACTCCTCTCACTGCTGTTCTCCACCCAACTCCTCTCTCTGCTGTTCTCCACCCAACTCCTCCCACTGCTGTTCTCCACCCAACTCCTCTCACTCCTGTTCTCCACCCAACTCCTCTCACTGCTGTTCTCCACCCAACTCCTCTCTCTGCTGTTCTCCACCCAACTCCTCTCTCTGCTGTTCTCCACCCAACTCCTCTCACTGCTGTTCTCCACCCAACTCCTCTCACTGCTGCTCTCTACCCAACTCCTCTCACTGCTGTTCTCTCTCAAACTCTTCTCTCTGCTGTTCTCCACCCAACTCCTCTCACTGCTGTTCTCCACCCAACTCCTCTCACTGCTGTTGTGCACCCAACTCCTGTCACTGCTGTTCTCCACCCAACTCCTCTCTCTGCTGTCCTCGACCCAACTCCGCTCACTGCTGTTCTCTACCCAACTCCTCTCTCTGCTGTTCTCCACCCAACTCCTCTCACTGCTGTTCTCCACCCAACTCCTCTCACTGCTGTTCTCCACCCAACTCCTCTCACTGCTGTTCTCCACCCAACTCCTCTCTCTGCTGTTCTCCGCCCAACTATTCTCACTGCTGTTCTCCACACAACTCTTCTCACTGCTCTTCTCCACCCAACTCTTCTCACTGCTGTTCTCCACCCAACTCCTCTCTCTGCTGTTCTCTACCAAATCCTCTCACTGCTGTTCTCCACCCAAGTCCTCTCTCTGCTGTTCTCTACCCAACTCCTATCACTGCTGTTCTCCACCCAACTCCTGTCTCTGCTGTTCTCTACCCAGCTCCTCTCTCTGCTGTTCTCCACCCAACTCCTCTCACTGCTGTTCTCCACCCAACTCTTCTCACTGCTATTCTCCACCCAACTCTTCTCACTGCTGTTCTCCACCCAACTCTTCTCACTGCTGTTCTCCACCCAACTCCTCTCTCTGCTGTTTTCTACACAACGCCTCTCACTGCTGTTCTCCACCCAACTCCTCTCTCTGCTGTTCTCTACCCAACTCCTCTCAATGCTGTTCTCCACACAACTCCTCTCTCTGCTGTTCTCTACACAACTCCTCTCTCTGCTGTTCTCCACCCAACTCCTCTCACTGCTGTTCTCCACCCAACACCTCTCACTGCTGTTCTCCACCCATCTCCTCTCTCTGCTGTTCTCTACCCAACTCCTCTCACTGCTGTTCTCCACCCAACTCTTCTCACTGCTGTTCTCAACCCAACTCTTCTCACTGCTGTTCTCCACCCAACTCCTCTCTCTGCTGTTCACCACCCAACTCCTCTCTCTGCTGTTCTCTACCCAACTCCTCTCTCTGCTGTTCTCTACCCAACTCCTCTCACTGCTGTTATCTACCGAACTCCTCTCACTACTGTTCTCCACCCAACTCCTCTCTCTGCTGTTCTCCACCCAACTCTTCTCACTGCTGTTCTCCACACAACTCCTCTCTCTGCTCTTCTCCCCCCAACTCCTCTCGCTGCTGTTCTCCACCCAACTCCTCTCTCTGCTGTTCTCTACCCAACTCCTCTCTCTGCTGTTCTCTACCCAACTCCTCTCACTGCTGTTATCTACCGAACTCCTCTCACTACTGTTCTCCACCCAACTCCTCTCTCTGCTGTTCTCCACCCATCTCGCTCTTTGCTGTTCTCCACCCAACTCCTCTCACTGCTGTTCTCCACCCAACTACTCTCTCTGCTGTTCTCCACCCAACTCCTCTCTCTGCTGATCTCTACCCAACTCCTCTCTCTGCTGTTCTGCACCCAACTCCTTTATCTGCTGTTCTCCACCCAACTCCTCCCTCTGCTGTTCTCTACCGAAATCCTCTCTCTGCTGTTCTCTACCCAACTCCTCTGTCTGCTGTTCTCCACCCAACTCTTCTCACTGTTGTTCTCCACCCAACTCTTCTCACTGCTGTTCTCCACCCAACTCTTCTCACTGCTGTTCCCCACCCAACTCCTCTCTCTGCTGTTCTCTACCCAACTCCTCTCACTGCTGTTTTCCACTCAACTCCTCTCTCTGCTGTTCTCTACCCAAATCCTCTCGCTGCTGTTCACCACCCAACCCCTCTCACTGCTGTTCTTCACCCAACTCCTCTCTCTGCTCTTCTCCACCCAACTCCTCTCTCTGCTGTTCTCCACCCAACTACTCTCTCTGCTGTTCTCCACCCAACTCCTGTCTCTGCTGTTCTCCACCCAACTCCTCTCTCTGCTCTTCTCCACCCAACCCCTCTCTCTGCTGTTCTCCACCCAACTCCTCTCACTGCTGTTCTCCACCCAACACCTCTCTCTGCTTTTCTCCACCCAACTCCTCTCACTGCTGTTCTCCACCCAACTCCTCTCTCTGCTGTTCTTCACCCAACTCCCCTCTCTGCTGTTCTCCACCCAACTCCTCTCACTGCTGTTCTCCACCCAACTCCTCTCACTGCTGTTCTCCACCCAACTCCTCTCTCTGCTGTTCTCCACTAAATTCCTCTCACTGCTGTTCTCCACCCAACCCCTCTCTCTGCTGTTCTCCACCCAACTCCTCTCTCTGCTGTTCTCCACCCAACTCCTCTCACTGCTGTTCTCCACCCAACTCCTCTCTCTGCTGTTCTCTACCCAACTCCTTACTCTGCTGTTCTCCACCCAACTCCTCTCTCTGCTGTTCTCCACCCAACTCCTCCCACTGCTGTTCTCCACCCAACTCCTCTGACTGCTGTTCTCCACCCAACTCCTCTCACTGCTGTTCTCCACCCAACTCCTCTCTCTGCTGTTCTCCACCCAACTCCTCTCTCTGCTGTTCTCCACCCAACTCCTCTCACTGCTGTTCTCCACCCAACTCCTCTCACTGCTGCTCTCTACCCAACTCCTCTCACTGCTGTTCTCTCTCAAACTCTTCTCTCTGCTGTTCTGCACCCAACTCCTCTCACTGCTGTTCTCCACCCAACTCCTCTCACTGCTGTTGTCCACCCAACTCCTGTCACTGCTGTTCTCCACCCAACTCCTCTCTCTGCTGTTCTCCACCCAACTCCGCTCACTGCTGTTCTCTTCCCAACTCCTCTCTCTGCTGTTCTCCACCCAACTCCTCTCACTGCTGTTCTCCACCCAACTCCTCTCACTGCTGTTCTCCACACAACTCCTCTCTCTGCTGTTCTCCACCCAACTCCGGTCACTGCTCTGCTCTACACAACTCCTCTCTCTGCTGTTCTCCACCCAACTCCTCTCACTGCTGTTCTCCACACAACTCCTCTCACTGCTTTTCTCCACCCATCTCCTCTCACTGCTGATCTCCACCCAACTCCTCTCACTGCTTTTCTCCACACAATACCTCTCTCTGCTGTTCTGCACCCAACTCCTCTCACTGCTGTTCTCCACCCAACTCCTCTCACTGCTGTTCTCCACACAACTCCTCTCACTGCTGTTCTCCACCAACTCCTCTCTCTGCTGTTCTCCACCCAACTCCTCTCTCTGCTGTTCTCCACCCAACTCCTCTCACTGCTGTTCTCCACCCAACTCCTCTCTCTGCTCTTCTCCACCCAACGCCTGTTTCTGCTGTTCTCCACCCAACTCCTCTCAATGCTGTTCTCCACCCAACTCCTCTCACTGCTGTTCTCCACCCAACTCCTCTCTCTGCTGTTCTCCACCCAACTCCTCTCTCTGCTGTTCTCCACCCAACTCCTCTCTCTGCTGTTCTCCACCCAACTCCTCTCTCTGCTGTTCTCCACCCAGCTCCTATCTCTGCTGTTCTCCACCCAACTCCTCTCTCTGCTGTTCTCCACCCAACTCCTCTCTCTGCTGTTCTCTACCCAACTCCTCTCTCTGCAGTTCTCCACCCAACTATTCTCACTGCTGTTCTCCACCCAACTCTTCTCACTGATGTTCTCCACCCAACTCTTCTCACTGCTGTTCTCCACCCAACTCCTCTCGCTGCTGTTCTCTACCAAATCCTCTCACTGCTGTTCTCCACCCAACTCCTCTCTCTGCTGTTCTCTACCCAACTCCTCTCACTGCTGTTCTCCACCTAACTCCTGTCTCTGCTGTTCTCTACCCAACTCCTCTCTCTGCTGTTCTCCACCCAACTCCTCTCACTGCTGTTCTCCACCCAACTCTTCTCACTGCTGTTCTCCACCCAACTCTTCTCACTGCTGTTCTCCACCCAACTCTTCTCACTGCTGTTCTCCACCCAACTCCTCTCTCTGCTGTTATCTACACAACGCCTCTCACTGCTGTTCTCCACCCAACTCCTCTCTCTGCTGTTCTCTACCCAACTCCTCTCAGTGCTGTTCTCCACACAACTCCTCTCTCTGCTGTTCTCCACACAAATCCTCTCTCTGCTGTTCTCCACCCAACTCCTTTCACTGCTGTTCTCCACCCAACAACTCTCACTGCTGTTCTCCACCCAACTCCTCTCTCTGCTGTTCTCTACCCAACTCCTCTCACTGCTGTTCTCCACCCAACTCTTCTCACTGCTGTTCTCAACCCAACTCTTCTCACTGCTGTGCTCCACCCAACTCCTCTCTCTGCTGTTCACCACACAACTCCTCTCACTGCTGTTCTCCACCCAGCTCCTCTCTCTGCTCTTCTCCACCCAACTCCTCTCGCTGCTGTTCTCCACCCAACTCCTCTCTCTGCTGTTCTCTACCCAACTCCTCTCTCTGCTGTTCTCTACCCAACTCCTCTCACTGCTGTTCTCTACCCAACTCCTCTCACTGCTGTTCTCGACCCAACTCCTCTCTCTGCTGTTCTCCACCCAACTCCTCTCTCTGCTGATCTCTACCCAACTCCTCTCTCTGATGTTCTCCACCCAACTCCTTTCTCTGCTGTTCTCCACCCAACTCCTCCCTCTTCTGTTCTCTACCCAAATCCTCTCTCTGCTGTTCTCTACCCAACTCCACTCAATGCTGTTCTCCACCCAACTCCTCTCACTGCTGTTCTCCACCCAACTCCTCTCTCTGCTGTTCTCCACCCAACTCCTCTCTCTGCTGTTCTCCACCCAACTCCTCTCTCTGCTGTTCTCCACCCAACTCCTCTCTCTGCTGTTCTCCACCCAGCTCCGATCTCTGCTGTTCTCCACCCAACTCCTCTCTTTGCTGTTCTCCACCCAACTCCTCTCTCTGATGTTCTCCACCCATCTCCTCTCACTGCTGTTCTCCACCCAAATCCTCTCTCTGCTGTTCTCCACCCAAATCCTCTCTCTGCTGTTCTCTACACAACTCCTCTCTCTGCAGTTCTCCACCCAACTATTCTCACTGCTATTCTCCACCCAACTCCTCTCACTGCTGTTCTCCACCCAACTCTTCTCACTGCTGTTCTCCACCCAACTCCTCTCTCTGCTGCTCTCCACCAAATCCTCTCACTGCTGTTCTCCACCAAACTCCTCCCTCTGCTGTTCTCTACCCAACTCCTCTCACTGCTGTTCTCCACCCAACTCCTGTCTCTGCTGTTCTCTACGCAACTCCTCTCTCTGCTGTTCTCCACCCAACTCCTCTCACTGCTGTTCTCCACCCAACTCTTCTCACTGCTGTTCTCGACCCAACTCTTCTCACTGCTGTTCTCCACTCAACTCTTCTCAGTGCTGTTCTCCACCCAACTCCTCTCTCTGCTGTTCTCTACACAACGCCTCTCAATGCTGTGCTCCACCCAACTCCTCTCTCTGCTGTTCTCTACCCATCTCCTCTCAGTGCTGTTCTCCACCCAACACCTCTCACTGCTGTTCTCCACCCAACTCCTCTCTCTGCTGTTCTCTACCCAACTCCTCTCACTGCTGTTCTCCACCCAACTCTTCTCACTGCTGTTCTCAACCCAACTCTTCTCACTGCTGTTCTCCACCCAACTCCTCTCTCTGCTGCTCACCACGCAACTCCTCTCACTGCTGTTCTCCACCCAACTCCTCTCTATGCTCTTCTCCACCCAACTCCTCTCGCTGCTGTTCTCCACCCAACTCCTCTCTCTGCTGTTCTCTACCCAACTCCTCTCTCTGCTGTTCTCTACCCAACTCCTCTCACTGCTGTTCTCGACCCAACTCCTCTCACTGCTGTTCTCCACCCAGCTCCTTTCTCTGCTGTTCTCCACCCAACTCCTCTCTCTGCTGTTCTCCACCCAACTCCTCTCACTGCTGTTCTCCACCCAACTCCTCTCTCTGCTGTTCTCCACCCATCTCCTCTCTCTGCTGTTCTCTACCCAACTCCTCTCTCTGCTGTTCTCCACCCAACTTTTCTCACTGCTGTTCTCCACCCAACTCTTCTCACTGCTGTTCTCCACCCAACTCTTCTCACTGCTCTTCCGAACCCAACTCCTCTCTCTGCTGTTCTCTACCCAACTCCTCTCACTGCTGTTCTCCACCCAACTCGTCTCTCTGCTGTTCTCTACCCAAATCCTCTCACTGCTGTTCACCACCCAACTCCTCTCACTGCTGTTCTTCACCCAACTCCTCTCTCTGCTCTTCTCCACGCAACTCCTCTCTCTGCTGTTCTCCACCCAACTCCTCTCTCTGCTGTTCTCCACCCAACTCCTGTCTCTGCTGTTCTCCACCCAACCCCTCTCTCTGCTCTTCTCCACCCAACTCCTCTCTCTGCTGTTTTCCACCCAACTCCACTTACTGCTGTTCTCCACCCAACACCTCTCTCTGCTGTTCTCCACCCAACTCCTCTCACTGCTGTTCTCCACCCAACTCCTCTCTCTGCTGTTCTTCACCCAACTCCTCTCTCTGCTGTTCTCCACCCAACTCCTCTCACTGCTGTTCTCCACCCAACTCCTCTCACTGCTGTTCTCCACCCAACTCCTCTCTTTGCTGTTCTCCACCCAACTCCTCTCACTGCTGTTCTCCATCCAACTCCTCTCTCTGCTGTTCTCCACCCAACTCCTCTCTCTGATTTTCTCCACCCAACTCCTCTCACTGCTGTTCTCCACCCAACTCCTCTCTCTGCTGTTCTCTACCCAACTCCTTACTCTGCTGTTCTCCACCCAACTCCTCTCTCTCCTGCTCTCCACCCAACTCCTCTCTCTGCTGTTCTCTACCCAAATCCTCTCTCTGCTGTTCTCTACCCAACTCCTCTCTCTGCTCTTCTCCCTCCAACTCTTCTCACTGCTGTTCTCCACCCAACTCTTCTCACTGCTGTTCTCCACCCAACTCCTTTCACTGCTGTTCTCCACTCAACTCCTCTCGCTGCTGTTCTCTACCCAACTCCTCTCACTGCAGTTCTCCACCCAACTCCTCTCTCTGCTGTTCTCTACCCAACTCCTCTCACTGCTGTTCATCACCCAACTCCTCTCTCTGCTGTTCTCCACCCAACTCCTCTCTCTGCTGATCTCTTCCCAACTCCTCTCTCTGCTGTTCTCCACCCAACTCCTCTCTCTGCTGTTCTCCACCCAACTCCTCTCTCTGCTGTTCTCCACCCAACTCCTCTCTCTGCTGTTCTCCACCCAACTCCTCTCTCCGCTGTTCTCCACCAACTCCTCTCTCTGCTGTTCTCCACCCAACTCCTCTCTCTGCTCTTCTCCACCCAACTCCTCTCTCTGCTGTTCTCTACCCAACTCCTCTCACTGCTGTTCTCTACCCAACTCCTCTCACTGCTGTTCTCCACCCAACTACTCTCTCTGCTGTTCTCCTTCCAACTCCTCTCTCTGCTGTTCTCCACTCAACTCCTCTCACTGCTGTTCTCCACCCAACTCCTCTCTCTGCTGTTCTCCACACAACTACTCTCACTGCTGTTCTCCACCCAACTCCTTACTCTGCTGTTCTCCACCCAACTCCTCTCTCTGCTATTCTCCACCCAACTCCTCCCTCTGCTGTTCTCTACCCATATCCTCTCTCTGCTGTTCTCTACCCAACTCCTCTCTCTGCTGTTCTCCACCCAGCTCTTCTCACTGCTGTTCTCCACCCAACTCTCCTCACTGCTGTTCTCCACCCAACTCTTCTCACTGCTGTTCCCCACCCAACTCCTCTCTCTGCTGTTCTCTACCCAACTCCTCTCACTGCTGTTCTCCACCCAACTCCTCTCTCTGCTGTTCTCTACCCAAATCCTCTCACTGCTGTTCACCACTCAACTCCTCTCACTACTGTTCTCCACCCAACTCCTCTCTCTGCTCTTCTCCACCCAACTCCTCTCTCTGCTCTTCTCCACCCAACACCTCTCACTGCTGTTCTCCACCCAACTCCTTTCTCTGCTGTTCTCCACCCAACTCCTCCCTCTGCTGTTCTCTACCCAAATCCTCTCTCTGCTGTTCTCTACCCAACTCCTCTCTCTGCTGTTCTCCACCCAACTCTTCTCACTGCTGTTCTCCACCCAACTCCTCTCACTGATGTTCTCCACCCAACTCCTCTCACTGCTGTTCTCCACCCAACTCCTCTCACTGCTGTTCTCCACCCAACTCCTCTCTTTGCTGTTCTCCACCCAACTCCTCTCACTGCTGTTCTCCATCCAACTCCTCTCTCTGCTGTTCTCCACCCAACTCCTCTCTCTGATTTTCTCCCCCCAACTCCTCTCACTGCTGTTCTCCACCCAACTCCTCTCTCTGCTGTTCTCTACCCAACTCCTTACTCTGCTGTTCTCCACCCAACTCCTCTCTCTCCTGTTCTCCACCCAACTCCTCTCTCTGCTGTTCTCTACCCAAATCCTCTCTCTGCTGTTCTCTACCCAACTCCTCTCTCTGCTCTTCTCCCTCCAACTCTTCTCACTGCTGTTCTCCACCCAACTCTTCTCACTGCTGTTCTCCACCCAACTCCTTTCACTGCTGTTCTCCACTCAACTCCTCTCGCTGCTGTTCTCTACCCAACTCCTCTCACTGCAGTTCTCCACCCAACTCCTCTCTCTGCTGTTCTCTACCCAACTCCTCTCACTGCTGTTCATCACCCAACTCCTCTCTCTGCTGTTCTCCACCCAACTCCTCTCTCTGCTGATCTCTTCCCAACTCCTCTCTCTGCTGTTCTCCACCCAACTCCTCTCTCTGCTGTTCTCCACCCAACTCCTCTCTCTGCTGTTCTCCACCCAACTCCTCTCTCTGCTGTTCTCCACCCAACTCCTCTCTCCGCTGTTCTCCACCAACTCCTCTCTCTGCTGTTCTCCACCCAACTCCTCTCTCTGCTCTTCTCCACCCAACTCCTCTCTCTGCTGTTCTCTACCCAACTCCTCTCACTGCTGTTCTCTACCCAACTCCTCTCACTGCTGTTCTCCACCCAACTACTCTCTCTGCTGTTCTCCTTCCAACTCCTCTCTCTGCTGTTCTCCACTCAACTCCTCTCACTGCTGTTCTCCACCCAACTCCTCTCTCTGCTGTTCTCCACCCAACTCCTCTCACTGCTGTTCTCCACCCAACTCCTTACTCTGCTGTTCTCCACCCAACTCCTCTCTCTGCTATTCTCCACCCAACTCCTCCCTCTGCTGTTCTCTACCCATATCCTCTCTCTGCTGTTCTCTACCCAACTCCTCTCTCTGCTGTTCTCCACCCAGCTCTTCTCACTGCTGTTCTTCTCCCAACTCTCCTCACTGCTGTTCTCCACCCAACTCTTCTCACTGCTGTTCCCCACCCAACTCCTCTCTCTGCTGTTCTCTACCCAACTCCTCTCACTGCTGTTCTCCACCCAACTCCTCTCTCTGCTGTTCTCTACCCAAATCCTCTCACTGCTGTTCACCACTCAACTCCTCTCACTACTGTTCTCCACCCAACTCCTCTCTCTGCTCTTCTCCACCCAACTCCTCTCTCTGCTCTTCTCCACCCAACACCTCTCACTGCTGTTCTCCACCCAACTCCTTTCTCTGCTGTTCTCCACCCAACTCCTCCCTCTGCTGTTCTCTACCCAAATCCTCTCTCTGCTGTTCTCTACCCAACTCCTCTCTCTGCTGTTCTCCACCCAACTCTTCTCACTGCTGTTCTCCACCCAACTCCTCTCACTGATGTTCTCCACCCAACTCCTCTCACTGCTGTTCTCCACCCAACTCCTCTCACTGCTGTTCTCCACCCAACTCCTCTCTTTGCTGTTCTCCACCCAACTCCTCTCACTGCTGTTCTCCATCCAACTCCTCTCTCTGCTGTTCTCCACCCAACTCCTCTCTCTGATTTTCTCCACCCAACTCCTCTCACTGCTGTTCTCCACCCAACTCCTCTCTCTGCTGTTCTCTACCCAACTCCTTACTCTGCTGTTCTCCACCCAACTCCTCTCTCTCCTGTTCTCCACCCAACTCCTCTCTCTGCTGTTCTCTACCCAAATCCTCTCTCTGCTGTTCTCTACCCAACTCCTCTCTCTGCTCTTCTCCCTCCAACTCTTCTCACTGCTGTTCTCCACCCAACTCTTCTCACTGCTGTTCTCCACCCAACTCCTTTCACTGCTGTTCTCCACTCAACTCCTCTCGCTGCTGTTCTCTACCCAACTCCTCTCACTGCAGTTCTCCACCCAACTCCTCTCTCTGCTGTTCTCTACCCAACTCCTCTCACTGCTGTTCATCACCCAACTCCTCTCTCTGCTGTTCTCCACCCAACTCCTCTCTCTGCTGATCTCTTCCCAACTCCTCTCTCTGCTGTTCTCCACCCAACTCCTCTCTCTGCTGTTCTCCACCCAACTCCTCTCTCTGCTGTTCTCCACCCAACTCCTCTCTCTGCTGTTCTCCACCCAACTCCTCTCTCCGCTGTTCTCCACCAACTCCTCTCTCTGCTGTTCTCCACCCAACTCCTCTCTCTGCTCTTCTCCACCCAACTCCTCTCTCTGCTGTTCTCTACCCAACTCCTCTCACTGCTGTTCTCTACCCAACTCCTCTCACTGCTGTTCTCCACCCAACTACTCTCTCTGCTGTTCTCCTTCCAACTCCTCTCTCTGCTGTTCTCCACTCAACTCCTCTCACTGCTGTTCTCCACCCAACTCCTCTCTCTGCTGTTCTCCACCCAACTCCTCTCACTGCTGTTCTCCACCCAACTCCTTACTCTGCTGTTCTCCACCCAACTCCTCTCTCTGCTATTCTCCACCCAACTCCTCCCTCTGCTGTTCTCTACCCATATCCTCTCTCTGCTGTTCTCTACCCAACTCCTCTCTCTGCTGTTCTCCACCCAGCTCTTCTCACTGCTGTTCTTCTCCCAACTCTCCTCACTGCTGTTCTCCACCCAACTCTTCTCACTGCTGTTCCCCACCCAACTCCTCTCTCTGCTGTTCTCTACCCAACTCCTCTCACTGCTGTTCTCCACCCAACTCCTCTCTCTGCTGTTCTCTACCCAAATCCTCTCACTGCTGTTCACCACTCAACTCCTCTCACTACTGTTCTCCACCCAACTCCTCTCTCTGCTCTTCTCCACCCAACTCCTCTCTCTGCTCTTCTCCACCCAACACCTCTCACTGCTGTTCTCCACCCAACTCCTTTCTCTGCTGTTCTCCACCCAACTCCTCCCTCTGCTGTTCTCTACCCAAATCCTCTCTCTGCTGTTCTCTACCCAACTCCTCTCTCTGCTGTTCTCCACCCAACTCTTCTCACTGCTGTTCTCCACCCAACTCCTCTCACTGATGTTCTCCACCCAACTCCTCTCACTGCTGTTCTCCACCCAACTCCTCTCACTGCTGTTCTCCACCCAACTCCTCTCTTTGCTGTTCTCCACCCAACTCCTCTCACTGCTGTTCTCCATCCAACTCCTCTCTCTGCTGTTCTCCACCCAACTCCTCTCTCTGATTTTCTCCACCCAACTCCTCTCACTGCTGTTCTCCACCCAACTCCTCTCTCTGCTGTTCTCTACCCAACTCCTTACTCTGCTGTTCTCCACCCAACTCCTCTCTCTCCTGTTCTCCACCCAACTCCTCTCTCTGCTGTTCTCTACCCAAATCCTCTCTCTGCTGTTCTCTACCCAACTCCTCTCTCTGCTCTTCTCCCTCCAACTCTTCTCACTGCTGTTCTCCACCCAACTCTTCTCACTGCTGTTCTCCACCCAACTCCTTTCACTGCTGTTCTCCACTCAACTCCTCTCGCTGCTGTTCTCTACCCAACTCCTCTCACTGCAGTTCTCCACCCAACTCCTCTCTCTGCTGTTCTCTACCCAACTCCTCTCACTGCTGTTCATCACCCAACTCCTCTCTCTGCTGTTCTCCACCCAACTCCTCTCTCTGCTGATCTCTTCCCAACTCCTCTCTCTGCTGTTCTCCACCCAACTCCTCTCTCTGCTGTTCTCCACCCAACTCCTCTCTCTGCTGTTCTCCACCCAACTCCTCTCTCTGCTGTTCTCCACCCAACTCCTCTCTCCGCTGTTCTCCACCAACTCCTCTCTCTGCTGTTCTCCACCCAACTCCTCTCTCTGCTCTTCTCCACCCAACTCCTCTCTCTGCTGTTCTCTACCCAACTCCTCTCACTGCTGTTCTCTACCCAACTCCTCTCACTGCTGTTCTCCACCCAACTACTCTCTCTGCTGTTCTCCTTCCAACTCCTCTCTCTGCTGTTCTCCACTCAACTCCTCTCACTGCTGTTCTCCACCCAACTCCTCTCTCTGCTGTTCTCCACCCAACTCCTCTCACTGCTGTTCTCCACCCAACTCCTTACTCTGCTGTTCTCCACCCAACTCCTCTCTCTGCTATTCTCCACCCAACTCCTCCCTCTGCTGTTCTCTACCCATATCCTCTCTCTGCTGTTCTCTACCCAACTCCTCTCTCTGCTGTTCTCCACCCAGCTCTTCTCACTGCTGTTCTCCACCCAACTCTCCTCACTGCTGTTCTCCACCCAACTCTTCTCACTGCTGTTCCCCACCCAACTCCTCTCTCTGCTGTTCTCTACCCAACTCCTCTCACTGCTGTTCTCCACCCAACTTCTCTCTGCTGTTCTCTACCCAAATCCTCTCACTGCTGTTCACCACTCAACTCCTCTCACTACTGTTCTCCACCCAACTCCTCTCTCTGCTCTTCTCCACCCAACTCCTCTCTCTGCTCTTCTCCACCCAACACCTCTCACTGCTGTTCTCCACCCAACTCCTTTCTCTGCTGTTCTCCACCCAACTCCTCCCTCTGCTGTTCTCTACCCAAATCCTCTCTCTGCTGTTCTCTACCCAACTCCTCTCTCTGCTGTTCTCCACCCAACTCTTCTCACTGCTGTTCTCCACCCAACTCCTCTCACTAATGTTCTCCACACAACTCCTCTCACTGCTGTTCTCCACCCAACTCCTCTCTCTGCTCTTCTCCACCCAACGCCTCTCTCTGATGTTCTCCACCCAACTCCTCTCAATGCTGTTCTCCACCCAACTCCTCTCACTGCTGTTCTCCACTCAACTCCTCTCTCTGCTGTTCTCCACCCAACTCCTCTCTCTGATGTTCTCCACCCATCTCCTCTCACTGCTGTTCTCCACCCAAATCCTCTCTCTGCTGTTCTCCACCCAAATCCTCTCTCTGCTGTTCTCTACCCAACTCTTCTCTCTGCAGTTCTCCACCCAACTATTCTCACTGCTGTTCTCCACTCAACTCTTCTCACTGCTGTTCTCCACGCAACTCCTCTCTCTGCTGTTCTCTACACAACGCCTCTCAATGCTGTGCTCCACCCAACTCCTCTCTCTGCTGTTCTCTACCCAACTCCTCTCAGTGCTGTTCTCCACACAACTCCTCTCTCTGCTGTTCTCTACACAACTCCTCTCTCTGCTATTCTCCACCCAACTCCTCTCTCTGCTGTTCTCTACCCAACTCCTCTCACTGCTGTTCTCCACCCAACTCTTCTCACTTCTGTTCTCAACCCAACTCTTCTCACTGCTGTTCTCCACCCAACTCCTCTCTCTGCTGCTCGCCACGCAACTCCTCTCACTGCTGTTCTCCACCCAACTCCTCTCTCTGCTCTTCTCCACCCAACTCCTCTCGCTGCTGTTCTCCACCCAACTCCTCTCTCTGCTGTTCTCTACCCAACTCCTCTCTCTGCTGTTCTCTACCCAACTCCTCTCACTGCTGTTCTCTACCCAACTCCTCTCACTGCTGTTCTCCACCCAGCTCCTTTCTCTGCTGTTCTCCACCCAACTCCTCTCTCTGCTGTTCTCCACCCAACACCTCTCACTGCTGTTCTCCACCCAACTCCTCTCTCTGCTGTTCTCCACCCATCTCCTCTCTCTGCTGATCTCTACCCAACTCTTCTCTCTGCTGTTCTCCACCCAACTCCTTTCTCTGCTGTTCTCCACCCAACTCCTCCCTCTGCTGTTCTCTACCCAAATCCTCTCTCTGCTGTTCTCTACCCAACTCCTCTCTCTGCTGTTCTCCACCCAACTTTTCTCACTGCTGTTCTCCACCCAACTCTTCTCACTGCTGTTCTCCACCCAACTCTTCTCACTGCTGTTCCCCACCCAACTCCTCTCTCTGCTGTTCTCTACCCAACTCCTCTCACTGCTGTTCTCCACCGAACTCCTCTCTCTGCTGTTCTCTACCCAAATCCTCTCACTGCTGTTCACCACCCAACTCCTCTCACTGCTGTTCTTCACCGAACTCCTCTCTCTGCTCTTCTCCACCCAACTCCACTCTCTGCTGTTCTCCATCCAACTCCTCTCTCTGCTGTTCTCCACCCAACTCCTGTCTCTGCTGTTCTCCACCCAACCCCTCTCTCTGCTCTTCTCCACCCAACTCCTCTCTCTGCTGTTCTCCACACAACTCCACTTACTGCTGTTCTCCACCCAACACCTCTCTCTGCTGTTCTCCACCCAACTCCGCTCACTGCTGTTCTGCACCCAACTCCTCTCTCTGCTGTTCTTCACCCAACTCCTCTCTCTGCTGTTCTCCACCCAACTCCTCTCACTGCTGTTCTCCACCCAACTCCTCTCACTGCTGTTCTCCACCCAACTCCTCTCTTTGCTGTTCTCCACCCAACTCCTCTCACTGCTGTTCTCCATCCAACTCCTCTCTCTGCTGTTCTCCACCCAACTCCTCTCTCTGCTTTTCTCCACCCAACTCCTCTCAATCCTGTTCTCCACCCAACTCCTCTCTCTGCTGTTCTCTACCCAACTCCTTACTCTGCTGTTCTCCACCCAACTCCTCTCTCTCCTGTTCTCCACCCAACTCCTCTCTCTGCTGTTCTCTACCCAAATCCTCTCTCTGCTGTTCTCTACCCAACTCCTCTCTCTGCTCTTCTCCACCCAACTCTTCTCACTGCTGTTCTCCAACCAACTCTTCTCACTGCTGTTCTCCACCCAACTCCTTTCACAGCTGTTCTCCACTCAACTCCTCTCGCTGCTGTTCTCTACCCAACTCCTCTCACTGCAGTTCTCCACCCAATTCCTCTCTCTGCTGTTCCCTACCCAACTCCTCTCACTGCTGTTCATCACCCAACTCCTCTCTCTGCTGTTCTCCACTCAACTCCTCTCTCTGCTGATCTCTTCCCAACTCCTCTCTCTGCTGTTCTCCACCCAACTCCTCTCTCTGCTGTTCTCCACCCAACTCCTCTCTCTGCTGTACTCCACCCAACTCCTCTCTCTGCTGTTCTCCACCCAACTCCTCTCTCCGCTGTTCTCCACCAACTCCTCTCTCTGCTGTTCTCCACCCAACTCCTCTCTCTGCTCTTCTCCACCCAACTCCTCTCTCTGCTGTTCTCTACCCAACTCCTCTCACTGCTGTTCTCTACCCAACTCCTCTCACTGCTGTTCTCCACCCAACTACTCTCTCTGCTGTTCTCCACCCAACTCCTCTCTCTGCTGTTCTCCACCCAACTCCTCTCACTGCTGTTCTCCACCCAACTCCTCTCTCTGCTGTTCTCCACCCAACTCCTCTCAATGCTGTTCTCCACCCAACTCCTTACTCTGCTGTTCTCCACCCAACTCCTCTCTCTGCTGTTCTCCACCCAACTCCTCCCTCTGCTGTTCTCTACCCATATCCTCTCTCTGCTGTTCTCTACCCAACTCCTCTCTCTGCTGTTCTCCACCCAGCTCTTCTCACTGCTGTTCTCCACCCAACTCTCCTCACTGCTGTTCTCCACCCAACTCTTCTCACTGCTGTTCCCCACCCAACTCCTCTCTCTGCTGTTCTCTACCCAACTCCTCTCACTGCTGTTCTCCACCCAACTCCTCTCTCTGCTGTTCTCTACCCAAATCCTCTCACTGCTGTTCACCACTCAACTCCTCTCACTACTGTTCTCCACCCAACTCCTCTCTCTGCTCTTCTCCACCCAACTCCTCTCTCTGCTCTTCTCCACCCAACACCTCTCACTGCTGTTCTCCACCCAACTCCTCTCTCTGCTGTTCTCCACCCAACTCCTCTCTCTGCTGATCTCTTCCCAACTCCTCTCTCTGCTCTTCTCCACCCAACTCCTCTCTCTGCTGTTCTCCACCCAACTCCTCTCTCTGCTGTTCTCCACCCAACTGCTCTCTCTGGTGTTCTCCACACAACTCCTCTCTCTGCTGTTCTCCACCCAACTCCTCTCTCTGCTGTTCTCCACCGAACTCCTCTCTCTGCTCTTCTCCACCCAACTCCTCTAACTGCTGTTCTCCACCCAACTCCTCTCTCTGCTGTTCTCCACCCAACTCTTCTCACTGCTGTTCTCAACCCAACTCTTCTCTCTGCTGTTCACCACCCAACTCCTCTCACTGCTGTTCTCCACCCAACTCCTCTCTCTGCTCTTCTCCACCCAACTCCTCTCGCTGCTGTTCTCCACCCAACTCCTCTCTCTGCTGTTCTCTATCCAACTCCTCTCTCTGCTGTTCTCTACCCAACTCCTCTCACTGCTGTTCTCTACCCAACTCCTCTCACTGCTGATCTCCACCCAACTCCTCTCTCTGCTGTTCTCCACCCAACTCCTCTCTCTGCTGTTCTCCACCCAACTCCTCTCACTGCTGTTCTCCACCCAACTCCTCTCTCTGCTGTTCTCCACCCAACTCCTCTCTCTGCTGTTCTCCACCAACTCCTCTCTCTGCTGTTCTCCACCCAACTCCTCTCTCTGCTGTTCTCCACCCAACTCCTCTCACTGCTGTTCTCCACCCAACTCCTCTCACTGCTGTTCTCCACCCAACTCCTCTCCTTGCTGTTCTCCACCCAACTCCTCTCACTGCTTTTCTCCATCCATCTCCTCTCTCTGCTGTTCTCCACCCAACTCCTCTCTCTGCTTTTCTCCACCCAACTCCTCTCTCTGCTGTTCTCCACCCAACTCCTCTCTCTGCTGTTCTCCACCAACTCCTCTCTCTGCTGTTCTCCACCCAACTCCTCTCTCTGCTGTTCTCCACCCAACTCCTCTCACTGCTGTTCTCCATCCATCTCCTCTCTCTGCTGTTCTCCACCCAACTCCTCTCTCTGCTTTTCTCCACCCATCTGCTCTCACTGCTGTTCTCCACCCAACTCCTCTCTCTGCTGTTCACTACCCAACTCCTTACTCTGCTGTTCTCCACCCAACTCCTCTCTCTCCTGTTCTCCACCCAACTCCTCTCTCTGCTGTTCTCTACCCAAATCCTCTCTCTGCTGTTCTCTACCCAACTCCTCTCTCTGCTCTTCTCCACCCAACTCTTCTCACTGCTGTTCTCCACCCAACTCTTCTCACTGCTGTTCTCCACCCAACTCCTTTCACTGCTGTTCTCCACTCAACTCCTCTCGCTGCTGTTCTCTACCCAACTCCTCTCACTGCAGTTCTCCACCCAACACCTCTCTCTGCTGTTCTCTACCCAACTCCTCTCACTGCTGTTCATCACCCAACTCCTCTCTCTGCTGTTCTCCACCCAACTCCTCTCTCTGCTGATCTCTTCCCAACTCCTCTCTCTGCTGTTCTCCACCCAACTCCTCTCTCTGCTGTTCTCCACCCAACTCCTCTCTCTGCTGTTCTCCACCCAACTCCTCTCTCTGCTGTTCTCCACCCAACTCCTCTCTCCGCTGTTCTCCAACAACTCCTCTCTCTGCTGTTCTCCACCCAACTCCTCTCTCTGCTCTTCTCCACCCAACTCCTCTCTCTGCTGTTCTCCACCCAACTCCTTACTCTGCTGTTCTCCACCCAACTCCTTACTCTGCTGTTCTCCACCCAACTCCTCTCTCTGCTGTTCTCCACCCAACTCCTCCCTCTGCTGTTCTCTACCCATATCCTCTCTCTGCTGTTCTCTACCCAACTCCTCTCTCTGCTGTTCTCCACCCAGCTCTTCTCACTGCTGTTCTCCACCCAACTCTCCTCACTGCTATTCTCCACCCAACTCTTCTCACTGCTGTTCCCCACCCAACTCCTCTCTCTGCTGTTCTCTACCCAACTCCTCTCTCTGCTGATCTCTTCCCAACTCCTCTCTCTGCTCTTCTCCACCCAACTCCTCTCTCTGCTGTCCTCCACCCAACTCCTCTCTCTGCTGTTCTCCACCCAACTGCTCTCTCTGGTGTTCTCCACCCAACTCCTCTCTCTGCTGTTCTCCACCCAACTCCTCTCTCTGCTGTTCTCCACCGAACTCCTCTCTCTGCTCTTCTCCACCCAACTCCTCTCACTGCTGTTCTCCACCCAACACCTCTCTCTGCTGTTCTCAACCCAACTCTTCTCACTGCTGTTCTCAACCCAACACTTCTCACTGCTGTTCTCCACCCAACTCCTCTCTCTGCTGTTCACCACCCAACTCCTCTCACTGCTGTTCTCCACCCAACTCCTCTCTCTGCTCTTCTCCACCCAACTCCTCTCGCTGCTGTTCTCCACCCAACTCCTCTCTCTGCTGTTTTCTATCCAACTCCTCTCTCTGCTGTTCTCTACCCAACTCCTCTCACTGCTGTTCTCTACCCAACTCCTCTCACTGCTTTTCTCCACCCAACTCCTCTCTCTGCTGTTCTCCACCCAACTGCTCTCTCTGCTGTTCTCCACCCAACTCCTCTCACTGCTGTTCTCCACCCAACTCCTCTCTCTGCTGTTCTCCACCCAACTCCTCTCTCTGCTGATCTCTACCCAACTCTTCTCTCTGCTGTTCTCCACCCAACTCCTTTCTCTGCTGTTCTCCACCCAACTCCTCCCTCTGCTGTTCTCTACACAAATCCTCTCTCTGCTGTTCTCTACCCAACTCCTCTCTCTGCTGTTCTCCACCCAACACTTCTCACTGCTGTTCTCCATCCAACTCTTCTCACTGCTGTTCTCCACCCAACTCTTCTCACTGCTGTTCCCCACCCAACTCCTCTCTCTGCTGTTCTCTACCCAACTCCTCTCACTGCTGTTCTCCACCCAACTCCTCTCTCTTCTGTTCTCTACCCAAATCCTCTCACTGCTGTTCACCACCCAACTCCTCTCACTGCTGTTCTTCACCCAACTCCTCTCTCTGCTCTTCTCCACCCAACTCCTCTCTCTGCTGTTCTCCACCCAACTCCTCTCTCTGCTGTTCTCCGCCCAACGCCTGTCTCTGCTCTTCTCCACCCAACTCCTCTCTCTGCTCTTCTCCACCCAACACCTCTCTCTGCTGTTCTCCACCCAACTCCACTCATTGCTGTTCTCCACACAACACCTCTCTCTGCTGTTCTCCACCCAACTCCTCTCACTGCTGTTCTCCACCCAACTCCTCTCTCTGCTGTTCTTCACCCAACTCATCTCTCTGCTGTTCTCCACCCAAATCCTCTCACTGCTGTTCTCCACCCAACTCCTCTCACTGCTGTTCTCCACCCAACTCCTCTCTTTGCTGTTCTCCACCCAACTCCTCTCACTGCTGTTCTCCACCCAACTCCTCTCTCTGCTGTTCTCCACCCAACTCCTCGCTCTGCTGTTCTCCACCCAACTCCTCTCACTGCTGTTCTCCACCCAACTCCTCTCTCTGCTGTTCTCTACCCAACTCCTTACTCTGCTGTTCTCCACACAACTCCTCTCTCTCCTGTTCTCCACCCAACTCCTCTCTCTGCTGTTCTCTACCCAAATCCTCTCTCTGCTGTTCTCTACCCAACTCCTCTCTCTGCTCTTCTCCACCCAACTCTTCTCACTGCTGTTTTCCACCCAACTCTTCTCACTGCTCTTCTCCACCCAACTCGTCTCACTGCTGTTCTCCACCCAACTCCTCTCGCTGCTGTTCTCTAGCCAACTCCTCTCACTGCAGTTCTCCACCCAACTCCTCTCTCTGCTGTTCTCTACCCAACTCCTCTCACTGCTGTTCACCACCCAACTCCTCTCTCTGCTGTTCTCCACCCAACTCCTCTCTCTGCTGATCTCTTCCCAACTCCTCTCTCTGCTGTTCTCCTCCAAACTCCTCTCTCTGCTGTTCTCCACCCAACTCCTCTCTCTGCTGTTCTCCACCCAACTCCTCTCTCTGCTGTTCTCCACCCAACCCCCCCCCCCGCTGCTGTTCTCCACCAACTCCTCTCTCTGCTGTTCTCCACCGAACTCCTCTCTCTGCTCTTCTCCACCCAACTCCTCTCACTGCTGTTCTCCACCCAACACCTCTCTCTGCTGTTCTCAACCCAACTCTTCTCACTGCTGTTCTCAACCCAACACTTCTCACTGCTGTTCTCCACCCAACTCCTCTCTCTGCTGTTCACCACCCAACTCCTCTCACTGCTGTTCTCCACCCAACTCCTCTCTCTGCTCTTCTCCACCCAACTCCTCTCGCTGCTGTTCTCCACCCAACTCCTCTCTCTGCTGTTTTCTATCCAACTCCTCTCTCTGCTGTTCTCTACCCAACTCCTCTCACTGCTGTTCTCTACCCAACTCCTCTCACTGCTTTTCTCCACCCAACTCCTCTCTCTGCTGTTCTCCACCCAACTGCTCTCTCTGCTGTTCTCCACCCAACTCCTCTCACTGCTGTTCTCCACCCAACTCCTCTCTCTGCTGTTCTCCACCCAACTCCTCTCTCTGCTGATCTCTACCCAACTCTTCTCTCTGCTGTTCTCCACCCAACTCCTTTCTCTGCTGTTCTCCACCCAACTCCTCCCTCTGCTGTTCTCTACACAAATCCTCTCTCTGCTGTTCTCTACCCAACTCCTCTCTCTGCTGTTCTCCACCCAACACTTCTCACTGCTGTTCTCCATCCAACTCTTCTCACTGCTGTTCTCCACCCAACTCTTCTCACTGCTGTTCCCCACCCAACTCCTCTCTCTGCTGTTCTCTACCCAACTCCTCTCACTGCTGTTCTCCACCCAACTCCTCTCTCTTCTGTTCTCTACCCAAATCCTCTCACTGCTGTTCACCACCCAACTCCTCTCACTGCTGTTCTTCACCCAACTCCTCTCTCTGCTCTTCTCCACCCAACTCCTCTCTCTGCTGTTCTCCACCCAACTCCTCTCTCTGCTGTTCTCCGCCCAACGCCTGTCTCTGCTCTTCTCCACCCAACTCCTCTCTCTGCTCTTCTCCACCCAACACCTCTCTCTGCTGTTCTCCACCCAACTCCACTCATTGCTGTTCTCCACACAACACCTCTCTCTGCTGTTCTCCACCCAACTCCTCTCACTGCTGTTCTCCACCCAACTCCTCTCTCTGCTGTTCTTCACCCAACTCATCTCTCTGCTGTTCTCCACCCAAATCCTCTCACTGCTGTTCTCCACCGAACTCCTCTCTCTGCTCTTCTCCACCCAACTCCTCTCACTGCTGTTCTCCACCCAACACCTCTCTCTGCTGTTCTCAACCCAACTCTTCTCACTGCTGTTCTCAACCCAACACTTCTCACTGCTGTTCTCCACCCAACTCCTCTCTCTGCTGTTCACCACCCAACTCCTCTCACTGCTGTTCTCCACCCAACTCCTCTCTCTGCTCTTCTCCACCCAACTCCTCTCGCTGCTGTTCTCCACCCAACTCCTCTCTCTGCTGTTTTCTATCCAACTCCTCTCTCTGCTGTTCTCTACCCAACTCCTCTCACTGCTGTTCTCTACCCAACTCCTCTCACTGCTTTTCTCCACCCAACTCCTCTCTCTGCTGTTCTCCACCCAACTGCTCTCTCTGCTGTTCTCCACCCAACTCCTCTCACTGCTGTTCTCCACCCAACTCCTCTCTCTGCTGTTCTCCACCCAACTCCTCTCTCTGCTGATCTCTACCCAACTCTTCTCTCTGCTGTTCTCCACCCAACTCCTTTCTCTGCTGTTCTCCACCCAAATCCTCCCTCTGCTGTTCTCTACACAAATCCTCTCTCTGCTGTTCTCTACCCAACTCCTCTCTCTGCTGTTCTCCACCCAACACTTCTCACTGCTGTTCTCCATCCAACTCTTCTCACTGCTGTTCTCCACCCAACTCTTCTCACTGCTGTTCCCCACCCAACTCCTCTCTCTGCTGTTCTCTACCCAACTCCTCTCACTGCTGTTCTCCACCCAACTCCTCTCTCTTCTGTTCTCTACCCAAATCCTCTCACTGCTGTTCACCACCCAACTCCTCTCACTGCTGTTCTTCACCCAACTCCTCTCTCTGCTCTTCTCCACCCAACTCCTCTCTCTGCTGTTCTCCACCCAACTCCTCTCTCTGCTGTTCTCCGCCCAACGCCTGTCTCTGCTCTTCTCCACCCAACTCCTCTCTCTGCTGTTCTCCACCGAACTCCTCTCTCTGCTCTTCTCCACCCAACTCCTCTCACTGCTGTTCTCCACCCAACACCTCTCTCTGCTGTTCTCAACCCAACTCTTCTCACTGCTGTTCTCAACCCAACACTTCTCACTGCTGTTCTCCACCCAACTCCTCTCTCTGCTGTTCACCACCCAACTCCTCTCACTGCTGTTCTCCACCCAACTCCTCTCTCTGCTCTTCTCCACCCAACTCCTCTCGCTGCTGTTCTCCACCCAACTCCTCTCTCTGCTGTTTTCTATCCAACTCCTCTCTCTGCTGTTCTCTACCCAACTCCTCTCACTGCTGTTCTCTACCCAACTCCTCTCACTGCTTTTCTCCACCCAACTCCTCTCTCTGCTGTTCTCCACCCAACTGCTCTCTCTGCTGTTCTCCACCCAACTCCTCTCACTGCTGTTCTCCACCCAACTCCTCTCTCTGCTGTTCTCCACCCAACTCCTCTCTCTGCTGATCTCTACCCAACTCTTCTCTCTGCTGTTCTCCACCCAACTCCTTTCTCTGCTGTTCTCCACCCAACTCCTCCCTCTGCTGTTCTCTACACAAATCCTCTCTCTGCTGTTCTCTACCCAACTCCTCTCTCTGCTGTTCTCCACCCAACACTTCTCACTGCTGTTCTCCATCCAACTCTTCTCACTGCTGTTCTCCACCCAACTCTTCTCACTGCTGTTCCCCACCCAACTCCTCTCTCTGCTGTTCTCTACCCAACTCCTCTCACTGCTGTTCTCCACCCAACTCCTCTCTCTTCTGTTCTCTACCCAAATCCTCTCACTGCTGTTCACCACCCAACTCCTCTCACTGCTGTTCTTCACCCAACTCCTCTCTCTGCTCTTCTCCACCCAACTCCTCTCTCTGCTGTTCTCCACCCAACTCCTCTCTCTGCTGTTCTCCGCCCAACGCCTGTCTCTGCTCTTCTCCACCCAACTCCTCTCTCTGCTCTTCTCCACCCAACACCTCTCTCTGCTGTTCTCCACCCAACTCCACTCATTGCTGTTCTCCACACAACACCTCTCTCTGCTGTTCTCCACCCAACTCCTCTCACTGCTGTTCTCCACCCAACTCCTCTCTCTGCTGTTCTTCACCCAACTCATCTCTCTGCTGTTCTCCACCCAAATCCTCTCACTGCTGTTCTCCACCCAACTCCTCTCACTGCTGTTCTCCACCCAACTCCTCTCTTTGCTGTTCTCCACCCAACTCCTCTCACTGCTGTTCTCCACCCAACTCCTCTCTCTGCTGTTCTCCACCCAACTCCTCGCTCTGCTGTTCTCCACCCAACTCCTCTCACTGCTGTTCTCCACCCAACTCCTCTCTCTGCTGTTCTCTACCCAACTCCTTACTCTGCTGTTCTCCACACAACTCCTCTCTCTCCTGTTCTCCACCCAACTCCTCTCTCTGCTGTTCTCTACCCAAATCCTCTCTCTGCTGTTCTCTACCCAACTCCTCTCTCTGCTCTTCTCCACCCAACTCTTCTCACTGCTGTTTTCCACCCAACTCTTCTCACTGCTCTTCTCCACCCAACTCGTCTCACTGCTGTTCTCCACCCAACTCCTCTCGCTGCTGTTCTCTAGCCAACTCCTCTCACTGCAGTTCTCCACCCAACTCCTCTCTCTGCTGTTCTCTACCCAACTCCTCTCACTGCTGTTCACCACCCAACTCCTCTCTCTGCTGTTCTCCACCCAACTCCTCTCTCTGCTGATCTCTTCCCAACTCCTCTCTCTGCTGTTCTCCTCCAAACTCCTCTCTCTGCTGTTCTCCACCCAACTCCTCTCTCTGCTGTTCTCCACCCAACTCCTCTCTCTGCTGTTCTCCACCCAACCCCCCCCCCCCCGCTGCTGTTCTCCACCAACTCCTCTCTCTGCTGTTCTCCACCCAACTCCTCTCTCTGCTCTTCTCCACCCAACTCCTCTCTCTGCTGTTCTCTACCCAACTCCTCTCACTGCTGTTCTCTACCCAACTCCTCTCACTGCTGTTCTTCACCTAACTCCTCTCTCTGCTGTTCTCCACCCAACTCCTCTCTCTGCTGTTCTCCACCCAACTCTTCTCACTGCTGTTCTCCACCCAACTCCTCTCTCTGCTGTTCTCCACCCAACTCCTCTCTCTGCTGATCTCTACCCAACTCCTCTCTCTGCTGTTCTCCACCCAACGCCTCTCTCTGCTGTTCTACACCCAACTCCTCTCTCTGCTGTTCTCTACCCAACTCCTCTCTCTGCTGTTCTCCACCCAACTCCTCTCTCTGCTGTTCTCCACCCAACTCCTCTCTCTGCTCTTCTCCCCCAACTCCTCTCTCTGCTCTTCTCCACCCAACTCCTCTCACTGCTGTTCTCCACCCAACTCCTCTCTCTGCTCTTCTCCACCCAACTCCTCTCTCTGCTGTTCTCCACCCAACTCTTCTCACTGCTGTTCTCCATCCAACTCTTCTCACTGCTGTTCTCCACCCAACTCTTCTCACTGCTGTTCCCCACCCAACTCCTCTCTCTGCTGTTCTCTGCCCAACTCCTCTCACTGCTGTTCTCCACCCAACTCCTCTCTCTTCTGTTCTCTACCCAAATCCTCTCACTGCTGTTCACCACCCAACTCCTCTCACTGCTGTTCTTCACCCAACTCCTCTCTCTGCTCTTCTCCACCCAACTCCTCTCTCCGCTGTTCTCCACCCAACTCCTCTCTCTGCTGTTCTCCGTCCAACGCCTGTCTCTGCTGTTCTCCACCCAACTCCTCTCTCTGCTCTTCTCCACCCAACTCCTCTCTCTGCTGTTCTCCACCCAACTCCACTCACTGCTGTTCTCCACCCAACACCTCTCTCTGCTGTTCTCCACCCAACTCCTCTCACTGCTGTTCTCCACCCAACTCCTCTCTCTGCTGTTCTTCACCCAACTCATCTCTCTGCTGTTCTCCACCCAACTCCTCTCACTGCTGTTCTCCACCCAACTCCTCTCACTGCTGTTCTCCACCCAACTCCTCTCTTTGCTGTTCTCCACCCAACTCCTCTCACTGCTGTTCTCCACCCAACTCCTCTCTCTGCTGTTCTCCACCCAACTCCTCGCTCTGCTGTTCTCCACCCAACTCCTCTCACTGCTGTTCTCCACCCAACTCCTCTCTCTGCTGTTCTCTACCCAACTCCTTACTCTGCTGTTCTCCACCCAACTCCTCTCTCTCCTGTTCTCCACCCAACTCCTCTCTCTGCTGTTCTCTACCCAAATCCTCTCTCTGCTGTTCTCTACCCAACTCCTCTCTCTGCTCTTCTCCACCCAACTCTTCTCACTGCTGTTCTCCACCCAACTCTTCTCACTGCTCTTCTCCACCCAACTCTTCTCACTGCTGTTCTCCACCCAACTCCTCTCGCTGCTGTTCTCTACCCAACTCCTCTCACTGCAGTTCTCCACCCAACTCCTCTCTCTGCTGTTCTCTACCCAACTCCTCTCACTGCTGTTCACCACCCAACTCCTCTCTCTGCTGTTCTCCACCCAACTACTCTCTCTGCTGATCTCTTCCCAACTCCTCTCTCTGCTGTTCTCCACCAAACTCCTCTCTCTGCTGTTCTCCACCCAACTCCTCTCTCTGCTGTTCGCCACCCAACTCCTCTCTCTGCTGTTCTATTCCCAACTCCTCTCTCTGCTCTTCTCCACCCAACTCCTCTCTCTGCTGTTCTCTACCCAACTCCTCTCACTGCTGTTCTCGACCCAACTCCTCTCACTGCTGTTCTTCACCTAACTCCTCTCTCTGCTGTTCTCCACCCAACTCCTCTCTCTGCTGTTCTCCACCCAACTCCTCTCACTGCTGTTCTCCACCCAACTCCTCTCTCTGCTGTTCTCCACCCAACTCCTCTCTCTGCTGATCTCTACCCAACTCCTCTCTCTGCTGTTCTCCACCCAACGCCTCTCTCTGCTGTTCTACACCCAACTCCTCCCTCTGCTGTTCTCTACCCAACACCTCTCTCTGCTGTTCTCCACCCAACTCCTCTCTCTGCTGTTCTCCACCCAACTCCTCTCTCTGCTCTTCTCCCCCAACTCCTCTCTCTGCTCTTCTCCACCCAACTCCTCTCACTGCTGTTCTCCACCCAACTCCTCTCTCTGCTCTTCTCCACCCAACTCCTCTCTCTGCTGTTCTCCACCCAACTCCTCTCACTGCTGTTCTCCACCCAACTCCTTACTCTGCTGTTCTCCACCCAACTCCTCTTTCTGCTGTTCTCCACCCAACTCCTCCCTCTTCTGTTCTCTACCCATATCTTCTCTCTGCTGTTCTCTACCCAACTCCTCTCTCTGCTGTTCTCCACCAAGCTCTTCTCACTGCTGTTCTCCACCCAACTCTCCTCACTGCTGTTCTCCACCCAACTTTTCTCACTGCTATTCCCCACCCAACTCCTCTCTCTGCTGCTTTCTACCCAACTCCTCTCACTGCTCTTCTCCACCCAACTCCTCTCTCTGCTGTTCTCTACCCAAATCCTCTCACTGCTGTTCACCACTCAACTCCTCTAACTGCTGTTCTCCACCCAACTCCTCTCTCTGCTCTTCTCCACCCAACTCCTCTCTCTGCTCTTCTCCACCCAACACCTCTCACTGCTGTTCTCCACCCAACTCCTCTCTCTGCTGTTCTCCACCCAACTCCTCTCTCTGCTGATCTCTTCCCAACTCCTCTCTCTGCTGTTCTCCACCCAACTCCTCTCTCTGCTGTTCTCCACCCAACTCCTCTCTCTGCTGATCTCTTCCCAACTCCTCTCTCTGCTGTTCTCCACCCAACTCCTCTCTCTGCTGTTCTCCACCCAACTCCTCTCTCTGCTGTTCTCCACCCAACTGCTCTCTCTGCTCTTCTCCACCCAACTCCTCTCTCTGCTGTTTTCCAACCAACTCCTCTCACTGCTGTTCTCCACCCAACTCCTCTCTCTGCTGTTCTCCACGCAACTCCTCCCACTGCTGTTCTCCACCCAACTCCTCTCACTGCTTTTCTCCACCCAACTCCTCTCGCTGCTGTTCTCCACCCAACTCCTCTCTCTGCTGTTCTCTATCCAACTCCTCTCTCTGCTGTTCTCTACCCAACTCCTCTCACTGCTGTTCTCTACCCAACTCCTCTCACTGCTTTTCTCCACCCAACTCCTCTCTCTGCTGTTCTCCACCCAACTGCTCTCTCTGCTGTTCTCCACCCAACTCCTCTCACTGCTGTTCTCCACCCAACTCCTCTCTCTGCTGTTCTCCACCCAACTCCTCTCTCTGCTGATCTCTACCCAACTCTTCTCTCTGCTGGTCTCCACCCAACTCCTTTCTCTGCTGTTCTCCACCCAACTCCTCCCTCTGCTGTTCTCTACACAAATCCTCTCTCTGCTGTTCTCTACCCAACTCCTCTCTCTGCTGTTCTCCACCCAACACTTCTCACTGCTGTTCTCCATCCAACTCTTCTCACTGCTGTTCTCCACCCAACTCTTCTCACTGCTGTTCCCCACCCAACTCCTCTCTCTGCTGTTCTCTACCCAACTCCTCTCACTGCTGTTCTCCACCCAACTCCTCTCTCTTCTGTTCTCTACCCAAATCCTCTCACTGCTGTTCACCACCCAACTCCTCTCACTGCTGTTCTTCACCCAACTCCTCTCTCTGCTGTTCTCTACCCAACTCCTCTCACTGCTGTTCTCCACCCAACTCCTCTCTCTTCTGTTCTCTACCCAAATCCTCTCACTGCTGTTCACCACCCAACTCCTCTCACTGCTGTTCTTCACCCAACTCCTCTCTCTGCTGTTCTCCACCCAACTCCTCTCACTGCTGTTCTTCACCCAACTCCTCTCTCTGCTGTTCTCTACCCAACTCCTCTCTCTGCTCTTCTCCACCCAACTCCTCTCTCTGCTGTTCTCTACCCAACTCCTCTCACTGCTGTTCTCTACCCAACTCCTCTCACTGCTGTTCTTCACCTAACTCCTCTCTCTGCTGTTCTCCACCCAACTCCTCTCTCTGCTGTTCTCCACCCAACTCCTCTCACTGCTGTTCTCCACCCAACTCCTCTCTCTGCTGTTCTCCACCCAACTCCTCTCTCTGCTGATCTCTACCCAACTCCTCTCTCTGCTGTTCTCCACCCAACGCCTCTCTCTGCTGTTCTACACCCAACTCCTCTCTCTGCTGTTCTCTACCCAACTCCTCTCTCTGCTGTTCTCCACCCAACTCCTCTCTCTGCTGTTCTCCACCCAACTCCTCTCTCTGCTCTTCTCCCCCAACTCCTCTCTCTGCTCTTCTCCACCCAACTCCTCTCACTGCTGTTCTCCACCCAACTCCTCTCTCTGCTCTTCTCCACCCAACTCCTCTCTCTGCTGTTCTCCACCCAACTCCTCTCACTGCTGTTCTCCACCCAACTCCTTACTCTGCTGTTCTCCACCCAACTCCTCTTTCTGCTGTTCTCCACCCAACTACTCCCTCTGCTGTTCTCTACCCATATCTTCTCTCTGCTGTTCTCTACCCAACTCCTCTCTCTGCTGTTCTCCACCAAGCTCTTCCCACTGCTGTTCTCCACCCAACTCTCCTCACTGCTGCTCTCCACGCAACTCTTCTCACTGCTATTCCCCACCCAACTCCTCTCTCTGCTGTTTTCTACCCAACTCCTCTCACTGCTGTTCTCCACCCAACTCCTCTCTCTGCTGTTCTCTACCCAAATCCTCTCACTGCTGTTCACCACTCAACTCCTCTCACTGCTGTTCTCCACCCAACTCCTCTCTCTGCTCTTCTCCACCCAACTCCTCTCACTGCTGTTCTCCACCCAACTCCTCTCTCTGCTGTTCTCCACCCAACTCTTCTCACTGCTGTTCTCAACCCAACTTTTCTCACTGCTGTTCTCCACCCAACTCCTCTCTCTGCTGTTCACCACCCAACTCCTCTCACTGCTGTTCTCCACCCAACTCCTCTCTCTGCTCTTCTCCACCCAACTCCTCTCGCTGCTGTTCTCCACCCAACTCCTCTCTCTGCTGTTCTCTATCCAACTCCTCTCTCTGCTGTTCTCTACCCAACTCCTCTCACTGCTGTTCTCCACCCAACACCTCTCACTGCTGTTCTCCACCCAACTCCTCTCTCTGCTGTTCTCCACCCAACTCCTCTCTCTGCTGTTCTCCACCCAACTCCTCTCACTGCTGTTCTCCACCCAACTCCTCTCTCTGCTGTTCTCCACCCAACTCCTCTCTCTGCTGATCTCTACCCAACTCTTCTCTCTGCTGTTCTCCACCCAACTCCTTTCTCTGCTGTTCTCCACCCAACTCCTCCCTCTGCTGTTCTCTACCCAAATCCTCTCTCTGCTGTTCTCTACCCAACTCCTCTCTCTGCTGCTCTCCACCCAACACTTCTCACTGCTGTTCTCCATCCAACTCTTCTCACTGCTGTTCTCCACCCAACTCTTCTCACTGCTGTTCCCCACCCAACTCCTCTCTCTGCTGTTCTCTGCCCAACTCCTCTCACTGCTGTTCTCCACCCAACTCCTCTCTCTTCTGTTCTCTACCCAAATCCTCTCACTGCTGTTCACCACCCAACTCCTCTCACTGCTGTTCTTCACCCAACTCCTCTCTCTGCTCTTCTCCACCCAACTCCTCTCTCCGCTGTTCTCCACCCAACTCCTCTCTCTGCTGTTCTCCGCCCAACGCCTGTCTCTGCTGTTCTCCACCCAACTCCTCTCTCTGCTCTTCTCCACCCAACTCCTCTCTCTGCTGTTCTCCACCCAACTCCACTCACTGCTGTTCTCCACCCAACACCTCTCTCTGCTGTTCTCCACCCAACTACTCTCACTGCTGTTCTCCACCCAACTCCTCTCTCTGCTGTTCTTCACCCAACTCATCTCTCTGCTGTTCTCCACCCAACTCCTCTCACTGCTGTTCTCCACCCAACTCCTCTCACTGCTGTTCTCCACCCAACTCCTCTCTTTGCTGTTCTCCACCCAACTCCTCTCACTGCTGTTCTCCACCCAACTCCTCTCTCTGCTGTTCTCCACCCAACTCCTCGCTCTGCTGTTCTCCACCCAACTCCTCTCACTGCTGTTCTCCACCCAACTCCTCTCTCTGCTGTTCTCTACCCAACTCCTTACTCTGCTGTTCTCCACCCAACTCCTCTCTCTCCTGTTCTCCACCCAACTCCTCTCTCTGCTGTTCTCTACCCAAATCCTCTCTCTGCTGTTCTCTACCCAACTCCTCTCTCTGCTCTTCTCCACCCAACTCTTCTCACTGCTGTTCTCCACCCAACTCTTCTCACTGCTCTTCTCCACCCAACTCTTCTCACTGCTGTTCTCCACCCAACTCCTCTCGCTGCTGTTCTCTACCCAACTCCTCTCACTGCAGTTCTCCACCCAACTCCTCTCTCTGCTGTTCTCTACCCAACTCCTCTCACTGCTGTTCACCACCCAACTCCTCTCTCTGCTGTTCTCCACCCAACTCCTCTCTCTGCTGATCTCTTCCCAACTCCTCTCTCTGCTGTTCTCCACCAAACTCCTCTCTCTGCTGTTCTCCACCCAACTCCTCTCTCTGCTGTTCGCCACCCAACTCCTCTCTCTGCTGTTCGATTCCCAACTCCTCTCTCTGCTCTTCTCCACCCAACTCCTCTCTCTGCTGTTCTCCACCCAACTCCTCTCACTGCTGTTCTCGACCCAACTCCTCTCACTGCTGTTCTTCACCTAACTCCTCTCTCTGCTGTTCTCCACCCAACTCCTCTCTCTGCTGTTCTCCACCCAACTCCTCTCACTGCTGTTCTCCACCCAACTCCTCTCTCTGCTGTTCTCCACCCAACTCCTCTCTCTGCTGATCTCTACCCAACTCCTCTCTCTGCTGTTCTCCACCCAACGCCTCTCTCTGCTGTTCTACACCCAACTCCTCCCTCTGCTGTTCTCTACCCAACTCCTCTCTCTGCTGTTCTCCACCCAACTCCTCTCTCTGCTGTTCTCCACCCAACTCCTCTCTCTGCTCTTCTCCCCCAACTCCTCTCTCTGCTCTTCTCCACCCAACTCCTCTCACTGCTGTTCTCCACCCAACTCCTCTCTCTGCTCTTCTCCACCCAACTCCTCTCTCTGCTGTTCTCCACCCAACTCCTCTCACTGCTGTTCTCCACCCAACTCCTTACTCTGCTGTTCTCCACCCAACTCCTCTTTCTGCTGTTCTCCACCCAACTCCTCCCTCTTCTGTTCTCTACCCATATCTTCTCTCTGCTGTTCTCTACCCAACTCCTCTCTCTGCTGTTCTCCACCAAGCTCTTCTCACTGCTGTTCTCCACCCAACTCTCCTCACTGCTGTTCTCCACCCAACTTTTCTCACTGCTATTCCCCACCCAACTCCTCTCTCTGCTGCTTTCTACCCAACTCCTCTCACTGCTCTTCTCCACCCAACTCCTCTCTCTGCTGTTCTCTACCCAAATCCTCTCACTGCTGTTCACCACTCAACTCCTCTAACTGCTGTTCTCCACCCAACTCCTCTCTCTGCTCTTCTCCACCCAACTCCTCTCTCTGCTCTTCTCCACCCAACACCTCTCACTGCTGTTCTCCACCCAACTCCTCTCTCTGCTGTTCTCCACCCAACTCCTCTCTCTGCTGATCTCTTCCCAACTCCTCTCTCTGCTGTTCTCCACCCAACTCCTCTCTCTGCTGTTCTCCACCCAACTGCTCTCTCTGCTTTTCTCCACCCAACTCCTCTCACTGCTGTTCTCCACCCAACTCCTCTCTCTGCTGTTCTCCACGCAACTCCTCCCACTGCTGTTCTCCACCCAACTCCTCTCACTGCTTTTCTCCACCCAACTCCTCTCGCTGCTGTTCTCCACCCAACTCCTCTCTCTGCTGTTCTCTATCCAACTCCTCTCTCTGCTGTTCTCTACCCAACTCCTCTCACTGCTGTTCTCTACCCAACTCCTCTCACTGCTTTTCTCCACCCAACTCCTCTCTCTGCTGTTCTCCACCCAACTGCTCTCTCTGCTGTTCTCCACCCAACTCCTCTCACTGCTGTTCTCCACCCAACTCCTCTCTCTGCTGTTCTCCACCCAACTCCTCTCTCTGCTGATCTCTACCCAACTCTTCTCTCTGCTGTTCTCCACCCAACTCCTTTCTCTGCTGTTCTCCACCCAACTCCTCCCTCTGCTGTTCTCTACACAAATCCTCTCTCTGCTGTTCTCTACCCAACTCCTCTCTCTGCTGTTCTCCACCCAACACTTCTCACTGCTGTTCTCCATCCAACTCTTCTCACTGCTGTTCTCCACCCAACTCTTCTCACTGCTGTTCCCCACCCAACTCCTCTCTCTGCTGTTCTCTACCCAACTCCTCTCACTGCTGTTCTCCACCCAACTCCTCTCTCTTCTGTTCTCTACCCAAATCCTCTCACTGCTGTTCACCACCCAACTCCTCTCACTGCTGTTCTTCACCCAACTCCTCTCTCTGCTCTTCTCCACCCAACTCCTCTCTCTGCTGTTCTCCACCCAACTCCTCTCTCTGCTGTTCTCCGCCCAACGCCTGTCTCTGCTCTTCTCCACCAAACTCCTCTCTCTGCTCTTCTCCACCCAACTCCTCTCTCTGCTGTTCTCCACCCAACTCCACTCATTGCTGTTCTCCACACAACACCTCTCTCTGCTGTTCTCCACCCAACTCCTCTCACTGCTGTTCTCCACCCAACTCCTCTCTCTGCTGTTCTTCACCCAACTCATCTCTCTGCTGTTCTCCACCCAAATCCTCTCACTGCTGTTCTCCACCCAACTCCTCTCACTGCTGTTCTCCACCCAACTCCTCTCTTTGCTGTTCTCCACCCAACTCCTCTCACTGCTGTTCTCCACCCAACTCCTCTCTCTGCTGTTCTCCACCCAACTCCTCGCTCTGCTGTTCTCCACCCAACTCCTCTCACTGCTGTTCTCCACCCAACTCCTCTCTCTGCTGTTCTCTACCCAACTCCTTACTCTGCTGTTCTCCACCCAACTCCTCTCTCTCCTGTTCTCCACCCAACTCCTCTCTCTGCTGTCCTCTACCCAAATCCTCTCTCTGCTGTTCTCTACCCAACTCCTCTCTCTGCTCTTCTCCACCCAACTCTTCTCACTGCTGCTTTCCACCCAACTCTTCTCACTGCTCTTCTCCACCCAACTCTTCTCACTGCTGTTCTCCACCCAACTCCTCTCGCTGCTGTTCTCTACCCAACTCCTCTCACTGCAGTTCTCCACCCAACTCCTCTCTCTGCTGTTCTCTACCCAACTCCTCTCACTGCTGTTCACCACCCAACTCCTCTCTCTGCTGTTCTCCACCCAACTCCTCTCTCTGCTGATCTCTTCCCAACTCCTCTCTCTGCTGTTCTCCACCAAACTCCTCTCTCTGCTGTTCTCCACCCAACTCCTCTCTCTGCTGTTCTCCACCCAACTCCTCTCTCTGCTGTTCTCCACCCAAACCCCCCCGCTGCTGTTCTCCACCAACTCCTCTCTCTGCTGTTCTCCACCCAACTCCTCTCTCTGCTCTTCTCCACCCAACTCCTCTCTCTGCTGTTCTCTACCCAACTCCTCTCACTGCTGTTCTCTACCCAACTCCTCTCACTGCTGTTCTTCACCTAACTCCTCTCTCTGCTGTTCTCCACCCAACTCCTCTCTCTGCTGTTCTCCACCCAACTCCTCTCACTGCTGTTCTCCACCCAACTCCTCTCTCTGCTGTTCTCCACCCAACTCCTCTCTCTGCTGATCTCTACCCAACTCCTCTCTCTGCTGTTCTCCACCCAACGCCTCTCTCTGCGGTTCTACACCCAACTCCTCTCTCTGCTGTTCTCTACCCTACTCCTCTCTCTGCTGTTCTCCACCCAACTCCTCTCTCTGCTGTTCTCCACCCAACTCCTCTCTCTGCTCTTCTCCCCCAACTCCTCTCTCTGCTCTTCTCCACCCAACTCCTCTCACTGCTGTTCTCCACCCAACTCCTCTCTCTGCTCTTCTCCACCCAACTCCTCTCTCTGCTGTTCTCCACCCAACTCCTCTCACTGCTGTTCTCCACCCAACTCCTTACTCTGCTGTTCTCCACCCAACTCCTCTTTCTGCTGTTCTCCACCCAACTACTCCCTCTGCTGTTCTCTACCCATATCTTCTCTCTGCTGTTCTCTACCCAACTCCTCTCTCTGCTGTTCTCCACCAAGCTCTTCTCACTGCTGTTCTCCACCCAACTCTCCTCACTGCTGTTCTCCACGCAACTCTTCTCACTGCTATTCCCCACCCAACTCCTCTCTCTGCTGTTTTCTACCCAACTCCTCTCACTGCTGTTCTCCACCCAACTCCTCTCTCTGCTGTTCTCTACCCAAATCCTCTCACTGCTGTTCACCACTCAACTCCTCTCACTGCTGTTCTCCACCCAACTCCTCTCTCTGCTGTTCTCCACCCAACTCCTCTCTCTGCTGATCTCTACCCAACTCTTCTCTCTGCTGTTCTCCACCCAACTCCTTTCTCTGCTGTTCTCCACCCAACTCCTCCCTCTGCTGTTCTCTACCCAAATCCTCTCTCTGCTGTTCTCTACCCAACTCCTCTCTCTGCTGCTCTCCACCCAACACTTCTCACTGCTGTTCTCCATCCAACTCTTCTCACTGCTGTTCTCCACCCAACTCTTCTCACTGCTGTTCCCCACCCAACTCCTCTCTCTGCTGTTCTCTGCCCAACTCCTCTCACTGCTGTTCTCCACCCAACTCCTCTCTCTTCTGTTCTCTACCCAAATCCTCTCACTGCTGTTCACCACCCAACTCCTCTCACTGCTGTTCTTCACCCAACTCCTCTCTCTGCTCTTCTCCACCCAACTCCTCTCTCTGCTGTTCTCCACCCAACTCCTCTCTCTGCTGTTCTCCGCCCAACGCCTGTCTCTGCTGTTCTCCACCCAACTCCTCTCTCTGCACTTCTCCACCCAACTCCTCTCTCTGCTGTTCTCCACCCAACTCCACTCACTGCTGTTCTCCACCCAACACATCTCTCTGCTGTTCTCCACCCAACTCCTCTCACTGCTGTTCTCCACCCAACTCCTCTCTCTGCTGTTCTTCACCCAACTCATCTCTCTGCTGTTCTCCACCCAACTCCTCTCACTGCTGTTCTCCACCCAACTCCTCTCACTGCTGTTCTCCACCCAACTCCTCTCTTTGCTGTTCTCCACCCAACTCCTCTCACTGCTGTTCTCCACCCAACTCCTCTCTCTGCTGTTCTCCACCCAACTCCTCGCTCTGCTGTTCTCCACCCAACTCCTCTCACTGCTGTTCTCCACCCAACTCCTCTCTCTGCTGTTCTCTACCCAACTCCTTACTCTGCTGTTCTCCACCCAACTCCTCTCTCTCCTGTTCTCCACCCAACTCCTCTCTCTGCTGTTCTCTACCCAAATCCTCTCTCTGCTGTTCTCTACCCAACTCCTCTCTCTGCTCTTCTCCACCCAACTCTTCTCACTGCTGTTCTCCACCCAACTCTTCTCACTGCTCTTCTCCACCCAACTCTTCTCACTGCTGTTCTCCACCCAACTCCTCTCGCTGCTGTTCTCTACCCAACTCCTCTCACTGCAGTTCTCCACCCAACTCCTCTCTCTGCTGTTCTCTACCCAACTCCTCTCACTGCTGTTCACCACCCAACTCCTCTCTCTGCTGTTCTCCACCCAACTCCTCTCTCTGCTGATCTCTTCCCAACTCCTCTCTCTGCTGTTCTCCACCATACTCCTCTCTCTGCTGTTCTCCACCCAACTCCTCTCTCTGCTGTTCGCCACCCAACTCCTCTCTCTGCTGTTCTATTCCCAACTCCTCTCTCTGCTCTTCTCCACCCAACTCCTCTCTCTGCTGTTCTCTACCCAACTCCTCTCACTGCTGTTCTCGACCCAACTCCTCTCACTGCTGTTCTTCACCTAACTCCTCTCTCTGCTGTTCTCCACCCAACTCCTCTCTCTGCTGTTCTCCACCCAACTCCTCTCACTGCTGTTCTCCACCCAACTCCTCTCTCTGCTGTTCTCCACCCAACTCCTCTCTCTGCTGATCTCTACCCAACTCCTCTCTCTGCTGTTCTCCACCCAACGCCTCTCTCTGCTGTTCTACACCCAACTCCTCCCTCTGCTGTTCTCTTCCCAACTCCTCTCTCTGCTGTTCTCCACCCAACTCCTCTCTCTGCTGTTCTCCACCCAACTCCTCTCTCTGCTCTTCTCCCCCAACTCCTCTCTCTGCTCTTCTCCACCCAACTCCTCTCACTGCTGTTCTCCACCCAACTCCTCTCTCTGCTCTTCTCCACCCAACTCCTCTCTCTGCTGTTCTCCACCCAACTCCTCTCACTGCTGTTCTCCACCCAACTCCTTACTCTGCTGTTCTCCACCCAACTCCTCTTTCTGCTGTTCTCCACCCAACTCCTCCCTCTTCTGTTCTCTACCCATATCTTCTCTCTGCTGTTCTCTACCCAACTCCTCTCTCTGCTGTTCTCCACCAAGCTCTTCTCACTGCTGTTCTCCACCCAACTCTCCTCACTGCTGTTCTCCACCCAACTTTTCTCACTGCTATTCCCCACCCAACTCCTCTCTCTGCTGTTTTCTACCCAACTCCTCTCACTGCTGTTCTCCACCCAACTCCTCTCTCTGCTGTTCTCTACCCAAATCCTCTCACTGCTGTTCACCACTCAACTCCTCTAACTGCTGTTCTCCACCCAACTCCTCTCTCTGCTCTTCTCCACTCAACTCCTCTCTCTGCTCTTCTCCACCCAACACCTCTCACAGCTGTTCTCCACCCAACTCCTCTCTCTGCTGTTCTCCACCCAACTCCTCTCTCTGCTGATCTCTTCCCAACTCCTCTCTCTGCTGTTCTCCACCCAACTCCTCTCTCTGCTGTTCTCCACCCAACTCCTCTCTCTGCTGATCTCTTCCCAACTCCTCTCTCTGCTGTTCTCCACCCAACTCCTCTCACTGCTGTTCTCCACCCAACTCCTCTCTCTGCTGTTCTCCACCCAACTCCTCTCTCTGCTGATCTCTACCCAACTCCTCTCTCTGCTGTTCTCCACCCAACGCCTCTCTCTGCTGTTCTACACCCAACTCCTCCCTCTGCTGTTCTCTACCCAACTCCTCTCTCTGCTGTTCTCCACCCAACTCCTCTCTCTGCTGTTCTCCACCCAACTCCTCTCTCTGCTCTTCTCCCCCAACTCCTCTCTCTGCTCTTCTCCACCCAACTCCTCTCACTGCTGTTCTCCACCCAACTCCTCTCTCTGCTCTTCTCCACCCAACTCCTCTCTCTGCTGTTCTCCACCCAACTCCTCTCACTGCTGTTCTCCACCCAACTCCTTACTCTGCTGTTCTCCACCCAACTCCTCTTTCTGCTGTTCTCCACCCAACTCCTCCCTCTTCTGTTCTCTACCCATATCTTCTCTCTGCTGTTCTCTACCCAACTCCTCTCTCTGCTGTTCTCCACCAAGCTCTTCTCACTGCTGTTCTCCACCCAACTCTCCTCACTGCTGTTCTCCACCCAACTTTTCTCACTGCTATTCCCCACCCAACTCCTCTCTCTGCTGTTTTCTACCCAACTCCTCTCACTGCTGTTCTCCACCCAACTCCTCTCTCTGCTGTTCTCTACCCAAATCCTCTCACTGCTGTTCACCACTCAACTCCTCTAACTGCTGTTCTCCACCCAACTCCTCTCTCTGCTCTTCTCCACTCAACTCCTCTCTCTGCTCTTCTCCACCCAACACCTCTCACAGCTGTTCTCCACCCAACTCCTCTCTCTGCTGTTCTCCACCCAACTCCTCTCTCTGCTGATCTCTTCCCAACTCCTCTCTCTGCTGTTCTCCACCCAACTCCTCTCTCTGCTGTTCTCCACCCAACTCCTCTCTCTGCTGATCTCTTCCCAACTCCTCTCTCTGCTGTTCTCCACCCAACTCCTCTCTCTGCTGTTCCCCACCCAACTCCTCTCTCTGCTGTTCTCCACCCAACTGCTCTCTCTGCTCTTCTCCACCCAACTCCTCTCTCTGCTGTTTTCCAACCAACTCCTCTCACTGCTGTTCTCCACCCAACTCCTCTCTCTGCTGTTCTCCACGCAACTCCTCCCACTGCTGTTCTCCACCCAACTCCTCTCACTGCTGTTCTCCACGCAACTCCTCTCACTGCAGTTCTCCACCCAACTCCTCTCTCTGCTGTTCTCCACCCAACTCCTCTCTCTGCTGTTCTCCACCCAACACATCTCACTTCTGTTCTCCACCCAAATCCTCTCACTGCTGCTCTCTACCCAACTCCTCTCACTGCTGTTCTCTCTCAAAATCTTCTCTCTGCTGTTCTCCACCCAACTCCTCTCACTGCTGTTCTCCACCCAACTCCTCTCTCTGCTGTTCTCCACCCAACTCCGCTCACTGCTGTTCTCTACCCAACTCCTCTCTCTGCTGTTCTCCACCCAACTCCTCTCACTGCTGTTCTCCACCCAACTCCTCTCACTGCTGTTCTCCACCCAACTCCTCTCACTGCTGTTCTCCACCCAACTCCTCTCTCTGCTGTTCTCCACCCAACTCCGCTCACTGCTGTGCTCTACACAACTCCTCTCTCTGCTGTTCTCCACCCAACTCCTCTCACTGCTGTTCTCCACCCAACTCCTCTCTCTGCTGATCTCTTCCCAACTCCTCTCTCTGCTGTTCTCCACCCAACTCCACTCTCTGCTTTTCTCCAGCCAACTCCTCTCTCTGCTGTTCTCCACCCAACTCCTCTCTCTGCTGTTCTCCACCCAACTCCTCTCTCTGCTGTTCTCCACCAACTCCTCTCTCTGCTGTTCTCCACCCAACTCCTCTCTCTGCTCTTCTCCACCCAACTCCTCTCTCTTCTGTTCTCTACCCAACTCCTCTCACTGCTGTTCTCTACCCAACTCCTCTCACTGCTGTTCTCCACACAACTCCTCTCTCTGCTGTTCTCCACCCAACTCCTCTCTCTGCTGTTCTCCACCCAACTCCTCTCTCTGCTGTTCTCCACCCAACACCTCTCACTGCTGTTCTCCACCTAACTCCTCTCACTGCTGCTCTCTACCCAACTCCTCTCACTGCTGTTCTCTCTCAAAGGCTTCTCTCTGCTGTTCTCCACCCAACTCCTCTCACTGCTGTTCTCCACCCAACTCCTCTCACTGCTGTTCTCCACCAAACTCCTCTCACTGTTGTTCTCCACCCAACTGCTCTCTCTGCTGTTCTCCACCCAACTCCGCTCACTGCTGTTCTCTACCCAACTCCTCTCTCTGCTGTTCTCCACCCAACTCCTCTCACTGCTGTTCTCCACCCAACTCCTCTCACTGCTGTTCTCCACCCAACTCCTCTCACTGCTGTTCTCCACCCAACTCCTCTCTCTGCTGTTCTCCACCCAACTCCGCTCACTGCTGTGCTCTACACAACTCCTCTCTCTGCTGTTCTCCACCCTACTCCTCTCACTGCTGTTCTCCACCCAACTCCTCTCTCTGCTGATCTCTTCCCAACTCCTCTCTCTGCTGTTCTCCACCCAACTCCACTCTCTGCTGTTCTCCAGCCAACTCCTCTCTCTGCTGTTCTCCACCCAACTCCTCTCTCTGCTGTTCTCCACCCAACTCCTCTCTCTGCTGTTCTCCACCAACTCCTCTCTCTGCTGTTCTCCACCCAACTCCTCTCTCTGCTCTTCTCCACCCAACTCCTCTCTCTTCTATTCTCTACCCAACTCCTCTCACTGCTGTTCTCTACCCAACTCCTCTCACTGCTGTTCTCCACCCAACTCCTCTCTCTGCTGTTCTCCACCCAACTCCTCTCTCTGCTGTTCTCCACTCAACTCCTCTCACGGCTGTTCTCCACCCAACTCCTCTCTCTGCTGTTCTCCACCCAACTCCTCTCTCTGCTGATCTCTACCCAACTCCTCTCTCTGCTGTTCTCCACCGAACGCCTCTCTCTGCTGTTCTCCTCCCAACTCCTCTCTCTGCTGTTCTCTACCCAACTCCTCTCTCTGCTGTTCTCCACCCAACTCCTCTCTCTGCTGTTCTCCACCCAACTCCTCTCACTGCTGTTCTCCACCCAACTCCTCTCTCTGCTCTTCTCCACACAACTCCTCTCTCTGCTGTTCTCCACCCAACTCCTCTCACTGCTGTTTTCCACCCAACTCCTTCCTCTGCTGTTCTCCACCCAACTCCTCTCTCTGCTGTTCTCCACCCAACTCCTCTCTCTGCTCTTCTCCACCCAACTCCTCTCTCTGCTCTTCTCCACCCAACACCTCTCACTGCTGTTCTCCACCCAACTCCTCTCACTGCTGTTTTCCACCCAACTCCTTACTCTGCTGTTCACCACTCAACTCCTCTCACTGCTGTTCTCCACCCAACTCCTCTCTCTGCTCTTCTCCACCCAACTCCTCTCTCTGCTCTTCTCCACCCAACACCTCTCACTGCTGTTCTCCACCCAACTCCTCTCTCTGCTGTTCTCCACCCAACTCCTCTCTCTGCTGATCTCTTCCCAACTCCTCTCTCTGCTGTTCTCCACCCAACTCCTCTCTCTGCTCTTCTCCACTCAACTCCTCTCTCTGCTGTTCTCCACCCAACTCCTCTCTCTGATGTTCTCCACCCAACTCCTCTCTCTGCTCTTCTCCACCCAACTCCTCTCTCTTCTGTTCTCTACCCAACTCCTCTCACTGCTGTTCTCTACCCAACTCCTCTCACTGCTGTTCTCCACCCAACTCCTCTCTCTGCTGTTCTCCACCCAACTCCTCTCTCTGCTGTTCTCCACCCAACTCCTCTCTCTGCTGTTCTCCACCCAACACCTCTCACTGCTGTTCTCCACCCAACTCCTCTCACTGCTGCTCTCTACCCAACTCCTCTCACTGCTGTTCTCTCTCAAACTCTTCTCTCTGCTGTTCTCCACCCAACTCCTCTCACTGCTGTTCTCCACCCAACTCCTCTCACTGCTGTTCTCCACCAAACTCCTCTCACTGCTGTTCTCCACCCAACTCCTCTCTCTGCTCTTCTCCACCCAACTCCTCTCTCTGCTCTTCTCCACCCAACACCTCTCACTGCTGTTCTCCACCCAACTCCTCTCTCTGCTGTTCTCCACCCAACTCCTCTCTCTGCTGATCTCTTCCCAACTCCTCTCTCTGCTGTTCTCCACCCAACTCCTCTCTCTGCTGTTCTCCACCCAACTCCTCTCTCTGCTGATCTCTTCCCAACTCCTCTCTCTGCTGTTCTCCACCCAACTCCTCTCTCTGCTGTTCTCCACCCAACTCCTCTCTCTGCTGTTCTCCACCCAACTCCTCTCTCTGCTGTTCTCCACCCAACTCCTCTCTCTGCTGTTCTCCACCCAACACATCTCACTGCTGTTCTCCACCCAACTCCTCTCACTGCTGCTCTCTACCCAACTCCTCTCACTGCTGTTCTCTCTCAAACTCTTCTCTCTGCTGTTCTCCACCCAACTCCTCTCACTGCTGTTCTCCACCCAACTCCTCTCTCTGCTGTTCTCCACCCAACTCCGCTCACTGCTGTTCTCTACCCAACTCCTCTCTCTGCTGTTCTCCACCCAACTCCTCTCACTGCTGTTCTCCACCCAACTCCTCTCACTGCTGTTCTCCACCCAACTCCTCTCACTGCTGTTCTCCACCCAACTCCTCTCTCTGCTGTTCTCCACCCAACTCCGCTCACTGCTGTGCTCTACACAACCCCTCTCTCTGCTGTTCTCCACCCAACTCCTCTCACTGCTGTTCTCCACCCAACTCCTCTCTCTGCTGATCTCTTCCCAACTCCTCTCTCTGCTGTTCTCCACCCAACTCCACTCTCTGCTGTTCTCCAGCCAACTCCTCTCTCTGCTGTTCTCCACCCAACTCCTCTCTCTGCTGTTCTCCACCCAACTCCTCTCTCTGCTGTTCTCCACCAACTCCTCTCTCTGCTGTTCTCCACCCAACTCCTCTCTCTGCTCTTCTCCACCCAACTCCTCTCTCTTCTGTTCTCTACCCAACTCCTCTCACTGCTGTTCTCTACCCAACTCCTCTCACTGCTGTTCTCCACCCAACTCCTCTCTCTGCTGTTCTCCACCCAACTCCTCTCTCTGCTGTTCTCCACCCAACTCCTCTCTCTGCTGTTCTCCACCCAACACCTCTCACTGCTGTTCTCCACCCAACTCCTCTCACTGCTGCTCTCTACCCAACTCCTCTCACTGCTGTTCTCTCTCAAACGCTTCTCTCTGCTGTTCTCCACCCAACTCCTCTCACTGCTGTTCTCCACCCAACTCCTCTCACTGCTGTTCTCCACCAAACTCCTCTCACTGTTGTTCTCCACCCAACTGCTCTCTCTGCTGTTCTCCACCCAACTCCGCTCACTGCTGTTCTCTACCCAACTCCTCTCTCTGCTGTTCTCCACCCAACTCCTCTCACTGCTGTTCTCCACCCAACTCCTCTCACTGCTGTTCTCCACCCAAATCCTCTCACTGCTGTTCTCCACCCAACTCCTCTCTCTGCTGTTCTCCACCCAACTCCGCTCACTGCTGTGCTCTACACAACTCCTCTCTCTGCTGTTCTCCACCCTACTCCTCTCACTGCTGTTCTCCACCCAACTCCTCTCTCTGCTGATCTCTTCCCAACTCCTCTCTCTGCTGTTCTCCACCCAACTCCACTCTCTGCTGTTCTCCAGCCAACTCCTCTCTCTGCTGTTCTCTACCCAACTCCTCTCTCTGCTGTTCTCCACCCAACTCCTCTCTCTGCTGTTCTCCACCAACTCCTCTCTCTGCTGTTCTCCACCCAACTCCTCTCTCTGCTCTTCTCCACCCAACTCCTCTCTCTTCTATTCTCTACCCAACTCCTCTCACTGCTGTTCTCTACCCAACTCCTCTCACTGCTGTTCTCCACCCAACTCCTCTCTCTGCTGTTCTCCACCCAACTCCTCTCTCTGCTGTTCTCCACTCAACTCCTCTCACTGCTGTTCTCCACCCAACTCCTCTCTCTGCTGTTCTCCACCCAACTCCTCTCTCTGCTGATCTCTACCCAACTCCTCTCTCTGCTGTTCTCCACCGAACGCCTCTCTCTGCTGTTCTCCTCCCAACTCCTCTCTCTGCTGTTCTCTACCCAACTCCTCTCTCTGCTGTTCTCCACCCAACTCCTCTCTCTGCTGTTCTCCACCCAACTCCTCTCTCTGCTGCTCACTACCCAACTCCTCTCTCTGTTCTTCTCCCCCCAACTCCTCTCTCTGCTGTTCTCCACCCAACTCCTCTCACTGCTGTTCTCCACCCAACTCCTCTCTCTGCTCTTCTCCACACAAATCCTCTCTCTGCTGTTCTCCACCCAACTCCTCTCACTGCTGTTCTCCACCCAACTCCTTCCTCTGCTGTTCTCCACCCAACTCCTCTCTCTGCTGTTCTCCACCCAACTCCTCTCTCTGCTCTTCTCCACCCAACTCCTCTCTCTGCTCTTCTCCACCCAACACCTCTCACTGCTGTTCTCCACCCAACTCCTCTCACTGCTGTTTTCCACCCAACTCCTTACTCTGCTGTTCACCACTCAACTCCTCTCACTGCTGTTCTCCACCCAACTCCTCTCTCTGCTCTTCTCCACCCAACTCCTCTCTCTGCTCTTCTCCACCCAACACCTCTCACTGCTGTTCTCCACCCAACTCCTCTCTCTGCTGTTCTCCACCCAACTCCTCTCTCTGCTGATCTCTTCCCAACTCCTCTCTCTGCTGTTCTCCACCCAACTCCTCTCTCTGCTGTTCTCCACTCAACTCCTCTCTCTGCTGTTCTCCACCCAACTCCTCTCTCTGATGTTCTCCACCCAACTCCTCTCTCTGCTCTTCTCCACCCAACTCCTCTCTCTTCTGTTCTCTACCCAACTCCTCTCACTGCTGTTCTCTACCCAACTCCTCTCACTGCTGTTCTCCACCCAACTCCTCTCTCTGCTGTTCTCCACCCAACTCCTCTCTCTGCTGTTCTCCACCCAACTCCTCTCTCTGCTGTTCTCCACCCAACACCTCTCACTGCTGTTCTCCACCCAACTCCTCTCACTGCTGCTCTCTACCCAACTCCTCTCACTGCTGTTCTCTCTCAAACTCTTCTCTCTGCTGTTCTCCACCCAACTCCTCTCACTGCTGTTCTCCACCCAACTACTCTCACTGCTGTTCTCCACCAAACTCCTCTCACTGCTGATCTCCACCCAACTCCTCTCTCTGCTGTTCTCCACCCAACTCCGCTCACTGCTCTTCTCTACCCAACTCCTCTCTCTGCTGTTCTCCACCCAACTCCTCTCTCTGCTGTTCTCCACCCAACTCCTCTCTCTGCTCTTCTCCCCCAACTCCTCTCTCTGCTCTTCTCCACCCAACTCCTCTCACTGCTGTTCTCCACCCAACTCCTCTCTCTGCTCTTCTCCACCCAACTCCTCTCTCTGCTGTTCTCCACCCAACTCCTCTCACTGCTGTTCTCCACCCAACTCCTTACTCTGCTGTTCTCCACCCAACTCCTCTTTCTGCTGTTCTCCACCCAACTCCTCCCTCTTCTGTTCTCTACCCATATCTTCTCTCTGCTGTTCTCTACCCAACTCCTCTCTCTGCTGTTCTCCACCAAGCTCTTCTCACTGCTGTTCTCCACCCAACTCTCCTCACTGCTGTTCTCCACCCAACTCTTCTCACTGCTATTCCCCACCCAACTCCTCTCTCTGCTGTTTTCTACCCAACTCCTCTCACTGCTGTTCTCCACCCAATTCCTCTCTCTGCTGTTCTCTACCCAAATCCTCTCACTGCTGTTCCCCACTCAACTCCTCTAACTGCTGTTCTCCACCCAACTCCTCTCTCTGCTCTTCTCCACCCAACTCCTCTCTCTGCTCTTCTCCACCCAACACCTCTCACTGCTGTTCTCCACCCAACTCCTCTCTCTGCTGTTCTCCACCCAACTCCTCTCTCTGCTGATCTCTTCCCAACTCCTCTCTCTGCTGTTCTCCACCCAACTCCTCTCTCTGCTGTTCTCCACCCAACTCCTCTCTCTGCTGATCTCTTCCCAACTCCTCTCTCTGCTGTTCTCCACCCAACTCCTCTCTCTGCTGTTCTCCACCCTGCTCCTCTCTCTGCTGTTCTCCACCCAACTGCTCTCTCTGCTCTTCTCCACCCAACTCCTCTCTCTGCTGTTTTCCAACCAACTCCTCTCACTGCTGTTCTCCACCCAACTCCTCTCTCTGCTGTTCTCCACGCAACTCCTCCCACTGCTGTTCTCCACCCAACTCCTCTCACTGCTGTTCTCCACGCAACTCCTCTCACTGCAGTTCTCCACCCAACTCCTCTCTCTGCTGTTCTCCACCCAACTCCTCTCTCTGCTGTTCTCCACCCAACACATCTCACTGCTGTTCTCCACCCAACTCCTCTCACTGCTGCTCTCTACCCAACTCCTCTCACTGCTGTTCTCTCTCAAACTCTTCTCTCTGCTGTTCTCCACCCAACTCCTCTCACTGCTGTTCTCCACCCAACTCCTCTCTCTGCTGTTCTCCACCCAACTCCGCTCACTGCTGTTCTCTACCCAACTCCTCTCTCTGCTGTTCTCCACCCAACTCCTCTCACTGCTGTTCTCCACCCAACTCCTCTCACTGCTGTTCTCCACCCAACTCCTCTCTCTGCTGTTCTCCACCCAACTCCGCTCACTGCTGTGCTCTACACAACTCCTCTCTCTGCTGTTCTCCACCCAACTCCTCTCACTGCTGTTCTCCACCCAACTCCTCTCTCTGCTGATCTCTTCCCAACTCCTCTCTCTGCTGTTCTCCACCCAACTCCACTCTCTGCTGTTCTCCAGCCAACTCCTCTCTCTGCTGTTCTCCACCCAACTCCTCTCTCTGCTGTTCTCCACACAACTCCTCTCTCTGCTGTTCTCCACCAACTCCTCTCTCTGCTGTTCTCCACCCAACTCCTCTCTCTGCTCTTCTCCACCCAACTCCTCTCTCTTCTGTTCTCTACCCAACTCCTCTCACTGCTGTTCTCTACCCAACTCCTCTCACTGCTGTTCTCCACCCAACTCCTCTCTCTGCTGTTCTCCACCCAACTCCTCTCTCTGCTGTTCTCCACCCAACTCCTCTCTCTGCTGTTCTCCACCCAACACCTCTCACTGCTGTTCTCCACCCAACTCCTCTCACTGCTGCTCTCTACCCAACTCCTCTCACTGCTGTTCTCTCTCAAACGCTTCTCTCTGCTGTTCTCCACCCAACTCCTCTCACTGCTGTTCTCCACCCAACTCCGCTCACTGCTGTTCTCTACCCAACTCCTCTCTCTGCTGTTCTCCACCCAACTCCTCTCACTGCTGTTCTCCACCCAACTCCTCTCACTGCTGTTCTCCACCCAAATCCTCTCACTGCTGTTCTCCACCCAACTCCTCTCTCTGCTGTTCTCCACCCAACTCCGCTCACTGCTGTGCTCTACACAACTCCTCTCTCTGCTGTTCTCCACCCTACTCCTCTCACTGCTGTTCTCCACCCAACTCCTCTCTCTGCTGATCTCTTCCCAACTCCTCTCTCTGCTGTTCTCCACCCAACTCCACTCTCTGCTGTTCTCCAGCCAACTCCTCTCTCTGCTGTTCTCCACCCAACTCCTCTCTCTGCTGTTCTCCACCCAACTCCTCTCTCTGCTGTTCTCCACCAACTCCTCTCTCTGCTGTTCTCCACCCAACTCCTCTCTCTGTTCTTCTCCACCCAACTCCTCTCTCTTCTATTCTCTACCCAACTCCTCTCACTGCTGTTCTCTACCCAACTCCTCTCACTGCTGTTCTCCACCCAACTCCTCTCTCTGCTGTTCTCCACCCAACTCCTCTCTCTGCTGTTCTCCACTCAACTCCTCTCACTGCTGTTCTCCACCCAACTCCTCTCTCTGCTGTTCTCCACCCAACTCCTCTCTCTGCTGATCTCTACCCAACTCCTCTCTCTGCTGTTCTCCACCGAACGCCTCTCTCTGCTGTTCTCCTCCCAACTCCTCTCTCTGCTGTTCTCTACCCAACTCCTCTCTCTGCTGTTCTCCACCCAACTCCTCTCTCTGCTGTTCTCCACCCAACTCCTCTCTCTGCTGCTCACTACCCAACTCCTCTCTCTGTTCTTCTCCCCCCAACTCCTCTCTCTGCTGTTCTCCACCCAACTCCTCTCACTGCTGTTCTCCACCCAACTCCTCTCTCTGCTCTTCTCCACACAACTCCTCTCTCTGCTGTTCTCCACCCAACTCCTCTCACTGCTGTTCTCCACCCAACTCCTTCCTCTGCTGTTCTCCACCCAACTCCTCTCTCTGCTGTTCTCCACCCAACTCCTCTCTCTGCTCTTCTCCACCCAACTCCTCTCACTGCTGTTCTCCACCCAACTCCTTCCTCTGCTGTTCTCCACCCAACTCCTCTCTCTGCTGTTCTCCACCCAACTCCTCTCTCTGCTCTTCTCCACCCAACTCCTCTCTCTGCTCTTCTCCACCCAACACCTCTCACTGCTGTTCTCCACCCAACTCCTCTCACTGCTGTTTTCCACCCAACTCCTTACTCTGCTGTTCACCACTCAACTCCTCTCACTGCTGTTCTCCACCCAACTCCTCTCTCTGCTCTTCTCCACCCAACTCCTCTCTCTGCTCTTCTCCACCCAACACCTCTCACTGCTGTTCTCCACCCAACTCCTCTCTCTGCTGTTCTCCACCCAACTCCTCTCTCTGCTGATCTCTTCCCAACTCCTCTCTCTGCTGTTCTCCACCCAACTCCTCTCTCTGCTGTTCTCCACTCAACTCCTCTCTCTGCTGTTCTCCACCCAACTCCTCTCTCTGATGTTCTCCACCCAACTCCTCTCTCTGCTCTTCTCCACCCAACTCCTCTCTCTTCTGTTCTCTACCCAACTCCTCTCACTGCTGTTCTCTACCCAACTCCTCTCACGGCTGTTCTCCACCCAACTCCTCTCTCTGCTGTTCTCCACCCAACTCCTCTCTCTGCTGTTCTCCACCCAACTCCTCTCTCTGCTGTTCTCCACCCAACACCTCTCACTGCTGTTCTCCACCCAACTCCTCTCACTGCTGCTCTCTACCCAACTCCTCTCACTGCTGTTCTCTCTCAAACTCTTCTCTCTGCTGTTCTCCACCCAACTCCTCTCACTGCTGTTCTCCACCCAACTCCTCTCACTGCTGTTCTCCACCAAACTCCTCTCACTGCTGATCTCCACCCAACTCCTCTCTCTGCTGTTCTCCACCCAACTCCGCTCACTGCTGTTCTCTACCCAACTCCTCTCTCTGCTGTTCTCCACCCAACTCCTCTCACTGCAGTTCTCCACCCAACTCCTCTCACTGCTGTTCTCCACCCAACTTCTCTCACTGCTGTTCTCCACCCAACTCCTCTCTCTGCTGTTCTCCACCCAACTCCGCTCACTGCTGTGCTCTACACAACTCCTCTCTCTGCTGTTCTCCACCCTACTCCTCTCACTGCTGTTCTCCACCCAACTCCTCTCTCTGCTGATCTCTTCCCAACTCCTCTCTCTGCTGTTCACCACCCAACTCCACTCTCTGCTGTTCTCCAGCCAACTCCTCTCTCTGCTGTTCTCCACCCAACTCCTCTCTCTGCTGTTCTCCACCCAACTCCTCTCTCTGCTGTTCTCCACCAACTCCTCTCGCTGCTGTTCTCCACCCAACTCCTCTCGCTGCTCTTCTCCACCCAACTCCTCTCTCTTCTATTCTCTACCCAACTCCTCTCACTGCTGTTCTCTACCCAACTCCTCTCAGTGCTGTTCTCCACCCAACTCCTCTCTCTGCTGTTCTCCACCCAACTCCTCTCTCTGCTGTTCTCCACCCAACTCCTCTCTCTGCTGTTCTCCACCCAACTCCGCTCACTGCTGTGCTCTACACAACTCCTCTCTCTGCTGTTCTCCACCCAACTCCTCTCACTGCTGTTCTCCACCCAACTCCTCTCTCTGCTGATCTCTTCCCAACTCCTCTCTCTGCTGTTCTCCACCCAACTCCACTCTCTGCTGTTCTCCAGCCAACTCCTCTCTCTGCTGTTCTCCACCCAACTCCTCTCTCTGCTGTTCTCCACCCAACTCCTCTCTCTGCTGTTCTCCACCAACTCCTCTCTCTGCTGTTCTCCACCCAACTCCTCTCTCTGCTCTTCTCCACCCAACTCCTCTCTCTTCTGTTCTCTACCCAACTCCTCTCACTGCTGTTCTCTACCCAACTCCTCTCACTGCTGTTCTCCACCCAACTCCTCTCTCTGCTGTTCTCCACCCAACTCCTCTCTCTGCTGTTCTCCACCCAACTCCTCTCTCTGCTGTTCTCCACCCAACACCTCTCACTGCTGTTCTCCACCCAACTCCTCTCACTGCTGCTCTCTACCCAACTCCTCTCACTGCTGTTCTCTCTCAAACGCTTCTCTCTGCTGTTCTCCACCCAACTCCTCTCACTGCTGTTCTCCACCCAACTCCTCTCACTGCTGTTCTCCACCAAATTCCTCTCACTGTTGTTCTCCACCCAACTGCTCTCTCTGCTGTTCTCCACCCAACTCCGCTCACTGCTGTTCTCTACCCAACTCCTCTCTCTGCTGTTCTCCACCCAACTCCTCTCACTGCTGTTCTCCACCCAACTCCTCTCACTGCTGTTCTCCACCCAAATCCTCTCACTGCTGTTCTCCACCCAACTCCTCTCTCTGCTGTTCTCCACCCAACTCCGCTCACTGCTGTGCTCTACACAACTCCTCTCTCTGCTGTTCTCCACCCTACTCCTCTCACTGCTGTTCTCCACCCAACTCCTCTCTCTGCTGATCTCTTCCCAACTCCTCTCTCTGCTGTTCTCCACCCAACTCCACTCTCTGCTGTTCTCCAGCCAACTCCTCTCTCCGCTGTTCTCCACCCAACTCCTCTCTCTGCTGTTCTCCACCCAACTCCTCTCTCTGCTGTTCTCCACCAACTCCTCTCTCTGCTGTTCTCCACCCAACTCCTCTCTCTGCTCTTCTCCACCCAACTCCTCTCTCTGTTCTTCTCCCCCCAACTCCTCTCTCTGCTGTTCTCCACCCAACTCCTCTCACTGCTGTTCTCCACCCAACTCCTCTCACTGCTGTTTTCCACCCAACTCCTTACTCTGCTGTTCACCACTCAACTCCTCTCACTGCTGTTCTCCACCCAACTCCTCTCTCTGCTCTTCTCCACCCAACTCCTCTCTCTGCTCTTCTCCACCCAACACCTCTCACTGCTGTTCTCCACCCAACTCCTCTCTCTGCTGTTCTCCACCCAACTCCTCTCTCTGCTGATCTCTTCCCAACTCCACTCTCTGCTGTTCTCCACCCAACTCCTCTCTCTGCTGGTCTCCACTCAACTCCTCTCTCTGCTGTTCTCCACCCAACTCCTCTCTCTGATGTTCTCCACCCAACTCCTCTCTCTGCTCTTCTCCACCCAACTCCTCTCTCTTCTGTTCTCTACCCAACTCCTCTCACTGCTGTTCTCTACCCAACTCCTCTCACTGCTGTTCTCCAACCAACTCCTCTCTCTGCTGTTCTCCACCCAACTCCTCTCTCTGCTGTTCTCCACCCAACTCCTCTCTCTGCTGTTCTCCACCCAACACCTCTCACTGCTGTTCTCCACCCAACTCCTCTCACTGCTGCTCTCTACCCAACTCCTCTCACTGCTGTTCTCTCTCAAACTCTTCTCTCTGCTGTTCTCCACCCAACTCCTCTCACTGCTGTTCTCCACCCAACTCCTCTCACTGCTGTTCTCCACCAAACTCCTCTCACTGCTGTTCTCCACCCAACTCCTCTCTCTGCTGTTCTCCACCCAACTCCGCTCACTGCTGTTCTCTACCCAACTCCTCTCTCTGCTGTTCTCCACCCAACTCCTCTCACTGCTGTTCTCCACCCAACTCCTCTCACTGCTGTTCTCCACCCAACTTCTCTCACTGCTGTTCTCCACCCAACTCCTCTCTCTGCTGTTCTCCACCCAACTCCGCTCACTGCTGTGCTCTACACAACTCCTCTCTCTGCTGTTCTCCACCCTACTCCTCTCACTGCTGTTCTCCACCCAACTCCTCTCTCTGCTGATCTCTTCCCAACTCCTCTCTCTGCTGTTCACCACCCAACTCCACTCTCTGCTGTTCTCCAGCCAACTCCTCTCTCTGCTGTTCTCCACCCAACTCCTCTCTCTGCTGTTCTCCACCCAACTCCTCTCTCTGCTGTTCTCCACCAACTCCTCTCTCTGCTGTTCTCCACCCAACTCCTCTCTCTGCTCTTCTCCACCCAACTCCTCTCTCTTCTATTCTCTACCCAACTCCTCTCACTGCTGTTCTCTACCCAACTCCTCTCAGTGCTGTTCTCCACCCAACTCCTCTCTCTGCTGTTCTCCACCCAACTCCTCTCTCTGCTGTTCTCCACCCAACACCTCTCACTGCTGTTCTCCACCCAACTCCTCTCTCTGCTGTTCTCCACCCAACTCCTCTCTCTGCTGATCTCTACCCAACTCCTCTCTTTGCTGTTCTCCACCCAACACCTCTCTCTGCTGATCTTCTCCCAACTCCTCTCTCTGCTGTTCTCTACCCAACTCCTCTCTCTGCTGTTCTCCACCCAACTCCTCTCTCTGTTCTTCTCCCCCCAACTCCTCTCTCTGCTGTTCTCCACCCAACTCCTCTCACTGCTGTTCTCCACCCAACTCCTCTCTCTGCTCTTCTCCACACAACTCCTCTCTCTGCTGTTCTCCACCCAACTCCTCTCACTGCTGTTCTCCACCCAACTCCTTACTCTGCTGTTCTCCACCCAACTCCTCTCTCTGCTGTTCTCCACCCAACTCCTCTCTCTGCTCTTCTCCACCCAACTCCTCTCTCTGCTCTTCTCCACCCAACACCTCTCACTGCTGTTCTCCACCAATCTCCTCTCACTGCTGTTTTCCACCCAACTCCTTACTCTGCTGTTCACCACCCAACTCCTCTCACTGCTGTTCTCCACTCAACTCCTCTCTCTGCTCTTCTCCACCCAACTCCTCTCTCTGCTCTTCTCCACCCAACACCTCTCACTGCTGTTCTCCACCCAACTCCTCTCTCTGCTCTTCTCCACCCAACTCCTCTCTCTGCTGATCTCTTCCCAACTCCTCTCTCTGCTGTTCTCCACCCAACTCCTCTCTCTGCTGTTCTCCACCCAACTCCTCTCTCTGCTGTTCTCCACCCAACTGCTCTCTCTGCTGCTCTCCACCCAACTCCTCCCTCTGCTGTTCTCCACCCAACTCCTCTCTCTGCTGTTCTCCACCGAACTCCTCTCTCTGCTCTTCTCCACCCAACTCCTCTCTCTGCCGTTTTCCACCCAAATCCTCTCACTGCTGTTCTCCACCCAACTCCTCTCTCTGCTGTTCTCCACCCAACTCCTCCCACTGCTGTTCTCCACCCAACTCCTCTCACTGCTGTTCTCCACCCAACTCCTCTCTCTGCTGTTCTCCACCCAACTCCTCTCACTGCTGTTCTCCACCCAACTCCTCTCACTGCTGCTCTCTACCCAACTCCTCTCACTGCTGTTCTCTCTCAAACTCTTCTCTCTGCTGTTCTCCACCCAACTCCTCTCACTGCTGTTCTCCACCCAACTCCTCTCACTGCTGTTCTCCACCCAACTCCTCTCACTGCTGTTCTCCACCCAACTCCTCTCTCTGCTGTTCTCCACCCAACTCCGCTCACTGCTGTTCTCTACCCAACTCCTCTCTCTGCTGTTCTCCACCCAACTCCTCTCACTGCTGTTCTCCACTCAACTCCTCTCACTGCTGTTCTCCACCCAACTCCTTTCACTGCTGTTCTCCACCCAACTCGTCTCTCTGCTGTTCTCCACCCAACTCCGCTCACTGCTGTGCTCTACACAACACCTCTCTCTGCTGTTCTCCACCCAACTCCTCTCACTGCTGATCTCTTCCCAACTCCTCTCTCTGCTGTTCTCCACCCAACTCCTCTCTCTGCTGTTCTCCACCCAACTCCTCTCTCTGCTGTTCTCCACCCAACTCCTCTCTCTGCTGTTCTCCACCAACTCCTCTCTCTGCTGTTCTCCACCCAACTCCTCTCTCTGCTCCTCTCCACCCAACTCCTCTCTCTGCTGTTCTCCACCCAACTCCTCTCTCTGCTGTTCTCCACCCAACTCCGCTCACTGCTGTTCTCCACCCAACTCCTCTCTCTGCTGTTCTCCACCAACTCCTCTCTCTGCTGATCTCTACCCAACTCCTCTCTCTGCTGTTCTCCACCCAACTCCTCTCACTGCTGTTCTCCACCCAACTCCTCTCTCTGCTGTTCTCCACCCAACTCCGCTCACTGCTGCGCTCTACACAACTCCTCTCTCTGCTGTTCTCCACCCTACTCCTCTCACTGCTGTTCTCCACCCAACTCCTCTCTCTGCTGATCTCTTCCCAACTCCTCTCTCTGCTGTTCTCCACCCAACTCCACTCTCTGCTGTTCTCCAGCCAACTCCTCTCTCTGCTGTTCTCCACCCAACTCCTCTCTCTGCTGTTCTCCACCCAACTCCTCTCTCTGCTGTTCTCCACCAACTCCTCTCTCTGCTGTTCTCCACCCAACTCCTCTCTCTGCTCTTCTCCACCCAACTCCTCTCTCTTCTATTCTCTACCCAACTGCTCTCACTGCTGTTCTCTACCCAACTCCTCTCACTGCTGTTCTCCACCCAACTCCTCTCTCTGCTGTTCTCCACCCAACTCCTCTCTCTGCTGTTCTTCACCCAACTCCTCTCACTGCTATTCTCCACCCAACTCCTCTCTCTGCTGTTCTCCAACCAACTCCTCTCTCTGCTGATCTCTACCCAACTCCTCTCTCTGCTGTTCTCCACCGAACGCCTCTCTCTGCTGTTCTCCTCCCAACTCCTCTCTCTGCTGTTCTCTACCCAACTCCTCTCTCTGCTGTTCTCCACCCAACTCCTCTCTCTGCTGTTCTCCACCCAACTCCTCTCTCTGCTGCTCTCCACCCAACTCCTCTCTCTGTTCTTCTCCCCCCAACTCCTCTCTCTGCTGTTCTCCACCCAACTCCTCTCACTGCTGTTCTCCACCCAACTCCTCTCTCTGCACTTCTCCACACAACTCCTCTCTCTGCTGTTCTCCACCCAACTCCTCTCACTGCTGTTCTCCACCCAACTCCTTCCTCTGCTGTTCTCCACCCAACTCCTCTCTCTGCTGTTCTCCACCCAACTCCTCTCTCTGCTCTTCTCCACCCAACTCCTCTCTCTGCTCTTCTCCACCCAACACCTCTCACTGCTGTTCTCCACCCAACTCCTCTCACTGCTGTTTTCCACCCAACTCCTTACTCTGCTGTTCACCACTCAACTCCTCTCACTGCTGTTCTCCACCCAACTCCTCTCTCTGCTCTTCTCCACCCAACTCCTCTCTCTGCTCTTCTCCACCCAACACCTCTCACTGCTGTTCTCCACCCAACTCCTCTCTCTGCTGTTCTCCACCCAACTCCTCTCTCTGCTGATCTCTTCCCAACTCCTCTCTCTGCTGTTCTCCACCCAACTCCTCTCTCTGCTGTTCTCCACTCAACTCCTCTCACTGCTGTTCCCTACCCAACTCCTCTCACTGCTGTTCTCCACCCAACTCCTCTCTCTGCTGTTCTCCACCCAACTCCTCTCTCTGCTGTTCTCCACCCAACTCCTCCCTCTGCTGTTCTCCACCCAACACCTCTCACTGCTGTTCTCCACCCAACTCCTCTCACTGCTGCTCTCTACCCAACTCCTCTCACTGCTGTTCTCTCTCAAACTCTTCTCTCTGCTGTTCTCCACCCAACTCCTCGCACTGCTGTTCTCCACCCAACTCCTCTCACTGCTGTTCTCCACCAAACTCCTCTCACTGCTGTTCTCCACCCAACTCCTCTCTCTGCTGTTCTCCACCCAACTCCGCTCACTGCTGTTCTCTACCCAACTCCTCTCTCTGCTGTTCTCCACCCAACTCCTCTCACTGCTGTTCTCCACCCAACTCCTCTCACTGCTGTTCTCCACCCAACTTCTCTCACTGCTGTTCTCCACCCAACTCCTCTCTCTGCTGTTCTCCACCCAACTCCGCTCACTGCTGTGCTCTACACAACTCCTCTCTCTGCTCTTCTCCACACTACTCCTCTCACTGCTGTTCTCCACCCAACTCCTCCCTCTGCTGATCTCTTCCCAACTCCTCTCTCTGCTGTTCACCACCCAACTCCACTCTCTGCTGTTCTCCAGCCAACTCCTCTCTCTGCTGTTCTCCACCCAACTCCTCTCTCTGCTGTTCTCCACCCAACTCCTCTCTCTGCTGTTCTCCACCAACTCCTCTCTCTGCTGTTCTCCACCCAACTCCTCTCTCTGCTCTTCTCCACCCAACTCCTCTCTCATCTATTCTCTACCCAACTCCTCTCACTTCTGTTCTCTACCCAACTCCTCTCACTGCTGTTCTCCACCCAACTCCTCTCTCTGCTGTTCTCCACCCAACTCCTCTCTCTGCTGTTCTCCACCCAACTCCTCTCACTGCTGTTCTCCACCCAACTCCTCTCTCTGCTGTTCTCCACCCAACTCCTCTCTCTGCTGATCTCTACCCAACTCCTCTCTCTGCTGTTCTCCACCCAACGCCTCTCTCTGCTGTTCTCCTCCCAACTCCTCTCTCTGCTGTTCTCTACCCAACTCATCTCTCTGCTGTTCTCCACCCAACTCCTCTCTCTGCTGTTCTCCACCCAACTCCTCTCTCTGCTGTTCTCCTCCCAACTCCTCTCTCTGTTCTTCTCCCCCCAACTCCTCTCTCTGCTGTTCTCCACCCAACTCGTCTCACTGCTGTTCTCCACCCAACACCTCTCTCTGCTCTTCTCCACACAACTCCTCTCTCTGCTGTTCTCCACCCAACTCCTCTCAGTGCTGTTCTCCACCCAACTCCTTACTCTGCTGTTCTCCACCAAACTCCTCTCTCTTCTGTTCTCCACCCAACTCCTCTCTCTGCTCTTATCCACCCAACTCCTCTCTCTGCTCTTCTCCACCCAACACCTCTCACTGCTGTTCTCCACCCAACTCCGCTCACTGCTGTTTTCCACCCAACTCCTTACTCTGCTGTTCACCACCCAACTCCTCTCACTGCTGTTCTCCACTCAACTCCTCTCTCTGCTCTTCTTCACCCAACTCCTCTCTCTGCTCTTCTCCACCCAACACCTCTCACTGCTGTTCTCCACCCAACTCCTCTCTCTGCTGTTCTCCACCCAACTCCTCTCTCTGCTGATCTCTTCCCAACTCCTCTCTCTGCTGTTCTCCACCCAACTCCTCTCTCTGCTGTTCTCCACCCAACACCTCTCTCTGCTGTTCTCCACCCAACTGCTCTCTCTGCTGTTCTCCACCCAACTCCTCCCTCTGCTGTTCTCCACCCAACTCCTCTCTCTGCTGTTCTCCACCGAACACCTCTCTCTGCTCTTCTCCACCCAACTCCTCTCTCTGCTGTTTTCCACCCAACTCCTCTCACTGCTGTTCTCCACCCAACTCCTCTCTCTGCTGTTCTCCACCCAACTCCTCCCACTGCTGTTCTCCACCCAACTCCTCTCACTGCTGTTCTCCACCCAACTCCTCTCTCTGCTGTTCTCCACCCAACTCCGCTCACTGCTGTTCTCTACCCAACTCCTCTCACTGCTGTTCTCCACCCAACTCCTCTCTCTGCTGTTCTCCTCCCAACTCCGCTCACTGCTGTTCTCCACCCAACTCCTCTCTCTGCTGTTCTCCACCCAACTCCTCTCTCTGCTGATCTCTACCCAACTCCTCTCTCTGCTGTTCTCCACCCAACGCCTCTCTCTGCTGTTCTCCTCCCAACTCCTCTCTCTTCTGTTCTCTACCCAACTCCTCTCTCTGCTGTTCTCCACCCAACTCCTCTCTCTGTTCTTCTCCCCCCAACTCCTCTCTCTGCTGTTCTCCACCCAACTCCTGTCACTGCTGTTCTCCACCCAACTCCTCTCTCTGCTCTTCTCCACACAACTCCTCTCTCTGCTGTTCTCCACCCAACTCCTCTCACTGCTGTTCTCCACCCAACTCCTTACTCTGCTGTTCTCCACCCAACTCCTCTCTCTGCTGTTCTCCACCCAACTCCTCTCTCTGCTCTTCTCCACCCAACTCCTCTCTCTGCTCTTCTCCACCCAACACCTCTCACTGCTGTTCTCCACCCAACTCCTCTCACTGCTGTTTTCCACCCAACTCCTTACTCTGCTGCTCACCACCCAACTCCTCTCACTGCTGTTCTCCACTCAACTCCTCTCTCTGCTCTTCTCCACCCAACTCCTCTCTCTGCTGTTCTCTTCCCAACTCCTCTCTCTGCTGTTCTCCACCCAACTCCTCTCTCTGCTGTTCTCCACCCAACTCCTCTCTCTGCTGTTCTCCACCCAACTGCTCTCTCTGCTGTTCTCCACCCAACTGCTCCCTCTGCTGTTCTCCACCCAACTCCTCTCTCTGCTGTTCTCCACCCTACTCCTCTCTCTGCTGATCTCTTCCCAACTCCTCTCTCTGCTGTTCTCCACCCAACTCCTCTCTCTGCTGTTCTCCACCCAACTCCTCTCACTGCTGTTCTCCACCCAACTCCTCTCTCTGCTGTTCTCCACCCAACTCCTCCCACTGCTGTTCTCCACCCAACTCCTCTCACTGCTGTTCTCCACCCAACTCCTCTCTCTGCTGATCTCTACCCAACTCCTCTCTCTGCTGTTCTCCACCGAACGCCTCTCTCTGCTGTTCTCCTCCCAACTCCTCTCTCTGCTGTTCTCTACCCAACTCCTCTCTCTGCTGTTCTCCACCCAACTCCTCTCTCTGCTGTTCTCCACCCAACTCCTCTATCTGCTGCTCTCCACCCAACTCCTCTCTCTGTTCTTCTCCCCCCAACTCCTCTCTCTGCTGTTCTCCACCCAACTCCTCTCACTGCTGTTCTCCACCCAACTCCTCTCTCTGCACTTCTCCACACAACTCCTCTCTCTGCTGTACTCCACCCAACTCCTCTCACTGCTGTTCTCCACCCAACTCCTTCCTCTGCTGTTCTCCACCCAACTCCTCTCTCTGCTGTTCTCCACCCAACTCCTCTCTCTGCTCTTCTCCACCCAACTCCTCTCTCTGCTCTTCTCCACCCAACACCTCTCACTGCTGTTCTCCACCCAACTCCTCTCACTGCTGTTTTCCACCCAACTCCTTACTCTGCTGTTCACCACTCAACTCCTCTCACTGCTGTTCTCCACCCAACTCCTCTCTCTGCTCTTCTCCACCCAACACCTCTCACTGCTGTTCTCCACCCAACTCCTCTCTCTGCTGTTCTCCACCCAACTCCTCTCTCTGCTGATCTCTTCCCAACTCCTCTCTCTGCTGTTCTCCACCCAACTCCTCTCTCTGCTCTTCTCCACTCAACTCCTCTCTCTGCTGTTCTCCACCCAACTCCTCTCTCTGATGTTCTCCACCCAACTCCTCTCTCTGCTCTTCTCCACCCAACTCCTCCCTCTTCTGTTCTCTACCCAACTCCTCTCACTGCTGTTCCCTACCCAACTCCTCTCACTGCTGTTCTCCACCCAACTCCTCTCTCTGCTGTTCTCCACCCAACTCCTCTCTCTGCTGTTCTCCACCCAACTCCTCCCTCTGCTGTTCTCCACCCAACACCTCTCACTGCTGTTCTCCACCCAACTCCTCTCACTGCTGCTCTCTACCCAACTCCTCTCACTGCTGTTCTCTCTCAAACTCTTCCCTCTGCTGTTCTCCACCCAACTCCTCTCACTGCTGTTCTCCACCCAACTCCTCTCACTGCTGTTCTCCACCAAACTCCTCTCACTGCTGTTCTCCACCCAACTCCTCTCTCTGCTGTTCTCCACCCAACTCCGCTCACTGCTGTTCTCTACCCAACTCCTCTCTCTGCTGTTCTCCACCCAACTCCTCTCACTGCTGTTCTCCACCCAACTCCTCTCACTGCTGTTCTCCACCCAACTTCTCTCACTGCTGTTCTCCACCCAACTCCTCTCTCTGCTGTTCTCCACCCAACTCCGCTCACTGCTGTGCTCTACACAACTCTTCTCTGCTCTTCTCCACCCTACTCCTCTCACTGCTGTTCTCCACCCAACTCCTCTCTCTGCTGATCTCTTCCCAACTCCTCTCTCTGCTGTTCACCACCCAACTCCACTCTCTGCTGTTCTCCAGCCAACTCCTCTCTCTGCTGTTCTCCACCCAACTCCTCTCTCTGCTGTTCTCCACCCAACTCCTCTCTCTGCTGTTCTCCACCAACTCCTCTCTCTGCTGTTCTCCACCCAACTCCTCTCTCTGCTCTTCTCCACCCAACTCCTCTCTCATCTATTCTCTACCCAACTCCTCTCACTGCTGTTCTCTACCCAACTCCTCTCACTGCTGTTCTCCACCCAACTCCTCTCTCTGCTGTTCTCCACCCAACTCCTCTCTCTGCTGTTCTCCACCCAACTCCTCTCACTGCTGTTCTCCACCCAACTCCTCTCTCTGCTGTTCTCCACCCAACTCCTCTCTCTGCTCTTCTCCACCCTACTCCTCTCACTGCTGTTCTCCACCCAACTCCTCTCTCTGCTGATCTCTTCCCAACTCCTCTCTCTGCTGTTCACCACCCAACTCCACTCTCTGCTGTTCTCCAGCCAACTCCTCTCTCTGCTGTTCTCCACCCAACTCCTCTCTCTGCTGTTCTCCACCCAACTCCTCTCTCTGCTGTTCTCCACCAACTCCTCTCTCTGCTGTTCTCCACCCAACTCCTCTCTCTGCTCTTCTCCACCCAACTCCTCTCTCATCTATTCTCTACCCAACTCCTCTCACTGCTGTTCTCTACCCAACTCCTCTCACTGCTGTTCTCCACCCAACTCCTCTCTCTGCTGTTCTCCACCCAACTCCTCTCTCTGCTGTTCTCCACCCAACTCCTCTCACTGCTGTTCTCCACCCAACTCCTCTCTCTGCTGTTCTCCACCCAACTCCTCTCTCTGCTGATCTCTACCCAACTCCTCTCTCTGCTGTTCTCCACCCAACGCCTCTCTCTGCTGTTCTCCTCCCAACTCCTCTCTCTGCTGTTCTCTACCCAACTCATCTCTCTGCTGTTCTCCACCCAACTCCTCTCTCTGCTGTTCTCCACCCAACTCCTCTCTCTGCTGTTCTCCTCCCAACTCCTCTCTCTGTTCTTCTCCCCCCAACTCCTCTCTCTGCTGTTCTCCACCCAACTCGTCTCACTGCTGTTCTCCACCCAACACCTCTCTCTGCTCTTCTCCACTCAACTCCTCTCTCTGCTGTTCTCCACCCAACTCCTCTCACTGCTGTTCTCCACCCAACTCCTTACTCTGCTGTTCTCCACCCAACTCCTCTCTCTGCTGTTCTCCACCCAACTCCTCTCTCTGCTCTTATCCACCCAACTCCTCTCTCTGCTCTTCTCCACCCAACACCTCTCACTGCTGTTCTCCACCCAACTCCTCTCACTGCTGTTTTCCACCCAACTCCTTACTCTGCTGTTCACCACCCAACTCCTCTCACTGCTGTTCTCCACTCAACTCCTCTCTCTGCTCTTCTCCACCCAACTCCTCTCTCTGCTCTTCTCCACCCAACACCTCTCACTGCTGTTCTCCACCCAACTCCTCTCTCTACTGTTCTCCACCCAACTCCTCTCTCTGCTGATCTCTTCCCAACTCCTCTCTCCGCTGTTCTCCACCCAACTCCTCTCTCTGCTGTTCTCCACCCAACACCTCTCTCTGCTGTTCTCCACCCAACTGCTCTCTCTGCTGTTCTCCACCCAACTCCTCCCTCTGCTGTTCTCCACCCAACTCCTCTCTCTGCTGTTCTCCACCGAACTCCTCTCTCTGCTCTTCTCCACCCAACTCCTCTCTCTGCTGTTTTCCACCCAACTCCTCTCACTGCTGTTCTCCACCCAACTCCTCTCTCTGCTGTTCTCCACCCAACTCCTCCCACTGCTGTTCTCCACCCAACTCCTCTCACTGCTGTTCTCCACCCAACTCCTCTCTCTGCTGTTCTCCACCCAACTCCGCTCACTGCTGTTCTCTACCCAACTCCTCTCACTGCTGTTCTCCACCCAACTCCTCTCTCTGCTGTTCTCCTCCCAACTCCGCTCACTGCTGTTCTCCACCCAACTCCTCTCTCTGCTGTTCTCCACCCAACTCCTCTCTCTGCTGATCTCTACCCAACTCCTCTCTCTGCTGTTCTCCACCCAACGCCTCTCTCTGCTGTTCTCCTCCCAACTCCTCTCTCTTCTGTTCTCTACCGAACTCCTCTCTCTGCTGTTCTCCACCCAACTCCTCTCTCTGTTCTTCTCCCCCCAACTCCTCTCTCTGCTGTTCTCCACCCAACTCCTGTCACTGCTGTTCTCCACCCAACTCCTCTCTCTGCTCTTCTCCACACAACTCCTCTCTCTGCTGTTCTCCACCCAACTCCTCTCACTGCTGTTCTCCACCCAACTCCTTACTCTGCTGTTCTGCACCCAACTCCTCTCTCTGCTGTTCTCCACCCAACTCCTCTCTCTGCTCTTCTCCACCCAACTCCTCTCTCTGCTCTTCTCCACCCAACACCTCTCACTGCTGTTCTCCACCCAACTCCTCTCACTGCTGTTTTCCACCCAACTCCTTACTCTGCTGCTCACCACCCAACTCCTCTCACTGCTGTTCTCCACTCAACTCCTCTCTCTGCTCTTCTCCACCCAACTCCTCTCTCAGCTCTTCTCCACCCAACACCTCTCACTGCTGTTCTCCACCCAACTCCTCTCTCTGCTGTTCTCCACCCAACTCCTCTCTCTGCTGATCTCTTCCCAACTCCTCTCTCTGCTGTTCTCCACCCAACTCCTCTCTCTGCTGTTCTCCACCCAACTCCTCTCTCTGCTGTTCTCCACCCAACTGCTCTCTCTGCTGTTCTCCACCCAACTGCTCCCTCTGCTGTTCTCCACCCAACTCCTCTCTCTGCTGTTCTCCACCCAACTCCTCTCTCTGCTGATCTCTTCCCAACTCCTCTCTCTGCTGTTCTCCACCCAACTCCTCTCTCTGCTGTTCTCCACCCAACTCCTCTCACTGCTGTTCTCCACCCAACTCCTCTCTCTGCTGTTCTCCACCCAACTCCTCCCACTGCTGTTCTCCACCCAACTCCTCTCACTGCTGTTCTCCACCCAACTCCTCTCTCTGCTGTTCTCCACCCAACTCCTCTCACTGCTGTTCTCCACCCAACTCCTCTCACTGCTGCTCTCTACCCAACTCCTCTCACTGCTGTTCTCTCTCAAACTCTTCTCTCTGCTGTTCTCCACCCAACTCCTCTCACTGCTGTTCTCCTGCCAACTCCTCTCACTGCTGTTCTCCACCCAACTCCTCTCACTGCTGTTCTCCACCCAACTCCTCTCTCTGCTGTTCTCCACCCAACTCCGCTCACTGCTGTTCTCTACCCAACTCCTCTCTCTGCTGTTCTCCACCCAACTCCTCTCACTGCTGTTCTCCACTCAACTCCTCTCACTGCTGTTCTCCACCCAACTCCTCTCACTGCTGTTCTCCACCCAACTCGTCTCTCTGCTGTTCTCCACCCAACTCCGCTCACTGCTGTGCTCTACACAACACCTCTCTCTGCTGTTCTCCACCCAACTCCTCTCACTGCTGATCTCTTCCCAACTCCTCTCTCTGCTGTTCTCCACCCAACTGCTCTCTCTGCTCTTCTCCACCCAACTCCTCTCTCTGCTGTTCTCCACCCAACTACTCTCTCTGCTGTTCTCCACCCAACTCCTCTCTCTGCTGTTCTCCACCAACTCCTCTCTCTGCTGTTCTCCACCCAACTCCTCTCTCTGCACTTCTCCACCCAACTCCTCTCTCTGCTGTTCTCCACCCAACTCCTCTCTCTGCTGTTCTCCACCCAACTCCTCTCACTGCTGTTCTCCACCCAACTCCTCTCTCTGCTGTTCTCCACCCAACTCCTCTCTCTGCTGATCTCTACCCAACTCCTCTCTCTGCTGTTCTCCACCCAACGCCTCTCTCTGCTGTTCTCCACCCAACTCCTCTCTCTGCTGTTCTCTACCCAACTCCTCTCTCTGCTGTTCTCCACCCAACTCCTCTCTCTCCTGTTCTCTACCCAACGCCTCTCTCTGCTGTTCTCCACCCAACTCCTATCTCTGCTGTTCTCCACCCAACTCCTCTCTCTGCTGTTCTCCACCCAACTCCTCTCTCTGCTGTTCTCCACCCAACTCCTCTCACTGCTGTTCTCCACCCAACTCCTCTCTCTGCTGATCTCTTCCCATCTCCTCTCTCTGCTGTTCTCCACCCAACTCCACTCTCTGCTGTTCTCCAGCCAACTCCTCTCTCTGCTGTTCTCCACCCAACACCTCTCTCTGCTGTTCTCCACCCAACTCCTCTCTCTGCTGTTCTCCACCAACTCCTCTCTCTGCTGTTCTCCACCCAACTCCTCTCTCTGCTCTTCTCCACCCAACTCCTCTCTCTTCTGTTCTCTACCCAACTCCTCTCACTGCTGTTCTCTACCCAACTCCTCTCACTGCTGTTCTCCACCCAACTCCTCTCTCTGCTGTTCTCCACCCAACTCCTCTCTCTGCTGTTCTCCACCCAACTCCTCTCTCTGCTGTTCTCCACCCAACACCTCTCACTGCTGTTCTCCACCCAACTCCTCTCACTGCTGCTCTCTACCCAACTCCTCTCACTGCTGTTCTCTCTCAAACGCTTCTCTCTGCTGTTCTCCACCCAACTCCTCTCACTGCTGTTCTCCACCCAACTCCTCTCACTGCTGTTCTCAACCAAACTCCTCTCACTGCTGTTCTCCACCCAACTGCTCTCTCTGCTGTTCTCCACCCAACTACTCTCTCTGCTGTTCTCCACCCAACTCCTCTCTCTGCTGTTCTCCACCAACTCCTCTCTCTGCTGTTCTCCACCCAACTCCTCTCTCTGCACTTCTCCACCCAACGCCTCTCTCTGCTGTTCTCCACCCAACTCCTCTCTCTGCTGTTCTCTACCCAACTCCTCTCTCTGCTGTTCTCCACCCAACTCCTCTCTCTGCTGATCTCTACCCAACTCCTCTCTCTGCTGTTCTCCACCCAACTCCTCTCACTGCTGTTCTCCACCCAACTCCTCTCACTGCTGTTCTCAACCAAACTCCTCTCTCTGCTCTTCTCCACCCAACTCCTCTCTCTGCTGTTCTCCACCCAACTACTCTCTCTGCTGTTCTCCACCCAACTCCTCTCTCTGCTGTTCTCCACCAACTCCTCTCTCTGCTGTTCTCCACCCAACTCCTCTCTCTGCACTTCTCCACCCAACTCCTCTCTCTGCTGTTCTCCACCCAACTCCTCTCTCTGCTGTTCTCCACCCAACTCCTCTCACTGCTGTTCTCCACCCAACTCCTCTCTCTGCTGTTCTCCACCCAACTCCTCTCTCTGCTGATCTCTACCCAACTCCTCTCTCTGCTGTTCTCCACCCAACGCCTCTCTCTGCTGTTCTCCACCCAACTCCTCTCTCTGCTGTTCTCTACCCAACTCCTCTCTCTGCTGTTCTCCACCCAACTCCTCTCTCTCCTGTTCTCTACCCAACGCCTCTCTCTGCTGTTCTCCACCCAACTCCTATCTCTGCTGTTCTCCACCCAACTCCTCTCTCTGCTGTTCTCCACCCAACTCCTCTCTCTGCTGTTCTCCACCCAACTCCTCTCACTGCTGTTTTCCACCCAACTCCTTACTCTGCTGTTCACCACTCAACTCCTCTCACTGCTGTTCTCCACCCAACTCCTCTCTCTGCTCTTCTCCACCCAACTCCTCTCTCTGCTCTTCTCCACCCAACACCTCTCACTGCTGTTCTCCACCCAACTCCTCTCTCTGCTGTTCTCCACCCAACTCCTCTCTCTGCTGATCTCTTCCCAACTCCTCTCTCTGCTGTTCTCCACCCAACTCCTCTCTCTGCTGTTCTCCACTCAACTCCTCTCTCTGCTGTTCTCCACCCAACTCCTCTCTCTGATGTTCTCCACCCAACTCCTCTCTCTGCTCTTCTCCACCCAACTCCTCTCTCTTCTGTTCTCTACCCAACTCCTCTCACTGCTGTTCTCTACCCAACTCCTCTCACGGCTGTTCTCCACCCAACTCCTCTCTCTGCTGTTCTCCACCCAACTCCTCTCTCTGCTGTTCTCCACCCAACTCCTCTCTCTGCTGTTCTCCACCCAACACCTCTCACTGCTGTTCTCCACCCAACTCCTCTCACTGCTGCTCTCTACCCAACTCCTCTCACTGCTGTTCTCTCTCAAACTCTTCTCTCTGCTGTTCTCCACCCAACTCCTCTCACTGCTGTTCTCCACCCAACTCCTCTCACTGCTGTTCTCCACCAAACTCCTCTCACTGCTGATCTCCACCCAACTCCTCTCTCTGCTGTTCTCCACCCAACTCCGCTCACTGCTGTTCTCTACCCAACTCCTCTCTCTGCTGTTCTCCACCCAACTCCTCTCACTGCTGTTCTCCACCCAACTCCTCTCACTGCTGTTCTCCACCCAACTTCTCTCACTGCTGTTCTCCACCCAACTCCTCTCTCTGCTGTTCTCCACCCAACTCCGCTCACTGCTGTGCTCTACACAACTCCTCTCTCTGCTGTTCTCCACCCTACTCCTCTCACTGCTGTTCTCCACCCAACTCCTCTCTCTGCTGATCTCTTCCCAACTCCTCTCTCTGCTGTTCACCACCCAACTCCACTCTCTGCTGTTCTCCAGCCAACTCCTCTCTCTGCTGTTCTCCACCCAACTCCTCTCTCTGCTGTTCTCCACCCAACTCCTCTCTCTGCTGTTCTCCACCAACTCCTCTCGCTGCTGTTCTCCACCCAACTCCTCTCGCTGCTCTTCTCCACCCAACTCCTCTCTCTTCTATTCTCTACCCAACTCCTCTCACTGCTGTTCTCTACCCAACTCCTCTCAGTGCTGTTCTCCACCCAACTCCTCTCTCTGCTGTTCTCCACCCAACTCCTCTCTCTGCTGTTCTCCACCCAACTCCTCTCTCTGCTGTTCTCCACCCAACTCCGCTCACTGCTGTGCTCTACACAACTCCTCTCTCTGCTGTTCTCCACCCAACTCCTCTCACTGCTGTTCTCCACCCAACTCCTCTCTCTGCTGATCTCTTCCCAACTCCTCTCTCTGCTGTTCTCCACCCAACTCCACTCTCTGCTGTTCTCCAGCCAACTCCTCTCTCTGCTGTTCTCCACCCAACTCCTCTCTCTGCTGTTCTCCACCCAACTCCTCTCTCTGCTGTTCTCCACCAACTCCTCTCTCTGCTGTTCTCCACCCAACTCCTCTCTCTGCTCTTCTCCACCCAACTCCTCTCTCTTCTGTTCTCTACCCAACTCCTCTCACTGCTGTTCTCTACCCAACTCCTCTCACTGCTGTTCTCCACCCAACTCCTCTCTCTGCTGTTCTCCACCCAACTCCTCTCTCTGCTGTTCTCCACCCAACTCCTCTCTCTGCTGTTCTCCACCCAACACCTCTCACTGCTGTTCTCCACCCAACTCCTCTCACTGCTGCTCTCTACCCAACTCCTCTCACTGCTGTTCTCTCTCAAACGCTTCTCTCTGCTGTTCTCCACCCAACTCCTCTCACTGCTGTTCTCCACCCAACTCCTCTCACTGCTGTTCTCCACCAAATTCCTCTCACTGTTGTTCTCCACCCAACTGCTCTCTCTGCTGTTCTCCACCCAACTCCGCTCACTGCTGTTCTCTACCCAACTCCTCTCTCTGCTGTTCTCCACCCAACTCCTCTCACTGCTGTTCTCCACCCAACTCCTCTCACTGCTGTTCTCCACCCAAATCCTCTCACTGCTGTTCTCCACCCAACTCCTCTCTCTGCTGTTCTCCACCCAACTCCGCTCACTGCTGTGCTCTACACAACTCCTCTCTCTGCTGTTCTCCACCCTACTCCTCTCACTGCTGTTCTCCACCCAACTCCTCTCTCTGCTGATCTCTTCCCAACTCCTCTCTCTGCTGTTCTCCACCCAACTCCACTCTCTGCTGTTCTCCAGCCAACTCCTCTCTCTGCTGTTCTCCACCCAACTCCTCTCTCTGCTGTTCTCCACCCAACTCCTCTCTCTGCTGTTCTCCACCAACTCCTCTCTCTGCTGTTCTCCACCCAACTCCTCTCTCTGCTCTTCTCCACCCAACTCCTCTCTCTGTTCTTCTCCCCCCAACTCCTCTCTCTGCTGTTCTCCACCCAACTCCTCTCACTGCTGTTCTCCACCCAACTCCTCTCACTGCTGTTTTCCACCCAACTCCTTACTCTGCTGTTCACCACTCAACTCCTCTCACTGCTGTTCTCCACCCAACTCCTCTCTCTGCTCTTCTCCACCCAACTCCTCTCTCTGCTCTTCTCCACCCAACACCTCTCACTGCTGTTCTCCACCCAACTCCTCTCTCTGCTGTTCTCCACCCAACTCCTCTCTCTGCTGATCTCTTCCCAACTCCACTCTCTGCTGTTCTCCACCCAACTCCTCTCTCTGCTGGTCTCCACTCAACTCCTCTCTCTGCTGTTCTCCACCCAACTCCTCTCTCTGATGTTCTCCACCCAACTCCTCTCTCTGCTCTTCTCCACCCAACTCCTCTCTCTTCTGTTCTCTACCCAACTCCTCTCACTGCTGTTCTCTACCCAACTCCTCTCACTGCTGTTCTCCAACCAACTCCTCTCTCTGCTGTTCTCCACCCAACTCCTCTCTCTGCTGTTCTCCACCCAACTCCTCTCTCTGCTGTTCTCCACCCAACACCTCTCACTGCTGTTCTCCACCCAACTCCTCTCACTGCTGCTCTCTACCCAACTCCTCTCACTGCTGTTCTCTCTCAAACTCTTCTCTCTGCTGTTCTCCACCCAACTCCTCTCACTGCTGTTCTCCACCCAACTCCTCTCACTGCTGTTCTCCACCAAACTCCTCTCACTGCTGTTCTCCACCCAACTCCTCTCTCTGCTGTTCTCCACCCAACTCCGCTCACTGCTGTTCTCTACCCAACTCCTCTCTCTGCTGTTCTCCACCCAACTCCTCTCACTGCTGTTCTCCACCCAACTCCTCTCACTGCTGTTCTCCACCCAACTTCTCTCACTGCTGTTCTCCACCCAACTCCTCTCTCTGCTGTTCTCCACCCAACTCCGCTCACTGCTGTGCTCTACACAACTCCTCTCTCTGCTGTTCTCCACCCTACTCCTCTCACTGCTGTTCTCCACCCAACTCCTCTCTCTGCTGATCTCTTCCCAACTCCTCTCTCTGCTGTTCACCACCCAACTCCACTCTCTGCTGTTCTCCAGCCAACTCCTCTCTCTGCTGTTCTCCACCCAACTCCTCTCTCTGCTGTTCTCCACCCAACTCCTCTCTCTGCTGTTCTCCACCAACTCCTCTCTCTGCTGTTCTCCACCCAACTCCTCTCTCTGCTCTTCTCCACCCAACTCCTCTCTCTTCTATTCTCTACCCAACTCCTCTCACTGCTGTTCTCTACCCAACTCCTCTCAGTGCTGTTCTCCACCCAACTCCTCTCTCTGCTGTTCTCCACCCAACTCCTCTCTCTGCTGTTCTCCACCCAACACCTCTCACTGCTGTTCTCCACCCAACTCCTCTCTCTGCTGTTCTCCACCCAACTCCTCTCTCTGCTGATCTCTACCCAACTCCTCTCTTTGCTGTTCTCCACCCAACACCTCTCTCTGCTGATCTTCTCCCAACTCCTCTCTCTGCTGTTCTCTACCCAACTCCTCTCTCTGCTGTTCTCCACCCAACTCCTCTCTCTGTTCTTCTCCCCCCAACTCCTCTCTCTGCTGTTCTCCACCCAACTCCTCTCACTGCTGTTCTCCACCCAACTCCTCTCTCTGCTCTTCTCCACACAACTCCTCTCTCTGCTGTTCTCCACCCAACTCCTCTCACTGCTGTTCTCCACCCAACTCCTTACTCTGCTGTTCTCCACCCAACTCCTCTCTCTGCTGTTCTCCACCCAACTCCTCTCTCTGCTCTTCTCCACCCAACTCCTCTCTCTGCTCTTCTCCACCCAACACCTCTCACTGCTGTTCTCCACCAATCTCCTCTCACTGCTGTTTTCCACCCAACTCCTTACTCTGCTGTTCACCACCCAACTCCTCTCACTGCTGTTCTCCACTCAACTCCTCTCTCTGCTCTTCTCCACCCAACTCCTCTCTCTGCTCTTCTCCACCCAACACCTCTCACTGCTGTTCTCCACCCAACTCCTCTCTCTGCTCTTCTCCACCCAACTCCTCTCTCTGCTGATCTCTTCCCAACTCCTCTCTCTGCTGTTCTCCACCCAACTCCTCTCTCTGCTGTTCTCCACCCAACTCCTCTCTCTGCTGTTCTCCACCCAACTGCTCTCTCTGCTGCTCTCCACCCAACTCCTCCCTCTGCTGTTCTCCACCCAACTCCTCTCTCTGCTGTTCTCCACCGAACTCCTCTCTCTGCTCTTCTCCACCCAACTCCTCTCTCTGCCGTTTTCCACCCAAATCCTCTCACTGCTGTTCTCCACCCAACTCCTCTCTCTGCTGTTCTCCACCCAACTCCTCCCACTGCTGTTCTCCACCCAACTCCTCTCACTGCTGTTCTCCACCCAACTCCTCTCTCTGCTGTTCTCCACCCAACTCCTCTCACTGCTGTTCTCCACCCAACTCCTCTCACTGCTGCTCTCTACCCAACTCCTCTCACTGCTGTTCTCTCTCAAACTCTTCTCTCTGCTGTTCTCCACCCAACTCCTCTCACTGCTGTTCTCCACCCAACTCCTCTCACTGCTGTTCTCCACCCAACTCCTCTCACTGCTGTTCTCCACCCAACTCCTCTCTCTGCTGTTCTCCACCCAACTCCGCTCACTGCTGTTCTCTACCCAACTCCTCTCTCTGCTGTTCTCCACCCAACTCCTCTCACTGCTGTTCTCCACTCAACTCCTCTCACTGCTGTTCTCCACCCAACTCCTCTCACTGCTGTTCTCCACCCAACTCGTCTCTCTGCTGTTCTCCACCCAACTCCGCTCACTGCTGTGCTCTACACAACACCTCTCTCTGCTGTTCTCCACCCAACTCCTCTCACTGCTGATCTCTTCCCAACTCCTCTCTCTGCTGTTCTCCACCCAACTCCTCTCTCTGCTGTTCTCCACCCAACTCCTCTCTCTGCTGTTCTCCACCCAACTCCTCTCTCTGCTGTTCTCCACCAACTCCTCTCTCTGCTGTTCTCCACCCAACTCCTCTCTCTGCTCCTCTCCACCCAACTCCTCTCTCTGCTGTTCTCCACCCAACTCCTCTCTCTGCTGTTCTCCACCCAACTCCGCTCACTGCTGTTCTCCACCCAACTCCTCTCTCTGCTGTTCTCCACCAACTCCTCTCTCTGCTGATCTCTACCCAACTCCTCTCTCTGCTGTTCTCCACCCAACTCCTCTCACTGCTGTTCTCCACCCAACTCCTCTCTCTGCTGTTCTCCACCCAACTCCGCTCACTGCTGCGCTCTACACAACTCCTCTCTCTGCTGTTCTCCACCCTACTCCTCTCACTGCTGTTCTCCACCCAACTCCTCTCTCTGCTGATCTCTTCCCAACTCCTCTCTCTGCTGTTCTCCACCCAACTCCACTCTCTGCTGTTCTCCAGCCAACTCCTCTCTCTGCTGTTCTCCACCCAACTCCTCTCTCTGCTGTTCTCCACCCAACTCCTCTCTCTGCTGTTCTCCACCAACTCCTCTCTCTGCTGTTCTCCACCCAACTCCTCTCTCTGCTCTTCTCCACCCAACTCCTCTCTCTTCTATTCTCTACCCAACTGCTCTCACTGCTGTTCTCTACCCAACTCCTCTCACTGCTGTTCTCCACCCAACTCCTCTCTCTGCTGTTCTCCACCCAACTCCTCTCTCTGCTGTTCTTCACCCAACTCCTCTCACTACTATTCTCCACCCAACTCCTCTCTCTGCTGTTCTCCAACCAACTCCTCTCTCTGCTGATCTCTACCCAACTCCTCTCTCTGCTGTTCTCCACCGAACGCCTCTCTCTGCTGTTCTCCTCCCAACTCCTCTCTCTGCTGTTCTCTACCCAACTCCTCTCTCTGCTGTTCTCCACCCAACTCCTCTCTCTGCTGTTCTCCACCCAACTCCTCTCTCTGCTGCTCTCCACCCAACTCCTCTCTCTGTTCTTCTCCCCCCAACTCCTCTCTCTGCTGTTCTCCACCCAACTCCTCTCACTGCTGTTCTCCACCCAACTCCTCTCTCTGCACTTCTCCACACAACTCCTCTCTCTGCTGTTCTCCACCCAACTCCTCTCACTGCTGTTCTCCACCCAACTCCTTCCTCTGCTGTTCTCCACCCAACTCCTCTCTCTGCTGTTCTCCACCCAACTCCTCTCTCTGCTCTTCTCCACCCAACTCCTCTCTCTGCTCTTCTCCACCCAACACCTCTCACTGCTGTTCTCCACCCAACTCCTCTCACTGCTGTTTTCCACCCAACTCCTTACTCTGCTGTTCACCACTCAACTCCTCTCACTGCTGTTCTCCACCCAACTCCTCTCTCTGCTCTTCTCCACCCAACTCCTCTCTCTGCTCTTCTCCACCCAACACCTCTCACTGCTGTTCTCCACCCAACTCCTCTCTCTGCTGTTCTCCACCCAACTCCTCTCTCTGCTGATCTCTTCCCAACTCCTCTCTCTGCTGTTCTCCACCCAACTCCTCTCTCTGCTGTTCTCCACTCAACTCCTCTCACTGCTGTTCCCTACCCAACTCCTCTCACTGCTGTTCTCCACCCAACTCCTCTCTCTGCTGTTCTCCACCCAACTCCTCTCTCTGCTGTTCTCCACCCAACTCCTCCCTCTGCTGTTCTCCACCCAACACCTCTCACTGCTGTTCTCCACCCAACTCCTCTCACTGCTGCTCTCTACCCAACTCCTCTCACTGCTGTTCTCTCTCAAACTCTTCTCTCTGCTGTTCTCCACCCAACTCCTCGCACTGCTGTTCTCCACCCAACTCCTCTCACTGCTGTTCTCCACCAAACTCCTCTCACTGCTGTTCTCCACCCAACTCCTCTCTCTGCTGTTCTCCACCCAACTCCGCTCACTGCTGTTCTCTACCCAACTCCTCTCTCTGCTGTTCTCCACCCAACTCCTCTCACTGCTGTTCTCCACCCAACTCCTCTCACTGCTGTTCTCCACCCAACTTCTCTCACTGCTGTTCTCCACCCAACTCCTCTCTCTGCTGTTCTCCACCCAACTCCGCTCACTGCTGTGCTCTACACAACTCCTCTCTCTGCTCTTCTCCACACTACTCCTCTCACTGCTGTTCTCCACCCAACTCCTCTCTCTGCTGATCTCTTCCCAACTCCTCTCTCTGCTGTTCACCACCCAACTCCACTCTCTGCTGTTCTCCAGCCAACTCCTCTCTCTGCTGTTCTCCACCCAACTCCTCTCTCTGCTGTTCTCCACCCAACTCCTCTCTCTGCTGTTCTCCACCAACTCCTCTCTCTGCTGTTCTCCACCCAACTCCTCTCTCTGCTCTTCTCCACCCAACTCCTCTCTCATCTATTCTCTACCCAACTCCTCTCACTGCTGTTCTCTACCCAACTCCTCTCACTGCTGTTCTCCACCCAACTCCTCTCTCTGCTGTTCTCCACCCAACTCCTCTCTCTGCTGTTCTCCACCCAACTCCTCTCACTGCTGTTCTCCACCCAACTCCTCTCTCTGCTGTTCTCCACCCAACTCCTCTCTCTGCTGATCTCTACCCAACTCCTCTCTCTGCTGTTCTCCACCCAACGCCTCTCTCTGCTGTTCTCCTCCCAACTCCTCTCTCTGCTGTTCTCTACCCAACTCATCTCTCTGCTGTTCTCCACCCAACTCCTCTCTCTGCTGTTCTCCACCCAACTCCTCTCTCTGCTGTTCTCCTCCCAACTCCTCTCTCTGTTCTTCTCCCCCCAACTCCTCTCTCTGCTGTTCTCCACCCAACTCGTCTCACTGCTGTTCTCCACCCAACACCTCTCTCTGCTCTTCTCCACACAACTCCTCTCTCTGCTGTTCTCCACCCAACTCCTCTCAGTGCTGTTCTCCACCCAACTCCTTACTCTGCTGTTCTCCACCAAACTCCTCTCTCTTCTGTTCTCCACCCAACTCCTCTCTCTGCTCTTATCCACCCAACTCCTCTCTCTGCTCTTCTCCACCCAACACCTCTCACTGCTGTTCTCCACCCAACTCCTCTCACTGCTGTTTTCCACCCAACTCCTTACTCTGCTGTTCACCACCCAACTCCTCTCACTGCTGTTCTCCACTCAACTCCTCTCTCTGCTCTTCTTCACCCAACTCCTCTCTCTGCTCTTCTCCACCCAACACCTCTCACTGCTGTTCTCCACCCAACTCCTCTCTCTGCTGTTCTCCACCCAACTCCTCTCTCTGCTGATCTCTTCCCAACTCCTCTCTCTGCTGTTCTCCACCCAACTCCTCTCTCTGCTGTTCTCCACCCAACACCTCTCTCTGCTGTTCTCCACCCAACTGCTCTCTCTGCTGTTCTCCACCCAACTCCTCCCTCTGCTGTTCTCCACCCAACTCCTCTCTCTGCTGTTCTCCACCGAACACCTCTCTCTGCTCTTCTCCACCCAACTCCTCTCTCTGCTGTTTTCCACCCAACTCCTCTCACTGCTGTTCTCCACCCAACTCCTCTCTCTGCTGTTCTCCACCCAACTCCTCCCACTGCTGTTCTCCACCCAACTCCTCTCACTGCTGTTCTCCACCCAACTCCTCTCTCTGCTGTTCTCCACCCAACTCCGCTCACTGCTGTTCTCTACCCAACTCCTCTCACTGCTGTTCTCCACCCAACTCCTCTCTCTGCTGTTCTCCTCCCAACTCCGCTCACTGCTGTTCTCCACCCAACTCCTCTCTCTGCTGTTCTCCACCCAACTCCTCTCTCTGCTGATCTCTACCCAACTCCTCTCTCTGCTGTTCTCCACCCAACGCCTCTCTCTGCTGTTCTCCTCCCAACTCCTCTCTCTTCTGTTCTCTACCCAACTCCTCTCTCTGCTGTTCTCCACCCAACTCCTCTCTCTGTTCTTCTCCCCCCAACTCCTCTCTCTGCTGTTCTCCACCCAACTCCTGTCACTGCTGTTCTCCACCCAACTCCTCTCTCTGCTCTTCTCCACACAACTCCTCTCTCTGCTGTTCTCCACCCAACTCCTCTCACTGCTGTTCTCCACCCAACTCCTTACTCTGCTGTTCTCCACCCAACTCCTCTCTCTGCTGTTCTCCACCCAACTCCTCTCTCTGCTCTTCTCCACCCAACTCCTCTCTCTGCTCTTCTCCACCCAACACCTCTCACTGCTGTTCTCCACCCAACTCCTCTCACTGCTGTTTTCCACCCAACTCCTTACTCTGCTGCTCACCACCCAACTCCTCTCACTGCTGTTCTCCACTCAACTCCTCTCTCTGCTCTTCTCCACCCAACTCCTCTCTCTGCTGTTCTCTTCCCAACTCCTCTCTCTGCTGTTCTCCACCCAACTCCTCTCTCTGCTGTTCTCCACCCAACTCCTCTCTCTGCTGTTCTCCACCCAACTGCTCTCTCTGCTGTTCTCCACCCAACTGCTCCCTCTGCTGTTCTCCACCCAACTCCTCTCTCTGCTGTTCTCCACCCTACTCCTCTCTCTGCTGATCTCTTCCCAACTCCTCTCTCTGCTGTTCTCCACCCAACTCCTCTCTCTGCTGTTCTCCACCCAACTCCTCTCACTGCTGTTCTCCACCCAACTCCTCTCTCTGCTGTTCTCCACCCAACTCCTCCCACTGCTGTTCTCCACCCAACTCCTCTCACTGCTGTTCTCCACCCAACTCCTCTCTCTGCTGATCTCTACCCAACTCCTCTCTCTGCTGTTCTCCACCGAACGCCTCTCTCTGCTGTTCTCCTCCCAACTCCTCTCTCTGCTGTTCTCTACCCAACTCCTCTCTCTGCTGTTCTCCACCCAACTCCTCTCTCTGCTGTTCTCCACCCAACTCCTCTATCTGCTGCTCTCCACCCAACTCCTCTCTCTGTTCTTCTCCCCCCAACTCCTCTCTCTGCTGTTCTCCACCCAACTCCTCTCACTGCTGTTCTCCACCCAACTCCTCTCTCTGCACTTCTCCACACAACTCCTCTCTCTGCTGTACTCCACCCAACTCCTCTCACTGCTGTTCTCCACCCAACTCCTTCCTCTGCTGTTCTCCACCCAACTCCTCTCTCTGCTGTTCTCCACCCAACTCCTCTCTCTGCTCTTCTCCACCCAACTCCTCTCTCTGCTCTTCTCCACCCAACACCTCTCACTGCTGTTCTCCACCCAACTCCTCTCACTGCTGTTTTCCACCCAACTCCTTACTCTGCTGTTCACCACTCAACTCCTCTCACTGCTGTTCTCCACCCAACTCCTCTCTCTGCTCTTCTCCACCCAACACCTCTCACTGCTGTTCTCCACCCAACTCCTCTCTCTGCTGTTCTCCACCCAACTCCTCTCTCTGCTGATCTCTTCCCAACTCCTCTCTCTGCTGTTCTCCACCCAACTCCTCTCTCTGCTCTTCTCCACTCAACTCCTCTCTCTGCTGTTCTCCACCCAACTCCTCTCTCTGATGTTCTCCACCCAACTCCTCTCTCTGCTCTTCTCCACCCAACTCCTCCCTCTTCTGTTCTCTACCCAACTCCTCTCACTGCTGTTCCCTACCCAACTCCTCTCACTGCTGTTCTCCACCCAACTCCTCTCTCTGCTGTTCTCCACCCAACTCCTCTCTCTGCTGTTCTCCACCCAACTCCTCCCTCTGCTGTTCTCCACCCAACACCTCTCACTGCTGTTCTCCACCCAACTCCTCTCACTGCTGCTCTCTACCCAACTCCTCTCACTGCTGTTCTCTCTCAAACTCTTCCCTCTGCTGTTCTCCACCCAACTCCTCTCACTGCTGTTCTCCACCCAACTCCTCTCACTGCTGTTCTCCACCAAACTCCTCTCACTGCTGTTCTCCACCCAACTCCTCTCTCTGCTGTTCTCCACCCAACTCCGCTCACTGCTGTTCTCTACCCAACTCCTCTCTCTGCTGTTCTCCACCCAACTCCTCTCACTTCTGTTCTCCACCCAACTCCTCTCACTGCTGTTCTCCACCCAACTTCTCTCACTGCTGTTCTCCACCCAACTCCTCTCTCTGCTGTTCTCCACCCAACTCCGCTCACTGCTGTGCTCTACACAACTCTTCTCTGCTCTTCTCCAACCTACTCCTCTCACTGCTGTTCTCCACCCAACTCCTCTCTCTGCTGATCTCTTCCCAACTCCTCTCTCTGCTGTTCACCACCCAACTCCACTCTCTGCTGTTCTCCAGCCAACTCCTCTCTCTGCTGTTCTCCACCCAACTCCTCTCTCTGCTGTTCTCCACCCAACTCCTCTCTCTGCTGTTCTCCACCAACTCCTCTCTCTGCTGTTCTCCACCCAACTCCTCTCTCTGCTCTTCTCCACCCAACTCCTCTCTCATCTATTCTCTACCCAACTCCTCTCACTGCTGTTCTCTACCCAACTCCTCTCACTGCTGTTCTCCACCCAACTCCTCTCTCTGCTGTTCTCCACCCAACTCCTCTCTCTGCTGTTCTCCACCCAACTCCTCTCACTGCTGTTCTCCACCCAACTCCTCTCTCTGCTGTTCTCCACCCAACTCCTCTCTCTGCTCTTCTCCACCCTACTCCTCTCACTGCTGTTCTCCACCCAACTCCTCTCTCTGCTGATCTCTTCCCAACTCCTCTCTCTGCTGTTCACCACCCAACTCCACTCTCTGCTGTTCTCCAGCCAACTCCTCTCTCTGCTGTTCTCCACCCAACTCCTCTCTCTGCTGTTCTCCACCCAACTCCTCTCTCTGCTGTTCTCCACCAACTCCTCTCTCTGCTGTTCTCCACCCAACTCCTCTCTCTGCTCTTCTCCACCCAACTCCTCTCTCATCTATTCTCTACCCAACTCCTCTCACTGCTGTTCTCTACCCAACTCCTCTCACTGCTGTTCTCCACCCAACTCCTCTCTCTGCTGTTCTCCACCCAACTCCTCTCTCTGCTGTTCTCCACCCAACTCCTCTCACTGCTGTTCTCCACCCAACTCCTCTCTCTGCTGTTCTCCACCCAACTCCTCTCTCTGCTGATCTCTACCCAACTCCTCTCTCTGCTGTTCTCCACCCAACGCCTCTCTCTGCTGTTCTCCTCCCAACTCCTCTCTCTGCTGTTCTCTACCCAACTCATCTCTCTGCTGTTCTCCACCCAACTCCTCTCTCTGCTGTTCTCCACCCAACTCCTCTCTCTGCTGTTCTCCTCCCAACTCCTCTCTCTGTTCTTCTCCCCCCAACTCCTCTCTCTGCTGTTCTCCACCCAACTCGTCTCACTGCTGTTCTCCACCCAACACCTCTCTCTGCTCTTCTCCACACAACTCCTCTCTCTGCTGTTCTCCACCCAACTCCTCTCACTGCTGTTCTCCACCCAACTCCTTACTCTGCTGTTCTCCACCCAACTCCTCTCTCTGCTGTTCTCCACCCAACTCCTCTCTCTGCTCTTATCCACCCAACTCCTCTCTCTGCTCTTCTCCACCCAACACCTCTCACTGCTGTTCTCCACCCAACTCCTCTCACTGCTGTTTTCCACCCAACTCCTTACTCTGCTGTTCACCACCCAACTCCTCTCACTGCTGTTCTCCACTCAACTCCTCTCTCTGCTCTTCTCCACCCAACTCCTCTCTCTGCTCTTCTCCACCCAACACCTCTCACTGCTGTTCTCCACCCAACTCCTCTCTCTGCTGTTCTCCACCCAACTCCTCTCTCTGCTGATCTCTTCCCAACTCCTCTCTCTGCTGTTCTCCACCCAACTCCTCTCTCTGCTGTTCTCCACCCAACACCTCTCTCTGCTGTTCTCCACCCAACTGCTCTCTCTGCTGTTCTCCACCCAACTCCTCCCTCTGCTGTTCTCCACCCAACTCCTCTCTCTGCTGTTCTCCACCGAACTCCTCTCTCTGCTCTTCTCCACCCAACTCCTCTCTCTGCTGTTTTCCACCCAACTCCTCTCACTGCTGTTCTCCACCCAACTCCTCTCTCTGCTGTTCTCCACCCAACTCCTCCCACTGCTGTTCTCCACCCAACTCCTCTCACTGCTGTTCTCCACCCAACTCCTCTCTCTGCTGTTCTCCACCCAACTCCGCTCACTGCTGTTCTCTACCCAACTCCTCTCACTGCTGTTCTCCACCCAACTCCTCTCTCTGCTGTTCTCCTCCCAACTCCGCTCACTGCTGTTCTCCACCCAACTCCTCTCTCTGCTGTTCTCCACCCAACTCCTCTCTCTGCTGATCTCTACCCAACTCCTCTCTCTGCTGTTCTCCACCCAACGCCTCTCTCTGCTGTTCTCCTCCCAACTCCTCTCTCTTCTGTTCTCTACCCAACTCCTCTCTCTGCTGTTCTCCACCCAACTCCTCTCTCTGTTCTTCTCCCCCCAACTCCTCTCTCTGCTGTTCTCCACCCAACTCCTGTCACTGCTGTTCTCCACCCAACTCCTCTCTCTGCTCTTCTCCACACAACTCCTCTCTCTGCTGTTCTCCACCCAACTCCTCTCACTGCTGTTCTCCACCCAACTCCTTACTCTGCTGTTCTGCACCCAACTCCTCTCTCTGCTGTTCTCCACCCAACTCCTCTCTCTGCTCTTCTCCACCCAACTCCTCTCTCTGCTCTTCTCCACCCAACACCTCTCACTGCTGTTCTCCACCCAACTCCTCTCACTGCTGTTTTCCACCCAACTCCTTACTCTGCTGCTCACCACCCAACTCCTCTCACTGCTGTTCTCCACTCAACTCCTCTCTCTGCTCTTCTCCACCCAACTCCTCTCTCAGCTCTTCTCCACCCAACACCTCTCACTGCTGTTCTCCACCCAACTCCTCTCTCTGCTGTTCTCCACCCAACTCCTCTCTCTGCTGATCTCTTCCCAACTCCTCTCTCTGCTGTTCTCCACCCAACTCCTCTCTCTGCTGTTCTCCACCCAACTCCTCTCTCTGCTGTTCTCCACCCAACTGCTCTCTCTGCTGTTCTCCACCCAACTGCTCCCTCTGCTGTTCTCCACCCAACTCCTCTCTCTGCTGTTCTCCACCCAACTCCTCTCTCTGCTGATCTCTTCCCAACTCCTCTCTCTGCTGTTCTCCACCCAACTCCTCTCTCTGCTGTTCTCCACCCAACTCCTCTCACTGCTGTTCTCCACCCAACTCCTCTCTCTGCTGTTCTCCACCCAACTCCTCCCACTGCTGTTCTCCACCCAACTCCTCTCACTGCTGTTCTCCACCCAACTCCTCTCTCTGCTGTTCTCCACCCAACTCCTCTCACTGCTGTTCTCCACCCAACTCCTCTCACTGCTGCTCTCTACCCAACTCCTCTCACTGCTGTTCTCTCTCAAACTCTTCTCTCTGCTGTTCTCCACCCAACTCCTCTCACTGCTGTTCTCCTGCCAACTCCTCTCACTGCTGTTCTCCACCCAACTCCTCTCACTGCTGTTCTCCACCCAACTCCTCTCTCTGCTGTTCTCCACCCAACTCCGCTCACTGCTGTTCTCTACCCAACTCCTCTCTCTGCTGTTCTCCACCCAACTCCTCTCACTGCTGTTCTCCACTCAACTCCTCTCACTGCTGTTCTCCACCCAACTCCTCTCACTGCTGTTCTCCACCCAACTCGTCTCTCTGCTGTTCTCCACCCAACTCCGCTCACTGCTGTGCTCTACACAACACCTCTCTCTGCTGTTCTCCACCCAACTCCTCTCACTGCTGATCTCTTCCCAACTCCTCTCTCTGCTGTTCTCCACCCAACTGCTCTCTCTGCTCTTCTCCACCCAACTCCTCTCTCTGCTGTTCTCCACCCAACTACTCTCTCTGCTGTTCTCCACCCAACTCCTCTCTCTGCTGTTCTCCACCAACTCCTCTCTCTGCTGTTCTCCACCCAACTCCTCTCTCTGCACTTCTCCACCCAACTCCTCTCTCTGCTGTTCTCCACCCAACTCCTCTCTCTGCTGTTCTCCACCCAACTCCTCTCACTGCTGTTCTCCACCCAACTCCTCTCTCTGCTGTTCTCCACCCAACTCCTCTCTCTGCTGATCTCTACCCAACTCCTCTCTCTGCTGTTCTCCACCCAACGCCTCTCTCTGCTGTTCTCCACCCAACTCCTCTCTCTGCTGTTCTCTACCCAACTCCTCTCTCTGCTGTTCTCCACCCAACTCCTCTCTCTCCTGTTCTCTACCCAACGCCTCTCTCTGCTGTTCTCCACCCAACTCCTATCTCTGCTGTTCTCCACCCAACTCCTCTCTCTGCTGTTCTCCACCCAACTCCTCTCTCTGCTGTTCTCCACCCAACTCCGCTCACTGCTGTGCTCTACACAACTCCTCTCTCTGCTGTTCTCCACCCAACTCCTCTCACTGCTGTTCTCCACCCAACTCCTCTCTCTGCTGATCTCTTCCCATCTCCTCTCTCTGCTGTTCTCCACCCAACTCCACTCTCTGCTGTTCTCCAGCCAACTCCTCTCTCTGCTGTTCTCCACCCAACACCTCTCTCTGCTGTTCTCCACCCAACTCCTCTCTCTGCTGTTCTCCACCAACTCCTCTCTCTGCTGTTCTCCACCCAACTCCTCTCTCTGCTCTTCTCCACCCAACTCCTCTCTCTGCTGTTCTCCACCCAACTCCTCTCACTGCTGTTCTCCACCCAACTCCTCTCTCTGCTGTTCTCCACCCAACTCCTCTCTCTGCTGATCTCTACCCAACTCCTCTCTCTGCTGTTCTCCACCCAACGCCTCTCTCTGCTGTTCTCCACCCAACTCCTCTCTCTGCTGTTCTCTACCCAACTCCTCTCTCTGCTGTTCTCCACCCAACTCCTCTCTCTCCTGTTCTCTACCCAACGCCTCTCTCTGCTGTTCTCCACCCAACTCCTATCTCTGCTGTTCTCCACCCAACTCCTCTCTCTGCTGTTCTCCACCCAACTCCTCTCTCTGCTGTTCTCCACCCAACTCCGCTCACTGCTGTGCTCTACACAACTCCTCTCTCTGCTGTTCTCCACCCAACTCCTCTCACTGCTGTTCTCCACCCAACTCCTCTCTCTGCTGATCTCTTCCCATCTCCTCTCTCTGCTGTTCTCCACCCAACTCCACTCTCTGCTGTTCTCCAGCCAACTCCTCTCTCTGCTGTTCTCCACCCAACACCTCTCTCTGCTGTTCTCCACCCAACTCCTCTCTCTGCTGTTCTCCACCAACTCCTCTCTCTGCTGTTCTCCACCCAACTCCTCTCTCTGCTCTTCTCCACCCAACTCCTCTCTCTTCTGTTCTCTACCCAACTCCTCTCACTGCTGTTCTCTACCCAACTCCTCTCACTGCTGTTCTCCACCCAACTCCTCTCTCTGCTGTTCTCCACCCAACTCCTCTCTCTGCTGTTCTCCACCCAACTCCTCTCTCTGCTGTTCTCCACCCAACACCTCTCACTGCTGTTCTCCACCCAACTCCTCTCACTGCTGCTCTCTACCCAACTCCTCTCACTGCTGTTCTCTCTCAAACGCTTCTCTCTGCTGTTCTCCACCCAACTCCTCTCACTGCTGTTCTCCACCCAACTCCTCTCACTGCTGTTCTCAACCAAACTCCTCTCACTGCTGTTCTCCACCCAACTGCTCTCTCTGCTGTTCTCCACCCAACTCCGCTCACTGCTGTTCTCTACCCAACTCCTCTCTCTGCTGTTCTCCACCCAACTCCTCTCACTGCTGTTCTCCACCCAACTCCTCTCACTGCTGTTCTCCACCCAACTCCTCTCACTGCTGTTCTCCACCCAACTCCTCTCTCTGCTGTTCTCCACCCAACTCCGCTCACTGCTGTGCTCTACACAACTCCTCTCTCTGCTGTTCTCCACCCTACACCTCTCACTGCTGTTCTCCACCCAACTCCTCTCTCTGCTGATCTCTTCCCAACTCCTCTCTCTGCTGTTCTCCACCCAACTCCACTCTCTGCTGTTCTCCAGCCAACTCCTCTCTCTGCTGTTCTCCACCCAACTCCTCTCTCTGCTGTTCTCCACCAACTCCTCTCTCTGCTGTTCTCCACCCAGCTCCTCTCTCTGCTCTTCTCCACCCAACTCCTCTCTCTTCTATTCTCTAACCAACTCCTCTCACTGCTGTTCTCTACCCAACTCCTCTCACTGCTGTTCTCCACCCAACTCCTCTCTCTGCTGTTCTCCACCCAACTCCTCTCTCTACTGTTCTCCACCCAACTCCTCTCACTGCTGTTCTCCACCCAACTCCTCTCTCTGCTGTTCTCCACCCAACTCCTCTCTCTGCTGATCTCTACCCAACTCCTCTCTCTGCTGTTCTCCACCGAACGCCTCTCTCTGCTGTTCTCCTCCCAACTCCTCTCTCTGCTGTTCTCTACCCAACTCCTCTCTCTGCTGTTCTCCACCCAACTCCTCTCTCTGCTGTTCTCCACCCAACTCCTCTTTCTGCTGCTCTCCACCCAACTCCTCTCTCTGTTCTTCTCCCCCCAACTCCTCTCTCTGCTGCTCTCCACCCAACTCCTCTCACTGCTGTTCTCCACCCAACTCCTCTCTCTGCACTTCTCCACAAAACTCCTCTCACTGCTGTTCTCTACCCAACTCCTCTCACTGCTGTTCTCCACCCAACTCCTCTCTCTGCTGTTCTCCACCCAACTCCTCTCTCTGCTGTTCTCCACCCAACTCCTCTCACTGCTGTTCTCCACCCAACTCCTCTCTCTGCTGTTCTCCACCCAACTCCTCTCTCTGCTGATCTCTACCCAACTCCTCTCTCTGCTGTTCTCCACCGAACGCCTCTCTCTGCTGTTCTCCTCCCAACTCCTCTCTCTGCTGTTCTCTACCCAACTCCTCTCTCTGCTGTTCTCCACCCAACTCCTCTCTCTGCTGTTCTCCACCCAACTCCTCTTTCTGCTGCTCTCCACCCAACTCCTCTCTCTGCTCTTCTCCACCCAACTCCTCTCTCTGCTCTTCTCCACCCAACACCTCTCACTGCTGTTCTCCACCCAACTCCTCTCACTGCTGTTTTCCACCCAACTCCTTACTCTGCTGCTCACCACCCAACTCCTCTCACTGCTGTTCTCCACTCAACTCCTCTCTCTGCTCTTCTCCACCCAACTCCTCTCTCAGCTCTTCTCCACCCAACACCTCTCACTGCTGTTCTCCACCCAACTCCTCTCTCTGCTGTTCTCCACCCAACTCCTCTCTCTGCTGATCTCTTCCCAACTCCTCTCTCTGCTGTTCTCCACCCAACTCCTCTCTCTGCTGTTCTCCACCCAACTCCTCTCTCTGCTGTTCTCCACCCAACTGCTCTCTCTGCTGTTCTCCACCCAACTGCTCCCTCTGCTGTTCTCCACCCAACTCCTCTCTCTGCTGTTCTCCACCCAACTCCTCTCTCTGCTGATCTCTTCCCAACTCCTCTCTCTGCTGTTCTCCACCCAACTCCTCTCTCTGCTGTTCTCCACCCAACTCCTCTCACTGCTGTTCTCCACCCAACTCCTCTCTCTGCTGTTCTCCACCCAACTCCTCCCACTGCTGTTCTCCACCCAACTCCTCTCACTGCTGTTCTCCACCCAACTCCTCTCTCTGCTGTTCTCCACCCAACTCCTCTCACTGCTGTTCTCCACCCAACTCCTCTCACTGCTGCTCTCTACCCAACTCCTCTCACTGCTGTTCTCTCTCAAACTCTTCTCTCTGCTGTTCTCCACCCAACTCCTCTCACTGCTGTTCTCCTGCCAACTCCTCTCACTGCTGTTCTCCACCCAACTCCTCTCACTGCTGTTCTCCACCCAACTCCTCTCTCTGCTGTTCTCCACCCAACTCCGCTCACTGCTGTTCTCTACCCAACTCCTCTCTCTGCTGTTCTCCACCCAACTCCTCTCACTGCTGTTCTCCACTCAACTCCTCTCACTGCTGTTCTCCACCCAACTCCTCTCACTGCTGTTCTCCACCCAACTCGTCTCTCTGCTGTTCTCCACCCAACTCCGCTCACTGCTGTGCTCTACACAACACCTCTCTCTGCTCTTCTCCATCCAACACCTCTCACTGCTGTTCTCCACCCAACTCCTCTCTCTGCTGTTCTCCACCCAACTCCTCTCTCTGCTGATCTCTTCCCAACTCCTCTCTCTGCTGTTCTCCACCCAACTCCTCTCTCTGCTGTTCTCCACTCAACTCCTCTCTCTGCTGTTCTCCACCCAACTCCTCTCTCTGATGTTCTCCACCCAACTCCTCTCTCTGCTCTTCTCCACCCAACTCCTCTCTCTTCTGTTCTCTACCCAACTCCTCTCACTGCTGTTCTCTACGCAACTCCTCTCACTGCTGTTCTCCACCCAACTCCTCTCTCTGCTGTTCTCCACCCAACTCCTCTCTCTTCTGTTCTCCACCCAACTCCTCTCTCTGCTGTTCTCCACCCAACACCTCTCACTGCTGTTCTCCACCCAACTCCTCTCACTGCTGCTCTCTACCCAACTCCTCTCACTGCTGTTCTCTCTCAAACTCTTCTCTCTGCTGTTCTCCACCCAACTCCTCTCACTGCTGTTCTCCACCCAACTCCTCTCACTGCTGTTCTCCACCAAACTCCTCTCACTGCTGTTCTCCACCCAACTCCTCTCTCTGCTGTTCTCCACCCAACTCCGCTCACTGCTGTTCTCTACCCAACTCCTCTCTCTGCTGTTCTCCACCCAACTCCTCTCACTGCTGTTCTCCACTCAACTCCTCTCACTGCTGTTCTCCACCCAACTTCTCTCACTGCTGTTCTCCACCCAACTCCTCTCTCTGCTGTTCTCCACCCAACTCCGCTCACTGCTGTGCTCTACACAACTCCTCTCTCTGCTGTTCTCCACCCTACTCCTCTCACTGCTGTTCTCCACCCAACTCCTCTCTCTGCTGATCTCTTCCCAACTCCTCTCTCTGCTGTTCACCACCCAACTCCACTCTCTGCTGTTCTCCAGCCAACTCCTCTCTCTGCTGTTCTCCACCCAACTCCTCTCTCTGCTGTTCTCCACCCAACTCCTCTCTCTGCTGTTCTCCACCAACTCCTCTCTCTGCTGTTCTCCACCCAACTCCTCTCTCTGCTCTTCTCCACCCAACTCCTCTCTCTTCTATTCTCTACCCAACTCCTCTCTCTGCTGTTCTCCACCCAACTCCTCTCACTGCTGTTCTCCACCCAACACCTCTCTCTGCTCTTCTCCAAACAACTCCTCTCTCTGCTGTTCTCCACCCAACTCCTCTCACTGCTGTTCTCCACCCAACTCCTTACTCTGCTGTTCTCCACCCAACTCCTCTCTCTGCTGTTCTCCACCCAACTCCTCTCTCTGCTCTTCTCCACCCAACTCCTCTCTCTGCTCTTCTCCACCCAACACCTCTCACTGCTGTTCTCCACCCAACTCCTCTCACTGCTGTTTTCCACCCAACTCCTTACTCTGCTGTTCACCACCCAACTCCTCTCACTGCTGTTCTCCACTCAACTCCTCTCTCTGCTCTTCTCCACCCAACTCCTCTCTCTGCTCTTCTCCACCCAACACCTCTCACTGCTGTTCTCCACTCAACTCCTCTCTCTGCTGTTCTCCACCCAACTCCTCTCTCTGCTGATCTCTTCCCAACTCCTCTCTCTGCTCTTCTCCACCCAACTCCTCTCTCTGCTGTTCTCCACCCAACTCCTCTCTCTGCTGTTCTCCACCCAACTGCTCTCCCTGCTGTTCTCCACCCAACTCCTACCTCTGCTGTTCTCCACCCAACTCCTCTCTCTGCTGTTCTCCACCGAACTCCTCTCTCTGCTCTTCTCCACCCAACTCCTCTCTCTGCTGTTTTCCACCCAACTCCTCTCACTGCTGTTCTCCACCCAACTCCTCTCTCTGCTGTTCTCCACCCAACTCCTCCCACTGCTGTTCTCCACCCAACTCCTCTCACTGCTGTTCTCCACCCAACTCCTCTCTCTGCTGTTCTCCACCCAACTCCTCTCACTGCTGTTCTCCACCCAACTCCTCTCACTGCTGCTCTCTACCCAACTCCTCTCACTGCTGTTCTCTCTCAAACTCTTCTCTCTGCTGTTCTCCACCCAACTCCTCTCACTGCTGTTCTCCACCCAACTCCTCTCACTGCTGCTCTCTACCCAACTCCTCTCACTGCTGTTCTCTCTCAAACTCTTCTCTCTGCTGTTCTCCACCCAACTCCTCTCACTGCTGTTCTCCACCCAACTCCTCTCACTGCAGTTCTCCACCCAACTCCTCTCACTGCTGTTCTCCACCCAACTCCTCTCTCTGCTGTTCTCCACCCAACTCCGCTCACTGCTGTTCTCCACCCAACTCCTCTCTCTGCTGATCTCTTCCCAACTCCTCTCTCTGCTGTTCTCCACCCAACTCCTCTCTCTGCTGTTCTCCACTCAACTCCTCTCTCTGCTGTTCTCCACCCAACTCCTCTCTCTGATGTTCTCCACCCAACTCCTCTCTCTGCTCTTCTCCACCCAACTCCTCTCTCTTCTGTTCTCTACCCAACTCCTCTCACTGCTGTTCTCTACGCAACTCCTCTCACTGCTGTTCTCCACCCAACTCCTCTCTCTGCTGTTCTCCACCCAACTCCTCTCTCTTCTGTTCTCCACCCAACTCCTCTCTCTGCTGTTCTCCACCCAACACCTCTCACTGCTGTTCTCCACCCAACTCCTCTCACTGCTGCTCTCTACCCAACTCCTCTCACTGCTGTTCTCTCTCAAACTCTTCTCTCTGCTGTTCTCCACCCAACTCCTCTCACTGCTGTTCTCCACCCAACTCCTCTCACTGCTGTTCTCCACCAAACTCCTCTCACTGCTGTTCTCCACCCAACTCCTCTCTCTGCTGTTCTCCACCCAACTCCGCTCACTGCTGTTCTCTACCCAACTCCTCTCTCTGCTGTTCTCCACCCAACTCCTCTCACTGCTGTTCTCCACTCAACTCCTCTCACTGCTGTTCTCCACCCAACTTCTCTCACTGCTGTTCTCCACCCAACTCCTCTCTCTGCTGTTCTCCACCCAACTCCGCTCACTGCTGTGCTCTACACAACTCCTCTCTCTGCTGTTCTCCACCCTACTCCTCTCACTGCTGTTCTCCACCCAACTCCTCTCTCTGCTGATCTCTTCCCAACTCCTCTCTCTGCTGTTCACCACCCAACTCCACTCTCTGCTGTTCTCCAGCCAACTCCTCTCTCTGCTGTTCTCCACCCAACTCCTCTCTCTGCTGTTCTCCACCCAACTCCTCTCTCTGCTGTTCTCCACCAACTCCTCTCTCTGCTGTTCTCCACCCAACTCCTCTCTCTGCTCTTCTCCACCCAACTCCTCTCTCTTCTATTCTCTACCCAACTCCTCTCTCTGCTGTTCTCCACCCAACTCCTCTCACTGCTGTTCTCCACCCAACACCTCTCTCTGCTCTTCTCCAAACAACTCCTCTCTCTGCTGTTCTCCACCCAACTCCTCTCACTGCTGTTCTCCACCCAACTCCTTACTCTGCTGTTCTCCACCCAACTCCTCTCTCTGCTGTTCTCCACCCAACTCCTCTCTCTGCTCTTCTCCACCCAACTCCTCTCTCTGCTCTTCTCCACCCAACACCTCTCACTGCTGTTCTCCACCCAACTCCTCTCACTGCTGTTTTCCACCCAACTCCTTACTCTGCTGTTCACCACCCAACTCCTCTCACTGCTGTTCTCCACTCAACTCCTCTCTCTGCTCTTCTCCACCCAACTCCTCTCTCTGCTCTTCTCCACCCAACACCTCTCACTGCTGTTCTCCACTCAACTCCTCTCTCTGCTGTTCTCCACCCAACTCCTCTCTCTGCTGATCTCTTCCCAACTCCTCTCTCTGCTCTTCTCCACCCAACTCCTCTCTCTGCTGTTCTCCACCCAACTCCTCTCTCTGCTGTTCTCCACCCAACTGCTCTCCCTGCTGTTCTCCACCCAACTCCTACCTCTGCTGTTCTCCACCCAACTCCTCTCTCTGCTGTTCTCCACCGAACTCCTCTCTCTGCTCTTCTCCACCCAACTCCTCTCTCTGCTGTTTTCCACCCAACTCCTCTCACTGCTGTTCTCCACCCAACTCCTCTCTCTGCTGTTCTCCACCCAACTCCTCCCACTGCTGTTCTCCACCCAACTCCTCTCACTGCTGTTCTCCACCCAACTCCTCTCTCTGCTGTTCTCCACCCAACTCCTCTCACTGCTGTTCTCCACCCAACTCCTCTCACTGCTGCTCTCTACCCAACTCCTCTCACTGCTGTTCTCTCTCAAACTCTTCTCTCTGCTGTTCTCCACCCAACTCCTCTCACTGCTGTTCTCCACCCAACTCCTCTCACTGCAGTTCTCCACCCAACTCCTCTCACTGCTGTTCTCCACCCAACTCCTCTCTCTGCTGTTCTCCACCCAACTCCGCTCACTGCTGTTCTCTACCCAACTCCTCTCTCTGCTGTTCTCCACCCAACTCCTCTCACTGCTGTTCTCCACTCAACTCCTCTCACTGCTGTTCTCCACCCAACTCCTCTCACTGCTGTTCTCCACCCAACTCCTCTCTCTGCTGTTCTCCACCCAACTCCGCTCACTGCTGTGCTCTACACAACTCCTCTCTCTGCTGTTCTCCACCCAACTCCTCTCACTGCTGATCTCTTCCCAACTCCTCTCTCTGCTGTTCTCCACCCAACTCCTCTCTCTGCTCTTCTCCATCCAACTCCTCTCTCTGCTGTTCTCCACCCAACTCCTCTCTCTGCTGTTCTCCACCCAACTCCTCTCTCTGCTGTTCTCCACCAACTCCTCTCTCTGTTATTCTCCACCCAACTCCTCTCTCTGCTCTTCTCCACCCAACTCCTCTCTCTGCTGTTCTCCACCCAACTCCTCTCTCTGCTGTTCTCCACCCAACTCCTCTCACTGCTGTTCTCCACCCAACTCCTCTCTCTGCTGTTCTCCACCCAACTCCTCTCTCTGCTGATCTCTACCCAACTCCTCTCTCTGCTGTTCTCCACCCAACGCCTCTCTCTGCTGTTCTCCACCCAACTCCTCTCTCTGCTGTTCTCTACCCAACTCCTCTCTCTGCTGTTCTCCACCCAACTCCTCTCTCTCCTGTTCTCTACCCAACGCTTCTCTCTGCTGTTCTCCACCCAACTCCGATCTCTGCTGTTCTCCACCCAACTCCTCTCTCTGCTGTTCTCCACCCAACTCCTCTCTCTGCTGTTCTCTACCCAACACCTCTCTCTGCTGTACTCCACCCAACTCCTCTCTCTCCTGTTCTCTACCCATCACCTCTCTCTGCTGTTCTCTACCCAACTCCTCTCTCTGCTGTTCTCCACCCAACTCCTCTCACTGCTGTTCTCTGCACAACTCCTCTCACTGCTGTTCTCCAACCAACTCCTCTCACTGCTGTTCTCTACCCAACTCCACTCACTGCTGTTCTCCACCCAACTCCTCTCACTGCTGTTCTCTACCCAACTCCTCTCACTGCTGTTCTCCACCCAACTCCTCTCACTGCTATTCTCCACCCAACTCCTCTCTCTGCTGTTCTCCACCCATCTCCTCTCACTGCTGTTCTCCACCCAACTCCTCTCTCTGCTGTTCTCCACCCAACTCCTCTCACTGCTGTTCTCCACCCAACTCCTCTCTCTGCTGCTCTCTACCCAACACCTCTCTCTGCTGTTCTCTACCCAACTCCTCTCACTGCTGTTCTCTACCCAACTCCTCTCACTGCTGTTGTCTACCCAACTCCTCTCTCTGCTGTTCTCTGCCCAACTCCTCTCACTGCTGTTCTCTACCCAACTCCTCTCACTGCTGTTCTCCACCGAACTCCACTCTCCCCTGTTCTCTACCCAACTCCTCTCACTGCTGTTCTCTATCCAACTCCTCTCTCTGCTGTTCTCCACCCAACTCCTCTCACTGCTCTTCTCCGCCCAACTCCTCTCATAGCTTTTCTCCACCCAACCCCTCTCACTGCTGTTCTCTGCCCAACACATCTCTCTGCTGTTCTCCACCCAACTCCTATATCTGCTTTTCTCCGCCCAACTCCTCCCACTGCTGCTCTCCACCCAACTCCTCTCTCTGCTTTTCTCTATCCAACTCCTCTCTCTGCTGTTCTCCACCCAACTCCTCTCTCTGCTGTTCTCCACCCAACTCCTCCCACTGCTGTTCTCCACCCAACTCCTATCTCTGCTTTTCTCCACCCATCTCCTCCCACTGCTGTTCTCCACCCAACTCCTCTCTCTGCTTTTCTCTACCCAACTCCTCTCACTGCTGTTCGCCACCCAACTCGTCTCTCTGCTGTTCTCCACCCAACTCCTATCTCTGCTTTTCTCAACCCAACATCTCTCACTGCTGTTCTCTACCCAACTCCTATCTCTGCTTTTCTCCACCCAAATCCTCTCTCTGCTGTTCTCTACCCAAAACCTCTCTCTGCGATTCTCCACCCAACTCATCTCTCTGCTGTTCTCTACCCAACTCCTCTCTCTCCTGTTCTCCACCCAATTCCTCTCACTGCTGTTCTCCACCCAACTCCTCTCACTGCTGCTCTCCACCCAACTCCTCTCTCTGCTGTTCTCTACCCATCTCCTCTCTCTGCTGTTCTCTACTCAACTCCTGTCTCTGCTGTTCTCCACCCAACTCCTCTCACTGCTGTTCTCCACCCAACTCCTCTCACTGCTGTTCCCTACCCAACTCATCTCTCTGCTGTTCTCCACCCAACTCCTCTCTCTGCTGTTCTCCACCCATCTCCTCTCTCTGCTGTTCTCCACCCAACTCCTCTCTCTGCTGTTCTCCTCCCAACTCATCTCACTGCTGTTCTCTACCCAACTCCTCTCTCTGCTGTTCTCCACCCAACTCCTCACTCTGCTGTTCTCTACTCAACTCCTCTCTCTGCTGTTCTCTACCCAGCTCCTCTCTCTGCTGTTCTCCACCCAGCTCCTCTCTCTGCTGTTCTCTACCCAACTCCTCTCTCTGCTGTTCTCCACCCAACTCCTCTCACTGCTGTTCTCCACTCAACTCCTCTCACTGCTGTTCTCCACCCAACTCCTCTCACTGCTGTTCTCCACCCAACTCCTCTCTCTGCTGTTCTCCACCCAACTCCGCTCACTGCTGTGCTCTACACAACTCCTCTCTCTGCTGTTCTCCACCCAACTCCTCTCACTGCTGATCTCTTCCCAACTCCTCTCTCTGCTGTTCTCCACCCAACTCCTCTCTCTGCTCTTCTCCATCCAACTCCTCTCTCTGCTGTTCTCCACCCAACTCCTCTCTCTGCTGTTCTCCACCCAACTCCTCTCTCTGCTGTTCTCCACCAACTCCTCTCTCTGTTATTCTCCACCCAACTCCTCTCTCTGCTCTTCTCCACCCAACTCCTCTCTCTGCTGTTCTCCACCCAACTCCTCTCTCTGCTGTTCTCCACCCAACTCCTCTCACTGCTGTTCTCCACCCAACTCCTCTCTCTGCTGTTCTCCACCCAACTCCTCTCTCTGCTGATCTCTACCCAACTCCTCTCTCTGCTGTTCTCCACCCAACGCCTCTCTCTGCTGTTCTCCACCCAACTCCTCTCTCTGCTGTTCTCGACCCAACTCCTCTCTCTGCTGTTCTCCACCCAACTCCTCTCTCTCCTGTTCTCTACTGAACGCTTCTCTCTGCTGTTCACCACCCAACTCCTATCTCTGCTGTTCTCCACCCAACTCCTCTCTCTGCTGTTCTCCACCCAACTCCTCTCTCTGCTGTTCTCTACCCAACACCTCTCTCTGCTGTACTCCACCCAACTCCTCTCTCTCCTGTTCTCTACCCATCACCTCTCTCTGCTGTTCTCTACCCAACTCCTCTCTCTGCTGTTCTCCACCCAACTCCTCTCACTGCTGTTCTCTGCACAACTCCTCTCACTGCTGTTCTCCACCCAACTCCTCTCACTGCTGTTCTCTACCCAACTCCACTCACTGCTGTTCTCCACCCAACTGCTCTCACTGCTGTTCTCTACCCAACTCCTCTCACTGCTGTTCTCCACCCAACTCCTCTCACTGCTATTCTCCACCCAACTCCTCTCTCTGCTGTTCTCCACCCATCTCCTCTCACTGCTGTTCTCCACCCAACTCCTCTCTCTGCTGTTCTCCACCCAACTCCTCTCACTGCTGTTCTCCACCCAACTCCTCTCTCTGCTGCTCTCTACCCAACTCCTCTCTCTGCTGTTCTCTACCCAACTCCTCTCACTGCTGTTCTCTACCCAACTCCTCTCACTGCTGTTGTCTACCCAACTCCTCTCTCTGCTGTTCTCTGCCCAACTCCTCTCACTGCTGTTCTCTACCCAACTCCTCTCACTGCTGTTCTCCACCCAACTCCACTCTCCCCTGTTCTCTACCCAACTCCTCTCACTGCTGTTCTCTATCCAACTCCTCTCTCTGCTGTTCTCCACCCAACTCCTCTCACTGCTGTTCTCCGCCCAACTCCTCTCATAGCTTTTCTCCACCCAACCCCTCTCACTGCTGTTCTCTGCACAACACATCTCTCTGCTGTTCTCCACCCAACTCCTATATCTGCTTTTCTCCGCCCAACTCCTCCCACTGCTGCTCTCCACCCAACTCCTCTCTCTGCTTTTCTCTATCCAACTCCTCTCTCTGCTGTTCTCCACCCAACTCCTCTCTCTGCTGTTCTCCACCCAACTCCTCCCACTGCTGTTCTCCACCCAACTCCTATCTCTGCTTTTCTCCACCCATCTCCTCCCACTGCTGTTCTCCACCCGACTCCTCTCTCTGCTTTTCTCTACCCAACTCCTCTCACTGCTGTTCGCCACCCAACTCGTCTCTCTGCTGTTCTCCACCCAACTCCTATCTCTGCTTTTCTCAACCCAACATCTCTCACTGCTGTTCTCTACCCAACTCCTATCTCTGCTTTTCTCCACCCAAATCCTCTCTCTGCTGTTCTCTACCCAAAACCTCTCTCTGCGATTCTCCACCCAACTCATCTCTCTGCTGTTCTCTACCCAACACCTCTCTCTCCTGTTCTCCACCCAGCTCCTCTCACTGCTGTTCTCCACCCAACTCCTCTCACTGCTGCTCTCCACCCAACTCCTCTCTCTGCTGTTCTCTACCCATCTCCTCTCTCTGCTGTTCTCTACCCAACTCCTGTCTCTGCTGTTCTCCACCCAACTCCTCTCACTGCTGTTCTCCACCCAACTCCTCTCACTGCTGTTCCCTACCCAACTCATCTCTCTGCTGTTCTCCACCCAACTCCTCTCTCTGCTGTTCTCCACCCATCTCCTCTCTCTGCTGTTCTCCACCCAACTCCTCTCTCTGCTGTTCTCCTCCCAACTCATCTCACTGCTGTTCTCTACCCAACTCCTCTCTCTGCTGTTCTCCACCCAACTCCTCACTCTGCTGTTCTCTACTCAACTCCTCTCTCTGCTGTTCTCTACCCAGCTCCTCTCTCTGCTGTTCTCCACCCAGCTCCTCTCTCTGCTGTTCTCTACCCAACTACTCTCTCTGCTGTCCTCCACCCAACACCTATCTCTGCTGTTCACCACCCAACTCCTCTCTCTGCTGTTCTCCACCCTACTCCTATCTCTGCTGTTCTCCACCCAACTCCTCTCTCTGCTGTTCTCCACCAACTCCTCTCTCTGCTGTTCTCTACCCAACTCCTCTCTCTGCTGTTCTCTACCCAACTCCTATCTCTGCTTCTCTCCACCCAACTCCTCTCACTGCTTTTCTCTACCCAACTCCTATCTCTGCTGTTCTCCACCCAACTCCTCTCTCTGCTGTTCTCCACCAACTCCTCTCTCTGCTGTTCTCTACCCAACTCCTCTCTCTGCTGTTCTCTACCCAACTCCTATCTCTGCTTCTCTCCACCCAACTCCTCTCTCTGCTGTTCTCTACCCAAGACCTCTCTCTGCAGTTCTCACCCAACTCCTCTCACTGCTGTTTTCGGCTCAACTCCTCTCTCTGCTGTTCTCCACCCAACTCCTCTCGCTGCTGTTCTCCACACAACTCCTCTCACTGCTGTTCTCCACCCAACTCCTCTCACTGCTGTTCTCCACCCATCTCCTCTCTCTGCTGTTCTCCACCCAACTCCTCTCTCTGCTGTTCTCTAACCAACTCCTCTCTCTGCTGTTCTCCACCCAACTCCTATCTCTGCTGTTCTCCACCCAACTCCTCTCTCTGCTGTTCTCCACCCAACTCCTCTCTCTGCTGTTCTCTACCCAACTCCTCTCACTGCTGTTCTCCACACAACTCCTCTCTCTGCTGTTCTCTAACCAACTCCTCGCTCTGCTGTACTACACCCAACTCCTCTCTCTCCTGTTCTCTACCCAACTCCTCTCTCTGCTGTTCTCCACCCAACTCCTCTCTCTGCTGTTCTCTACCCAACTCCTCTCTCTGCTGTTCTCTACCCAACTCCTCTCTCTGCTGTTCTCTACCCAACTCCTATCTCTGCTTCTCTACACCCAACTCCTCTCACTGCTGTTCTCTACCCAACTCCTATCTCTGCTTTTCTCCACCCAACTCCTCTCTCTGCTGTTCTCTACCCAAGACCTCTCTCTGCTGTTCTCACCCAACTCCTCTCACTGCTGTTTTCGGCCCAACTCCTCTCTCTGCTGTTCTCCAACCAACTCCTCTCACTGCTGTTCTCCACCCAACTCCTCTCACTGCTGTTCTCCACCCAACTCCTCTCACTGCTGTTCTCCACCCATCTCCTCTCTCTGCTGTTCTCCACCCAACTTCTCTCTCTGCTGTTCTCTACTCAACTCCTCTCTCTGCTGTTCTCCACCCAACTCCTATCTCTGCTGTTCTCCACCCAACTCCTCCCTCTGCTGTTCTCCACCCAACTCCTCTCTCTGCTGTTCTCTACCCAACTCCTCTCACTGCTGTTCTCCACCCAACTCCTCTCTCTACTGTTCTCTACCTAACTCCTCTCCCTGCTGTTCTATACCCAACTCCTCTCTCTGCCGTTCTCCACCCAACTCCTATCTCTGTTGTTCTCTACCCAACTCCTCTCACTGCTGTTCTCTACCCAACTCCTCTCACTGCTGTTCTCCACCCAACACCTCTCTCTGCTGTTCTCTACCCAACTCCTCTCTCTGCTGTACTCCACCCAACTCCTCTCTCTCCTGTTCTCTACCCAACTCCTCTCTCTGCTGTTCTCCACCCAACTCCTCTCTCTGCTGTTCTCTACCCAACTCCTCTCTCTGCTGTACTCCACCCAACTCCTCTCACTCCTGTTCTCTACCCAACACCTCTCTCTGCTGTTCTCTACCCAACTCCTCTCTCTGCTGTTCTCCACCCAACTCCTCTCACTGCTGTTCTCCACTCAACTCCTCTCACTGCTGTTCTCCAACCAACTCCTCTCACTGCTGTTCTCCACCCAACTCCTCTCTCTGCTGTTCTCCACCCAACTCCGCTCACTGCTGTGCTCTACACAACTCCTCTCTCTGCTGTTCTCCACCCAACTCCTCTCACTGCTGATCTCTTCCCAACTCCTCTCTCTGCTGTTCTCCACCCAACTCCTCTCTCTGCTCTTCTCCATCCAACTCCTCTCTCTGCTGTTCTCCACCCAACTCCTCTCTCTGCTGTTCTCCACCCAACTCCTCTCTCTGCTGTTCTCCACCAACTCCTCTCTCTGTTATTCTCCACCCAACTCCTCTCTCTGCTCTTCTCCACCCAACTCCTCTCTCTGCTGTTCTCCACCCAACTCCTCTCTCTGCTGTTCTCCACCCAACTCCTCTCACTGCTGTTCTCCACCCAACTCCTCTCTCTGCTGTTCTCCACCCAACTCCTCTCTCTGCTGATCTCTACCCAACTCCTCTCTCTGCTGTTCTCCACCCAACGCCTCTCTCTGCTGTTCTCCACCCAACTCCTCTCTCTGCTGTTCTCGACCCAACTCCTCTCTCTGCTGTTCTCCACCCAACTCCTCTCTCTCCTGTTCTCTACCCAACGCTTCTCTCTGCTGTTCACCACCCAACTCCTATCTCTGCTGTTCTCCACCCAACTCCTCTCTCTGCTGTTCTCCACCCAACTCCTCTCTCTGCTGTTCTCTACCCAACACCTCTCTCTGCTGTACTCCACCCAACTCCTCTCTCTCCTGTTCTCTACCCATCACCTCTCTCTGCTGTTCTCTACCCAACTCCTCTCTCTGCTGTTCTCCACCCAACTCCTCTCACTGCTGTTCTCTGCACAACTCCTCTCACTGCTGTTCTCCACCCAACTCCTCTCACTGCTGTTCTCTACCCAACTCCACTCACTGCTGTTCTCCACCCAACTGCTCTCACTGCTGTTCTCTACCCAACTCCTCTCACTGCTGTTCTCCACCCAACTCCTCTCACTGCTATTCTCCACCCAACTCCTCTCTCTGCTGTTCTCCACCCATCTCCTCTCACTGCTGTTCTCCACCCAACTCCTCTCTCTGCTGTTCTCCACCCAACTCCTCTCACTGCTGTTCTCCACCCCACTCCTCTCTCTGCTGCTCTCTACCCAACACCTCTCTCTGCTGTTCTCTACCCAACTCCTCTCACTGCTGTTCTCTACCCAACTCCTCTCACTGCTGTTGTCTACCCAACTCCTCTCTCTGCTGTTCTCTGCCCAACTCCTCTCACTGCTGTTCTCTACCCAACTCCTCTCACTGCTGTTCTCCACCCAACTCCACTCTCCCCTGTTCTCTACCCAACTCCTCTCACTGCTGTTCTCTATCCAACTCCTCTCTCTGCTGTTCTCCACCCAACTCCTCTCACTGCTCTTCTCCGCCCAACTCCTCTCATAGCTTTTCTCCACCCAACCCCTCTCACTGCTGTTCTCTGCACAACACATCTCTCTGCTGTTCTCCACCCAACTCCTATATCTGCTTTTCTCCGCCCAACTCCTCCCACTGCTGCTCTCCACCCAACTCCTCTCTCTGCTTTTCTCTATCCAACTCCTCTCTCTGCTGTTCTCCACCCAACTCCTCTCTCTGCTGTTCTCCACCCAACTCCTCCCACTGCTGTTCTCCACCCAACTCCTATCTCTGCTTTTCTCCACCCATCTCCTCCCACTGCTGTTCTCCACCCGACTCCTCTCTCTGCTTTTCTCTACCCAACTCCTCTCACTGCTGTTCGCCACCCAACTCGTCTCTCTGCTGTTCTCCACCCAACTCCTATCTCTGCTTTTCTCAACCCAACATCTCTCACTGCTGTTCTCTACCCAACTCCTATCTCTGCTTTTCTCCACCCAAATCCTCTCTCTGCTGTTCTCTACCCAAAACCTCTCTCTGCGATTCTCCACCCAACTCATCTCTCTGCTGTTCTCTACCCAACACCTCTCTCTCCTGTTCTCCACCCAGCTCCTCTCACTGCTGTTCTCCACCCAACTCCTCTCACTGCTGCTCTCCACCCAACTCCTCTCTCTGCTGTTCTCTACCCATCTCCTCTCTCTGCTGTTCTCTACCCAACTCCTGTCTCTGCTGTTCTCCACCCAACTCCTCTCACTGCTGTTCTCCACCCAACTCCTCTCACTGCTGTTCCCTACCCAACTCATCTCTCTGCTGTTCTCCACCCAACTCCTCTCTCTGCTGTTCTCCACCCATCTCCTCTCTCTGCTGTTCTCCACCCAACTCCTCTCTCTGCTGTTCTCCTCCCAACTCATCTCACTGCTGTTCTCTACCCAACTCCTCTCTCTGCTGTTCTCCACCCAACTCCTCACTCTGCTGTTCTCTACTCAACTCCTCTCTCTGCTGTTCTCTACCCAGCTCCTCTCTCTGCTGTTCTCCACCCAGCTCCTCTCTCTGCTGTTCTCTACCCAACTACTCTCTCTGCTGTCCTCCACCCAACACCTATCTCTGCTGTTCACCACCCAACTCCTCTCTCTGCTGTTCTCCACCCTACTCCTATCTCTGCTGTTCTCCACCCAACTCCTCTCTCTGCTGTTCTCCACCAACTCCTCTCTCTGCTGTTCTCTACCCAACTCCTCTCTCTGCTGTTCTCTACCCAACTCCTATCTCTGCTTCTCTCCACCCAACTCCTCTCACTGCTTTTCTCTACCCAACTCCTATCTCTGCTGTTCTCCACCCAACTCCTCTCTCTGCTGTTCTCCACCAACTCCTCTCTCTGCTGTTCTCTACCCAACTCCTCTCTCTGCTGTTCTCTACCCAACTCCTATCTCTGCTTCTCTCCACCCAACTCCTCTCTCTGCTGTTCTCTACCCAAGACCTCTCTCTGCAGTTCTCACCCAACTCCTCTCACTGCTGTTTTCGGCTCAACTCCTCTCTCTGCTGTTCTCCACCCAACTCCTCTCGCTGCTGTTCTCCACACAACTCCTCTCACTGCTGTTCTCCACCCAACTCCTCTCACTGCTGTTCTCCACCCATCTCCTCTCTCTGCTGTTCTCCACCCAACTCCTCTCTCTGCTGTTCTCTAACCAACTCCTCTCTCTGCTGTTCTCCACCCAACTCCTATCTCTGCTGTTCTCCACCCAACTCCTCTCTCTGCTGTTCTCCACCCAACTCCTCTCTCTGCTGTTCTCTACCCAACTCCTCTCACTGCTGTTCTCCACACAACTCCTCTCTCTGCTGTTCTCTAACCAACTCCTCGCTCTGCTGTACTACACCCAACTCCTCTCTCTCCTGTTCTCTACCCAACTCCTCTCTCTGCTGTTCTCCACCCAACTCCTCTCTCTGCTGTTCTCTACCCAACTCCTCTCTCTGCTGTTCTCTACCCAACTCCTCTCTCTGCTGTTCTCTACCCAACTCCTATCTCTGCTTCTCTACACCCAACTCCTCTCACTGCTGTTCTCTACCCAACTCCTATCTCTGCTTTTCTCCACCCAACTCCTCTCTCTGCTGTTCTCTACCCAAGACCTCTCTCTGCTGTTCTCACCCAACTCCTCTCACTGCTGTTTTCGGCCCAACTCCTCTCTCTGCTGTTCTCCAACCAACTCCTCTCACTGCTGTTCTCCACCCAACTCCTCTCACTGCTGTTCTCCACCCAACTCCTCTCACTGCTGTTCTCCACCCATCTCCTCTCTCTGCTGTTCTCCACCCAACTTCTCTCTCTGCTGTTCTCTACTCAACTCCTCTCTCTGCTGTTCTCCACCCAACTCCTATCTCTGCTGTTCTCCACCCAACTCCTCCCTCTGCTGTTCTCCACCCAACTCCTCTCTCTGCTGTTCTCTACCCAACTCCTCTCACTGCTGTTCTCCACCCAACTCCTCTCTCTACTGTTCTCTACCTAACTCCTCTCCCTGCTGTTCTATACCCAACTCCTCTCTCTGCCGTTCTCCACCCAACTCCTATCTCTGTTGTTCTCTACCCAACTCCTCTCACTGCTGTTCTCTACCCAACTCCTCTCACTGCTGTTCTCCACCCAACACCTCTCTCTGCTGTTCTCTACCCAACTCCTCTCTCTGCTGTACTCCACCCAACTCCTCTCTCTCCTGTTCTCTACCCAACTCCTCTCTCTGCTGTTCTCTACCCAACTCCTCTCTCTGCTGTACTCCACCCAACTCCTCTCACTCCTGTTCTCTACCCAACACCTCTCTCTGCTGTTCTCTACCCAACTCCTCTCTCTTCTGTTCTCCACCCAACTCCTCTAACTGCTGTTCTCTGCACAACTCCTCTCACTGCTGTTCTCCACCCAACTCCTCTCTCTGCTGTTCTCCACCCAACTCCTCTCACTGCTGTTCTCCACACAACTCCTCTCACTGCTGTTCTCCACCCAACTCCTCTCACTGCTGTTCTCCACCCAACTCCTCTCTCTGCTGTTCTCCACCCAACTCCTCTCACTGCTGATCTCCACCCAACTCCTCTCTCTGCTGTTCTCCACCCAACTCCTCTCACTGCTGTTCTCCACCCAACTCCTCTCTCTGCTGCTCTCTACCCAACTCCTCTCACTGCTGTTCTCTACCCAACTCCTCTCACTGCTGTTCTCTACTCCACTCCTCTCACTGCTGTTGTCTACCCAACTCCTCTCTCTGCTGTTCTCTGCCCAACTCCTCTCACTGCTGTTCTCTACCTAACTCCTCTCACTGCTGTTCTCCACCCAACTCCACTCTCCCCTGTTCTCTACCCAACTCCTCTCACTGCAGTTCTCTATCCAACTCCTCTCTCTGCTGTTCTCCACCCAACTCCTCTCACTGCTGTTCTCCGCCCAACTCCTCTCTCTGCTTTTCTCCACCCAACCCCTCTCACTGCTGTTCTCTACCCAACACATCTCTCTGCTGTTCTCTACACATCTCCTCTCTCTGCTGTTCTCCACCCAAATCATCTCACTTCTGTTCTCTACCCAACTCCTCTCTCTGCTGTTCTCCACACAACTCCTCACTCTGCTGTTCTCCACCCAACTCCTCTCTCTGCTGTTCTCCACCCAACTTCTCTCACTGCTGTTCTCCACCCAACTCCTCTCGCTGCTGTTCTCCACCCAACTCCTATCTCTGCTTTTCTCCACCCAACTCCTCCCACTGCTGCTCTCCACCCAACTCCTCTCTCTGCTTTTCTCTACCATACTCCTCTCTCTGCTGTTCTCCACCCAACTCCTCTCTCTGCTGTTCTCCTCCCAACTCCTCCCACTGCTGTTCTCCACCCAACTCCTATCTCTGCTTTTCTCCACCCAACTCCTCCCACTGCTGTTCTCCACCCAACTCCTCTCACTGCTTTTCTCTACCCAACTCCTCTCACTGCTGTTCTCCACCCAACTCCTCTCACTGCTGTTCTCCACCCATCTCCTCTCTCTGCTGTTCTCCACCCAACTCCTCTCTCTGCTGTTCTCCACCCAACTCATCTCACTGCTGTTCTCTACCCAACTCCTCTCTCTGCTGTTCTCCACCCAACTCCTCACTCTGCTGTTCTCTACTCAACTCCTCTCTCTGCTGTTCTCTACCCAACTCCTCTCTCTGCTGTTCTCCACCCAGCTCCTCTCTCTGCTGTTCTCTACCCAACTCCTCTCTCTGCTGTCCTCCACCCAACACCTATATCTGCTGTTCACCACCCAACTCCTCTCTCTGCTGTTCTCCACCCAACTCCTATCTCTGCTGTTCTCCACCCAACTCCTCTCTCTGCTGTTCTCCACCAACTCCTCTCTCTGCTGTTCTCTACCCAACTCCTCTCTCTGCTGTTCTCTACCCAACTCCTATCTCTGCTTCTCTCCACCCAACTCCTCTCACTGCTGTTCTCTACCCAACTCCTATCTCTGCTTTTCTCCACCCAACTCCTCTCTCTGCTGTTCTCTACCCAAGACCTCTCTCTGCTGTTCTCACCCAACTCCTCTCACTGCTGTTTTCGGCCCAACTCCTCTCTCTGCTGTTCTCCACCCAACTCCTCTCACTGCTGTTCTCCACCCAACTCCTCTCACTGCTGTTCTCCACCCAACTCCTCTCACTGCTGTTCTCCACCCATCTCCTCTCTCTGCTGTTCTCCACCCAACTCCTCTCTCTGCTGTTCTCTTCCCAACTCCTCTCTCTGCTGTTCTCCACCCAACTTCTATCTCTGCTGTTCTCCACCCAACTCCTCTCTCTGCTGTTCTCCACCCAACTCCTCTCTCTGCTGTTCTCTACCCAACTCCTCTCACTGCTGTTCTCCACCCAACTCCTCTCTCTACTGTTCTCTACCTAACTCCTCTCCCTGCTGTTCTATACCCAACTCCTCTCTCTGCTGTTCTCCACCCAACTCCTATCTCTGTTGTTCTCTACCCAACTCCTCTCACTGCTGTTCTCTACCCAACTCCTCTCACTGCTGTTCTCCACCCAACTCCTCTCTCTGCTGTTCTCTACCCAACTCCTCTCTCTGCTGTACTCCACCCAACTCCTCTCTCTCCTGTTCTCTACCCAACTCCTCTCTCTGCTGTTCTCCATCAAACTCCTCTCTCTTCTGTTCTCTATCCAACTCCTCTCTCTGCTGTTCTCTACCGAACTCCTCTCTCTGTTGTTCTCTACCCAACTCCTCTCTCTGCTTCTCTCCACCCAACTCCTATCTCTGCTGTTCTCTAACCAACTCCTCTCACTGCTGTTCTCTACCCAACTCCTCTCACTGTTGTTCTCCACCCAACTCCTCTCTCTGTTGTTCTCTACCCAACTCCTCTCTCTGCTGTTCTCTACCCATCTCCTCTCACTGCTGTTCTCTACCCAACTCCTCTCACTGCTGTTCTCCACCCAACTCCTCTCACTGCTGTTCTCCGCCCAACTCCTCTCTCTGCTTTTCTCCACCCAACCCCTCTCACTGCTGTTCTCTACCCAACACATCTCTCTGCTGTTCTCTACACATCTCCTCTCTCTGCTGTTCTCCACCCAAATCATCTCACTTCTGTTCTCTACCCAACTCCTCTCTCTGCTGTTCTCCACACAACTCCTCACTCTGCTGTTCTCCACCCAACTCCTCTCTCTGCTGTTCTCCACCCAACTTCTCTCACTGCTGTTCTCCACCCAACTCCTCTCTCTGCTGTTCTCCTCCCAACTCCTCTCGCTGCTGTTCTCCACCCAACTCCTATCTCTGCTTTTCTCCACCCAACTCCTCCCACTGCTGCTCTCCACCCAACTCCTCTCTCTGCTTTTCTCTACCCTACTCCTCTCTCTGCTGTTCTCCACCCAACTCCTCTCTCTGCTGTTCTCTTCCCAACTCCTCCCACTGCTGTTCTCCACCCAACTCCTATCTCTGCTTTTCTCCACCCAACTCCTCTCTCTGCTGTTCTCCACCCAACTCATCTCACTGCTGTTCTCTACCCAACTCCTCTCTCTGCTGTTCTCCACCCAACTCCTCACTCTGCTGTTCTCTACTCAACTCCTCTCTCTGCTGTTCTCTACCCAACTCCTCTCTCTGCTGTTCTCCACCCAGCTCCTCTCTCTGCTGTTCTCTACCCAACTCCTCTCTCTGCTGTCCTCCACCCAACACCTATCTCTGCTGTTCACCACCCAACTCCTCTCTCTGCTGTTCTCCACCCAACTCCTATCTCTGCTGTTCTCCACCCAACTCCTCTCTCTGCTGTTCTCCACCAACTCCTCTCTCTGCTGTTCTCTACCCAACTCCTCTCTTTGCTGTTCTCTACCCAACTCCTATCTCTGCTTCTCTCCACCCAACTCCTCTCTCTGCTGTTCTCTACCCAAGACCTCTCTCTGCTGTTCTCACCCAACTCCTCTCACTGCTGTTTTCGGCCCAACTCCTCTCTCTGCTGTTCTCCACCCAACTCCTCTCACTGCTGTTCTCCACCCAACTCCTCTCACTGCTGTTCTCCACCCAACTCCTCTCACTGCTGTTCTCCACCCATCTCCTCTCTCTGCTGTTCTCCACCCAACTCCTCTCTCTGCTGTTCTCTTCCCAACTCCTCTCTCTGCTGTTCTCCACCCAACTTCTATCTCTGCTGTTCTCCACCCAACTCCTCTCTCTGCTGTTCTCCACCCAACTCCTCTCTCTGCTGTTCTCTACCCAACTCCTCTCACTGCTGTTCTCTACCCAACTCCTCTCACTGCTGTTCTCTACCCAACTCCTCTCACTGCTGTTCTCCACCCAACTCCTCTCTCTGCTGTTCTCTACCCAACTCCTCTCTCTGCTGTACTCCACCCAACTCCTCTCTCTCCTGTTCTCTACCCAACTCCTCTCTCTGCTGTTCTCCATCCAACTCCTCTCTCTTCTGTTCTCTATCCAACTCCTCTCTCTGCTGTTCTCTACCGAACTCCTCTCTCTGTTGTTCTCTACCCAACTCCTCTCTCTGCTTCTCTCCACCCAACTCCTATCTCTGCTGTTCTCTAACCAACTCCTCTCACTGCTGTTCTCTACCCAACTCCTCTCACTGTTGTTCTCCACCCAACTCCTCTCTCTGTTGTTCTCTACCCAACTCCTCTCTCTGCTGTTCTCTACCCATCTCCTCTCACTGCTGTTCTCTACCCAACTCCTCTCACTGCTGTTCTCCACCCAACTCCTCTCTCTGCTGTTCTCTACCCAACTCCTCTCACTGCTGTTCTCTACCCAGCTCCCCTCACTGCTGTTCTCCACCCAACTCCTCTCTCTGCTGTTCTCCACCCAACTCCTCTCACTGCTGTTCTCTACCCAACTCCACTCACTGCTGTTCTCCACCCAACTCCTCTCACTGCTGTTCTCTACCCAACTCCTCTCTCTGCTGTTCTCTAACCAACTCCTCGCTCTGCTGTACTACACCCAACTCCTCTCTCTCCTGTTCTCTACCCAACTCCTCTCTCTGCTGTTCTCCACCCAACTCCTCTCTCTGCTGTTCTCTACCCAACTCCTCTCTCTGCTGTTCTCTACCCAACTCCTCTCTCTGCTGTTCTCTACCCAACTCCTATCTCTGCTTCTCTACACCCAACTCCTCTCACTGCTGTTCTCTACCCAACTCCTATCTCTGCTTTTCTCCACCCAACTCCTCTCTCTGCTGTTCTCTACCCAAGACCTCTCTCTGCTGTTCTCACCCAACTCCTCTCACTGCTGTTTTCGGCCCAACTCCTCTCTCTGCTGTTCTCCAACCAACTCCTCTCACTGCTGTTCTCCACCCAACTCCTCTCACTGCTGTTCTCCACCCAACTCCTCTCACTGCTGTTCTCCACCCATCTCCTCTCTCTGCTGTTCTCCACCCAACTTCTCTCTCTGCTGTTCTCTACTCAACTCCTCTCTCTGCTGTTCTCCACCCAACTCCTATCTCTGCTGTTCTCCACCCAACTCCTCCCTCTGCTGTTCTCCACCCAACTCCTCTCTCTGCTGTTCTCTACCCAACTCCTCTCACTGCTGTTCTCCACCCAACTCCTCTCTCTACTGTTCTCTACCTATCTCCTCTCCCTGCTGTTCTATACCCAACTCCTCTCTCTGCCGTTCTCCACCCAACTCCTATCTCTGTTGTTCTCTACCCAACTCCTCTCACTGCTGTTCTCTACCCAACTCCTCTCACTGCTGTTCTCCACCCAACACCTCTCTCTGCTGTTCTCTACCCAACTCCTCTCTCTGCTGTACTCCACCCAACTCCTCTCTCTCCTGTTCTCTACCCAACTCCTCTCTCTGCTGTTCTCCACCCAACTCCTCTCTCTGCTGTTCTCTACCCAACTCCTCTCTCTGCTGTACTCCACCCAACTCCTCTCACTCCTGTTCTCTACCCAACACCTCTCTCTGCTGTTCTCTACCCAACTCCTCTCTCTTCTGTTCTCCACCCAACTCCTCTAACTGCTGTTCTCTGCACAACTCCTCTCACTGCTGTTCTCCACCCAACTCCTCTCTCTGCTGTTCTCCACCCAACTCCTCTCACTGCTGTTCTCCACACAACTCCTCTCACTGCTGTTCTCCACCCAACTCCTCTCACTGCTGTTCTCCACCCAACTCCTCTCTCTGCTGTTCTCCACCCAACTCCTCTCACTGCTGTTCTCCACCCAACTCCTCTCTCTGCTGTTCTCCACCCAACTCCTCTCACTGCTGTTCTCCACCCAACTCCTCTCTCTGCTGCTCTCTACCCAACTCGTCTCTCTGCTGTTCTCTACCCAACTCCTCTCACTGCTGTTCTCTACTCCACTCCTCTCACTGCTGTTGTCTACCCAACTCCTCTCTCTGCTGTTCTCTGCCCAACTCCTCTCACTGCTGTTCTCTACCTAACTCCTCTCACTGCTGTTCTCCACCCAACTCCACTCTCCCCTGTTCTCTACCCAACTCCTCTCACTGCAGTTCTCTATCCAACTCCTCTCTCTGCTGTTCTCCACCCAACTCCTCTCACTGCTGTTCTCCGCCCAACTCCTCTCTCTGCTTTTCTCCACCCAACCCCTCTCACTGCTGTTCTCTACCCAACACATCTCTCTGCTGTTCTCTACACATCTCCTCTCTCTGCTGTTCTCCACCCAAATCATCTCACTTCTGTTCTCTACCCAACTCCTCTCTCTGCTGTTCTCCACACAACTCCTCACTCTGCTGTTCTCCACCCAACTCCTCTCTCTGCTGTTCTCCACTCAACTTCTCTCACTGCTGTTCTCCACCCAACTCCTCTCTCTGCTGTTCTCCTCCCAACTCCTCTCGCTGCTGTTCTCCACCCAACTCCTATCTCTGCTTTTCTCCACCCAACTCCTCCCACTGCTGCTCTCCACCCAACTCCTCTCTCTGCTTTTCTCTACCATACTCCTCTCTCTGCTGTTCTCCACCCAACTCCTCTCTCTGCTGTTCTCCTCCCAACTCCTCCCACTGCTGTTCTCCACCCAACTCCTATCTCTGCTTTTCTCCACCCAACTCCTCCCACTGCTGTTCTCCACCCAACTCCTCTCTCTGCTTTTCTCTACCCAACTCCTCTCACTGCTGTTCTCCACCCAACTCCTCTCACTGCTGTTCTCCACCCATCTCCTCTCTCTGCTGTTCTCCATCCAACTCCTCTCTCTGCTGTTCTCCACCCAACTCATCTCACTGCTGTTCTCTACCCAACTCCTCTCTCTGCTGTTCTCCACCCAACTCCTCACTCTGCTGTTCTCTACTCAACTCCTCTCTCTGCTGTTCTCTACCCAACTCCTCTCTCTGCTGTTCTCCACCCAGCTCCTCTCTCTGCTGTTCTCTACCCAACTCCTCTCTCTGCTGTCCTCCACCCAACACCTATCTCTGCTGTTCACCACCCAACTCCTCTCTCTGCTGTTCTCCACCCAACTCCTATCTCTGCTGTTCTCCACCCAACTCCTCTCTCTGCTGTTCTCCACCAACTCCTCTCTCTGCTGTTCTCTACCCAACTCCTCTCTCTGCTGTTCTCTACCCAACTCCTATCTCTGCTTCTCTCCACCCAACTCCTCTCACTGCTGTTCTCTACCCAACTCCTATCTCTGCTTTTCTCCACCCAACTCCTCTCTCTGCTGTTCTCTACCCAAGACCTCTCTCTGCTGTTCTCACCCAACTCCTCTCACTGCTGTTTTCGGCCCAACTCCTCTCTCTGCTGTTCTCCACCCAACTCCTCTCACTGCTGTTCTCCACCCAACTCCTCTCACTGCTGTTCTCCACCCAACTCCTCTCACTGCTGTTCTCCACCCATCTCCTCTCTCTGCTGTTCTCCACCCAACTCCTCTCTCTGCTGTTCTCTTCCCAACTCCTCTCTCTGCTGTTCTCCACCCAACTTCTATCTCTGCTGTTCTCCACCCAACTCCTCTCTCTGCTGTTCTCCACCCAACTCCTCTCTCTGCTGTTCTCTACCCAACTCCTCTCACTGCTGTTCTCCACCCAACTCCTCTCTCTACTGTTCTCTACCTAACTCCTCTCCCTGCTGTTCTATACCCAACTCCTCTCTCTGCTGTTCTCCACCCAACTCCTATCTCTGTTGTTCTCTACCCAACTCCTCTCACTGCTGTTCTCTACCCAACTCCTCTCACTGCTGTTCTCCACCCAACTCCTCTCTCTGCTGTTCTCTACCCAACTCCTCTCTCTGCTGTACTCCACCCAACTCCTCTCTCTCCTGTTCTCTACCCAACTCCTCTCTCTGCTGTTCTCCATCCAACTCCTCTCTCTTCTGTTCTCTATCCAACTCCTCTCTCTGCTGTTCTCTACCGAACTCCTCTCTCTGTTGTTCTCTACCCAACTCCTCTCTCTGCTTCTCTCCACCCAACTCCTATCTCTGCTGTTCTCTAACCAACTCCTCTCACTGCTGTTCTCTACCCAACTCCTCTCACTGTTGTTCTCCACCCAACTCCTCTCTCTGTTGTTCTCTACCCAACTCCTCTCTCTGCTGTTCTCTACCCATCTCCTCTCACTGCTGTTCTCTACCCAACTCCTCTCACTGCTGTTCTCCACCCAACTCCTCTCACTGCTGTTCTCCGCCCAACTCCTCTCTCTGCTTTTCTCCACCCAACCCCTCTCACTGCTGTTCTCTACCCAACACATCTCTCTGCTGTTCTCTACACATCTCCTCTCTCTGCTGTTCTCCACCCAAATCATCTCACTTCTGTTCTCTACCCAACTCCTCTCTCTGCTGTTCTCCACACAACTCCTCACTCTGCTGTTCTCCACCCAACTCCTCTCTCTGCTGTTCTCCACCCAACTTCTCTCACTGCTGTTCTCCACCCAACTCCTCTCTCTGCTGTTCTCCTCCCAACTCCTCTCGCTGCTGTTCTCCACCCAACTCCTATCTCTGCTTTTCTCCACCCAACTCCTCCCACTGCTGCTCTCCACCCAAATCCTCTCTCTGCTTTTCTCTACCCTACTCCTCTCTCTGCTGTTCTCCACCCAACTCCTCTCTCTGCTGTTCTCCTCCCAACTCCTCCCACTGCTGTTCTCCACCCAACTCCTATCTCTGCTTTTCTCCACCCAACTCCTCTCTCTGCTGTTCTCCACCCAACTCATCTCACTGCTGTTCTCTACCCAACTCCTCTCTCTGCTGTTCTCCACCCAACTCCTCACTCTGCTGTTCTCTACTCAACTCCTCTCTCTGCTGTTCTCTACCCAACTCCTCTCTCTGCTGTTCTCCACCCAGCTCCTCTCTCTGCTGTTCTCTACCCAACTCCTCTCTCTGCTGTCCTCCACCCAACACCTATCTCTGCTGTTCACCACCCAACTCCTCTCTCTGCTGTTCTCCACCTAACTCCTATCTCTGCTGTTCTCCACCCAACTCCTCTCTCTGCTGTTCTCCACCAACTCCTCTCTCTGCTGTTCTCTACCCAACTCCTCTCTTTGCTGTTCTCTACCCAACTCCTATCTCTGCTTCTCTCCACCCAACTCCTCTCACTGCTGTTCTCTACCCAACTCCTATCTCTGCTTTTCTCCACCCAACTCCTCTCTCTGCTGTTCTCTACCCAAGACCTCTCTCTGCTGTTCTCACCCAACTCCTCGCACTGCTGTTTTCGGCCCAACTCCTCTCTCTGCTGTTCTCCACCCAACTCCTCTCACTGCTGTTCTCCACCCAACTCCTCTCACTGCTGTTCTCCACCCAACTCCTCTCACTGCTGTTCTCCACCCATCTCCTCTCTCTGCTGTTCTCCACCCAACTCCTCTCTCTGCTGTTCTCTTCCCAACTCCTCTCTCTGCTGTTATCCACCCAACTTCTATCTCTGCTGTTCTCCACCCAACTCCTCTCTCTGCTGTTCTCCACCCAACTCCTCTCTCTGCTGTTCTCTACCCAACTCCTCTCACTGCTGTTCTCCACCCAACTCCTCTCTCAACTGTTCTCTACCTAACTCCTCTCCCTGCTGTTCTATACCCAACTCCTCTCTCTGCTGTTCTCCACCCAACTCCTATCTCTGTTGTTCTCTACCCAACTCCTCTCACTGCTGTTCTCTACCCAACTCCTCTCACTGCTGTTCTCCACCCAACTCCTCTCTCTGCTGTTCTCTACCCAACTCCTCTCTCTGCTGTACTCCACCCAACTCCTCTCTCTCCTGTTCTCTACCCAACTCCTCTCTCTGCTGTTCTCCATCCAACTCCTCTCTCTTCTGTTCTCTATCCAACTCCTCTCTCTGCTGTTCTCTACCGAACTCCTCTCTCTGTTGTTCTCTACCCAACTCCTCTCTCTGCTTCTCTCCACCCAACTCCTATCTCTGCTGTTCTCTAACCAACTCCTCTCACTGCTGTTCTCTACCCAACTCCTCTCACTGTTGTTCTCCACCCAACTCCTCTCTCTGTTGTTCTCTACCCAACTCCTCTCTCTGCTGTTCTCTACCCATCTCCTCTCACTGCTGTTCTCTACCCAACTCCTCTCACTGCTGTTCTCCACCCAACTCCTCTCTCTGCTGTTCTCTACCCAACTCCTCTCACTGCTGTTCTCTACCCAGCTCCCCTCACTGCTGTTCTCCACCCAACTCCTCTCTCTGCTGTTCTCCACCCAACTCCTCTCACTGCTGTTCTCTACCCAACTCCACTCACTGCTGTTCTCCACCCAACTCCTCTCACTGCTGTTCTCTACCCAACTCCTCTCACTGCTGTTCTCCACCCAACTCATCTCACTGCTGTTCTCCACCCAACTCCTCTCACTGCTGTTCTCCACCCAACTCCTCTCTCTGCTGTTCTCCACCCAACTCCTCTCACTGCTGTTCTCCACCCAACTCCTCTCTCTGCTGTTCTCTACCCAACTCCTCTCACTGCTGTTCTCCACCCAACCCCTCTCACTGCTGTTCTCTACCCAACACATCTCTCTGCTGTTCTCTACACATCTCCTCTCTCTGCTGTTCTCCACCCAACTCCTCTCACTGCTGTTCTCCACCCAACTCTTCTCTCTGCTGTTCTCCACCCAACTCCTCTCTCTGCTGCTCCCCACCCAACTCCTCTCACAGCTGTTCTCCACCCAACTCCTCTCACTGCTGTTCTCCACCCAACTCCTCTCACTGCTGTTCTCTACCCAACTCCTCTCTCTGCTGATCTCCACTCAACCCCTCTCTCTGCAGTTCTCCTCCCAAATCCTCTCTCTGCTGTTCTCCAACCAACTCCTCTCTCTGCTGTTCTCCACCCAACTTCTCTCACTGCTGTTCTCCACCCAACTCCTCTCTCTGCTGTTCTCCTCCCAACTCCTCTCTCTGCTGTTCTCCACCCAACTCCTATCTCTGCTTTTCTCCACCCAACTCCTCCCACTGCTGCTCTCCACCCAACTCCTCTCTCTGCATTTCTCTACCAACTCCTCTCTCTGCTGTTCTCCACTCAACTCCTCTCCCTGCTGTTCTAAACCCAACTCCTCCCACTGCTGTTCTCCACCCAACTCCTATCTCTGCTTTTCTCCACCCATCTCCTCCCACTGCTGTTCTCCACCCAACTCCTCTCTCTGCTTTTCTCTACCCAACTCCTCTCACTGCTGTTCTCCACCCAACTCCTCTCTCTGCTGTTCTCCACCCAACTCCTATTTCTGCTTTTCTCAGCCCAACATCTCTCACTGCTGTTCTCTACCCAACTCCTATCTCTGCTTTTCTCCACCCAAATCCTCTCTCTGCTGTTCTCTACCCAAAACCTCTCTCTGCGATTTTCCACCCAACTCCTCTCTCTGCTGTTCTCTACCCAACTCCTCTCTCTCCTGTTCTCCACCCAACTCCTCTCACTGCTGTTCTCTACCCAACTCCTCTCACTGCTGCTCTCCACCCAATTCCTCTCTCTGCTGTTCTCCACCCAACTCCTCTCACTGCTGCTCTCCACCCAACTCCTCTCTCTGCAGTTCTCCACCCAACTCCTCTCTCTGCTGTTCTCCACCCAACTCCTCTCACTGCTGTTCTCCACCCAACTCCTCTCTCTGCTGTTCTCCACCCATCTCCTCTCTCTGCTGTTCTCCACCCAACTCCTCTCACTGCTGTTCTCCACCCAACTCCTCTCTCTGCTGTTCTCCACCCAACTCCTCTCTCTGCTGTTCTCCACCCATCTCCTCTCTCTGCTGTTCTCCACCCAACTCCTCTCTCTGCTGTTCTCCACCCAACTCATTTCACTGCTGTTCTCTACCCAACCCCTCTCTCTGCTGTTCTCCACCCAACACCTCACTCTGCTGTTCTCTACTCAACTCCTCTCTCTGCTGTTCTCTACCCAACTCCTCTCTCTGCTGTTCTCCACCCAGCTCCTCTCTCTGCTGTTCTCTACCCAACTCCTCTCTCTACTTTTCTCCACCCAACTCCTCTCTCTGCTGTTCTCTACCCAAGACCTCTCTCTGCAGTTCTCACCCAACTCCTCTGTCTGCTGTTCTCTACCCAACTCCTCTCTCTGCTTTTCTCCACCCAACTCCTCTCTCTGCTGTTCTCCACCCAACTCCTCTCACTGCTGTTCTCCACCCAATTCCTCTCACTGCTGTTCACCACCCATCTCCTCTCTCTGCTGTTCTCTACCCAACTCCTCTCACAGCTGTTCTCCACCCAACTCCTCTCACTGCTGTTCTCCACCCAACTCCTATCTCTGCTGTTCTCCACCCAACTCCTCTCTCTGCTGTTCTCCACCCAACTCCTCTCTCTGCTGTTCTCTACCCAACTCCTCTCACTGCTGTTCTCCACCCAACTCCTCTCTCTACTGTTCTCTACCTAACTCCTCTCTCTGCTGTTCTATACCCAACTCATCTCTCTGCCCTCCTCCACTCAACTCCTATCTCTGTTGTTATCTACCCAACTCCTCTCATTGCTGTTCTCTACCCAACTCCTCTCACTGCTGTTCTCCACCCAACTCCTCTCTCTGCTGTTCTCTACCCAACTCCTCTCTCTGCTGTACTCCACCCAACTCCTCTCTCTCCTGTTCTCTACCCAACTCCTCTCTCTGCTGTTCTCCACCCAACTCCTCTCTCTACTGTTCTCTATTCAACTCCTCTCTCTGCTGTTCTCTACCGAACTCCTCTCTCTGTTGTTCTCTACTCATCTCCTCTCACTGCTGTTCTCTACCCAACTCCTCTCACTGCTGTTCTCCACCCAACTCCTCTCTCTGCTGTTCACTACCCAACTCCCCTCACTGCTGTTCTCTACCCAACTCCTCTCACTGCTGTTCTCCATCCAACTCCTCTCTCTGCTGTTCTCCACCCAACTCCTCTCACTGCTGTTCTCTACCCAACTCCACTCACTGCTGTTCTCCACCCAACTCCTCTCACTGCTGTTCTCTACCCAACTCCTCTCACTGCTGTTCTCCACCCAACTCCTCTCACTGCTGTTCTCCACCCAACTCCTCTCACTGCTTTTCTCCACCCAACTCCTCTCTCTGCTGTTCTCCACCCAACTCCTCTCACTGCTGTTCTCCACCCAACTCCTCTCTCTGCTGTTCTCTACCCAACTCCTCTCACTGCTGTTCTCTACCCAACTCCTGTCTCTGCTGTTCTCTACCCAACTCCTCTCACTTCTGTTCTCCACGCAACTCCTCTCTCTGCTGTTCTCCACCCAACTCCTCTCTCTGCCTTTCTCCACCCAACTCCTCTCACTGCTGTTCTCCACCCAACTCCTCTCTCTGCTGTTCTCCACCCAACTCCTCTCAATGCTATTCTCTACCCAACTCCTCTCACTGCTGTTCTCCACCCAACTCCTCTCACTGCTGTTCTCCACGCAACTCCTCTCTCTGCTGTTCTCCACCCAACTCCTCTCTCTGCTGTTCTCCACCCAACTCCTCTCACTGCTGTTCTCCACCCAACTCCTCTCTCTGCTGTTCTCCACCCAACTCCTCTCTCTGCTGTTCTCCACCCAACTCCTCTCACTGCTGTTCTCCACCCAATTCCTCTCACTGCTGTTCACCACCCATCTCCTCTCTCTGCTGTTCTCTACCCAACTCCTCTCTCTGCTGTTCTCCACCCAGCTCCTCTCTCTGCTGTTCTCTACCCAACTCCTCTCTCTACTTTTCTCCACCCAACTCCTCTCTCTGCTGTTCTCTACCCAAGACCTCTCTCTGCAGTTCTCACCCAACTCCTCTGTCTGCTGTTCTCTACCCAACTCCTCTCTCTGCTTTTCTCCACCCAACTCCTCTCTCTGCTGTTCTCCACCCAACTCCTCTCACTGCTGTTCTCCACCCAATTCCTCTCACTGCTGTTCACCACCCATCTCCTCTCTCTGCTGTTCTCTACCCAACTCCTCTCACAGCTGTTCTCCACCCAACTCCTCTCACTGCTGTTCTCCACCCAACTCCTATCTCTGCTGTTCTCCACCCAACTCCTCTCTCTGCTGTACTCCACCCAACTCCTCTCTCTCCTGTTCTCTACCCAACTCCTCTCTCTGCTGTTCTCCACCCAACTCCTCTCTCTACTGTTCTCTATTCAACTCCTCTCTCTGCTGTTCTCTACCGAACTCCTCTCTCTGTTGTTCTCTACTCATCTCCTCTCACTGCTGTTCTCTACCCAACTCCTCTCACTGCTGTTCTCCACCCAACTCCTCCCTCTGCTGTTCACTACCCAACTCCCCTCACTGCTGTTCTCTACCCAACTCCTCTCACTGCTGTTCTCCATCCAACTCCTCTCTCTGCTGTTCTCCACCCAACTCCTCTCACTGCTGTTCTCTACCCAACTCCACTCACTGCTGTTCTCCACCCAACTCCTCTCACTGCTGTTCTCTACCCAACTCCTCTCACTGCTGTTCTCCACCCAACTCCTCTCACTGCTGTTCTCCACCCAACTCCTCTCACTGCTTTTCTCCACCCAACTCCTCTCTCTGCTGTTCTCCACCCAACTCCTCTCACTGCTGTTCTCCACCCAACTCCTCTCTCTGCTGTTCTCTACCCAACTCCTCTCACTGCTGTTCTCTACCCAACTCCTGTCTCTGCTGTTCTCTACCCAACTCCTCTCACTGCTGTTCTCCACGCAACTCCTCTCTCTGCTGTTCTCCACCCAACTCCTCTCTCTGCCTTTCTCCACCCAACTCCTCTCACTGCTGTTCTCCACCCAACTCCTCTCTCTGCTGTTCTCCACCCAACTCCTCTCAATGCTATTCTCTACCCAACTTTTCTCACTGCTGTTCTCCACCCAACTCCTCTCACTGCTGTTCTCCACGCAACTCCTCTCTCTGCTGTTCTCCACCCAACTCCTCTCTCTGCTGTTCTCCACCCAACTCCTCTCACTGCTGTTCTCCACCCAACTCCTCTCTCTGCTGTTCTCCACCCAACTCCTCTCACTGCTGTTCTCCACCCAACTCCTCTCTCTGCTGTTCTCCACCCAACTCCTCTCACTGCTGTTCTCCACCCAACTCCTCTCTCTGCTGTTCTCCACCCAACTCCTCTCACTGCTGTTCTCCACCCAACTCCTCTCTCTGCTGTTCTCTACCCAACTCCTCTCACTGCTGTTCTCGACCCAACTCCTCTCACTGCTGCTCTCCACCCAACTCCTCTCACTGCTGTTCTCCACCCAACTCCTATCTCTGCTGTTCTCCACCCAACTCCTCTCTCTGCTGTTCTCCACCCAACTCCTCTCTCTGCTGTTCTCTACCCAACTCCTCTCACTGCTGTTCTCCACCCAACTCCTCTCTCTACTGTTCTCTACCTAACTCCTCTCTCTTCTGTTCTATACCCAACTCATCTCTCTGCCCTCCTCCACTCAACTCCTATCTCTGTTGTTCTCTACCCAACTCCTCTCATTGCTGTTCTCTACCCAACTCCTCTCACTGCTGTTCTCCACCCAACTCCTCTCTCTGCTGTTCTCTACCCAACTCCTCTCTCTGCTGTACTCCACCCAACTCCTCTCTCTCCTGTTCTCTACCCAACTCCTCTCTCTGCTGTTCTCCACCCAACTCCTCTCTCTACTGTTCTCTATTCAACTCCTCTCTCTGCTGTTCTCTACCGAACTCCTCTCTCTGTTGTTCTCTACTCAACTCCTCTCTCTGCTTTTCTCCACCCAACTCCTATCTCTGCTGTTCTCTACCCAACTCCTCTCACTGCTGTTCTCTACCCAACTCCTCTCACTGTTGTTCTCCACCCAACTCCTCTCTCTGCTGTTCTCGACCCAACTCCTCTCTCTGCTGTTCTCTACCCATCTCCTCTCACTGCTGTTCTCTACCCAACTCCTCTCACTGCTGTTCTCCACCCAACTCCTCTCTCTGCTGTTCACTACCCAACTCCCCTCACTGCTGTTCTCTACCCAACTCCTCTCACTGCTGTTCTCCACCCAACTCCTCTCTCTGCTGTTCTCCACCCAACTCCTCTCACTGCTGTTCTCTACCCAACTCCACTCACTGCTGTTCTCCACCCAACTCCTCTCACTGCTGTTCTCTACCCAACTCCTCTCACTGCTGTTCTCCACCCAACTCCTCTCACTGCTGTTCTCCACCCAACTCCTCTCACTGCTTTTCTCCACCCAACTCCTCTCTCTGCTGTTCTCCACCCAACTCCTCTCACTGCTGTTCTGCACCCAACTCCTCTCTCTGCTGTTCTCTACCCAACTCCTCTCACTGCTGTTCTCTACCCAACTCCTGTCTCTGCTGTTCTCTACCCAAATCCTCTCACTGCTGTTCTCCACGCAACTCCTCTCTCTGCTGTTCTCCACCCAACTCCTCTCTCTGCCTTTCTCCACCCAACTCCTCTCACTGCTGTTCTCCACCCAACTCCTCTCTCTGCTGTTCTCCACCCAACTCCTCTCAATGCTATTCTCTACCCATCTCCTCCCACTGCTGTTCTCCACCCAACTCCTCTCACTGCTGTTCTCCAACCAACTCCTCTCACTGCTGTTCTCCACGCAACTCCTCTCTCTGCTGTTCGCCACCCAACTCCTCTCTCTGCTGTTCTCCACCCAACTCCTCTCACTGCTGTTCTCCACCCAACTCCTCTCTCTGCTGTTCTCCACCCAACTCCTCTCACTGCTGTTCTCCACCCAACTCCTCTCTCTGCTGTTCTCCACCCAACTCCTCTCACTGCTGTTCTCCACCCAACTCCTCTCTCTGCTGTTCTCCACCCAACTCCTCTCACTGCTGTTCTCCACCCAACTCCTCTCCCTGCTGTTCTCTACCCAACTCCTCTCACTGCTGTTCTCGACCCAACTCCTCTCACTGCTGTTCTCTACCCAACTCCTCTCACTGCTGTTCTCCACCCAACTCCTCTCTCTGCTGTTCTCCACCCAACTCCTCTCTCTGCTGTTCTCCACCCAACTCCTCTCACTGCTGTTCTCTACCCAACTCCTCTCACTGCTGTTCTCCACCCAACTCCTCTCTCTGCTGTTCTCCACCCAACTCCTCTCACTGCTGTTCTCCACCCAACTCCTCTCACTGCTGTTCTGTACCCAACTCCACTCACTGCTGTTCTCCACCCAACTCCTCTCACTGCTGTTCTCTACCCAACTCCTCTCACTGCTGTTCTCCACCCAACTCCTCTCACTGCTGTTCTCCACCCAACTCCTCTCTCTGCTGTTCTCCACCCAACTCCTCTCACTGCTGTTCTCCACCCAACTCCTCTCTCTGCTGTTCTCCACCCAACTCCTCTCACTGCTGTTCTCCACCCAACTCCTCTCTCTGCTGTTCTCTACCCAACTTCTCTCTCTGCTGTATCTACCCAACACCTCTCCCTGCTGTTCTCTACCCAACTCCTCTCACTGCTGTTGTCTACCCAACTCCTTTCTCTGCTGTTCTCTACCCAACTCCTCTCACTGCTGTTCTCTACCCAACTCCTCTCACTGCTGTTCTCCACCCAACTCCTCTCTCCCCTGTTCTCTACCCAACTCCTCTCACTGCTGTTCTCTACCCAACTCCTCTCTCTGCTGTTCTCCACCCAACTCCTCTCACTGCTGTTCTCCACCCAACTACTCTCTCTGCTGTTCTCTACCCAACTCTTCTCACTGCTGTTCTCCACCCAACTCCTCTCTCTGCTGTTCTCTACCCAACTCCTGTCTCTGCTGTTCTCCACCCAACTCCTCTCTCTGCTGTTCTCCACCCAACTCCTCTCTCTGCTGTTCTCCACCCAACTCCTCTCACTGCTGTTCTCCACCCAACTCCTCTCTCTGCTGTTCTCCACCCAACTCCTCTCTCTGCTGTTCTCCACCCAACTCCTCTCACTGCTGTTCTCCACCCTACTCTTCTCACTGCTGTTCTCCACCCAACTCCTCTCTCTGCAGTTCTCCACCCAACTCCTCTCTCTGCTGTTCTCCACCCAACTCCTCTCACTGCTGTTCTCTACCCAACTCCTCTCTCTGCTGTTCTCCACCCAACTCCTCTCTCTGCTGTTCTCCACCCATCTCCTCTCTCTGCTGTTCTCCACCCAACTCCTCTCTCTGCTGTTCTCCACCCAACTCATTTCACTGCTGTTCTCTACACAACCCCTCTCTCTGCTGTTCTCCACCCAACTCCTCACTCTGCTGTTCTCTACTCAACTCCTCTCTCTGCTGTTCTCTACCCAACTCCTCTCTCTGCTGTTCTCCACCCAGCTCCTCTCTCTGCTGTTTTCTACCCAACTCCTCTCTCTGCTTTTCTCCACCCAACTCCTCTCTCTGCTGTTCTCCACCCAACTCCTCTCACTGCTGTTCTCCACCCAACTCCTCTCTCTGCTGTTCTCCACCCAACTCCTCTCACTGCTGTTCTCCACCCAACTCATCTCTCTGCTGTTCTCTACCCAACTCCTCTCACTGCTGTTCTAGACCCAACTCCTCGCACTGCTATTCTCTACCCAACTCCTCTCACTGCTGTTCTCCACCCAAATCCTCTCACTGCTGCTCTCTACCCAACTCCTCTCACTGCTGTTCTCCACCCAACTCCTCTCTCTGCTGTTCTCCACCCAACTCCTCTCTCTGCTGTTCTCCACTCAACTCCTCTCACTGCTGTTCTCTACCCAACTCCTCTCACTGCTGTTCTCCACCCAACTCCTCTCTCTGCTGTTCTCCACCCAACTCCTCTCTCTGCTGTTCTCCACCCAACTCCTCTCACTGCTGTTCTCCACCCAACTCCTCTCACTGCTGTTCTGTACCCAACTCCACTCACTGCTGTTCTCCACCCAACTCCTCTCACTGCTGTTCTCTACCCAACTCCTCTCACTGCTGTTCTCCACCCACCTCCTCTCACTGCTGTTCTCTACCCAACTCCTCTCTCTGCTGTTCTCCACCCAATCCTCTCACTGCTGTTCTCCACCCAACTCCTCTCTCTGCTGTTCACCACCCAACTCCTCTCACTGCTGTTCTCCACCCAACTCCTCTCTCTGCTGTTCTCTACCCAACTCCTCTCTCTGCTGTTCTCTACCCAACACCTCTCCCTGCTGTTCTCTACCCAACTCCTCTCACTGCTGTTGTCTACCCAACTCCTCTCTCTGCTGTTCTCTACCCAACTCCTCTCACTGCTGTTCTCTACCCAACTCCTCTCACTGCTGTTCTCCACCCAACTCCTCTCTCCCCTTTTCTCTACCCAACTCCTCTCACTGCTGTTCTCTACCCAACTCCTCTCTCTGCTGTTCTCCACCCAACTCCTCTCACTGCTGTTCTCCACCCAACTACTCTCTCTGCTGTTCTCTACCCAACTCTTCTCACTGCTGTTCTCCTCCCAACTCCTCTCTCTGCTGTTCTCTACCCAACTCCTGTCTCTGCTGTTCTCCACCCAACTCCTCTCTCTGCTGTTCTCCACCCAACTCCTCTCTCTGCTGTTCTCCACCCAACTCCTCTCACTGCTGTTCTCCACCCAACTCCTCTCTCTGCTGTTCTCCACCCAACTCCTCTCTCTGCTCTTCTCCACCCAACTCCTCTCACTGCTGTTCTCCACCCTACTATTCTCACTGCTGTTCTCCACCCAACTCCTCTCTCTGCTGTTCTCCACCCAACTCCTCTCACTGCTGCTCTCCACCCAACTCCTCTCACTGCTGTTCTCCACACAACTCCTCTCGCTAATTTTCTCCAGATTTGCGTTGTGCTCCTCTCTCTTGCAAAAATGCAGATCACAACACAGCACGACATTGTTGATTGTCTTCCTCCTCTGATGTCCTCTCGAATGCAGCCATTGTGCACCCCCACCCAGATGTTGTCTGTTTGAAAAGCATCAAAGCTTTGAAAAAGCTGTACCAACACAAGATTTCTCTGCCAAATGTATGCCAGGGGAAAATGAGACACCAGCTGTAATAACTGAGCTTTATTCAGATGGGAAGGTTACAGCTTTAAACATGAATTGTGGCTCAATCCCACCTCTGTTTCATTGGTGAGATTCATGAGCCCTGGTAAACCCCCACTGGAGACATTGGGGGAGGTATTCAGCATCGCCCCATTTGAGGCGCAATTATCGGCCGGGCACAATGTTTAGTGCCTGGCACTAATTATCACCTCCAACTGCAAACTTGACTTCTATCGCCCCTGGAGGTGTTTGGAGCGCTAAATAAGGCGCTACACACCTCTCTTCAGAAGCTAATGCCGAGGAGCGAGGCGCTACCTCAGTGCGCTGGCGAAGCGCATGTGATGTCAGTCTGCAATGGAACATAGACACACTGGCGCTGGCCAGTTCTTAAAGGGGAGGGTCGATCTTGCTGTCCAGCCACACCCTGCTCATTGTAGCCTTGAATCTCGGCCTGGACAGACCTGAACTTGAATTCTGCTGGAAAGAAAAATGGAGAGGCCCAGGGACGAGCTCAGCGCTTCAGCTACAGGGCCTTGATGGCTCTGGTTGGGGCAGTGGAGCACCGAAGGTCAGTACTCTACCCAGAGAGTGGCAGAAGGCCATTGCCATGCAAATATAGAGAAGAGTGGAGGGCGGTGGCTCAGCACGTCTCCTGCAGGAGCATGGTGCCCAGGACCCACACCCAATGTTGGAAGAAGTTCAACGACCTCACTCGGGTGGTCAAGGTGATTGGCTGCTTTTCAATACCTCTACATCCCTCCATCTCAACCTCACTCTATGCCCAGAGGGTTTAAAAACCCCAAATGCCCAACACTCATAGAGTCATAGAGTCATGGAGTAATACAGCACGGATGGAGGCCCTTCAGCCCATCGTGTCCGCGCCGGCCATCAAGCCCTGTCTAATCTAATCCCATATTCCAGCTTTTGGCCCGTAGCCTTGTATGCTATGGCATTTCAAGTGCACATCCAAATGCTTCTTAAATGTTGTGAGGGTTTCTGCCTCCACAACCCTTTCAGGCAGTGAGTTCCAGACTCCAACCACCCTCTGGGTGAAAAAGTTCTTTCTCAAATCCCCTCTAAACCTCCCGCCCTTTACCTTGAATCTATGCCCCCTAGTTATTGACCCCTCTACTAAGGGAAAAAGCTCCTCAGCATCCATCCTATCTATGCCCCTCATAATTTTGTACACCTCAATCATGTCCCCCCTCAGCCTCCTCTGCTCCAAGGAAAACAAACCCAATCTGCCCAGTCTCTCTTCATAGCTGAAGCACTCCAGCCCTGGTAACATCCTGGTGAACCTCCTCTGCACCCTCTCTAACGTGATCACATCCTTCCTGTAGATCATCCAAGATCTATGGCCATCTCATAAAACACACACGCACCTTCCACACCTTGCATACATTAAGAGCTATTCAATTATGGGAGGCACATCAGGCAAGCACATGGCTGCACATTTACTCAGACGCCGTCCTTTTTCTTTCAGGCCAAGCTATCTCACAACAGGCGCCAGAAGCGGATGGGTGGAGGGCTGGCTGAGCTGCAGACCCTCAGCGATTTTGAGGCGGGCGTGCACAGGATCGTTGCCAGCCAGGTGATAGGTGCCTTGGCCGCTGGAGAGATCAACCCCCTTGGAGACAGCAATTGTATGTTCATCAGCTTTCTTTCCTCTCTCATTCCACTTGCCCCTCACAACACCAGCCTTTGACACTTTCAATCCAACTTACTAAATGTCTCCAATCCTTGCTCCCTTCCTGCCCCCCTGTCCTCACGCTAAAGCCACTCTTGTACCTCCCTGCTTTCAGATAGTGAACCACCAGCTGAACAGCCTGGCCCTCAACCAAGCAGTGGGAGCGACGGCCTAGGCGAGGAGGAAGAGGAAGCCGGAGCCTCAGTGCCTGCATCTCCCGAGGGAGCCCATGCCCATACTGGGACCACGCCCTCCCTGGAGGGGAGCAGGGGGGAAGGGTCTGATGAGGGTGAAGCCCCGGGACCTAGTGGGCTGCAGCAACACCATGGGGCTAGGGAAGCTCGGGGGCCTTCTCCCCGGAGGGAGAGTAGGCAAGCGAGTCCTGCTGCACTGGATGCAGAGGAGGAGCGCGTTATGACGGAAATGAACACCTAGGTGATGAACATGCACGCTGAGCTCATGGGTGCAGTGAGAAGGGTGCCTGAATGCATTGAATCACTGGCAAGGAGTGTGGAGCACTCCGCTGCAGCACAGGCCGACGCAACGCAACTGCTTAGTGCTGCAAATCAGTCACTGGCTGCTGCCATCCAATCTCAAACTGCTCTCATGCAGTCTCAAATTGATGTAACGCAAGCACTGACTGCTGCCATTGTCGCTGGTTTGGCCACATTGCCCCAGGGCTCTCACGGTGCTGCAGCAGGCCAGCAATCTGTGCTCGAGCAGATTGCTCTGGATGCTGAGGTACTGCCCCGTGGTAGTGCCAGTGTGTCGGTCGAGCAGGAAGGTGCTGTCCTCTCTCAGGATGACAGCATTCCTGCTCCCACCACTGTCACTTCCCCATTGCACTTGCCACCACCTGCAATACAGCCATCCCAGACTGCTGCCGCCCATGCAGAGTTGGTGCAGTCTGCAGCCGGGCCCTCCAAGCCCCGAGCTGGTCGAGGGCATCCTTCAAGGGCATCTATAGTCTCAGCATCTGACATTCAGCAGCCTTCCACCAGCCTTGCTGCAGCCACTGGGGCCCCATTACGGAGGAACAGTAGGGTGGGATGGGGGGAAGTGCACAAGGGATGGAGATCACCCTCAAAGGGCGAACAGTAGGAGTTCTAAATAAATAGTGGGAATGTTTGCAGTAAAGGTCGAGGTTCGTGTGATAACCTTTGTTTACTGCTTTGGCGTTTTTCTCCAGCTTGTGAGAACCAGTTCCGTAAATTCATAATTTGTTGAGTTTGTTTTGAATTGTTTGTAATGAAAAAATGACACACTACAGAGCTTGTTAAATAAAAAAGTTGTTGTATTCAAAATGTACATGTTTGGCCTTTGGAATCATTGCAGCTTTGGTCGGCTATAGGGGTTGCGGGTTGGTTTCATTCATGTTGTTCTCCATGCCAGAAGCCATCTTCTGAGTAGGGGCCTAGAAGCGGCTTCTTATCAGCCGTTGACGGACGGCCCTTGCAGTGGCAACATTGTGGGCCTCCCTCCCACCTTGGTGCTGCTGATGATCATCCTCCTCATCCTCCTCCTCTTCCTCCTCCTCCTCCTCCGGTGGTGCACCAAGGCCTGGTGGCATTGGCTGGATCCTCAGGATTGCCAGGTTTTGAAGCATGCATCACACAACTATGAACAGGGAGACTTGCTCAGGCGAGTACTGCAGGGCTCCTCCTGAATGGTCCAGACAGCGGAACCTTTGCTTGAGCATGCCGATCGTCTGCTCAATGACCAACTGGACATTTAGGGAGTGGAACCCCTTGCGGTTTCAGAAAACCTCTGCATTTTCATGCGGTGCCCGCAATGCCACATGCGTGCAGTCAATGGCGCCCTGCACCATGGGGAAGCCCGCTATCCTCGCAAAGCCACATGCGTGTTCATGCTGTTTGGCCCGGGTCATCGGGAAAGAGATGTACTGGTGTCTCCTTTTATAGAGGGCATTTGTCACCTCCCAGATACAGCAATGGACCGCAAACTGGGAGATAATGGCAATGTCCCCAGAAGCTGCTTGAAAGGAGCCGGTGGCATAAAAGTTCAGAACCACTGTGACATTCACTGCCACTGACAGAGACGTCCTGGTCCTCAGTAGAGGCTGCAGATCTGGCTGCAGCAGATGGCAGTGCTCAGTGACCACCTACTTGCTGAAGCACAGCCTGCGCAAACACTGCTCCTCAGACAAATTAATGTAGGAGAATTGCTCCCGGAATACCCTAGGAGGGTAAGGCCTCCTGTGCAGAGGCCTGTTAGCCCTCCTCCCTCTGGCCATGTTTGCCACACTCTCTCTGCGCCTCTGATGCCTCCAATTCTGCAGGTGCAGAACGATGCCCCAAATCAGTGCAGCCCCCAAAGTTTCTTCTAAATCGATGCAAGGAAGGTCAAATCAAAAAGAACCTGCAAAGTGCTGCTCAGTACCCAAAACTCCTTCACACAGCGTTGAATCTCTCCAGAAGTCTATCTCTCTTAGAATCTCTCTCTGTCTCTCAGAATGCGTGGTGCAAAAATGTCTCCGACAAAAAAAGGCAGGAAGAGTCCGCCTTTAAATAGTGCTCCCCCAGCCCCTTCCCGAGTGCAAAATGTTCCACTCTCCCTGTCGTTGCTAGCGGCAGGTGGAAAGGCAGGGGGCGCCACTCAATATCTGGTCCGGGGCACTACTGGGGCATTGCACGCTTGATTGGTGTCATGATCTGTGGGCACAGGAGATCGTGGCAGTAGTGTTTAGTGCCGCCGAAAAATGTCTGGTCAATTTCGCGAGCGGCGCAAACATCACCATGCCCGGGCGCTAGTTGCTTTGCGCCCATTAGCGCCTTCTTAGCGTACTAACAGGAGGCGCTAATCAACCAAATTTTTCCCCCGTTAAATTTAAAGGTCAGTGAACTTTATTTTAAAATTACTGCTTCATAAGGACGTTAATTGCTGTGATAAGTACCCGCCCACCTGCACTAATTAATCTTCCAATTTTGGCGGGTAGTTTACTCGCCACATCCAAACGCGCCCCTGTTAAACTTGGAAGTGGGCACGTTGGAGCCGGGTTGCAGTTGTGTTCCAAAAATCAATTATTTTAACTACCCACCCACCCCAACCGATCTTGGTGCTTAAAATTCCCCCAACAATGTCAAATATGTAACATCTAATAAATTACCTGCACAATACACTTGCAATACAAACAATTAGAATTGAGCAGTTTTCTATCTATTCCCATTAATGGATTAGCATCATATTTGGTAATTGATATAATCATATATAATCAAAATGATTCCTGTTTTATCTGAACATCACAGAATCAGTGGAGAAAAAATGAAAGATTTAGTTGAAATAATTATTTTATGATCAGTCAAGCACATTTCAAGAGATTGTTCTAAATTATACAGTATTAAAATGCATCAGTAGGAAGAATATGTTCACTGATGTGAAGGTTTTCCAATTTAAGAGAACCTGTACTTCAGAGCCTCACTTTGCAGAGAATTAAAAACAAATCTTGAAAAATCTTAATCCCAAAAATACAGTCCACAGCTCTGTGAAAGACTGACAAGACAGCTTTTTCAAACTATTCATGAGTTGCATTGTTTGATATAGGTGCTTAACAAAGACATTACTCAACTCAGTACATTTCAGATTTTGTGTGGGAGGGAAATGGGTTATCAAGGACACCCATTAAGTTCAACATGCACAAATTACATGCTTTTCATTGAGCATGCAGACCTTGATTCTTAGCTTGACAAGTACCTCGACTTTTTTCATTGTGTAACACTAATTGCATATATAGCAATTGTTCCTTGTAAAATGGTACCTTTTCCTTGAGTACTTTGTGCACAAGCATTGAACATAGTTGTCAAATTGTTATAAAATATTTTCAGCCCAAAATAACAGACACACATCGTGCATCAATATTTTTCAGTTAAATGTTGGTGTTCAGGAAAATTTAGTTGTCCGAGTACAAGAAATACAGAGGCCGTGATTTTGCCAGTGCTCAGAGGGTGGATTTGGAGGTGGATCAGGAGTAAAAATCCAAATGATTGATGGCGGGTTGCTAATCCGCCGCCATTCTGCCTCCATCAACTTTGCAAAGTGTCAGCGGGAGTGGCACTTAAAGCAGTTACCAGCTTGTTAACTGCCTACATAATCCCGTTTTAACTGGCTCTTCCCATTTTAAGAAATATTCAGCATGTTGCCATCATGCAACAAACACGCCAGCTAATTGTGGCAAGCTCAGCAAGGATCTGAATTGTTGACAGCTGCTCCTGCAGCATAAAAGCAGACCTGCAACATTGGTGACTTTCAGATGACAGAACTTTGTGCTTTGAGGTTTTGGAACACTTTTTGCAGATCTATTGAGCTTGTGAGTGTTTAAACTGGGATCCATATGCACTGTGACCTCCTTGGAAGACTCTCTGGCCACATTGACTGTGCGCTTATAACATCTCTTCCTCAACTGAGATATATTCCAGCGGGATGGAAACCATTTATACCCTCTCATCCTGGTCCTCAGAATTGGAGGAAGAGCAGCCATGGCAGCAGCAGAACCAGGCACAACAGCAGCAGCAACAACAGGAGTGCCAACCTTCTCCTCACCCACCTGATGCTGCGCAGGGCACAGGGCGTCAGGGCAGGGCTGCACCTTGCCGCAGGCGATACCCCCAACACAGGGTTTACAGGCAGAGAATGAGCTTCCTCAACATGAGTGAGAAGCAGTGCCAAAGGAGGCTGAGGTTTTTGTGAGAGGTAGTCGCTGACACCTGCACAATGCTGCACCAAAATCTGGAGCCCAGAGGAGCGGGTGGACACTCCTTACCAGTGACTGTCAAAGTCAACACCGCACTCAACTTCTTTGCTTCAGGTTCCTTCCAGGGATCATCAGCAGACATCAGCGGCATCTCCCAGTCGGCCACACACACTTGCATCACGCAGGTTACGGATGCCCTCTTTGCAAAGGCGTAAAATTACATCCACTTCTCTACGGATGAAGCAATTGTAACTGCGCATGCAGTTGGCGTTACAAATATGGCAGGCATGTCAAGGGTGCAGGGCGTCATAGACTGCACACATGTGACCATTAGGGCACCCCATCAAAACCCAGGTGTATTTTTCACCCGCAAGGGCGTCCACTCCCTTAATGTCCAGCTGGTGTGTAACCACAGGAAGAACATTATACATGTTTGCGTCAAGTTCCCTGGCAGTTGCCATGACTCGTTCATCCTGTGGCAGTCTACTGTGCCTCAGCTGTTCAATCCACCAACACAACTTTCCGGATGGCTACTTGGAGACAAGGACTATCCCCTGAAAAAGTGGCTAATGACACCGATGAGGAGGCCATCAAATGAAGCTGAGGAGCGGTACAATGTGAACCACATTTCCACCAGAAGCATCAGAGAACAAACCATTGGCTTGCACAAAATGCGATTCAGATTCCTCAACAGATCTGGTGGAGCCCTACAGTATGCACCAGCCAGGGTCTCCAGAACCATCGTCATCTGCTGTGCCTTGCACAACATCACACAGCAGCGTGGCTTAGCGCTGCCTAAGGAACAAGTGGCTCAGCGCATAGCCTCCTCGGAAGAAAAGGAGGAGGTGGCGGCAGATGAGGGACGCCTTGTGGGATTGGATGTGCCAATTCCACCAGCACGCGAGCACATTGCTGGCCGTGAGGCAAGGGATGCACTAATCCATGCCAGATTCGCGTAATATGACATATTAACCACATATGGCTGGCACTTGGAAATGAATGTCTGGCCAACCTTCTTAACACACCGTACAGCATCTGTGCAATAAACAGTCATTTTCTATCACTCTCACCACCATCATTACAGATGCTATGCAGTGTATACCAACTACAGGATGCACTGCAGCAACTTGCCAAGGCTTCTTGAGTGCAGTTTGAACAGAGTGCTGGAGTTGGGTGAGTGAGGGAGTCTTAAGTGTTTTCTAAAAATCAAACTTTTGTTTGTTTCACATTTAATGTTACGGTTTAAAATCTAAATTTCCCAGCCTTAAGCAGGGATATACAGGGATATACAAGGTCTACAATTCAGAGCAGCTGAAGGCAGTTAATTAGGGACACTAGATTAAACTGGTTCTCCTGTAGCAGGGTTCAGCCAGCTCCTTTGTTTCAGGGCCTATAAAAACAGGCTTCGCAGTACGGTTTGAATGGAGTGCTGGGAGTTGGGTGAGTGAGGGAGTTAGGTGAGGATTGGAAGAAGGAGCTCCCTTGCTTTGACTTTGCTTTTCGTAACTTTTCACCCTGTAGGAATTGGTTCTTACTTTACACCAAGGAAAGAGTCCAAGAGCGGGAGCAGTCAAACAACAACAACTGCAAAACCGCTAAAGTGACGTCACAACCAGGGAAGGAGCTGATTGGTAAGTAGGAATTGGTGAGTATTTCTACAGTCCAGTCGTTAAAGTAAAAGTAAGGTCTCTAGTTTAGAGTAAGTAGTGTGTAAAGTGAAGTAAGGTCATTAGTGTTGTTAATATTCTTTAATTTAGAGGAAGTAAAGGGAGTAAATTTAGGGTAGGACATGGCAGGGGAGCTTGGCAGTGTGGAGTGCTCCTCCTGTGTTATGTGGGAAGTCAGGGACGCTTTCAGTGTTCAGGGCAAACATGTGTGCAGGAAGTGTCTCCAGATGCAGCTGCTCAAAATCCGCATTTCGGATCTGGAGCTGTGGCTGGAGTCACTGTGGAGTATCTGTGAGGCTGAGATCTTCTTGGATAGCATGTTTAATGAGGTGGTCACACTGCAGGTAAAGAGTGCACAGGCAGAAAGGGAATGGGTGGCCGCCAGACAAAGTAAAAGAACTAGGAAGGTAGTGCAGGAGTCCCCTGGGTCCATATCCATCTCCAACAGAGTTTCTGTTTTGGATACTGCTGGGGGAGATAGTTTCTCAGGGGAATGCAGCAATAGCCAAGTCTGTGGCACTACGAGTGGCTCAGCAGTTTACGGTAATTTACCTGGTCAGGCAGCCTTTTTGCCACTGCACTGTGACCAATTTCAATCAGTGGTTTCGAATCGCTAAACCCCTCCTTCCAGTTCTGACTGGAGGAACTTATAATTAATGATATATTAAAACGGACAAATGGTAGGATGCAAGAAAGTCAAATTTTATTAAAACTAAAGAAACTACACCACACGATCAAAGTAATCATGGTAAAATTGCTTGAATAGGGGAGGAAAAATGGACACAACTAGGGAAAACGACTAAAATCACAATTTCTAACGAAATTCCCACTTTACTCCCATCCTTATGCCTATCCTAAGTTGCCTTGTGGAAGGCCAGAAAAATAAATGCTCACCACTGCAATGCCAGCTCCGTGCCCTACGAGATCTTCACTGCCCTGAAGTAAAGAAACACCCCACTGTTTTAAAAGTAAACTGCTGGTGTTTTACTTCTTCAGACAGACTCCCACGCTGTAGAGGGCAAATGGAGGCAGGCCAGAGAGAGCGAGATGCTTCTGGGAAGCTATCTCTTATACCCCAATTTTGGGGCCGAAATGTTCCCGCCCAGATCCAGAGATTCCTGGGCTAAAACAAAAGGGATCCAACTGCCCTATTGTCCAGTAATGGGTGATTCATCCAAGCCCATTCAATTTTGAACTGTTCCTTTTCTCAGTTTAAGTGTCTCTTTTCAAACGTCTATGCTGAGCCTTGAATGTAAAGCTGCAGTTTAAACAGCTTGGGAGGAGTGTAAACAGAAACCCATTGTCTTGTGGTCGGTTGAAACCGCAGTCTGAAGTGGGTAATCCGTTGTGTACACAAAGTAGCAGTTTCTGTAAACAAACATCGATTTCCTCTGCAGGGAGGGAACTCCCAAACTGCCTTTGATTGGCAGTTTAGTCAGCCATCTTTGATCCTCCCCTTTTCACAGACACACACTAGCTGCTGCCAAGTCCTTTGTCCTTGGCCATGTGGTGGGGTGGCCATTTTTATTCCTGGGCAATTTAAACCATTCAAAACTCAAGAGTATATCCTTTAATAAAATGTACAATCTTGAAGTGTGCAATTTTCACAAAGGTCTTTGATTCCAGTGTCCAAGCGCTGCCCAGCCCACGAGCATTTTAACGCAGCCCTTTTGCGGTTCTGGGTGTGATTTAAAACATTGTCCAACCCAGAGACAATTTAAAATCACACACAGTCTTTGTCCATGATGTGGATTAATATTTCCCGATCTTCGGGGCTGAGGGGATTTTGCGACCCCTACATTCCTCCCTTGGATACTTCCAACATGCTTGTAGTATCCTCATGAAGAAACATAGAAACATAGAAGATAGGAGCAGGAGTAGGCCATTCGGCCCTTCGAGCCTGCTCCGCCATTCAATGAGATCATGGCTGATCATCCAAATTCAGTAACCTGTCCCTGCCTTCTCCCCATATCCCTTGATCCCTTTAGCCTTAAGAAATATATCCAACTCTTTTTTGAATATATTTAATGAACTGGCCTCTACCGCCCTCTGTGGCAGAGAATTCCACAGGTTTACCATTCTCTGGGTGAATAAATTCCTCCTCATTTCAGTCTTAAATGGCTTACCCCTTATCCTTAGACTATGACCCCTGGTTCTGGACTCCCCAGCCATCCAAAACATCCTTCCTGCATCTAGTCTGTCCAGGCCCGACAGAATTTTATAGGTTTCGATGAGATCCCCTCTCAATCTTCGAAGCTCCAGTGAGTATAAGCCCAATCGACACAATCTCTCCTCATACGTCATCCCTGCCATCCCAGGTATCAGCCTGGTGAATCTTCGCTGCACTCCTTCCATGGCAAGAACGTCCTTCCTCAGGTAAGGTGACCAAAACTGCACACAATACTCAAAGTGCGGTCTCACCAAGGCCCTGTACAACTGTAGCAAGACATCCTTGTTCCTGTACTCGAACCCTCTTGCTACGAAGGCCAACATACCATTTGCCGTATTAACCGCCTGCTGCATCTGCATGCTTACCTTCAGCGACTGGCGCACAAGAACACCCAGGTCTCTTTGCACTTCCCCTTCTCCCAATCTATTGCCATTCAAATAATAATCTGCCTTCCTGTTTTTGCCACCAAAGTGGATAACCTCACATTTATCCACATGAGAGTGCATTTGCCATGTTTCTGCCCAATCACCCAACCTGTCCAAATCGTACTGGAGTTTCACGACATCCTCCTCACAGCATACCCTCCCACCCAGCTTTGTGTCGTCTGCAAATTTGGAGATATTACATCCAATTCTCTCGTCCAGATCATTAATATATATTGTGAACAGCTGGGGTCCTAGGACTGATCCTTGCGGTACCCCACTAGCAAAGTGAGCAAAATTTTCTGGCCCCCCCGACAAACAACCATCCACTGTGTTTACCTATAGCTACCTATCACTGATTCCCCGACCTGTCTATTCCCCTCAAATCTGAGAAAAACCGTGGTACGGTAGGCATCTACTGATACATCAATTACAAAATGTTACAATAGGGGGACTCATACCCCTGCACCACTTGTTACATTATAACATATTACAAAATCTTGGTTATACAATGTAATCAAAATGATCCCAAGCACGGAGAGGGTCCTACGCCTCTGCACCGCTTGGAACTGTAAAACAAAATACAAAAATCTTCATTAAACATTTGAAACAAAATGCTGAAACATTTGAAACAAAATGCTGAAATAAACCCCGACAATCACGTGCCAATAATGGGTCGCGAAATTCGAGTGGGTATTGCTCTTCCCACCCGGGCAGTAAATGTTCCTTCCACCGCACCCCCCCCCTTTAATGGTCTTAAACTTTTAAAACATACAGAATGAATTTTACAGAACAGTCTGATCCGCCAGCACTGAGCCGTTCCCTTGTCCCTTTGTGGAGGCGGGGTACCCTTCATGTTTCACAGATCCAGACCGGGGAGTATGGGATCGCGACTTCCAGTCCCTCCCCCTCCCATCTTCCCTCGACTGGCTGCAGAAAATGATGGGTGCCTGTTTGGCGGCCCTCACTGGCCCCACACTCAAACTTGGATCCCAGATCCGGCCACCCATTCATCCTTCCCAGCCACACTTACACTCTAACTTTGCCCGTGGGCCCCGGGTGAGTTTCTCCCTTCCCCGAATGCACCTACGTGACTCTTGGGTCTCCCCCCCCTTTACAATCTTTCCCGGGCCATCACCACCCACTCCCAGGGAACGCGTCCCTGTCTGACAAGGCGTCCGCGCTTCCCCACCATGACTCCTCAATAGTGAGGTCTCCCGCAAGTGAAATTTGGTCAGGATAGTGCTGGGTTGGGGCCGTGCCCCACCCAGCTGGGGCCATCTCTTCTGCGTAGGATGAGTAGGCAGGTTCCTCCGGACCCTGTCCGGTTTCTCCCGAAGGTCGCTGTGGGGTCTTCTGCTGGATTTGTCCAGCGGCGAGGTGATCCCCAACATTCTGTATAACCATATCTTCATTCAATGCCCAGCTCGGGCTGGGCGAACAGGGCTGCTCCTTTGTCCACTCTCCTGCAAAAGAACTTGAAAGGACATGCAGCCAGGTCTCTCACTGACCTGCTGCCTTAGGTGGAGACATGGTCAGGTCCCTCGACCTCGGACCAAAATACAAGCATTTGGCACACTTATAAACTTAAACATTAAACTTAAACTCAAAACTACTAGTTACATCCTAAACTTAAAATTTAAACACCTTAAAAGCTATATACAATGTAACTTAACACAAAGCTATAATACAAATGCCGCCCATCCCCGGATGGCCAGGCTAATCTCTGGTGTCACTGTCGCAGATTACTGCTGCCTGCAGCGAAGCTGGACTGCCTCCTGCTTCTTGTCCCTGGCAGCTTATGTCTGCTAGTTGGGGACCTCTGTGATCTGCTTTCTCCCGGGCTCGGGAGATTGCTCTTTTTGGCAGTTACCCTGGTGATCATCTTATATTGGGCTTGCGGACCCGCTGACACCTTCTGAGGGGTGTCTCTGTGGGAGAAACTTTGGCTGACGGACCCTGAGCCTGGGTTACAGCGCTAGCTGGCTGGAAACATTCTCCCCCTGATGCCAACAGCCCGCACTGTTTAATATACCTGGCAGCCTGCCAGTAATCTGGGTTTGTATCCTTTTCCCTACCCACTCCTGTACTGGGGGCAGGAATCCCCTCAACACCCGCTGCATTTGGCTGAAAATCTTCCTCTCCAGGCCCAAAACCTGGGACTGGCTCCTTCCATATGTCCCCTGCAAGAGGACGAGAACAGGACAAATATCCTCGCGTGGAGGTTTGTTAGCACTGTTCGGGGGGGTTTAAACTAAAATGGCAGGGGGTTGGGAACCTGAGCAGGGAGACAGAGGAAAGGGAAACAGGGATAAAAGCAAAAGATAGGAAGGAGAAAAACAAAAGTGGCAGTCAGAGAAATCAACGGTTTAAATCAAACAGGGCCACAGTAAATAATAATTCTAATAGGTCTAAGAGCATTAAAAAAACAAGCCTGAAGCCTTTGCGTCTTAATGTGAGGAGCATTTGTAATAAGGTGGACGAATTGGCTGTGCAAATAGAGGTAAACGAATATGATTTGGCTGGGATTACGGAAACGTGGCTCAAGAATGGCCAAGACTGGGAACTCAACATCCAGGGGTATTCGATATTCAGGAAAGATAGGCAAAAAGGAAAGGGAGGTGGGGTAGCATTAATGGTTAAAGAAAGGATTAATACAATTGTAATGAAGGATATTAGCTCTGATGATGTGGAATCTGTATGGGTAGAATTGAAAAATACTAAGGGGAAAAAACATTAGTGGGAGTGGTATATAGACCTCCCAACAGTAAGGCGGAGGTTGGGGATGGCATTAAAAGGGAAATTAAAGAAGCATGCAATATGGGCACAGCAGTCATCATGGGTGAATTTAATCTACATATAGTTTGGGCCAACCAAATTTGTAACAATACTGTGGAGGAGGAATTCCTGGAGTGTTTAGGGGATGGTTTCCTGGACCAATATGTCGAGGAACCAACCAGCGATCAGGCCATCTTAGACTGGGTATTATATAATGAGAAAGGAATAATTAGCAATCTTGTTGTACGAGGCCCCTTGGGTCGGAGCGATCATAATATGATCAAATTCTTCATTAAGATGGAGAATGAAGTACTTGACTCAGAGACTAGGGTCCTCAATTTAAATAAAGGAAACTACGATGGTCTGAGGAGCGAGTTGGGTAGGATTGATTGGGGAATGGCACTCAAAGGGTTGACGGTGGATAGGCAATGGCAAACATTCAAAGACCAAATGGATGAGCTGCAGAATTTGTTCATCCCAGTTTGGCATAAAAATAAAACAAAAAAGGTGACTCAACCGTGGCTAACAAGGGAAATTAGGGATAGCATAAGATCCAAGGAGACGACATATAAATTGGCCAGAAAAAGCAATAATCCTGAGGATTGGGAGCAGTTTAAGATTCAACAAAGGATGACAAAGGGATTAATTAAGAAAGGGAAAATAAAATATGAGAGTAAGCTATCAGGGAACATAAAAACTGACTGGAAAAGCTTTTATAGATATGTGAAGAGAAAAAGATTGGTGAAGTCAAGCGTAGGTCCCTTGCAGTCAGAATCAGGGGAATTTATAATGGGAAACAAAGAAATGGCAGACCAACTAAATTCATACTTTGGTTCTGTCTTCACAAAGGAGGACACAAATAACCTCCCAGAAATGCCAGGGAACATAGGGTCTGATGAAAGGGTGGAACTGAAAGAAACCAGTATTGGTAGGGAAATGGTGTTAGGAAAATTGATGGGTCTGAAGGCCGATAAATCCCCAGGGCCTGATAATCTACATCCCAGGGTAATTAAGGAAGTGGCCCTAGAAATAATAGATGCATTGCTGGTCATCTTCCAGAACTCGATAGACTCTGGAACAGCACCCATGGATTGGAGGGTAGCTAATGTTACCCCACTATTCAAAAAGGGTGGTAGAGAAAAAGCGGGGAATTATAGACCGGTAAGCGTGATATCGGTAGTGGGGAAAATGCTAGAGTCTATTATAAAAGCTGTAATAGCAGAGCACTTGGAAGGCAGTGACAGGATCGGACAAAGTCAACATGGATTTACAAAAGGTAAATCATGCTTGACGAATCTACTGGAATTTTTTGAGGATGTAACTGGTAAAATAGATAAGGGAGAACCAGTGGATGTCGTGTCTTTGGACTTTCAGAAGGCTTTCGATAAGGTCCCACATAAGAGATTAGCATGCAAAATTAAGGCACATGGGATTGGGGGCAATGTATTGACTTGGGTAGAGAACTGGTTGGCGAACAGAAAGCAAAGAGTTGGAATAAACGGGTTGTTTTCCGAGTGGCAGGCAGTGACTAGTGGGGTACCGCAAGGATCGGTCCTAGGACCCCAGCTGTTCACAATATATATTAATGATCTGGACGAGAGAATTGGATGTAATATCTCCAAATTTGCAGACGACACAAAGCTGGGTGGGAGGATAAGCTGTGAGGAGGATGTTGTGAAACTCCAGTACGATTTCGGCAGGTTGGGTGATTGGGCAGAAAAATGGCAAATTCACCATAATGTGGATAAATGTGAGGTTATCCGCTTTGGTGGAAAAAACAGGAAGGCAGATTATTATTTGAATGGCAATAGATTGGGCTAAGGGGAAGTGCAAAGAGACCTGGGTGTTCTTGTGCACCAGTCGCTGAAGGTAAGCATGCAGGTGCAGCAGGCGGTTAATACGGCAAATGGTATGTTGGCCTTCGTAGCAAGAGGGTTCGAGTACAGGAACAAGGATGTCTTGCTACAGTTGTACAGGGCCTTGGTGAAACCGCACCTTGAGTACTGTGTGCAGATTTGGTCGCCTTACCTGAGGAAGTACGTTCTTGCCATGGAAGGAGTGCAGCGAAGATTCACCAGGCTGATACCTGGGATGGCAGGAATGACGTATGAGGAGAGATTGTGTCGATTGGGCTTATACTCACTGGAGTTTAGAAGATTTAGAGGGGATCTCATCGAAACCTATAAAATTCTGTCAGGCCTGGACAGACTAGATGCAGGAAGGATGTTTCTGATGGCCGGGGAGTCCAGAACCAGGGGTCATAGTCTAAGGATATGGGGTAAGCCATTTAGGACTGAAATGAGGAGGAATTTCTTCACCCAGAGAGTTGTGAACCTGTGGAATTCTCTGCCACAGAGGGCGGTGGAGGCCAGTTCATTAAATATATTCAAGAAAGAGTTGGATATATTTCTTAAGGCTAAAGGGATCAAGGGATATGGGGAGAAGGCAGGGACAGGGTACTGAACTTGGATGATCAGCCATAATCTCATTGAATGGCGGAGCAGGCTCGAAGGGCCGAATAGCCTACTCCTGCTCCTATCTTCTATGTTTCTATGTTTCTATGAATTGCTATCCCTTCCTCCCCAGAGTCCCACAGCATAGGGGGATCCACTCTAGAAGCGGGCTGGGAAACTTGTCCCTTTAAGCAGGCGACTGCACCTGCATGAACCTCCCCCCATGGCAGAGGCTGTGAAACCTCTGTATTGAAACAGGTGACTGCGCCTGCGTGGGAAAACTGAGGAGGAGCCGCTGGGGTCACGGGCTGGGGAACTGCGCCTGCACGAACAGACCGTTCAAAAGACTGGGGAATTCCTGTCTCCAGACCAGCGACTATGCATGCGCGGGCAGTCTCTTCACAGGGCGGCTCCTCCCTGGAGCCCCCCAAGCGATTTTCTGTGAATGAACTCGCAGCAGCCTGCAGATTTCTACTCTCAGGGTGCGGTTTCTCTGTTTCTGAACTAAATAACTGGTTCAAATTTAAACTTTGGCCAAAACTTAGGTCCCACAGGGGCGGGGAAGTGTCCCAATTGGTGGGCCGGACAACTTTTCCCTTGAAACAAGCCATAGCGCCTGTCTTTACAGCCTGTGAACTTGAACTTGTATGGTCAGATTTATACAATTTACATTGGTTGGCGTGGAACCACTTTGTGCACCGGGGTAGTTTTACTGCATAGACCATGGGGCTGGCCCTATCAACTATACTGTAGGGTCCATGTAGAGTGGCTCTAAACTTCCCACCCGGGCATAGTTTCTTACCATCACTAGGTCTCCTATCTCCCACTTGTGGCTCTTGCAGAGGGGTCTGGAATATACACCCGCCTGCTCCTGACCAGTGAATCCCGATAGTGTGTATGGAACCCCGTTGGACAGAGGTGAGTTGTTGGGAGAATCTTATGGATCACAGGCATGATGCCGCCGTATCCAATAGATAAGTCCCTGTAACCTTCTCTACCTCCATCTGTACGAGCAGTCTCTTCCACTCATCATACCGGAGATTACACAGAGGGACAGGCTGCGCGGGCTCCAGTCATAGTGCGGAGGCAGAGGTGGGCGAGGAGGCTGCAGCACCACTGATGGCTGCTACCTTTCCCTGATTGGCCCTGAGGAAAGATTTTATCGACTCCATGACAGACTCGACTGTATCGGGAGGAGTTTCTGTCTCTGCCTTCTGAGTTGAGGCTGCGGGGGTCCTGGCTTTATCGTCTCTCCCAGGCTTTTTACAATCCCTGCGCCAGTGGCCATCCTCTCCGCACCTGTAACAAGTGACCTTGTTCTGGGAGGGACGGCTTCCTTCCTGGCGCCACTCTTTCTTGTATTGAGTCATAGAGTCATAGAGTTTTACAGCACAGAAAGAGGCCCTTCGGCCCATCGTGTCTGCGCCGCCCATCCATCCCTGTCCAGTCTAATCCCATTTTCCAGCATTTGGTCCATAGCCTTGTATGCAATGGCATTTCAAGTGCTCATCCAAATGCTTCTTGAATGTTGTGAGGGTTCCTGCCTCTACCACCCTTTCAGGCATTGAGTTCCACATTCCAACCACCCTCTGGGTGAAAAAGTTCCTCCTCAAATCCCCTCTAAATCTCCTGCCCCTTACCCTGAATCTATGCCCCCTTGTTATTGACCCCCCTACTAAGGGGAAAAGTTCCTCTTTGTCTACCCTATCTATGCCCCTCATCATTTTGTACACCTCAATCAGGTCCCCCCTCAGCCTTCTTTGCTCCAAGGAAAACAACCCCAGCCTGTCCAGGCTCTCTTCATAGCTGAGGCGCTCCATCCCAGGTAACATCCTGGTGGATCTTCTCTGCACCCTCTCCAAAGCAATCACATCCTTCCTATAGTGAGGCGACCAGAATTGCACACAGTACTCCAGCTGTGGCCTCACCAGCGTTTTGTACAGTTCCATCATAACCTCCCTGCTCTTATATTCTATGCCTCGGCTAATGAAGGCAAGTATCCCATATGCCTTTTTAACCACCTTATCTACCTGTTCCGCTGCCTTCAGGGATCTATGTACATGTACACCAAGGTCCCTCTGACCCTCTGTACTTCCTAGGGTCCTACCACTCATTGTGTATTCCCTTGCCTTATTTGTCCGTCCAAAATGCATCACCTCGCACTTTTCAGGGTTAAATTCCATTTGCCACTTTTCCGCCCATCTGACCAACCCGTTTATATCGTCCTGTAGCCTGAGGCTTTCCTCCTCACAATTTACCACCCGACCAATTTTCGTGTCATCTGCGAACTTACTGATCATACCTTTTACATTCTCATCCAAATCATTTATGTAGATCACAAACAACAAGGGACCCAGCACCGATCCCTGAGGTACCCCACTGGACACAGGCTTCCAGTCACAAAAGCAACCTTCGACCATCACCCTCTGCCTCCTGCCACTCAGCCAGTTTAGGATCCAACGCGCCAAGGCACCCTGGATCCCATGGGCTCTTACCTTCTTGACCAGTCTCCTATGCTGGACTTTGTCAAAAGCTTTACTGAAGTACATGTAAACCACATCCACAGCATTTCCCTCATCCACCCCCCTAGTCACCCCCTCGAAAAATTCAATCAGATTTGTCAGACATGATTTACCCTTGACAAAGCCATGCTGACTATCCCCGATTAATCCTTGCCTCTCCAAGTGGAGACTAATTTTGTCCCTCAGAATTTTTTCCAATAATTTCCCTACCACAGATGTTAGGCTCACTGGCCTGTAATTCCCTGGTTTATCCCTGCTACCCTTCTTGAATAATGGTACTACGTTAGCTGTTCTCCAGTCCTCTGGTACATCCCCTGTGGCCAGAGAGGTTCTGAAAATTTGTGTCAGAACCCCTGCAATCTCCTCCTTTGCCTCCCACAGCAGCCTGGGATACATCTCGTCTGGGCCTGGGGATTTATCCACTTTTTGGCCTGCTAAAACCGCTAGCACCTCCTCCCTCTCGATGCTAATATGTTCAAGTATGTCACAGCCCCCTTGCCCGATTTCTATGTCTGCATCGTCTTTCTCCATAGTGAACTCAGATGCAAAAAATTCATTTAAAACCCCGCCTACATCATCTGGCTCTACACACAGATTGCCACTTTGGTCCCTAATGGGCCCTACCCTTTCCCTGGTTATCCTCTTGCCCTTAATATACTTATAAAACATCTTAGGATTTTCCTTTATTTTGCTCGCCAGTGTTATTTCATGGCCCCTCCTCGCCCTCCTAATTTCTTTTTTAAGTATGCCCCTGCATTTTTTATACTCCTCTAGGGCTTCTTCCATCTTTTGTCTTTTGTAACTGCCAAAAGCCCCCCTTTTATTTCTAATGCATTTTTGTATATCCCTTGTCATCCAAGGTTCCCTTTGCTTGTTGGTCCCACCCTTGACCTTTACAGGAACATGTTGGCGTTGTACTCTCTCTATTTCCCTTCTGAAAGTCTCCCACTGTTTTGATGCGGATTTTCCTATAAGTAGCTGCTCCCAGTCCAATTTGGCCAGATCCTGCCTTATCATATTAAAATCGGCCTTCCCCCAATTTAGAACCCTTATTTCCGGGCCGTCTTTGTCTTTTTCCATGACCACCTTAAATCTCACCGAATTGTGGTCACTGTCGCCAAAATGCTCTCCTACTGACACTTCCACCACTTGCCCGGCTACATTCCCCAGAATTAGGTCCAGTACCGCCCCCTCTCTTGTAGGACTTTCTACATGTTGGCTCAAAAAGCTCTCCTGGATGCACTTTAAGAATTCTGCACCCTCTAAGCCTTTCACACTCTGACTATCCCAATTAATATTGGGGAAGTTGAAATCCCCCACTATTATTACCCTATTATTTTCGCACTTCTCTGAGATTTGCCTACATATCTGTTCCTCTATCTCCCCCTGACTGTTTGGGGGCCTATAGTACACTCCCAGCAAAGTGCTTGCCCCCTTTTTGTTTTTAAGTTCTACCCATATGGCCTCATTAGAGGAACCCGCTAATATATCATCCCTCCTTACAGCAGTAATTGACTCCTTAATTAATATTGCAACACCCCCTCCCCTTTTACACCCCCCTCTGTCTCGCCTGAAGATTCTATACCCCGGAATATTGAGCTGCCAGTCCTGACCCTCCCTCAACCATGTCTCCGTGATAGCAACAATATCGTACTCCCATGTGTTCAACAACAACTTCAGTTCATCCACCTTATTTGCAAGACTCCTTGCATTAAAATAAATGCCTTCCAGCCCTGCCATATTCTCTTTTGCCTTCACATATTTGCTTTGCCTTCCCAGCTGACTTGTTTTTCCCTCTGTATTTGGCTGTAAATCACCCCCTACTATAGCTCCACTCTGTACCCCATCCCCCTGCCAAGTTAGTTTAAACCCCCCCCCCAGCAGTCCTAGCAAACCTCCCCACAAGGATATTGGTTCCCCTCTGGTTCAGGTGTAAACCGTCCGACTTGTACAAGTCCCACCTTTCCCAGAAGCAGACCCAGTGATCCAGGAAACTAAAGCCCTCCCCCCTGCACCATCCCTTTAGCCACGCATTCATCTGTTCTATCTTCCTATTTCTATACTTACTAGCACGTGGCACCGGGAGTAATCCAGAGATTACAACCCTTGAGGTCCTGCTCTTTAATCCTTCACCTAGCTCCCTAAATTCTTGCTGCAGGACCTCATCCCTCTTTTTACCTATGTCGTTGGTACCAATGTGGACCACGACCACTGGCTGTTCACCCTCCCCCTCCAGAATGCCCTGCAGCCGCTCAGTGACATCCTTGACCCTGGCACCAGGGAGGCAACAAACCATCCTGGATTCACGTCTACGGCCACAGAAACGCCTATCTGTTCCCCTTACTATAGAATCCCCTACCACTATTGCTCTCCCACTCTTTTTCCCCCCTTCCTGGGCAGCAGGAGCACCGCCAGTGCCAGGAAGTTGGCTGCTGCTGCCTTCCCCTGGTGAGTCATCCCCCTCAACAGTATCCAAAGCGGTATACTTGTTTGAAAGGGGGATGTCCGCAGGGGTTCCCTGCACTACCTGCCTGCCTTTGTTGCTCCGCCTGATGGTCACCCCCTGTGCTGCCCTACCCTGAGGCGTGAACAACTCGCTAAATGTGCTATCCACGAGCCTCTCAGCATCGCGTATGCTCCAAAATTCATCCACCCGCAGCTCGAGCGCCACAATGCGGTCTACAAGTAGCTGCAGCTGGATGCATTTCCCGCACACATGGTCGCCAGGGACACTGGCAGCGTCCCTGATTTCCCACATAGAGCAGGAGGAGCAGAACACGGGTCTGAGCTCTCCTGCCATGACTTACTCCTTTAATTGAGTCCCAAGTTTAACCTCGTGGACCTTACCCTTTTGCTCGGGGGTCTCACTATTCCTACCATTCCTATATGCTACCATGAGCTGCCGGATTACAGTCTCTTTGGTTGCTAAGGGGTCTCGGTGGTCAAACCGAGTATCAGCCTTTGCTTTTATCTGGGGCAGGCAATTGGACACCAGGCAACAAAGCCATTGGGTCCGCTGCCGCTGGTTCAGGTGTGCCCTATCTTGTCCCCCTGTCTGCAAATGCCTGTGGGGTCTCCCCTTCCTTCTGCAGTGTTTTCCGTATGCGATCGAATGGACTGCCGTCGTTCGCACCCATGGCTTCCAGTATTTTCTCCTTTAGGTCCTCAAAACCCTTCTGCCCTCTCTTAGCCTCATCTGAAATGGTCTGATAGAGCTTACTATCTACAGAGAAAAGCAACATTTTGGCTTTATCTTCGTCATCACAGCCGTTAACACAGGCTGCCTGTTCTATCCCTTGGAAGTGCATTGAGGGGTCTCCCTTTTTGGAGAGCAGGGGAATATGTTTCACCAGGCTTCTGAGCTGTTGGGTATCATAGGGTACCAGATAGGTATGCTGAACAGCCCCTGGGTCATTATCATTCATGGGAGGACTGTACCTCCGTTGTCGGAGGGGGTACACTGGTCCTGGTCCCCGCCTGCCTAGCAGGACCTGCTGGCGTTCTCCTACCACCCCATTGTCCACCCCTTCTTGCTGCCAGAGCTCCTCAAAACTCAGAGCTGTGGGCTGCGGTCTTGGGATCTCTAATTCCCTAGCCAGCTCTGTTCTGGGTGCTGCCTGTGGGGCGGTTTGATTTGGGCTGCTGGTACTGGCCGACGGACTTCCCTTCGGACTTATAAGACATACCTTCCCTTTAGTCCTTAATAACTCCACACCCAAACTCTCTATCTTTCTGTTACATGGGGTATGATCTGCTCCACTAAACCTTTGGTCGCAGGCCAGCTTATAAGCTGCCTTTACCTCCCTAACCTTTTCCTCCTGCTCTGTTACTTCTCATCTTGTTACTCTTTGCTTGTGTAATTTGGCACTTTAGAAACTCTATCTTGTGCCTCGCATGGCTTTTGCCCTCGCTAGCTTCTCGGGCAAGGTGTGCGTTTTCCTCCTGTAGCCTCACCTCACTGTCCCTAGCCTCTGTGACTTCCTGCACAAGGCACTCTATCTCTGCCTGGCATTTCGTGACCTCTAGTGTGAGGCGTGCATTTTCTTCCCACACCCTCATCCCACTATCTCTGGCCTCATTCACCTCTCTTATGAGGTGTTCTACCTCCATCTGGCATTTTTCAAACTCTGACTCCCGATTCTTGGCCTCTGTAACCTCATCCCGCACCCTCATCTCACCCTTCTTAACCCAGCCACCTATACTATAATAGGTCAGCTTACATGCTGCTGCTAACTTCTGCAGGGCTACCCACAGACTGAAAGCAAGAAAAGCAAGAGTTGATGCTTTCTCCAGATCCAGACCACTTATCATATCAAAAACTGCATCCAGTCCTGCCGCGGTCGCCAATTTGTAGGGGGGCATCCTTTACCTGGTTTACGGTAATATACCTGGTCAGGCAGCCTTTTTGCCATTGCACTGTGACCAATTCCAATCAGCGGTTTCAAATCGCTAAAGCCCTCCTTCCAGTTCTGACTGGAGGAACTTATAATTAATGATATATTAAAATAGGCAAATGGTCTGGATGCAAGAAAGTCAAATGTTATTAAAACTAAAGAAACTACACCACACAATCAAAGTAATCACAGTAAAATTGCTTGAATAGGGGAGGAAAAACGGACACAACAAGGGAAAACGACTAAAATCACAATTTCTAATGAAATTCCCACTTTACTCCCATCCTTATGCCTATCCTAAGTTGCCTTGTGGAAGGCCAGAAAAATAAATGCTCACCACTGCAATGCCAGCTCCGTGCCCTATGAGATCTTCACTGCCCTGAAGCAAAGAAACACCCCAGTGTTTTAAAAGTAAACTGCTGGTGTTTTACTTCTTCAGACAGACTCCCACACTGTAGCGGGCACATGGAGGCAGGCCAGAGAGAGAGAGATGCTTCTGGGAAGCTATCTCTTATACCCTAATTTTGGGGCCGAAATGTTCCCGCACAGATCTGGAGGTTTCTGGGCTAAAACAAAAGGGATCCAACTGCCCTATTGTCCAGTAATGGGTGATTCATCCAAACCCATTCAATTTTAAACTGCTTCCAAGTCCTTTGTCCTTGGCCATGCGGTAGGACGGCCATTTTTATTTCTGGGCAATTTAAACCATTCAAAACTCAAGAGTACATCCTTTAATAAAATGTACAATCTTAAAGTGTGTGATTTTCACAAAGTTCTTTGATTCCAGTGTCCAAGCGCTGCCCAGCCCATGAGCTTTTTAACGCCACCCTTTTGCGGTTCTGGGTATGTTTTAAAACATTGTCCAACCCAGAGATAATTTAAATCCCACAAGTCTTCATTCACGATGTGGATTGATATTTCCCGATTTTCAGGGGCTGAGGGGATTTTGTGAACCCCTACAGCTGCACAGAAGGGGAGGAAAAAGAGTGGGAGAAAAATAGTGATGGGGATTCTATCGTAAGGGGAACAGATAGCCATTTCTGTCACCGCAGACATGACTCCAGGATGGTATGTTGCCTCCCTGGTGCCAGGGTCAAGTATGTCACTGATCAGCTGCAGGACATTCTGAAGTAGGAGGTTGAACAACCAGAGGTCGTGGTCCATATTGGTACCAACAACATAGGCAGAAAGAGGGACAAGGTCCTGTAAGCTGAATATAGGGAGCTAGGAAATAAATTAAAAAGCAGGACCTCAAAGGTAGTAATCTCAGGATTACTCCCAGTGCCACGTGCTAGTGAGAGCAGAAATAGAAGAATAGACCAGATGAATGCATGGCTGGAGAGATGGTGTAGGAGGGAGGGATTTAAATTCCTGAGGCATTGGGACCAATTCTGGGGAAGGTGGGACCTGTAAAAGCTGGATGGATTACACCTCAGCAGAACTGGGACCAATATCCTCACAGGAGGTTTTGCTAGTGCTGTTGGGAAGGATTTAAACTAGTTTGTCAGGGGGCTGGGAACCTAAGTGTGGGCCCAGAATGGAGAGAAACAAAGCTGGAAGTGCAAGTTAGAAAAGTAGTCAGCAAAACTAGTAGGGAGCAGAAACAAAGGCCATCAGTAAAGAGGGTCAAAGTGCAGAAAAATATTAAGCAGGCAAAGGTGAAGGCATTTTATCTAAATGCACATCGCATTCGCAACAAGGTGGATGAATTAATGGCAATAATAGAAGTAAATGGGTATGATGTAATTGCCATTACAGAGATTTAGGAAGGACAGACAAAAAGGAAAAGGAGGTGGCGTAGTGCTGTTAAGGGATGAGATAAAAGATTTTGGCTTGGCAGACTGTGATGTAGAACTGGAATCAGTTTGGGTGGAGCTAAGAAACAGCAAAGTGTGGAAAACATTGGTGGGAGTTGTGTATAGGCCACCAAACAGTAGTGGTAACATAGGGCACAATATCAGTCAAGGAAATAATGCATAATTTGCAACAAACATATATTCCTCTAGGGCATAAAAACTCAAAAAGAAAAGTGATCCAATCATGGCTAACAAAAGAAGTCAAAGGAGGAAGCTTATAAAGTTGCCAGAAAAAGTGGTCAGCCTGAGGATTGGGATCTTTTTAGAAATCAGCAAAGGGAGACCAAGAAATTGATAAAGAAAGGGAAAATGGAATATGAGCAAAACTAGCAAAAAATATAAAAATGGATTGTAAAATCTTCTATAGGTATGTGAAAAGGAAAAGACTGGTGAAGGTAAATGTAGGTACTTTACACTCTGTAAGATTCTGAAAAGTGTAATAAAACCGCTGCTACCGTGTGGAGATCGAAATTGCGAACGAATTTTAAGATGATAATGGACAGATTTAATATGTAAGAAATCAGCATGTGTTCTTTGTTTGTGACGACAAAATGGTGGTCAATAGAGGCCACCTGGACAAGAAGGGGAGAACATACATCTCTCAGGAACAGGAATGTATCATATGGATTGAACTCCAATTAGGGAAGTTTTGGAGTGGACAGACCTATCCAAGGGAGGCAGAGAGTAATTTACGATCAACAAGGCCTTATAACCCAATGGCGGGAGTTTTCAGAGATAAGAAGGAGAACAGAGAAGAAACAGCAGGAGGAAGATTGAAGTGAGGAAGCTGGCCAGTTCATGTTTTGACTTACAGTTTCCCTTGACCGATCACCCAGAAATGAAGGAGTATGTATGAGAATTGGACATGGGCCTAGATAAAGTTAAAGAGGGTACTTTTATGTACATTTGAATCATTAAATGGGCATGTTTATATACTTTGAATTGATAAGTTGCCAGCATATTTATTGCTGGGAGTTCTTTGAATTTATTGCCAAAGGTGCTTCTATGTACACTTGAATTTTGAACTATAGTCTGATTAAAAGACCAATTTTATTGATCACATCCTTGTCTGTCATTGTTAAGCTAATTTGTAATTCTTGAGGTCCGAACAATAGTGAGTGAAAGTGCGACAAGTCAGAGATGGGAGAATTTATAATGGGGAATGAGGAAATGGCAGAGAAATTAAATAAATACTTTGTTTCTGTCTTCACGGAGGAGGACACAAAAAAACTCCCAGAAATACGAGAAAACCAAGGGTGTGGCAAGAATGAGGAACTTAAAGAAATTATTATTAATAAAAAAACAATACTAGCAAAATTAATGGGACGAAAAGTCAATAAATCCCAAGGACCGGATGACCTTCATCCTCGGGTTTTGAAAGAGGTGGCCATTGGGATAATGGGTGCATTGGTTGTCATCTTCCAAAATTCTATATATTCTGGAATGGTTCCTGCAGATTGGAGGATAGCAAATGTAACCCCACTATTTAAGAAAGCAGGGAGAGAGAAAACTGAGAACGACAGACCTGTTAGCCTCACATCAGTAGTTGGGAAAATGCTGGAATCTATTATAAAGGATGCAATAACTTGGGACTTAGAAACTAATAGTGAAATTGGGCAGAGTCAAGGTTTTATGAAAGGGAAATCCTATTTAACAAATCTATTGGAGTTCTTTGAGGATGTAATTATTGGAGCAGACAAAGGGGAACCAGTAGATGTGGTGTATTTGGATTTTCAGAAGGCCTTCAATAAAGTCCCACACAAGAGGTTGGTGAACAAAATTAGGGCACATGGAATTGGGGGTAATATACTAGCATGGATTGAGAATTGATTAACAGACAGAAAACAATGAGTAGGTCTAAATGGGTCTTTTTCAGGATGGCAGGCTGTGACTAGTGGGGTGCCGCAAGAATCGGTGCTTGGGACCCAGCTATTCACAATCTATATCAATGATTTGGATGAGGGGACTAAATGTAACATTTCCAAATTTGCTGATGATACAAAGCTAGGTGGCAGTGGCAGTTGTGAAGAGGATGTGAAGAGGCTTCAAGGGGATCTCAACAGGCTCAGTGAGTGGACGAGAACATGGCAGATCGAATATAATGTGGATAAATGTGAAGTTATCCACTTCGGTAGAAAAAACAGAAAGACGGAGTATTTCCTAAAGGTGAAAGATTGGGGAATGCAGATGCTCAAAGGGACCTGGGTGTCCTTGTACATGAGTCACTGAAAGTGAATGTGCAGGTGCAGCAAGCCATTGGGAAGGCAAATAGTATGCTGGCCTTCATTACAAGAGGGTTTGAGTACAGGAGTAAAGAAGTCTTACTCCAATTATATAGGGCCTTGCTGAGACCACATCTGGAGTACTGTGTACAATTTTGGTCTCCTTACCTAAGGAAGGATAAACTTGCCATAGTGGGAGTGCAGCGAAGGTTCACGAGATTGATTCCTGGGATGGCAGGACTGTCGTATGAGAAGAGATTGAGTAAACTAGGCCTGCATTCTCTTGAATTCAGAAGAATGAGAGGGGATCTCATTGAAGCATTCAAAATTATTACAGGGCTTGATAGGGTGGATGCTTGGAGAATGTTTCCCTTGGCTGGGGAGTCTACAACCAGGGGTCACAGCCTCAGGATAAAGGGTAGGCCATTCAGGACTGAGTTGAGAAGAAATTTCTTCATTCAGAGGGTGGTAAACCTTTGGAATTCTCTACCCCAGAGGGCTTTGGAGGCTCAGTCATTGGGTATATTCAAAACTGGAAGTTGATAGATTTCTGACTAGTAAGGGCATCAAGGGATATGGCGATAGGGCCGGTGAATAAGTTGAGGCAGAAGATCAGCCATGATCTCATTGAATGGTGCGCAGCAGGCTCGAAGGGCCGAATGGCCTACTCCTGCTCCTATTTCTTAAGTTCTTATGGTCTTTGGCTGCAACTCCCAAACCCGCAACCTCTTCCACCTAGAAGGACAAGGGCAGCAGGCGCAAGGAAACACCACCACCTCCAAGTTCTCCTCAAGTCACACACCATCCTGACTTAGAAGTATATCGCCGATCCTTCTTCATCGCTGGGTCAAAATCCTGGTACTCCCTCCATAACAGCACTGTGGGAGTACCTTCACCACACGGACTGCAGTCGTTCAAGAAAGCGGCTCACCACCACCTTCTCAATGGCAATTAGGGATGGGCAATAAATGCTGGCCTTGCCAGCGATGCCCACATCCCATAAATGAATTAAAAAAAAATGAAAGGCGCCCTGACCTCTCAGTGTGCAACTTCCATTTCTGAGCACACATCTCTTTGAATCTTTGCCATCGCTTTTCTTTAATACATTAATAATAACGATGACAAACATTTGTATCAGATGAAAATACCCAAGTGACTACCCTTGTGACTATTTGTGTGTTAACTTTCTCTTACGCGTGCTTCTATGTAGTGCTTCCCCTGTGGCTTCAGCAGATGTAGAGGCACCTTGCTCACTTCCATGCTGCGCCTGCTTCGACGCCTTTGGTGGGTGTCCTCTGGGTTTGGAAGCCTGGGAGGGCTCAGCAACAGTCTGCTCCTCCTGCGGTTGTGCAGGGGCTGAGATGGCCATCTCAGTTGGGTGAAGAATCTGGGGCTCAGACCGAGGGCTCCGCAGTGGCATGGTCATGAGAGCGCTTGGAGAGGAGATACACTTCCTTGTTGTCGACAACCAACATCCCTCTCATGGGTACCCATGCTTCACTGCTAGCAAGTAGCTGGAGAGCACCTTGCTGCACATCAGTGGGGCCATGTGGCCACGTCTCTGTACTGACAGTCCTCATAACGGGGACGTCTTGATACCTCTGGTTCCTCTCCTCAATAGATGCTCATCTATCCTCCATAGCTGACAATCTATTTAGAAGCGTCACCATGTTCATTTGAGTCTGGCGATTTATGTCCTCCATGGAGGTTGCCATCCTTTCCATGGCGGCACCTACATTCGCCATTGCGTGCACCACAGCATTGCTCATGTTTGAGATGGACTCCTCCATTCTCTGCGCACTCGCAGTTACAGTGGTTGTAAACACTGTCAGAAACTTGCACTTTTTGCTGAAGTTCCAGCATCGCTCTCTTTCTGGATGGCTCCAGAGGTACAGCGTCCACATGCAGCTGAGCAGAGCTGGGAGCATCCCGGACCCTCCGATGAGGACTCTCCACTGCTGTCCCTGTCTCCACCATCTGCTCCTGCTGACTTGTGAGCTGTGATACACCAGGTGACAACACTAATCTATCACGCGACTGACCCACCGAGGTGCGCGTCTCTGCGCTGGAGCTGGGTGCGCTGAGTCCTGGTGACGCTGCTCCCTCAGAGGCTCCAGGTTCCTCTGAGGAGTCGTCTGGCTCTTCCTCCTGGACACTGGGGAGGGGGGCTCTCGATGGTCCTGTGGGGAAGTAAATGCATTAGTTAGACATGTGATATTTAGGTAACAGAAACATCCTATTGTGCAGATGATCAGAACTCAATCTGTATGAACATCAGATGCCATATCAGTCACTCATGAAATTTAAATGAGAGGGTTGCAAATCTATTCAGCCACCAGCTTGCTCTACTGTGCCCATCTCTCCATCCCCCACTTCCAGCTCCTCTGCACCTCCGACGATGTCGATAGCAGCCTCCTCAGCACTTGTTAAAGTTGCGAGTGATGGAGGGCCTCCTACTGTCCTCGCTCTCTCCCTCTTATTGTGGGTTCTCTTTTCCTGCAATGAGGGGCACAAGTGGGGTTACAGCGTGATTGATGGAGTGAGTGTAAAGAATCCCTAACATTGAAGCTTAGACGGAGACAGAGATGGAGTGAGGTGCCAAAACCAAAGTGCCTCCCTGTGCGATGTTAGTTGTTATCATTGCATAACAGTGAGAGCGAGTGTGAGGGGTGCACAGTAGAATGGTGGAGTGATTCTGTACAGAAAGAGAGATGTCTAGGTAAGGGTGCAAGGGAAGTAAGGGTAAGTTGGGATGTGCAGGAGTAGGTTGACAATGCAGAGTGCTTGTGATGAGAGGAGATGGGAAGCAGATTGAAGGTAAGTGTGATGTTATACTCACTTTTGCTGAGCGTAGCAGATCATTGAACCATTTTCGGCACTGGACCCAGGTGCGTGAACATATGGACTGAGCGCTTACCTCCTCAACAATTTGCAGCCAGGCTGCCTATGTCTGCTGAGGAGGCTTCCTCCGGCCATCAGGAGGGAACAGAATATCCCTGCGCCTTCTTACTCCCTCCACAAGAGACTGGAGGGAGTCATCATCAAATCTAGGAACAACCTTCGATCTTGCAGCAGTCATTCTCAGAGGACCCGTTTTCAGGAGCAGCATAAACCAAATGAAATGCTAAGGCTACATGGGCCCCTTAAAAGCCCCTGAATGGAAGACGTCACCAGAGGTGAACAGCACGCCTGAACCCACTGATTGGGCCAGGTAGCGCGCACGGTGGGTTTAGTAAGCCTAGTTAAATTAAAATCCTGATTTTGGAGCAGACCACTCAACCCTACTCCAACCCGCCTCTGCTGGTAAAATCACGGCCAGAAAGTTAGCATGCAGGTACAGCAAGCAATTAGGAAGGTAAATGGCATGTTGACCTTTATTGCTAGAGGCTTGGAGTATAAGAGTAAGGAAGTCTTGCTACAATAATGCAGGGCTTTAGTGAGACCACACCTGGAGTACTGTGCAGAGTTTTGGTCTCCTTATCTAAGGAAGGATATACATGCCTTAGACGTGGTGCAACAAAGGTTCACTAGATTGATTCCTGGGATGAGAGGGTTGTGCTATGAGGAGAGATTGAGTAGATTGGGCGTATACTCTCTGGAGTTTAGAAGAATGAGAGGTGATCTCATTGAAACATACAAGATTCTGAGGGGGATTTACAGGATAGATACTGAGAGATTGTTTTCCTTGGCTGGAGAGTCTAAAACTAGGGGTATAGTCTCAGGATAAGGGGTCGGCCTTTTAAGCCTGAGATGAGGAGGAATTTCTTCACTCAGAGGGTTGTCAATCTTTGGAATTCTCTACCCCAGAGGGCTGTGAATGCTGAGTCTTTGAGTATATTCAAGGCTGAGATAGATTTTTGGACTCTAGAGGAATCAAGAGATATGGAGATCGGGCGGGAAAGTGAAGTTGAGGTCGATGATCAGCCATGATCTTATTGAATGGCGGAGCAGGCTCGAGGGGCCACATGGCCAACTCCTGCTCCTAATTCTTATATTCTTATTTTCTTACAACAGCTTCTGGATTTTTTTTAAATTAGAAAATAAAAAATGCAATATTTGTTTTGTGAAAATCAACCAAAGACACACATTTTAAAACACAGGACAACGTTTAGATTTAAAATTAATTACCTTTCACAAAGAAATTGTTGTTTAAACTGCAATGCAGATGGACCTTTTGAAAGAAAATATTTGTTTTATTTATTACAACAGTTGTAATTGTTCAATTGCTGTTGCTATTCTGAATTACATAGAACATACAGCACAGTAACAGGCCATTCGGCCCAACCAGCCTATGCTGGCATTAATGCTGTAAATTTATGCATTTAAGATTGTGAAGATATTTCATCAAGGAGGCTCAGAGAAAAAATACATTTAACTTGTATTGAGCAATGTGTGTTTTATCAAATGAAAAAAATGAAGTTATGGTGAACAGAAAAAAATATATAGATTAGAAATAAGCTGGGGATTCCTCAAGTAGCCAGCCATCCCAGAATGCTGCCGCCCATGCCGAGGTGGTGCAGAACACAGCCGGGCATACTAGGCCCAGAGTTGCTCGAGGCCATCCTGCAAGGCCATCTGCAGTCTCCCCACTGAAAGTCAGCAGCCTTCCACCAGCCATGCTGCAGCCACTGGGGTAGCACTAGGACAGGCAAAGGAACACTGAAGACAAGCACTAAGGGAATGCATACGGGTGATTAGTTGACTTTTGAATGAAATATTGTAATGGTTTGATTCATAAAAGTGGCTTGGAATGTTTGTTTTGTGGTGGCTTTTATTTCAACATTGTGACCAAGAGGACACTGTGATGGTCAGTAACAGAGGGAAGGTAAGGTGTGGGACTATTGTTGAATGTGGAATTGGTGTTGCCTTCACTGGTACCACAATCAGATGACTCGATCACGGACAGCCTGGGCAGAAAGGTGCTGTCTGGGTTGCCTCCTCCCTTCCGCTTCCTCCTCTTCTGCTTCCTCCTCCTGCTCTTCATCCTCCTCCTCCTCCTCAGCTAGTCACCGTAGTCCTAGTGGCAAGGGCTGTGCCCTCATGATGGCAAGGTTATCAAACATGCAGCAGACCATGACAAATTTTGTGACGCACTCTAATACAGCAGGGCTCCTCCAGAGTGGTCCAGACAGTGGAAGCATTGCTTAAGGCTGCCATTAGTCTGCTCTATCATATTCCGTGTGGCAGCATAACTTTTGTTAGATACATGCTACCCACATGTGCTTGGGTTGTGCAATGAGTCAGGTGGTCAGCGGATAGCCCTTGTCACCCAATAGCCAGCTTCTGGTTTGTCGTGGTGGCTCAAATGCTGACAGTACAGCGGTTTGCCACAGAATGAAGGCATCATGGCTGTTGCCAGGATACTGAGCATTGACTTGCATGATGCGCTGAATATGGTCGCACACCAGCTGGGCATTGAGGGAGTGGAATCCCTTCCAATTATGGTACATCTCCGAATTGAGATGCGGTGCCCACAAAGTGACATGTGTGCAGTCAATGGCACCCTGCACAATGGGGAAGCCAGCTATCCTGGTGAAGCCGCATACTACCTGTGCCTGCTGCTCTCTGGCAAGAGAGAATGAAATGTATTTAGCTCTCCTTGCATACAAAGCCTCACATCTCCCTTCTAAAGGAGTGGACGGCGAACTGGGAAATATTACAGATGCCACCTACTCCAGCCTGGAAGGAACTCGGCGCAAAGGATATCAAGGCCATGGTCATCTTTACAGCCACTGCCAATGCCGTCCTCGCCCTAGACTGAGGCTATAGGTCTGTATGCAGCAGGTGGCAGATTTCAGTGAGCACCTCCTTAGTAAAACAGAGATGTTGCATGTACTGTTCCTCTCTCAGGTTGCTCCCTGAAGACCCTGGGTGGATAGGGCCTCTGCTGAGAGCCCTGCGCCCCCTCCTACTCCTGCCTCTTCTAGCAGCTTGTCCTGCTCTGTGTCAGCTCTGCTCATTCTCACTATCATGCTGCAGGCCAAGGGGTGTACAAACTACTGCACCCATGTCTGGGAGCAACTGGTCTAAGCAGACCCCTTGTGATCCAATTCAGCACTTGCAGTGTCCAAACAACCGCGGCTATGCAGCCGAATTTTAGGCAAATAGATTCGACTTAAAGAAGTTCAATATATTTAGTTTATTGCATACTTAATTTAGCAATTTTTGTCAATAAAACAGAAATATAAACCACACATGACTGATTTCATTAATAGATTGCTAATAATATGCTAGCAATAACCAGACTGTAAGGTTCTGCGAAGATGCAAGAAAGTGTTCCCAAACAATAGCAATCGCAATGAACAGATGGGATTCATGAAGTCTTTGACTACATTGATAAATATCAGGAATAATGTGAAGATTAGGGTGAATTGCGTAATGTGTGTGCTGAAAGAGTGGGTGCACAGCAGGCACAGAGGGAACACTGACCTCGGAGAGCTGGGTCCTGCACCAATTTTGTTCTAGGCTGCAACATGAGCTGAAGTGCTTGTATCCATTTGTGCTTTAGACGTAGAACATAAGACGTAGGAGCAGGAGTAGGTCATTTGGCCCCTTGTGCCTGCTCCGCCATTCAATAACATCATGGCTGATCTGATCTTGGCCTCAACTCCACTTCCCTGCCCGCTCCCCATAACCCTTGACTCCCTTACCATTCGAAAATCTGTCTATCTCCACCTTAGATATATTCAATGACCCAGCCTCCACAACTCTCTGGGGAAGAGAATTCCAAAGATTCATGACCCTCTGAGAGAAGAAATTCCAGCTCATTTCTGATTTAAAAGGGTTTCCCCTTATTCTGAAATTATGCCCCCAGTTCTAGATTTCCCCACGAGGGGAAACATCCTCTCTGCATCTACCCTGTCAAGCACCTTCAGAATCTTATATGTTTCAATAAGATCCACTCTCGTTCTTCTAACTCCAATGAGTATAGGCCCAACCTGCTCAACCTTTCTTCATAAGACAACCTCTTCATCTCCAGAATCAACCTTGTGAACCTTCTCTGAACTGCCTCCAATGCAAGTATATCCTTCCTTAAATAAGGAGACCAAAACTGTATGCAGTACTCCAGGTGTGGTCTCACCAACGCCCTATACAGTTGTAACAGGACTTCCCTACTTTTATACTTCATTCTCTTTGCAATAAAGGCCAACATTCCATTTGCCTTCCTAATTACTTGCATGCTAACTTTTTGTGATTCATGTACAAAGACCCCCAGATCCCTCGGTACCTCAGCATTTTGTAATCTCTCCCTGTTTAAATAATAATTTGCTTTTTTATTTTTCCTACCAAAGTGGATAACCTCGCATTTTCTCACATTAAACTCCATCTGCCAGGTTTTTGCCCACTCACTTAGCCTATCGATAGCCCTTTGGAGATTCTTTGCATCCTCCACACAATTTGCTTTCCCACCTATCTTTGTATCATCAGCAAATTTGGCTTAATTACACTCAATCCCTTCATCCAAGTCATTAATATAGATTGTAAATAGTTGAGGCCCCAGCACTGACCCTACGGCACCCCACTAGTTACAGCTTGCCAACCTGAAAATTACACATTTATCCCGACTCTCTGTTTTCTGTTAGTTAGCCAATCCTCTATCCATGCTAATATATTACCCCCAACCCTGTGAGCTCTTATCTTGTGTAGTAACCTTTTATGTGGCACCTTATCGAATGCCTTCTGGAATTCCAAATACACGACATCTACTGGTTCCCCATTATCCACCCTGCTCGTTACATCCTCAAAGAACTCCAGCAAATTTGTCAAACATGATTTCCCTTTCATAAAACCATGCTGACTCTGCTTGTCTATGTTATGATTTTTCTACAATAGAAAAATAATGCGGGTGCTGGAAATCTGAAATAACAACAGAAAATGCTACAAATACTCAGCAGGCCAGGCAGCATCCATGGAGAGAGAAACAGCATTAACGTTTCAGGTCTGGGACCCTTCATCAGAACTACTCCTGCTCCTATTGTTCTATGTTTCTTCTATGTTTTTATGAAAGACCTCTTAAACTGCCTTTCTTTTGGTAATGTTTACAGTACCTTTCTAACAGTGTTTTTGCTACACTTTTAACATATTTCTGAAAACAAATGATTAATAGTGATATAAAAATTGAAGAGTCATTTCTTAGTTATTCCTCAGACAGGTTTGCTTTTAAAATATCTAAATACAATATTTCATGGTTGCGGTGCTACAGGCAGCAGCAGACCTCAGACCATATTTGCAGACCTTAGTACACCTATCTGCCAATGTCCAAGAACAACTGCCTCAACTTGTTCCAAGTCAGCAGAGCAGAGCTTTACCGACTGCAGTAAGGGCAGCTGCAGCAACCTGGCAACAGTGGTGGCACTGCCAGTGGTTGGTAATGGCACCACTGCACTCAACTGTTACATCTATACCTGCACTGCAATATCAAATAATGTGTTGCTCACACATAATGCATCAGTCAGCAGGGCCAGCACTTTCATCTCCTTTCATGCTGAATAGTATACACGCCTGCCCAGTGTCACCGAACTGCTGCATTTCCCAAAGTACCAGGTGTCATTGATGATGGTCTTGGTGAGGGTGATAGCACAGGCGGTACGTGCGTGCATTGGTTGTTGGTAGGTTAGTGATGGGGTGTGGTGCATTGAGCAGTGTGTGAGGCTAGTGGTGCAGTTGGTGGGAGATGGCTTTTGAAGATGCATTCACTGACACCACTTGTGTGAGCTCATTGAACTTTTTTCGGCACTGGGTCCAGGTCCTCAGGGCAACACTGCTGGCAGTGACCGCTTCGGCTATTTGCTCCCACTACTTTCTCTCTGTGTGCCTAGAGGGCCTCCTGCCCCCCTCCAGGTAGAGGACATGTCTCCTCCTTTCTAACCTCTGCACAAAGACCTCTAGTGTTGCGTCTGAGAACCTTGGTGTCCTTTCTCAACCCTTTCAGCCATTATTCACTCACAGTTGCCTTCACAAGCAGTTCCAGCAGCTGCTGAATGTAGAATGTACCTCACCTTTAAGAGGTGCAGACTGCCTTTAAGAAGTGGAGGTTGCTTTAAATAGAGTTAGCCTTGGACAAACCCCGGCCCCCTGTTGAGTGCTCAATCACTCAGCAGTTATGGTAATTAGCAGGCAGCATGATGGTCAAGTGCTGCCTGCATTACTTTGAATGGGTGCGGGCCAATCGCGCATTGCAATCCCTCGCCTGGTTTCATGCCTAATCGAATTTTTAGCCCTATGTATGATGTGAATGTAGCAAGGCTTTGCATTTTGTTTTGCATCTTAACTGTGTCCCTTGCTGAGGTATGAGTATGCATGAGATTCGGTGACAGATTCAGTGACAGAGCTATAAGGTTGTGTCAGCACTAGGGTTGCGAAGTGGTGGAAAGTTTCCGGTAAATTTACGGAATTGTTCCACGGGAAGTTTAGCTTGGGAATTTTGGGAATTTTGCCCAAAAAAGCACATGCTAGCATAATATTCCTTCATTTTTTTTCACAGGTCCTCTCTTAAAATTACTAACAGAGATGGAATCTTAATTATTAAGGAATTTCTTAATCAATATATGTTTATCTTCTTACTTCACTTGTTTTAATAATTACAAGTTTTGTGTGTGACTGTGAACAAATGTGTCCTGATTGGTTGGCTGAGTGGATGAGCAATTAGCTCCCTCTATTGGTGATGTAATGTTGTGCGTGCACAGGTCAAGCTTCCATCACAAGGAGCATCAGGAAAAAATTACTCACCCTATTGCAATCATGCTGATCAACCGCAATTCGACACAGAGATGAATGCCCTTTATTTCTCTGCATAGAACAATGCCACATTTACCGTCGGATGTGTGGAAGCATTTTACCCCAGGCATTAAAGATGGAAGGACTGTGTACATGTGCAAACACTGTAAAAGCCATATGCAAAGAATGCCACAAAGATGCAGCAGCATTTATCCAAATGCAACAACTTCACTCAAAGCTCACAGCAGTCAGCCCAGAGATCCTCTGCTTCCATTCAAGAAGATGATGGTTCACATTCAGCATCAGGCTCCTCATCATCAGCAACTCCGGGCCCACTTGGAAGGTTCTTTGATACAATGGATAACCATAGCCAGAAGAATGCAAATGTGTGCCTTGCTTGAGCTGTATATGCGACAGGCTCACCCCTCATGCTCACAGCCAATGTGTACTGGAAGAGATTTTTCAATGTTATTCGCCCAGCATACTGTCCTCCCACCAGACATGCTTTGTCTACTTATTTGCTGGAGGCTGAATATAACAGAGTCCAAGGAAAGCTCAAAGAAACGATAAGAGATGGCAGACTGTGTTGCAGTTATCTCAGATGGGTGGTCAAATGTACGAGGTGAGGGCATCATAAACTACATCATCTCCACTCCTCTCCCCATGTTCTTCAAGAGCACAGACATGAAGGACAACAGACACACAGGCACATACATTGCTAATGAGCTGAAAGCGGTTATCAGTGATTTTGGATCACAAAAGGTCTTTGCAGTAGTTACTGACAAAGCTGCGACTATGAAGGCTGCTTGGGCTCAAGTGGAGGAGGCTTACCCTCATGCTCCGTCTATTGGGTGCGCAGCTCATGGGCTCAGCCTGCTCCTCATGGGTTTGAGAACCATGGAAACACTGTAGAACCATGGAAACACTGTACAAGAGAGCCAAGCAAGTTGTTAAGTATGTCAGGGGAAAACAGGTAGTTGCAGCAACCTACAAATCCAAACAAATGACAATGAACAAGAACACCACACTGAAGCTGCCTAGCAACACTAGATGGGAGGGTAAGGAGTCGCTGCAAGAAATGGCAATATCCCAGTCTGGGATATGGAAACCAGCATCAAGAAAATACTGCTGGATGATGTGTTTTGGGAGAGAGTGGTTAGCAGCCTTAAACTACTCTCACCAGTAGCATCTGCAATTGCTCAGATTGAAGGAGATGATGCTGTCTTGTCAGATGTTCTCGGGCTTTTTGCTGATTTAAATGAACAAATCAGCATTATCCTACCCACATCATTGCTGCTCAAAGCAGAGGAGAAGGCAATTGTTCAATTCATACAGACGCGTCAATAATTTTGTGTCAAGCCGATTCATGCTGCAGCATACATGCTGGACCCAAAGCATGTTGGGAGACCAATACTTTCTGGAGAACAGATCAACAGCGCTTACAGTGTGATTTCTACCCTCTCACACTACCTCAATCTGAACGTGGGCAAAGTTCTGGGAAGTCTGGCAAAGTTCTCTACTAAGCAAGGTCTTTGGAATGCAACGGGATATGGGAATCATGCAAGCATATCAGTGCATATACCTGGTGGAAGGGACTTTGTGCATCTGAGGCCCTGTCACCCATTGCATCGGTGATACTCCAAATCCCACCTTCATCAGCGGCCTCCGAACGAAACTGGTCACTTTTTGGGAATACGCATACAATGGTGTGCAATAGGATGACTAACAAGAGAGTGGAGAAACTGGTGGCTATCCGGGCGAACCTACAACTTATTGAGCCAGATACCGAAGTGTCAACCACACAGCTAGACAGTGACACAGAGGAGGAAACGGACACATCAAGAGGTGATGGATGTGGTCGGATGGGGCAACTTCTGTGAATTTGGTATAATTGGACTTTCAGAAAGCCTTTGACAAGGTACTCACAGGACACTATTGGAGAAGATTAAAGGACATTTAATTTAATCCAAATTAGAACATTGGATTAAAAACTGATTAGAAGGGAGGTAGCAGAGGATAGGAATTAAGGGCAGTTTCACAAGAGTTGTTGGAAGTAGATAATGGTGTCCCACAGGGTTCAGTTCTGGGACTGCCTCTGACCACTGTTTACATCAATGATTTGGACATAGGGCTAGAGAGAATGGTGTCCAAATCTGTAGATGATACTAAAATAGAAGGCATAGTAAATAATTCTGAGGATCAAAGGAAGCTGCAAGGGGATATTGATAGAATGTTGAAATGGGCAAAAGTGTGGCAGATGGAATTCAATGTCAATAAATGCAAGAGGTGTTACATTTTGGTAAAAAAAAGTAATAATTGTACTTTAAATGGGGGAAAGCTGGGTGATGTGGAAGAGTAGAGGGAATTGGAGATTCGGGTTCACGATGTTAAAGCAGCACATCAGTGGATAAGGCTATAAATAAGCTAATGGAATATTGCGTTTTATGGCAAGAAGTAAGTTGAGCTGCAATGGTGAATCTGTATAAAACCTTAGTAATCATAGTTGTAGTACTGTGTGCAGTTTTGGGCTCTGCACTATAGGAAGGATGTTGAGGTAACAAAGAGGGTACAGTGCAGCTTCACTAGGATACTGCCTGGTATGAGGAAATACAAATACAAAGAAAGACTTGAAAAATTGGGGCTGTTTTTGTTAGAACAGATGAGATTATGGGGTGATTTGATAGAGGTGTTTAAAAGAAGTGATTTTACCCACAAGTAGAGCAGTGGTACTCACAAAAAATAGTATTCACTTCAAATTTCTTATCAATGGTAACCAATGTGCTTAAACCTCATCTCACTTTGTAGTTTAAATAGACCAAAGCTATTGATCATCCATCTGGAAAAATAACGGTCTAGAAATTGGATCATGCTGCACCTGTTTTACAGGCATAAAACGGGCGCCTAAGAGTCCAATATGACGGGCGGTGAGAGCGCGTTCATTCTGTGCTGGAAATGCACCGGCTGTCATATTGGTAAAGGCTCCTCTGTAAGTGTCCAGGTTACATGCTTGAAACAGATGTTAGGCCCTTTGAAAATGCAAATAGGGGGCCTAATGCCATTTGAGGCCCTTTTTACAAAATTTGTTTGCGCATGAGCGTAGCATGTGCCATGCATTTTCCTCACTGTTAAATCTCTTACATCTTCCAGGTCTGACGAAGGGTCATTGACCTGAAACGTTAACTCGGTTTCTCTCCCCATAGATACTGCCTGACCTGCTGAGTATTTCCAGTATTTTCTAGCATCCGCAGTATTTTGCTTTAGTAATAAAAGATGTGACTGTTACTAGTTTTAGAACAATTACTATGGCCTCGAGTTTCTGCTCGATTGTGTTGGCTTTTTCGGAGCAATTCCCCCGATATCAGCATAGCCAGTGCAAAAGATCGCGACATTTTAAGCGCAAATTCCATTCAGCGCAATTTGTGTTTCCGTGATCTTTTCCGCCAGTTTTAAAGAAATCATGCCAGAAGCAGGCCCTGCCCACAACACTGACCACGCCTCCAGGATTAATGAATCACCATTGGGAGTTTCCGCTAATTGCGCTCATTTGCGGGCCTTCGAGGAGCTTTTGGGTGCAAGGCCACTAATAGGTGCGTTGTCAAAGGTTTTGAATGACTTTTTAAAAATTTTATTAAAGAACTGACTACTGTACCCTAAGCTACAGGAAACTTTGGTTTATCCGGAGGTTGTATGGCCGGAAACTTTGCACTAACGGCAGAAATCAGCAGCCGTTTTGGTTTGTTTTTTTTCTTCTCCTAGCATTCTTTTAACAGGCAGGCTCTGGAAAGCGTCTTTGTAGCTTAGCAACAGCTTCAGAGAGGCTTCAAGATACCGGCCGAGTGTTTACGAGCTGTTGCTGAGCAACAGTGTTTGTTGTCAAATACGGAGATTTTCATCTCCATATGCTTCAACGTTGACTTTGCATGTCCGGAACTTTTGATATATTGGCAACACGCCGGTCCCGTCGGTGCCGGATATCAGAACTTTTCCTGTAACTAGAAAATAGATTTGTATATTTTTTTAAAGTCATTTTCAGTCATTTAAAATTGGGTTACTCACAGGTGGTGGATTGACACTGTGATTTAAAATGCTTATTTTTTTGTGATAAAACCATTTTCAGCTGTATTAATCAAACTTTAACAAGTTACTATTTAAATATATCAAGGAATATGTTTTAAAGCAAAATTATTATTATTTTTTTAATTACCTTTTAAAATACTGCCCAATGGCGCTGGTTCATGGCAGATTTTGCATTCGGCGATATGCAAATGAGTTCAAGCAGAAACTTGGGGGAGAAAAAGCACTTTTCAAAACGGAGGCAATTTTGGATGCAAATTACGCGGTAATCGCCGATTGCGCCCAAAACAGAAATTCTGTTCCGACATCTTTACTAATCCATTGAAAGGTTAAGATGACTAACACATTTGTATCATGAAAACATTTTTGTGATGATGAATTAGTTCTTAGGTTTATCTATTAGATGGACAATGGTTTTCTCCTGAAATAATGGATGACCAATAAGCAGTTGGCAATTTTAAACCATGCAAGACAAATAGATTATTGTATTTATTCACTAGTTTTAATACTTATTGCCCATGAAAGAGAGAGCCAACAGGTTATGTACAGCCTTTGATTAATACAATTGTAATATTTTTTGACATACTACTATTTTGAACGCATGCAAAACATTTTGGCTAGTGCTATTTATTGTACCTCTCCTAGATTTGTATACACCTGTTTATTAATGACAACTTATGTACATATTTGCATCTCCTATTTATTTTGATATTTATATGTAAGACGGATCCCACAGAGACTTCCCTACTTCTTTAGAGTGGTTGTGAGCCATGATCATATTTTAGTATATACAATTATCATGGCATTGGTAGAGTGAGCCATAAGCTTTTGAAATACTAAAATAATGTATTATCAACAATCATTCATGATGCAAAACATGAACAAAGGCAGGTAAATGGAGTTAAGGTACAGATCACCAATGATCTAACAGAATGGCAGAACAGGCTTGAGGGGCTGAATGGCCTACTCTTGTTCCTATGTTCCTACAAACTTAAAACTGTGGCAAAAAATAGCTTTCTGCCATTATGGCTCATATGTTTTGTAACTAAAATGTGAAACAAAATTGCTTTGTATTTTCCCTGACACAATGTTAAATAGCTTGGCTTCAGGAAGAATCACATAACTGTGCAGTGTATATCTTCATTAAAGATTAAATACTTCTTGGAGAAAATTGCAGGTTTTGTGCCTTGTATCAGAGGAGAATTACCCAGAGGGCTACAATTTTGTCAATCCTGTTGATTGTAATCACACCAACAATGAAGCAGCTTTCACAGCCTTTTTTTTTTGTTTCCTTAATTCATTGAAGGTTTCTAAAAAAAAAATTTCAGATATATTTCTAGACAAACAGTTGCCCGTCCACTGACTCTACTGTGATACTGTTAGCCACCATAATTCATGTCTAATTTATGCTGGTGAAAAATTTATTGCAAAGTATTATGGGCCAGAAATTCGAGTCGGAGGCTTCCCGCGGGTGCAAGCCCCCGACCTGCACTTAACTAGCGCGCCTGCCGTTGTGTTGTGGGCCCGCGTGGGATTCCAATCCTGGGCCTCCTCCAGCTGCCGGCGCGCAGTGCTTGCGTATCCCAGGGGCGCAGTTAGTTTGAAGCGTCCCCTGGGATCACATGGGCCATGGAGAGCCAATCGTAGCAGGGAATCTCCATTCATAAATTTGACAGGAAGACCTGTCAAATCTATGAATAGAGATCAGCCCCTAAACCTAACTAAAACTTCAAATAAATTTTTAAAAATCATCACATTTTTAAAATAACTATAAATTACATAAAATTTTTGAAAAAATTAATTACAGTTTTTAACAGGGCTGAAAATAAACTTACCTTTCTTTAACGTATTTAAAAATAATAAACCTGTGGAAGAAATGTTTTAATTTTACTTAATTCACCACTTACCTTGCTAAAAGCAGGCCTTGCGACTGCTTTTTAAACGCGCAGCTGCTAGAGACTTACCCACCCGGTGAAACCTGTAAAAAAAACGGAAGTTCCAAGTGTATGCGCTGCCTCTCTGGTGCATGCGGTCGACCTCCGAACTCCTTCCTTCAAGGGAACGGAAGTTCCAGTTTCCAGCGCATGCGCAGTGCATGCACGAAACCGGCACTTTCGTTGGCCCTACGCGTGAGTACACAGCATGTACTCACCCGTGGGGACCCGAATTTCTGGCCCTATCACTTTAAAGCTGCAATTGCCACTAAAATTAACATACAAACAAGCTTAATGTTCACATAACTTCCAATCATTTATTATTTAATTATTGTTGTGACAAATGGCTACACTAAATTCATTATATATGACTTCTTGCACTAAGGCTATGTGAATGCATATGGAAATGCTTCCTTCGGCTCTCAATATAAAGCGCTACAAAGTTAAAGGAATCAGCTCATGAAACTCTGCAGACCGATTGAAAAAGCAGCCAATCTAGCAGTTGGGAAAGAAACAGATTGCAGTGTATGTAACCATTCCACCTTTAAGAGAACTATTTTAAGGGTTGCACTACTTTATCTTGGCTGCTGTATACTGTAATACCGGTGGTGACCACACCGGTATATAAGTGCTGAGTAATGATTTATTGGGCAGTTCCGCCCTGACCTTCGACTAGTAAAGACCTGTTAAACTTTACTCTTGTGGTCTGTGTAGTAATTCTCAATATAACACACAGACTTAACAGTGGCGACGAGTACGATCTTACCCTGCGGCAGAGTTACATCCAAGGCAGTTGACGGGCGTTGAGAGGAGGCATCCGCCCTCATCATTCTGCTGAGAAAAGACTCGGGTCTGCAGAGCAAAGGAAGAATTCTGACACGAAGCCTTACATCAGCAACAGGCAGTGATCATCCCTTCTATCACGGTGGTGGGTAAGCCGATCAGCAACGAGCAGCAAGTCGGCCACGTTGGCTGTGAAGTAGGGGAGGGAAAAATGGAGGATATAAGGGCGGAGAACTCGACCACGGCCGGGGAAAAGAGCCGGACAGCTACCGAGGCCGCGAGGCACAGCGACCGGGACAGCGTAAGGCGCGGGAGAAAATTTAAAAAAAAAACCGCGGAGAACTCAGCCGCAGCCGGGGGAAAGGACCGGACTGCAAGAGAGGCTGGGAGGCACGATTTGAAAACCGCTGGGGAGGGCGAATGCAGCAATACGGCAATTGCCATTACAGCCAGCGGGGGAGAAAGGCAAACGCGGGAAGCCGCCATTTTCATAGGCGGGGAAGAAGACAAGCGCGGGAAACGGCCACTTTGGAAAAAAAAAGTTAAAGAAAAATTTCTTTTTGTTTCTCAAGAAGATTGCGAGGATGCCTAAGCGTGGTAACATCAACGATTTCGATCCCGATGTGGAAGATTGGGCCACGTATGTAGAACGCATAGAGATATATTGTAAGGCAAATAAAATATCAGATGAAGATAAAGCACTAACCTTACTAAACTCAATGGGTGCGAAGACATACGGGCTATTGAAGCATCTTCTATCACCAGCTAAACCGGCGGATCAGGCTTTCGCTAATATTGTTGCTGTCCTGAAAAATCATTTGAACCCCACACCGCTGATGTTAGCGGAACGATTTACATTTTATGCGAGAACGCAACTGAAATAGGAAAGCAACGCGGAGTATTTAATTGAACTGCGTAAGCTAGCGAAATACTGTCAGTTTGGGGAAAGACTGACAGAGGCACTGAGAGACAAATTCGTATGTGGATTGTCGAAAGAAGGAACATAAAAGCGGCTGCTTGAAGAGAATGACCTTACACTTGTTAAGGCTGTCACTATTGCAGCATCGCACGAAGCCGCAGCGAGAGGCACTGCGGAAATGCAGCTGAAGACAGCGGTACTCAGCGTAGATCAAATGGCTTTGGGTACAGCGAAATTTTATCGTTGTGGGAAGACAACACCCGATCAGAACCAATGCTGGTTTAAAAATCAGGAATGTAGAAAATGTGACAAGCTTGGTCACATAGCTAAAGTATGCCGGTCAGGAAAGAAGACCAGCAACAAAAAGTCACCGCAGGAAAAGTGCAGAAAGGTACATAAGGTGGCTGAGAAGAGTTCGGATGAACAGAATTCGGATTCAGACTCCAACAGCAAGGAACTGGGTAGTCTGAGAATTCACAATGTGAGTAAGGAAGCTGACCGACAAACTATCTGGGTCACACTTCAGATAGCAGGAGTCCAAGTGAAGATGGAATTGGACACCGGATCGGCGTTGACGGTCATGAATAAGCAAGATTACAAAAGGTTATTCACACATATTCCCCTACGGGATACGGAGATAGTATTGCAGACATACACGGGGCAAAAAGTATACCCCATCGGAAAGATAAAAGTCAAGGTGGTACACAAGGGCAAAGAACACCAAGGAATGGACATATATGTACTACCTGAGGGAGGTCCACCACTTCTGGGACGGGAGTGGATCAGGAAAATAAATATGGACTGGCACTCCCTAAAAGCAATAACGGTAGATTCCGGAAAAAAAATGTCAAACCTGAACGATTGTCCAGAATATTAGATGAGGCTAAAGAGGTGTTCCAACAGGGACTGGGAACACTGAGAGGAATTAAGGCAAAAATCAAGATTGCAGAACATGCAAACCCAAAGTTTTTCAAAGCCAGACCGGTACCTTATGCGATACGACCTGCTGTGGAAGCTGAGCTGGAAGGGCTTGAACATTCAGGAGTACTGTCTAAGGTGGACTGGAGTGAGTGGGCCATGCCCATTGTTCCCGTCATGAAGCGTTCATCGAGTAACAAGCCAGGGGAACCGGGGAAGGTCCGCATCTGTGGAGACTTCAAGATCACAGTTAATCCGGTGCTTCACACGGTGCAATATCCGCTTCCGCGGATTGAGGATATCTTTGCTTCATTGTCTGGCGGGAAACACTTCACCAAGATAGACCTGGCGCAAGCGTACTTACAGATGGAAGTTGAGGAAGAGTCGCGCCAGTATCTCACAATCAACACGCACAGAGGCTTGTATCGATATAATAGACTGGTTTTTGGAGTGGCTTCGGCTCCAGCAATTTGGCAGAGGGCCATGGAGCAGGTATTACAGGGAATTCCAAGCACTCAATGTTACTTGGACGATATCCTGATTACAGGGGATGACGGTGAGGAACACCTTGCAAATTTGAAACTGGTGCTCACCAGGTTGAAGGAATATGGCCTTCGAGTTAATCGCCAAAAATGTGAGTTCTTTCAGAAACGGATCTCGTACTGTGGTCATGTCATTGATCAGGAGGGGCTGCACCAGTCACCTGACAAGATCGAAGCTGTTGTGAAGGCTCCCGCTCCGGAAAATGTATCCCAGTTGAGGTCGTTCCTAGGGTTGATTAACTATTACCATAAGTTTCTGCCAAATCTATCCACGGTGCTGCACCCGCTGAATGCTCTTTTGCAGAAAGAAGTACCATGGAAGTGGAGCGAGGACTGTAAGAAGGCCTTTCGCAAAAGCAAGGCATTGATCACCTCAGAGGAAGTGTTGGCTCACTTCAACCCAACGCTACCTATTCGTTTAGCTTGTGATGCTTCTCCTTATGGTATTGGAGCAGTACTCTCACACAAGTTGCCAAATGGCTCGGAAAGGCCAGTCGCATTTGCATCCAGATCATTGACCTCCGCTGAGCGCAACTATGCTCAGATAGATAGGGAGGCTCTCAGCCTTGTGTGGGGAGTAAAGAAGTTTAATCATTACCTGCAGGGCAAGAAGTTTACACTGCTGACAGACCACCAGCCGTTGGTATCCATATTCAACCCGAAAAAGGACGTTTCCATTATGACAGCGCAAAGGCTACAGAGGTGGTCCCTTTTCCTAGGGGCACACCAATATGACATAGAATACAAAGGATCAAAACAGCATGGGAATGCTGACGGTTTATCGCACCTACCGTTGCCAACGGTAGAAGAGGCGCCTACAGTGGACCCAGTGGAGATGTTCCACTCAACCATAGTGGAATGTCTACCAGTAACAAATTCTACCATTGAAAAGGAAACGAGAAATGACCCGACTCTCTCACGAGTCTACGATTTAACGGTGAAGGGATGGCCAGCACATGGCGAACCACTGTTGCCAGCATTCTCGCAAACAAGAGAACAGCTGTCAGTGTGCCGAGGAACCTTGATGTGTGGATCCAGAGTGGTGATTCCACCCAAACTCCAGAGTAAAGTGCTAAAGGAGCTTCACGAGGGGCATCTGGGTGGAGTGAAAATGAAGAACCTAGCCAGAGCGTTTGTGTGGTGGCCAGGTATCGATGGAGACATCGAAGAAATGACCAAGAGCTGTCTAGGATGCCAGAAGGTCCAAAACGCCCCACCACAAGCCCCTCTACATCCATGGGAGTGGCCCTCATCTCCATGGCAAAGGGTACATATCGACTTTGCTGGTCCATTTATGGACTCAATGTTCTTAATCGCGGTGGATGCACACTCCAAGTGGCCGGAGGTAATAAAGATGTCCTCCACCACCACGGAAAAAACCATCACAGTATTAAGGACCATGTTTGCCAGGAATGGGCTGCCGGAACAGATCTGTTCTGATAATGGACCGCAATTTGTGTCCAAAGAATTCAGGAAGTTCTTAAAAAACAATGGGGTTAAGCACTACACGTCCGCCCCATACCATCCCGCCACCAATGGATTAGCTGAAAGGTTTGTCCAGACCTTCAAGAAGGCCATAAAGGCCATGGGTAATGAAGACATAAATCTACAACATAAGGTAGATAGCTTCTTGTTGGCGTACAGGAATGCAACACATGCGGTCACAAACCAAACCCCCGCCATGATGTTTTTCAATAGAAGACTAAGATGCCGGCTGGATTTGATCAAGCCAAACATCAGAAGGGACGTAGAGAACCGGCAATTTCAAGGCATGAATGAAAGGCCAACTAGGACCTTCCAGATAGGTCAACAAGTTTTGGCCCGGGACTATCGTACTGAGAAATGGCAGCCTGGAACTATTTGCACACGACTAGGACCGCTGATGTATACCGTGGACATTGGTGAAAGCATAATAAGGCGCCATGCTGACCAGATCATAGAGTCATCCGAAAAGGGACAACCTACACCACGACTCTATATGCCTAATGATGAAGCAGAGATACCCATAGTATCTACCTCCGATCCGGTGATACTGGAACCAGATGAACCCGACACTGGCATTTAAGGCAAATCGACCTTGCCAAAAGAACCTACTACACCACCGAAAACTACTACACCACCGAGGCGTTATCCGGACCGAGTCAGGAAGCCTCCAGAGAGACTGAATCTGTGAACTGTTTTTACATGAAGTTGTGTATATATGTTATGATGTTCTGTTTAATGGGGAATATATACGGTTAATCTAAAATGGGAGGATTGTAGTGTGTGTAACCGTTCCACCTTTAAGAGAACTATTTTAAGGGTTGCACTACTTTATCTTGGCTGCTGTATACTGTAATACCGGTGGTGACCACACCGGTATATAAGTGCTGAGTAATGATTTATTGGGCAGTTCCGCCCTGACCTTCGACTAGTAAAGACCTGTTAAAATTTACTCTTGTGGTCTGTGTAGTAATTCTCAATATAACACACAGACTTAACACAGATAACAAGCAAAACGAGCAAAAATGGTGTGGTAACAAGCAGTCCTCCATAAATTATATGAGATGCTCTCTTTCCTACCAATTGTATTCATCCTTCTGAATGCTTTTCCTTTGCTGTACTTTCCAACGTATACTCCTGCTTCAGCTTGGGGCTAACTTTGACTTTGGCCGATAGTGTAAAATGGGCGATATTGATTCAGCCGCCCATTATACACCTCTCCTGACTTCATTGACTTCAATGGCAATGAAAATCGTGAGAGGTGTTTAACGGGCAGCTGAATCAATATTGCCCGTTTTACACTATCATCCAAAGTCAAAATTACCCCCAGTATCTATTTTGAACCTGTATGCAAATCAACAGTGATTTTGAAATGCTGACTTGTCCACCCATCTGCAAAGCAGCTCTCGAAGTTTTACCCCTGATCCAGCTGAACCAAAGCCTGACTGCACCCTCACCATTGTTCACCACAACTTATTGCAGCCCTCTCCGAACACCACCAACTGGGATATCTCTGGACATCCTCCCCCACAAATTATACGCCACTAATTCATTCTCCAAGCTCCTGTTGCAGCAGCCAGTGGGCAACACAACCCATAGCAGAAAGCAGGGTCCATTGCTTCTAAATGCAAAAATAACCAACAGCACCAGTCCAAACAGTCCCACTGCAAGAGGACTTGCATCCTCTGCCATTTCTGCTATAATTTCTGTGGGGGAAAAATTCAGTTGGTTTGCGCCTCCCATTAGTGCCTTAAGAGGGTGCTAATGGGGCATAACGCAACTGGCGCCCGTGCGAGGCGATGTTTGCGCCGCTCACAAAATTAACTAGACATTTTGCGGCGGCGCTAAACACTACCACCACGATCTCCTGCGCTGGCACATCGTGACGTCAGTCGAGTGTGTAACGCCCCGGTAGCGCCCCGGACCGGTTATTGAGTGGCGCCCCCTGCCTTACCGCCTGCCGCTAGCAACAACAGGTTGAGGGGAGCGTTTTTCAGTCAAGAAGGGACTGGGGGAGTGCTATTTAAAGGCAACCGCTTCCTGCCTTTTTTTGTTGGTGACATTTTTGCGCCACGCATTCTGAGAGAGAGTGAGAGAGACTTCTGGAGAGGTTCAATGCTGTGTGAAGGAGTTTTGGGTAATGAGCAGCACTTTGCAAGTTCATTTTGATTTGCCCTTGTATCGATTTAGAAGAGACTGTGGGGGCTGCACTCTGAGCTCTTTCCCCGGGCCTCTCCATTGTTCTTTCCAGCAGATTGATGCACAGGCCTCTCCAGGCCGAGATTCAAGGCTCCAATGAGCAGGGTGTGGATGGAGAGCAAGATCAACCCTCCCCTTTAAGAATTGGCCGGTGCCATTGTGTCTCTGTTCCATTGCTGACAGACATCACATGAGCTTCGCCAGTGCTCTGAGTTAGCGCCTCGCTCCTCAGCCTTTGCGCCTTAAGACAGGTGTGTAGCACCTGATTTAGCGCTCCAATCACCTCCGAGGGCGATAAAAGCCAAGTTTGCAGTCGGAGGCGATAGTTAGCGCCAGGTGCTAATCTTTGCGCCCGGCCGATAATTGCGCCCCAAGTGGGGCGATACTGAATTTCTCACCCATAGAGAGGAAAATTTCGGTCGGTTAGCAACTAGCGCCCGGGCGCGGCGACGTCTGCACTGCTCGCGGAATTGTCCAGACATTTTGCGGCGGCGCTAAACACTATCGCCCCGATCTCCTGCGCCCACAGATCTTGATGTCAGTCGAGTGTGCAACGCCCTTGTGGCGCCCCGGACCGGATAATGAGTGGCGCCCCCCTCCTTTCTGCCTGGCGAAAGCAACAACAGGTAGACTGGAACATTTCCCAGTCGGCGTGGGGCTGGGGGTGCGCCAAGGCTGGGGGGGCGCCATTTAAAGGCGGCCTCTTCCTGCCTTATTCTGTGGTAGACATTTTTGCACCACTCATTCGGACAGAGAAAGATTCTGAGAGGGAGAAGGAGAGACTTCTGCATAGAGTCAACGCTGTGTGAAGTAGTTTTGGCTACTGAGCATCACTTTGCAGGTACTTTTGGATTTGAACATCGTTACTTCGATTGTCAAGAGACTTTGGGGGCTGCACTGATTCGGGATGTTGTCCTGCACCTGCAGAATCGGAGGCAACAGAGACGCAGAGAGAGAGAGTGGCAATCATGGCCAGACGGAGGAGGGCCAACAGGCCTCTGTACAGGAGACCTTACCCTCCCAGGGTATTTCGGCAACAATTCTCCTACATTAATTTGTCTGAGGAGCAGTGTTTGCGCAGGCTGCGCTTCAGCAAGGAGGTGGTCACTGAGCTCTGCCACCTGCTGCAGCCAGATCTGCAGCCTCAACTGAGGACCAGGACATCTCTGTCGGTGGCAGTGAAGGTCACAGTGGCTCTGAACTTTTATGCCACCGGCTCCTTTCAAGCAGCTACTGGGGACATTGCCAATATCTCCCAGTTCGCTGTCCATTGCTGCATCCGTCAGGTCACAAATGCCCCCAAAAAAAGGAGACGCCAGTACATCTCTTTCCCGATGACCCGGGCCAAACAGCATGAACGCGCATTGGGCTTTGTGAGGATAGCGGGCTTCCCCATGGTGCAGGGCGCCATTGACTATACGCATGTGGCATTGCGTGCACCACCTGAGAATGCAGAGGTTTTCCGAAACCGCAAGGGGTTCCACTCCTTAAAGGTCCAGTTGGTCTGTGACCACAGACAGCTGATACTCGCTGTCAATGCCCGCTATCCTGGCAGCAGCCACGATGCTTTCATCCTGCGCCAGACTGGTGTGCCAGAACTTTTCCAGGCACCACATCAGCCAAGTGGTTGGCTCCTCGGGGACAAGGGTTATCCACTGTGCACCTGGCTGATGACACTGCTCCATAACCCCAACACCCCTGCTGAGCTGCGGTACAACGAGAGCCATCTCACCACCAGGAATATCGTTGAGCACACAATCGGCGTGCTCAAGCAACAGTTCCGCTGTCTGGACCACTCAGGAGGAACACTGCAGTACTCACCTGAGCGAGTCTGCCTCTTCATAGTTGTGTGCTGCATGCTGCATAACCTGGCAATCCTCAGGACCCAGCCAATGCCACCAGGCCTTGGAGCACCACCGGAGGAGGAGGACAAAGAGGAAGAGGAGGAGGAAGAGGAGGAGGAAGATGAGGAGGATGATCATCAGCAGCACCAAGGCGGGAGGGAGGCCCACAATGTTGAAACTGCAAGGGCCATCCATCAACGGTTGATAGCAAGCCGATTGTAGGCCCCTACTGAGGAAATGGCTTCTGCCGTGGAGATCAACATGCATGAAACCAACCCGCAACCCCTAAGCCAGCCAAGGCAGCAATGATTGCAAAGACCAAACATGTACATTGTGAATACAAAAACTTATTTATTTTACAAACTCTGTGTGTGTCATTTCTTCATGACAAACTAATAGAAACAAACACAAAAAATCATTCATTAACATAACTGGTTCTCACAACCTGGGGATAATGTCCAAACCATTAAACAAAAGTTTGAACATGAACCTCGGCCTTTAATAAAAAATTGACCAACATTTCGTCACACCTCCTACTTTTTGTCCTTCCCTTACGTACTTCCCCCCTTCCCAACCTACTGCTCCTCCGTAATGGGGCCCCAGTGGCTGCAGCAAGGCTGGTGGAAGGCTGCTGATTGTCAGAACCTGAGACTGCAGATGCCCTTGAAGGACGGCCTCGACCACCTCTGGGCCTGGAGGGCCCGGCTGCAAACTGCACCAACTATGCATGGGCGGCAGCAGTCTGGGCTACAGGCGGTGTCAATTTTAATGGGGAAGTGACAGTGGTGGCAGCAGGAATGCTGTCATCTTGAGAGAGGACAGCAACTCCCTGCTCAATCGACACACTGGCACTCCCACGGGGCAGCACATCAGCATCCGGAGCAATCTGCTGGAGCACAGATTGCTGGCCTGATGCGGCACGGTGAGAGCCCCAGGGAAATGTGTCCGAACCAGCGAGGATGGCAGCAGTCAGTGCTCGCCTGGCCTCAATCTGAATCTGCATGAGAGCAGTCTGAGATGGGGTCACAGCAGCCATTGACTGAATTGCAGCACTAAGCTTTAGCGTGGCATCTGCCTGTGCTACAGCAAAGTGCTCCACAATCCTTGCCAGCGCATCAATGCATTCGGGCAACCCTTCCCACTGCACCCATGAGCTGCGTGTGCATGTCCACCACCTGGGTGTTGATTTCAACGATGAGCCGCTCCTCCTCTGCGTCCAGTGAGGCAAGACTCGCTGGCCTACTCTCCCTCTGGGGAGAAGGTCCCCGAGCTTCCCTACCTCCATCGCATTGCTGCAGCCCGCTGGGTCCTGGAGCTTCACCCTCATCAGAGCCTTCCCCCCTGCTCCCCTCCAGGGAAGACGTGTTCCCAGTGTGGGCATGGGCTACCTCGGGAGAGGGTGGCGCTGATGCTTCGGCTTCCTCTTCCTCCTCGCCTGTAGCTTCACTCCCACTGGCAGCTTGAGGGCCCATCTCCTCAGCTGGTGAATCTCCATCTGAAAGCTGGGAGGTACAACAGTGGCTTTAGCATGAGGACAGGGGGACAGTAAGGGAGGAAGGAGTGCAGCGATTTAGTAAGTTGGATTGAAAGTGTCAAAGGCTGGTGTTGTGAGGGCCAAGTGGAATGAGAGAGGAGAAAAAGGTGATGACCTTACCATTACTGTCCAGAACAGGGTCGGCCTCTCCAGGGGCGACGGGACCGATCACCTGGCTTGCCACAATTCTGTGGACGCGCGCCTCAAGATCGCTGAGGGGTTGCAGCTGAGGCTGCCCTCCACCTGTCCGTTGCTGCTGTCTCCTATTATGAGATAGCTTGACCTGCAAGAAAAAGGACGGCGTCTGAGTAAATATACAGCCATGGTCTTGCCTGATGTGCCTTCCAAAGTTGAATAGCCCTTAATGAATGCAGCCATGGTCTTGCCTGATGTGGCTCCCATAGTTGAATAGCCCTTAATGTATGCAGCCAGGGTCTTGCCTGATGTGCCTCCCATGTTTGAATAGCCCTTAATATATGCAAAGTGTGGAATGTGCATGTGTGTTTCATGAGGGGGCCATAGGTGTTGGATGAGTGTTGGGTATTGGGGTTTTAAGACCCTCTGGCCATAGAGTAAGGTTGAGATGGAGGGATGGAGAGGTATTGAAAAAAAAACACTCACCCTGACGACCCGGGTGAGGTCGTTGAACTTATTGCGACATTGTGTATGGGTCCTGGGCACCATGCTCCTGGAGGAGACGTGCTGAGTCACCTCCCTCCACACTCTTCTGTCCTCGCACGGCAAAGGCCTCCTGCCACTCTCAGGGTAGAGTATAGGCCTAGAAATTCAATATAGCCACGTTTGGGGCGCTACAGCCGGGCGTTCGCTAAATTGTGCACCCGGCGCAACTTAGCGCCACCTTCGCTGATATTCAGTTGCATCGCCCCAAGAGGTTGCTGCTGCGCTAAAGCAGGCGACGCACGACTATCATAAGGTGCTAAGCCGGCGAGCCGGGGCGCTACCGCCGAGGGCTGGCGCAGCGCAGGTGCGGCGAGTTGCTGATTGAAGGCAGACACGCTGGCGCCGGTCAGATCTTAAAGGGGGAGGGTGGATTTGTTTGGCTGCCACACCCTGCACACTGCAGACCTGAATCAAGGCCTGAACATAGCTGCTTCAAAAGGTCAACGCCCACAACTATGGAGAAGGCCAGGGAGCGAGCGCATCACTTCAGCGCGGGTGCCCTGAAGGTATTGGTTGGCGCAGTGGAGCGCAGGCGCCTTGTCCTCTTCCCTGATAGTGGCAGGAGGCCGCTGCCCAATGAGTATCGAAAAGCCTGGAGGGAGGTGGCAAACAGGGTGACCTCTAACAGCGTGGTTGGCAGGACTCCTGTGCAATGCAGAAAAAAGTTCAACGACCTCACTCGGGTTGTCAGGGTGAGTACTCTTTCCAGTATCCTCCTCATCCCTGCATGTGCACCTCACTTTATGGCCAAAGGGACCTGAAAGCCCTAATGCCCAGCCCTCATCCATCAGCTATGGGAATGTCATGAAAATCATGAAAATCACTTGCACATTCAGGACTTTACACACTGTCAGGGCTATTCCACCATGGGAGGCAGTGCAGGCAAGATGAGGGCTTCACACTGTCAGGGCTATTCTACCATGGGTGGCTCTGCAGGCAAGATGAGGGCTTCACACTGTCAGGGCTATTCCACCATGGGAGGCAGTGCAGGCAAGATCAGGGCTTGACACTGCACTTAGAGGCCGTCCTTTCTCTTGCAGGGCAAGCTGGCCCACAACTGAAGGCATCAGCGACAGACCGGGGGAGGCCGTCCTGACCTCAAACAGCTCAGCGACCTGGAGCAGCGTGTGGAGCGCATTATGGCAGGCCGGCTGATTGGCCCCGTCGCCAGTGGAGATGCCGACCCTGTTCTGGGCCCCAATGGTAATGGCATCACCTTTTTACCTCTCTCTTTCCACTTGCGCCTCACACCAGCATCCTTTGCAACAATCGAACCAATGCAGTGCATAGCACTCATGCCTCCCTCGCTGCCGCCCTGTCCTCACTCTAAAGCAACTCTTGTGCCTCCCTGCTTTCAGTTGGTGTATCGCCAGGTGAGGAGGCGGGCCCTCAAGCTGGTACTGTGTCTGATTCGGAAATCGAGGAGGAGGAAGAGGAAGCCGGCCCATCAGTGCCACCCTCAGCCGAGGCAGCCCATGGCCATGATGGGGACACGTCTTCCCTGGAGGGGAGCAGGGGGGAAGGTTCTGAGGAGAGTGAAGCTCCGGGGCCCAGCCGGCTGCAGCAACGCGGGAGGGGTGGGGAAGCTCGGCGGCCTTCTCCCCGGAGGGGGAGTGCGGCCCCCAGTCCTGCTACGGTGAGCGCAGAGGAGGTGCGGCTCCTTGCTGAAATGGGCGCCCAGGCTGAGCGCAGGCACACTGAGCTCATGGCTGCAGTGGCAAGGATACCTGACTCCATAGAGTCACTGGCAAGGAGTGTACAGGAATTCGGGGCAGCACAGGCCAGGAGTCTGCAGGACTTCGCGGCAGCACTGGCCAGGAGTCAGCAGGACTTCGCTGCATCACAGGCGGCTTCCAGCCAAGTGCTCAGTCGTGCCGTGCATTCACTGGCTGGTCTGATGCAGACACAGACCAGGGCCACACGGGCACTAACTGCTGCCACCCTCGCTGGTTTGGCCAGGCACCGCCGGGGCAGAAGCCGCACCGCAGCAGCCCAGCTGTCTGTGCTTCAGCAGATTGCTGCGCATGCTGCAGTGCTGGCCCGTGCGAGTGCCAGTGTATCAGCTGACCAGGGAGTGCCTGTGCTCTGTCAGGTTGGCAGCATTCCTGCAGCCAACATTGTTACTCCTCCACTGCAGCTGCCACCACCCGTAGGACAGACTGCTGCCGCCCAAACAGAGTTGGAGCAGTCAGCAGCTGCTCCCTCCAGGCGCAGAGCTGGTCCAGGCCGACCCCCAAGGGCACCTGCTGTCTCACCATCTGACCCTCAGCAGCCTTCCCCCAGCCTTGCTGCAGCCACTGGGGTCCCATTGAGGAGGAGCTGCAGGGCGGGAAGGGGCCACTCGCGGAAGCGAGATGGATCACCCTCGCAGCGGAAAAAGTAGAAGGTGTGGCCAAATGATTTTTTTATATATGAGGCCGAGAGGGTATTTTTATATATGAAGGCCGAGACTGTTGTCTTCTTTTATATATGAAGGCCGAGACTGTTGTGTTCTTTTATATATGAAGGCCAAGACTGTTGTGTTTGTTTTTTATAAAGGCCGAGGATCATGGTCATTTTTGTTTAACTGCTTTTTGCATTTTCTGAAGGTTGTGAGAGCCAGTTATGTCTGTGACTTTTTTGGGGGGTTTCTCTGAATTAGCTTGTCATGCAGGAAGGGCACAGAGTTTGCATAGTAAAACATTTTCTTTAATCGCATTGTCCATGTTTGCTTTTGGAAGTATTTGTTGCCTTGACCGGCTGAGGGCTTGTGGACTGAGGGCTTGCGGAGCGGCTACATTCATCTTCTTTCATTGGCACAAGCCATTCCCTGGGAGGGGGCCTAGAAACGAGTTGCAATAAGCCGCCGACGGACGGCCCTTACACTTTGTGCCTCCCTCCCATGTTGGTGCTCCTCCTCCTCCTCCTCTGGTGGTCCTCCAATGTCTGCTGGCAGTGGCTGAGTCCTGCGGATAGCCAGGTTGTGCAGCATGCAGTACACTACAATGAAATGGGAGACTCGCTCAGGCGAGTACTGTAGGGCTCCCCCGGAACGATCCAGACAGCGGAACCGTTGCTTGAGCATGCCGATTGTGTGCTCAATGATGTTCCTGGTTGCTTGATGGCTGTCATTGTATTGCTCTTCAGCAGGAGTGCTGGGCGCATGGAGCGGGGTCATCAGCCAGGTGCACAAAGGATAGCCTTTGTCCCCGAGAAGTCATCCTTGTGGGTGAGCCTGGGCTTCGAAAATGTCTGCCACAGAAGTCTGGCGCAGGATGAAGGCAACGTGGCTGCTGCCTGGAAAGTGGGCATTGACAGCTAGTATGAGCTGCCTGTGGTCACACATCAACTGCACGTTGAGCGAATGGTAGCCCTTCCGGTTGCGGAAATCCTCGGCATTCTGTAGAGGTGCCCGCAAAGCCACATGCATGCTGTCAATGGCGCCCTGCACCATGGGGAAGCCCGCTAATGCTGCAAATCCCATTGCACACTCTTGCTGCTTGTCCAGGGTCATGGGGAAGGAGATGAACTGACGTCTCCTTCTGAAAAAGGCATTGGTCACCTGGCAGATGCAGCAATGTGCCGCGAACTGGGGTATGTTGGCAATGTTCCCAGTAGCGGATTGGAAGGAGCCGGTGGCATAGAAGTTGAGATCCACTGTCACCTTCACTGCCACCGACAGAGACGTCCTGCTCCTCAGTCTGCAGGACGATATAGATGGGTTGGTCAGATGGGCGGAACAGTGGCAAATGGAATTTAACCCGGAAAAGTGCGAGATGATGCACTTTGGGGGGACTAACAAGGCAAGGGAATACACAATGAATGGTAAGACCCTAGGCAAGACGGAGGGTCAGAGGGATCTGGGTGTGCAAGTACACAGATCCCTGAAGGCGGCGGAACAGGTGGATAAGGTGGTAAAAAAGGCAGATGGGATACTTGCCTTCATTAGCCGAGGCATAGAATATAAGAGCAGGGAGGTTATGATGGAGCTGTATAAAACACTGGTTAGGCCACAGCTGGAATACTGTGTGCAGTTCTGGTCGCCACACTACAGGAAGGATGTGATCGCTTTGGAGAGGGTGCAGAGGAGATTCACCAGGATGTTACCAGGGCTGGAGCGCTTCAGCTATGAAGAGAGACTGGGCAGATTGGGTTTGTTTTCCTTGGAGCAGAGGAGGCTAAAGGGGGGACATGATTGAGGTGTACAAAATTATGAGGGGCATAGATAGGATGGATACTAAGGAGCTTTTTCCCTTAGTAGAAGGGTCAATAACAAGGGGGCATAGATTCAAGGTAAAGGGCGGGAGGTTTAGAGGGGATTTGAGAAAGAACTTTTTCACCCAGAGGGTGGCTGAAGTCTGGAACTCACTGCCTGAAAGGGTTGTGGAGGCAGGAACCCTCACAACATTTAAGAAGCATTTGGATGAGCACTTGAAATGCCATAGCATACAAGGCTACGGACCAAATGCTGGAATATGGGATTAGATTAGACAGGGCTTGATGGCCGGCACGGACACGATGGGCCGAAGGGCCTTTATCCGTGCTGTATAACTCTATGACTCTATGACTCCTCAGCTGTGGCTGCAGATCTCAGTGACCACCTCCCTTCTGAATCGCAGCCTCCGAACACACTGCTCCTCAGACATGTTCAGATATGAGAACTGCTGGCGGTATACCCTGGGTGGGTAAGGCCTCCTGCGCCGACACCTGTTGGCCCTTCTCCGTCTGGCCATGACTGGCACTCTCTCACGGCGTCTCTGAGCTCTTTGAATGCAATGCAGTAAGCCAACGTTTCCACCCATTCCAGCCCCCATTATATGTTTCGGATCAAGGCTATGGCACTGAAAGTTAAATCCAAGTGCAAAGCTCTGGCCTGAAGCCAGAAGTACCTGTGCGAGCGTTGAGTCAAACCAGAAAGCTCTCTCCCTTTGTCTCTCTCCAAATATCCGTCTCTCACAAAGAAGGAGTGGAACAAAATGGCTGTCACTTATACTGCAGGAGGAGTCCCCTTTAATTAGCACCCCCCGCACCCTGCTGTGACTGGGAACCGTTCCCCTCTACCAGTCGCTAGGGGCGCCAGGCGCACATAAGGGCGGCGCCACTGAATTTCCGGTTCAGGGCGCGGCAAGGGCGTTGCACCATGAAATGACGTCAGGATCTGCGTGCGCAGCTGAGCGGGTGCTGCGGTTTTGCGCTGCCGCTAAATCTCAAGTGAAGTTCGCGAGAGACGCAGATCGTGCCGCGCCCGGGCGCTAGCCGTTTAGTGACCCACTTCTCCTCCTCCTATGGCGCTAGCGGCTGGTGCTAACAACTGAATTTCTAGGCCCGATCTTCTGCGCTTCACCGCGCCAACCAGAGCCTCCAAGGCCTGCTCGCTGAAGTGCTGAGCTCGTTCTTTCACCCTCTCCATAGTCCTTGGCTGGAAAATGTAGGCACAGGTCTCTCCAGGCCGAGGTTCAAGGCTCCAATGAGCAGGGTGTGGATCGAGAGCAAGATCAGCCCTCCCCTATAAGAACTGTCCAGCGCCAATATGTCTGTGTTCCATCGCTAACTGACATCACCTGCGCTGCATCCGCGCTCTGAGTTAGCGCCTTGCTCCTCGGCCTTTACGCCTTAAGAGAGGTGCGTAGCACCTGATTTAGCGCTCCAATCACCTCCAGGGGCGATAGAAGCCAAGTTTGCAGTTGGAGGCGATAATTAGCACCAGGTGCTAAACTTTGCGCTCGGCCGATAATCGCGCCCCAAACGGGGCGATACTGAATTTCTCCCCCAAGATATGTTTTTCGGCTCTCTGTTAAATTGTCTTAAACAAGTGTTTTTTTGCAGTTTTAATGGCTTCACCTTTGTAAAAGTGAACAAAGTTGTAAAGTGGTCACATGGAACGCTGTTCAGTTATAATTAGGAGGCAGCTGCAGTAAAAGTGTAAAGAGCTTTATAATAATAGTGATTTCCACAATTTATTACACAGCATGCAATTTCAGAATAGGAGGATGAATGAAGCAGGTCGCAATAATTGTTCCTTCAAGTAAATCTCCATGTAAACTCTGGGAGTATTTCTTTTTCTTGTTCAGAGACTGCTGCTACTATACAGAGAACAATAGTTCTGAGTACAATATAATGGAAATCCATTGTAACTTAGGATACATTAGGCTATGTAATTTAGTTGCTTTTCATGTAATGCTCTTTACACATGCACACGCAGAAGAAGGAAACACATTTTCAAACAGATACAAACTCTAGTCTAATAAATATGAATAATATTTTATGTCTAATTCTCAAAGGTCAACTGGCCAAACAATTTTTACTTGAAATATTTCTGTAATTTTTCAATATGGTACACTTAAGAACATAAGAAATAGTAACAGGAGTAGACCATACAGCCCCTTGAGTCTGCTCCACCATTCAATAAGATCATAGCTGAACTTCTATATTAACTCTACTTTCCTGCCCGATCTCCATAACCATTGATTCCCTGAGAGACAAAAAATCTATTGATCTCAGCCTTATGGGGTAGAGAATTCCATACAACAACAGAAAATGCTGGAAAAACTCAAAAAGATTCACCAGCCTCTGAGTGAAGAAATTTCTACTCATCTCAGTCCTAAATGGCTGACCCCTTATCCTGAGACTGTAACCCCTGGTTCTAGACTCTCCAGTCAGGGGTATCAATCTCTCAACATCTACCCTGTCAATCCCCTCAGAACTTATATATTTCAATGAGATCACCTCTCATTCTTCTAAACTCCAGAGAGTATAGGCCCATTCTACTCAATCTCTCCTCATAGGACAACCTTCTCATCTCAGGAATCAATCGAGTGAACCTTTGTTGCACCCTCTATAAGGCAAGTATATCCTTCTTTAGGTATGGAGACCAAAGCTGTACACAGTACTCCAGGTGTGGTCCCACCAAAGCCCTGTACAATTGCAACAAGACTACCTTACTCTTATACCCCTGAGGGGCAAGAGCTCTACTTGTCAAAAAAAACAGTCATGGATGACTAAAGAGGTAAGAGACAGCATAAATCTAAAAGAAAAGCATACAGAAATGCAAAAAATAGCACAGATCCTGGTGAATGAGATAGAAAGAAAAGGGTGATAAAGTAAATAGTAAGATCTACAAAAGGGGAGTATGAAAAGAAACTTGCAAATGATATCAAAATTAACACAAAGAACTTATACAATTATATGAAAAAGAGGGTGGTCAGGAGCAATGTTGGCCCCTTGAAAACTAATATTGGTAATATTGTCAATGATAATAAGAAAATGGCGGACATGTTGAATAATTACTTTGAGTCAGAATTTACAGTAGAGGAAGAGGATTGCATGCCGGAATTCCCAGGGAAACTAATATTGAATCAGGGATAGGGACTCAATAAAATTAACATTAGCAAAATAGCAGTAGTGAACAAAATAATGGCACTACAGAGTGACAAATCCCCAGGACCAGGTGACTTCCATCCCTGGGTTTTAAAGGAAGTAGGTGAGCACATTGCAGAAGCCCTAACCATAATCTTCCAAAGTTCTCTTGATTCAGGAACCATCCCTTTAGATTGGAAAATTGACAATGTCACTCCGCTTTTTAAGAATGGCGAGAGAGAGAAACCAAGGAATTATAGACCAGCTAGCCTAAAACCTGTTGTTGGGAAATTACTAGAGTCTATAATTAAGGATAGGGTGATTGAACACCTTGAAAATTTTCAGCTGATCAGAGAGAGCCAGCATGGATTTGTGAAAGGTAGGTCATGCCTGACAAACCTGATTGAATTTTTTGAGGAGGTGACTAAAGTAGTGGACAGGGGAATGTCTATGGATGTTATTTATATGGACTTCCAGAAGACATTTGATCAAGTCCTGCATAAGAGACTGTAAACTAAGATTGAAGTCCATGGAATTGAAGGCAAGTTATTAACCTGGTTAGGAAATTGGCTGGGTCGCAGAAATCAGAGAGTAGGGATCATGGGTAGATACTCTAATTCACAGGATGTGACTAGTGGTGTCCCGCAGGGATCTGTGTTGGGGCCTCAACTATTCACAGTATTTATTAATGACTTAGATGATGGCATAGAAAGTCATATATCCAAATTTGCCAATGACATATTGTAGACAGCATAGATGAAAGCATAAAATTACAAAGCGATATTGGATAGATTAAGTGAATAGGAAAAACTGTGGCAAATGGAATTCAATGTAAGCAAATGTGACATCATCCACTTTGCACCTAAAAAGGATAGAGCATGGTACTTTCTAAATGGTGAAAAGCTAAAAACAGTGGAGGTCCAAAGAGACTTGGGGGCCAGGTAAATAGATAATTAAAATGTCATGAACAGGTACAGAAAATAATCTAAAAGGCTAATGGAATGCTGGCCTTTATATCTAGAGGACTAGAATACAAGGGGGTAGAAGTTATACTGCAGCTATACAAAGCCCTGGTTAGACCACACCTGGAGTACTGTGAGCAGTTCTGGGCACCACACCTTAGGAAGGATATACTGGCCTTGGAGGGAGTGCAGCGTAGGTTTACCAGAATGATACCCGGATTTCAAGGGTTAAATTATGAGGAAAGGTTGCGCAAACTAGGGTTGCATTTCCTAGAATTTAGAAGGTTAAGGGTGATTTGATTGAAATTTTCAAGATATTAAAGGGAACAGATAGGGTAAATAGAGATAAACTATTTCTGCTGGCTGGGGAGTTTAGGACTGGGGGGATAGTCTAAAAATTGGAGCCAGACCTTTCAGGAGTGAAGTTAGGAAACACTTCTACACACAAAGGGTGGTAGAAGTTTGGAACTCTCTTCCGCAAATGGCAAATATTGCTAGATCAATTGTTAATTTTAAATCTGAGATTGATAGATTTTTGTTAACCAAAGGTATTAAGGGATATGGACCAAAAGATGATATATGGATTTAGGTCGCAGATCATCCATGATCTCATTGAAAGGCAGAACAGGCTCGGGAGCCTAAATCGCCTACTCCTGTTCCTCTGTTCCTATGCACTCCACTCCCCTTGCAATAAAGCCTTTGTCTTCCTAATTGCTTGCTGTACCTGCATGTTAACTTTCTGTATTTCGTGTACAAGGACACACAAATCCCTCTGAACACCAACATTTATTAGTTTCTCACCATTTAAAAAATATTGGCCTAGAAATTCAGTTGCGTTCGCCAGCCGTTAGCGCCATAAGAGGGGTAGATTTCGAGCGCTAGGCACTTAGCGCCCGGGCGCAGGCCGATCTGCGCCTACGCCCAACTTCAGTTGACATTTAGCGCCGGCGCAAAGTGTTTGCGCCCGCTCAGCTGCGCGCGCAGCTTATGATGTCATTTCGTCGTGCAACGCTGTTTGTGCGCCCCAAACCGGAAATTCAGTGGCGCCCGCCCAATGTGGGCGTGGCGCTGTTAAGAACTGTGAAGTGGAACGCAGCAGAGGCCCTGCGGGCCTCGGGGAGCGATAATTAAAGGGCACTTAGACTGAACTATAAAGGCCAGCCATTTTGCTGCAATGACTTTAGTGCTTTGGATTTCTGGACAGAGACCAAGGAACAGACCTTACTGATTTGGGACAACATAGGAGAGGTATTTTTGGCTTCTGGCCAGAGCTTGGAAATTTGACTCATTGTGATTTCACTGTTTGCAAGTTTATTATGGGGGCTGCATGGGGTTCCAACCCTCAGTTCCAGCATTATGTGCGAAGGGCTCGCAGACGCTGTGTGAGAGGGCCAGCCATGCCTAGACGCAGAGGGGCCATCAGGCGTCGGCAACGTAGGCCTTACCCACTCAGGGAATACCGGCAGCAGGTGTCCTATCTCACCATGACTGCCGCGCATTGTGTTAAGAGGCTGCGCTTCAGAAGGGAGGTGGTTGCAGAGATCTGCCAGCTGCTTCACAGAGATCTGCGTCCACAGCTGATGTGCAGGACGTCTCTGTCGGTGGAAGTGAAGGTCACGGTGGCTCTGAACTTCTATGCAAGCGGCTCCTTCCAAGCCGCTGCTGGGGACATAGCGAACATCTCCCAGTTCACCGTGCATCGCTGCATCCGGCAGGTCACCGATGCCCTATTCGCAAGGAGACACCAATTCATCTCCTTCCCCATGACCCTAGAGAGGCAGGAGCAGCGTGCAGTCGGTTTTGCCAGGATCGCCGACTTCCCCATGGTGCAGGGCGCCATTGACTGCATGCATGTGGCTATGCGGGCACCTATCGACAATGCCGAGGATTACCGCAACCGGAAGGGCTACCATTCCCTCAATGTACAGCTGGTGTGTGACCACAGGCAGCGCATCCTAGCTGTCAATGCCCGCTTTCCAGGAAGCAGCCACGATGCATTTATCCTGCGCCAGACTACTGTGGCTGACATGTTCGAGGCACAGCCTCCACCAAGGGGATGGCTTATTGGGGACAAGGGCTACCCTTTGTGTACATGGCTCATGACCCCGCTCCGCGCGCCCAGGACCCCTGCTGAGGAGGCATACAACGAAAGCCATCAAGCCACAAGAAACATCATAGAGCAAACGATTGGCGTCCTCAAGCAACGGTTCCGCTGCCTGGATCGTTCCGGCTGATCTCTACAGTATTCGCCGGATAGAGTCTCCCAGTTCGTCGTCATTTGCTGCATGCTGCACAACCTGGCTATCCGCAGGACTCAGGCACTGCCACCTCACGTTGGACCACCACCTCAGGAGGACGAGCAGGAGGACCATGAGGAGGAGGAGGAGGAGTACCAGCCCAGGAGGGAGCCACAAGGTCCAAGGGCTGTCCGCCGGCGGCTTATTGAACGACACTTCTAGGCCCCCTGTCAGGGAATGGCTTGTGGCAATGAACGCACCTGAATGCAGCCGCTCCGCAAGCCCTCAGCCGGTTAACGCAACAACCACTTGAAACATGACACCTGGACAAGCTGAATAAATAAAAAGCTTTATTTAACAAACTCAGGGCCCTTCCCACATGAAACAGAAAAACAGACAAGACCCCCAAAAAACAGTCAAAAACATATCTCACTCCCAGAACCTGGGGAGGAATAACAAAACTTGTCCATCCAATTGGCCTTCATCCTCGGCCTAACCAAGACAAACCCCCCCATACAGAACACAAACACCCCCATATAAAAAAACAGTTGCCTTCATCTTTGGCCTTACCAGAATAAGCCCCCCCATACAGAACACAAACACCCCCATATAAAAAAACAGTTGGCAACACACTCTACTTGGTGTGCCGAGAGGGCGAGTCCTTGTGCAGGCTTCTCCGGCCCCTGCCCGACCTGTTGCTCCACCTCAACCTGGGCCCTGTGGGTGTTGCAAGGCTGGGGGAAGGCCCCTGAGGGGCACAATGCGTGACGGCAGATGCCCTTGGGGGTCGGCCTAGACGAGGTCCGGCCCTAGAGGGGCCGGCTGCTGACTGCTGCAGCTGTGGCTGGGCAGCATCAGTCTCTGCAGCAGCTCATCGCAGCTTGGCTGGGGGAGTGGCAGTGGCGGCTGCAGCAATGGGGGCAAGCTGGCTGATGCCAGGCGCTCGCTGGTCGCCAGAGACACTGGCACTCGGCCGGGCTGGCACTGCAGCAAGCGCAGCAATCTGGTGAAGGCCAGACCGCTGTGCTGCAGCAGGGCGGCGGGTGCCCTGGCGATGCCTCCGTGACACAGCGAGTGTGGCAGAAGTGAGTGCCCGAACTGCCCTGGTCTGTGCCCACATCAGACCAGCCAGTGTCTGCACGGCACCACTCAGGAACTCTCGACTCGCGTCCTGTGCTGCCGCGAGTTGGTCGACACCCCTGGCCTGTGAGTCCCCGAAATCGGCCACACTATGAGCCAGGGACTCAATGGCCTGAGGCAACTGTCCCACAACCCCCATGAACTCGGTGCGGCGCCGCTCCGAGTCCGCGGACATTTCATCAAGGAGACGCACCTCCTGGGCGAGGACCGTCTCCGGACTGGAGGCCGGACTCTCCCTCTGGGGAGAAGGCCGCCGAGCTGCCCGACCCTTCCCGCGTGCCTGGGCACCACTGGGCCCAGCAACTGCCCTCCCCTGCAACACTTCCCCCCTCTGGGGAGAAGGCCGTCGTGCTGCCCGACCCTTCCCGCGTGCCTGGACGCCACTGGGCCCAGCAACTGCCCTCCCCTGCAACACTTCCCCCCTCTGGGGAGAAGGCCGCCGTGCTGCCCGACCCTTCCCGCGTGCCTGGACGCCACTGGGCCCAGGAGCTACACCCCCCTGCAACACTTCCCCCTGGCTCTCCTCCAGGCAAGACGTCTCCCCTCCATTGCCATCCCCTGGCGCGGATGAGGGTTCCCCCGATGTGCCGCCTTCCTCTTGGTCCTCGTTGCCCTCCTCTTCCGAGGGACTGGCACTCTCAGCTTCAGGGACCTCCTCCTCACCAGCTGAAAGCAGGAAGGCACAAGAGTAGCTTTAGAGTGAGGACAGGGCGTCAGCGAGGGAGGCATGAGTGGTGGCATTATGCGCATTGGTGGGACAGTGGCAAAGGATGTAGATCTGAAGCGCAAGGGGAACGAGAGAGGTGCAAACGGTCATGTCCTTACCATTGGGGCCCAGCACAGGGTCGGCATCTCCAATAGCTACGGGGCCAACCACCCGGGCACGCATGAGTCGAGCCACGCGCTCCTCCAGGCCACTGAGCTCCTGGAACTGGACATGGCCTCCCCCGGTGACAGTCCGGCTCTTCAGATTCTGCGCCAGCTTGGCCTGCAAGAGAAAGGACGGCCTCTAAGTACAGTGTGGTGCCCTGTTGTTGTGTGCACTGCCTCCCATGGTCGAATAGCTTGGCCAGGGTGTAAAGTGCAGAAAGTGCTATTGATGATCATGCCAGTGCCATAGCTGCGGGAGGAGGGCTGGCCATTAAGCCTTTGAGGTCCCTTTGCCCATAATGTGAGGTGCACATGCAAGGATGAGGAGGACACTGAAAAGGGTACTCACCCTGACCAACCGAGTGAGGTCGTTGTACTTCTTGCAGCATTGGTCACCAGTCCTGGGGACATCGCTGTTGGCTGAGACCCTCTGGGCGATTTCCCTCCAGGCTCTCCTGTACTGCCTCCTGGGAGCCTTCTTGCCACTGTCCGAGCACAAGATCTCTCTTTTCTTTTCCAAACCCCTAAGCAGCACCCTCAAAGCATGCTCTGAGAAGCGCTGCGCTCGTTCACGGGCCTTCTGCATGGCTTCACGCGCTATTTGGGTCCACCAGCAGTGTTCAGGCCTAGCTGCAGGGCTCCACTATCCAGGGCGTGGCAGCAGACAAAGTCGACCCTTCCCCCTTTAAGAGCTGGCCGGCGTCAGGGTGTCTGCTGTCAATCAAAACATGACCGCACCTGCGCTGCGCCTGGCCTCGGCGTTATCAGTCTGCACCGCCGGCTTAGCACCTAAAGATAGGAGTGCAACGCCAGTTTCAGCGCTCGCCCAAACTCCTTGGCCAAAGCTACTGAATATCGGCGAAGTGGCCTCCACTTTCCCACCCCAAAAGTGGCTATACTGAATTTCTAGGCCCTTCTGTTTTTCAACTCTTGCTAACAAAGTGAATAATCTCATATTTCCCCACATTATACTCCATCTGCCACCTTCTTGCCCACTCACTTAACCTTCCTACATCCCTTTGTAGACTCTTTGGCTGCGATTTTCTCAGCGGTGTCGGTGGTGTGGGAGCTGGTTTCCAGGTACCAGTCCCAATCCCGGCTGCAGCCACTCCATCAAAGGGATTTTCCTTTGATTGGCCTTGTTAAGCCCACCCTGTGGGCTTCCCGGCCAATTAACAGGAAGTGGGTCTGATGACGCGTCATCAGCCGGTTTCCTGTAACGGACCATGGCTACATTGAGTTTGACAGTTGTTCTGTCAATGTTTAACAGCATTAAGGTGCTGCAAACACTGACAAGCATTGCACAAAGGTGGACACTTGCACCCAGGCTCTCCAATGATTCCCTCCATATGCTTATGGAGGGAGTCACAGCACGCAGGGAGGTTCTCTTACCTTCTAATGGTGGAAGAGACCTCCCCAGGATACCAACGCAGCCTAGCAATAGCTCAGATTTGTTTGAACCTGGTACTTCAGTTTCTGAAGTCTGAATGGAGTCAAACACACTCTCGTTTCGTCATATCATCCAACTTCAAACAGAGCAGCCAAAAGGTCAGTCAGAATAGTAAAAGAAACTCTCAAAAAGCAAGTGTTGCAGGATTGTTCAGGTATGAGTTCATGATCAAGTGCTTCAAGATCACGTTTTGGTTCATCTCTAGCAGAGGCCATTTGATCTACCTGAACACTTCGGACATTGTCACCAATTTCAACCAAATATCTTTTAGTTCCACCAACCTCTACTATGGTTCCTACATCCCACGTGTGTGAACTCAACTTGCCGGGGGGACTGAGGACACGAACACACTCGTTTTGTCTGAATCTGCATTCTTTCTGATTGCTGTCATAATAACGTTTCTGTCTCAACTGTTTCTGTTCAACTCTTGAGGCCAAATTTGGTTGAACAAGACTCAATCATGTTCTCAATCTCCACTTCATCAAGAGTTCTGCTGGGGTACATACAGTTGCAGGGTGCGGAGTAGTTCTGTACTTCAGCAAGAAATTTGCAAAATGTTGCTTCATGCTGAGTCCCGAACAATCCTGCAACACTTGCTTTTTGAGAGTTTCTTTTACTATTCTGACTGAGCTTTTGGCTGCTCTGTTTGAAGCTGGATGATATGGCAAAATGATTTGTTTGATACCATTCCATTTCATGAACTCTTGGAATAGAGCAGAACGGAACTGAGGGCCATTGTCAGAAACAAGCTCTTCAGGTTAGCTATGACATGCGAAGGTAGACCTCAACTCATCTATGGTATGTTCAGTAGAAGTATTTGAACCCATGTGTTTCACTTCAATCCACTATCTACAAGTACCAGGAAATAATCATTTGCTTTCTCACAGAAGTCTACATTTACTCTCTGATGGTTTCACTTTGTTTTTGGTTTCTGGTACCAAACTTATAGCTTTCTGCTATTTCTAATGGATTTGAGTCGAAATGTTCCTTGTGTTTCTCGACAATGTCTTCAGCCGATGCACCCTTCGCTTTCCCTGGCGCGAGTAGGTTTGTCAACGGGTATCTGGCCCGATATCCGTTAGAAATATTGGCCTAGAAATTCAGTTGTTTGCGCCAGCTGCTAGCGCCTTAGGAGGAGAAGTGGGGCACTAAGTGTCTAGCGCCCGGGCGCGGCGCGATCTGCGCCTCTCGCGAAATTCAGTTAAGATTTAGCGGCGGCGCAAAACCTTTGCACGCGCTCAGCTGCACGCGCAGATCCTGACGTCATTTCATGGTGCAACACCCTTTGTGCACCCCGAACCGGAAATTCAGTGGCGCCGGCCTATTGTGCGCCTGGTGCCCCCCGCGACTGGTAGAGGGGAACGGTTCCCAGTCGCTGCGGGGCACGGGGGGCGCTAATTAAAGGGGACTCCTCCTGCAGTATAAATGGCAGCCATTTTGCTCCACTCCTTCTTTGTGAGAGACGGATATTTGGAGAGAGAAAAAGGTAGAGAGCTTTCTGCTTTGGCTCAACACTCGCACAGGTACTTGTGACTTCAGGCCAGAGCTTTGCACTTGTCTTTAACTTCAGTGTCATAGCATTGATTGGAAACATATAATGGGGGCTGCAATGGGTGGAAATGTTGGGCTTCTCCATTGCATTCAAAGGGCTCAGAGACACCGTGAGAGAGTGCCAGTCATGGCCAGATGGAGAAGGGCCAACAGGCGTCGGCAAAGGAGGCCTTACCCACCCAGGATATACCGCCAGCAGTTCTCCTATCTGAACATGTCTGAGGAGCAGTGTGTTCGGAGGCTGTGATTCAGAAGGGTGGTGGTCACTGAGATCTGCCACCTGCTTCGCGGAGATCTGCAGCCACAGCTGAGGAGCAGGAAATCTCTGTCGGTGGCAGTGAAGGTGACGGTGGCTCTCAACTTCTATGCCACCGGCTCCTTCCAATCCGCTACTGGGGACATTTCCAACATCTCCCAGTTCGTGGTACATTGCTGCATCCGCCAGGTGACCAATGCCCTTTTCAGAAGGAGACGTCAGTTCATCTCCTTCCCCATGTCCGTGGACAAGCAGCAAGAGCATGCAATGGGCTTTGCAGTATTAGTGGGCTTCCCCATGGTGCAGGGCGCCATTGACTGCATGCATGTGGCTTTGCAGGCACCTCTAGAGAATGCCAAGGATTACCGCAACCGGAAGGGCTACCATTCGCTCAACGTGCAGTTGGTGTGTGACCACAGGCAGCTCATACTAGCTGTCAATGCCCGCTTTCCAGGCAGCAGCCACGATGCCTTCACCCTGCGCCAGACTTCTGTGGCAGACATGTTCGAGGCCCAGCCTCGCCTACGAGGATGGCTTCTCGGGGACAAAGGCTATCCTTTGTGCACCTGGCTGATGACCCCGCTCCGTGCGCCCAGCACCCCTGCTGAAGAGCGATACAATGACAGCCATCAAGCAACCAGGAACATTATTGAGCAAACAATCGGCGTGCTGAAGCAACGGTTCCGCTGTCTGGATCGTTCCGGGGGAGCCCTACAGTACTCGCCTGAGCGAGTCTCCCATTTCGTTGTCGTGTGCTGCATGCTGCACAACCTGGCTATCTGCAGGCCTCAGCCACTGCCAGAGTGGAGGACCACCAGAGGAGGAGGAGGAGGAGGAGGACCAGCACGGGAGGGAGGCAGAAAGTGCAAGGGCTGCCCGTCGGCGGCTTATTGCAACTCAGTTCTAGGCCCCCTCTCAGGGAATGGCTTGTGCCAATCGCAGAAGATGAATGTAGCCGCTCCACAAGCCCTCAGCCAAGCAGGGCAACCAGGACTTCCAAAAGAAAACATTGACAGTGCGATTTAAGAAAGTTTTTTACTGTGATACCTCTGTGCCCTTCCCACATGACAAACTAATGGAGAGAAACCCCCCCCCCAAAACCACAAATACACCAGTCTCGGCCTTTATATATAAAACAAATACACCAGTCTCGGCCTTTATAAATAAAACAAATAAAGCAGTCTCGGCCTTTAAATATAAAAGTAATATACCAGTCTCGGCCTTTATATCTAAAACAAATACAGCAGTCTCGGCCTTTATAAATAAAACAAAGCATTTGGCCACAGCTTCTACTTTTTCCCCTGCAAGGGTGATCCGTTTCACTTCCGTGACTGGCCCCTACCCGCCCTGCAGCTCCTCCTCAATGGGACCCCAGTGGCTGTTACAAGGCTGGGGGAAGGCTGCTGAGGGTCAGATGGTGAGATGGCAGATGCCCTTGGGGGTCAGCCTGGACCAGCTCTGGGCCTGGAGGGGCTGGCTGCTGACTGCTCCAACTCTGCTTGGGCGGCATCAGTCTGTCCAACGACTGGCGGCAGCTGCAATGGAGGAGTGACAGTGTTGGCTGCAGGAATGCTGCCTACCTGACAGATCACAGGCACTTCCTGGTCGGCTGATACATTGGCACTCGCATGGGCCAGCATTGCAGCATGCGCAGCAATCTGCTGAAGCACACACTGCTGGGCTGCTGCGGCGCGGCGAGTGCCCCGGCGATGCCTGGCCGATCCAGCGAGGGTGGCAGCAGTTAGTGCCCATGTGGCCCTGGTCTGTGTCTGCATGACACCAGCCAGTAAATGCACGGCACGACTGAGCACTTGGCTAGAAGCCGCCTGTGATGCAACGAAGTCCTGCTGACTCCTGGCCTGTGCTGCCGCGAAGTCCTGCAGACTCCTAGCCTGTGCTGCACTGAATTGTTGCACACTTATGGCCTGTGCTGCCCCGAATTCCTGCACACTCCTTGCCAGTGACTCTATGGAGTCAGGCATCTTTGCCACTGCAGCCATGAGCTCAGTGTGCCTGTGCTCAGCCTGGGCGCCCATTTCCGCTAGGAGCCGCACCTCCTCTGCGCTCACTGTAGCAGGACTGGAGGCCACACTCACCCTCCGGGGAGAAGGCCGCCGAGCTTCCCCACCCCTCCCGCATTGCTGCAGCCCGCTGGTCCCCGGAGTTTCACTCTCCTCCGACCCTTCCCCCCTGCTCCCCTCCAGGGAAGACGTGTCACTATCATGGCCATGGGCTGCCTCGGCTGAGGGTTTCCCTGATGGGCCGGCTTCCTCTTCCTGCTCCTCTATGTCTGACTCGGACACAGTGCCAGTTTGAGGGGCAGCCTCCTCACCTGGCGAGTCACCATCTGAAAGCAGGGAGGCACAAGAGTTGCTTTAGAGTTGAGAACAGGGCAGCAGCGAGGGAGGCATGAGTGCTGCTGTGCACTACATCGGTTCGATAGTGGCAAAGGATGTTGGTGTGAGGCGCAAGTGGAAAGAGAGAGGTCAAAAAGGTGATTACCTTACCATTGGTGCCCAGAACAGTGTCAGAATCTCCAGTGGTGACGGGGCCACTCAGCCGGCCTGTCATGATCCGCTCCACTCGCTGCTCGAGGTCGCTCAGCTGTTTCAGGTCAGGACGGCCTCCCCCGGTCTGTCGCTGCTGTCTTCTGATATGCGCCAGCTTGCCCTGCAAGAGAAAGGACGGCCTCTAAGTACAGTGCCAAGCCCTGATCTTGCCTGCACTGCCTCCCATGGTCGAATAGCCCTGACAGTGTCAAGCCCTGATCTCACCTGCACTGCCTCCCATGGTCGAATAGCCCTGACAGTGTCTAAAGTCCTGAATGTGCAAGTGCTTTTCATGACAGTCCCATAGCTGCTGGATGAGTCATAGAGTCATAGAGTAATACAGCACGGATAGAGGCCCTTCGGCCCATCGTGTCCGCGCCGGCCATCAAGCCCTGTCTAATCTAATCCCATATTCCAGCATTTGGCCCGTAGCCTTGTATGCTATGGCATTTCAAGTGCACATCCAAATGCTTCTTAAATGTTGTGAGGGTTTCTGCCTCCACAACCCTTTCAGGCAGTGAGTTCCAGACTCCAACCACCCTCTGGGTGAAAAAGTTCTTTCTCAAATCCCCTCTAAACCTCCCGCCCTTTACCTTGAATCTATGCCCCCTAGTTATTGACCCCTCTACTAAGGGAAAAAGCTCCTCAGCATCCATCCTTTCTATGCCCCTCATAATTTTGTACACCTCAATCATGTCCCCCCTCAGCCTCCTCAGCTCCACGGAAAACAAACCCAATCTGCCCAGTCTCTCTTCATAGCTGAAACGCTCCAGCCCTGGTAACATCCTGGTGAACCTCCTCTGCACCCTCTCTAACGCGATCACATCCTTCCTGTAGTGTGGCGACCAGAACTGCACACAGTATTCCAGCTGTGGCCTAACCAGTGTTTTATACAGCTCCATCATAACCTCCTTGCTCTTATATTCAATGCCTCGGCTAATGAAGGCAAGTATCCCATATGCCTTTTTTACCACCTTATCCACCTGTTCCGCCGCCTTCAGGGATCTGTGTACTTGCACACCCAGATCCCTCTGACCCTCCGTCTTGCCTAGGGTCTTTCCATTCATTGTGTATTCCTTTGCCTTGTTAGTCCCCCCAAAGTGCATCACCTCGCACTTTTCCGGGTTAAATTCCATTTGCCACTGTTCCGCCCATCTGACCAACCCATCTATATCGTCCTGCAGACTGAGGCTACCCTCCTCGCTATTTAACACCCTACCAATTTTTGTATCATCCGCGAACTTACTGATCATACCCTTTACATTCATATCCAAGTCATTAATGTAGACCACAAACAGCAAGGGACCCAGCACCGATCCCTGTGGTACCCCACTGGCCACAGGCTTCCAGTCACAAAAACAACCTTCGACCATCACCCTCTGCCTTCTGCCACTAAGCCAGTTTTGTATCCAATGTGCCAAGGCACCCTGGATTCCATGGGCTCTTACCTTCTTGACCAGTCTCCTGTGCGGGACTTTATCGAAGGCCTTACTGAAATCCATGTATACCACATCCACTGCGTTACCCTCATCCACACACCTAGTCACCCCCTCAAAAAATTCAATCAAATTAGTCAGACATGATCTTCCCTTGACAAAGCCATGTTGACTATCCCTGATTAATCCTTGCCTCTCCAAGTGGAGACAAATTTTGTCCCTCAGGATTTTTTCCAATAATTTTCCTACCACTGATGTTAGGCTCACTGGCCTGTAGTTCCCCGGTTTTTCCCTACTACCCTTCTTGAATAATGGTACTACATTAGCGGTTCTCCAGTCCTCTGGCACATCCCCTGTGGCCAGAGAGGTCCTGAATATATGTGTTAGAGCCCCCGCAATCTCCTCCTTTGCCTCACACAACAGCCTGGGATACATTTCATCCGGGCCTGGGGATTTATCCATTTTTAGGCCAGCTAAAACCGCCAATACCTCCTCCCTCTCGATGTTAATATGTTCGAGCATATCACAGTCCCCCCGCCCTATTTCTATGTCTACATCGTCCTTCTCCATAGTGAAAACAGATGCAAAAAATTCATTTAGAACCCCTCCTACATCTTCCGGCTCCACACACAGATTGCCACTTTTGTCCCTAATGGGCCCTATTTTTTCCCTAGTTATCCTCTTACCCTTAATATACTTATAAAACATCTTCGGATTTTCCTTTATTTTGCTCGCCAGTGTTATTTCATGGCCCCTCCTTGATCTCCTAATTTCTTTTTTAAGTATCCCCCTGCACTTTTTGTACTCCTCTAGGGCTTCCCTTGTCTTTAGCCTTTTGTATCTACCAAAAGCCCTCCTTTTTTTCCTAATCCATTCTCGTATATCCCCTGACATCCAAGGTTCCCTGTGGTTTTTGGAACCACCCTTGACCTTTACGGGAACATGTTGCCATTGTATGATCTCAATCTCCCTTCTGAAAGCCTCCCATTGCTCCGATGCGGATTTTCCTACAAGTAGCTGATCCCAGTCCATTTTGGCCAGATCCTGCCTTATCCTATTAAAATCGGCCTTCCCCCAATTTAGAACCTTTATTTCCGGCCCATCCCTGTCCTTTTCCATGGCCACCTTAAATCTTACCATATTATGGTCACTATCACCAAAGTGCTCACCTACTAGCACTTTTTCCACTTGGCCGGCCACATTCCCTAGAATTAGGTCCAGTACCGCCCCTTCTCTTGTAGGACTTTCTACATGCTGGCTCAAAAAGCTCTCCTGGATGCACTTTAAGAATTCTACACCCTCTGAGCCTTTCACACTCTGACTATCCCAGTTAATATTGGGGAAGTTGAAATCCCCCATTATTATTACCCTATTATTTGCACATTTCTCTGAGATTTGCCTACATATCTGTTCCTCTATCTCCCCCTGACTGTTTGGAGGCCTATAGTACACTCCCAGCAAAGTGCTTGCCCCCTTTTTGTTTTTAAGCTCCACCCATATGGCCTCATTAGAGGACCCTGCTAATATATCATCCCTCCTTACTGCAGTAATTGACTCCTTAATTAATATTGCGACACCCCCTCCTCTTATACCTCCCCCTCTGTCTCGCCTGCCCCTTTGGCCATAAAGTGAGGTGCACATGCAGGGATGAGGAGGATACTGGAAAGGGTACTCACCCTGACAACCTGAGTGAGGTCGTTGAATTTTATCCGGCATTGGGTTGGTGTCCTGCCAACCATGCTGTTGGACGCGACCCTGTTTGCCACCTCCCTCCATGCTTTCCGATATTCGGCGGGCAGCAGCCTCCTGCCACCCTCAGGGAAGAGGATATGGCGCCTGCGGTCCACTGCGCCAACCAGCAGCCTCGGGTCACCCTCGCCGAAGTGCTGCGCTCTCTCCCTGGCCTTCTCCATTCTCCTAGGCGTGGAGCAGTTCCAGAAGCAGTATTCAGGCCTTGCCTTAGGGCTGCAGTGTGCAGGGCATGGCAGCCAAACAATTCCACCCTCCCCCTTTAACTGCTGACCGGCGCCTGACTGTCTGCCCTCAATGAGCAACTCGCCGCACCTGCGCTGCGCCCGCCTTTGGTGTTTGCGCCCCGGATCGCCGGCTTAGCGCCTAATGATAGTCGTGCATCGCCTGCTTTGGCGCAGCAGCAACCTCTTGGGGTGATGCAACTGAATATCGGCGAAGGTGGCGCTAAGTTGCGCCGGGCGCAAGGTAGTAGAAATCATCTCCAAAGTTGTAGAAATCACCTGCAAAGAACTGAAAGCAAACTTCCAGATCAAGTGCTGTGAGCAAAAGCCTTTCACTTAAGCAAGGGAGCAGGTGTGAGGTCTCAGTATGGGATTTTTTTTGCCTGTCATTTGTTCAGCCCTCTCTATTGCCACTGTGCTCTCGCCTTGCTTTCACTGGCGAGGTCCACGGAACCCGGGAAGTCTGTGCATCCACCGTTAAAGTTTAAAGCCCCTATTAAAAAAGCTGTCAATTATCTCTTTACATATTAAAATTGGAACTCGCCTCTCCTGAGGGGATTTCTCACATGCAGCCGAACGCACTGCAGTTAAAGGCGGAAGTCGGCGGGTTGGAGCCGGCTTCCCGACGTGCTGTCAATTTCAGCACTTATAACCACCCACCCGCTCCCAAACCCACCCGCTCCCAAACCCACTCATTCTTCACAGTAACAACTCCTCCAGTAGATTTGATTTTGATTTGTGTAACTTTTAGTGTTACAGATAGTTTAGCAACCTGCATTAACTTTTGAAGTTAAGTCAATCAAGACATCTAAGAGGGAATTAAAGCACTTGGAAAAGCAAAGTATTAAATATATTGGTAGTGTCTTGACAATATGCATTTGGCTGAGATGCTTTGCCTATTCCTGCTCTTCTAGGCTAGGGATCCAACAAAGCAACCGTTTTCTGTAAGATTGCTGCCGAGCTGCTCAGATGTATGAAACAGATGAATGACTGCATGGCCTGGACCTTAGGAGTTGGCTTCTGAAAAATGAGTAGCACTTTTCAGTGTCAGTTTTTTTGTTACTTACTGCAAATTTTTATTTACATTTTTATTGGTTCATCACTCATTGTTGCTGCTGATGGATATTTTTTGCATTGCAAGAATTTTATTTACAACTCCTTTTCCAGCTGCTCTTTTGCTTGCAGCAAGCACAGTGGGCAGAATGGGAATTCCTTTACAGGTTCCAATAATTCCCCAGGGTTTGGAGGATAAGGATCAGCTGACAAAAGGACAAGAAAAGCAGATGTGATTATATCTTAGGCATTACATGTTTGTATTTGCATTTGTATTCCTTGACATGCATTTACTAATCGAGACAGCCCTATCTTAATATGGTAAAGAGACCTATATTTGCCATGTCTGCTTCACAAAGGGAGCCCCCGCTGAGCTGTGCCACATCCTAAAATCCTGCAGGACTGCTCTGGCTGTGAAGATCATCACTGTATTAAACTTTTGTGGCAATGGACCCTTCCAATTCACCACCAGCGATTTACCATCACTCAGTTAGCTGTCCATAGATGCATCAATAAAGTGACAGAGGCCTTGTTTATAAGGCACAATATGTGTAATTTCCTGTATGAAGGAGGCTTCGACACAACAGGATATAAATGAGCAATAAATATGGAACACTTTGTGGCATGCAATCTTGGCCTATCTCCCTAGTGCATGGCAATATTTGCTAGATTCTTTAAAGTGTGCTATCTTTCCTGCTCCTCTCCCATGTATTGCAAGTATTCGCAGACAACATTGACCATCTCCTGCTATGTGTGGTACACTGCTATCCGCTGGAGAAGGAGACCTGGAGTTCCAAGCAGGACAGCCATCCTTGCAGCAACCTAATGCAGCAGCACCATCATTGCCCTAGTGCAGCAGGACATAAATCTGATGTATGCACATGGTTACGCCTGCCTGAATGTCTGGGTCAATGCTGTCTCCAGCACCTGTAAGTTTTGGGAACAGATGTAGAAGAAGATGGTGGACCTTAACAATCCTGTCAAAGTTAGGCTACCTAACAGTACCATGTATCATGCACATGGCCCAAATATGCATGCTACAAGGTGTTTCCTGTCAACTTGTTACACATTGATTACCTGCCTATGCAAAGCACTGAGACAACTGTACAGCTTTTCACTGCTTATCATGGACCAGGCCATGCATTCAAGCTGTAACTTACAATTGAAGTTATTGTCACACTGATACCTAAAAGAGCTTCACAGCAAAAGTCCTTTTAACACAACCTAGCTGTATGGCACATGTTGATTTACTCACATGTGTTGGAATGCAGTGTGACTGTGACTTGACTGTCACCATGTGTGCTAAAGAAACTTTCAACATCTAAATACTACTTCTCTGTTTACAGGATCAGATGGCAGAAGGCAGAAAACCTGTATGGGAGGAAAGCCCCAAAATTTCAGGCCACTGACAGCCTCTGAGGTGGCTGCAGTAAACATAAAGCGTAGATAAATTGAAGCAAGGTGAAGCTGGTGGCATCCGCTAAGCTGAGGGTAAGTATAATTCTTCTCTTGCTATGTCTTCACTTTTTAATGACTCAAGACATCAGGGGGAGACATTTCCATGGGCGTTCTCCCGAGTATCCATCGTAACTTCGGCGGAAGAACTGCAGAAACCCAAGAGAGTTATTTAGGTTGTTTCACTGGGGTTTCCATGGATCTTCTGCCGAAGTTACCGTTGATGATCTGGAGGACCTCCGTGGAAATTCATCCCTCCCAAGATGCACAGCACACTGCCATGTAAACACAGTTTGAAGAGGCTTTCAGCTATCATTCGAACATATGTTCATTTTCTAGCTATTTGGCTTGCCCTAGAAGTCCAACAGTGACACCTCACAGTAATCTGCATCAGTCATAACACCTGTTACCAGCAGGCGCAATGCTACGCCCATCAGAGAGGAATTAGGTACTAAGTGTGAACAGTCGTAAGAGGTGGTGCCACAGGAGGAGTGGGAACCAGTTGGCCAAAGGACCAGCTTGCATACCTTCTCAGAGTGAAGGGTTTACAGATTAGACCTCGTGGAATGTGCTTATAAATGGAGTTTGTTGTTTGAGCACAACCATCTACAGGAATCATTTGAGTCTGTCCAAAATATCTTACAAGGCCTGGCTAGGAGTGTGGAGAGTCCACTACCCCCATGTGGGTAGTTGTGCAAGAAGGCCTCTCTGCTCTGCAGTTTTCAGAGACCACATGAAAACTCCAGGAGCATCTTCAGGGATCCATGCAGATCACAAGCACAGTATCTCTCAAGAATGCTCAGGCTGCTGCTACAGAGGCTTTGGGTTCCAATCTACAACAGGAACTCTTCTTCAGCTTCAACATGCTGAGGGATCAGATTGACAGAAATTTAAGGCAGGGTATCTGAAGTGCTTTTGAAGAAACCAGCTTTGCTTTTTATTAATCCTGCTAGTTGCATGGGTTTCGTCAGATTTGTGCTCTGCTTATGTTCATAGCTGGATCAAAGGTGCCATTAGCCATGGCTGAAGAGGATTTTATTGGTCTCCAAGGAGCCACATTGGCAGTCTGCCATCAATGAGCCCCGAGACTTTGCGGAATCCAACATTGTGATGAGAGCTGTGTCACACTGTTGTTCTTGATTAGGAAAGAAATGGAAAGTGCTGAGCCCTGCAGTACAATACATCAATCACTTTGTTTTGGGCATAAATTAGTTCATATTGCAGATGGAAGGAAGTGGGGCAAAACAACTGAGAGATCTCGACTGCCCTGGTCGTAGTATCACTGCGCTGGAGGTTGACTGTAGGTGTTCAAATGGCAGGTAGCAGAGCTCTGAAACTGCTTCTGTGTTAAAGCCAAGCCTGTGAAAAAAACTGTCTACAGCCATTGCCAGGCAGGGTGCCAGGGGCCTGTAGATGTGAATTGAAGCATAACGGCAAAGTGCAGATGTCTGGTTTTAGTGCCAACTGAGCTCCCTGGCATGAAAACTGTGGTAGAGGAACATGCACAGAAGCTTTTTGAGCCTTTACTTAGTGATTAAATGGGTGGGTAGAGTCAATGATAAAGTGAATTGTATATGATGAGTGGAAGGAATGAGCTTTATGGATTAAGCATCCTTTTCTCATTCTTCGCCTTCTTACATTTTTATCATACAATCATGAATTACACACACAGCCAATACCAAGAATGACTTTCTCTCATCTAGATTGTAACCTTGATGCCATTGAATGTTATGGCTATTTGTTAGTTTAGTTTAGATTTGTTTTTACAGTAAATGCAGCAATTGCTTCCTTTTATCAAAGTAAAAGCACAAAACTGCAATTTGAGTGAGCTAATTTTAAAATAATCACTACGTTCTTTGTCTGACTGAATACTTGCCTTAGAGTGCCGTTAGTATCAGACTCAATAGAATATGAGAGTAAACTTTCAAGGAACATAAAAGCAGACTGTAAAAGCTTCTACAAGTATGTAAAAAGAAAAAGATTAGTGAAGACAAATGTAGGTCCCTTATAGTCAGAAACAGGAGAAGTTATAATGGGGAACAAGGAAATGGCTGAGCAATTAAGCAAATACTTTGGTTCTGTCTTCATGGAAGAGGATACAAATAATTTCCCAGATATGCTAGGGAACCAAGGGTCTAGTGAGAAGGAGGAATTAAAGGAAATTAGTATTAGTAAAAAAATAGTGCTGGAGAAATTAATAGGACTGAAAGCTGATAAATCCCCAGAGCCTGATAATCTGCATCCCAGAGTACTAGAAGAGGTAGCCATGGAAATAGTGGATGCATTGGTTGTCGTCTTCCAAAATTCTATAGATTATGGAACAGTTCCTGCAGATTGGAGGGTGGCAAATGTAACCCCACTATTTAAAAAAGGAGGGAGAGAGAAAACAGGGAACTACAGATTGGTTAGCCTAACATCAGTAGTAGGGAAAATGCTAGAGTCTATTATAAAGGATGTGATAACAGGACACTTGGAAAATATCAACGGGATTAGACAGAGTCACCATGGATTTATGAAAGGGAAATTGTGTTTGACAAACCTACTGGAGTTTTTTGAGGATGTAACTGGTAAAATAGATAAGGGAGAACCAGTGGATGTGGAGTATTTGGATTTTCAGAAGGCCTAAGTCCCACATAAGAGATTAGTGTGCAAAATTAAAGCACATGGGATTCGGGGTAATATACTGGCATGGCTTAAAATTTGGTTAACAATAGGAATAAATGTGTCTTTTTCGTGGTGGCAGTCGGTGACTAGTGGAGTACCGCAGGGACCAGTGTTTGGGCCCCAGCTATTCACAATATATATGAATGATTTGGATGAGGGAACCAAATGTAATATTTCCAAGTTTGCTGCCAACATGAAACCAAGTGGGAGTGGAAGTTGTGAGGAGGATGCAAAGAGGTTCCAAGGCGATTTAGGCAAGTTGAGTGAATGGGCAAATACATGGCAGATGCAGTATAACGTGGATAAATGTGAAGTTATCCACTTCGGTAGAAAAAGCAGAAAGGCAGAGTATTATTTAACTGGTGATAGATTGGAAAATGTTGATGTACAGAGGGACCTGGGTGTCCTTGTACTCCAGTCATTGAAAGCAAACATGCAGGTGCAGCAAGCAGTTAGGAAGGCAAATGGTATGTTGGCCTTCATTGCAAGAGGATTTGAGTACAGGAGCAAGGATGTCTCACTACAGCTATACAGGGCCTTGGTGAGATCACACCTGGTGTACAGTTTGCAGTTTTGGTCTCCTTACCCAAGAAAGGATATACTTGCCATAGAGAGAGTGCAGCGAAGGTTCACCAGACTGATTCCTGGGATGGCAGGACTGTCGTATGAGGAGAGATTGGGTCGACTAGGCCTGTATTCACTAGAGTTTAGAAGAATGAGAGGTGATCTCATTGAAACATATAAAATTCTGACAGGGCTAGACAGACTGGATGCAGGGAGGATGTTTCCCCTGGCTCGGGGTCTAGAACGAGGGGTCACAGTCTCAGGATATGGGGTAGGACATTTAGGACTGAGATGAGGTGAAATTTCTTCACTCAGAGGGTGGTGAACTTGTGGAATTCTTTACCACAGAAGGCTGTGGAGGCCCAGTCACTGAATATATTTAAGAAGGAGATAGTTAGATTTCTAGACACAAAAGGCATCAAGGGGTATGGGGAGAGAACGGGAATATGGTATTGAGATAGAGGATCAGCCATGATCATATTGAATGGCGGAGCAGGCTCGAGGGGCCTACCCCTGCTCCTATTTTTCTATGTTCTATGTTTCAATACACTCATAACCAATACTCATGAATTGCTGACAAATCTTTTTCTATTGGTTCATTATGTTGACTATTTCATCTTCAAATACAAGTGTCTTTTTGAATCCCATGTTTTCCCATTAGTCAACCATCCTTACATGAATATCAGACAATTCTGGTCCATCCCATTGGATGGAGAATTATATGACAGATGGGCTCTCTTTCGGGTGAGAAGAACTATACGAATAACGTCAGTTTTATCTTCCCACACCCCGCACTATTGTGAAGATTTTGAACAGATTCCAGACAGTTGAAGCTGTGTTAAATATCTGATTGGGACTGGAGTTGAAAATTATACCGATAACTATAGACTATGATCACATGGGACAGAATATATGATGAAGAACAGTGTAAGCAGCTGCAGAGGTGGTCTGGTCCTGCCTGTTTACTGCCATGTGTAGGAGAGTAAGAGCTTTGGTCCTGTGCAGAAAGGCAGCATCATCATCCATGCTAGAACCAGCCTTGCACCTGTACCCAAAACAGAAAGATATCCCCAACATGGTGCAGCACCCCAACCTGGCACAGCACCCCAACCTGGTACAGCACCCCAACCTGACTCAGCACCCCAACCTGGTACAGCACCCTAACCTGATACAGCACCCCAACCTGGTACAGCACCCCCACCTGGCACAGGAACCCAACCTGACACAGCACCCCAACCTGATATGGCACCCCTACCTGAAACGGCACCCCAAACTGACACAGCACCCCAACCTGGTAGAGCACCCCAACCTGGTACCTCCCCACGATCGGACCTCCCTGTGATCGGACACCCCGGGATCATAGCCCCATCACACGATCGGACACCCCCGCGATCATCCCCCGGGATCATAGCCCCAACACACGATCAGACACCCCTGCAATTAAACCCCTGGGATCATAGCCCCACCACACGATCGGACCCCATGCGATCGGATCCCCCGGGATCATAGCCCCACCAGACAATCGAACCACCCTGTGATTGGACCCCCCGGGATCATAGCCCCATCACACGATCGGACCCCACCGCGATCATCCCCGGAATCATAGCCCCACGTCACGATCGGATCCCCCCGCGATCGCCCCCAGGAATCATAGCCCCACCACACGATCGGACCTCCCTGTGATCGAAATACCCGGGATCAAAGCCCCACCACACGATCAGACACCCCTGCGATCGTTGCCCGGAATCATAGCCCCACCACACGATCGGACCCCCCTGCGATCGGATCCCCCGGGATCATAGCCCCACGACACGATCGGACCTCCCTGTGATCGGACCCCCCGGGATCATAGCCCCACCAAACGATCAGGCCACCCCCGCAATCGGACCCCCCCGGGTGCATACCCCCACCACACGTTCGGACCCCCCCCGACCCGCGTTCAGAGACCCCGGGAGCATAGACCCACCACACGATCGGACCCCTCCCACGTTCGGAGACCCCGGGATCATAGCCCCACCACACGATCGGACCCCCCCGCAATCAAACTCCTGGGATCATAGCCCCACCACACGATCGGACCCCCCGCGATCGGATCCCCCGGGATCATAGCCCCACCACACGATCGGACCTCCCTGTGATCGGACACCCGGGATAATAACCCCACCACATAATCGGACCTCCCTGTGTTCGGACCCCTCGGGATCATAGCCCCACCACACGATCGGACCCCCCCCCACAATCGTCTCCCGGAATCACAGCGCCACAACACGATCAGACCTCCCTGTGTTCAAACCCCCTGGGATCATAGCCCCACCACACGATTGGACCTCCCTGTGATTGGACCCCTGGAATCATAACCCCACCACACGATCGGACCTCCCTGTGATCGGACCCCCGGGATCATAGCCCCACCACACGATCGGACCTCCCTGTGTTCAAACCCCCTGGGATCATAGCCCCACCACACGATCGGACCTACCTGTGATCGGACACGCCGGGATCAAAGCCCCACCACACGATCAGACCTCCCTGTGATCAAAGTACCCGGGATCATAGCCCGACCACACTATCGGACCCACCCGCGATCGAACCCGCCGGGATCATAGCCCCATCACACGATCGGACCTCCCTGTGATCGGACACCCGGGATCATAGCCCCATCACACGATCGGACCTCCCTGTGATCGGACCCCCCCGGGATCATAGCCCCATCACATGATCGGACCTCCCTGTGATCGGACACCCCGGATCATAGCCCCATCACATGACCGGACCTCCCTATGATCGGAACCCCGGGATCATAGCCCCACCACACAATCGGACCCCCCTGTGATCGGATCCCCGGAATCATAGCCCCACCAAACGATCGGACATCCCTGTGATCGAACCCCCCGGGATCATAGCCCCACCACACGATCGGACCCCCCCATGATCGGATCCCCCGGGATCATAGGCCGACCACACGATAGGACCCTGCCGCGATCGATCCCCTGGGATCATAGCCCCACCACACGATCGGACCTCCCCGTGATCGGACCCCCGGGAGCATAGCCCCACCAAACGATCGGGCCACCCCCACAATCGGACCCTCCCGGGTTCATAGCCCCACCACACGATCGAACCCCTCCCGAGTTCGGAGACCACGGGATCATAGCCCCACCACAAGATTGGACCCTGCTGTGATCGAACCCCCCGAGATCATAGCCCCATCACACGAGCGAACCCCGTCCGCGAAAATCCCCCGGGATCATAGCCCCAACACACGATCGGACACCCCTGCGATCAAACCCCTGGGATCATAGCCCCACCACACGATCGGACCTCCCTGTAATTGAACCCCCCCGGATCATAGCCCCACCACACGATCGGACACCCCTGCAATCGAACCCCCCAGGATCATAGCCCCACCACAAGATTGGACCTCCCTGTAATCGAAACCCCCAGGATCAGAGCCCCACCACACGATCGGACCACCCTGTGATTGGATCCCCCGGAATCATAGCTCCACCACACGATCAGACCCTCTGCAATTGTCACCCGGAATCATAGCCCCACCACGCAATCGGACCTCCCTGCGATAGAACCACCGGGATCAAAGCCCCACCACATGATCGGACCCCCCCGCAATCGTCTCCCGGGATCACAGCGCCACAACACGATCGGACCCCGCTGTGATCAAACCCCCTGGGATCATAGACCCCGCACACGATCAGACCTCCCTGTGATTGGACCCCCGGAATCATAGCCCCACCACACGATCGGACCTCACTGTGATTGGACCCCCGGAATCATAGCCCCACCACACGATCGGACCTACCTGTAATCGGACCCCCGGAATCATAGCCCCACCGCAGGATCGGAACCCCCTGTGATCGAACCCCCAGGGATCATAGCCCCACAAGACGATCGGACCTCCCTTTGATCAAACCCCCTGGGATCATAGCCCCACCAGACGATCGGACCACGTGTGATTGGACCCTCCGGAATCATAGCCCCACCACACGATCGGACCCGCCCGCGATCGAACCCCCCGGGATCATAGCCCCACCACACAATCGGACCCCGCTGTGACCGAACCCCCTGGGATCATAGCCCCACCACACAATCGGACCCCGCTGTGATCGAACCCCCCGGGATCATAGCCCCACCACACAATTGGACCACCCTGTGATCGAACCCCCCCGGGATCATAGCCCCACCACATAATCGGACCCCGATGTGATCAAACTCCCCCCCCGGGATCATAGCACTATCACATGATCGGACCCTCCCGCGATCATACCCGGGGATCATAGCCCCACCACACGATCAGACCTCCCTGTAATTGAACCCCCCAGGATCATAGCCCCACCAGACGATCGGACACCCCTGTAATCGAAACCCCCAGGATCATAGCCCCACCACACGATTGGACCTCCCTGTAATCGAAACCCCCAGGATCAGAGCCCCACCACACGATTGGACCACCCTGTGATTGGATCCCCCGGAATCATAGCTCCACCATACGATCGGACCCGCCCGCGATCGAACCCCCCGGGATCATAGCCCCACCACACAATCGGACCCCGCTGTGATCGAACCCCCCGGGATCATAGCCCCACCACACAATCGGACCCCGCTGTGATCGAACCCCCCGGGATCATAGCCCCACCACACAATCGGACCACCCTGTGATCGAACCCCCCCGGGATCATAGCCCCACCACACGATCGGACCCCGCTGTGATCGAACCCCCCGGGATCATAGCCCCCACCACATAATCGGACCCCGGTGTGATCAAACTCCCCCCCCGGGATCATAGCACTATCACATGATCAGACCCTCCCACGATCATACCCGGGGATCATAGCCCCACCACACGATCGGACCCCGCTGTGATTGAACACCACCCCGGGACCATAGCACCACCACGCGATCGGACCACCCCATGATCGGACCCCCGAGATCATAGCCCCACCAAACGATCGGGCCACCCCACAATCGGACGTCCCGGAATCATAGCCCCACCAGACGATTGGACCTCCCTTTGATCGAACCCCCTTGAATCATTGCCCCACCACACATTTGGACCCCCCGGGATCGGATCCCCTGGGATCGAATTCCTGGGATCATAGCCCCACCACACGATCAGAACTCCCTGTGATCGAACCCACCGGGATCATATCCCCACCAAACAATCAGAACTCCCTGTGATTGCACTACCCGGAATCATAGCCCCACCAAACGATCGGAGCCCCCCATGATCGGATCCCCCTGGATCATAGACCCCGCACAAGATCGGACCTACCTGTGATCGGACACGCCGGGATCAAAGCCCCACCACACGATCAGACCTCCCTGTGATCAAAGTACCCGGGATCATAGCCCGACCACACTATCGGACCCACCCGCGATCGAACCCGCCGGGATCATAGCCCCATCACACGATCGGACCTCCCTGTGATCGGACACCCGGGATCATAGCCCCATCACACGATCGGACCTCCCTGTGATCGGACCCCCCCGGGATCATAGCCCCATCACATGATCGGACCTCCCTGTGATCGGACACCCGGGATCATAGCCCCATCACACGATCGGACCTCCCTATGATCGGAACCCCGGGATCATAGCCCCACCACACAATCGGACCCCCCTGTGATCGGATCCCCGGAATCATAGCCCCACCAAACGATCGGACATCCCTGTGATCGAACCCCCCGGGATCATAGCCCCACCACACGATCGGACCCCCCCATGATCGGATCCCCCGGGATCATAGGCCGACCACACGATTGGACCCTGCCGCGATCGATCCCCTGGGATCATAGCCCCACCACACGATCGGACCTCCCCGTGATCGGACCCCCGGGAGCATAGCCCCACCAAACGATCGGGCCACCCCCACAATCGGACCCTCCCTGGTTCATAGCCCCACCACACGATCGGACCCCTCCCGAGTTCGGAGAGCACGGGATCATAGCCCCACCACAAGATCGGACCCTGCTGTGATCGAACCCCCCGAGATCCTAGCCCCATCACACGAGCGGACCCCCTCCGCGAAAATCCCCCGGGATCATAGCCCCAACACACGATCGGACACCCCTGTGATCAAACCCCTGGGATCATAGCCCCACCACACGATCGGACCTCCCTGTAATTGAACCCCCCCGGATCATAGCCCCACCACACGATCGGACACCCCTGCAATCGAACCCCCCAGGATCATAGCCCCACCACACGATTGGACCTCCCTGTAATCGAAACCCCCAGGATCAGAGCCCCACCACACGATCGGACCACCCTGTGATTGGATCCCCCGGAATCATAGCTCCACCACACGATCAGACCCTCTGCGATCGTCACCCGGAATCATAGCCCCACCACGCAATCGGACCTCCCTGCGATCGAACCACCGGGATCAAAGCCCCACCACACGATCGGATCTCCCGCGATCATATCCCGGGTTCATAGCGACTCCACACAATCGGACCCTGTTGTGATCAGACACCCGGGATCATAGCCCCACCACACGATCGGACCCCCCCGCAATCGTCTCCCGGGATCACAGCGCCACAACACGATCGGACCCCGCTGTGATCAAACCCCCTGGGACCATAGACCCCGCACACGATCAGACCTCCCTGTGATTGGACCCCCGGAATCATAGCCCCACCACACGATCGGACCTCACTGTGATTGGACCACCGGAATCATAGCCCCACCACACGATCGGACCTACCTGTAATCGGACCCCCGGAATCATAGCCCCACCGCAGGATCGGAACCCCCTGTGATCGAACCCCCAGGGATCATAGCCCCACAAGACGATCGGACCTCCCTTTGATCAAACCCCCTGGGATCATAGCCCCACCAGACGATCGGATCACGTGTGATTGGACCCTCCGGAATCATAGCCCCACCACACGATCGGACCCGCCCGCGATCGAACCCCCCGGGATCATAGCCCCACCACACAATCGGACCCCGCTTGGATCGAACCCCCTGGGATCATAGCCCCACCACACAATCGGACCCCGCTGTGATCGAACCCCCCGGGATCATAGCCCCACCACACAATTGGACCACCCTGTGATCGAACCCCCCCGGGATCATAGCCCCACCACATAATCGGACCCCGATGTGATCAAACTCCCCCCCCGGGATCATAGCACTATCACATGATCGGACCCTCCCGCGATCATACCCGGGGATCATAGCCCCACCACACGATCAGACCTCCCTGTAATTGAACCCCCCAGGATCATAGCCCCACCAGACGATCGGACACCCCTGTAATCGAACCCCCCAGGATCATAGCCCCACCACACGATTGGACCTCCCTGTAATCGAAACCCCCAGGATCAGAGCCCCACCACATGATTGGACCACCCTGTGATTGGATCCCCCGGAATCATAGCTCCACCATACGATCGGACCCGCTCGCGATCGAACCCCCCGGGATCATAGCCCCACCACACAATCGGACCCCGCTGTGATCGAACCCCCCGGGATCATAGCCCCACCACACAATCGGACCCCGCTGTGATCGAACCCCCCGGGATCATAGCCCCACCACACAATCGGACCACCCTGTGATCGAACCCCCCCGGGATCATAGCCCCACCACACGATCGGACCCCGCTGTGATCGAACCCCCCGGGATCATAGCCCCCACCACATAATCGGACCCCGGTGTGATCAAACTCCCCCCCCGGGATCATAGCACTATCACATGATCAGACCCTCCCACGATCATACCCGGGGATCATAGCCCCACCACACGATCGGACCCCGCTGTGATTGAACACCACCCCAGGACCATAGCCCCGCCACGCGATCGGACCACCCCATGATCGGACCCCCGAGATCATAGCCCCACCAAACGATCGGGCCACCCCACAATCGGACCCCCCCGGAATCATAGCCCCACCAGACGATTGGACCTCCCTTTGATCGAACCCCCCGGAATCATTGCCCCACCACACATTTGGACCCCCCGGGATCGGATCCCCTGGGATCGAACTCCTGGGATCATAGCCCCACCACACGATCAGAACTCCCTGTGATCGAACCCACCGGGATCATATCCCCACCAAACAATCAGAACTCACTGTGATTGCACTACCCGGAATCATAGCCCCACCAAACGATCGGACCCCCCCATGATCGGATCCCCCTGGATCATAGGCCGAACACGCGATCGGACCTCGCTGTGTTCGGACCCCCCGGGATCATAGCCCCACCACACGATCGGACCTCCCTGTGATCGGACCCCCGGGGATCATAGCCCCACCACACGATCGGACCTGCCCATGATCGGAACCCCGGGATCATAGCCCCACCAAACGATCAGGCCAACCCCGCAATCGGACCCCCCCAGGATCATCGCCCCACCACACGATCGGACCTCCCCCGCGTTCGGAGACCCCGGGATCATAGCCCCACCACACGATCGGACCCCGCTGTGATCGAACCCCCCGAGATCATAACCCCATCACACGATCGGACCCCTCCCGCGATCAACCCCTGGGATCATAGCCCCACCACACGATCGGACCCCCCGCGATCGGATCACCCGGGATCATAGCCCCACCGCACGATTGGACCCCCCCGTGATCGGACGCCCGGGATCATAGCCCCACCACACGATCGGACCTCCCTGTGATCGGACACCCGGGATAATAACCCCACCACATAATCGGAACTCCCTGTGTTCAGACCCCCTGGGATCACAGCCCCACCACACGATTGGACCACCCCCGTAATCGTCTCCCGGGATCACAGCACCACAACATGATCGGACCCTGCTGTGATCGAACCCCCTGGGATCATAGCTCCAGCACATGATCGGACCTCCCGGTGATTGGACTCCCGGAATCATAGCCCCACCACACGATCGGACCTCCCTGATCGCACCCCTGGAATCATAGCCCCACCACACGATCGGACCCCACTGTGATCGAACCCCCCGGGATCATAGCCCCACCACACGATAGGACCTCCCTGTGATCGGACCCCCCGGGATCATAGCCCCACCACACGATCGGAACTCCCTGCAATCGGACCCCCCTGGGATTGTAGCCCCACCATACGATCGGACCCCCGCGATCATCTCCCAGGTTCATAGCCCCACGACATAGTCGGACCTCCCTGTGATCGAACCCCCCCGGATCATAGCCCCACCAAATGATCGGACCCCACTGTGATCGAACCCCCTGGAATCATAGCCCCACCACACGATCGGACCCCGCTGTGATTGAACCCCCCGGGATCATAGCCTCATCACACGATTGGACCCCGCTGTGATCGGACCCCCTGGGATCATAGCCCCACCACACGATCGGAACCCCCGCCATCGAATCCCCCGGAATGATAGCCCCACCACACGATCAGAACCCCCGCGATCAGATCCCCCGGGATCAAAGCCCCACCACGCAATCGGACCCACCCATGATCGAACACCCGGGATCATAGCCCCACCACACGATTGGACCTCCCTGTGATCGGACCCCCGGATCATTGCCCCACCACACGATCGGACCTCCCTGTGATCGGATCCCCGGATCATAGCCCCACCACATGATCGGACCCCCTTGTGATCGAACCTCCTCGGAATCATAGCCCCACCACATGATTGGAACCCCCTGTAATCAAACTCCCCCTGGGATCATAGCACCGCCACACGATCGGACCTCGCTGTGATCGGACCCCCGGGATTATAGCCCCACCACACGATCGGACCTTCCTGTGATCGGTCCCCGGGGATTATCGCCCCACCACACGATCGGACCCCCGCTGCGATCGGACTCCCCGGGTTCATAGCCCCACCACACGATCAGACCCCCGGCGATGGAACCGCTGGGATCATATCCCCACCATATGATCGGACCCCCCCTCGATCAAGCCCCCGGAATCATAGCCCCACCACGTGATCGGACATCCCTGTGTTCGGACCCGCTGGGATCATAGCCACACCACACGATCGGACCTCCCTGTTATCGAACCCCCGGGATCATAGCACCAACACACGATCGGACCTCCCTGTGATCGGCACCTCAGGATGAAAGCCCCACCACACGATCGGAACTCCCTGGGATCAGACCCCCCGAGGGTCATAGCCCCACCACATGATCGGACCTCCCTGCGATCGGATACCCCGGAATCAAAGCCCCACCACATGATCAGACACCCCCACACGATCGAACCCCTGGGATCATAGCCCCGCCACATGATCGTACCACACTGTGTTCGGACACCCCTGGATCTTAGCCCCCCCACACGATCAGACCTCCCTGTGATCGGACCCACCGGAATAATAGTCCCACCATATGATCGGACCCCCCCACGATCGAACCCTCCGGGATCATATCCCCACCACATGATTGGACCCCCCCTCGATCGGACCCGCGGGATCATAGCCCCACCACACGATCGGACCTCCCTGTGATCGGACCCGCGGGATCATAGACCCACCACACGATCGGACCATCCTGTGATCAGACCCTTGGGATCATAGCCCCACCACACGATCGGACCGCCCCGTGATCGAAACCCCCGGGTTCATAGCCCCACAACACGTTCGGACCCACCAGCGATTGGACACCCCGGGATCATAGCCCCAAAACACGATCGGACCTCCCTGTGATCGGAACCCCGGGATCATAGCCCCAAAACATGATCGGATCTCCCTGTGATCGAACCCCCGGGATCATAGCACCAGCACATGATCAGAGACCCCCGCGATCGGGTCCCCCGGGATCATAGCCACAGCACATGATCGGATCTCCGTGTGATCGAACCCCCGGGATCATAGCCCCACCACACGATAGGACCTCCCTGTGATACGACCCCCTGGGATCATAGCCCCACCAGACGATCGGACTGCCCTGTGATCGGACCCCCTGGGATCATTGCCCCACCACACGATCAGAACTCCCTGTGATCGAACCCCCCGGGATCATAGCCCCACCACACGATCGGAACTCCCTGCAATCGGACCCCCCTGGGATTGTAGCCCCACCATACGATCGGACCCCCGCGATCATCTCCCAGGTTCTTTGCCCCACCGCATAATCGGAGCTCCCTGTGATCGAACCCCCCCGGATCATAGCCCCACCAAACGATCGGACCCCGCTGTGATTGAACCCCCCGGAATCATAGCCCCACCACACGATCGGACCCCGCTGTGATCGAACCCCCCGGAATCATAGCCCCACCACACGATCGGACCCCGCTGTGATTGAACTCCCCGGGATCATAGCCTCAACACACGATCGGACCCCGCTGTGATCGGACCCCCTGGGATCATAGCCCCACCACACGATCGGAACCCCCGCGATCAGATCCCCCAGGATCAAAGCCCCACCACGCGATCGGACCCCCCCATGATCAGACCCCCGGGATCATAGCCCCACCACATGATCAGAACTCCCTGTGATTGAACCCCCTGGGATTGTAGCCCCACCATACGATCGGACCCCTGCAATCATCTCCCAGGTTCATAGCCCCACCGCATAATCGGACCTCCCTGAGATCGATAACCCCGGAATCAAAGCCCCACCACACGATCGGGACCCCCCCGCAATCAGACACCCCGGGATCATAGCCCCACCACACAATTGGACTTCCCTGTGATTGGACCCCCGGATCATAGCCCCACCACACGATTGGACTCCCCTGTGATCGAACCCCTCCCTGGTTCATAGCACCACCACATGATCGGACCTCCCTGTGATTGAACCCCCCACAGATCATAGCCCCAACACACGATCGGACCTCCCTGTGATCGGTCCCCCGGGATTATTGCCCCACCACACGATCGGACCCCCCCCGCGATCGGACTCCCCGGGATCATAGCCCCACCATACGATTGGACCCCCCGGCGATGGAACCCCTGGGATCATATCCCCACCATATGATCGGACCCCCCCTCGATCAAGCCCCCGGAATCATAGCCCCACCACATGATCGGACATCCCTGTGTTCGGACCCGCTGGGATCATAACCACACCACACGATCGGACCTCCCTGTTATCGAACCCCCGGGATCATAGCACCACCACACGATCGGACCTCCCTGTGATCGGCACCTCAGGATCAAAGCCCCACCACACGATTGGACCTCCCTGGGATCAGACCCCCCCGAGGGTCATAGCCCCACCACACGATCGGACCTCCCTGCGATCGGACACCCGGCATCATAGCCCCAGCACATGATCAGAGACCCCCGCGATCGGCTCCCCCGGGATCATAGCCACAGCACACGATCAGATCTCCCTGTGATCGAACCCCCGGGTTCATAGCCCCAGCACATGATCAGAGCACCCCCCCGCAATCGGATCCCCCGGGATCATAGCCCCAGCACACGATCGGTCCTCCCTGTGATCGAACCCTCCTGGGATCATCACCCCACCACACGATAGGGCCTCCCCGTGATCGGGCCCCCCGGAATTATAGTCCCACAACACGATCGGACCTCCCCGTGATCGGGCACTTCGGGATCATAGCCCCACCACAGGTTCGGACCCCCCTGTGATCAAACACCCTGGGATCATCGCCCGACCACACGATCAGACCCCCCTTTGAGCGGACCCCCGGAATTATAGCCCTACCACACGATGGGACCTCCCCGTAATCGGCACCTCGGGATCATAGCTGCACCACATGATCGGACTTCACTGTGATCGGACCCCGCCGGGATCAGCACCCCATCACACAATCGGAACCCCTCTCGATCGGACCCACCGGGATCATAGCCCCTCCACAGGATCGGACCTCCCTGCGATCAGATCCCCCGGGATCATAGCCCCACAACACGATCGGACCTCCCTGTGATCGAACCCCTCCGGGATCATTGCCCCACCACACGATCAGACCTCCCTGTGATCGGACACCCGGGATCATAGCACAACCACACGATCGGACACCCGTGTAATCGGACCCCTGGAATCAGAGCCCCACAACATGATCGGAACCCTCCTGTGTTCGGACCTGCCGGGATCTTAGCCCCAGCACACGATCGGACCTCCCTGTGATCAGACGCGCCAGAATAATACTCCTACCACACGATTGGACCGCCCGGCGATCGAACCCCCCCGGGATCATAGCCCCACCACACGATCGGACCCCCGTGCGAGCAGAACCCCAGGATCATATCCCCACCAGACGTTCGGACCCCCCAGCGATCGAACGCCCGGGGATCATATCCCCACCACACATTTGTACCTCCCCTCGATTGGACCCCCGGCATCATAGCCCCACCACACGATCGGACCCCACCACGATTGAAGCCCCCCTGGGATCATAGCCCCACTACACGATTGGACACTCTTGCGATCGAAACCCTGGGATCATAGCCCCACCACACGATCGGACCCCCCGCTATCGGCCACCCTGGTGTAATAGTCCCACCACATGATCGGACCCCTCTGTGACCAAACCCCCTGGGATCATAGCCCCACCACACGATCGGACCTCCCCATGATCAACAGCTCGGGATCATAGCCCCACCACACGATCGGACACCCCCACGATTGAACCCGTGGGATCACAGCCCCAACACACAATAGGAGCCCCCCTGTGATCAGACCCCCCGGAATTATAGTCCTACCACAAGATGGGACCTCCCCGTAATCGGCACCTAGGGATCATAGCCCCACCACACGATCGGATCTCCCTGTGATCGGCCCGCCTGGGATCACAGTCCCACCACATGATTGGACCTCCCTGTGATCGAACCCCCAAGGATCATAGCCCCACCACACGATCGGACCTCCCTGTGATCGGACCCCCGGGATCGTAGTCCCACCACATGATCGGACCTCCCTGTGATCGGCCCCCCCGGGATCATAGCCCCATCACACGATCGGACCTCCCTGTGATCGGCTCCCCCCGGGATCATAGCCCCACCAAACGATCGGACCGCCCCGTGATCGAACCCCACGGGGTCAAAGCCCCACCACTCAATCGGATCTCCCTGTGATCGAACATCTGGGATCATAGCCCCACCACACGATCATAACCCCCCTCACGATCGAACCCCCCGGAATCACAGCCTATCTTTTTTGTTTCTATGCTTCTATGTTTGATCAGTGCTCCCTGCGATCGGAAACCCCGGAATCAAACTCCCACCACACGATCGGACCTCCCTGTGTTCAGACGCCCCGCGATCATAGCCCCACCACATGATCGGACCCCCCCCCTGTCGGCTCCCCTGTGATCATAGCCCCACCACACGATCGGACCCCACCCCCCTGTCGGCTCCCCCGTGATCATAGCCCCACCACACGATCGGACCCCACCCCCCTGTCGGCTCCCCCGTGATCATAGCCCCACCACACGATCGGACCCCACCCCCCTGTCGGCTCCCCCGTGATCATAGCCCCACCACTCGATCGGACCCTCCCCGATTTAAACCCCCGGAATCAAAGACCCACCACACGATCATACACCCCCACGCGATTGATCCCCTGGGATCATAGCCCCACCACATAATCGGACCCCACTGTGATCGGAGTCACCGGAATAATAGCCCCACCACACGATCGGACCGCACCGCGATCGAACTCCCCGGGATCATAGACCCACCACACGAACGTAAACCCCCACGATGGAAACCACCGGGATCATAGACCCACCACACGATCGGACCCACCTGCGATTGGACCCCCCGGGATCATAGCCCCAAAACATGATCGGACACCCCCCCCGCGATCGAACCTCCCGGGATCATAACCCCACCACACGATCGGACCCACCTGCGATTGGACCCCTCGGGATCATCACCCCACCACACGATCAGACCTCCCTGTGATTGAACCCTCGGGATCATAGCACAACCACACGATCAGACACCCGCTCAATCGGACCCGTTGGGATCATAGCACAACCACACGATCGGAACTCCCTGTGTTCGGACCCGCTGGGATCATAGCCCCGCCACATGATCAGACCTCCCTGTGTTTGGACCCCCCGGGATCTTATCCCCAGCACACAATCGGACCTCCCTGTGATCGGACCTGCCAGAACAATACTCCTACAACACGATTGGACCGCCCAGCGATCGAACCCCCCGGGAATCATAGCCCCACCACACGATCGGACCTCCCTGTGTTCGGACCACCTGGAATCATGGCCCCACCACACGGTCGAACCCCCCACACGATCGGACCCCCCACGATCGGATCCCCCGGGATCATAGCCCCACCACATGATCGGACCTCCCTGTGATCGGACCCCCTGGGACCGTAGCCCCACCACATGAGCAGACCTCCCTGTGATCGAACCCCCCGGGATCATAGCCCCACCACATGATTGGACCTCCCTGTGTTCGGACCCCCTGGGACCGTAGCCCCACCCAACGATCGGACCACCCTGTGATCGAAAGCCCCTGCGATCCAAGCCCCACCAGATGATTGGACCCCCCCATGATCGAACCCCATGGGGTCAAAGCCCCACCACTTGATCGGACCCCCAAGCGATCGAACCCCACGGGGTCAAATCCCCACCACACGATCGGATGTCCCTGTGATCGAACCCCCCCGGGATCATGGCCCCACCATACGATCGAACCCCCCGCGATCAGATCCCCCAGGATCACAGCCCCACCATACGATCGGACCCCCCCGCGATCGAACCCCATGGGGTCATAGCCCCACCACACAATCGGACCCCCCCGCGATCAAACCCCCGGGATCATAGCCCCACCACACGATCATACCCCCCCACGATCGAACTCCCCGGAATCACAGCCTATCTTCTATGTTTCTATGTTTCTTTGATCAGTCCTCCCTGCGATCGGACAGCCTGGAATCAAAGCCCCACCACATGATCTGACCCCCCCTGTGATCGAACCCCTTGGATTATAGCCCCACCACACGATCGGACCTCCCTGTAATCGGACCTCCGGGATCATAGCCCCACCACACGATCGGACCCCTCTGTGACCGAAACTCCGGATCATAGCCCCACCACATGATCGGACCCACCCGCGATCGAAACACCTGGAATCATAGCCCCTCCACAAGATAGGTCCTCCCTGCGATCAGATACCCCGGGATCATAGCCCCACCACATGATCGGACCTCCCTGTGTTTGGACCCTTCGGAATAATAGTCCCACCACACGATCGGACCTCCCTGCGATCGGATACCCCAGAATAATAGTCCCACCACATGATCAGACACCCCCACCCGATGGAACCCTGGGATTATAGACCCACCACATGATCGGACTGTGTTCGGACCCCCCGGGATCTTAGCCCCACCACACGATCGGACCTCCCTGTGATCGAAACCCCGGGATCATAGCCCCACCACACGATCGGATCCCCCTCTGCTCGAACCCCCCGGGATCATAGCCCCACCACACGATCGGACTTCCCTGTGATCGGCCCCCACCGGGATCATAGCCCCACCACGCGATCGGACTTCCCTGTGACCGGCCCCCACCGGGATCATAGCCCCACCACACGATCGGACCCCTCTGTGATTGAAACACCCGGGATCATAGCTCCACCACATGATCGGACCGCCCTGCAATCGAACCCCCCGGATCGTAGCCCCACTACACGATCGGACCTCCGTCTGTTCAAAACCCTCCAGGATCATAGCACCACCACACGATCGGACCCCACCTGTGATCGGACCACCGGGATCATAGCCCCACCACACGATCGGACCTCCCTGTGATCGGACCCCGGAATCATATCCCCACCACACGATCGGACCTCCCTGTGATTGGACCCTTGGGATCATAGCCTCACCACACGATCGAACCTTCCTGTGATTGGCACCTCGGGATCACAGCCCCACCACATGATCAGACCCCCCTACGATCGAGCCCGTATGATCATAACCCCTCCACACGATCGGACCTCCTTGTGATCGGACAGCCCTGGATCATAGCCCCACCACACGATCGGACCTCCCTGTGAACGGACACCCCGGGATCATAGCCCCACCACATGATCGGACCTCGCTGTGAACAAACCCCCCAGGACTATAGCCTCACCACACGATCAGTTCTCCCTGTGATCAGACCCCCCGAGGATCATAGCACAACCACATAATCGGACCTCCCTGTGATCGGACTCCCCGGTATATAGTCCCACCACACGATGGGACCTCCCCGTAATCGGCACCTCGGGATCATAGCCCCACCACACGAGCAGACCTCCCTGTGATCGGACCCCCGGGATCATAGCCCCACCACATGATCGGACCTCCCTGTGATCGCCACCCCCGGGATCATAGCCCCACCACACGATCGGACCTCCCTGTGGTCGGACCCCCAGGAATAATAGTCCCACCACACGATCGGACCGCCCCGCGATCGAACCCCACGGGGTCAAAGACACACCACACGATCGGATCTCCCTGTGATCGAACCCCCCCGGGATCATGGCCCCACCATATGATCGGACCCGCTGCGATCAGAGCCCCCGGGATCACAGCCCCACCACATGATTGGACCCCCCCGCGATCGAACCCCACGGGGTCATAGCACCACCACACAATCGGACCACCCCGCGATCGAACCCCTGGGATCATAGCCCCACCACAGGATCGTACACCCCTCATGATCGAACCCCCCGGAATCACAGCCTATCTTCTATGTTTCTATGTTTCTATGATCAATCCTCCTTGCGATCGGATACCCCGGAATCAATGCCCCACCGCACGATCGGACCTCCCTGTGATTGGACCCCCCGGGATCATAGACCCACCACACGATCGGACCTCCCTCTGATCGGACACCCCGGGATCATAGACCCACCACACGATCGGACCTGCCCATGATCGGACCCACGGGATCATTGCCCCACCAAACGATCAGGCCACCCCTGCAATCGGACCCCCCCAGGATCATAGCCCCACCACACGATCGGACTCCGCTGTGATCGAACCCCCCGAGATCATTGCCCCATCACACGATCGGACCCAACCCGCGATCAACCCCTGGGATCATAGCCCCACCACACGATCGGACCCCCGCGATCGGATCACGCGGGATCATAGCCCCACCACACGATCGGACCCCACCGCGATCGGACACCCCGGATCATAGCCCCACCACACGATCGGACTTCCCTATGATCGGACACTCGGGATAATAACCCCAGCACATAATCGGAACTCCCTGTGTTCAGACCCCCTGGGATCATAGCCCCACCACACGATCGGACCCCCCCGCAATCGTCTCCCAGGATCACAGCACCATAACATGATCGGACCCCCTGGGATCATAGCCCCACCACACGATCGGACCTCCCTGTGATCGAGCCCCCCCGGGATCATAGCCCCACCACACGATTGGACCTCCCTGTGATCGGTCCCCTGGGATTATCGCCCCACCACACGATCGGACCCCCCCCCCCACGAACGGACTCCCCGGGATCATAGCCCCACCTAACGATCGGACCCCCTGGCGATGGAACCCCTGGGATCATATCCCCACCATATGATCAGACCCCCCCTCGATCAAGCCCCCGGAATCATAGCCCCACCACATGATCGGACATCCCTGTGTTCGGACCCGCTGAGATCATAGCCACACCACACGATCGGACCTCCCTGTTATTGAACCCCCGGGATCATAGCACCACCACACGATCGGACCTCCCTGTGATCGGCACCGCAGGATCAAAGCCCCAGCACACGATCGGACCTCCCTGGGATCAGACCCCCCCCGAGGGTCATAGCCCCACCACACGATCGGACCTCCCTGCGATCGGATACCCCGGAATCAAAGCCCCACCACATGATCAGACACTCCCACATGATCGAACCCCTGGGATCATAGCCCCACCACATGATCGTACCACCCTGTGTTCGGACCCTCCGGGATCTTAGCCCCACCACACGATCAGACCTCACTGTGATCGGACTCACTGGAATAATAGTCCCATCAAATGATCGGACCCCCCCATGATCGAACCCTCCGGGATCATTTCCCCACCACATGATTGGACCCCCCCCGATCGGACCCGCGGGATCATAACCCTACCACACGATCGGACCTCCCTGTGATCAGACCCTTGGGATCATAGCCCCACCACATGATCGGACCGCCCCGTGATCGAAAGCCCCGGGATCATAGCCCCACAACACGATCGGACCCACCTGCGATTGGACACCCCGGGATCATAGCCCCAAAACACGATCGGACCTCCCTGTGATCGGAACCCCGGGATCATAGCCCCAAAACATGATCGGATCTCCCTGTGATCGAGCCCCCGGGATCATAGCCCCAGCACATGATCAGAGACCCCCGCGATCGGATCCCCAGGGATCATAGCCACAGCACACGATCGGATCTCTCTGTGATCGAACCCCAGGGATCATAGCCCCAGCACATGATCAGAGCACCCCCCCGCGATCGGATCCCCGGGATCATAGCCCCAGCACACGATCGGTCCTCCCTGTGATCGAACCCCCCTGGGATCATCAGCCCACCACACGATAGGGCCTCCCCGTGATCGGGCCCCCGGAATTATAGTCCCACAACACGATCGGACCACCCCGTGATCAGGCACCTCGGGATCATAGCCCCACCACAGGTTCGGACCTCCCCATGATCGGACACTTCGGGATCATAGCCCCACCACAGGATCGGACCCCCCTGTGATCAAACACCCTGGGATCATCGCCCCACCACAAGATCGGACCCCCCTGTGAGCGGTCCCCCTGGAATTATAGCCCTACAACACGATGGGACCTCCCCGTAATCGACACCTCGGGATCATAGCCGCACCACATGATCGGACTTCACGGTGATCGGACCCCGCCGGGATCAGCACCCCATCACACAATCGGAACCCCTCTCGATCGGACCCACCGGGATCATAGCCCCACCACACGATCGGACCTCCCTGCGATTAGATCCCACGGGATCATAGCCCCACAACACGATCAGACCTGCCCATGATCGGACCCACGGGATCATAGTCCCGCCAAACGATCAGGCCTCCCCATGATTGGACACCCAGGATCATAGCACAACCACACGATCGGACACCCGCGTAATCGGACTCCTGGAATTATAGCCCTACAACACGATGGGACCTCCCCGTAATCGGCACCTCGGGATCATAGCCCCACCACACGATCGGATCTCCCTGTGATTGGACCCCTGGGATCATAGCCCCACCACACGATCAGACCACCCTGTGACTGGACCCCCCGGGATCATAGACCCACCACACGATCGGACCTGCCCATGATCGGACCCACGGGATCATAGCCCCACCAAACGATCAGGCCACCCCTGCAATCGGACCCCCCCAGGATCATAGCCCCACCACACAATCGGACTCCGCTGTGATCGAACCCCCCGAGATCATTGCCCCATCACACGATCGGACCCAACCCGCGATCAACCCCTGGGATCATAGCCCCACCACACGATCGGACCCCACCGCGATCGGACACCCCGGATCATAGCCCCACCACACGATCGGACTTCCCTATGATCGGACACTCGGGATAATAACCCCAGCACATAATCGGAACTCCCTGTGTTCAGACCCCCTGGGATCATAGCCCCACCACACGATCGGACCCCCCCGCAATCGTCTCCCAGGATCACAGCACCATAACATGATCGGACCCCCTGGGATCATAGCCCCACCACACGATCGGACCTCCCTGTGATCGAGCCCCCCCGGGATCATAGCCCCACCACACGATCAGATCTCCCTGTGATTGGACCCCTGGGATCATAGCCCCACCACACGATCAGACCACCCTGTGACCGAACCCCCCGGGATCATAGCCCCACCACACGATCGGACCTCCCTGTGATCAGACCCCCGGGATCTTAGCCCCACCACACGATCGGACCTCCCTGTGATCGGCCCCCCCAGGATCATAGCCCCACCACTCAATTGGATCTCCCTGTGATCGGCCCCCCCGGGATCTTAGCCCCACCACACGATCGGACCTCCCTGCGATCGGCCCCCCCGGGGTCATAGCCCCACCACACGATCAGACCGCCCTGTGATCGAACCCCACGGGGTCAAAGCCACACCACTCAATTGGATCTCCGTCTGATTGAACATCCGGGATCATAGCCCCCCCGCAATCGTCTCCTGGGATCACAGCACCATAACATGATCGGACCCCCTGGGATCATAGCCCCACCACACGATCGGACCTCCCTGTGATCGAGCCCCCCCGGGATCATAGCCTCACCACACGATCGGACTCCGCTGTGATCGAACCCCCCGAGATCATTGCCCCATCACACGATCAGACCCAACCCGTGATCAACCTCTGGGATCATAGCCCCACCACACGATCGGACCCCCGCGATCGGATCACCCGGGATCATAGCCCCACCACACGATCGGACCCCACCACGATCGGACACCCCGGATCATAGCCCCACCACACGATCGGACTTCCCTATGATCGGACACTCGGGATAATAACCCCAGCACATAATCGGAACTCCCTGTGTTCAGACCCTCTGGGATCATAGCCCCACCACACGATCGGACCCCCCCGCAATCGTCTCCCGGGACCACAGCACCATAACATGATCGGACCCCCTGGGATCATAGCCCCACCACACGATCGGACCTCCCTGTGATCGAGCCCCCCCGGGATCATAGCCCCACCACATGATTGGACCTCCCTGTGATAGGTCCCCTGGGATTATCGCCCCACCACACGATCGGACCCTCCCCCACGATCGGACTCCCCGGGATCATAGCCCCACCTAACGATCGGACCCCCTGGCGATGGAACCCCTGGGATCATATCCCCACCATATGATCAGACCCCCCCTCGATCAAGCCCCCGGAATCATAGCCCCACCACATGATCGGACATCCCTGTGTTCGGACCCGCTGAGATCATAGCCACACCACATGATCGGACCTCCCTGTTATTGAACCCCCGGGATCATAGCACCACCACACGATCGGACCTCCCTGTGATCGGCACCTCAGGATCAAAGCCCCAGCACACGATCGGACCTCCCTGGGATCAGACCCCCCCGAGGGTCATAGCCCCACCACACGATCGGAGCTCCCTGCGATCGGATACCCCGGAATCAAAGCCCCACCACATGATCAGACACTCCCACATGATCGAACCCCTGGGATCATAGCCCCACCACATGATCGTTCCACCCTGTGTTCGGACCCTCCGGGATCTTAGCCCCACCACACGATCAGACCTCCCTGTGATCGGACTCACTGGAATAATAGTCCCATCAAATGATCGAACCCCCCCATGATCGAACCCACCGGGATCATTTCCCCACCACATGATTGGACCCCCCCTCGATCGGACCCGTGGGATCATAACCCTACCACACGATCGGACCTCCCTGTGATCAGACCCTTGGGATCATAGCCCCACCACATGATCGGACCACCCCGTGATCGAAAGCCCCGGAATCATAGCCCCACAACACGATCGGACCCACCTGCGATTGGACACCCTGGAATTCACAGAAATCACAGAATCACAGAAACCCCACAGTGCAGATAGAGGCCATTTTGGCCCATCGAGCCTGCACCGACACATATCCCACCCGATCCCCGTAACCCCTACACCAACACGTATCCCACCCTATCCCCGTAACCCCACGTATTTAATCCCCCTAACACTAAGGGTCAATTTATCATAGCCAATCAACCTAACCCGCACATCTTTGGACTGTGGGAGGAAACCGGAGCACCCGGAGGAAACCCACGCAAACACAGGGAGAATGTGCAAACTCCACACAGACAGTCGCCCGAGGCTGGATTCGAACCCGGGTCCCTGGCGCTGTGAGGCAACAGTGCTAACCACTATGCCATCGAATTATAGCCCTACAACACGATGGGACCTCCCCGTAATCGGCACCTCAGGATCATAGCCCCACCACACGATCGGATCTCCCTGTGATTGGACCCCTGGGATCATAGCCCCACCACACGATCAGACCACCCTGTGACCGAACCCCCCGGGATCATAGCCCCACCACACGATCGGACCTCCCTGTGATCAGACCCCCGGGATCTTAACCCCACCACACGATCGGACCTCCCTGTGATCGGCCCCCCCAGGATCATAGCCCCACCACTCAATTGGATCTCCCTGTGATCGGCCCCCCCGGGATCTTAGCCCCACCACACGATCGGACCTCCCTGCGATCGGCCCCCCCGGGGTCATAGCCCCACCACACGATCAGACCGCACCGTGATCGAACCCCACGGGGTCAAAGCCACACCACTCAATTGGATCTCCGTCTTATTGAACATCCGGGATCATAGCCCCACCACACGATCGGAACCCCCCTCACGATCGAACCCCCCGGAATCACAGCCTATCATTTTTGCTTCTATGTTTCTATGATCAGTTCTCCCTGCGATCGGATACCCCGGAATCAAACTCCCACCACACGATCGGACCTCCCTGTGTTCAGACCCCCCGGGATAATAGCCCCACCACATGATCGGACCCCCCGCTTGTCAGCTCTCCCGTGATCATAGCCCCACCAGACGATCGGACCTCCCTGTGATCAGACCCTTGGGATCATAGCCCCACCACTCGATCGGACCCTCCGCGATTGAAACCCCCGGAATCAAAGACCCACCACACGATCATACACCCACACGCGATTGATCCCCTGGGATCATAGCCCCACCACATAATCGGACCCCCCTGTGATCGGAGTCACCGGAATAATAGTCCCACCACACGATCGGACCGCACCCCGATCGACCCCCCCGGGATCATGGCCCCACCACACGAACGTACACCCCCACGATGGAAACCCCCGGGATCATAGCCCCACCACATGATTGGATGTCCCTGCGATCAAACCCCCGGGATCATAGACCCACCACACGATCGGTCCTCCTTGTGATCAAACCCCCCCGGGATCACCGCCCCACCACACGATCGGACCCACCTGCGATGGGACCCCTCGGGATCATAGTCCCACCACATGATCGGATCTCCCTGTGATCAGAACCCCGGGGATCAAAACCCCACCACACGATCGGACCCACCTGCGATTGGACCCCTCGGGATCGTAGTCCCACCACATGATCGGATCTCCCTGTGATCAGAAACCCTGGGATCATAGCCCCACCACAGGATCGGACCACCCTGTGATCGGTACCTCGGGATAATAACCCCACCACACGATCGGACCCCCCCGCGATCGAGCCCCCAGGATCATAGCCCCTCCACATGATCGGACCTCCCTGTGTTCGGACAACCCGGGATCATAGCCCTAAAACACGATTGGATCTCGTTGTGATCGGACCCCCCGGGGATCATAGCACAACCACATAATCGGACCTCCCTGTGATCAGATCCCCCGGGATCATAGCCCCACCACACGATCGGACCTCCCCGTGATCGGACTCCCCGGTATAATATTCCCACCACACGATCGGACCCCTCTGTGATCAAACCCGCTGGGATCATAGCCCCACCACACAATCGGACCTTCCTGTGATCGGACCCCCCGGGATCATAGCCCCACCACACGATCGGACCTCCCTTTGATCGGACTCCCAGGGATCATAGCCCCACCACACGTTCGGACTTCCCTGTGATCAGACCCCGCTGGGATCATAGCCCCTCCACACGATCGTACCTCACTGTGATCGAACCCCCCGGGATCATAGCCCCACCACACGAGCAGGTCCCCCGGGATCATAGCCCCAGCACACGATCGGACCGCCCTGTAATTGAACCCCCGGGATCATAGCTCCACCACACGATCGGGCCTCCCTGTCATTGGACCGCCCGGAATAATAGTCCCACCACACGATCGGACCGCCCCGCGATCGAAACCCCCGGATCATAGCCCCACCACACGATCGGACCTCCCTTTGATCGGACTCCCAGGGATCATAGCCCCACCACACGTTTGGACCTCCCTGTGATCAGACCCCGCTGGGATCATAGCCCCTCCACACGATCGTACCTCACTGTGATCGAACCCCCCGGGATCATAGCCCCACCACACGAGCAGGTCCCCCGGGATCATAGCCCCAGCACACGATCGGACCGCCCTGTAATTGAACCCCCGGGATCATAGCCCCACCACACGATCGGACCTCCCTGTCATTGGACCGCCCGGAATAATAGTCCCACCACACGATCGGACCGCCCCGCGATCGAAACCCCCGGATCATCGCCCCACCACATGATCAGATCTCCCTATGATTGAACTCTCGGGATCATAGCCCCAGCACATGATTGGAGCCCCCCCGCGATCGGTTCCCCCGGGATCATCGCCCCACCACATGGTCGGAGCTCACCATGATCGGACACCCGGGGTCATAGCACAACCACACGATCGGACACCCGCGCAATTGGACCTGCTGGGATCATAGCACAACCACACGATTGGACCTCCCTGTGTTCGGACCCGCTGGGATCATAGCCGCACCAGACGATCAGACCTCTCTGTGTTCGGACCCGCTGGGATCATAGCCCCACCACATGATCAGACCTCCCTGTGTTCGGACCCCCCGGGATCTTATCCCCAGCACACGATTGGACCTCCCTGTGATCGGACCCGCTGGAATAATACTCGTACCACACGATCGGACCGCCCAGCGATCGAACCCCCCGGGAATCATAGCCCCACCACACGATCGGACCCCCCTGCGATCTGACCTCCCGGGTTCATAGACCCACCACACGATCGGATCCCTGTGATTAGACCCCCAGAATCATAGCCCCACCACACGATCGGGTCCCTGTGATCAAACCCCCGGAATCATATCCCCACCACACGATCGGACCCCGTGCGATCTGACCCCCCAGAATCATAGCCCCACCACACGATCGGGTCCCTGTGATCAAACCCCCGGAATCATATCCCCACCACACGATCGGACCCCGTGCGATCTGACCCCCCGGGATCATAGCCCCACCATATGATCGGACCTCCATGTGATCGGACCCGCTGGAATAATAGTCCCACCACACGATTGGAACTCCCCGCGATCGAACCACCGGGAATCACAGCCCCACAACACGATTGGATCCCTGTGATCCGACCCCCATGTGATCGGCCCGCCCCCCTCGGGTTCATAGCCCCACCACATGATCGGACCTCCCTGTGTTCGGACCACCTGGAATCATGGCCCCACCACATGATCGAACCCCCCACACGGTCGGACCACCCACGATCGGATCCCCCGGGATCATAGCCCCACCACATGATCGGACCTCCCTGTGATCGGACCTCCCACGATCGGATCCCCCGGGATCATAGCCTCACCACATGATCAGACCTCCCTGTGATCGGACCCCCTGGATTTATAGTCCCACAACACGATCAGACCTGCCCGTGATCGGCACCTCGGGATCATAGCCCCAACACACGATCGGACCTCCCTGTGATCAAAACCCCCGGGATCATAGCCCCACCACAGGATCGGACCTCCCTGTGATTGAACCCCCCGGGATCATAGCCCCACCACAGGATCGGACCTCCCTGTGATCGGCACCTCGGGATCATAGCCCACCACACGATCGGAGCCCCCCTGCGTTCGAGCCGCCAGGATCATAGCCCCTCCACATGATCGGACCTCCCTGTGATCGGACAACCCGGGATCATAGCCCCACAACACGATCGGATCTCCTTGTGATCGGACCCGCCGGGGATCATAGCACAGCCACATAATCGGACCTCCCTGTGATCGGATCCCCCGGGATCATAGCCCCACCACACGATCATACCTCCCAGTGATCGGACTCCCCGGTATGATAGTCCCACCACACGATCGGACCCCTCTGTGATCAAACCCCCTGGGATCATAGCCCCACCACACGATTGGACCTTCCTGTGATCGGACCCCCCGGGATCATAGCCCCACCACACGATCGGACCTCCCTTTGATCGGACTCCCAGGGATCATAGCCCCAACACACGTTCGGACCTTCCTGTGATCAGACCCCCCGGGATCAAAGCCCCCTCCACACGATCAGACCTCACTGTTATTGAACCACCCAGGATCATAGCCCCACCACACGATCGGACATCCCTGTCATCGGACCGCCCGGAATAATAGTCCCACCACACGATCGGACCGCCCCGCGATCGAACCCCCCGGATCATCGCCCCACCACATGATCGGAGCCCCAATCGATCTAACCCCCCGGGCTCATAGCCCCACCACACGATCGGTCCTCCCTGTGATCGAACCCCACCGGGATCATCGCCCCACCACACGATCAGACCTCCCTGTGATTGAACCCTCGGGTTCATAGCCCCAGCAAATGATCAGAGCCCACCCGTGATCGGATCTCCCCATGATCGGACACCCGGGATCATAGCACAACCACACGATCGGACACCCGCGCAATCGGACTCCCCGGGATCATAGCACAACCACACGATCGGACCTCCCTGTGATCGGACCCCCGGGATCATCGCCCCACCACACGATCGGACCTCCCTGTGTTCGGACCCGCTGGATTCATAGCCCCACCACACGATTGGACCTCCCTGTGTTCGGACCCACTGGGATCATAGCCCCACCACATGATCGGACCTCCTGCGATCTGATCCCCCGGAATCAAAGCCCCACCACATGATCAGAACCCCCTGTGATCGGACCCCCCGGGATCTTAGCCCCAGCACACGTTCGGACCTCCCTGTGATCGGACCCGCTGGGTTAATACTCCTACCACACGATCGGACCGCCCGGCGATCGAACCTCCCGGGATCATAGCCCCACCACACGATCGGATCCCTGTGATCAGACCACCGGAATCATAGCCCCACCACACGATTGGATCCCTGTGATCAGACCCCCGGAATCATAGCCCCACCACACGATCTGACCCCCCGGGGATCATAGCCCCATCACATGATCAGACCTCGCTTTGTTCAGAACCCCCGGGATCTTAGCCCTACCAGACGATCGGACCTCCATGTGATCGGACCCGCTCGAATAATTGTCCCACCACATGATCGGAACTCCCTGCGATCGAACCCCCAGGAATCACAGCCCCACCACACGATCGAACCTCCTGTGATCAGACCCCCCGGGATCATAACCCCTCCACACGATCGGATCCTTGTGATCTGACCCCCATATGATTGGCCCGCCCCCCCCCCGGGATCATAGCCCCACCACATGATCGGACCTCCCTGTGTTCGGTGTTGCCTTTGCAAAGATAATCCAAAGGCCGTAAGCAGAGCTCAGTTCATGTTGCTTTTCATGGCTGATCCAAACACACTCTACAGGCAAATGCAATCGAATACCTATATCCAATGTCAGACACAATACAACGATAATAGCACGATCAAACTCCATGTGCTCAGGCCAAGGCAATCGAGTACCTATCACCAATGTCAGACATAATATTTCCTCCCCCCTCACAGAATTTCAAACATGAAATGTAGTGACAATGTCCTGTAGGTGGCCAGGGCGAGAACGTGTACGAACAGGCCGAGGTGCGGACTGGTGAAGAGCAGGCCGAAGTGAGGAGCAGGCTGAGGCACAACATCTGCTTGAGGGTTGGCTGGCTGAGCCACATGTGCATCCTGCCACTCTGGGGGTAAGGCTTGGGGATTAGGTCCGTATAATCCCACATCAGGGGGTGCTGGCACCTTCCGAAGGCGGCTGGCATGCCACCGAGAGCCGTCAGTGAGGCAGAAAGTGGTTGGTCCAAGTTGGCGGCTGATTTGGAGAGGGGAGGACCAGCATGAGGCCATCTTATTGTTGCGGTGAGGCCTGCGGACTCTGACCCAATCGGAGACTGAGATGTTGGGTGCCTTGGCCCTCTTCGACTGGTCAAAGCGGAGTTTCATCTTCTGCTGTCTAGCGACTGTGGCTTGAGCCGGTGGAGCAGGGCTCTGAGCTAGCGAGGGGCGGAGCCTGCCAAGGGGCAGCATGAGCTCATGGCCTAGCATGAGGGATGCGGGTGAGACCCCTGTAGTGAAATGCTGGGAGGCTCTGTAGTGCAGCAGTGTGTGGAGAAGGGCCTTGTCAAACACACACCCCTGGGATAGGTGTGCTCTGAGGCCATTTCTCAGTGTCTGGTTAAAACGCTCCACCCCCCCATTTGACTCGGGGTGGTAGTACGCTGTGCGTATGTGACGGATGCCCTTGCTCTCAAGGTATGAGGAGAGTTCCGAAGAGACCATTTGGGGGCTATTGTCTGTAGTGATGGCCTTTGGATGCCCCCAGCGGGAGAAGAGGGACTCAAGGATATCGATGATGACCCAAGAGGTGACGGAGCCCACGGCAGTGACCTCTGGCCATTTTGAGTGCAGGTCATAGGTCACCACTAGGAACTGTTGATGGTGGGGGACACCATGGATCTCCCCGCAGACGTCCAGCTGCAGGTGCTCCCAGGGCTGAGAGGGTCAGGCAAGGGGTTGCAGGGGTGGAGGAGCTTGGTGGCCAGTCTTGCCACTTACAAGGCAGGCTGCACAGTCCTTGACCAGGGCCTCGATTTCCCTGTCGATACCCGGCCACCACACTAGGTCTCGGCATCGTTGTTCGAGCTTCACTATGCCCAAGTGGCCCTCATGCGCCATGGATAAAACACGCGCACGAAGGGCACTTGGGACCACAGTGCAGAGCCCACGTGCAACACAGGTATCATTCCAGCAGGAGAGCTCCTCTTTAACTCTGGAGTAGGCAGACAGTTCCTCAGGCACCTTGCGAGGCCAGCCATCTCTGATGAAGGTGCACAGCTGGGAGAGGGCCGGATCCTGTTCAGAGGCCTCTTTGAGCTCCTGGAGAGAGACTGTGGTTTGGAGAGGTGTGTGTAGCATCTGGACGATATCCTGTTCCACATGTTCAGACCCGACGAGTGGGGCTGGGGCAGAGACAGTGCAACAACATTGTCACGTCCTGGTGTGAACTGGAGACTGAAATTGTATTGGCGGAGGCGGTCAGACCAGCGGTGTGTAACGGCTTCAGCGGCACTTCCCGCTGCTCGCTGCCTGAGGGCGGTTTTTGAGGCCTCGGTGCACTGCTGCCGTGCCTTCTGGGCCCCTCTCCTCACCTGTTTCTCGAGTGATTGATCTCATCAGAGTAATTAGGCTAGTTAATAAAGTTGTTCGGTTTTGTCCTTGTCTTGTCCTCTTTTAAATGGACCAAGTAAATTAAACAAATAAACTGTAATTAAAACTCTAAAACGTTAAATAAACCTTAGCAAATCAAATTAAAATTTGGTTGTCCAATCCAATTATGCACTCCAGTCCCCGCGGCGCCCACCGGTCATGGAAGTGCTCGAGCGCGCCGGCGGACACTGCGTGCTCCATCTCCAGGGCCACCCGGGCGCGAACATGGCCGCGGAAGAGAGGGAGGCAATCTGGCTGGACGACCCCCTCGACCGCCCGCTGCCTGGACCAATTGATGGCTTTTTTAGCCAGGCCCAGGAGCAGACTCACGAGGAGGTCCTCCAACCTGCCCACTCCCCTCCGCACCGGGTGACCGTAGATCAAGAGCGTGGGACTGAAGTGCAACCAAAAATCGAGGAGCAGCCCCTTCAAATAATGGAAGAGGGGCTGCAACCTCTCACATTCTGCATATATATGAAAAACGGACTCCTCCAGGCCGCAGAACAAACAGGCGGCCTGGGGGTCCGTGAACCTACTTAAAATTATATTGCACGGGACTGCCCCGTGCAACACCCTCCAGGCCAAGTCCCCAATAGAAGAGAGGGGAGGACTCCCGCATAGAGAGCACTCCATTGGGGACCTCCGCCTCCGCCAGAAGGCAAGACGGCATGCCAAGGCGTGTCCGGATGGCAGACGTAGATGGCAAAGTGGAGAGTGTGCAGGAGCAGCCCGTACAGGAAACCCCTCCGTGCGGAATGAAAAGGCACGGAGGGTATTTCCTCGAGACGGCTCAAGTTGTGAGGCGCCGGTTCCCGAGGGGGATTTCGGGGCTGGGTGCCGATAAGGAATTCCGTCCGAACGGGGGAAAGCTCGGACGGGATCGCCCCATGCGCTTGAGCCGCCTCGATACACCTCGTGGCGCCGGGGTGCAGCGTCGCTTTCATCGACTCGATGGCATTGACCGCGAGTTGGACGTTGGCCCAAGACATGCGCCGCGCCAACTCCTCCGGCGCCATCCAGCCCGCTCCTCCGCCATCGAGCAGGTCCCCGACTCTAGTCACCTTGCCAGGCACAGCCCTGCCCTCCACCAGCCACACGAACCCGTGGACGTGGAGGTGCGGATTCCTGAACAGCGGCTCCCGAAGTACAGCCGCCATTCCTGACGGGGGAGAGCTCCGCCTGGAAGCGACATAGTTCCAAACCCATAGCAGTTCCTGGTAGAAGACAGGCAGCTCCCGCAGGCTGGCAAGCGTGCCGCCCACTTCCAAAAACAGGAGCTGCATGTCGTAATTGAGGCCGTGCAGCTGGCGGAAAAAATACGTCACCAGCGCACACCATCTTGGAGGATTCTCGACGTACAGGTATCTCTGCAGCATCTGAATACGGAAAGTCGCAGCCTGGGTGCGGAGGCACACCAGCGCCTGACCGCCCTCCCTAAGCGGGAGACTCAGAACCGCGGCAGAGACCCAGTGCTTCCTTTTGTCCCAGAAGAAGTCGACGAGCTTCTTCTGTATCTTGGCGACAAACACAGGGGGAGGGATCAAAGTGACGAACCGGTACCACAACATGGCGGCCACCAGTTGGTTAATGACCATTGCTCGACCCCTGTAGGACAACACTCGGAGCAATCCTGTCCAGCGTCCTAAGCGACTGGTGACTTTCACAGAATCACAGAATCACAGAAACCCCACAGCGCAGATAGAGGCCATTTCGGCCCATCGAGCCTGCATCGACACATATCCCACCTGATCCCCGTAACCCCTACACCAACACATATCCCACCCTATCCCCGCAACCCCACGTATTTAATCCCCCTAACACTAAGGGTCAATTGATCATAGCCAATCAACCTAACCCGCACATCTTTGGACTGTGGGAGGAAACCGGAGTACCCGGAGTAAACCCACGCAAACACGGGGAGAATGTGCAAACTCCACACAGAAAGTCGCCCGAGGCCGGATTCGAACCCGGGTCCCTGGCGCTGTGAGGCAACAGTGCTAACCACTATGCCACCTTTGGCCTCCAACTCTTGCCAGTTCGCCGGCCAGGCGTCCTCGGCAGGGCTAAGGTAGACTCCCAAGTAGAGGAGGTGCGTGGTGCTCCAGGCGAAGGGCCTGAACTCCTCTGGCAGGGAGTCCACCCGCCACTGACCCACCAGGAGTCCGGAACATTTCTCCCAGTTGATCTTGGCGGAGGATGCGTCCGAGTAAATCTGCTGGCATTCCCGCATCCTCCACAAGTCAGCGGGATCCGTGACCGTGAGGAGCACGTCATCGGTGTAAGCCGAGCGGACCACCTCCACGCCCAGCCCTTGCAGAGCCAGTCCCGTCAACCTCTTCCGCAAGAGGCGCAGGAAAGGCTCTACACAAACGGCGTATAACTGGCCGGACATGGGCCATCCCTGACGCACCCCCCTCCCAAAGCGAAGGGGCGCCATCAAGGACCCGTTAACTTTAATCAGACACTCTGTGGCAGTGTACAGAAGTCGGATCCGGGCGACAAAATGCGTCCCGAAACCGAATGTGCGCAGAGTCCCGAAGAGCTACTCGTGATCTACCCTGTCGAACGCTTTCTCCGGATCCAGGGAAAGGAAGGCGACCGACAGACCAGCCCTCTGGGAATGGTGGACCAGGTCCCGGACCAGATGGATGTTATCGTGGATGGTCTGGCTCGGGACCATGTAGGACTGGTCGGGGTGGATCATGTGGGCCAGCACGGCGCCTAGGTGAGCAGACATGGCCCTGGCAAAAATGTTGTAGCCCGTGCTGAGGAGGGAGACCGGGCGCCAGTTCTTAAGGAGGCGGAGATCGCCCTTCTTAGGCAGCAGGACAATAACCGCCCTGCGCCAAGAGAGGGGCATCTCCCCGGTCGCCAAACTTTCCCCCAGGACCCGCGCGTAGTCGCCCCCCAAGATGTCCCAGAACGCCCTGTGGAACTCCACGCTCAGCCCGTCCAGCCCCGGGGACGTTCCCCTGGAGAGCTGGCGGAGGGCGCCAGTCAGCTCCTCCAGACTCAGAGGAGCGTCCAATTTTTCGGCGCCCTCCAGGCCGACCTTCGGCAGGTCCTCCCACAAAACTCTGCGCGCATCCTTGCTGGACGGATCCGGGCAGGCCGTAAAAGGCGCGGGCCTCCGCGCTGATTCCCTCCAGATCCGAGACCAGAGATCCGTTGTCGGCCAGCAGCCCCAGAAGCTGCTTATGGACCCCCCGTCTTTTTTCCAGCGAGTAGAAGAAGGGGGAGCCGCGGTCCAGGTCCCGCAGGAACTGGATCCGCGACCTCACGTACGCGCCTCAGGACCCGACGAGATGCAGGTCCTTCAGCGCGCCCTTCTTCTCTTCGTACACCTTCCGCAGGGCCGGGTCCTCGATGACTTGACCGAGACGGGACTCCAGGTCGAGCACCTTCTTCTCCAACCGCCCGACCCGGGCCTCCTGCCTTTTGGTCGACCCCTTTGTGTACTCCTGACAGAAGAGACGGACGTGAGCCTTGCCCACGTCCCACCATAGCCTTAAGGAGGGGAAGCCCCCCCGATACCCTCTCCAGTCGGCCCAGAACCGACGAAACGAATCCTGGAACCGCGTGTCCTCCAGCAGCAGGTTTTTAAAATGCCAGTACGAAGACACCCCCCGCGCGCGCAGCGGAACGAGCTCCGCCCACACCAGGTGGTGGTCCGTGCAAGGCACCGACCGCATGGAAGCCGCCAGAATGCAGGAGATGTACGCCCGGGAAATATAAAGGCGGTCGATTCTGGACCATCCTCCTCCAGACCTCACGCTAGTGAAGGCGCTGGAGTCGGGGTGGAGATGTCGGCAGACGTCCACCAAGTCGAAGGACCCGACCAGGTCCCTCAACTTCTCCATCGCCGCCGGGCATCGCTGGGGGGCCGAACGGTCCCTCGCCTCGAGGGTGCAGTTAAAATCCCCCCCGAGGATGACGCACTCGCCCGCGTCGATGGAGCCCAGAAGAGCGGACACTTCTTCAAAGAAGCGCACTTGCTGCGCACCGGCCTGAGGGGCGTACACTTTCACTAGTTGGAGCGGCACGCCACCCAGGTGAACAGTGACCTGGAGCAAGCGGCCCGGCACGTGCTCCTTGACCCCCAAGATCTCCGGCTGAAAATGTGGGTCCAGTAAGATAGCCACCCCGCTGGAAACGCTGGAGAGGTGACTCATGCTGACCCCTCCTTGCCACTCCAGGAGCCACGTGGCCTCGTCTCCCGGAACGGTGTGGGTTTCTTGCAGGAAGCACACCGCATACTTCCCATCCCGAAGGACCGAAAGGTTATTAAATTTGTGGCGAGGCTCCCTGCTGCTGTTGATGTTGAGGCTGGCTATGGTTATCTTCATATCAGAAGCATAGTGCAACCTCTACCTACACCTAACGGGAGGAGGGAGCGCAGCCGCTAGTCGACCGCCACTCCCTCAGCAGCCCAGTGAAGAACGACCTGAGCCGACGCAGCTCGAGCGGGCTCACGTCCGCGTCCGCGCCCATGGTCTTGCCGGCGGCGTGGACCGACCCGATGAGCAGCGCCAGCTCTGACCACCTGGCGAGGGCCAGCCGGGCCTTGTTTTGATGACCCTGGCACACGGCCCCAAAATCCAGGAGTTCCCTGACGGGAATGAGGGGAGACTCGGCGAGGGGCACGAGGTCATCCATCGCCTAGTCGGCGATGGAATCCAACTCGTCCTCCGCGCCCATCACCGAGTCCCCGTCCTCCTGCGGGGGGTCGCCACCAGCGGCCGACCTGTCCGTCACGCAGTGCGCAGCGAACGGCTCAGCCGCATCGGCCGGCCTCGCCTTTGCCGGATCCCACCCCCAGGATCGGTGGCAGAGGATTCCTCCCTGGGATCCTCCGGGGGCACCCGGCCAGGAGACGGAGGCGGTTCGGAGCCCCCCTCTGCCTCAGATGTCAGAACACCCGGAGAAATTGGGGAGAAAACAAATTGAAATTCTTCCAGGAAGTCCGGCGCCGGAGACACAGTCAGGGGGCCTTCCACCTCCTCGCCACCAGCCTCCGACCCAGCGGATGGGGTGTACTGGACTAACACCCCGACCAGGTCGAGCAGTCCCTGGGGAATGTCCGGGTCGCATTGGGCGAGCTCATTTTCCTCGAGCTCGCCCGACCTGGACCCCAGGCCGCCCGACCCGGTGAGGGGTAACGGCACCGAAAGAATATCAATTTCTGCCGCGGGTTGTTCCGCGACCCCCCCCACGAGCAGGGTCTCATCCCCGGGAGGCACGTGCTGGACAGACACATCTGCCTCAGCCTCCCGAGGGACAGGCGACCCCTGCCTATCGACGCTGATGATGGCAGCGGGGGGTGGGCGCAGTACCCGCGGCGGGCGACGATTCCCCCTGCTCGGAGGGACCTTTCTCCTCCCGGTCCTCCTCCTCTTCCAGGGGGTCGCGCCTTCTTTTCAACGTGGAGGGAGCGAGGGAGACCTCCATGTCTGCAGGGGACCCCTCCTCTGCTCCCTCCGGCGGAGCAGGTTTTTCAGGTTCCTCGGGCCCGAGCCCGGCCTCAGGTGTTGGTGTTTGGTTTTTCCCCGCGCCTTTCTTCCGCCCGGACGCGCACCCTACCCCCCGCCGGGGGCCTTGATGGCATCGGCTCCCGGCGTCGACCGCGCATCAGTTGTTCGGTGGGCGCGGCCAGACCCGGGGAGAGGAGCGGCGGCGGCGCCAGCCTCGGCCGCACCAGACGATCCGGCGGCCTTGGAGGCGGGGCGGTTTTTCCGGATGTGCCCCACCTCCTTGCAGGCGTGGCACCGCACACTGTCCGCCATCCAAAAGGCACGATAGGCAGTCCCCTCATGGAGGATGACAAATGCCCCGTCGGTGTCCTCCCGCGCCAGCTGAATAAAGACCTGGCGCCGGAAGGAGAAGATGTGCTGAAGGCTGGCTTCCCGGCAGCCGAGCGGGATAGGTGCGATCCCCGACCTCACCTCCCCAAGTTGGCGCAAGTGGGGGAGGAGGAGCTCACCAGGAATATAGGGCGGGACGTTGGAAATAACGATCCTCCGCGCGGTGGCCTCGAGAGGATCAACCAGCAGAAGGTCCCGCCCACGGTGAGCCCCTTGGCAACGGCCAGGGACACCGTCCGCTCCGACCCCAGGAAGAACACAGCCTTCCCGTACATTTTTGAGGCGGCGAGGATGGCTGAAGGGCCGACAACCCCAGCCATGGCCTTAACGCACGCCTCAATGGTCATTGTGGTGTGGGTGTAGCTCTTCACCCCAAGCTTTTTCGTTATCAGTTTAAAAGGTGACGGGCAGCAGAAGAAGCAGGAGCAGCTGTGGCTGTGGCTGCCACTCCCACATAAGTCCTGCCTGGCCCTGCCACCGGCGAAGATGCAGTTGCCATTATGGGGTAGTTTTTATAAAGAGCCACACTCACCCCAAGTCACAGGCCTGAAGATGTTAAATGGCCTCCGGTATTTTAAAGTCCTCCCTTGAGCAGAGGGAGCTGTTAGATTAAAGGCCCACCTCTCCCCTTATTGATTGGATTGGGAGAGGGCCCTTCTCCCCTCTGCTCAAGTGGCAATTAATAAAAAGGTTAAGGGAGGTGCCCCTTGAGAGAGAGAGCAGAGAGAGACAAAGAGAGAGGGGGGGGTGGGAAGGAGGGAGGCCGCAAAGGCAGGGTTGCCACTCAGGATGGTAGGTGGGTGGGTGTCGGCAGGGGTGCACTCGCCGATGGAAAAAACAAAGTCTTTGTTGGTGGTCTTCCGGCAGGGGGAGAAGATGTCTTCGCCTGGGAAAGCTGGAGATGCCCAGGCTCAGCCCTACACCAGGTCTTAACGATGTATTAATTGATTTAGAGACTTCACCTAGGCAGCTCCAGCTGTCCCAGGCCAGGAAATGGAAGGGGTGCTTATTAGTGGTGTGTGTAGCCTAGTATACTACAAGAGCCACACACACACACAGACACCCCTTGGTGTTCCAGCCAGTCTTCTTTCCTCCCCCCACCTACAATACAAAGTCTTTGGGAGAATGCACCAAATGACTCCCACCTGCAGATGTTCAGTAGAAGAAGTTAGCCTTCCCTCCTTCCAAGCAGTTGATGCTGGGTGCTGATTGCTGCTCCTCTCCCCTCTCTCCCTCTCCTGGAATGGAGGCCAATTTGGGGAGGCAGTGGTGGAAAGGCCTCTCCTCTAGTAGATGTTGGCCTCCTTTTCCCTCTGTCCTCTCTCTCCAGGCACCTCAGCTGTAGTAGATGTTGCTGGTTGGTGGTAGTGGTGGTCTAACGTCTCTCCTTCTCCTCCACTCCCTGTTCAAGGAGACCACCACTTTCCACTCTGCTGCAGCTTGAACCAGCAGCACAGAGAGCAAGGCAGAGAATGAATAAAGTTGTTCGGTTTTGTCCTTGTCTTGTCCTCTGTGCCTCTGGCCTCACCTGTTTGTTGTTAAAGTATTTGTCTCTTGTGTCTCATTTGAATAATTATGTCACGTGACCAATCAGGTCTGTATTTAAGCTTCCTGTTTCCTGTCCTCTAGGTCTCAGTCCTGGGTTCGCCTGCCTGGAAGGCACAGCTCTTGCTGTGTCTCTGGCGTTCTCAAGTCTCTCTGTGTTTTCGAGTCTCTACTGAATCTCTTTTCGAGTGTTACCATGTCTCTGTGTTTTCGAGTATCAAGTGAATCTCCTTTCGAGTGTATCTCCTTTCGAGGGTTACGCTGTTTCTATGTTCTCGAGTCTCAACTGAATCTTCTTTCGAGTTCTACCCGGCCTCGAGTCCTTGGATAGGTTTCCTGTGCTTGGGTCCACTACCGAAACCCTAGCAAAACGGCCCCATGAATGCACGGCCCCGTGACACGGTGTAGACGCAGTGGTCTGTGGCCCGTGCCGGATGTCGACAGCAGGGCAGTGAGAGCCTGGTGATCGGTTCGCAGGGTGAAGGCACGGCCATACGTGTACAGGTGCCACCGCTCACATGCCCAGACGCACGCCAGCGCCTTATGCTCGCCTACTGAGTACTTCTGTTCAGTGGGGCTAAGGGCTCGGGAGGCAAAGGCGATTGGTTTCTCCACTCCATTCTGTATCTGCGATAACACCGCCCCCACAGCTGCAGCGGACGCGTCGCAGGTGACGAGGGTGAGGCTGGCGACGTCAAAGTGAGCCAACACTGAAGGTGACGTGAGCTGCGATTTGAGGAGGCGAACAGCTTCCGTACAGGCTTGTGACCACACCCAGGGCTCATCCTTTCGCAGGAGCTGGCGCAGTGGGGCTGTGGTGGCTGAGTACTGGGGGAAAACTTCAGGTAGTACCCAGTCATGCCCAGAAAGGAGGCAACCTGTGCTGCAGTGCTGGGTTCTGGGATGCTGTGAATGGCATCCACGTTTGACTGGAGTGGGGATATACCATCAGCCGACAAGCAAAACCCCACAAATTCGATCTCTGAAACAGCAAAGACACACTTTTCACCATTCAGTGTGAGCTTGTGTTTTGCTAGAGCTGTGAAAACTCTGTGAAGGCGTTCGCCGTGAGTGGAGGTCGAGGGCCAATGCACGACGATCGGACCCCCAGGAATCATGGTCCCACCCAACAATCGGACCGCCCTGTGATCGAACCCCACCGGGATCAAAGCCCCACCACACGATCGGACCCCTCCGTGATCGAACCCCACAGAGTCAAAGTCCCACCACACGATCGGACCTCCCTGTGATCGAACCCCCCCGGGATCATGGCCCCACCGTATGAACAAACCCCCCGCGATCAGATCCCCCGGGATCACAGCCCCACCACACGATCGGTCACCCCCGCGATTGGACACCACGGGGTCATAGCACCACCACACAATTGGACACCCCTGCGATCGAACCCCCGAGATCATAGCCCCACCACACGATCGTACCCCGCCACGATCGAACCCCCCGGAATCATAGCCTATCTTCTATGTTTCTATGTTTCTTTGATCAGTCCTCCCTGCGATCGGATACCCCGGAATCAAAGTCCCACCACATGATCGGACCGCCCTGTAATCGAACCCCACAGGGTCAAAGCCCCACCACACGATCGGACCCCCCCGCGATCGGACCCCCCGGGATCTCAACCCCACCACACGATCGGACTTCCCTGTGATCGGCCCCCACCGGGATCATAGCCCTACCACACAATCGGACTTCCCTGTGACTGGCCCCCATCGGGATCATATCCCCACCACACGATCGGACCCCTCCGTGATCGGACCCTCGGGATCATAGCCCCACCACACGATCGGACCTCCCTGTGATTGGACCTCCCTGTGATCGGACCCCCGGAATCATAGCCCCACCACACGATCGGACCTCCCTGTGATCGGACCCTCGGGTTCATAGCCCCACCACACGATCGGACCTCCCTGTGATTGGACCTCCCTGTGATCGAACCCCCCGGGATCACAGCCCCACCACACGATCAGACCCCCCTGTGATTAGACCCCCGGGATCATAGTCCCACCACACGATCGGATCTCCCTATGATCGGACCCCCCGGATCATAGCCCCACCACACGATCGGATCCCTTTGATAAGACCCCCGGGATCATAGCCCCACCACACGATCGGCCCTCCATGTGATCGGAACCGCCAGAATAATAGCCCCACCACACGATCGGACCACCCTGCGATCGAACCCCCCGGGATCATAGTCCCACCACACGATCGGGTTTCCCTGTGATCGGACACCTCGGGATCCTAGCCCCACCACACTATCGGATCCCTGTGATCAGACACCTCGGGATCATAGCCCCACCACACGATCGGACCCCACGCGATCAGATCCTTCGGGTTCATAGCCCCACCACACGATCGGACCTCCCTGTGATCGGACCCCTCAGAATCATAGCCCCACTACACAATCGGACATCCCCGCGATCGGACCCCCGGGATCATAGCCCCACCAAACGATCGGAACTCCCTGCGATTGGACCTCCCAGGATCATAGTCCCACCACACGATCGGAACTCCCCGTGATCGGATCCCCGGGATCATATCCCCACCATACGATCGGACTTCCCTGTGATCGACCCCCCTGCGATCGTAGCCCCACTACAAGATCGGACCCCACCATGAGATCGAACCCCTGGGAACATAGCCCCACCACACGATCAGACCTCCAGGTTATCAGATCCCCCTGGAATCATAGCCCCAACCACACGATCGGACCACCCCGCGATCGAACCCCACGGGGTCAAAGCCCCACCACAAGGTTGGATCTCCCTATGATCGAACCCCCTGCAATCAGATCCCCCGGGATCACAGCCCCACCACACGATCGGACCACCCCGCGATCGAACCCCACGGGGTCATAGCACCACCACACAATCGGACCCCCGCGCGATCGAACCCCACGGGGTCATAGCACCACCACACAATCGGACCCCCCCGCGGTCGAAACCCCCGGTATCACAGCCTATCTTCTATATTTCTATGTTTCTATGTTTCTATGATCAGTCCTCCTGCGATCGGATACCCCGGAATCAAAGCCCCACCACACAATCTGACCCCCCTGTGATCGAACCCACTGGATCATAGCCCCACCACATGATTGGACCTCCCTGTGATCAGAGCCCCGGGATCATGGCCCCACCACACGATCAGACCCCCCTGTGACCGAAACTCGGGATCATAGCCCCACCACACGATCGGAATGTGTTCGGACCCCCCGGGAATTTAGCCCCACCACACGATCGGACCGCCATGTGATCGAATGCCCCGGGATCATAGCCCCACCACAAGATCGGACCCCCCCTGAGATCGAACCCCTGGGATCATAGCCCCACCACAAGATCGGACCCCCCCTGAGATCGAACCCCTGGGATCATAGCCCCACCACATGATCAGACATCCCGGTTATCAGATCCCCCTGGAATCATAGCCCCAACCACACGATCGGACCACCCTGTGATCGAACCTCCCCGGAATCAATGCCCCACCACACGATCGGACCCCACCGCGTGATCGAACCCCTGGGATCATAGCCCACCACACGATCAGACCCCACTATGATCGGACCCACCGGGATCATAGCCCCACCACACAATCGGACATCCCCCGCGATCGATCCCCTGGGATCATAGCCCCAGCACACGATCGGACCCCCTCATTATCAAAACCCCCGGATCAAACCCCCCGGGATCATAGCACCACCACACGCTCGGATCGCCCTGTGATCGGACCCCTGGGATCATAGCCCCACCACACGATCGGACGCCACCTGTGACCGGACCCCTGGGATCATAGCCCCACCACACAATCGGACCTCCCTGTGATCGGACCCCCGGAATCATAGCCCCACCACACGATCAGACCTCCCTGTGATCGGACCTTCAGGATCATAGCCCCACCACACGATCGGACCTCCCTGTGATCAGACCTCCCTGTGACCGAAACCCCTGGGATCACAGCCCCACCACACGATCAGACACCCCTGTGATTAGACCCCCGGGATCATAGTCCCACCACACGATCGGATCTCCCTGTGATCGGAACCGCCGGAATAATAGCCCCACCACACGATCGGACCTCCCTGCGATCGAACCTCCTGGGATCATAGCCCCACCACACTATCGGATCCCTGTGATCAGACACCTCGGGATCATAGCCCCACCACACGATCGGACCCCACGCAATCAGATCCTCCGGGTTCATAGCCCCACCACACGATCAGAGCTCCCTGTCATCGGACCCCCAGGATCATAGCCCCACCACACGATCGGACCTCCCCGTGATCGGACCCCCCGGGATCACAGCCCCACCACACGATCGGACCACCCCGCGATCGAACCCCACGGGGTCATAGCACCACCACACAATCGGACCCCCGCGCGATCGAACCCCACGGGGTCATAGCACCACCACACAATCGGACCCCCCCGCGGTCGAACCCCCCGGTATCACAGCCTATCTTCTATATTTCTATGTTTCTATGTTTCTATGATCAGTCCTCCTGCGATCGGATACCCCGGAATCAAAGCCCCACCACACAATCTGACCCCCCTGTGATCGAACCCACTGGATCATAGCCCCACCACACGATTGGACCTCCCTGTGATCAGAGCCCCGGGATCATGGCCCCACCACACGATCGGACCCCCCTGTGATCGAAACTCGGGATCATAGCCCCACCACACGATCGGACTGTGTTCGGACCCCCCGGGAATTTAGCCCCACCACACAATCGGACCGCCATGTGATCGAATGCCCCGGGATCATAGCCCCACCACAAGATCGGACCCCCCCTGAGATCGAACCCCTGGGATCGGACCCCCCCTGAGATCGAACCCCTGGGATCATAGCCCCACCACATGATCAGACATCCCGGTTATCAGATCCCCCTGGAATCAATGCCCCACCACACGATCGGACCCCACCGCGTGATCGAACCCCTGGGATCATAGCCCACCACACGATCAGACCCCACTATGATCGGACCCCCCCGGGATCATAGCCCCACCACACAATCAGACATCCCCCGTGATCGATCCCCTTGGATCATAGCCCCAGCACACGATCGGACCCCCTCATTATCAAAACCCCCGGATCAAACCCCCCGGGATCATAGCACCACCACACGCTCGGATCGCCCTGTGATCGGACCCCTGGGATCATAGCCCCACCACACGATCGGACGCCACCTGTGACCGGACCCCTGGGATCATAGCCCCACCACACAATCGGACCTCCCTGTGATCGGACCCCCGGAATCATAGCCCCACCACACGATCAGACCTCCCTGTGATCGGACCTTCAGGATCATAGCCCCACCACATGATCGGACCTCCCTGTGATCAGACCTCCCTGTGACCGAAACCCCCGGGATCACAGCCCCACCCCACGATCAGACACCCCTGTGATTAGACCCCCGGGATCATAGTCCCACCACACGATCGGATCTCCCTGTGATCGGAACCGCCGGAATAATAGCCCCACCACACGATCGGACCTCCCTGCGATCGAACCTCCTGGGATCATAGCCCCACCACACTATCGGATCCCTGTGATCAGACACCTCGGGATCATAGCCCCACCACACGATCGGACCCCACGCAATCAGATCCTCCGGGTTCATAGCCCCACCACACGATCAGAGCTCCCTGTCATCGGACCCCCAGGATCATAGCCCCACCACACGATCGGAACTCCCCGTGATCGGACCCCCCGGGATCATAGCCCCACCACACGATCGGACCTCCCGGTGATCGACCAGCCCGCGATCATAGCCCCAACACAAGATCGGACCTCCCCCTGAGATCGAACCCCCTGGAATCATAGCCCCACCACACGATCGGACATCCTTGTGATTGGACCCCCAGGATCATAGCCCCACTAAATGATCGGGCCTCCCTGCGATTGGACCCCCCAGGATCATAGTCCCACCACAGGATCGGATCCCTGTGATAAGACCCCCGGGATCATAGCCCTACCACACGATCGGCCCTCCATGTGATCGGAACCGCCGGAATAATAGCCCCACCACACGATCGGACCTCCCTGCGATCAAACCTCCTGGGATCCTAGCCCCACCACACTATCAGATCCCTGTGATCAGACACCTCGGGATCATAGCCCCACCACACGATCGGACCCCACGCAATCAGATCCTCCGGGTTCATAGCCCCGCCACACGATCAGAGCTCCCTGTCATCGGACACCTAGGATCATAGCCCCACCACACGATCGGACCTCCCTGTGATCGGACCCGCCGGAATCATAGCCCCACTACACGATCGGACCTCCCCGTGATCGGACCCCCCGGGATCATAGCCCCGCCACACGATCGGACCTCCCTGTGATTGACCATCCCGCGATCATAGCCCCAACACAAGATCGGACCCCGCCCTGAGATCGAACCCCCTGGAATCATAGCCTACCACACGATCGGACATCCCTGTGATCGGACCCCCAGGATCATAGCCCCACCACACGATCGGACCTCCCTGTGATCGGACCCCTTGGAATCATAGCCCCACTACAAGATCGGACCTCCCCACGATCGGACCGCCCGGGATCATACCCCACCACATGATCGGGCCTCCCTGCGATTGGACCCCCCAGGATCATAGTCCCACCACAGGATCGGAACTCCCCGTGATCGGACCCCCCGGGATCATAGCCCCACCACACGATCGGACCTCCCTATGATCGACAACCCGCGATCATAGCCCCACCACAAGATCGGACCTGATGCGCCATCAATTACTCAAAAGACTGAGGTTGAGCGAGTAACAATCAGGCTTTTATTAACTAAAGAATGAAGGTCTTGTCTCGAGTGGTTGACCCGTCCAGAATACTAAGGGACTGGGAGGTAGTCACTTATATACCTGGAATAGTGGGAGGAGTCAGCCGAGGCATGTCCAGACCTGTACCTAGTGGAATACACATACAGACACAGACAGGTATGACAGTGGTTTACCACAGGACCCCCCCATGAGATTGAACCCCTGGGATCATAGGCCCAACCACACGATCGGACCACCCTGTGATAGATCCCCCCCGGATTCAATGCCCCACCAAAGGATCGGAACCCCCCGCGTGATCGAACGCCTGGGTTCATAGCCCACCACACGATCAGACCCCCCTATGCTCGGACCCCCCGGGATCATAGCCCCACCACACGATCGGACCCCACCTGTAATCGGACCCCCGGGATCATAGCCCCACCACACGATCGGACCTCCCTGTGATCGGACCCCCGGAATCATAGCCCCACCACACGATCGGACATCCCTGTGATCGGACCCTCAGGATCATAGCCCCACCACATGATCGGACCTCCCTGTGATCAGACCTCCCTGTGATCGAACCCCCCGGGATCATAGCCCCACCACACGATCGGATCTCCCTGTGATCGGAACACCCGGATCATAGCCCCACCACACGATCGGATCCCTATGATAAGACCCCCGGGATCATAGCCCCACCACACGATCGGCCCTCCATGTGATCGGAACCGCCGGAATAATAGCCCCACCACACGATCGGACTACCCTGCGATCGAACCCCCCGGGATCATAGCCCCACCACACGATCGGGTTTCCCTATGATCAGACACCTCTGGATCCTAGCCCCACCACACTATCGGATCCCTGTGATCAGGCACCTCGGGATCATAGCCCCACCACACGATCGGACCCCACGCGATCAGATCCTCCGGATTCATAGCCCCACCACACGATCAGAGCTCCCTGTGATCGGACCCCCAGGATCATAGCCCCACCACATGATCGGACCTCCCCGTGATCGGACCCCCGGGATCATAGCCCCACCACATGATCGGACCTCCCTGTGATCGACCAGCCTGCAATCATAGCACCACCACAAAATCGGAGCGCCCCGCGATCGATCCCCTGGGATCATAGCCCCAGCACACGATCAGACCCCATCATGATCGAAACCCCCGGATCGAACACCCCGGGATCATAGCCCCACCACACGATTGGACCTCCCTTTGATCGGAAACCCCAGGATCATAGCCCCACCACACGATCGGACCTCCCTCTGATCGGACACCCTGGAATCATAGCCCCACCACACGATTGGACCTCCCTGTGATCGGACCCCCGGGATCATAGCCCCACCACACGATCGGACCTCGCTGTGATCGGACACCCGGGATCATAGCCCCACCACATGATCGGACCTCCCTCTGATCGGACACCCTGGAATCATAGCCCCACCACACGATCGGACATCCCTGCGATCGGATACCCCGGGATCATAGCCCCACCACATGATCGGACATCCCTGTGTTCGGACCCGCCGGAATAATAGTCCCACCACACAATCAGACACCCCCACATGATCGAACCCCTGGGATTATAGACCCACCACACGATTGGACCTCTCTGTGATCGGAATTCTCGGGATCATAGCCCCACCACACGATCGGACACCCTCTTGATCGAAGCCCCTGGATCTAACCCCCCGGGATCATAGCCCCACCACATGATCGAACCTCCCTGTGATCGGACCCCCGGGATCATAGCCCCACCACAGGATCGGACCTCCCTCTGATCGGGCACCCCAGGATCATTGCCCCACCACACGATTGGACCTCCCTCTGATCGGACACCCTGGAATCATAGCCCCACCACACGATCGGACCTCCCGGTGATAGGACCCCCCGGAATCATAGCCCCACCACATGATTGGACTTCCCTGTGATCGGCCCCCACCGGGATCATAGCCCCACCACACGATCGGACTTCCCTGTGATCGGCCCCCACTGGGATCATAGCCCCACCACACGATCAGACTTCCCTGTGACCTGCCCCCATCAGGATCATATCCCCACCACACGATCGGACCCCTCTGTGTTTGAAACTCCCGGGATCATAGCTCCACCACACGATTGGACCCCCCGCGATCAGTTCCCCTGGGATTATAGCCCCACCATACGATCGGACCGCCCCATGACCGAACACCCCGGATAGTAGCCCCACTACATGATCGGACCTCCCTGTGTTCAAAACCCTCCGGGATCATAGCCCCACCACACAATCGGACCCCACCGGTGATCGGACCCCTGGGATCATAGCCCCACCACACGATCGGACCTCCCTGTGATCGGACGCCCGGAATCATAGCCCCACCACACGGTCGGACCTCGCTTTGATCGGACCTCCCTGTGCTCGAACCCCCCAGGATCACAGCCCCACCACATGATCGGACCCCCCTGTGATTAGACCCCCGGGATCATAGTCCCACCACACGATCGGATCACCCTGTGATCGGACCCTCCGGATCATAGCCCCACCACACGATCGGATCCCTGTGATAAGACCCCCGGGATCATAGCCCCACCACACGATCGGCCCTCCATGTGATCAGAACCGCCGGAATAATAGCCCCACCACACGATCGGACCACCCTGCGATCGAACCCCCCGGGATCCTAGCCCCACCACACGATTGGATCCCACGTGATCAGATCCTCCGGGTTCATAGCCCCACCACACGATCGGACCGCCCTGTGATCGGACCCCCCAGAATCATAGCCCCACCACACGATCGGACCTCCCTGCGATTGGACCTCCCAGGATCATAGTCCCACCACACGATCACAAATCCCCGTGATCGGATCCCCGGGATCATAGCCCCACCATACGATCGGACCTCCCTGTGATCGACCCCCCCCGCGATCATAGCCCCACCTCAAGTTCGGACCCCACCATGAGATCGAACCCCTGGGTTCATAGCCATATCCCTGTGATCGGACGCCCCGGAATAATAGTCCCACCACACGATCGGACCGCCCCGCGATTGAGCCCTCTGGATCATAGCCCCAGTACACGATTGGACCTCCCTGTGTTCAAAACCCTCCGGGATCAGAGCCCCACCACATGATAGGACCCCCCTGTGATCGAACCCCGCCGGGATCATCGCCCCACCACACGATCGATTGAACCCCCCGGAGTCATATCCCCACCACAGGATCGGATCAACCTGCGATCACACCACCGGGATCATAGCCTCACCACACGATCGGACCTCGCTGTGATCAGATCCCCGGGATCATAGCCGCACCCCATGATCGGACCGCCCTGTGATCGGATCCCCGGGATCATAGCCCTACCACACGGTCGGACCGCCCTGTGATCGGATCCCCGGGATCATAGTCCCAGCACATGATCGGACCCACCCGCGATTGAACCCCCCGGGATCATAGCCCCACCATACTATCGGACATCCCTGCGATCGGATACCCCAGGATCATAGCTCCACCACAGGATCAAACATCCCGGTGTTCGGACCCACCGGAATAATAGTTCCACCACATGATCAGACACCTCCACACGATTGAACCCCTGGGATTATAGACCCACCACATGATTGGACCTCTCTGTGATCGGAATTCCCAGGATCATAGCCCCACCTCACGATCGGACTTCCCTGTGATCGGCCCCCACTGGGATCATAGCCCCACCACACGATTGGACCTCCCTGTGATCGGACCCCCCGGAATAATAATCCCACCACACGATCGGACCGCCCCGCGATCAAACCCCCCGGATCGTAGCCGCAGTACATGATCAGTCCTCCCTGTGCTCAAAACCCTCTGCGATCACAGCCCCACCACATGATCAGATCTCCCTCTGATTGGCACCTCAGGATCATAGCCGTACCACGAGATCGGACCCCCCTGCGATCTGAAACCCCAGGATCATAGCCCCACCACACGATCGGACCCACCCACGATCGAACACCCCAGGATCATAGCCCCACCACATGATCGGACCTCCCTGCGATCGGATACTCCGGAATCATAGCCCCACCACATGATCGGTCCTCCCTGTGTTTGGACCCACCGGAATAATAGTCCCACCACACGATCAGACACCCCCACACGATCGAACCCCTGGGATTATAGACCAACCACATGAACGAGTTTGTTGGGACCCCCCGGGATCTTAGCCCCACCACACGATCGGACCACCCCGCCATCGGAGCCCCCGGGATCATAGCCCCACCACACGATCGGACCCCACCTGTAATCAGACCCCCGGGATCATAGCCCCACCACACGATCGGACCTCCCTGTGATCGGACCCCCGGAATCATAGCCCCACCACACGATCGGACATCCCTGTGATCGGACCCTCAGGATCATAGCCCCACCACATGATCGGACCTCCCTGTGATCAGACCTCCCTATGATCGAACCCCCCGGGATCATAGCCCCACCACACGATCGGATCTCCCTGTGATCGGAACACCCGGATCATAGCCCCACCACACGATCGGATCCCTATGATAAGACCCCCGGGATCATAGCCCCACCACACGATCGGCCCTCCATGTGATCGGAACCGCCGGAATAATAGCCCCACCACACGATCGGCCCTCCATGTGATCGAACCCCCCGGGATCATAGCCCCACCACACGATCGGGTTTCCCTATGATCAGACACCTCTGGATCCTAGCCCCACCACACTATCGGATCCCTGTGATCAGGCACCTCGGGATCATAGCCCCACCACACGATCGGACCCCACGCGATCAGATCCTCCGGATTCATAGCCCCACCACACGATCAGAGCTCCCTGTGATCGGACCCCCAGGATCATAGCCCCACCACATGATCGGACCTCCCCGTGATCGGACCCCCGGGATCATAGCCCCACCACATGATCGGACCTCCCTGTGATCGACCAGCCTGCAATCATAGCCCCACCACAAAATCGGAGCGCCCCGCGATCGATCCCCTGGGATCATAGCCCCAGCACACGATCAGACCCCATCATGATCGAAACCCCCGGATCGAACACCCCGGGATCATAGCCCCACCACACGATTGGACCTCCCTTTGATCGGAAACCCCAGGATCATAGCCCCACCACACGATCGGACCTCCCTGTGATCAGACACCCGGGATCATAGCCCCACCACACGATCGGACCTCCCTCTGATCGGACACCCTGGAATCATAGCCCCACCACACGATCGGACATCCCTGCGATCGGATACCCCGGGATCATAGCCCCACCACATGATCGGACATCCCTGTGTTCGGACCCGCCGGAATAATAGTCCCACCACACGATCAGACACCCCCACATGATCGAACCCCTGGGATTATAGACCCACCACACGATTGGACCTCTCTGTGATCGGAATTCTCGGGATCATAGCCCCACCACACGATTGGACACCCTCTTGATCGAAGCCCCTGGATCTAACCCCCCGGGATCATAGCCCCACCACACGATCGAACCTCCCTGTGATCGGACCCCCGGGATCATAGCCCCACCACAGGATCGGACCTCCCTCTGATCGGGCACCCCAGGATCATTGCCCCACCACACGATTGGACCTCCCTCTGATCGGACACCCTGGAATCATAGCCCCACCACACGATCGGACCTCCCGGTGATAGGACCCCCCGGAATCATAGCCCCACCACATGATTGGACTTCCCTGTGATCGGCCCCCACCGGGATCATAGCCCCACCACACGATCGGACTTCCCTGTGATCGGCCCCCACTGGGATCATAGCCCCACCACACGATCAGACTTCCCTGTGACCTGCCCCCATCAGGATCATATCCCCACCACACGATCGGACCCCTCCGTGTTTGAAACTCCCGGGATCATAGCTCCACCACACGATTGGACCCCCCGCGATCAGTTCCCCTGGAATCATAGCCCCACCACACGATCGGACCTCCCGGTGATAGGACCCCCCGGAATCATAGCCCCACCACATGATTGGACTTCCCTGTGATCGGCCCCCACCGGGATCATAGCCCCACCACACGATCGGACTTCCCTGTGATCGGCCCCCACTGGGATCATAGCCCCACCACACGATCAGACTTCCCTGTGACCTGCCCCCATCAGGATCATATCCCCACCACACGATCGGACCCCTCCGTGTTTGAAACTCCCGGGATCATAGCTCCACCACACGATTGGACCCCCCGCGATCAGTTCCCCTGGGATTATAGCCCCACCATACGATCGGACCGCCCCATGACCGAACACCCCAGATAGTAGCCCCACTACATGATCGGACCTCCCTGTGTTCAAAACCCTCCGGGATCATAGCCCCACCACACAATCGGACCCCACCGGTGATCGGACCCCTGGGATCATAGCCCCACCACACGATCGGACCTCCCTGTGATTGGACCCCCGGAATCATAGCCCCACCACACGGTCGGACCTCGCTTTGATCGGACCTCCCTGTGCTCGAACCCCCCAGGATCACAGCCCCACCACATGATCGGACCCCCCTGTGATTAGACCCCCGGGATCATAGTCCCACCACACGATCGGATCACCCTGTGATCGGACCCTCCGGATCATAGCCCCACCACACGATCGGATCCCTGTGATAAGACCCCCGGGATCATAGCCCCACCACACGATCGGCCCTCCATGTGATCAGAACCGCCGGAATAATAGCCCCACCACACGATCGGACCACCCTGCGATCGAACCCCCCGGGATCCTAGCCCCACCACATGATTGGATCCCACGTGATCAGATCCTCCGGGTTCATAGCCCCACCACACGATCGGACCGCCCTGTGATCGGACCCCCCAGAATCATAGCCCCACCACACGATCGGACCTCCCTGCGATTGGACCTCCCAGGATCATAGTCCCACCACACGATCACAAATCCCCGTGATCGGATCCCCGGGATCATAGCCCCACCATACGATCGGACCTCCCTGTGATCGACCCCCCCCGCGATCATAGCCCCACCTCAAGTTCGGACCCCACCATGAGATCGAACCCCTGGGATCATAGCCATATCCCTGTGATCGGACGCCCCGGAATAATAGTCCCACCACACGATCGGACCGCCCCGCGATTGAGCCCTCTGGATCATAGCCCCAGTACACGATTGGACCTCCCTGTGTTCAAAACCCTCCGGGATCAGAGCCCCACCACATGATAGGACCCCCCTGTGATCGAACCCCGCCGGGATCATCGCCCCACCACACGATCGATTGAACCCCCCGGAGTCATATCCCCACCACAGGATCGGATCAACCTGCGATCACACCACCGGGATCATAGCCTCACCACACGATCGGACCTTGCTGTGATCAGATCCCCGGGATCATAGCCGCACCCCATGATCGGACCGCCCTGTGATCGGATCCCCGGGATCATAGCCCTACCACACGGTCGGACCGCCCTGTGATCGGATCCCCGGGATCATAGTCCCACCACATGATCGGACCCACCCGCGATTGAACCCCCCGGGATCATAGCCCCACCATACTATCGGACATCCCTGCGATCGGATACCCCAGGATCATAGCTCCACCACAGGATCAAACATCCCGGTGTTCGGACCCACCGGAATAATAGTTCCACCACATGATCAGACACCTCCACACGATTGAACCCCTGGGATTATAGACCCACCACATGATTGGACCTCTCTGTGATCGGAATTCCCAGGATCATAGCCCCACCTCACGATCGGACTTCCCTGTGATCGGCCCCCACTGGGATCATAGCCCCACCACACGATTGGACCTCCCTGTGATCGGACCCCCCGGAATAATAATCCCACCACACGATCGGACCGCCCCGCGATCAAACCCCCCGGATCGTAGCCCCAGTACATGATCAGTCCTCCCTGTGCTCAAAACCCTCTGCGATCACAGCCCCACCACATGATCAGATCTCCCTCTGATTGGCACCTCAGGATCATAGCCGTACCACGAGATCGGACCCCCCTGCGATCTGAAACCCCAGGATCATAGCCCCACCACACGATCGGACCCACCCACGATCGAACCCCCCAGGATCATAGCCCCACCACATGATCGGACCTCCCTGCGATCGGATACTCCGGAATCATAGCCCCACCACATGATCGGTCCTCCCTGTGTTTGGACCCACCGGAATAATAGTCCCACCACACGATCAGACACCCCCACACGATCGAACCCCTGGGATTATAGACCAACCACATGAACGAGTTTGTTGGGACCCCCCGGGATCTTAGCCCCACCACACGATCGGACCACCCCGCCATCGGAGCCCCCGGGATCATAGCCCCACCACACGATCGGACCCCCTCATGATCAAAACCCCCGGGATCAAACCCCCCGGGATCATAGCCCCACCACACAATCGGACCTCCCTGTGATCGCACCCACTGTAATCCTAGCCCCACCAAACGATCAGAATTCCCTGTGATCAGACACCTCGGGATCATAGCCCCACCACAAGATTGGACCTCCCTGTGATTAAACTCCCGGGATCATAGCCCCACCACACGATTGGATCCCCCTCAATCGAATCCCCCGGGATCATAGCCCCACCATACGATCGGACCCCCTTCGATCGTTCCCTAGGGATCATAGTACAACCACATAATCAGACCTCCCTGTGAATGAACCCCGTGGATCATAGCCCCAGAACATGGTCGGAGCCCCCCCCGCGCGATTGGATCTCCCGGGATCATAGACCCACCACACGATCGGACCTCCCTGTGATTGGACCCCCCGGAATAATAGTTCCACCACACGATCGGACCGCCCCGCGATCGAACCCCCCGGATCGTAGCCCCACTACACGATTGGACCTCCCTGTGATCGAACACCCCCGGATCGTAGCCCCACCACACCATCGGACACCCCCACAATCGAACCCCCCGGGATCATAGCTCCACCACATGATCAGACTGTGTTAGGTCCCCCCGGGATCTTAGCCCCACCACACGATCGGACCCCTCTGTGATTGGAATTCCCGGGATCATAGCCCCACCTCACGATTGGACATCCCTGTGATCGGCCCCCACCGGGATCATAGCCCCACCATATGATCAGACCTCCCTGTGAGCAGACTCCCCGGGATTACAGCCCCACCACATGATCGGACCACTCCGTGATTGAAACTCCCGGGATCATAGCCCTACTACACAATCGGACATCCCTGTGATCGGACGCCCACCACACGATCGGACTGCCCCGCGATCGAGCCCTCCGGATCGTAGCCCCAGTACACGATCGGACCTCCCTGTGCTCAAAACCCTCCGGGATCAGAGCACCACCACACGATCGGACCCCACTGTGATCGAACCCTGCCGGGATCATCACCCCACCACACGATCGGACCTCCGGGGCTTTTGGCAGTTACAAAAGACTAAAGACGGAGGAAGTCCTAGAGGAGTATAAAAAGTGCAGGGGCATACTTAAAAAAGAAATTAGGAGAGCAAGGAGGGGCCGTGAAATAACACTGGCGAGCAAAATAAAAGAAAATCCTAAGATGTTTTATAAGTATATTAAGGGCAAGAGGATAACCAGGGAAAGGGTAGGGCCCATTAGGGACCAAAGTGGCAATCTGTGTGTAGAGCCAGATGATGTAGGTGGGGTTTTAAATGAATATTTTGCATCTGTGTTCACTATGGAGAAAGATGATGTAGACATAGAAATCGGACAAGGGGACTGTGATATACTTGAACATATTAGCATCGAGAGGGAGGAGGTACTAGCGGTTTTAGCAGGCCAAAAAGTGGATTAATCCCCAGGCCCGGACGAGATGTATCCCAGGCTGCTGTGTGAGGCAAAGGAGGAGATTGCAGGGGCTCTGACACAAATTTTCAGAACCTCTCTGGCCACAGGGGATGTACCAGAGGACTGGAGAACAGCTAACGTAGTACCATTATTCAAGAAGGGTAGCAGGGATAAACCAGGGAATTACAGGCCAGTGAGCCTAACATCTGTGGTAGGGAAATTATTGGAAAAGATTCTGAGGGACAAAATTAGTCTCCAATTGGAGAGGCAAGGGTTAATCGTGAATAGTCAGCATGGCTTTGTCAAGGGTAAATCATGTCTGACCAATCTGATTGAATTTTTCGAGGGGGTGACTCGGTGTGTGGATGAGGGAAATGCTGTGGATGTGGTATACATGGACTTCAGTAAGGCTTTTGACAAAGTCCCGCATAGAAGACTGGTCAAGAAGGTAAGAGCCCATGGGATCCAGGGTGCCTTGGCATGTTGGATCCTAAACTGGCTGAGTGGCAGGAGGCAGAGGGTGATGGTCGAAGGTTGCTTTTGTGACGGGAAGCCTGTGTCCAGTGGGGTACCTCAGGGATCGGTGCTGGGTCCCTTGCTGTTTGTGATCTACATAAATGATTTGGATGAGAATGTAAAAGGTATGATCAGTAAGTTCGCAGATGACACGAAAGTTGGTGGGGTGGTAAATTGCGAGGAGGAATGCCTCAGGCTACAGGATGATATAAACGGGTTGGTCAGATGGGCGGAAAAGTGGCAAATGGAATTTAACCCTGAAAAGTGCGAGGTGATGCATTTTGGATGGACAAATAAGGCAAGGGAATACACAATGAGTGGTAGGACCCTAGGAAGTACAGAGGGTCAGAGGGACCTTGGTGTACATGTACATAGATCCCTGAAGGCAACGGAACAGGTAGATAAGGTGGTTAAAAAGGCATATGGGCTACTTGCCTTCATTAGCCGAGGCATAGAACATAAAAGCAGGGAGGTTATGATGGAGCTGTACAAAACGCTGGTAAGGCCACAGCTGGAGTACTGTGTGCAGTTCTGGTCGCCTCACTATAGGAAGGATGTGATTGCTTTGGAGAGGGTGCAGAGAAGATTCACCAGGATGTTACCTGGGCTGGAGCGCCTCAGATATGAAGAAAGACTAAACAGGCTGGGGTTGTTTTCCTTGGAGCAAAGAAGGCTGAGGGGGGACCTGATTGAGGTGTACAAAATGATGAGGGGCATAGATAGGGTAGATAAAGAGGAACTTTTCCCCTTAGTAGGGGGGTCAATAACAAGGGGGCATAGATTCAAGGTAAGGGGCAGGAGGTTTACAGGTGATTTGAGGAGGAACTTTTTCACCCAGAGGGTGGTTGGAGTCTGGAACTCACTGCCTGAAAGGGTGGTAGAGGCAGGAACCCTCACAACATTCAAGAAGCATTTGGATGAGCACTTGAAATGCCTTTGCATACAAGGCTATGGACCAAATGCTGGAAAATGGGATTAGATTGGACAGGGCTTGATGGACGGCGCAGACACGATGGGCCGAAGGGCCTCTTTCTGTGCTGTATAACTCTATGACTCTATGACTCCCTGTGATCAGACCTCCGGGATCATAGCCCCACCACACGATCATACCTCCCTGTGATTGGACCCGCCGGAATAATAGTCCCACCACACGATCGGACTGCCCCGCGATCGAAGCCCCCAGGACCATAGCCCCACCACATGATCGGACCCCTGTGATCAGACATCCGGGATCATAGCCCCACCACACGATCGGACCCTCCTGGAATCGAACCCCTGGGATCATAGCCCCACCACACGATCGGATCTCCTCGTGATCGGACCCTCCGGAATCATGACCCCCTCCATACGATCGGACCCCCACGATCGGATCCCCTGGGATCTTAGATCCAGCACACGATCGGCCCTCCCTTTGCACGGAACCGCCGGAATAATAGCCCCACCAAACGATCGGACCACCCGTGATCGAAGCCCCCGGAATCACAGCCCCACCACACGATCGGACCCACTGGGATTATAGCACCACCATACGATCAGACCTCCCTGCGATCGGACCCCTGGGATCATAGCCCCACCACACGATTGGACCCCTCCGTGATTAAAATCCCCGGGATCATAGCCCCACCACATGATCGGATCCCCCCTCGATCGAGCCCCCCAGAGTCATAGCCCCACCACACGGTCAGACCTCCCTGCGATCGAACCCCCCGGGATCATAGCCCCACCACACGATCAGACCCCCCGCGATCGGATCCCCCGGGATCATAGCCCCACCACATGATCGGACTCTGTTAGATCCCCCGGGATCTTAGCCCCACCACACGATCAGACCCCTCTGTGATTGGAATTCCCGGGTTCATAGCCCCACCTCATGATCGGACATCCCTGTGATCAGATTCCCCGGGATCATAGCCCCACCACACGATCGGACCCCTCCATGATTGAAACTCCCGGGATCATAGCTCTACTACACAATCGGACATCCCTGTGATCGGACACCTTGGGATCATAGCCCCACCACACGATCGGACCTCCCAGTGATCGGCACTTCGGGATCAATGCCCCACCACACGATCGGACCCCCCCACGATCAGACCCCCTGGAATCATAGCCCCACCACATGATCGGATCTCCCTGTGATCGGACCCCCTGGGATCATGGCCCCACCACACAATCGCACCCCCCTGTGATCTGACTCCCCGGGATCATAGCCCCTCCACATGATTGGACCTCCCTGTGATCGGAGCCCCCGGGATAATAGCCCAACCACACGATCGGACTTCCCTGTGATCGGCCCCCACCGCGATCATAGCCCCACCACATGATCGGACCTCCCTGTCATCAGACCCCCGGGATCATAGCCCCACCACACGATCGGACCTCCCGGTGACCGGATCCTCCGGTATAATGTGGTGGTTCTATGATCCAGGGGGTTCAATCACAGGGAGGTCCGATTATGTGGTTGTGCCGATGAAGATGGCTGCCATCCTTGTGGGCTCCGTGCGTACCAGGCAGCTAAGTGTCCTTTGCTGCTTGGTGCACTCGGCTCGTTAAGAAAAAAGCATTTCACTGACTGGATTTCACTTGTTGTATTTGGTGATGTGACAAATAAAATTGAAATTGAATTGAATAGTCGTAGTCATAGTCATAGAGTTATACAGCACAGAAAGAGGCCCTTCGGCCCATCGCGTCCACGATGGCCATCAAGCCCTGTCTAATCTAATCCCATTTTCCAGCATTTGGTCCGTAGCCTTGCATGCTATGGCATTTCAAGTGCTCATCCAAATGCTCCTTGAATGTTGTGAGAGTTCCTGCCTCGACCACCCTTTCAGGCAGTGAGTTCCAGATTCCAACCACCCTCTGGGTGAAAAAGTTCTTCCTCAAATCCCCTCTAAACCTCCTGCCCCTTACCTTGAATCTATGCCCCCTTGTTATTGACCCCTCTACTAAGGGAAAAAGTTCCTTTCTATCGACCCTATCTATGCCCCTCATAATTTTTTGCACCTCAATCAGGTCCCCCCTCAGCCTTCTCTGCTCCAAGGAAAACAACCCCAGCCTGTCCAGTCTTTCTTCATAGCTGAAGCGCTCCAGCCCAGGTAACATCCTGGTGAATCTCCTCTGCACCCTCTCCAAAGCAATCACATCCTTCTTATAGAGTGGCGACCAGAACTGCACGCAGTATTCCAGCTGTGGCCTAACCAGCATTTTGTACAGCTCCATCATAACCTCCCTGCTCTTATATTCTATGCCTCGGCTAATGAAGGCAAGTATCCCATATGCCTTTTTAACCACCTTATCCACCTGTTCTGCTGCCCTCAGGGATCTATGTACATGCACACCAAGGTCCCTCTGATCCTCTGTCTTTCCTAGGGTCTTACCATTCATTGTGTATTCCCTTGCCTTGTTAGTCCCTCCAAAATGCTTCACCTCACACTTTTCAGGGTTAAATTCAATTTGCCACTGTTCCGCCCATCTGACCAACCCATCTATATCGTCCTGCAGACTGAGACTACCCTCCTTGCTATTTACCACCCCACCAATTTTCGTGTCATCTGCGAACTTACTGATCATACCTTTTACATTCACATCCAAATCATTAATGTAGACCACAAACAGCAAGGGACCCAGCACCGATCCCTGTGGTACCCCACTGGCCACAGGCTTCCAGTCACAAAAACAACCTTCGACCATTACCCTCTGCCTTCTGCCACTAAGCCAGTTTTGGATCCAATGTGCCAAGGCACCCTGGATCCCATGGGCTCTTACCTTCTTGACCAGTCTCCTGTGCAGGACTTTATCGAAAGTCTTACTGAAATCCATGTATACCACATCCACTGCGTTACCCTCATCCACACACCTAGTCACCCCCTCGAAAAATTCAATCAAATTGGTCAGACATGATCTTCCCTTGACAAAGCCATGCTGACTATCCCTGATTAATCCTTGCCTCTCCAAGTGGAGACTAATTCTGTCCCTCAGAATTTTTTCCAATAATTTCCCTACCACTGATGTTAAGCTCACTGGCCTGTAATTCCCTGGTTTATCCCTACTACTCTTCTTGAATAATGGTACTATGTTAGCTGTTCTCCAGTCCTCTAGTACATCCCCTGTGGCCAGAGAGGTTTTGAAAATTTGTGTCAGAGCCCCTGCAATCTCCTCCTTTGCCTCACACAGCAGCCTGGGATACAACTCGTCCGGGCCTGGGGATCTATCCACTTTTAAGCCTGCTAATACTGCTAGTACCTCCTCCTTCTCGATGCTAATATGTTCAAGTATAGCACAGTCTCCCTGCCAGATTTCTATGTCTACATCGTCCTTCTCCATAGTGAACACAGATGCAAAAAATTCATTTAAAACCCCACCTACATCTTCTGGCTCCACACACAGATTGCCACTTTGGTCCCTAATAGGCCCTACACTGTCCCTAGTTATCCTCTTGCCCTTAATATACTTATAAAACACCATAAGATTTTCCTTTATTTTGCTCGCCAGTGTTATTTCATGGCCCCTCCTCGCTCTCCTAATTTCTTTTTTAATTATCGCCCTGCACTTTTTATACTCCTCTCGGGCTTCTTCTGTCTTTAGTCCTTTGTATCTGCTAAAATCCCCCCTTTTTTTCCTAATCCATTCTCGTATATCCCTTGACATCCAAGGTTCCCTGGGCTTGTTGGTCCCACCCTTGACTTTTACGGGAACATGTTGCCATTGTACTCTCTCAATTTCCTTTCTGAAAGACTCCCATTGCTCCGACGTGGATTTTCCTACAAGTAGCTGATCCCAGTCCACTTTGGCCATAGCCTGCCTTATCATATTAAAATCGGCCTTCCCCCAATTTAGATACATATTTAGAACCATATAGAACCAATTTAGTATCATAGCACCACCACACGATCGGACCTCCCCGCGATCGGATCCCCCGGGATCATAGCACAATCACATAATCAAACCTCCCTGTGATTGAACCCCCTGAATCACAGCCCCAGCAGATGATCGGAACCCGCCCGCAATCAGATCCCGCGGGATCACAGCCCCACCACACGATCGGACCTCCCTGTGATCGGACCCCCCGGGATCATAGCTGTTGTGTATGTAACCGTTTACCTTTAAGGGAACTATAGAATGTAACCGTTCGCCTTTAAGAGCACTACTTTCGGTGTGGCACTATTTGTTGGCTCATGTATACTGTAATACCAATAGTGACCACACCAGTATATAAGGGTTGTGATACGTTAACTAGGGCAGAATCGCCCGAGCCTCTGAATAGTAAAGACGTGTTTTATTTTGTTAACAGTGGAGTCTGTGATTATTTATAATACAACCCACAGACTTAACATTGGCGACGAGTCAGGATTCGAACCCTGCGGCAGTTGTTCCACGGCGGCTTCGTCCGAAGACAGGACGTTGAAGAGAGGTTTCAATCCTCACCAGTCTGGAACCGACAGGCTGGAAGCGACAGGCATTAGGACCCTGAAGCCTCCATAACCTCGTGGGTAAGCCGCAGCGTTGGCTGCAAAGACAGTGCCACCGATCGGGAGATAAGGGCGATCGCAATCCCTGATAAGAGCCGCGGTGAAACGCGCGAGCGGGTAAGCCAGAGCCCGGGAGGGAGCGAGCAAGTTCCGCGCGAGCGGGTGAGCCAGAGGCCGGGGGCCGCTTTCAAGTGCGAGGCGCAGCCGGGCCATCGATCGCATCTGCTGATAAGAGCCGCACTCGGGCTGAAAGACAGCGTCGGGGGACGGGCGAAGACCGTCAAGCGCGGGAAAACCGCCATTGAAGTGGGCGGGGAGAGCGAGAAGCGCGGGAAAGCTGCCATTTTTCGCGGGAAAACCGCAGGGGAAGAAGGCAGAAGCGGGAAACCGCCATCTTAGAAAATTAATTAGAATTTTCAGAAACAAGAAATAAGTAAAGCAATACTTGTGGTGTTCTCAAGAAGAGAAGAAAATTAATAATAAGTAAAGAAATACTTGTGCTGTTCTCGGAAAGAGAAGAAGATGCCTAAGCGAGGAAATATTAATGATTTTAATGCTGAAATAGAAGACAGGGCCACGTATGGGGAACGCATAGGAATATATTGCGTAGCCATATACGACAAGGCAATAACTTTGTTAAATTCGATGGGAGCAAAAACATACGGGCTCTTGAAACATCTAATAGCACCAGTTAAACCAGTGGACCAGACCTTCGAAGAGATCGTAGCAGTGCTGAAGGATCAAATTACTGCAAGCACTTCCAAATGCTACCATTGTGGAAAGACAACGCACGACCAGAATCAGTGCTGGTTTAAGAACCAAGAATGTAGGAAATGTGGCAGGATCGGGCACATAGCAAAAGTATGCCGGTCAAGAATGACGGACAACAAGAGGGAGTCCGCAAAAAAAGGGTACAAGAAGAGTCCAAGGGAACAAAAGTCCGACTCACACTTCAAATACAAGGGACTGGACAGTCTAAAAATTCACAACGTGAACAACGAAGCTGACAGACAAACCATTTGGATGACGCTGCGGATTGAAAAGGCCAAAGTCAAAATGGAAGTAGACATGGGATCGGCATTGACGGTCATGAATAAGCATGACTATAAAAAGTTTTTCAAACATATTCCACTACGGAATACAGAATTAGTACTACAGACATACACGGGACACAAAGTATTCCCTATTGGGAAGGCAGGAGTTAATGTGCGATACAAAGACAAAAATTACCGCCGTCTGGATCTGTATGTACTGCCTGAGGGAGGTCCACCACTTCTAGGACGGGAGTGGATCCGAAAAATAAAGATGGATTGGCATGAGCTAAACGCCATGTCGGTGGAGCACGAGAAAGAGGACGTCAAATCTGAACGGTTGTCCCGAATATTAGATGAAGCGAAAGAAGTATTCCAACAAGGGCTGGGTAAGCTGCGAGGTATTAAAGCAAGGGTTAAGATTGCAGAACATGCAAGCCCAAAGTTTTGTAAGGCCAGGTCGGTACCGTATGCAATACGACCAGCAGTGGAGGCAGAACTAGAAGAACTTGAACGATCAGGGGTTCTGTCAAAAGTAGACTACAGTGAGTGGGCCACGCCCATTGTACCCGTCATGAAATCCTCACCAAGTAGTAAGCCAGGGGGACCGGGGAAGGTCCGTATCTGCGGGGATTTCAAGATCACAGTGAACCCAGTGCTTCATTCGGTGCAATACCCGCTGCCAAGGATTGAAGATATTTTCGCTTCGTTGGCTGGAGGAAAACACTTCACGAAGATAGACCTAGCTCAGGCATATTTGCAGATGGAGGTTGAGGAAGAGTCACGCCAATACCTAACTATCAATACCCACAGAGGTTTGTACCGTTATAACAGACTGGTCTTTGGAGTGGCTTCGGCACCAGCAATTTGGCAGAGGGCCATGGAACAGGTGTTACAAGGAATTCCAAGCACGCAGTGCTATTTGGATGATATCCTAATCACGGGAATGGATGAAGAGGAACACCTCACGAATTTGAAACTGGTACTCACCAGGTTAAAGGAGTATGGCCTTAGGGTTAACCGCAATAAGTGTGAGTTTTTCCAAAAACGAATCTCATACTGCGGTCATATCATTGACCGCGAGGGACTACATAAATCACCGGAGAAGATAGAAGCGGTCGTGAAGGCTCCCGCTCCAGGGAACGTGTCACAGTTAAGATCATTCTTGGGGTTGATCAATTACTACCACAAGTTCCTACCAAATTTGTCCACGGTGCTGCATCCACTGAATGAGCTGTTGCGAAAGGAGACACCATGGAAGTGGAGTGAGGAGTGCAAAAAGGCTTTTCGCAGAAGCAAGGAGTTGATTACCTCCGAGGAAGTGTTGGCTCATTTCAACCCAGCATTACCTCTTCGGCTGGCGTGTGATGCTTCACCGTACGGAATTGGAGCAGTACTTTCGCACAGGCTTCCAAATGGCTCGGAAAGGCCAGTGGCTTTCGCGTCCCGATCTTTGACAACCGCGGAGCGAAATTACGCCCAGATAGACAGGGAGGCCCTCAGTCTTGTGTGGGGCGTGAAGAAATTCAACCATTACTTGCAATGTAAGAGGTTCACATTGCTGACAGACCACCAGCCGTTGGTGTCCATATTTAACCCGAACAAGGCCGTGTCCAACATGACAGCACAAAGGCTACAAAGATGGTCAGTCTTACTTGGGGCACACCAGTATGACATTGAGTACAAAAGGTCAACAAAACGCGGAAATGCCGATGGGTTATCACGCTTACCATTGCCGACAGTAGAAGAAGCGAGTACAGGGGACCCAGTGGAGTTGTTCCACTCGTCCATTGTGGAATGTCTGCCGATAACAAACTCAATGATTGAGAAGGAGACAAGGAATGACCCAACTCTTTCACGAGTCTATGACTTAACGGTGAAGGGATGGCCAGCACAGAGCGAACCAACACTGCAGGCATTCTCACAGAGGAAAGAACAACTGTCGGTGTGCCGGGGAACCCTAATGTGTGGGTCGAGAGTGGTGATTCCGCCCAAACTCCAAAAGAAAGTACTCAAGGAGCTGCACGAAGGACATCTGGGTGGAGTAAAGATGAAGAATTTAGCGAGAGCATTTGTGTGGTGGCCAGGCATTGACGGGAACATAGAGGAGATCACCAAGAATTGCCTAGGATGTCAGAGGGTTCAGAACGCACCACCACCGGCTCCTCTGCACCCATGGGAGTGGCCCTCATCTCCTTGGCAAAGAGTACACATCGACTTTGCTGGTCCATTTATGGACTCGATGTTCCTGATAGCGGTAGATGCCCACTCCAAGTGGCCGGAAGTAATTAAAATGACCACCACCACGACGGAGAAAACCATCATGGTGTTAAGAACCATGTTTGCTCGGAATGGCCTGCCGGAACAGATCTGTTCCGATAACGGACCACAATTTGTGTCCGAGGAATTCAAGAAATTCCTAAAGAGCAATGGGGTTAAACATTACACATCAGCCCCATACCATCCCGCCTCCAATGGGTTGGCTGAAAGGTTCGTCCAGACCTTCAAGAAGGCCGTAAAGGCCATGAGTAATGAAGACATAAGTCTACAACATAAGGTAGACAGTTTTTTGTTGGCATACCGAAATGCAACACATGCAGTCACAAATCAAACTCCCGCAATGATGTTTTTTAACAGACGCTTAAGATGCCGGCTGGATCTACTTAAACCCAATGTCAGAAGGGACGTGGAGAACCGGCAATTCCAGAACATCAATGACAGGGCAACTAGGTCTTTCAAGATGGGGCAACAAGTTTTGGCCCGGGACTATCGTACAGAAAAATGGCAGCCTGGAACTATTAAAAAAAGGCTAGGCCCGTTGATGTACACGGTGAACATTGGGGACAATGTAATAAGGCGCCATGTTGACCAGCTCATAGAGTCCGCCACAAATGAGCACTCGACTTCACCACCTGACCCGAGTAATGTTGAAACTGAAATACCTAGAACACCTACTGCTGATCTAGTAACATTGGATTCAGATGAACCTGACACTGTTGTTCCAGCTGAATCGATTTTGCCAGGCACCCCTACTGGGCCGCTAGGAATGACGACACCACTTCGGCGTTATCCAGAGAGGATCCGGAAACCTCCACAGAGACTAAACATGTAAACTGTTATATGACGTTGACTCCATCGAGAGTATATCTGTAAACTGTTATATGAAGTTGAAGATTGTATGTTTAAAGGGGATTCTGTAAGTAATAAGCTAAAAAGGGAGGAGTGTTGTGTATGTAACCGTTTACCTTTAAGGGAACTATAGAATGTAACCGTTCGCCTTTAAGAGCACTACTTTCGGTGTGGCACTATTTGTTGGCTCATGTATACTGTAATACCAATAGTGACCACACCAGTATATAAGGGTTGTGATACGTTAACTAGGGCAGAATCGCCCGAGCCTCTGAATAGTAAAGACGTGTTTTATTTTGTTAACAGTGGAGTCTGTGATTATTTATAATACAACCCACAGACTTAACAATAGCCCCACCACACTATCGGTCCTCCCCATGATTGGACTCCTCGGGATCATAGCTGCACCACACGATCGGACTCCCCCGCGATCGAACCCCTGGGATCACAGCCCCAACACACGATCGGACCACCCTGTGATCGGACCCGCCGGAGTTATAGTCCCACCACACGATCGGAGCTCCCCGTGATCGGCACCTCGGTATCATAGCCCCACCACACGATCGGACCACCCCCCGCGATCGGACCCCCCGGGATCATAGCCCCACCACACGATTGGACCTCCCTGTGATCGGACCCCCGGGCCATAGCCCCACCACACGATCAGACCCCCCTGTGATCGAAACCCCGGGGATCATAGCCCCACCACACGATCGGACCTCCCTGCGATCTGACCCCCCGGGATCATAGCCCCGCCATACGATCGGACCTCCCTGTGTTCGGATACCCCGGGATAATAGCCCCACCACACGATCGGTCCCCCCTGCGATCTGACCCCCCAGGATCATAGCCCCACCACACGATCGGACCTTCCTATGATCGGACTCCCCGGGATCATAGCCCCACCACACGATCGAACTACCCTGTGATCGAACCCCCGGAATCATAGCCCCACCACACGATTGGACCTCCCTGTGATCGGAACCCCGGGTTGAAAGCCCCACCACATAATCGGACCTCCATGTGATCGCCCCCCAGCGCCCCCCCCGGGAACATAGCCCCACCACATGATCGGACCCCTCCGTGATTTTAACCCCTGGGATCATAACCCCACCACACGATCGGACCCCACCCGGCGATCGAAACCCCCAGGGTCAAAGCCCCTCCACATGATCGGATCTACTTGTGATCGGACCCCCCGGGATCATGGCCCCACCACACAATCGGACCCCCCACCATGGGATCCCCCAGGAACATAGCACCACGACACGATTGGACCTCCCTGCGATCGAACCCCCCAGGATCATAGCCACACCACACGATCAGACCCCTCCGTGATCAGATCCCCCGGGATCATAGCTCCACCACACAATCAGACCTCCCTGTGATCGAACCCCCTGGATCATAGCCCCAGCACACGATTGGACCTCTCTGTGATCGGAACCCCGGGATCGTAGCCCCACCACTCGATCAGACCTCCCTGTGATCGGACCCCCAGGATCATAGCCCCACCACACGATCGGACCTCCCTGTGATCGGACCCCCGGGATCATAGCCCCACCACATGATCAGACCTCCCTGTGATTGAACCCCCTGGGATCATAGCCACACCACATGATCGGATCCCCCGCGATCGGATCCCATGGGATCATAGCGCCACCACACGAACGGACCTCCCTGTGATTGGACCCCCGGGATCATAGCCCCAGCACAGGATCGGACCTTCCTGTTATCACACCCCGGGATCATAGCCCCACCACATGATCGGATCTCCCTGTGACCAGACCCCCCGGGATCATCACCCCGCGATCAAACCCCCGGGGTCATAGCCCCACCACACGATCGTACCCCCCTGTGATTGGACCCCCCGTGATCATAGCACCATGACACGATCAGAACTCCCTGTGATCGAACCCCCCGGGATCATAGCCACACCGCACGATTGGACCCCCCGCGATTGGATCGCCCGGGATCATAGCCACAACACACGATTGGACCTCCCTGTGATCGGACACCCGGCATCATAGCCCCAGCACAGAATCGGACCTCCCTGTTATCTGACCCCGGGATCATAGCCCCACCACATGATTGGACCTCTGTGTGACCAGACCCCCCAGGATCAACACTCTGCGATTGAACCCCCGGGATCATAGCCCCACCACACGATCGTACCCCACTGCGATTGGACCCCGCGGGATCATAGCCCCTCCACATAATCGGACCTCCCTGTGATCGGACCCCCTGGGTTCATAGCCCCAGCACACGATCGGACCACCCTGTGATCGAACCACCGGAGTCATAACCCCACCACACGATCAGACCTGCCTGTGATCGGAACCCCAGGATCATAGCCCCACCAAAAGAGCGGACCTCCCTGTAATCGGACCCCCGTGATCATAGCCCCACCACAGGATCGGACCTGCCTGTGATCAAAACCACAGGATCATAGCCCCACCACACGATCGTACCTCCCTGTGATCGGATCCCCTGGAATTATAGCCCAACCACACGATCGGATCTCCCTGTGATCGGACCCCCAGGGATCATAGCCCCACCACACGATCGGATCTCCCTGCGATCGAACCCCCGGGTTCATAGCACCACCACATGATCGAACCCCCCGCGATCCGATCCCCCGGGATCATAGCACAACCACATAATCGAACCTCCCTGCGATCGAACCTCCGGAATCATAGCACCACCACACGATTGGAACTCTCTGTGAGCGGATCCCCGGGATCATAGCCCCACCACACGATAGGACCTCTCTGTGATCGGCCCCCCGGGATCATAGCCCCAGCACATGATCGGACCACCCTGTGATCGAAACCCCGGAGTCATAACCCCACCACACGATTGGAACTCTCTGTGAATGGAACCCTGGGATCATTACCCCATCACATGAGCGGACCTGCCTGTGATTGAAACCCCAGAATCATAGCCCCACCAAAGGATCGGACCTCCCTGTGATCAGGCCCCCCGGGATCATTGCCCCACCACACGATCAGACCTCCCTGTAATCGGACCCCCGGGATCATAGCCCCACCACAGGATCGGACCTCCCTGTGATCGGACCCCCGGAATCATAGCTCCTCCACACGATCGGATCTCCTTGTAATCGGACCCCCCGGGATCATGGCCCCACCAAACGATCGGACCTCCCACGATGGGATCCCCGGGAACATAGCACCACGACACAATCAGACCTCCCTGTGATTGAACCCCCCGGGATCATAGCCACACCACATGATCAGATCCCCCGCGATCGGATCCCATGGGATCATAGCACCACCACACGATCGGATGTCCCTGTGATTGGACCCCCGGGATCATAGCCCCAGCACAGGTTCGGACCTTCCTGCTATCACACCCCGGGATCATAGCCCCACCACATGATAGGATCTCCCTGTGATTGGACCCCCCGGGATCATAGCACCACGACACGATCAGAACTCCCTGTGATCGAACCCCCCGGGATCATAGCCACACCTCACGATCGGACCCCCCGCGATTGGATCGCCCGGGATCATCGCCCCACCACACGATCGGACCTCCCTGTGATCGGACACCCGGCATCATAGCCCCAGCACAGAATCGGACCTCCCTGTTATCCGACCCCGAGATCATAGCCCCACCACATGATTGGACCTCCGTGTGACCAGACCCCCCAGGATCAACACTCTGCGATTGAACCCCCGGGATCATAGCCCCACCACACGATCGTACCCCACTGCGATTGGACCCCGCGGGATCATAGCCCCTCCACATAATCGGACCTCCCTGTGATCGGACCCCCTGGGTTCATAGCCCCACCACACGATCGGACCACCCTGTGATCGAACCACCGGAGTCATAACCCCACCACACGATCAGACCTGCCTGTGATCAGAACCCCAGGATCATAGCCCCACCAAAAGAGCGGACCTCCCTGTAATCGGACCCCCGTGATCATAGCCCCGCCACAGGATCGGACCTGCCTGTGATCGGGAGCACAGGATCATAGCCCCACCACACGATCGTACCTCCCTGTGATCGAACCCCCTGGAATTATAGCCCCACCACACGATCGGATCTCCCTGTGATCGGACCCCCAGGGATCATAGCCCCACCACACGATCGGATCTCCCTGCGATCGAACCCCTGGGTTCATAGCCCCACCACACGATCGAACTCCCCGCGATACGATACCCCGGGATCATAGCACAACCACATAATCGAACCTCCCTGCGATCGAACCGCCGGGATCTTAGCACCACCACACGATCGGAACTCTCTGTGAGCGGATCCCCGGGATCGTAGCCCCACCACACGATAGGACCTCACTGTGATCGGCCCCCCGGGATCATAGCCCCACCACATGATCGGACCACCCTGTGATCGAAACCCCGGAGTCATAACCCCACCACAAGATTGGAACGCTCTGTGAATGGAACCCTGGGATCATTGCCCCATCACACGAGTGGACCTGCCTGTGATTGAAACCCCAGAGTCATAGCCCCACCACAGGATCGGACCTCCCTGTGATCAGGCACCCCGGGATCATTGCCCCACCACACGATCGGACCTCCCTGTAATCGGACCCCCGGGATCATAGCCCCACCACAGGATCAGACCTCCCTGTGATTGGACCCCCGGAATCATAGCCCCTCCACACGATCGGATTTCCTTGTGATCGGAACCCCGGGATCATGGCCCCACCACACGATCGGACCCCCCACGATGGGATCCTCGGGAACATAGCACCACAACACGATCAGACCTCCCTGCGATTGAACCCCCCGGGATCATAGCCACACCACATGATCGGATCCCCCATGATCGGATCCCATGGGATCATAGCACCACCACATGATCGGACCTCCCTGTGATCGGACCCCCGGGATCATAGCCCCAGCACAGGATCGGACCTTCCTGTTATCTCACCCCAGGATCATAGCCCCACCACATGATAGGATCTCCCTGTGACCAGACCCCCCGGGATCAAACCCCGCGATCGAACCCCCGGGATCATAGCACCACGACACGATCAGAACTCCCTGTGATCGGACACCCGGCATCATAGCCCCAGCACAGAATCGGACCTCCCTGTTATCCGACCCCGGGATCATAGCCCCACCACATGATTGGACCTCCGTGTGACCAGACCCCCCAGGATCAACACTCCGCGATTGAACCCCCGGGATCATAGCCCCACCACACGATCGTACCCCACTGCGATTGGACTCCGCGGGATCATAGCCCCTCCACATAATCGGACCTCCCTGTGATCGGACCCCCTGGGTTCATAGCCCCACCACACGATCGGACCACCCTGTGATCGAACCACCGGAGTCATAACCCCACCACACGATCGGACCTGCCTGTGATCGGAACCCCAGGATCGTAGCCCCACCACAAGAGTGGACCTCCCTGTAATCGGACCCCCATGATCATAGCCCCACCACAGGATCGGACCTGCCTGTGATCGGAACCCCGGGATCATAGCCCCACCACACAATCATACCTCCCTGTGATCGGACCCCCTGGAATTATAGCCCCACCACACGATCGGATCTCCCTGTGATCGGACCCCCAGGGATCATAGCCCCACCACACGATCAAACCTCCTGCGATCGGATATCCCGGGATCATAGCACAACCACATAATTGGACCTCCCTGCGATCGAGCCCCCGGGATCATAGCCCCACCACACGATGGGACCTCGCTGTGATTGGCACCCCCGGTATCATAGCCCCACCACATGATCAGAACTCCCCGTGATCGGACACCTCGGGATCATAGCCCCACCACACGATCGGACCTCCCTGTGATTGAACCCCCTGGATCATATCCCCACCACATGATCGGACCTCCCTGTGATCGAACCCCCTGGATCATAGTCTGAAGGGGTTAAAATGAATCCTCTCAGAATTCAGAAAGCCGCCAGCAAAATTAAAATCAGAACAAAGGAGTGGGGTCATGTGAAGATGAACTGAAAGGAACCAGGTGGCAATAAGGAGTCTCATACTAACAACTTTCTTATGTGAAAAACAAAGATAAGACCGTACAGATTGGAAAAAATGCTACTCTCGCTAATCTTGCGCAAAGGACAGTGTGTAGAGAAACTTTGATAAGAAATGTGCTGCTTTAGCTAAAAATTGTAGACACAGCAGAATATAGGGGTCATGGGAAATTGGCTTGTGACCAAAGGCATAGTAAGATGTAACAAAACCTTTACTAATACTGAAAAGAATAAATAAGCCATATGTGATCAGGTGATTATTGTAATACAATGTGATTGGATGAAAATAGAATAAAAAGCTGTACCAACCAAGAGAGAACGAGAAGGGTGTCACTCAACTGCAGGGTCTATGACCTTCTCCCAGAACATTCTGTTAATAAAACCGTGTACTTTCACTTTTACTTTAAGACAGAATCGAGTGAATTTATTTTTCACCAACAAATTGGCGCTGCGAGCAGGGTGCTATGGAACTGAAAGACTGCCCAAACCAGTGAACCCGAACGGGAAGTGATATTCTGACCATCCAGAAATTGAGTCATCTGGGAAGGCGGAGGGACAGTGCCGTAGCATCACGAATCAAGTGAAAGTCTGTAAGAGGTGAGAGAACACAGTTGTGTGAGTGTGGATTGCATGAACTAAGGGAACACTGTGTAGCGATAGAGGTCGTGAAGGAATGAGTGATTGACTGATCGACAAGGACAAGGAGGGTGCCTGTCTCATCGACCCTAGCCTGAGCTGGAATTAAGAGGCCGATTGGGCCCCACGTGATGGCCAGGATCAAGTAGGCTGAGAGACTCCAAAGTACCCTGGGATCGTGAAGTCAATGAATATATGTGTGCTTAATTGTGATTAATTAACCGCTTAAATAGTCTTTTACAACCACCGGGGGTGTTACTAGAGGTAAGACGGAGGGGAGAAATCCCAGGTCACGGATGTACCACGAATAAAGACAGGATCACGGCAAACCCGCACAGAAAAACGCAGCAGAGTAGGTAAGACTGACGTAGGACTGGATATGGCATCAGGGAAAGAGATGGAATGGGGACCCCCTGGGTCCCTTACCAGGCTCTATGCAGACGACCGGAAGGGTTTGATAGACAAGATGAAAAAGGACGGATGGGATCCGTGTAAGGAACCAGTGTACCAACGAAAATGGTGGGAGACACAAAAGGGAAGTAAGACAAAGAAAGCGGGAGTTATATTGGTACACCAATTAGTAATGGTCATTCAAAAGACCGAGGAAATTAAAACAAAAATCTACAGGAGCAGGTGACAAAATTAGAGAAGAAAATTGGCAAAACTAAAGGATAAACAAGGAGAAAGAAGATGGGGACACCGATGGAAAAAGAGGGGAAAAAAAGAGAAACTTAAAGTTTTACTGACATGGAAGTTATTAACATTTGTGCTGAGACAAATAAAACATAAGATTTGCTGAGTAAAAGGAACCTTAAAAAATGCTGTAATTTCAGTTTGTGTGAAAGTGTGTGTTAAAGTGTGAAAGTTTTCCTGACTATGAATGTTTAAGAAGTTACAGTATTTCTTTTGTCTGAAAGTCTGTCTTTAAAAGAAAGATTCTGTTATGTTTGTTTTAGCTCCACCCACTTCTCTGTGTTAAAAGCGTTTAAAAACTTTTGTCTTTTCTTGGATTTTGGAAGTTTTAAGAATGTGCGAATAAGATTGTGCCCCAAGAATTGGAAAAAATACCTTTGAACTAATTTAAGTTAAGCTGGTGTTTAAAAACTGAGAAGAGCAACAAAAAGTTTGTTTCAGTCTAAGATTTAACCTTGGAGTCACGGTTGCTATGGTGAAATCTTCTAAAGCAGTTTGATTTGATAAGAAAATATGACGTAATTTACTGTTTTCTGCAAGAATGTGCTATTTTGTTTTGTTTGTCTGTTCATAGCTTTACAAAAGATAAGCTTCTGCCTTAAAGTTACAGTTGCCAATGTGCTTGGAAGAAAATTAATTTGAATGTTTACAAGATCTGGATTTAATTGGAGTTATGAGGTTAATTAACCTATTAAAACCAGACTTTCATTGTGGCCACGGTGAAATTTTGGTTGGTGTAAATTTGTGTAGACCGCATTGAATAAGATAACTTCGCTCCGCAAGAACATCCAATAGTTGCAGAGTTCCTTGCAAAGACTTACTTAGCTTGTGAACTTTGCTCAATCCCGTCTTTCTTCACTGTCCATATTACCTCCATGTTCGTGTTTAGTTAAAGTGTGAAAACACAACTGTCTTTCGATCAGGAAAGTTTTTTTTTTGATTTACGTGAATTGACGCAATTGCATGCACTTGATAATATTTTGCTCCACCTTCTTAAAAACCTGCAAAGGAGTTAACCCTTTCCACTGACAGCTGTTTAAGTTCACCAAGCAACAACTTTAGTATGAAATCTAAAGATATTGGACATTATTAAATTTAAGTTTCTTAATTTTAAGTTATTATTTCACCACAGTGACAGAGGGAAAATTAAGATTTGATAAATTAACCAGGGCTCTAAGCAGAGTCACAATGGATTCCCTTCTTTCTTTTGTTATATGGAAGTTACCTTGTAAACTAATTGCAGCACTTCTGTCTCTAATGTTAAAAACACTGTGTAAGCTACCTAGCCTGAGAATCACTTGTTTCTGAAATTGGAAATGGAAGATAAATTGATAGAGATGAAATTGAACATTGACAAAACCTGTCAGTTCAACTGTACTGCTATTTGGATTTTGGGATAATTTTGAAATGACAAAATGGACTCAGGCACTATATATTTGGTTACTTTGGGAAAATAAAACATCCTCTAAAAATAATGATAATAAAATGTGTTAATAACTTGGATCAAGTGAGAACGTTTGATCTATGTTTTCTATCTTAAATATTGCACTGGACAGTAAGTATAAAGGCTCCAGAGACCCAGGTAAGGCCTCAGTGCGAGAATCGGTGGGAATCGCGGGCTGAGCGGCTGTATAAAGGCTACAGAGACCCAGGTAAGGCGTACCAATCTCCAGTCTCGGACCTCAGAGGGAAGGAGAGAGGTAAAAAGTAATCCAAGTGTGACGTCACCAGAAAGTGGGTAAGTGATTGGTTGGTGAGTATTTCTCTCTTTTTAAGCTTAAACTCTGTGGTTTATAGTTTCTAAGGTGCGATATTCATCATCTAGAATCAGGGCAGAGGGTATTAAGAATAATATTAATAAATTTAATTAATTACATAGAATGGGAGATCAGGTGATGTGTTGCTGCTGCAATATGTGGGAGCTGGTGGACACCATTGATGCTCACGGTGATCACATTTGCAGTAAGTGTTAGCTGCTTGAGGAATTCCGGCTCCGTGTTGAAGAGCTGGAGTCCGAGCTTCAAACACTGAGACACATCAGGGAGGGGGAGAGTTACCTGGACTCTGTGTATCAGGAGGTAGTCACACCAATTAGATTAATTAATTCAGATGTAGTCCGTGGCCAGGGTCAGGATGGTATGACTAGAAGTGAGGCAGGTACGGGGATCCAGGAGGTAGTGTTGGAGGAGCCATAGCCCTTGCTCTTGTCCAACAGGTTCGAGGCTCTTACTCCCTGTCAGGATGGGAACGGGGACTGCGGGGAGGATGAGCAACCCGGCCACAGCACCGTGGAGCAGGGGGCCATTCAAGTGGGGGGAGATAAAAGAAATGTTGTAGTGGTAGGGGATAGTATCGTTAGGGGGATAGATAGAGTTCTTTGCAGCCGAGAGCGAGAGTCCCGAAGGCTGTGTTGCCTGCCCGGTGCCAGGGTTAAGGACATCTCCTCTGGGCTGGAGAGAAACTTGGAGTGGGAGGGGGAGGATCCAGTTGTCGTGGTCCATGTTGGTACCAACGACATAGATAGGACAAGGAAGGAGGTTCTGCTGAGGGAGTTTGAGCAGCTAGGGGCCAAATTAAAAAGCAGAACCACAAGGGTAATAATCTCTGGATTACTACCTGAGCCACGTGCAAATTTGGCTAGGGTAAATAAAATTAGAGAGTTAAATGCGTGGCTCAAATACTGGTGTGGGAGAAATGGGTTTTGCTTCCTGGGACACTGGCATCAGTACTGGGATGGGAGAGAGCTGTTCCGTTGGGACGGACTTCACTTGGCCAGTGCTGGGACTAGAATCCTGGCAAATTGAATAACTAGGGCTGTAGAGAGGGCTTTAAACTAATTAGTTGGGGGGAGGTTTTAAGAGAGCGAAAAGTAAAACTGACAGCGGAGAAGGCAATAGAGCAAGGTAGCAGTGGGGGAATTAAAAACCAGAGCGTGTCAGGAAGGGACAGAATGTATAATGATAAAGGTAAAGTAGTAAAAGGGGTAAAAGCAGGAATAAATTGTCAGAAAACACATTTGAAATTTCTTTATCTGAATGCACGCAGCATTCGTAACAAAATTGATGAGTTGACGGTACAAATAACTACACATGGGTATGATCTGGTGGCCATTACAGAAACATGGCTGCAAGATAATCATGACTGGGAACTAAACATACAAGGGTATTTGACAATTAGGAAGGACAGACAGGAAGGAAAGGGAGGTGGGGTTGCTATGTTAATCAAGGATGGAATCACTGCAATAGTCAGAAATGATATTGGGTCAAAGGATCAGGATAGTGAAATAGTTTGGGTGGAGATAAGGAATAATAAGGGGAAAAAGTCACTAGTGGGCGTAGTCTATAGGCCTCCTAACAGTTGCAACTCTGTTGGTCGGAGTATAAATCAGGAAATAGTTGGGGCTTGTAATAAGGGAACAGCTATAATCATGGAGGATTTTAACTTTAATATTGACTGGACTAATCAAATTGGGCATGGCAGCCTTGAGGAAGAGTTCATAGAGTGTATTAGGGACGGGTTCCTTGAGCAGTATGTAACTGAACCAACCAGGGGGCAGGCAATCTTAGATCTGGTCCTGTGCAATGAGACAGGATTAATAAAAAATGTCCTAGTAAAGGGTCCCCTTGGAATGAATGACCATAATATGGTTGAATTCCAAATTCAGTTTGAGGATGAGAGAGTTGGATCTCAAACCAGCGTACTGAGCTTAAATAAAGGAGACTATGAAGGTATGAGAGTAGAATTGACTAAAGTGGACTGGGAAAACAGATTAAAGTGTAAGATGGTGCAAGAGCAGTGGTCTACATTCAAGGAGATATTTCACATCTTTCAAGATAAATATATTCCACTGAGGAAAAAGGGGAGTAAAAGAAAAGACAGCCATCTGTGGCTAAGTACAGTAATAAAGGATAGTATCCGACTGAAAACAAGGGCATATAAAGTAGCCAAATCTAGTGGGAGGATAGAAGATTGGGAAGCATTTAAAAGCCAGCAAACAATAAGATTAATTAAGAAAGGGAAGATAGATTATGAAAGTAAACTAGCAAAAAATATAAAACAGACAGCAAGAGTTTCGACAGCTATATAAAAAAAAAAGTGTGGCTAAAGTGAACATTGGTCCCTTAGAGGATGGGACCGGGAAACTTGTGGTGGGGAACATGGAGATGGCAAAGACACTGAACAAATATTTTGTATCAGTCTTTACAGTAGAGGACACTAAAAATATCCGAACACTGGACAAACAGGGGGCAATGGGGGGGGAGGAGCTAAACATGATTAAAATCACTAAGGAGATGGTACATAGTAAAATAACGGGACTTAAGGCGGATAAATCCCCTGGACCTGATGACCTACATCCTAGGGTCTTGAGAGAAGTGGCGGTAGGGTTTGTGGATGCATTGGTGATTATTTTCCAGAACTCCCTGGACTCAGGAAAGGTCCCGACAGATTGGAAACCTGCTGATGCAACACCCTTATTTAAGAAGGGAAGTAGACAAAAAGCTGGAAACTATAGACCAGTTAGCCTAACATCTGTGGTTGGCAAAATGTTGGAGTCCAGTATTAAGGAAACAGTAACAGAGCATTTGGATAAACATAATTTAATAGGACAGAGTCAGCATGGTTTTATGAAGGGGATGTCCTGTTTGACAAATTTGCTTGAATTCTTTGAGGATGTAACATACAGGGTGGATAAAGGGGAACCAGTGGATGTACTGTATTTGGACTTCCAAAAGGCTTTTGACAAGGTTCCACACAAAAGATTACTGATCAAGATAAGAAATCACGGGATTGGGGGTAATATACTGGCATGGATGGAAGGTTGGCTATCTAACAGAAAACAAAGAGTTAGGATAAATGGTTCGTTCTCAGGCTGGCAATCAGTAACTAGTGGTGTTCCGCAGGGGTCAGTGCTGGGACCCCAACTCTTTACAATCTATATTAACGATTTGGAGGAAGGGATTGAGTGCAACATATCCAAGTTTGCCAACGATACAAAGATTGGAGGGAAAGCAGTGAATGAGGAGGACATAAAAAACCTGCAAAAGGACATAGACAGGCTAAGTGAGTGGGCAGAGATTTGGCAGATGCAATATAATGTTGGAAAGTGTGAGGTTATGCACATTGGCAGAAAAAATCAAAGAGCAAGTTATTATCTAAATGGAGAGAAACTGCAAAGTGCTACAATACAAAGGGATCTGGGGGTCCTGGTGCATGAAACACAAAATGTTAGTATGCAGATGCAGCAGGTGATCAGGAAGGCCAATGGAATCTTGGCTTTTATTGCAAGGGGGATGGAGTATAAAAACAGGGAAGTCTTGCTGCAGTTATACAGGGTATTGGTGAGGCCACACCTGGAATACTGCGTGCAGTTTTGGTTTCCATATTTAAGAAAAGATATACTTGCTCTTGAGACGGTTCAGAGAAGGTTCACTCGGTTGATTCCGGAGATGAGTGGGTTGACGTATGAGGAAAGGTTGAGTAGGTTTGGACTCTGTGGCATAGTGGTTAGCACTGTTGCCTCACAGCGCCAGGGACCCGGGTTCGAATCCGGCCTCAGGTGACTGTCTGTGTGGAGTTTGCACATTCTCCCCGTGTTTGCGTGGGTTTCCTCCGGGTGCTCCGGTTTCCTCCCACAGTCCAAAGATGTGCGGGTTAGGTTGATTGGCTATGATAAATTGACCCTTAGTGTTAGGGGGATTAAATACGTGTGGTTACGGGGATAGGGTGGGATATGTGTTGGTGTAGGGGTTACGGGGATCGGGTGGGATATGTGTCGGTGCAGGCTCGATGGGTCGAAATGGCCTCTATCTGCACTGTGGGGTTTCTGTGATTTCTGTGATTTCATTGGAGTTCAGAAGAATGAGAGGCAATCTTATCGAAACATATAAGATTGTGAGGGGGCTTGATCGGGTGGATGCAGTGAGGATGTTTCCACTGATGGGTGAGTCTAGAACTAGGGGGCATAATCTAAGAATAAGGGGCTGCCCTTTCAAAACTGAGATGAGGAGAAACTTCTTCACGCAGAGGGTAGTAAATCTATGGAATTTGTTACCCCAGAGAGCTGCGGAAGCTGCAACATTAAATAAATTTAAAACGGAGATAGCCAGTTTCCTAGCAGATAAGGGAATTAGGGGTTACGGGCAGAGGGCAGGGAAGTGGATGTGAGTCTAGATTCGGATCAGCCATGATCCTATTGAATGGCGGAGCAGGCCCGAGGGGTCGTATGGCTTACTCCTGCTCCTACTTCTTATGTTCTTATGAACCCCCCGGAATCATAGCCCCACCACACAATCGGACCTCCCCACGATCGGACACCCCGGGATTATAGCCCCACCGCATGATCGGACCTCCCTGTGATCGAAACCCCGGGATCATAGCCCCAGCACATGATCGGACCTCCCTGTAATCGGACCCCCGGGATCACAGCCCCACCGCATGATTGGACCTCCCTGCGATCGAACCCCCCGGAATCATAGCCCTACCACACGATCGGACCTCCCTGTGATTTGACCCCCTGGGATCATAGCCCCACCACATGTTTGGACCTCCCTGCGATGAGATCTCCCTTGATCATAGCCCTATCACATGATCGGACCTCGCTGTGATCAAACCCCCCAGAATCCTAGCCCCACCACATGATTGGACCTTTCTGTGACCAGATCCCTGGGATCATAGCCCCACCACACGATCAGAACCGCCCCCCCCCCGCTATTGGACCCCCGGAATCATAGCCCCACCACATGATTGGACCTCCCTTTGATCGAACCCCCCAGGATTATAGCCCCACAACACGATCGGACTTCCCTGTGATCAGACCCCTGGGATCACAGCCCCACCACACGATTGGACCTCCCTGTGATCGGACCCCCGGGATCATAGCCCCACCACACAATCGGAGCTCGCTGTGATCAGACCCCCACTATGCGATTGTAACCTCCCCCCACAATCGGACCCCCGCCTGCGATCTGCACCACCCCCCCACCGCAAACTCTCCCATCCCCTACTAGACCTACCTGCTATCCTCGGCGGTGGCCTTGTGCTGGAGGATTCCTCGCCCAACAAGCCTCCAGCCAATCAATCAGGCTGGCTGTGGCCGTGAAATCGACAGGAAAAAATGTCAAGGCACCCTGCAGGATGTCCGGGAAACCCGTTCTTCCAAGTTTCCTGAATTCAATACAGCCCCTCCGCATGGAACGAGCTACCCGGCTAAAATCCAGGCCAATGAGTCCTGGTGAAAGAGGTAATGTCAGGGTTGAGGGCAGCACAGTGGCATAGTGGTTAGCACTGTTGCCTCACAGCGCCAGGGACCCGGGTTCGAATCCAGCCTCGGGTGACTGTCTGTGTGGAGTTTGCACATTCTCCCCGTGTTTGCGTGGGTTTTCTCCGGGTGCTCCGGTTTCCTCCCACAGTCCAAAGATGTGGGGGTTAGGTTGATTGGCCATGATTAAAAAAAAATTGGCCCTTAGTGTTAGGGGGGATTAAATACGTGGGGTTACGGGTTTACGGGGATAGGGCTTGTGTGGGATGGCTGTCGGTGTAGGGACCGGGTGCCGGGTGCTAAGGTTTGGATGATCAGCCATGATCTCGTTGAATGGCGGAGCAGGCTCGAGGGGCCAAATGGCCTACTCCTGCTCCTATCTTCTATGTTTCTATGTTTCTATGTAAGTACTGATTCTTCATTTGGGCCCATCTGCTATGAATTGTTATTGACTCTAAAACTTACTTTTAATGCAGGTTGTCATGATGTTGCAAAAGTAAATTTTGAGATCAGTATGTCCTTGTGAATCAAGTTGCAGCTATTATTTCTGTGTATAATAGAAAATATATTTCAATTTTATTTTATATTCAAGATCCGCCAAACGACACAGCAATGAATTCTAAAGAAACAACTCTAATATCAATTCACTGCAGTTCGGTTGTATATCGTAACGCAAGGATAAAACTGGGTCCTTACATTCTCAGGACGAGAGGATTCGAGTACAGGAGCAAGGATGTCTTGCTGCAGTTGCACAGGGCCTTGGTGAAACCACACCTTGAGTATTCTGTGCAGTTTTGGTCACCTTATCTGAGGAAGGATGTTCTTGCCATGGAGGGAGTGCAGCAAAGATTCACCAGACTGATACCTGGGATGGCAGGAATGAGGTATGTGGAGAGATTGGTTTGATTGGGCTTATATTCGCTGGAGTTTAGAAGAATGAGAGGGGATCTCATTGAAATTTATAAAATTCGAACAGGACTAGACAGACTAGATGCAGGAAGGATGTTCCCGATGGCAGGGGAGTCCAGAAACAGGGGTCACAGTCTAAGGATAAGGGGTAAGCCATTTAAGACAGAGATGAGGAGGAATTTCTTCACCCAGAGAGTGGTGAACCAGTGGAATTCTCTACAAAGGCCCGAGACCGGGGATAAAAGCAGCAACAGACCTGCATCATCAAGAGAAAATGGCAGTGTGATGTTACAGGTAAGGCAGGTAAGTGATTGGTAGTGACTGTGGACTAAGTTTTAAGATAGTGTCTGTGTGCTAAATTTTAAGTTAACATATAACATATAACATAATTTTAAAAACTAAACTTTATTTAATTTAATTAAGACAGAGTGCTAGCAGCAGAGAGTGCCTTTTGAGAGTTTGGGTAAGTGAGAGAGTTAGGGTAAGTGGGGTGTGAGGTGCTGTTTTGTTTTGTTTTTGTCTTGTTTTTCCTGCCATCCTCAGGATTAGCAGACATAGCGGAGGCGGAGCAGCGAGGCGAGGCTCAGCCGAGACAGCCGGGAGCAGCAGCGGGTGTCGAGTCGGAGCAGCGAGGCGAGGCAACCTAAACAGGCTCCATAGGCAACACTCCAAAGGGAGGTAATGTAGAAATGCATCAGCATAGAAATATATATCCACACATATTCGTATAAAATAAGCACACATACTCTCTTATATTAAAATGGAGTCTGGAACTGTTTCAACAGGCCAAAATGGCTTCACACAGTATAACATAAGGGGAAACGGGCAGGCCCATATTAGGAAGCGGTTTAAGGAAGAGGATGTGACTCCTTTGTAGCTTGCAGGCTAAGCAGTTCCAGTAAACAAGATAAGCTTAGCAGAACAAAAAGCATGATAACCGAAGGACATGTACTGCAAACATTCATATGAATGTCCAGAACCAAAGTGAGAGACAAACCGTCTCCATTGTATAAAATTAATTAACTTTATCTAAAGGTATTCCTGCATCATGACTTTTGATTATCTATTGGCTAACCTTATCTTAAGACACCGAGGCTCTGCTGACCCTTTAGTCATCTTCTTGTTGACCTTAAACATTCCTTGCTCATCTCTTTTTAATGTTATTAATTGTGTCTCTCAATACTATACCATGTGATAAAAGGTTTTGATCTTTGTGTATAAAAAGAGGTGTTTTTGTCCATGTATTCAGAGAAGTCACGATAGCCTTTGCCTACGTGATTGCTCCCCTTGCTAGCAAGTAGTTAAATAAAGTCTGCCTTTGACGATCACTTTGTTTCACAAAGTCTTATTGAACAGTCGAAACTTCGACAGTTTCTTGGGGGCTCGTCCGGGATCGCTTGCTGCCTTTCGGTAAGTCACGGACGAGGACACCATGCTTTGCTAACGACAAATCCTGAATGGCCATAAGTGAAGATTTCTCACAGAAAAGGATTTCTCCTTAGATACGTAGTTGGTGTAGTCTATTACTTCCGACGGGAGCACTGCGATCTGTTAAGACTCATGTGTGTTTGGAACTTGAGTTAACTTGTGTAACCTTTGCTTCTTTTATCTTGACATTAAAAGGAGGAGGATACTGCCGGTTCAGGTTTCAAAACTGTCGGACAAAGGGAGACAGCAGAAAGGTCACGACCAGGTTGAGTTCCGGAATATGTGAGTGTACTGTGAAGGGATTAGCCTGAAGGATAGACACAGAAAAGGTACCAGAAGACCTGTGAAGAGACTAGCTCGAAGGATAGGCAGAGAGTGCACAGTGACGTAAATCTGTGAAGGGACTACCTAGTAATCCCGAAGGATAGATTGGTAGTTAAAATAAGGATAAGCATAGCATAAGGATTCAGAAATAGAACACAACTGTTTTGTAAGATAACGTTTATATGTTATATGCATATGTAAAATTGTAAAAAAAAAACTGTTGGTGACTGAGTTGATCGACTAGGACAAGGAAGTGTCTGTCTCAAACGCGCAGCCTTAGACCGGTTGTTAAGAGGGGAAATCCCCCACGCGAAGGTCAGGACCCTGAAGTGGGCGGAGAGGCATAAAGGCACTTAGGACCGTGATACTCAGTCATTAGTTGTTAAAAGCTTGTAAAATAAGGCCTCGATCTGTAGAGCATACCACGCAGATCGAGAAAACTGTCGGATTGTAATTTAGCTTTTGTAGAAAGCCTGCATAACTGTACTTATGTTATTTTATGTCTGAGTTCTTTTGTATACCTGTTTGGACCTTCAAGTTATTCCTTAGTATTTTCTTGATTGTTATTATTGTATGTTATTGTTCATCGCTGTCAGCACTTTGGTCAGCCTGTAGGGGTCGTAAGAGGGTTGAGGGTAAAACTTGCGACCCAGAACAAGTGCAGCTAGTGGAAATTGAAAACTAACTAGGATGGGAGCTGCACAAAAGAAAGGTCCCCGAAAGGGGAACCCCAGCTTTCCATATTTTTCAAAATTGTGGCCGATCATCCACAAATGATTTACCTAAATGGTCTAATTGGACCAAGAATGACAAATACCCATTCCCTATAGACGGAACCTTTAATTTAGACAGAATAACATGTCTAGAGAATTGCCTCGTAACTAGAGACCCGCAGAGAAAAAGAAAAAAAAAAGGAAGTTAATTGGTCAGCCTTCTCAGATTGGAAAAAGGAAGCAGAGAGGCGACGCGAACGAAGTATAGAAGTTAGTAAACATAATAAAAAGAGGGATGAGATTAATCAGGAACAGAATAAACAACAAAAAGTTAAACAAATCAGGGTTGGCAGGGTCCACAAAATTTATCCAGAAACAGAAATACCCAAGCCCAGGTTCACACTCGTCCACAGACTAATTGGACAACTAGCAATCCCTGGGGAAAACAAAGTGGCCCAAACGAAGAGTTTGGACAAAATCCAAATTGTTCAGCATGACGTTACTTAGAGCCCACCCCAGACATTGCCCAGGAACAACAGGCTGTGGTACAATTGCCTGCAGTATCATTAAATTCTAAAGAAGAGCCATTTATAAATTTAAATATGAATGGAACACAAGTTCCATTTTTTGGTAGACACTGGAGCAACTAATTCGGTCTTGACTAAACAATATGCAGTAGGAGCACCTTATATCAATCAGAGTGTCAAGTGTGTAGGACTTTCAGGAACAACCCAGACTATGGTATGGCCCACTCCATTGGATGTACAGATGAAAGACTTTCATGAACAGCATGCATTCTTATTATCTGAAGACGTTCCCATCAACTTATTAGGAAGAGATTTGTTGTGTAAAATGAAAGCAGTGATATCATGTATGGAAAAAGGACTGAAGGTATATGTTCCAACTGACAGATGTGGGATGTACCCATTGCAGGTCCACAATTCTCCTATTTTGTATTGTTGAACTAATCATGATGACAACCTCAGTAAACAATTACTGATGGCTGTGGGAGCATTGCAGTATGCCACAAGATCAGTATCAGAATACCAGAAGCAGTTTAATTTAGGACATTGGCATGATAAATTGCATTGTATAGCCTATTATGACAAAACGGGAGAAGATCTAGAAGTGGCAATTAATTACAAGCCCTTTCTGCATCAGAAATATTCACTTAAAATCAGAAGAATTTTAATTGGGCAAGAAGGAATAGCGTCACCAATCTTGTTGACCCAAACAGCATGGGAATTATTCAGGGTAAAAGACTCTAAGCCACACTGTACACTAGCAGTGGCGCATGAATTCAAACCTTCTGATCTAGGACAGATGGTCCTACGCCTATCAAAAGCTGCAGTTCAACAGGAGTGGAGAATAAGTCAGGGTTGGTTCAAGACCTAAGAGCAGTTAACGAGTCTGTTCTCCCTGCCTACCCGGTGGTCCCAAACCCAGCCACCATCCTGACCAGTATACCTCCTAATGCAAGGTATTATACGGTCATTGATCTCTGCTCAGCCTTCTTCAGCATTCCTATTCACCAAGATTCCCAGTTCCTGTTTGCCTTCACGTTCAAAGGAACCCAATACACATGGACCAGGCTGCCACAAGGCTATACAGAAAGCTAAACTCTCTTTCCGCAGTGCCTCAAACATGATTTACAGAACATTGTCTTAACCGATGGGTTAACCCTCATGCAATTAGCAGGTCGTCTACTTACTGTATCACCTACCCAAGAGGCATTGTGAATCAGTGACTCAGCTTATCACTAAGCCTCGTATAGACATTGTAGAAACTCCTCTGGACAATAGCGATTTTATATTTTATGTGGATGGATCAGCCCTCAGAGACGAAAAGGGCTTGCAAAAAAAGTGAATATGCCATTTCCAATGATCATTCAATTATCCAAGTATGCTGACTACCATCTTTCTTTTCAGCACAACAAGCAGAACTGTTTGCCGTTACAAGAGCATGTATTTTAGCTACAGGAAAATCAGTGAATATTTATATTGACTCTCGGTATGCATTTGGAGTCACTCATAATTATGGTCAAATTTGGAAACTTAGAGGATTCCTGACTTCATCAGGATCTACAGTTAAAAATGCTGAACAAATTGATAACCTTTTAAAGGCTCTCCAGTGTCCTAAAAAAAAAAAAATTGCTGTTATTAAATGCAAAGCACATACAGGCAATCAAGACCAGGCTTCTTTGGGCAATGATAGGGTGGATCGAGCAGCTAAGGCTGCTGCTCTTTCTGATACAGGGTCACAAGTGTCTGCATATGTTCTTAGAAATCAAGATCCAGACAATCCCCCACCCACAATTGATGACGTTTTGGCCTATCAATTACAGGCCAGTCCGGACGAAGTGTTAGCTTGGGTGAATGATTCTTGTTTTAAAACACCCGAAGGGGTATGGGTTCACCAGGATGACCGTATGGTGGCTCCTAAATCTTTAAGTCCATGGATTGCCCGATGCGTTAACATGTTCACGCATGCGGGCAAAGGGGGGATGGCAGACTATATTAATCAAACATGGTATGCACCAGGAATTATGACAATTACAAAACAAATTAGTGAACAACGCATTACCTGCCAAACAATGAACCCAGGTAAAACGGAAAAGGTACAGGCTGCCTCCCACCCAAATCCAACAAGACCCTTTGTACATTTACAGATGGATTTTATTGAATTACCGGTATGTTTAGGATTTAAGTATGTATTAGTTATTGTAGATGTGTTTTCACGATGGATTGAAGCCTTTCCATGTAAAAAAAAAATGATGCAGTTACTGTTGCAAAATGTTTGTTAAAAGAAATTGTACCACGATTTGGTATACCTGCACATCTTTCAAGTGACAATGGACTTCTACTGCAGCTATCATCCAGAGTCAGCGGGACTGGTAGAAAAATATAATGGTATGCTGAAGAATAAACTTTCTAAACTTTGCAATGAAACTGGACTTAAATGGGTCGAACTATTACCCCTAGCATTGATGATAATGCGAGCAGCAACTAACAGGACAACCGACTATCGCCACATGAGATTGTTATGGGACGACCCCTAAGACTGCCATTTTCAGCGTCACTTACGGTTAAGCAAATGGACATCCATAAAATGGATGAGAACATGTTAAACTATTGTATTGCATTAACTAGATGTATTTCCAGCTTTCACCAGCAGGTAAAAGAGGCGCAAACAGAACCAGCGGCATCGGCAGCGGGTGGAGGCGGAGCTGAGCGGCAGAGCGACTACAAGAGGCCCCAGAGGCTCAGGTAGGCCCCAGTGCGGCATCGGCAGCGGGTGGAGGCGGAGCTGAGCGGCAGAGCGACTACAAGAGGCCCCAGAGGCTCAGGTAGGCCCCAGTGCGGCATCGGCAGCGGGTGGAGGCGGAGCTGAGCGGCAGAGCGACTACAAGAGGCCCCAGAGGCTCAGGTAGGCCACAGTGCGGCATCGGCAGCGGGTGGAGGCGGAGCTGAGCGGCAGAGCGACTACAAGAGGCCCCAAAGGCTCAGGTAGGCCCCAGTGCGGCATCGTCAGCGGGTGGAGGCGGAGCTGAGCGGCAGAGCGACTACAAGAGGCCCCAGAGGCTCAGGTAGGCCCCAGTGCGGCATCGTCAGCGGGTGGAGGCGGAGCTGAGCGGCAGAGCGACTACAAGAGGCCCCAGAGGCTCAGGTAGGCCCCAGTGCGGCATCGGCAGCGGGTGGAGGCGGAGCTGAGCGGCAGAGCGACTACAAGAGGCCCCAGAGGCTCAGGTAGGCCCCAGTGCGGCATCGGCAGCGGGTGGAGGCGGAGCTGAGCGGCAGAGCGACTACAAGAGGCCCAGGTAGGCCCCAGTGTGGCATCGGCAGCGGGTGGAGGCGGAGTCGGGACCAGCGAGAGCAGCGAGGAGGAGCTCGGGAGAAAACCCGGCGACCAGCGAGGCCCGAGACCAGTCGGGAGCAATGAGTCGGAGCCCGGTATAAAAACCGGAGAGAGGCGAGGCCCGAGACCACAGCTGGGGCAGTCGGGAGAGCAGGAGGCCAGTAACTGCTGGGGCAGTCGGGAGAGCAGGAGGCCAGTAACTGGTGAGTTTAAAAGCTCACCTTTCGCGGGCTTTTTCTTTCACAGCTGGTGCAGTCGGGAGAGCAGGAGGCCAGTAACTCTTATATAGGTGGAGCTGTTGCTAAACCCGAAACACTACAGTGTAGTGTCTCCCACCCTTCCACCTCCTCTAACCTTTTAGGGGTTAGGGGAAGTTGAAAAGGTAGGTTCAATTTATTTTATTTCAGGAGCCTAACCTAGGTGGAAAAGGTTCCAGGACAGGAGGCGGCAGTGAAAATACAACACCAGAAAACAGGTAGGTGACTGGTTGGTGAGTACTTTCACAAACTTATTCTAAGTAGAATTCAATAATCAAGCTAAATCGTAGTAAATAAAAGGGTATTGTAAGGGTTAAGTCATGGAAGGGCAGCTCAGACCCGTGTCATGCTTCTCCTGTTCCATGTGGGAAATCAGGGACACTGTCCCTGACAACTATGTGTGCAGGAAGTGTGTCCAGCTGCAGCTCCTAGCGGACCGCATGGAGGCGCTGGAGCTGCGAATGGACTCACTCTGGAGCATACGCGATGCTGAGGATGTTGTGGATAGCACATTCAGTGAGTTGGTCACACCGCAGGTAAAGGCTAGCTCAGACAGTAAATGGGTGACCAAAAGGCAGGGTAAAGGCAGGAAGGTAGTGCAGGAGTCACCTGCGGTCATCTCCCTCCAAAACAGGTTTACCGTTTTGGGTACTGTTGGGGGAGATGACTTATCAGGGGAAGGCACCAGCAGCCAGGTTCAGGGCACCATGACTAGCTCTGCTGCACAGAAGGGCGGGAAAAAGAGGGATAGGGCTATAGTGATAGGGGATTCAATTGTAAGGGGGATAGATAGGAGTTTCTGTGGCCGAGACCGAGACTCCAAGATGGTATGTTGCCTCCCTGGTGCAAGGGTCAAGGATGTCTCGGAGCGGGTGCAGAGCATTCTGAAGGGGGAGGGGGATCAGCCAGTTGTCGTGGTACATGTAGGTACCAACGATGTAGGTAAAAAGAGGGAGGAGGTCCTACAAGCTGAATTTAGGGAGTTAGGAGCTAAATTGAAAAGTAGGACCTCAAAGGTAGTAATCTCTGGATTGCTACCAGTGCCACGAGCTAATAAGTTTAGAGAGAGTAAGATAGATAAGCTAAATACGTGGCTTGAGCAGTGGTGCAAGGGAGAGGGATTTAAATTCTTGAGGCATTGGAACCAGTTCTTGGGGAGGAGTGACCTGTACCAAGGGGACGGTCTACACCTGAACTGTGAGGGAGCCAATGTCCTCGGGGTAATATTTTCTAGGGCGGTTCGGGAGGATTTAAACTAATTTGGCAGGGGGATGGGAACCTAGGTAGTGGAAAAGAGGGAAGTCATATGAAGTTAGAAATAGATGGTAGAAAGGTGAGAAGCAATAAGCAAAGGAGAGAAACACAAAGGGCCAAACTAATTCATAATGGGAGTGTGAAAAAAGCAAGCCTGAAGGCTTTGTATCTTAATGCTAGAAGCATTAGGAACAAGGTGGATGAATTAGTTGTGGAAATAGAGGTAAACAAGTATGATTTGATTGGGATTACAGAAACGTGGCTGCAGGGTGGGCAAGGCTGGGAACTTAACATCCAGGGATATACAATATTTAGGAAGGATCGGCAAAAAGGTAGGGGAGGTGGGGTAGCATTGCTGGTAAAGGAGGGGATTAATGCAATGGAAAGGAAGGATATTAACTCGGATGAAACGGAATCTGTATGGGTAGAAATGAGAAATAGCAAGGGGAGGAAAACGTTAGTGGGTGTGATATATAGGCCTCCAAATAGTAATATGGAGGTGAGGGAAGGCATAAAAAGGGAAATTAGAGAAGCGTGCGATAAGAGCACAGCTGTCATCATGGGTGACTTTAATTTACATATTGATTGGACTACCCAAATTAGTAAAAATTCTGAGGAGGAGGAATTCCTGGAATGTTTTCGGGACGGTTATCTGGACCAATATGTCGAGGAGCCGACTCGAGATCAGGCCATTTTAGACTGGGTATTGTGCAATGAGAAGGGACTTAGCAGCAATCTTCTTGTACGAGGCCCCTTGGGTCAGAGCGATCATAATATGATCGAGCTCTCAGTCGAGATGGAGAGTGAGGAAATTGAATCAGAGACTAAGGTCCAGAACTTAAATAAAGGGAATTACGAGGGTATGAGACGGGAATTGGGTAAGATTGATTGGGTGGTGTTTCTGGGGGGATTGACAGTGGATAGACAATGGCAAGCATTCAAAGATAGAATGGAAGAATTCCAGAACATGTTTATACCGGTTTGGCATAAAAATAAACCTAAAAAGGTGACTCAACCGTGGATAACGAGGGAAATTAGGGACAGCATAAAATCAAAAAAAAGGGCATATCAACTGGCAAAAAAAAGCACCAGACCGGAAGATTGGGGGCAGTACAGGATACAGCAAAAGAGGACAAAGGGATTAATCAGGAAGGGGAAAATAGAATACGAAAGTAAACTTGCAGCAAACATAAAGACAGACTGCAAAAGCTTTTATCGGTATATCAGGAGGAAAAGTCTGGTAAAATCCCAAGTCGGTCCCTTGCAGTCCATATATAATGGAGAATAAGGAAATGGCAGACCAATTAAACTCATACTTTGGTTCTGTATTCACAAAGGAGGACACAAATAACCTCCCAGGAATATCGGCAAACATAGGGACTAATGAGAGGGAGGAGCTGACAGAAATTAGTATCTCTAGGGATATGGTGTTGGGTAAGTTGAGGGGACTGAAGGCCGACAAATCCCCGGGGCCTGATAAACTACATCCTAGGGTACTTAAGGAGGTGGCCCTGGAGATAGCAGATGCTCTAAGGATCATCTTCCGGAACTCCATTGACTCGGGAACAGTACCCGTGGATTGGAGGGTAGCTAATGTTACCCCAATATTTAAAAAGGGGGGTAGAGAGAAAGCAGGGAATTATAGACCAGTAAGCCTTACATCGGTTGTGGGCAAAATGCTAGAGTCCATTATTAAGGATAAAATAGCGGAGCACTTGACAAATGGGGAAAGGATCGGATAGAGTCAACATGGATTTACAAAGGGTAAATCGTGTTTGACTAATCTGCTGGAATTTTTTGAGGAAGTAACTGGTAAAATAGATGGGGGAGAGCCAGTGGATGTGGTGTACCTTGACTTCCAGAAAGCCTTCGATAAGGTTCCACACAAAAGATTATCATGCAAAATTAAGGCTCATGGGATTGGGGGCAAAGTATTAACGTGGATAGAGAACTGGCTGGCGGATAGAAAACAGAGAGTTGGAATAAACGGCTCGTTTTCGGAGTGGCAGGCAGTGACCAGCGGGGTGCCGCAAGGATCTGTCCTGGGACCCCAGCTGTTCACAATATATATAAATGATCTGGATCAGGGAATTGGATGCAATATTTCCAAATTCGCTGACGACACTAAACTAGGAGGAGGGGTGGGCTCTGATGAGGATGTCAGGAGGCTACAGTGCGATTTGGACAGGTTGGGGGAATGGGCGGATACGTGGCAGATGCACTATAATGTGGATAAATGCGAGGTTATCCACTTTGGGGGTAAAAACAGGAGGGTGGATTATTATCTAAATGGCAATAGATTGGGAGATGGGGAAGTGCAGAGGGACCTGGGTGTTCTTGTGCACCAGTCACTGAAGGAGAGCATGCAGGTGCAACAGGCGATTAAGAAGACAAATGGTATGTTGGCCTTCATATCAAGGGGGTTCGAGTATAGGAATAGGGATACCTTACTACAGCTGTACAAGGTGCTGGTGAGACCGCATCTGGAGTATTGTGTACAGTTTTGGTCGCCCCATCTGCGGAAGGATGTTCTTGCCATGGAAAGAGTGCAGCGGCGATTCACCAGGCTGATACCTGGAATGGCGGGAATGACCTATGAGGAGAGATTGAATAGTTTGGGCTTGTACTCACTGGAGTTTAGAAGATTGAGAGGGGATCTCATCGAAACATATAAAATTATGGCAGGCCTGGACAGGCTGAATTCAGAGAGAATGTTTCCAATGGCAGGGGAGCACAGAACCAGGGGCCACAGTCTAAAAATAGCGGGCAAATCATTTAAAACAGAGATGAGGAAGAATTTCTTCACTCAAAGAGTGGTGAGCCTGTGGAATTCCCTGCCACAGAGGGCTGTGAAGGCTAATTCAATAAATATTTTCAAGAGAGAATTGGATATATTTCTGAAGGCTAAGGGGATTAAGGGTTACGGAGAAAAGGCGGGGACGGGGTACTGAACTGGTAAGATCAGCTATGATCTCAGACGAAGATCAGCCATGATCTCATTGAATGGCGGAGCAGGCTCGAAGGGCCGAATGGCCTACTCCTGTTCCTATCTCTATGTTTCTATGTTTCTATAACTTGGAACCAGGAGATAACGTATACGTAAAGGTCTTCAAAAGAAAGAACGGACTACAACCACGCTTTGAAGGGCCATACCAATTACTCCTGACAACGAACACAGCTGTTAAAAACAAGGAAAGACCGACCTGGATACACGCATCCCATTGCAAGAAAGCACCAGATGGGGACATTTAAAAAAAAAAGACTTGAGACGATGAAATTATTGTTCACGCTGTATGTGCTCATTGAGATGGTATACGTAAACTGTCAGAGATATATTGAAGAACCCCGAAAGAAACGAGAATTACATGTTAACACTTTTCTGTATATGGCTTACGAGCATGCTAAGGATAGTGGTAGATCTAGTTGCTGGGTCTGTGTCCATATACCCATTCACACCACAGGAGGAATCCCACTAAGATCTATTCCCTTTAATATTCCCGAAACAGCAGAATGGATCATAAGGCGAAATAGTTCAGGCAACCCAGACAGAACCATGGATATGATTCAGTGGAGATCAGCAGGTTATAATCTGACCACCTTCCAGGGATGGTATCAACCCAATTATAACCATACAGGTATTATCGCGGGGATGGTCAAAACGGAAATGAAGTCGGTATCCTTAGGCCAAAATTTAAATTTGGCACGAGGACCGACAAAAGGGACTGAAAGAATTAATGTGGGCTATATTGTCCTAGGTAGGACAAAATGGGGGAATGTAGAAGTGCATCAGCATAGAAATATATATCCACGCATATTAGTATAAAATAAGCACACATACTCTCTTATATTAAAATGGAGTCTGGAACTGTTTCAACAGGCCAAAATGGCTTCACACAGTATAACATAAGGGGAAACGGGCAGGCCCATATTAGGAAGCGGTTTAAGGAAGAGGATGTGACTCCTTTGTAGCTTGCAGGCTAAGCAGTTCCAGTAAACAAGATAAGCTTAGCAGAACAAAAAGCATGATAACCGAAGGACATGTACTGTAAACATTCATATGAATGTCCAGAACCAAAGTGAGAGACAAACCGTCTCCATTGTATAAAATTAATTAACTTTATCTAAAGGTATTCCTGCATCATGACTTTTGATTATCTATTGGCTAACCTTATCTTAAGACACCGAGGCTCTGCTGACCCTTTAGTCATCTTTTTGTTGACCTTAAACATTCCTTGCTCATCTCTTTTTAATGTTATTAATTGTGTCTCTCAATACTATACCATGTGATAAAAGGTTTTGATCTTTGTGTATAAAAAGAGGTGTTTTTGTCCATGTATTCAGAGAAGTCACGATAGCCTTTGCCTACGTGATTGCTCCCCTTGCTAGCAAGTAGTTAAATAAAGTCTGCCTTTGACGATCACTTTGTTTCACAGAGTCTTATTGAACAGTCGAAACTTCGACAGTCAGAATTCAAAAGTGACATCACAGCCAAGCTTGTAGGTGATTGGCTGGTTGGTGAGTACTTTTCCTTCCCTTTTAAACCTTTATAAGTTGGTAAGTTCAAATAAATAGAGGTGTGATATTCATAACATAAGAACATAATAAGAACATAAGAAGTAGATTAACAAATTCAGATGTAGTCCGTGGTCAGGGACAGGAGGGTATGACTATGAGTGAGGCAGGTACGGGGATCCAGGAGGTAGTGTTGGAGGAGCAGCTGCCCTTGCTCTTGTCCAACAGGTTCGAGGCTCTTACTCCCTATGGGGATGGGAATGGGGACTGCAGGGAGGATGAGCAACCTGGCCACAGCACCATGGAATGAGGGGCCATTCAAGTGGGGGGAGTAAAAAGAAATGTTGTAGTGGTAGGGGATAGTATCTTTAGGGGGATAGATAGTGTTCTTTGCAGCCGAGAGCGAGAGTCCCGAAGGCTGTGCTGCCTGCCCGGTGCCAGGGTTAAGGACATCTCCTCTGGGCTGGAGAGAAACTTGGAGTGGGAGGGGGAGGATCAAGTTGTCGTGGTCCATGTTGGTACCAATGACATAGATAGGACAAGGAAAGAGGTTCTGCTGAGGGATTATGAGCAGCTAGGGGCCAAATGAAAAAACAGAACCACAAGGGTAGTAATCTCTGGATTACTACCTGAGCCACGAGCAAATTTGGCTCGGGTAAATAAAATCAGAGAGTTAAATGTGTGGCTCAAGGACTGGTGTGGGAGAAATGGGTTTTGCTTCTTGGGATATTGGCACCAGTACTGGGACAGGAGAGAGCTGTTCCGTTGGGACAGACTTCACTTGGCCAGTGCTGGGACTAGAATCCTGGCGAATTGAATAACTAGGGCTGCAGAGAGGGCTTTAAACTAATTAGTGGGGGGGAGGTTTCAAGAGAGCAAAAAATAAAAATGTCAGTGGAGAAGGCAATAGAGCAAGGTAGCAGTGGGGGAATTAAAAGCCAGAGCGTGTCAGGAAGGGACAGAATGTATAAAGATAAAGGTAAAATAGTAAAGGGGGTAATAGGAGGAATACATTGTCACAAAACATATTTAAAAGTTCTTTATCTGAATGCACGCAGCATTCGTAACAAAATAGACGAGTTGACGGTAAAATAACTACACATGGGTATGATCTGGTGGCCATTACAGAAACATGGCTGCAAGGTGACCATGACTGGGAGCTAAACATCCAGGGGTATTTGACAATTAGGAAGGACAGACAGGAACGAAAGGGAGGTGGGGTGGCTATGTTAATAAAGGATGGAATCACTGCAATTGTGAGAAATGATATTGGGTCAAAGGATCAGGATAGTGAAACAGTTTGGGTCGAGATAAGGATTAATAAGGGGAAAAAGTCACTAGCGGGTGTAGTCTATAGGCCTCCTAACAGTTGCAACTCTGTTGGTCAGAGTATAAATCAGGAAATAGTTGGGGCTTGTAATAAGGGAACAACTATAATCATGGAGGATTTTAACTTTCATATTGACTGGACAAATCAAATTGGGCAGGGCAGCCTTGAGGAAGGGTTCATAGAGTGCATTAGGGACGCGTTCCTTGAGCAGTATGTTACTGAACCAACCAGGGGGCAGGCAATCTTAGATCTAGTCCTGTGTAATGAGACAGGATCAATAAAAAATGTCCTGGTAAAGGATCCCCTTGGAATGAGTGACCACAACATGGTTGAATTCCAAATTCAGTTGGAGGGTGAGAGAGTTAGATCTCAAACCAGCGTACTAAGCTTAAATAAAGGAGACAAGAAGATATGAGAGCAGAGTTGACTAAAGTGGACTGGGAAAATAGATTAAAGTGTAAGATGGTACATGAGCAGTGGTGTACATTCAAGGAGATATTTCACAACTTTCAAGAAAAATATATTCCACTGAGGAAAAAGGGGCGTAAAAGAAATGACAGCCATCCGTGGCTAAGTAAAGTAATAAATGATAGTATCCGACTGAAAACAAGGGCATATAAAGTAGCCAAATCTAGTGGGAGGATAGATGATTGGGAAGCATTTAAAAGCCAGCAAAGAATAACTAAAAGATTAATTAAGAAAGGGAAGATAGATTATGAAAGTAAACTAGCAAAAAATATAAAAACAGATAGCAAGAGTTTCTATAGTTATATAAAAAGAAAAAGGGTGGCTAACGTGAATGTTGGACCCTTAGAGGACGAGACCGGGAAATTAGTGGTGGGGAACATGGAGGTGGCAAAAACGCTGAACAAATATTTTGTATCAGTCTTTACAGTAGATGACACTAAAAATATCCCAACACTGGACAAACAGGGGGCTATGGGGGGGAGGAGCTAAACATGATTAAAATCACTAAGGAGGTGGTACTCGGTAAGATAATGGGACTAAAGGCAGATAAATACCCTGGACCTGATGGCTTACATCCTCGGGTCTTGAGAGAAGTGGCGGTGGGGATTGCGGATGCATTGCTGGTAATTTTCCAGAACTCCCTGGATTCAGGAAAGGTCCCGGCAGATTGGAAAACTGCTAATGTAACGCCCATATTTAAAAAGGGAAGTAGACAAAAGGCTGGAAATGATAGACCAGTTAGCCTAACATCTGTGGTTGGTAAAATGTTGGAGTCCATTTTTAAGGAAGCAGTAACAGGACATTTGGATAAGCATAATTTAATCGGACAGAGTCAGCATGGTTTTATGAAGGGGAAGTCATGTTTGACAAATTTGCTCGAATCCTTTGAGGACGTAACAAACAGGGTAGATAAAGGGGAACCAGTGGATGTGGTGTATTTGAACTGCCAAAAGGCACTTGACAAGGTGCCACACAAAAGATTAATGCAAAAGATAAAAAATCACGGGATTGGGAGTAATATACTGGCATGGATGGAAGATTGGCTATCTAACAGAAAACAGGGAGTTGGGATAAATGGTTCATTCTCAGGTTGGCAATCAGTGACTAGTGGTGTTCCGCAGGGGTCAGTGCTGGGACCCCAACTCTTTACAATCTATATTAATGATTTGGAGGAAGGGACCGAGTGCAACATATCTAAGTTTGCCGACGATACAAAGATGGGAGGGAAAGCAGTGAGTGAGGAGGACCTAAAAAACCTGCAAAAGGACATAGACAGGTTAAGTGAGTGGGCAGAAATTTGGCAGATGGAATATAATGTTGGAAAGTGTGAGGTTATGCACTTTGGCAGAAAAAATCAAAGAGCAAGTTATTATCTAAATGGAGAGAAACTGCAAAGTGCAACAGTACAAAGGGATCTGGGGGTCCTGGTGCATGAAACACAGAAGGTTAGTATGCAGGTACAGCAGGTGATCAGGAAGACCAATGGAATCTTGGCTTTTATTGCAAGGGGGATGGAGTATATAAGCAGGGAAGTCTTGCTTCAGTTATACAGGGTACTGGTGAGGCCACACCTGGAATACTGCGTACAGTTTTGGTTTCCATATTTAAGAAAAGATATACTTGCTCTCGAGGCAGTTCAGAGAAGGTTCACTCGGTTGATTCCGGAGATGAGGGGGTTGACTTATGAGGAAAGGTTGAGTAGGTTGGGCCTCTAGTCATTGGAATTCAGAAGAATGAGAGGCGATCTTATCGAAACATATAAGATTGTGAAGGGGCTTGATCGGGTGGATGCGGTGAGGATGTTTCCACTGATGGGTGAGACTAGAACTAGGGGGCATAATCTTAGAATAAGGGGCTGCCCTTTCAAAACTGAGATGAGGAGAAACTTTTTCACTCAGAGAGTAGTAATCTATGGAATTTGCTACCTCAGTATGCTGTGGAAGCTGCGACATTAAATACATTTAAAACGGAGATAGACAGTTTCCTAGCTGATATGGGATTTAGGGGTTACGAGGAGCGGGCAGGGAAGTGGATGTGAATCTAGTTTCAGATCAGCCATGATCCTATTGAATGGCGGAGCAGGCCCAAGGGGCCTTATGGCCTACTCCTGCTTCTACTTCTTATGCTCTTGTAGGGGGTTTCTCTTGCTCGTTCTGGCCTCCTACCAGGCTTCGTGCAATAATTACTCTTGAGTGGTTCGACCCACTCTTCTGTCAGGGTTGGGGAGCCACGGGGCCGTATAAATACGAGGCCGTGCTCTCCAGGCAAAGGTAGGATCTGGACCCAAGTGCAGAAACCAGACAAGAGACAAATATACAATACTTTGTTTGAACTTTACTAAATTCACACATAACCAGATTAACACAAGGGACACAGCAATATACATAAGAACTAGAGACAAGAGAACTAGAGACAAGTTACAAGACAGCTAGTCAAGATAGGAACTCAGGACAGCTTCCATGAGGAAGCCCACTTGTCTATACTGAGCTTGCAACAAGCTACCACAAGGGGCAACCGGCTTGCCAAGGCACAACTCCAGACAAGCTACCCCGAGGGTAATCGGCTTATCAATGCAAGGCTCAAGACAAGATCCCAACGGCTCCCACATAGCAACACGCTAGTCCAAACAGCACCTTACCAAGACAAGCAGCTCAACAGAACAAGACTTAAATACATCTTAAATCCAGAGACAAGAACACAGACTTAGATACATAGCTCGAGAGAACTAGAACACAAACTTAGATACATAACTCAAGAGAACTAGAACACAGACTTAGATACATAGCTCGAGAGAACTAGAACACAGACTTAGATACATAGCTCAAGAGAACTATGGCAGCCAGCTTGTGAAGGCAAGCTGCCATAGAGGAAAGGCTAGTCACACAGAGAACCTAGTCAAGACAAGGCACATTGTCAAGACTAACTCCCTGGTTCACCCTAGTGAGGACTGAGCACTGAGTGAAACAACAACAGAACTTATATACCAAGAAAACCAGGTGCCACCCATAAACAGCTAACCGGCTGTTTAAGACTAACAGGGTTAGAAACAATTAACACCAAAAACTAGGACAATTAACAAAAGAACAGTGAAGGTGCCATCTAGAGGTTACAAAAAGGAACTGACTGGCACCCTCACAGGACCCCCTCCCCAAGGAACGGCTCCTGACGTTCCAAACACAGGGCTCGAGAGAGAGACAAACAGGGGCTCGAGAGACAAACAGGGCGCTAAGACACTGGGCGCTAAGACACTGGGCGCTAAGACACTGGGCGCTAAGACACTGGGCGCTAAGACACTGGGCGCTAAGACACTGGGCGCTAAGACACTGGGCGCTAAGACACTGGGCGCTAAGACACTGGGCGCTCATTTAAATGAACATAGGGCAAAATACTTAAATTCTCTAAACCTCTGAATTAGTGGTATGGATAACCAAGTGGGGAAAAGACTTAAAGGCTTAAGCTAGATCAATCCGAAGTCACACGTGTAAAACAGAGGCAGCCACACACCCTCCAGGGCATCTAGAACCAAGTCAAAAAACTGAAAGTCTGTTTTAGTACACATGGCAAATCTTCTTAGCTTCTCAAGCAATGATATCTTCCATTCCAACTTTTCACAAACTACAGATGTTCAGAAATCTAAAGACGAAATCATCCTCTTCATCCACTAGCGGCAGGGACATGTCGTGGCAATCATATGACCAAAATCTTTGTAAGCAACAGAGTCATCATTCTCCAAAGTTAGCACGCTCAATGGATTATATTCCGAAGGGATCCAAGAAGGGCGAAGACTCGAGAATCTAACTTGTCCAAGAGAGCTTGAGAATGCAATTGTCCAGGAGAACTCGAGAATGTCTTATCCAGTAGAGCTCAAAAGTTTCATTTGTCCAGAAGAATAACAAAACACAACAAGGTCTTCTTCCTAGGGAACTCGAGAATTAAACACAGAAACACAGGGGGGAGTTATTTGCCCCAGAGAGCTTGAAAATTTACTTGGGATTTAACACAGAAGGCCCAGGAAAAGCTTGAAAGTTTAACACAGTAATGGTCCAGTAGCCTTGAAAATTCACTTGAATTTAACATAGGAGACCTGAAAGTTCTCAAATTAACACAATAGAGACTCAGGAAACTTGAAAATTTACTTGGGATTTAACACAGAAGGCCCAGGACACTTGAGAATTTACTTGGGGGTCTAACAGTAGAGGCCCAAGAGACTTGAAAATTTACTTGGGGTTTAACACAGTAGAGGCCCAGGAAGCTTGAGAGCTTTACCTGGGGGTCTTACAGTAGAGGCCCAAGAAACTTGAGAGATCAACTTGAAAATATAACAAAGGCCCAGAAAACTTGAAAGTTTGCTCAAAATTCTAACACAATGAAGGTCCAAGAGACTTGAGAGTTCACCTGGGGGGTCGAACACAATAGAGGCCCAGGAGACTTGAGAGTTCACCTGGGGGTCTAAATACAGTAACAGCCCAGGAGACTCAAATTTTACTTAAAAGTTTAACACTATGAAGGCCCAGGAGACTCGAAAGTTCACACAAAAATTTAAACACAGGAGACTTGAAATTTTAACACAGTGGGGGGTCTTACTCCTAGAAGACTCAAAAAATTGCCCAAGAGAACTAAAAAATTTAACTCGAGAATTTATATCGCCTAAGAGAACTTGAAATTTTAACTCGAGACTTTCAGACCTTAGCCGGTTGGTTTCTGCTGGGTCTATGTATGGCTCAGTCCTACTGTCAGGGTTGGGGAGCCACGGGGCCGTATAAATACGAGGCCGTGCTCTCCAGGCAAAGGTAGGATCTGGACCCAAGTGCAGAAACCAGACAAGAGACAAATATACAATACTTTGTTTGAACTTTACTAAATTCACACATAACCAGATTAACACAAGGGACACAGCAATATACATAAGAACTAGAGACAAGAGAACTAGAGACAAGTTACAAGACAGCTAGTCAAGATAGGAACTCAGGACAGCTTCCATGAGGAAGCCCACTTGTCTATACTGAGCTTGCAACAAGCTACCACAAGGGGCAACCGGCTTGCCAAGGCACAACTCCAGACAAGCTACCCCGAGGGTAATCGGCTTATCAATGCAAGGCTCAAGACAAGATCCCAACGGCTCCCACATAGCAACACGCTAGTCCAAACAGCACCTTACCAAGACAAGCAGCTCAACAGAACAAGACTTAAATACATCTTAAATCCAGAGACAAGAACACAGACTTAGATACATAGCTCGAGAGAACTAGAACACAAACTTAGATACATAACTCAAGAGAACTAGAACACAGACTTAGATACATAGCTCGAGAGAACTAGAACACAGACTTAGATACATAGCTCAAGAGAACTATGGCAGCCAGCTTGTGAAGGCAAGCTGCCATAGAGGAAAGGCTAGTCACACAGAGAACCTAGTCAAGACAAGGCACATTGTCAAGACTAACTCCCTGGTTCACCCTAGTGAGGACTGAGCACTGAGTGAAACAACAACAGAACTTATATACCAAGAAAACCAGGTGCCACCCATAAACAGCTAACCGGCTGTTTAAGACTAACAGGGTTAGAAACAATTAACACCAAAAACTAGGACAATTAACAAAAGAACAGTGAAGGTGCCATCTAGAGGTTACAAAAAGGAACTGACTGGCACCCTCACACTCTTCCCTACGGTTCTAGACCTTGGACTTAGGTGCAGGGAACTGTAGTGCAGAGAAAAACTCAATAGACCAGGTTGAATAGCACAAAATGGATGCTTTTATTATTAAACAGTTTGCAGCATTATAGAATACATGTCATAAGCACAGATTAAAGTAACTACAAGCATGCACATATCTATAAACTTAACTCTATGGAAATGGGAAACACACGGCACATCGTAAAAGGGGAAACACATTACGATTACCCTTAACCCCCTCCCCTAGACCTAAACTAAGTTTCGACTTGAGGAACTCGGGATCATGCTCACCACTTTCAGATTCGCGAAAAGGGGGTTCGCAGCCTTTTGGCACAGCTTTCCGTCGTCACGTGGATTTGGAAACTTCTGGCGCAGTTTGTTTTTCTTACGCGATGAAGCAGCAGATACAGCCTTGATGAGCGCTCATCATGGACGAATCCGTTAAACCTGTGTTACCTTTACTGAAATGCTGCCGAAGAACTGGATGCACCTTGGAGACTCTGCTACCGATGTGATGTTGTAGAAATGGATGCACATGGAAGGTCCGTTACCGAATGGGATGTTGAGGCACTGGAGTGCTAGGCACGGAGTGTCCTTTTCTCCGGCCTGGATTGTCGTTTTTCCCGAGGGTGTCTTCTCCTTCGGCCTGGGTCGTCGATGATCTCCCGACAAAGGTACCCGGGCCACCCTCCTTCGTCTTCCCGTCGTGGCCGAGCCTTGTTTGGCCAAAGAGTCCCTCCTGAAGCGTTCTCAAAAGGAGAGACGTCCTGAATCGAATCGTAACTACTGAATCATGTTCCCGAAGCGTGAATCTGAAGCGAAGCCCCTGATGGACCTTTCAATCCACAGTTATACCTTTTTGGGACAGTCTTATCTCCCGCCAAATCATAGTCCAGTCTTTGTAATATTTTTGGCGGGCAGAAATCTCTGCAGGGGCGCTTTGTCTTTGTAACGGGAGCTGGTGATAGCTTAACTGGCCTTCCTGGGCCGATAATGTCTTTTCCTTTGTCACCGTAACTCGGTTCGTATATTGATCGGTCTGGAGATTGCCCTTGATGGCTGTTAAACGGTTTTCCTTTGTACAGTAAATGGGTTTAAGTGTTCATTCAATTGTCTGCCCATTTCTTGATGGGCCGCATCCTGTTACCCAAAACTGTCCTGTACTTAGAATCTAATTGGTATGTATGCTCAGTTCCATGAGTTTCGGTTTCCCGATACTGGCTTTCGCGGGCTTACTGTCCTCAATCCACAAGCCTGTCTGGCTTGCAGTAACAGAAATCAAATGGTCCCAGAAACTGATCACGAGGTCCGGCGGCCATTTTGTATGCCCTTTTATCAAAGGTTTTTCTGTACAAGCTTCTTTTGGTCAATAAACTGTCTTATTAACCCTATTTTCTTGTGTGATTAATTACTGAAAATTTTGAATCTTACATTCCCCCCTGTGATACTGAGAGCTTGCTTAAAGTATCAATAATCCTTGGTGAGCAAATTTTCCCTGATTCCTCACATCCAAACATTCCTGGTAATTAACTATCTATGACCCCCACGACACATGCAGTTCCCATTTCAGAAAAATTACCTTGTGTACAATTGGACAATCATAGGCAGTACTACCTTAAACTATAACACATTCATCTTTCAGATGTGAAGGGGCCGATACCCCTTACACCACCTGCATACACCTTTTATTAATCAAAAAAACAGAAAATCTTATCAACGGCTATAACACAACAGTATTCACACTTAAATCATGCAGTGGCTAAAATCAAGAGTGGAGGGATGCTTTAACTTTTAATACTTAGCAGCTTAAACTGGGGTGTCCTCTTCCCCCACTCGTACATAGCGTTCTCTCCATTCTCCCGTGTTCTCGTGCCTCAGGAGGCGTTTGCCTCTCTTGCAATGCACGAACAGTAGGAATATTACAATTAAAACCTGACACACTACTAGGATATGGGATGCTATTCTCATCCAGGCCGGGAACTCCATATTAGTGAACAGGTCCCACCATGGTGGGGTGACTATGTCCAATATGTCTTTCCCTATCTCTAATGTCTTCTGCTCCAGTGTGTAAAAATGCTTCTGTGAAACTATAACTGCTTTTAAAATCTTGGTGAGGCATTCGGGAAGAGGGGGAATGATATAACCAAAAATGCGCGACGAATCGCTGCAAGTCTGTGAAATTCTCTTTTACAGTGAGGTGAAAGGTGGAAGTTACAGGGATGGGGACAATCCGTTGTTGTGCCACTTGAACTTCAGCCCTGGGTTTAAAACAGAAGCTGCTGTCACTGACCGGACACCACCCATGCTGTCCGTGGCGGTAGTGAGGCGCTGCAGTGGTGACACAGTATGTCCCACCTCAATTTATCGGCTTCGCGCTAGCGGCTCGGAACCCGCACTGTGGTTTCAAAAAGGCATTCAAGTGCTGGGGACACAGGATGATGTGTGCTCCCCGGCTTCGACACCCCGAGAGGTCGGTGCCTGTCATCATACGCTCCCATCTGATGACATAAGGCGGGACCACTGCGTAACGAATGTGCGCACCCCCCTGAATGACTCCAATGTTCTCCACCCTGTATACCGGGGCGGGCTTTGCTGCGGGACCCAACACCGGCATCCTTACCACTATTCCCATGATAGTGTGATTCGAGCGTCCGCAGTCCACTGGGACTGGGTACGCCTCTGCAGCTAGTCTGAGCTGGCACGGACTTAATGCGTTCTCGAAATGGTGGAGCGCTTGCAAGTGCTTGTTGCTGTTCCAGGATGGGACCAAACCTTGTTTTAAATCCACCAGATTACTGCGGCCCTCGCCCAGTAACCACGCCCCGTATAGCACACAGGCCTCGTTCTGCGCAGCCTGATCGGACACATTCCGATCCTCCCTAATGACTGCATTTACTGTTCTAGCGTCTTTCTCCAGCTCAGCAATTATTTCTTTTAAGTGTAGTGTCATGGCCTGGTCCTCATGTAGCTCAGAACCCACTACCTTATTTTCGTTAGTCAGTATCCTTAACTGGGCTTTTAAACCATTGATCTGTGTCTGCAGCTCCACGTTGTCTAGAGCGTTGACAACAGATGTCCCGGTGTTAAAAGCAGTGAAAATGTCATTTACAGTGCCCCTTCTTTGCCTCCCTACCCGATCCAAAACTTCCTGTGGTGTGGTGTATAATTTGGCCTTGTCGATGTCGGCAAAGTCAAACTCGTAAAATTGTCTGAACATTCGGGTTAACAGGACCTGGTACAACTGTTCCGTCTCCTTGGGACACCACTCCGGCAATCGTACCTCAGTGAGGTTTAAAATCACTGAGGCCACCGCGTAGTGTACCCCGTGGTACAGCACCTGACCGGTGGGTACCAATACTAACCCGTTCCCGGGTACCTTTGTGGCAGTGGGGCACCCTTCCTTCTGGGCTAGCGCAACCGGAATCGTGGGCAGGGGCTTGCGTGGGCAGGTGATGAGTTCAGTGGCGTTTACCGGAATCGGGGAGAATGGGGCTCCACACGCCCGAGTGCTGACATCCCATCTCATCCCTTTCCCTTCATCCTGCCACTGCCTCTGGAAAAAGATGGATACGCCCTTGGGGCAAACGCGTTTTGAACCCCACATACAGACATATATCCCTTCATCTGGTTCCCACCATTTGTCCCAACACACACGTAATTGTCCGTCAGTCCCCGTAATTGTCCGATGGGTATTGTTACCCAGTCGCTCCCACTCGATAGTAGAGTTCTTCATGTCCTTTCCCAGCTTTCGTAGCCACCACCATCTACTTAGCGGTACGTTCCCATTGCACACCAAACAGATCCTCTTTCCCATGGTAACGCTGACTCTGGGTGCAAGGATACTCACCCGAGGGCACGATAATGAAGTCTCTTGGTAGGCAAAACCGAAATTGCTGGAGTATTCCATAGAATTCGTCCCCAGCCATCCTGGCCATCTCCCTTGGTGGAAGTAGGTGGCGGTTTCCTCAACCTCTCGCTTCCCGGTCCCATCCGTCGCGATGGGGGCTGTGTCCCCGGAACATCCGAACACAATGACATCCTTGGTGTGGCCTCGGTAGGCCAGCCCGCATCCGATCGCCGCGAGCGCTACGAGAATCCTTTCCATTGTATCCCTGGTTTCTGTAATCGATAAGAGGATGTAGCCAGGCTCCCAATAGGTGCTGGCCTAATTAAACAGACGCGCAGGTCCCTTGACCCCGCTTCCAAACAAACACACATACTGGGCAGACTTCGAAAACTACCTTTTAAAATGTCCCCATCCTCTTAAACTTTGCATACCTTAAACTATCATTATAATTACCTAGCTTAACTTATCATTTCCTAAACCTATGTACAGCGCCGCCCTCCTTCGGGCGGCCTACTTAATTCCTGTGAGGGTTGCAGCGTGCCGCTCCCTGTGGCGGGGCTGCACTGACCTTCGGCTTTGATCCCCCGCAGCCTGTCGCTGCTGAACGGGAACCGTGCCTTTCCTGGGCTGCTCTGGACCGAGGTTGGGGGAAATAAGGAGAATTTGGCCAATGCTTTCTGGGCTGAGGCGTTCGAGTCGACCTACGAGGGGGTGCCTTGGGCGAGGCTCCCAGGGCTGACGGACCGGGGGTCGGGACCTTCACCATCACAGCCTGTGGTCCCACCACAGCTGCCGGCTCCGGCTCCCTTCCCTCTGGCTCCGCCCCCCCGGGGCCGGGATTTGTGGCATCCGACCCCACCTCACCTGTCCCTACAGGTGGTGAGTCTCCGCCCCAATCCCTACCTCCCCTAAGCTTGAGTCGAGGGTGGGATCTTCGTCCTCTGACTCTTCCTCCTCCCTGATCGGGTCAAGGGTGGGGTCGAGCTGTTCGGGCTCTTCCTCGTCCGAATCCCAAATTAGAGGGGAGACCTCCCATTCCATTGGGATGACTCCTCCCTTCACCCAGGCTACAGTTCCAGCCTGTGTGGTCTGTGACTCTGTCGCAGGCTGAGGATTTTTGTCCTCAGACTTGGCCCCTGTTGTTGGCCCTTGTGCACCCGGCTTAAACAGCTTACACTGGTTAATGTGAAACCATTTAGTACGTCGGGGCACCTTCACTGCATAAACCATGGGGCTGGCCTTGTCTACAATGCTGTAAGGCCCCATGTACAGTGGTTCAAAACTCCCCACACGGGCATAGTTCCTAACCATGACCTGGTCTCCGACTTCCCACTCTTGTTGCTTACGAGGTTCCAGCAACAGTCGATTTCCCTGATGCTGTCTCCCCATGTTCCCAGCCGCTTGCCCATAAATCTGTTTCAGGTGCTCCAAAAGGATTTGGACGAACTTGTCTCGCTTCACCTCTTGGAGCTGGCCCTCAGTGAGCACCGGGGCTAGTACATGGGTGGGTGTTCGCATGATCCTTCCAGTCATTAACTCGTGCGGGGAGTACCCCATACTTTTGGACTGGCTGGCCCGGATCCCCATGAGGACTAAAGGCAGGATCTCCGCCCATTCCTGGGGCGAGCCCATTGTCTCTTTCCTCAGCTTTTCCTTGAGGGTCCGGTTCATGCGTTCAACAATCCCAGATGACGGGATTGTACGCTACGTGCCACTTCCCTTCAATGCCCAAGAGCATGAGGGTGTTCTGCATCACTTGACCGGTGAACTGACTCCCTTGGTCGGACTCAACAAAACGGGGGAGCCCCCACCGTGAGAACACTTCCCGGATCAAGATCTTGTCAATACCCAGCGCCGTAGCTGTTCTACACGGGAAGGCTTCTACCCACTTGGTGAACACATCCACCAGGACAAGGCAGTACTTATAGCCTCCCTGGGCGGCGGGCAGGGGCCCTATGTAGTCGATCTGAATCGATTGCCATGGTCCCTCTACCCTCCTGATGTGCCCCATGGGCACCTTCCTTTTCTGGGGGTCTGGGTTGTTTGCAGCGCATACAAGACAGTTTGCACAGAACTCGCGGACATCGTCTCGAAGTCCCGGCCACCATCCCGCCTGCTCTACCCGTTGCCAGGTAACCTCAGGCCCGGGGTGTCCTGCCCCTGGACCCTCATGGGCCAGTTGAAGCAATTCCCTCCGGTGCTGCTGCGGCACAACCCACTGTTCCTCTAGGAACAGCATGCCTTCCCTGACTGAGAGGGCTGCTGTACTGTACGGACCCTCTACCTGCTTGCCCTCAGTAATGGCTTTGAGGACTGTTTTTAGGGTGGGATCCAGGGTTTGGACGGTCTTTAGATCTAGGGGCGGTGTCACCCCTGTGTTCCCTGGAGTTCCCTCCCTGTCTCGGATCGCTGCCATGGGTCCGGGTCCATAGGGGTCCCAGAAAATGCCGTTGCGGCCACCCTCCCTGGCTAGCTCATCCGCCTGCTGGTTGCCCTGACTGCGGGGTTCTGTGGTGGATTGAGCCTTCACCTTGTGGATGAACACCTCCCCTTCCTCCCCCACAGCTGCCAGGATCTTTTCCAGCAAGGGCATAACTGTTAAAGGCCGTCCGTCCGCGGAGGTATATCTGCAGCGGGACCAGATGGCGAGGTACTCCGTACACGAATTGCATGTGAACATGCTGTCCGAGCAAATTGTGTATGGGGTTGGGAAGATCTCGGGGTGGGTAACCACGTACTCCACCGCGGACAGTTCAGCCTGCTGTGCGCTCATAATGCTGGGGAGCTTAATCGCCAGGGCAATGTCTGCCGTAGGGTCATAAACTCCACACCCTGTGAGTCGTTCGCCAGCAGATACCGTGCTGGAACCGTCTACGTAGATCTCGCGGCCTGTGGGGTGTATTCCGGCCCGTAAACCTATGTCGACCTCCCATACCCCTTCTATGGAACACCGATGGGCTGTTCCGGGATATACCAGGTTGGCCGCGAGCTTCGACTCGCAAAGACCTTTAACTTTGAGATCCATCTGGGAAAGGAGGAGGGTCCAGCGCGCACTCCGAGCGCTGCTCATGGTCCCATCCTTAATCCTTCCACCCAGAAGCATCTTTGTGGGGGTGTGATGGGTGAGGAGAGTGATGGGAGAGGTTCCTGTGAAGATCACTGATCTGTTCACAGCCCAATGCGTGGCCAGGAGATGCCGTTCGCAATTGGAAAAACTCCTCTCCACATCCGTAAGCACCCTGGAGGAATAGACCACTGGTCTCAGCTTGCCGTGTCGCTCCTGGAGCAGCACGGCACTCAGGCTGTCTCCACTAGTGGCATCTTCCAAGAAAAACTCCTCCCCCCCATCTATGGCCTCCAGGTCTGCAGATCCCTTTTCAACTTCTCGAATGCTGCCTGACAACCCTCGTCCCAAGACCACTCGAATCCCTTGTGCAAGAGTCCGAGCAGCGGGGCTGCTGTGGCTGCTTAGTCCTCGATGAAATCTCTGCAGTACCCGGTCAATCCCAAAAAGGACTTTACACCCGTTACTGTGTTAGGGATCGGCAGATCTTGCACCGATTCCCGTCTAGCCTTATCTATGGCTCTTTCCCCAGCGCGGATGGCCAGCCCCAGGAATTTCACCTCCTGCTGGCCGATCTGTGCTTTCTTTGGGTTTACTTTAAAACCCTTCCTTTCCAGCAGCTCCAATAATTCGGCTAATAGTGGGCCGTGCTCCTCCCTTGAGTCCGTGAACAGGAGTAAATCGTCCACATACTGCACTAACTGATTGGGCTGGCTAAATTCCTTTAAACTTCCTGCCATGCATTGATGGAAAATGCTGGGGCTGTTGTGAAAACCCTGTGGCAAGCAGTTCCAAGTGTACTGTTGCCCTTTAAAGGTAAAGGCAAACTTGTACTGATACTCCCGCCGCAGCGGAATGGACCAAAAACCGTTCGAGATATCCAGCACCGTGAACGTGGTCGCAGATGCTGGAATACTCCCTATTAGGTCGGCAACTGCTGCTACCGTGGGCGCGCAGGCTGGGATGTTACTATTGAGGACTCTGTAGTCCACCGTGGCCCTCCACGAATTGTCCGGCTTCTTTACCGGCCATAATGGGGAGTTCACGTGAGTGGCTATTGGCCTCAACAAGCCCTGCTGCACCAATGAAGATATTGCTGTCTCCATGTCTGGTTCTGCCTCCTTGGGGAAGTTATACTGCTTTTGGGGTCGGATCATGGGGTCCCCATCTACGCTGACCTCAAACCCGGTGACTCTCCCACAGTCGTGCTTGTGGGTGGCAAACGCGGTCAGATTGTCCGACACACACGCCTGCAAGTCCGTTGGGACGTCCGCGACCATAAGCTCGAGATCGTAACCTCCTGACGGCTTCATGGTGCACAGGGTCCCCTTTTCTCCCCTCCCTGGGATCACAACTACCTTGCCTAACCCATTCTCGGCTCCCCAGAAACAGTGATTTCTAAGGTCCACGAGGATCCCGTGTTCCACCAAGAAATCAGCTCCGAGGATGCCTTTACCGCCCCCCCCCTCATTCCACTTCAATAGGATACACGTCCATGTGGTGTGGAGTGCTCCCAAATGAATGGAAAGCGGGATGGAGTACGCGCCAGCCTGCTCTTTGCCTGTGAAACCCGCTACTGAGTATGGAGCCTGGGTAGACAGAGGTGAGGCAAAAGGTCTAGCTGTGTGGATCACGGTACATGATGCTCCCGTATCCAACAGGTAACTACCTTTTTCCTTTTCCACCTCCATCTCCACAACGGGTCTTCTCCACGCATCATAGCGGAGCGGACACAGGTAGACGGGCTGCGCGGGCATCAGTCATTTGGGCGTTGCAGTTGGGGTTCAGGGAGCAACAGGGCTGTTGGCGACTGCCACCTTCCCCTGCGAGGTCATTAGAGACCGCATTGCCTCTAAAACTGACTCGATCGCATCGGGATGGATCGACACATCGGCTCTTTTCTCCCGGATGGGCGTTTGGGCTGGGGCTGAGGGAGTTTTTCCCTTTAAATCCTTCCAGGGATTTTTACAGTCCCTGCGCCAATGACCCTCCTTCCCACACCCGTAACAACTGCTCTTGGCTTGGGGAGGGCGATTCCCCCCCTGATGCCATTCCATTTTAGCAGGAGCTGCAGACCTCGCCTCATGCACCTTCCCCTTTGAGGAAGGCACATCCCTACTCTTGTTGTTCCTCTAACTTATCGTGAGCTGATCAAGTACTACTTCCTCCATGGAGTGGGGGTTAATGGGGTCAAACCATGCTTTGGCCTGCTCCCTCACCGGTGGCAAGCAATTGGCGACCAGACACCGGAGCCAATGAGCCCTTTGGTCATCATTTAGCCCGTTCCGGTCTGGCCCGCCCGGACAGCTACGCCGATACACTGGCCACAACCTTCCGGCGAAAACCCGTGGGGGTTCTCCCTCTAGCTGTACCGTCCTTTCCAATCGGAGGAACGGAGTTCCGTCACCCTCCCCTATAATCTCCAGGATCTCGTCCCGTACCTCCTCATACGTCTTGTGCCCTCTCTTGCTCTCGTCAGGGAGACACTGGAGGAGCGAGCTGTCCAGGGAGAACAGGAGCATTTTGGACAGTTCAGCCCCGTCGCAGTCATTAACTGCTGCAGTTTGCTCCACGTCCCTAAAATGTACGGAGGGATCTCCTGACTCGGAGAGTTTTGGGATGTGACTGATCATTTCCCTTAGCTGTCGTGCACTATGGGGCATTATGATCTGATTCACGAGGGGTCCGTCCTCACCATCCTGGTCCGGACCGAGCCTCCGGTGTCGCGTGGGACACATCGGTGCCGGTCCCGACTCTACTACCTGGTGTTGCTCTACCTCAAGAACCTCTGTGTCTGACTTCTCCGTTTCCTTCCCCGGAGTCCAAGACTCAGTATAGGCGGGAGGTGCCGAGGGCTCGGGGGTTGGTACCCCAACCGCCTCTTGCGGAATCGGTCTTTTGGATTCCTTGGCAAACAGTAGCTGGCTCACTGGTGGGTTTATGAGACACACCAAGCCGTTTGCCTTTGCTAGGGCCGTTCTCAGGTCCTCTAGCTCCCTGTGGCAAGCGCTATGGTTGGTGTTCTCAGACCTATCCTCCATGGCCATCTTATATGCTGCCCTAGCCCCCAAAATACTTTCCTCCTGTGTCGCTACCTGCTTAGCTAGGCGGAAACACCTATCTCTCATTCTACCTTCACTGGCCTTGGCCTCAATGACCTGACACTCCAAGTAATCTATCCTGGTCTCATGGTGGTGAGTTACGGATTGGCGTTCCTGATTCAGCGCGTTAAGCGATTGAATCAGTTTCTGACCTCCCGCAACCTTTTCCTCTACTTCTGTTAGTAGCCCTTTGATCTGGGCCGTCTGTGCTACAATGACCTGGTCCAGAAGCTGGACTTGCTTCTTGTAGCACATCAGCCAGACCGCCTTTTCTACCAATTTCTTATGCTCTTTGCTTTCTGTCCACTTGATCGCTGCGTCTAGCGGGCGCCTATATCTTAATAGGTCAGATATCCACTGTTTTGTAAGGTTTACCTTCCCAAAAACATAATCCGCTATTCTCTCATCCATCACATTTCGTTTATTCAGACCTTGATCTAACATACTACATTCCTGCTGCCAAGGTCCTGCTGCGGTCGCCATTTCTGTAGGGGTTTCTCTTGCTCGTTCTGGTCTCCTACCAGACTTCGTGCAATAATTACTCTTGAGTGGTTCGACCCACTCTTCCCTACGGTTCTAGACCTTGGACTTAGGTGCAGGGAACTGTAGTGCAGAGAAAAACTCAATAGACCAGGTTGAATAGCATGAAATGGATGCTTTTATTATTAAACAGTTTGCAGCATTATAGAATACATGTCATAAGCACAGATTAAAGTAACTACAAGCATGCACATATCTATAAACTTAACTCTATGGAAATGGGAAACACACGGCACATCGTAAAAGACGAAACTGAATATATAATGGGAAATAAGGAAATGGCAGATCAACTAAATGCATACTTTGGGTCAGTCTTTACGAAGGAAGACACAAAAAACCTCCCTGGGATATCGGGAAAAATAGGGACATTGGCAAAGGAGGAACTGACGCAAATCAATATCTCTAAGGATATGGTGTTAAGGAAGCTAAAGGGATTGAAGGTGGACAAATCCCCAGGGCCTGATAACATGCATCCTAGGGTACTGAAGGAGGTGGCCCTAGAGATAGCGGATGCACTAAGGATGATTTTTCAGAATTCATTAGACTCGGGAACAGTGCCGATGGATTGGAGGGTAGCTAACGTTACCCCACTATTCAAGAAGGGGGGTAGGGAAAAAGCAGGTAATTACAGACCTGTAAGCCTTACATCAGTTGTGGGCAAAATGCTGGAGTCCATCATTAAGGATGAAATAGCGGAGCACTTAGCAAATGGGGACAGGATAGGACAGAGTCAACATGGATTTACAAAGGGTAAATCGTGCTTGACTAATCTATTGGAATTTTTTGAGGGAGTAACTGGTAGAATAGATGGGGGAGAGCCAGTAGATGTGGTGTACCTGGACTTCCAAAAGGCCTTCGATAAGGTCCCACATAAAAGATTAGCATGGAAAATTGAGGCTCATGGGATAAAGGGGAAAGTTTTGGCGTGGATAGGGAACTGGCTGTCAGATAGAAAACAGAGAGTTGGAATAAACGGCTCATTTTCTGAATGGCAGGCAGTAACAAGTGGGGTACCACAGGGATCTGTCCTGGGCCCCCAGCTGTTCACAATTTACATTAATGACCTGGATCAGGGAGTCGGATGCAGCATTTCCAAATTTGCAGACGACACTAAACTAGGAGGTGGGGTGGGCTCAGAGGAAGAGACCAGGAAGCTCCAGAGCGATTTGGACAGACTGGGCGATTGGGCGGATAAATGGCAGATGCACTATAATGTGGACAAGTGCGAAGTTATCCACCTTGGGTGCAGGAACGGGAGGGCAAATTATTATTTAAATGGCAATAGATTGGGAGAGGGGGAAGTACAGAGAGACCTGGGTGTTCTTGTACACCAGTCACTGAAGGCGAGCATGCAGGTGCAACAGGCGGTCAAGAAGGCAAACGGTATGCTGGCCTTCATAGCAAAAGGGTTAGAATACAGGAACAGGGATACCTTGCTGCAGCTGTACAGGGCACTGGTGAGACCACACCTCGAGTACTGTGTACAGTTTTGGTCGCCTCATCTGAGGAAGGATGTTCTTGCCATGGAGGGGGTGCAGCGGCGATTCACCAGGCTGATACCAGGAATGGCGGGAATGACCTATGAGGAGAGACTATGTAGTTTAGGGATGTACACACTGGAGTTTAGAAGATTGAGAGGGGACCTCATAGAAGTGTATAAAATTCTGACAGGTCTAGACAGACTGGATGCAGAAGGAATGTTTCCCTTGGCGGGTGAGAACAGAACTAGAGGACATAATTTAAGGATAAGGGCTAAACCATTTAGGACAGAGATGAGGGGGAATTTCTTCACTCAGAGAGTGGTGAACCTGTGGAACTCATTGCCACAGAGGGCAGTGTACGCCAGCTCATTAAATATATTTAAGAGGGAATTAGATATATTTCTACGGGCAAAAGGGGTTAAGGGTTACGGAGAGAAGGCGGGGACGGGATACTGAATTAAAGGATCAGCCATGATCTCATTAAATGGCGGAGCAGGCACGAAGGGCCGAATGGCCTACTCCTGCTCCTATCTTCTATGTATCTATGTATGTAACCCCCTCCCCAAGACCTAAACTAAGTTTCGACTTGAGGAACTCGGGATCATGCTCACCACTTTCAGATTCGTGAAACGGGGGTTCGCAGCCTTTTGGCACAGTTTTCCGTCGTCACGTGGATTTGGAAACTTCTGGCGCAGTTTGTTTTTCTTACGCGATGAAGCAGCGGATACAGCCTTGATGAGCGCTCGTCATGGATGAATCCGTTAAACCTGTGTTACCTTTACTGAAAGGCTGCCGAAGAACTGGATGCACCTTGGAGACTCTGCTACCGATGTGATGTTGTAGAAATGGATGCACATGGAAGGTCCGTTACCGAATGGGATGTTGAGGCACTGGAGTACTAGGCCCGGAGTGTCCTTTTCTCCGGCCTGGATTGTCGTTTTTCCCGAGGGTGTCTTCTCCTTCGGCCTGGGTCGTCGATGATCTCCCGACAAAGGTACCCGGGCCACCCTCCTTCGTCTTCCCGTCATGGCCGAGCCTTGTTTGGCCGAAGAGTCCGTCCCGAAGCGTTCTCAAAAGAAGAGACGTCCTGAATCGAATCGTAACTACTGAATCATGTTCCCGAAGCGTGAATCTGAAGCGAAGCCCCTGATGGACCTTTTAATCCACAGTTATACCTTTTTGGGCCAGTCTTATCTCCCGCCAAATCATAGTCCAGTCTTTGTAATATTTTTGGCGGGCAGAAATCTCTGCAGGGGCGCTTTGTCTTTGTAACGGGAGCCGGTGATAGCTTAACTGGCCTTCCTGGGCCGATAATGTCTTTTTCTTTGTCACCGTAACTCGGTTCGTATATTGATCGGTCTGGAGATTGCCCTTGATGGCTGTTAAACGGTTTTCCTTTGTACAGTAAATGGGTTTAAGTGTTCATTCAATTGTCCGCCCATTTCTTGATGGGCCTCATCCTGTTACCCAAAACTGTCCTGTACTTAGAATCTAATTAGTATGTATGCTCAGTTCCATGAGTTTCGGTTTCCCGATGCTGGCTTTCGCGGGCTTACTGTCCTCAATCCACAAGCCTGTCTGGCTTGCAGTAACAGAAATCAAATGGTCCTAGAAACTGATCACGAGGTCCGGCGGCCATTTTGTATGCCCTTTTATCAAAGGTTTTTCTGTACAAGCTTCTTTTGGTCAATAAACTGTCTTATTAACCCTATTTTCTTGCGTGATTAATTACTGAAAATTTCGAATCTTACTCTCTTATGTTCTTATGTTCAAAGAAGGCAGTAGAGGCCAATTCATTAAATATATTCAAGAGGAGTTGGATATATTTCTTAAGGCTAAAGGGATCAAGGGGTATGGGGAGAAAGCATGGACAGGGTACTGAATTTGGATGATCAGCCATGATCTCATTAAATGGCGGAGCAGGCTCGAGGGGCTGAATGACCTACTCCTGCTCCTATCTTTCATGTTTCTATGTTTCTATGTAGTACCAGTAGAAAGATCTACAGATTTACGTGTACTGAGAGATCACAGATTATGCCGCTAAGCCTGATTGATTAGAACAAGAAATTAGATGGCAAACACTCAAAAATATTTCTCCTGCAATAATTCAATTTTATATTAAAGTTTAATATGAAGGGCCATTCTGAGTTCACACAAATATATCATAAAATCGTTTACTCTAACATGCTGCAGCACTAAATGCTATGAGCAATGCTGGCACTGTCAGTAAACAGCTTGCAGTATCAGGCAAAAGCATTAATAATAAACTAAGCCCTCTGTTAGGTAACTATAATTTATTCTTCGTTCCCTATGAAAATATTTCTCAGTATAATGTTAAAGATATCTTTGAATATGTATTCTACTGTGCACTTCAGTGAAGGAGAGGCGTTTGTCTATATTGATATCGATATCAATTTTTTGTTTATGCGTGCAGCTGAAAAGAAAAGTAAAAGGGCTGGAACTTTTAACTGTGCCATGTGATATCAGATTGGCTGCCGGCTGGACACCCGGCTCGGTATTCCGTTCCATTAAAGTCAATAGAAAGGAAGATCGCGTGGGCTGTATAACGAGCGGCCAATCCAATAGAAAGGACGATCGCGTGGGCTGCATAACGAGCGGCCAATCCAATAGAAAGGATGATCGCATGGGCTGTATAATGAGCGGCCGATCCAATAGAAAGGACGATCGCGTGGGCCATATAATGGGCGGCCGATCCGACAGAAAGGACGATCGCGTGGGCCGTATAACAGGTGGCCGATCCGACAGAAAGGACGATGGCGTGGGCATCTAAAGGCATAATTACAAGTCCTAGCCCTTCCCGGGCTACCCCAGATCAGGCATATTCCCCAGACGTTCACCTTCAACTTAAGTTAGAGATAGCTGAATTCCATAAGACGCTTAAATAGGTCTAAAGGTTCAGGCTATCTCCCCCTAAAGGAAAGGAACGACTGAAGATGTTACCATCCTCCAGATAGTACTTTTAATATGTTTAACTAGACTGTAACCTCCTGGATGTTATGAGGGTCCAGAATACCCCCCAGAATTCTGCAAATCCTTACAAAAGAGTGTACAGAAATTGGGTTTGTGAGTTCATACAGAAATACTCTTTGAGACAATTCTAAAAATATATGTTAGCGCCACCCGTTAGCACCTTAAGAGGGCGATAAGTGGGGCACGATGCGGCTAGTGCCCATGTGCGGTGAGACCTGTACCTCTGGCGAAATTGACCGGACATTTAGTGGCAGCGCAAAAACCGCAACGCCCGCTCAGCTGCGCGCGCAGATCCTGACGTCATTTCATGGTGCAATGCCCTTGGGGCGCCCTGAAACGGAACTTCAGTGGCGCCCCCCTCCTTTCCGCCTGGCACTCCCACCAACTGGTTGACTGGAATGGTTCCCAGTTGCTGTGGGGCTGGGGGGGGTGCTATTTAAAGGGGGCTCTTCCTGGCTACTTTGTGGTAGCCATTTTTGGACCACTCCTTCTGTGAGAGAGAGAGAGATTTGCAGAAAGACAAAGGGAGAGAGCTTTCTGCATTGAGTCAGCGCTCGCAGAGGCACTTCTGGCTTCGGCCCAGAACTTTGTAGTTGGTTTGATTTTTCACTGGCATAACCTTGAGTGGCCACATACTATGGGGGCTGCAATGGCTGGAAACGTTGGGTTTCTCCATTGCATTGAGAGGGCTCAGAGACGCCGAGAGAGAGTGCCAATCATGGCTAGATGGAGGAGGGCCCACTGGCGTCGGCACAGGAGGCCTTACCCTCCCAGAGTATTCCGCCAACAGTTCTCATACCTCAACATGTCTGAGGAGCAGTGTTTTTGGAGGCTTCGATTCAGCAGGGAGGTGGTCACTGAGCTCTGCCACCTGCTTCAGCCAGATCTGCAGCCTCAACTGAGGAGCAGGACGTCTCTCTCGGTGGCAGTGAAGGTGACAGTGGCTCTCAACTTCTATGCCACCGGCTCCTTCCAATCTGCTACTGGGGACATTGCCAATGTCTCCCAGTTCACGGTGCATTGCTGCATCCGCCAAGTCACGAATGCCCTCTTTAAAAGGAGATGTCAGTACATTCCCTTCCCCATGACCCTGGACAAGCAGCAAGAGCGCGCAATGGGATTTGCAAGAATAGCGGGCTTCCCATTGGTCCAGGGTGCCATTGACTGCATGCATGTGGCTTTGCGGGCGCCGCAAGAAAATGCCAAGCATTACCGCAACCGGAAGGGGTTCCATTCGTTGAACGTCCAGTTGGTGTGTGACCACAGACAGCTGATACTAGCTGTCAATGCCCACTTTCCAGGTAGCAGCCACGATGCCTTCATCCTGTGCCAGACTTCTGTGGCAGACCTTTTCGAAGCCCTGGCTCACCCAGAAGGCTGGCTTCTTGGGGACAAGGGCTATCCTCTGTGCACCTGGCTGATGACCGCGCTCCATGCGCCCAGCACCCCTGCTGAAGAACGATACAATGAGAGCCATCAAGTGACCAGGAACATCATTGAGCACACAATCGGCGCGCTAAAGCAACGGTTCCGCTGTCTGGACCATTCTGGGGGAGCCCTTCAGTACTCACCTGAGCGAGTTTCCCATTTCATTGTAGTGTACTGCATGCTGCATAACCTGGCAAGCCTCAGGACTCAGCCACTGCCACCAGACATTGGAGCACCAGCAGACGAGGAGGAGGAGGAGCAGGAGAAGGAGGAGCACCAAGACGGGAGGGTGGCACAAAGTACAAGGGCCATCCGTCAGCAGCTTATTGCAAGTCGGTTCTAGGCCCCCTCTGAGGGAATGGCTTGTGCCATTGAAATAACATGAATGGAACTGTTCCGCAACGCCTGAGCCGGCCAAGGCAACAAATAGTTTAAAGAGCAAACATGCACAATCTGAAAAAAGACACTTCTTTATTTAACAAACTGTGTGCCCTTCCTGCATGACAAAGTAATAGAGAGAAACCCCCAAAAATGCAGTCAGACACATAACTGGCTCTCACAACCTGGAGACAATGAACAAAAGAGTAAACAAAAAATGACCACGATCCTCGGCATTCAGTAAAAAAATTAACAGCATTTTGCCACACCTCCTACTTTTTGCCCTTTGAGGGTGATCTGCTTCGCTTGTGAGATTGGCCCCTTCCCACCCTGCAACTCCTCCGCAATGGGACCCCAGTGGCTGCAGCAAGGCTGGGGGAAGGCTGCTGAGTGTCAGAAACTGAGTCGGCAGATGCCCTTGAGGGGTGGCCTGGAACAGCTCTGGACCTGGAGGGCCCGGTTGCTGACTGCTCCAACTCTGCATGGGCGGCAGCACTCTGTCCTTGTGATATCCAAGTGGTAAGGTCAAAAACTGAGAGAAGCGAGATATTAGGAACAAAACCCAACTGTTTATTTACACGGTGTAGCAGAGAGACATAGCTCTTACAAGCTGGAAGCCAGGCACATAATTTTTACTGCACGAGCCAAGATGGAGGGTCAACCTCTGAGTCATACCCATAATTCAATGCCTCATTACCGTATTAACTGGTGTACCAGGACATTGAATACATGACCCATTACCTTAAATACTGGTGAATGTGAACCCTTAATATTTGGCTCCATCTGGTGGATAACTTAACCATTACATCCCAGATTACTATATCCCTCCCCTCTTAAGTTGAACATTAATTTCTTAACAACATTCTTAAAAAGTCCCATAAGGAAACTCCTTTAACGATAGTCCATACTGAACGAATCTAGCAGCTCGTTATCAATCTCGCTGGCGGCTTGTGAGCCCTTGGTGAATGTCTTACAGTCAAGTCCCTGCTTGGTTGTGGTAGAGCCACCTGCTGCTCCTGAGCAGTACTCAGAGTATCTGACTCTGCTACGATGGTTTCCTCTTGACGAAGGGGTCCAGGTGGAACTGGCTCTGTTCGTGGTGGTGGTACCACCGATGCATTTGGATAACTGGGGGCCAACTTGTCCACCGACAGCTCCTCTGGAATCTCCAGTTCGATTTCCCCTTGTCTGGTCAGTATCTGATCTACATGTCTGCGTACTACCTGACCAGTTCCCACAATGACTGTATATGATACTGGACCGGTCATTGAGTCTATGACACCAGGAATCCATTTTGGACCATAACTGAAATTCCTGGTAAGGACCGCATCTCCTTCTCCAAAACTGCAGCTCTTTGTCCTTCTGTCATGGTTCTCCTTTTGTTTGATTTGTCGGTTTTCCACCTTCCTTTTTAGATCTGGGTGAACCAGGTCAAGAGTGGAGCATAGTCGATGTCCTAACAACAGCTCAGCAGGAGAGAATCCTGTGGTAGATTGAGGTGTTATTCTGTAGCTGAACAGAACTCGTGACAGCTTGGCTGCCAAACTCCCTTCTGCACTTTTTTTCATCATCTCCTTAAATGTTTGTATGGCTCTCTCCACAAGTCCATTTGAAGATGGATGATATGGAGCTGAGGTCACGTGCACTATGCCATTGTTTCTCATGAACTCTTTTGTTTCTGTACTCACAAAACACGTGGCATTGTCACTTACTACGATCTCCGGTAGCCCTTGATTACTAAAACTCCTACGCAGGCAGTCTATAGTAACAGTAGATGAAGCAGAATTTACAGGATAAACATCCATCCATTTGGAATGGGCATCAATGATTATGAGGAACATCTTTCCCATGAATGGACCCGCATAATCTACATGTAATCTTCTCCATGGTTTATCTGGCCAGGGGTGGAGAGGAGCCGCTGCTGGTGCCTTCCTGTGTACTTGACAAGTGCTGCATGTCTTGACTAGATTTTCTATCTCCTCATCTAGCTTTGGCCACCACAAGTAACTCCTTGCCAAGGCTTTTATATGCGAAACTCCAGGATGACACTGATGTAGTTGCCCTAGGATAGACTGTCATGCCAGCTGTGGAATAATCACTCGTGCTCCCCACAACACGCAACCATCCTGCACACCCAGCTCTCTCTTCCTGAAATTGTAAGGTATGAAATCAGTCCCTTCCGGATGCTGTGGCCAACCCCTCATCACATATTCTCGGACTCTAGATAGTACTGGATCTTTACCGGTCCATGTCCTTACTTGTTCTGCGGTCACAATTGCCGTGTCCATGTCCTCCAACATCAAAACTCTGTCCTCTGGATCTGCACGGATATGGCAGTGGAAGATGGCTCAAGGCATCTGCATTCCCATGGTACTTGCCCGCCTTGTAAACGATGACAAAACCATATGCCCTCAACGTCACTGCCCACCTCTGGATCTGGGGAGACACCATCTGTGGTACCACTTTCATTTCATTAAAAAGAGATAGAAGAGGTTTATGATCGGTGCATATGGTGTATTTCCTGCCATATATGTACTTGTGAAACCTCTGTAACCCAAGCATTACTGCTAACCCCTCTTTATCTAACTGGGAATCGTTTTTTTCCGCCGGTGTCAGAGTTCGTGACATAAACCCTATTGGTCTTTCTGTTCCATCTTCCAAGCTGTGTGAAAGAACCACCCCCACCCCGTAAGGTGAAGCATTACAAGAGAGAATGATGTCTTTCTCTGCATTGTAGTGTACCAGCACATCCGAGGACAGCATCAGATTATTGGACTGTTCAAATGAAACCCTCTGTTCCTCTTTCCACTGCCATGGTGTTTCCTTGCACAGAAGTTTGTGAAGAGGTGCTAACACTGTTGCCAAGTTTGGTAAAAATCTGTTATAATAGTTTAGCAGTCCCAGGTAATCTTTTAACTCAGTCACATTGGTAGGAGCTGGGGCCTCCTGCAGTGCTTGTACCTTCTCCTTGATTGGATGGAGCCCAGTGGCGTCCACTCTGTGTCCCAGGAACACAGCCTCATTCCCCAGGAAAGTGCACTTACTCCTCTTGAGCCATAACCCAGCCTTATCCAATCTTTGTAGTACCTCTCTCAGAGTGCTCAGATGCTCCTGGTCAGTTCTTCCCATCACCAGAATGTCATCCAGATAGATTGAAACATGTGGGATCCCTTGCATTACACCCTCGATAGTCCTCTGGAAAATAGCTGGACTAGATGAGACACCGACTGGTAAGCAGTTATAGGTAAACAAACCCTTGTGTGTATTTATGGTTGCATACTTCTTGGATTCCTCATCTAGTGTAATCTGCAAGTATGCATGACTCATATCCAGCTTCGTGAATTTCTTCCCTCCAGCCAGGTTTGCAAAGAAATCCTTTGTTTTGGGAATAGGATAATGTTCTAGTTTAGACACCCTATTTACTGTCAATTTATAATCTCCAGAGTCTTACCAAATTGTCCGGTTTTAAAACAGGTACAATGGGAGCTGTCCATTCTGAACATTTCACAGGTTCCAGTATGTTCTCCCTCAAAAGACAATCAAGCTCAATCTCTACCTTCGGTTTCATGGCATAAGGCACAGGTCGTTGTTTATATAACCTTGGCAGTGCCTCCTTGTCTACATAAATCTTAGCTGGGGGGCCATTAAATGTGCCAAGTTCTTCCTTGAACACGTTCTCATGTTCAATCAACACTCCTTGCAAAGACAACTGTTTGCCTCCCTCTATTTGATTTATTGCTCCCCAATCTAATTTAAGTTCTTGTATCCAGCCCCGACCTAACAGGTTTGGTCCAGAACCCGGTACTACAACTACAGGTAGCTGTTCCACGGTGTCCCTGTGTTGCAAAGTTACAGTAGCTGTACCCAATGTCACCACTCATTCACTGGTATATGTTTTAAGCTGCATAGAGCAAGATTTTAACTCTGGAACTTTTGCATGGTTCCAGAATTTTGAGTACTCCTCCCTGTTCATTATGGTTACGCCGCATCTGGTATCCACTTCAAAGTTGACCTTAGAGTCATTTACTGCCAGTTGCAAAGTGATAGGATCCACTTTTGGAATGTTCTCTACCATACTATGCATTATGATCATATTGTCTTCTTTCTCAGTTTCTCCGCTGATGTGATGTTCTCCCTGTTTATTCACTTCTCTTCCTAGGTTTTGCTTTCCTCCCCCTTTTGGTTTGTATTCCTCCACGGTTGCTTTTGCCCTGCATGCACGTTTTATATGTCCTTTTTTTCCCACACTTGTGGCACTTTTCCTCCAGAAATGTGCATTCCCTCACCAGGTGATCGCCATTGCCTCTATAACATGCCTTTACATGCTCACGGTGTGGTTTCTGACACATGTGTAACTTGTGCACAATAACCTGACCTGCAACTCGCTTTGTAGTAGCCCAGTCTGAACCTTGCATTTCTTTTACATCTCAGTTCGCTGTCTCTATGGCTTGAGCAAATTCCAATGCTTTTTCATACGTAAGCCCAGTCTCGGACAATAATCTCCACTGCATTCGATCGTCCATTATCCCGCAAACTAGCCTATCTCTCAGCATGCCTTTCAGGTTGTTGCTGTAACTGCAATCGTGTGCCAATTTCCTCAACACCACTACATAATTCAATACAGTCTCTCCCGGTTTTCTGTTACGTGAATTAAATTTGAAATGCTGTACAATCTCACTCGGTCTGGGATTTAAATGGTCCTTTAGTAAGGCCACTAAGTCAGCAAATGATCTGTCTCCAGGCTTTGCAGGACTGCATAAGTTACTCATTAAACTATACATCTGACTTCCCACGGAAGTGAGCAAAATTGCTCTCCTTTTTCCGAGATCATTTATATCATTTGCTTCAAAGAAATGCATCAACACCAGGTCTGCATCTGAACATCAAAAGCAGTGATCTTTTCTACCGTAGCAGCCATGATCCGTTATTCAGTGTTCCTTTTCTTTTTTTTTCTTCGTCAAGATGTGATCTGTTTATCCTCGTCGCCAATATGTGATATCCGAGTGCTAAGGTCAGAAACTCAGAGAAGCGAGATATTAGGAACAAAACCCAACCGTTTATTTACATGGTGTAGCAGAGAGACATAGCTCTTACAAGCTGGAAGCCAGGCACATAATTCTTACTGCACGAGCCAAGATGGAGGATCAACCTCTGAGCCATACCCATAATGCAATGCCACATTACCGTGTTAACTGGTGTACCAGGACATTGAATACATGACCCATTACCTTAAATACTGGTGAATGTGAACCCTTAATATTTGTCTCCATCTGGTGGATAACTTAAACATTACATCCCAGATTACTATAGTCCTACAGGTGGTGGCAGCAGCAGTGGAGAAGTGAGAGTGTTGGCAGCAGGAATGCTGCCATTCTGACAGAGGACAGGTACTCCCTGGTCGGGCGACACACTGGCACTCCCACAGGGCAGCACTGCAGCATGCAGAGCAATCTGCTGAAGAACAGACTGCTGGCCTGCAGCGGCGCGGCAAGGGCCCCGGCGATTCGTGCCCGATCCAGTGAGGATCTGCGTCTGCATCAAATCAACCACTGACTGCATTGCACCACTAAGCAGTTGCATGGAAGCCGCCTGTTCTGCCTGTGCTGCACTGAACTCCTGCAGACTTCTTGCCTGTGCTGCACCGAAGTCCTGCAGGCTCCTTGCCTGTGCTGCACCGAAGTCCTGCAGGCTCCTTGCCTGTGCTGCACCGAAGTCCTGCAGACTCCTTGCCTGTGCTGCGCTGAAGTCCTGGACACTCCTTGCCAGTGACTCAATGGATTCGGGCATCCTTGCCACTTCAGCCATGAGCTCAGTGTGCCTCTGCTCCGCCTGGGCACCCATTTCAGTGAGGAGCCGCACCTCTTCTGTGCTCACTGTAGCAGGACTGGGGGCCAGACTCTCCCTCCAGGGAGAAGGCCGCCGAGCTTCCCTACACCCCCCGCGTTGCTGCAGCCCGCTGGGCCCCAGAGCTTCACCCTCCTCAGACTCTTCCCCCCTGCTCCCCTCCAGGGAAGACATGTCCCCATTATGGCCATGGGCTGCCTCGGCTGAGGGTGGCACTGATGGTCCAGCTTCCTCTTCCTCCTCGCCTTCAGAATCACTCAGAGTGGCAGATTGAGGGCCCGCCTCCTCACCTGGCGCATCAGCATCTGAAAGCAGGGAGGTACAAGAGTTGCTTTAGTGTGAGGACAGGGCGGCAGCGAGGGAGGCATGAGTGCTGCAATGCACTGCATTGGTTCGATAGTGGCAAAGGATGCTGGTGTGAGGCACAAGTGGAAGGAGCGAGGACAGCCTTACCATTGCTGTCCAGAACGGGGTCGGCATCTCCAGTGGCGACGGGGCCAATCATCCAGCCTGCCATAATCCACTGGACTTGCTGCTCCAGATTGCTGAGGTCTTGAAGGTGAGGTTGGCCTCCCCCGGTCCATTACTGCTGCCTCCTGTTATGGGCCAGCTTGCCCTGCAAGAGAAAGGATGGGCTCTGTGTACAGTGTGAAGCCCTGATCTTGGCTGCACTGCCTCCCATGGTCGATTAGCCCTTACAGTGTGAAGCCCTGATCTTGGCTGCACTGCCTCCCATGGTGGAATAGCCCTTACAGTGTGAAGCCCTGATCTTGTCTGCACTGCCTCCCATGGTTGAATAGCCCTTACAGTGTGTAAAGTGCTGCATGTGCGTGTGAGTTTCATGAAAGGCCCATAGGTGTTGGATGAGGGCTGGGCATTGGGGCTTTCAGGACCCTTTGGCCATAAAATGAGGTGCACATGCAGGGATGAAGAGGATACTGAAAAGGGTACTCACCCTGATGACCCGAGTGAGATCGTTGAACTTCTTCCTGCATTGCACAGGGGTCCTAGGCACCATGCTGCTGGAGGTCACTCTGTGAGCCCACCTCCCTCCAAGCTTTGCGATAGTCGGTGGGCAGCAGCCTCCTGCCACTGTCCGGAAACAAGATAGATCACCTGCACTCCACTGCGCCAACCAGAACCTGCAGGGCCCCCTCACTGAACCGCTGCGCTCACTCCCTGGCCCTCGCTATGGTCCTAGACGTTAGAATGTGGCAGCAGGTCTGTCCAGGCTGAGAATCAGGGCTCCAATGTGTAGGGTGTGGCTGCAATCCAAGATCGAACCTCCCCTTTAAGAGCTGACCGGCACCAGCGTGTCTGCATGCAATCGCTAACTGGCTGCACCTGCGCTGCATCCGCCCTTGGTGGTAACGCCTCGCTTCTCTGGCTTAGCGCCTTAGAACAGTCGTGCAGTGCCGGATTTAGTGCTCCAAGCACCTCCTGGGGCAAAGCAGGTCAATTTAGCAGTAGGTGACGATAATTTGCGCCGGGCGCTAAATTTCACGCCCACTCGAGTATAACGCCCCAAACGTGGCGATACTGAATTTCTCCCCCATACAGTTTTATTTAAGAGCCGACATTCAGTTAACAGCTGTTGAATCAGTCGCAACATTAACAATTCAAAATACTAATAGCTTACATTTCTTATTTCTCAGAGATCCTTATTTTCAAATTTTTATTTTGTTACATTTCTACATTTCTTACTTATTTCTAAATCCAGATTATCCACCAAAATCAATTACTTTGATTGCCCGAGACTCAAAGTTAAAAACTTACTGAGCGTGCCTGTGAATTTGAGAAAAACTTGGCCCATTCAGCGAGTTCTGACTTTCTGTTTGAAAAGCTCTTATTTTTATACCCTTTTTGCAGTGGTTTATTCCCGGCCCCAACCGCCTCCTTTTCACTATGGACGTACAATCCCTCTACACCTCCATCCCCCACCAGAATGGCCTGAGGGTGCTCCGTTTATTCCTTGAACAGAGGTCCAACCGGTCCCCATCCACCACCACCCTCCGCTGCCTGGTTGAACTTTTTCTCACATTGAACAACTTGTCCTTTGACTCCACTCATTTCCTCCAAATCAAAGGTGTTGATATGGCTACCCGCATGGGTACTAGCTATGCCTGCCTTTTCGTGGGATATGTGAAACACTCTTTGTTCCAGTCCTAATCGGGTCCCCTCCCTCACCTCTTTTTCCGGTACATTGATGACTGTATCAGTGCCGTCTCCTACTCTCGCCCTGAACTTTGCTTCCAATTTCCACCTTTCCCTCACCTTCACATGGTCCATCTCCGACTCTTCGTTTTCCTTCCTTGACTTCTCCGTCTCCATCCCTCGGGATAGGTTATTGACAAACGTTCACTACAAGCTCACTTGTAATGATCAGTAACCTGTCATTCTGAAATGGTACACTAGGTGGTGCTGTATGTATATAAGAGTGGGCTACCCATGATGCACTAGGCTACCCACAAGGCAGCAGTCAAGATGGAGGCCTCTACAGATACTGTACCTAGTCCACATGTGCTCAATAAAATGTCTAGCAAAAGCTAGCTGTTCTTAATAAAAACGACTAGTTATTAATGAACATAACATGGTACCAGGATTGGTAAGATCTGCTGAATATTGTGCAATGCGACGTGGAGAATTTGAAGCCACCAGAGCATTTGAAACTCACAGGAAATATCAACTACAATTGGCAGACTTTTAAACATCAATTCAAACTCTACATTGCTGCCATCGGGTACGGTACGAAGCCAGACGCAAGGAAAATAGCGTTGCTGCTCACGGTTGCAGGCCCACAGGTGATAGAGGTATTTAATACATCTGTATTTAATCCAGAGGAGAACAGAGGAAAATTAGACGATGTGCTAAAGAAGTTTGATACAAATTGTTATCCCAAAAAGAATGAAACCTATGAGAGGTACATCTTCTGTTCTCGGACACAGCAGCAAAATAAGACTTTTGATAGCTTTATACCTGATCTGAAACTGAAAGCACAGACATGTAATTTCTCTGAGCTGAAAGCAGCCATGATTCGTGACCAGATTGTGTTTGGTATTCATGATAAAAAAAGTCATGGAATGTCTGTTGAGAGAAATCGAACTAACATTGGAAATTGCTGTGAAAATATGCCAAGCCAGCGAGCTAGCTCGAAAGCACGTGAAGACTTTCAGTGAAATCAATAATGATGTGATTGTAATGAGTGATAATGCTGCTGTCAGTGATGTGTCCTACAAGGGGAAGAAACGTGGGCAGAACAGAAATGAAAAGCAATCGGAGGATGAAATTTTTAATTGTAAACGCTGTGGTTACAAACACCAGTTAAGACAATGCCCAGCATTTGGAAAAATGTGCACAAAGTGTAATGGAAAGAATCAGTTTGCCAAACAATGCTTTTCAAAAGTAAAAACAAAGAAAGGGCAACGAGCTAATGTGATTGAGGACACTGATTTAAGTGAGACATTTTTTGTACGAATGGTGTCATGTGACAATGTCAAAAATGATACAGAAAATGTGCAGCCCTCAGATATGGACAATGCTGAACATAAAATTAATGCAGTGAAAGAGGACAAATGGATGATCCCACTGAAGATAAATGGAGCATTAGTTACATTGAAACTGGACACTGGGGCAAAAGCAAACTTAAGCAGTATGAGTGACATTAAAAACATGAAAGAAAAGCCCAAAACACAGAAAAAGTCAGTACTACTGAAGGACTATAATGGACAGAAAATAGATAGCTTAGGTGTTTGGAGACTTAAAGTGACAGTCAAAGACAAAGTGCATCATCTCATGTTTTCTGTTGTGGCTGAAGGACTTGATTCACTACTGGGTGACAAAGCTTGTGAGGACTTAGAACTGGTAAAGAGAGTATACCGTATACACTGTGCCATAAGCAGACCAGATGACTCAGTGGATTCTGTAGTAAATGATTTCCAGGATATGTTCAAAGGATTTGGAGTTCTACCAATCATTTACAAGATCCAACTAAAGAAGGATGCTCAGCCAGTGGTACATGCTCCATGAAGAGTTCCAGCACCCCTGCGTGACCGGCTCAAGAATGAACTGGACAGAATGACCACACTAGGAGTCATCAGGAAAGTCGAAGAGCCAACAGATTGGGTTAACTCCATGGTATGTGTAAAGAAAAAGAACAATGATCTAAGAATATGCATGGATCCAAAGGACTTAAATGCAAACATAAAACGTGAACACTACCAGATTCCCAAGTGAGAAGAAATCACCAATGAAATGTCAGGTGCCAGATACTTCATAAAGCTCGATGCCTCACAAGGATTTTGGCAACTAAAACTGGATAAAGAGAGCACCAAATACTGTACCTTCAACACACCATTTGGCAGGTATTGATTCCTCAGAATGCCTTTCGGGATAATATCTGCATCTGAAATCTTTCATAGAGCGATGGAACACATAATTGAAGGTCTGGAAGGAGTTCGGGTCTATGTTGATGACATCATCATCTGGGGATCCACACTGAAAGAACACAATGAGAGACTGACTAAAGTGCTACAGAGCATACGCCGGAATGGACTGAAGCTCAACAAAGCCAAGTGTCAGTTTGGCATCCAGGAAGTCACTTTCCTAGCAGATAATCTATCTGGTAAAGGAATAGAGCCAGATATGGAAAAAGTAAATGCCATACTCAAAATGCCCCGACCCACTGACAAAAAAGGAGTGCTACGCATCATGGGGATGATAAACTTAATTGGAAAGTTCATTCCTAACTTGTCAGCCAAGGCAGCCTGTCTGCGAGACCTGCTGCGTAAAACAAATGAGTTCGCATGGACAGAAAGACATGAACAAGAGTGGATAAACCTCAAAACAGTGCTGACAACCACACCTGTACTCACCTTCTTTGACCCAATAAAGAGAATCAAAGTGTCAACGGATGCATAAAAAGATGGCCTAGGTGCGGTCTTGCTACAAGCAGAGGGTGAAGATTGGAAGCCTGTTGCCTATGCCTCCAGGTCTATGACTGATACTGAGTGTTGATATGCCCAGATTGAAAAGGAATGTCTAGGCTTGGTAGTTGGACCAGAAAAGTTTCATGGCTACATATATGGACTTCCCACCTTCACAGTTGAGACAGACCACAGCCCACTGGTTGCCATCATAAAAAAGAACCTGAATGAGATGTCTCCAAGGATTCAGCGACTCATGATGAAGCTGCAAAGATATGACTTTGAACTGATCTACACACCAGGCAAGTACATAGTGTTAGCAGATGCACTATCCCGAGCACCCACAATGAGTCATGTGAGCTCTACTGAAGAAGACGTGGATGTTCATGTGAGTATGGTCACTGCTGCGCTGCCCATGTCAGACACAAAATCAAAGCAAATAGCAGAAGAAACAGTAAAAGATACAGTATTACAAACAGTAATATAGAACATTCATCATGGTTGGCCAAAAGGTTCCTGTCCAAAATATTTTCACATAAGGTCAGAATTGAGTGTCGCAAGTGGACTATTACTAAAACAGAACAGAATAGTCATTCCACAGGCTTTACGTCAAGACATGCTCAAAAGGAATCATGAGGGACACCTCGGAATTGAAAAATGCAGAAGGAGAGCAAGAGACACTGTATATTGGCCTGGCATAAATAAGGACATTGAGAACATGATAGGCAAATGTGAGACATGTCAGTAACACCAAAACAAACAAGCAAAGGAACCAATGATAGTAGCTGACATACCAACAGCACCATGGCAAAAGGTTGGTATGGACCTTTTTCATTTAAATGGTAAAGACTATCTAATAGTGATTGACTGCTATTCTAACTATCCTGAGATGGTGCTGCTCTCAAGCACCACAGCAAGCACCACAGCAAGTCTTATGACACTGTGCATGTGAAATCCATCTTCGCCAGACATGGAATTCCCAGGATTGCCGTTAGCGACAATGGTCCGTGCTTCAACTGTAAGGAGTGGCAACAGTTTGCAGCACATTATGACTTTCAACACATCACATCCAGTCCTTTGTATGCTCAGTCGAATGGTAAGGCAGAGAAAGGTGTTCAAGTTCTCAAGCAGCTTCTGAAGAAAGCGACAGAAAGCAAGTCTGATCCTTATCTCGCCCTGCTGAGCTTCTGAGCCTCACCTTTAGACTCTGTTTCTTCACCTGCTGAACTCCTAATGGGTCGCAAGTTGCGTACCACACTGCCCTGCTGTGCAAAAGAAAAGCAGAGTAAGGAACTGAGACAGAGACTTTAACTGTTAAAGCTGAAACAGAAATCATACTATGACAAGTCATCCAAAACTCTGAAACCATTGACAAGGGATGATGTTGTCAGGATTGAGGATCCAGATGCATGGAGCAGGAAAGCAACAGTTCTTGAGGAAGTAGGACCAAGGTCATACACTGTTAGAACTGAGGAAGGACAGATTCTCAGGAGGAACCGCCGTTCCCTCATAAAAACACAAGAGACTATCGAAGAGCAAATCGATGAAAATGCCGCAACTGAATCTTGTCACTCACCACCAGAACACTCTAACACAAATACACATACAGGCTCTCATGAAAACATATCAGACTTACCTGTGCTGAGAAGATCCACACGTGAAGTAAAAAAGCCTGATAGACTTAATCTTTGAGTACAAAGAAAACTACATTGAAAATGTATTGACTTTTGAAGATGTTTATGTTGTTATTGATTGATATTGATTGATACTGATTTTGTTTAACCTCAAAGAAAGGGGGATGTAATGATCAGTAACCTGTCATTCTGAAATGGTACACTAGGTGGTGCTGTATTTGTATAAGAGTGGGTTACCCATGATGCACTAGGCTACCTACAAGGCAGCAGTCAAGATGGAGGCCTCTACAGATACTGTACCTAGTCCACATGTGCTCAATAAAGTGTCTAGCAAAAGCTAGCTGTTCTTAATAAAAACGACTAGTTATTAATGAACAAAACATTCACTACAAGCTCACTGACTCCCACAGCTACCTGGACTACACTTCCTCCCAACCTGCCTCCAGTAAGGACTCTATTCCATTCTCCCAGTTTCTCCGTATCCGCCGCATCTGCTCCGACGATGCCACCTTCCATGTCAGTGCTTCCGACATGTCTTTTCCTCAACCAAGGATCCCCCTCTACTGTGGCCGACATGGCCCTCGACCGTGTCCATTCTATCTCCCGCACCCCTGCCCCTCCCTCCCGGAACCACGATAGAGTTCCTCTTGTCCTCACCTTTCACCCCGCCAGCCTCCACATTCAACGGATCATCCACCGCCATTTCCACCACCTCCAGCATAATCCCACCACCAAACGCATCTTCCCCTCAACTCCCCGTTCAGCATTCCGTAGAGACCGCTCCCTCCGCGACACCCTAATCCGCTCCTCTGCCACCCCCAGCACCCCTTCCCCTGCGCCCGGCACCTTCCCGTGCAAGCGCAGGAGATGCAACACATGCCCTTATACCTCCTCCCTTCCCACTGTCCAGGGCTCCAAACACCCCTTCCAGGTGAAACAGCGATTTACTTGTACTTCTTGCAATTTAGTATACTGTATTCACTGCTCATGATGTGGTTTCCTCTACACTGGGGAGACCAAACGCAGATTGGGTAACCGCTTTGCGGAACTCCTCCGTTCAGTCCGTAAGGGGGACCCCGAGCTCCCGGTGGCCTGTCACTTCAATTCACCGCTCCATTCCCACTCAAACCTCACCGTCCTTGGCCTCTTGCATTGTTCCACGGAAGCTCAGCGTAAGCTCAAGGAACAGCACCTCATCTTTTGATTAGGCACTCTACAGCCCTCTGGACTCAACATAGAGTTCAATCATTTCAGAACATAACCTCGGCCCCTATCACATATATATATTTTCTTTTTTTTATCCATACTTTTTGCTTGGCCTTTTTTGCTTCCCTCCCACATGGCAGCTGTCCTTCATTCTGCCAGCGCAATTCACACCTCATCTGGAGCCACCCTTTGTTCCTTAACCTGTCCCATTACCACCTCCTCTTGCCTTGATTATCTGTTAATATCTCTTAATCTCTCCAGCTTTCTATCCTATCACTGACCTTCCCTTTAGTTCTTTCATCCCCTCCCCCTTTTCCCAGCCCCTAATCTTGCTTTCCATTTCCTGCTTTTTTCCAGTTTTGACGAAAGGTCTTCGACCTGAAACGTTAACTCTGTTTCTCTCTCCATGGATGCTGCCTGGCCTGCTGAGTTTTTCCAGTGTTTTCTGTTGTTATCTCGCTCCACTTCCATCTTGGGTGCTGAAACTCAATTTCGCGGTTGTCGGTGCTAATTAACGCTGGACGCTAAAGTTACTGCCCAGGCAATGTTAGCACCCCAAAATGGTTGATACCGAATTTGTCCCACCTGGAATAACAAAGGTATTTTATTACTTACCTCGGCCACATCACCTTTAATCATCGCCCCCGAAACAGCCTGATGCACACCTGCTGCAGCTGTTGGTGTTTTTGACAGGCGCTGCTGCAGGGGGCAGAAGTCAATTTCGGGTCCGGGGCAATGCACACGGCAATGACATCATGATCTCTGAGCGCAGGAGATCAGGTGCAACGCTGTAGCACCGCCGCAAAACTCCCACTGAACATGCCGGGAGTCGATATCAGCGCCACGCCCAGTCACAAAGCCATTTGCGTCCCGTTAGGGCCCAACGGGAGGCGCAAAGGCAACTAATTTCACCCCGTAGCCTTAAAATCAGAGCCAGGCCATTCAGGAGAGACGTTAACAAATGCTTCTTCAAGCAAAGGGTGGTAGAAATTTGGAATTCTCTCCCACAAAAAGCAGTAGCTGCTAGCTCAATTAATAATGTTAAATCTGAGATAGAATCATAGAGTCACAGAAACTTACAGCACATGAGGAGGCCATTTGGCCCATCATGTCTCTGCTGGCTCTTTGAAAGTGAAGTTGTGCTTAGTCTCACATCCTGCTTTTTGTCCATAGCCCTATAAGTTCCTCATCCTCAGGTATCTGCCCACCTCCCTTTTAAAATTATTTATGGAATCAGCTTCCACCACCTTTTCAGGTAGAGCGTTCCAAGTGAAAAAAAATTCTCCTCACCTCCCCTCTAGATCTTTTGCCATTGATGTTGAATCTATGACCTCTAGTTATTGATCCACTCGCCAGTGGAAATAGTATTTATTTATTTCTTTATCTAATCTATCAAAACCTTTCATCTTCTTGAAAATCTCTATTAGGTCACCTCGTAACCTTCTCTGTTCTAAGGAGAACAGTCCTAACTTTTCCAACCTCTCCTCATAACTGAATTCCTGTATCCCTGGTAATATGCTGGTAAACCTCCTCTGTACCCTTTCTAAAGCCTTTACATCTTTCCTGAAGTGTGGTGCCCAGAATTGCTACAACACTCTAGCTGAGGCCTAACCAGTGATTTATAAAGTTCCAGCATAATCTCTTTGCTATTATATTATATGGCTCTAGTTATAAAACCAAGTAACCTATATGCTTTGTTTAACCACCTTATCAACTTGCCCTGCCACCTTTAAGGATTTGTGTACATGGACACCAAGGTCTGTCTGCTCATCTACACTTTTCAAAATCATGCCATTTATAGTATACGGTATTTCCATATTAGTTCTCTCAAAGTGCATCACTTCACACTTCTCTGCATTGAACTCCATCTGCCATGTTTCTGCCCATTTCACCATCTTGTCTGTGTTAGCTTGAAGCCTATAACTATCCTCATCTACTACAACTATCTACTACTTTGCCAAGTTTCATATCATCTGCAAACTTTATAATGCTGCTTCCTACATCCGAGTCTAAGTCATTTATAAAAATTGCAAAGCGTATTGGACCCAAATCTGACCCTTGGGGAACACCACTGCAAACCACCTCCCAGTCTGTAAAACACCCATCCATCAGCACCCTTTTCTTCCTGTCACTGAGCCAATTTCATGTCCATACTGCTACTTTCCCCATAATTCCATGGCCTTCCATTTTCTTAATAATCCTCCCGTGTGGCACATTGTCAAATGCCTTCCAAATGTCCATGGGCTGGATTTTCAATGGGCCGTGGAGGCGTGATTAGAGGCGTGTGGGGGGTTAAAATTGCGAAAACTGGTGGGCGGGGGCGGGCCCCCCCGCCCCCAACCTGGTTCCCGACTCCAAGCAAATTTAACTCAGTCGTGTCTAATGGTACCGACTCCGTCCCGCCTCCAACAGGTGGGATAGGTCGATAAGGCCCTTAACAAGCACTAAATAGCCTCTATAATCCTATTTTGAAAGCCCCTTGCGAATTTAACTCTTTTCCCATGTAAAACATGCCTGGTGGGAAACACGATGGTGAAACCTGGCAGGAGCACTACTGGATTGCTGACTATCAGCTGCAGGTCAACCTTTAAAAAGGAGATTTGATCAGCCATCATTTGCAGGTGGCAGGACTTTGTTGTTTCAGGTCTGGGGGAACTTTTAGGAGGCATAACCATAGCTATGGAAGTTTGGAGCCTGACACCCATCTCCAGTGAAACCTCCTGGAAACCGCTCTCTCGCCACCCTCACTGAGCGTTTCCTCTACTGAGGCATATACCAGAAGAATGGGAGCCATTTATTTCCTTCCCTTCTGGGCATTAGATGAGCTCGAGCACCAGCCGTGGCACCAGCAGAACCAGGAACGACAGCAGCACCAACAGCAGCAGCAGCAAAAGGAGCGCCAGGCTGCTGCTCACCCACCTGAAGCTGCACAGGCCAGAAGGGGCCAGCGCTTGGAAGCCCGTCGGTGCAGGAGATACCCCCCAAACAGGTTCTACAGACACAGGATCAGCTACCTCAACATGTCTGAGCAGCAGTGCCAAAGGCGGCTCTGACTTTCTCGAGAGGTAGTGAGTGACATCTGCGCAATGCTGCAACAATACCTGCAGCTCAGAGGACCAGGTGGACAAGCCTTACCAGTGGCTGTCAAAGTCACCACCGCACTCAACTTTTTTGCCTTAGGCTCATTCCAGGGATTAGCAGCGGACATCAGCAGCATCTCCCAGGCGGCCGCACACACTTGCATCATGCAGGTAACCGATGCCCTGTTTGCCATCACGCACAATCACATCCATTTCACCAAGGATCGAGCAAGTGTCACGGCGCGAGCGGTTGGATTAGCTAATCTGGCAGGCTTTCCAAGGGTGCACAGCGTTGTTGACTGCACACACATGGCCTTTAAGGCACCCCATCACAATCCAGGTATTTTTGTCACCCGCAAGGGCTTCCACTCCCTTAATGTTCAGCTGGTGTGTGACCACAAGAAGGAAATTTTGCATGTTTGTGCCAAGTACCCTGGCAGTTGCCATGACTCCTTCATACTGCGCCAGTCTAGTGTGCCTCCGCTATTCAGTCCACCAGACCAACTTATCGGATGGCTACTTGGAGACAAGGGCTATCCCCTGAGGACATGTCTAATGACATCACTGAGGAGCCCATCCAACGAAGCTGAGGAGAGCTACAACTCCAGCCACATGTCCACCAGAGCCATAATTGAGCAAACCATCGGTTTGCTTAAGATGTGCTTCAGATGCCTGGATAGATCAGGTGGAGCCCTACAGTACTCAGCAGCCAGGGTCTCCAGAATCGTCGTGGTTTGCTGTGCACTTCACAACATGGCACAGTGTCATGGCTTGCAGATTCCTGAGGACCAAGTGGCTCCTCACATACCCTCCTCAGATGAGGAGGAGGAGGAGTGCGAAAACACACATCCTGCAGAGGCCCATCAACCAGCGGCAGCATTTTGCGAGAACATTGCTGCCCAGGATGCAAAGAATGCACTCATCTTGGCCAGATTTGCCTAGTCTAGCCGATCAAGCACTTTTGCCTCGCAGCTTTTTGCCTGAGCATTGACAATGGCCAAGACCCTGCAGATTCCTAGCTATTTGACCAGCATACTGACAGTTGCAAATAATCCTAAGCCCTCAATGTGAACGTCCCATTCGCGAAATGACACACGCCACAACTGCAACAGATGCCATCAGAATTTGTATGTACAAGAACTAACTGATGGCATTTTCACAATAAACACAACATTTCACCCAAGTGACTACCCTTGTGACTAGTTGTGCAGAATTTTTCTCTTACGCGTGCTCCTACATGTTGCCTCCCCTGTGGCTTCAGCAGATGTGCAGGCCCCTTACTCACTTTGCTGCTGCGCCTGTCTCGACACCTTTGGCAGATGTCCTCTGGGGTTGCAAGCCTGTGAGGGCTCATCAACAGTCTGCTGCTCCTGCGGCTGTGCAGGGGTTGAGACGCCTATCTCACTTGGGTGTGGACTCCGATGGGGCTCTGACCGAGGGCTCTGCAGTGGTATGGAAGTGTGAGCACTTGGAGAGGAGCCCCCACTTCCTTGATGTCTGCCACCAACTTCCCTCTCATGGGTCAGGTCCCCCTCAGTGCCTGCAAGTGGCTGGAGAGCAGCTTGCTGCACATCAGGGGGGCCATGGGGACCTGTATCTGCAATGGCTGTCCTACTCAGAAGGACTTCCATGAAGGTTTGGTTTCTCAGTTCAATAGATGACCATCGCTCCTCCAGAGATGTTATTCTATTATGAACACTCACCATGTTTTCAGCACTCTGGCGACTTATCTCCTCCATGGCCGAAGCCATCCTCTCATCTACTGTTGCCATCCGTTCGAGGGAGGTTGCCATCCTTTCCATCGTGATGCGTTCATGTACCAATGACTCCACAATGGCTGTGCTCATGGTCACTATGGACTCCTCCATTCACTCCACACTCACAGCGACCCTGGAGTCAAAACCTGCCAGATACTCCTGCATCTATTCCTGGAGTTCCAGCACCGCTGAACTTATGGATGAACCCAGAGGCAAAGGGTCGACATGCAGCTGAGCTGAGCTGGCAGATTCCTGCGCCCTCCGACGAGGAATCTCCACTGCAGTCCCTGTCTCCACAATTTGCTGACACTCACTTGTGAGCTGTGATACACCAGGTGACAACACTACTCTATGTCCCGAAGGTTCCATCGAGGTGTGAGTGTCTGCGCTGGTGCTGGGTGTGCTGAATTCTGGTGACGCTGCACCCTCAGAGGTTGCAGCTTCCTCTGAGGAGTCTGGCTGCTCAGCCTGTTCTTCCTGTCTAGTGGGGATGGATGCTTGCGATGGTCCTGTGGGGGAGTAAAGGAAAGAGTCAGAGATGTGATGCCAAGGTTACATGCTCATTGCATATTGCAGATGCTCATAAGTCCATCTGTTAGAGCTTCAAAATCATTATCAGCGACTCATGCAATGCCAATGAGAGAGATGGGAAACTATTCTGTCACCAGCTTGCTGTGTTGCACCCATCTGTCCATCCCCCACTTGCGCATCCTCCTCTACTCCCACGACTTCCAGGACCGCCTCCTCCCAGGGGGTCAGGTGGGCTAATGAGGCTGTCCCTCCTCCTGTCCTCGCTCGCTCTCCTTTATTGTGAGCTCTCTTTCCCTGCAATGAGGGAGACAAGTGGAGGTTGAGTGAGAATGAAGGAGTGAGTTTAGAGATTCCATAGCATCGATACTTAGAAGGAGACAAAGATGGAGTGAGGTGGCAGAACCACAGGCCCTCCTTGTGTGTTGTCAGTTGTTTGTGTAACTCCTTCACGGTTCTCTAGATATATGTGAGATGTGGTCTCTGTTGTAGACAGTATTCTATATTCCAGTAAGGAGATCACTACTACAATGGCTAAATTCTAATTATCTTACTTTATAGTTTTAACGTCAGACAGTATAAGAAGATTACGGGTCAATGACCTAAATTAGACATTTGCATACATTAGAATGAATCTAGACATAATAAACATACATTCTCCATTTATATGGATTCAAAGGAGAATCTGTCCCTGTGTCCAAATTAGAGTGCACTCTTTCGTTGGCGCGCTTAAGTTGGAGCTCATGGTATGTATAATGTCTGCAAGACTTACGACTCCGAACCCCTTCGTTGAATTCTCTTCACGATCACTGAATCCCACTTTGAGTTCTGGATGCAGAGCTACTAATACGAAGGGCGGCGGCCAAGTTTGGAAGCCCGGGACGGGATGCGGCAGCCATTTGCCTCCTGAGCCCTCTTTTCAGAGCTCCTGCCCTCTTCTCTTCCAGCCGCTCCTTTAAACTGCCGGGCTCTTCTCCCACTCTCGGGCTTCGCTCTTTTAAAACTGGCGGGCTCTGCTCGCACTCTCGGGCCTCGCTCTTTTAAACTGCCGGGCTCTGCTCGCGCTCTCGGGCCTCGCTCTTTTAAACTGCCGGGCTCTGCTCGCGTTCTCGGGCCTCGCTCTTTTAAACTGCCGGGCTCTGCTCCCGCTCTCGCTCTTTTAAAAACCCGACTCCACCCCTTCCTCCTGGGGTTTCTGCCTGGAGACTGCGCAGCCTCACTGTCTGCAACAGTTGATACTGGTGCAGAATTATGGAAAGTCTGCTCTTAGTCACATTGTGTCCTTAAAAGTTCTTGCCGTACCTTCACATGGGCAACTTTAACCCAGGGATTTATAACAATGATAATACAGTGTCTAAGTTAAAGATTGATAACCATACTTAGCGTACATAACATTTCCAGTGGGTATTACACTTGCATAGCATCACAGTGATAGGGAGTGTGAGGGCTGCATAGTTGAATAGTTATGTGAAGTGACCATAGAGAGAAAGGGAATGGGTATGAGGAGAGATTGAGTCGATTGGGCTTATACTCGCTGGAGTTTAGAAGAATGAGAGGGGATCTCATTGAAACTTATAAAATTCTGACAGCACTGGACAGACTAGATGCAGGAAGGATGTTCCCGATGGTCGGGGGGTCCAGAACCAGGGGTCACAGTCTAAGGATAAGGGATAAGCCATTTAGGACAGAAATGAGGAGGAATTTCTTCACCCAGAGAGTGGTGAACCTGTGGAATTCTCTACCACAAGAAGGAGTTGGATATATTTCTTAAGGCAAAGTGATCAAGGGATATGGGGAGAAAGCAGGGACAGGTTACTAAATTTGGATGATCAGCCATGATTGCATTGAATGGCGGAGCACGCTTGAGGGGCCGAATGGCCTACTCCTGCTCCTATCTTCTATATTTATATGGTAAGGGTGCATGGATGTCAGTGTCAAGTGGGATGTGGAGGAAGAGATTGCTGAAGCTGAGTGCTGGTGAGGAAAGGCAATGGGGATCAGATTGAGGGTGATGGGAAAATCATACTCACTTTTCCAGTGCGGAGAAGGTCATGAGATCTCTTGCGGCACTGTATCCAGGTTCTGCAGGTGACTCCCAATGAGTTGACCTCCTCAGCCACCTGCATCCACACTGCCTTGGTCTGCTTGGGAGGCCTCTTCCTCCCTGTAGAAGGGAAGAGCACCCCCCTGTTGGCTGTAGCCCCATCTACTAATGCCTGCAGGGCCACCTCGTCAAAACAAGGAGCTGATCTGGGTCTCCTGCTAGTCATCTTTCCTGCAGGTACCTCACACTTCACAGGCAAAAAGCTTGGCAGCCTGCAGAAGAAGCAAGTCTTGCTGTCGACCTTAAATGCAGCAGCAATGATGATGTCATCAGAGCCGACTTTCAGTCAGGAAATACCCATTTGCCAAGGGTTCCCACACATTGGAAATCAATTGGACAATTAAGTTAAAATTGCATCAATCTCCCACATCCATTTAGATTCGGGTGGATAACACGAAATGCGGATAACGCAACACCATTCTGCACCTGAGTTAAAATCCAGCCCCATATATGCAACATCTACTGCACAACCTTGATCAATCTTCTCTGTTACCTCATCAAAGAATTCAATCAAGTTAGTCAGACACGATTTACCTTTAACAAATCCATGCTGGCACTCCTTGATTAACCCATGCCTTTCCAAATGAAAGTTTATTTTGTCCCTCATAATGGTTTCCAACAACTTCCCACCATTGATCTTAGGCTGACTGGCCTGTAGTTTCCTAATTTAACCCTCTCCCCTTTCTTGAATAGTGGTATAACATTAGCAACCCTCCAATCCTCCAGCACTACTCCTGTATCCAATGAGGATTGAAAGATTGTGACCAATGCATCTGTTATTTCTACCTTTGCTTCTTTCCTCAACCTAGGATGCATTCCATCTAGACCAGTTGACTTAGCAACTTTCAGTAATGCTAATATATTTAGTACATTGTCTCTAGCTATAATTCAATTCAATTGAATTCAATTCAAATTGCTTTATTGGCATGACAAGATACATCTTATGTTGCCAAAGCACAGAAATACATGTATGATTGACCACATAAACCCCGATCTAGACATACAGTGTATAGACAAGTGTACCCATGTATACATAGACTTGCTGAAGTGCCCGGCGGTGCCGAGGGATTTTTGAGGGCATGTTATTGTTGGAAGAGAGAGAGAGAGCGACTGGGGGGAAGAGAGAGAGCGACTGGGGGGAAGAGAGAGAGCGACTGGGGGGAAGAGAGAGATCGACTAGGGGGAAAAGAGAGAATGACTGGGGGGAAGAGAGAGAGCGACTGGGGGGAAGAGAGAGAGTGACTGGGGGGAAGAGAGAGAGCGACTGGGGGGGAGAAGAGAGAGAGCGAGACTGGGGGGAGAAGAGAGAGAGAGAGAGACTGGGGGAGAGAGAGAGAGAGACTGGGGGAGAGAGAGAGAGAGCGACTGGGGGGAAGAGAGAGAGCGACTGGGGGGAAGAGAGAGAGCGACGGGGGAAGAGAGAGCGACTGGGGGGAAGAGAGAGAGCGACTGGGGGAAGAGAGAGAGCGACTGGGGGGAAGCAAGAGAGCGACGGGGAAGAGAGAGAGCGACTGGGGGGAAGAGAGAGAGTGACTGGGGGGAAGAGAGAGAGCGACTGGGGGGGAGAAGAGAGAGAGCGAGACTGGGGGGAGAAGAGAGAGAGAGAGAGACTGGGGGAGAGAGAGAGAGAGACTGGGGGAGAGAGAGAGAGAGCGACTGGGGGGAAGAGAGAGAGCGACTGGGGAGAAGAGAAAGAGCGACTGGGGGGAAGAGAGAGAGCGACTGGGGGGAAGAGAGAGAGCGACGGGGGGAAGAGAGAGCGACTGGGGGGAAGAGAGAGAGCGACTGGGGGAAGAGAGAGAGCGACTGGGGGGAAGCAAGAGAGCGACGGGGAAGAGAGAGAGTGACTGGGGGGAAGAGAGAGCGACTGGGGGGAAGAGAGAGAGCGACTGGGGGGAAGAGAGAGAGCGACAGGGGGAAGAGAGAGCGCGACTGGGGGAAGAGAGAGAGCGACGGGGGGAAGAGAGAGAGCGACTGGGGGGAAGAGAGAGAGCGACTGGGGGGAAGAGAGAGAAAGACTGCGGGGGAAGAGAGAGAGTGACTGGGGGGAAGAGAGAGAGTGACTGGGGGAAGCGAGAGCGACTGGGGGCAGGAGAGAGAGCGACTGGGGGAAGAGAGAGAGCGACTGGGGGGAAGAGAGAGAGCGACTGGGGAGGGGGGGAGGGGGAGGGGGGAAGGGGGGAGGGGAAGGGGGAGGGAGGGGGAGTGGGGGAAGGGGGAGTGAGGCGGTAAAGGAGGGAGGAAGGGAGGAGGGTGAAGGGGTGGGGGGAAGGCGAGGGGGCAAGGGGAAGGGGGGAGGAAGGGGAGGAGGGGGAAGGGGGAGGAAGGGGAGGAAAGGGAGGGGGGAAGGGGAGGAGGGGGGAGGGGGAAGGGGAAGGAGGGGGGAGGGGTGTTGGGGGAGGGGGGTGTGGGGGGGAGGGGGAGGGGTGTGGGGTGGGAAGGGAGGGGAGAAAGGGAGGGGGGGAGAAAGGGAGGGGTGGAGAAAGGGAGGGGGGAGCCAGCAGACCCTTTCCCCTCTGCCGGCGATGGCACCGTGGAGCTCCGTGCCACCCCACGCACTGACATGGCCCAGCCGAGTGCAGTGCCCCGCTCAGCCTGAGCCCCGCCCTCACCCGAGCCCCGTTCTCCCGAGTCCCGCCCCCTGCTCTCCCGAGTCCCGCCCAGTCTCCCGAGCCCCGCTCTCCCGCGTAAGCCGGCATTAAGACCACCGAGCGGGGAAGAGAGAGAGAGAGACGCCGCATCTCACCGGCTGGCTTCCCGCGCTTTATGCCTCGGGCTTCTGTGTGTCGCCTGCTGCGCACGCACCCTGTGCCTGTCCCGTGTCCCATGTCCCTCGCGGCCGACGCCGTTGCCCCGGGTAACGTGACGGGGGAGACTGGGTGAGGGGGGGAGGAGCTTGCCACAAGCCGTGGGACAATTACCTAGCTCGGACGTGGCTGGGCAGGAGAGCGCCAGGCTTTGAGGCCTTACAAAAACGGGGAAAGGTAGGAAAAAGAATCAGGTTATAGAAAATATTTACAAATGAATTAATATTTTTTTAAAACAATTTAATAAAAGCAATTATTTTTTGCTGGAAATGTAGATTTGAAAAGAAACACGCAGAAAGTGGGAAAAATAAATGAACACTTTGCAATCAAGATGGCGGCCACTCACCTCAGTTCAGAACGATAAGGCCCGCTCACACATGCACCGGTTGGTCAACCGTCAGGTCACTGAACTGTAGGATTGGTCAATCATCACGTCACTCAACTGTAGGATGGCCCACCCGCACACACAATGAACCCGCCCCCAGTCAATGCAAATGAGCGGAAAATGAGCGGAATTTTGAACATTTTTTGGATACCGTCGGCACAATTTTTGTCCGACCAAAAAGTAGATACACCTACAAGAGTCCCCTAATGATGAGCTTTCATTGATATAACATATGTGTAGGTACGCTCTATAACTTTTGATAGTATAGCCGGACAGAGAGACAGAGAGACAGACAGAGACATATCCTTTTATATATATAGATATACATACATATAATATGCATATAATCTTTTCTTAGATTTAATGGCCCAGTAATTCCTCTCTGAACGCCTGAGTACGGTCGGGGTACTCACGCGTCTGGCCGGAGGAAATGCCCGTGTTCAGCATGCACAGCGCATGCGGGGAAAACCGGCATTTCCAGTCCTCTGAACAAAGGGGTTCAGAGGCACAGCACATGCGACTGCACAGGCAGCGCTTGCGCAGTGAACTTCGTCGATTTCATTCATGGATTCAGTGAGGGTAAGTCCTTACAAGTTACACTTGAAAAAAGCATGTGTAAAGTTGCTCCAAGGCTGCGGAGGAAGATATATTTTATCGTGGAGCTTCTGAAAGGCAATATTTTTGTTTGGGAAAGGGAGGAAAGTTATTTTAAGAAATGCTGAGGTAAGTTTTAAAGATTACATTTTTTTTTTTAAACGGGTTTTCAGTACGGTAGGTAGAAGGAGCAATTGTGGCTGTGTGAATTGAATGTGAGAATGAGTGTTCTAAAATGAGTAATGTAACATTTCCAACACTTTTAAGAAAGAAACTTTTCATCAGTAATAAGTAATTATGTATGTATGTCCGCATATATTCCTTTACGTATATGTATGTATGTTTTATATTCCTTTACTTATGTGTATGAATGTATGTTTTTAATTATGATTTTCCAATAAGTTACTTTCTCTGAAAGTCATAATTAAATACATACATTCATACACATAAGTAAAGGAATATATACATACACGCAAAGGAATATATACAGACATACATACATAATTACTTAAAAGAATATATTACTGATGAAAAGTTTCTTTCTTAAAAATGTTGGAGTCATTTTCACATTTAATAAACACAGCAAATTCAATTCACATAGCCACAATTGATCCTTCTACCTACAGTACTGAAAACCCGTTTTAAAAAACAAAAATAAACTTTAAAACTTACCTCAGCATTTCTTAAAATAACTTTCCTCCCTTTCCCAAACAAAAATATTGCCTTTCAGAAGCTCCACGATAAGAAATATCTTCCTCCGCAGCCTCTGGAGCAACTGTACTTAAGCTTTTTTCATGTGTAAGTTGTAAGGACTTGACCTCACTGAAAGCATGAATGAAAGCGGTGAATTTTACTGCGCACGCGCTGCCTGTACAGTCGCACGCGTTCTGCCTCTGAACCCCTTTGTTCAGAGGACAGTAAATGCCGGTTTTCCCCGCATGCGCTGTGCATGCTGAAAAGCGGCATTTCCTCCGGCCAGACGCGTAAGTACCCCGACCGTACTCGCGCGTTTGGAAGGGAATTACTGGGCCAACATTTTACATGTCAATAAAATGAAAAATTTAACAATTGCACGATTTGCCCCCTCGCATCTGCGACTGAGGGTCCAAGGAGGTGCATTGCGCAAGAGGTCATCGTCGTACGTATCCTCACACTGTTCCCTTTCAGGAACTGTATGAAGTGGTGGAAGGATTTCTGGCCACGTTAACACTCCTTCTGTGACCATAACCATCTTCATACCAGCCATTAGGGTGGTTAGTCCTATGGCGTGAGGGTTTTACGGGCTCCCACAACCCATCTGAGGGGGGGGGTGCCACCCACACCCGCGGACGCAAGTATCCCGCTGGATGTCCACCCAGAATTTATAGTTGGAGCTCCGACTCCACTTGCCGGGACTGTCTGGAGCGGGGTTCGAAACCCTACTCCTTCTGGCCCAGCGGCGGGGATGCTTACTGCTACGCAAAAGGCCCACTCCGTGCAAAAGGTGACACCCATACGTTTCCTGCGCCTTTTCCCTCCCCGTGATTGGAGCCCTATGCTGCCACTTGAACGACCAAGCTATCATCTGTCCTTTTTGCGGCGCCTTGGACTTCTCATTACCAATGATGAGCAGGTGCTGCACCTCCACCTCGTTGAGGAGATTGCTGAGGTCATCATCAGTTCAATTGTGAGTTCTTTTAATGCCGTGAATTGTGCTCATTCCAGCCATTTCACGTTGCTAATCGGATTGGGCCTTTGGCGTAGCGGTAGGATCCCCGCCGCTGGGCCAGACGGGGTAGGGTTTCGAACCCCGCTCCAGACAGTCCCGGCAAGTGGAGTCGGAGCTCCGGCTCTAAATTCTGGGTTGACATCCAGTGGGATATTTGCGTCCGTGGGTGTGGGTGGCCCCCCCTCCTTGTATAGCTTGTGGGAGCCTGTAAAACCCTCCCGCCATAGGACTAACCACCCTAATGGCTGGTTCAAAGATGGTTACGGTCACGGAATGAGCGTTAATCATGGCCATAAATCCTTCCACCACTTCATACAGTTCCCCAAAGGGAACAGTGTGAAGACACGTATGACGACGACATTGCTAAATAAATAAATGGAATAAAAAAAATTCTTTTAGGGCTTTTAAAAGTCTTTAAATTGCTTTAATTCTGTGTAAAACTACTTCAGATTCTTCAAAATAATGTAAACGTTTTTAAAAGTTTATAAAAGTTACCAAAAGCTTCATAAAAATACCAAAAACCTATTTAAAATGCTGCTTTGCATGTAAAAATGCTTAGCAGCTTGTGAGAAACATTGGGGGCATGTCCTATTAAACTGAGACCTCAAGGGGCGTGTCTCAGTTGCACAGCACGCTACAGGCTTCGCACTGGCTGCACTCCTGGGCGGCGTGACTTCGGACGCTGCCCAGGAGTCAACATTTTAAAACAGCAATTCCAAGCGTCCCTGAAGCTCAACGGCCGGCGCGTCGGGTAAGTGCATATCGGGGGCTTGCACGCGCGGCAAGCCCCCGACCCGAATTTCTGGGCCAATGTGTCACTGGTTGTCCCTCTGCTTGTGGCAAGGTGTAACATAGTTTGCCGCTATAGTTACACATTTTCTCTGTTCCCCCAATAGATATGGGAGTTTCTGGTGGTCATTCAGATTTTTGAATTCAGGGCATATTTTTGTGAATTTTGGGTAGAAATTCTCCCTTATGTCCTGATAGTTTCTGCAAGTCTGTCTGTGTGGAGTTTGCACATTCTCCCCGTGTTTGCGTGGGTTTCCTCCGGGTGCTCCGGTTTCCTCCCGCAGTCCAAAGATGTGCAGGTTAGGTTGATTGGCTATGATAAAATTGACCCTTAGTGTTAGGGGGATTAAATACATGGGGTTACGGGGATAGGGTGGGATATGTGTTGGTGTAAGGGTTACGGGGATCGGGGGTGGGATATGTGTCGGTGCAGGCTCGATGGGCCGAAATGGCCTCTATCTGCACTGTGAGGTTTCTGTGATTTCTGTGATCTGAAGTTGTGAGGAAGTGCATCTCTGCCTCCACCACTCCCTGACTGCAGTGAGAGCATATCCTGTCCTCTCTTGGCAGCCAGGTCTGCCTGTGTCTGCCTTTTTCGATGGCCAGGCTATGTTCACGAAGTCTGTACATTGTCAAGGCGTTTCTCAGTTTGCTATCCTTTACCATGGTCAGGTATTCAGCCATGGTGTATTGTCTGTTTAGGGCCAAATAGCAATCGAGTTTGTTTTGGGTTTTTGTCGTTTCTGTCCAATAGGTCAAATATTTTTCCTTTTGTTTAGTGATAATTGTGTTGGGTCAAATTCTCTGTGCTAGGATGTCACTGTCCTGCGGCTGGTTATTATTAGTATTGTTGCTAGTTACTTCACTGAATCCCAGGACTAGTTGACTATTATCTTGTCCATAACTTCCCTCTCCTCTTTTAGTGTAACCTTCATATCACCCACCTCCTTTGTGAAGACAGATGCAAAATACTCATTTAATACTTTAGCCATGTCCTCTGCCTCTACATGAAGATGGATTTTTGCTAGACTAGGTTATAAAAGGATATGAAGCCAAGGCGGATGGATATGGTTAAGATACAGATCAGACATGATCTAATGAATGACAGAACAGGCTTGAGGTGCTGAATGGCCTACTCCTGTTCCTATAGTAGGGGGTGGTGTGGGGTGGCGCGTACGCCCAGTCAGTTATGCCTCTGACTGTGAGCGGTTCGAATCGCTCCCACGCCCCTGGGTTCTAGACACCGGACTTAGGTACAAGGCAGCGATACAAAAAAGACTCGAGTAGACAGGTGGTTGGATGTAAGCAAAACCAAGAATTTTATTGAAGCGGAAATTAATACAATCTTATGAAAAAGTTACTAGTATACACTTCTACAGGCAAAATACAAAAGAATAACTATACTCATACAGGGAATGGTGTGGAGATGCCGGAGTTGGACTGGGGTGGACAAATGTAAGAAATCACACAACACCAGGTTATAGTCCAACAGCTTTATTTGAAATCACAAGCTTTCGGAGCGCTGCTCCTTCTTCAGGTGCACTTCACCTGAAGAAGGAGCAGCGCTCCGAAAGCTTGTGATTTCAAATAAAGCTGTTGGACTATAACCTGGTGTTGTGTGATTTCTTACATTCATACAGGGAATGGGGAACACATGGCACATCGAGGGAAAACAATTAACTTAACAATCCCCTTATCCTTATCCCGCCCCCTATATCTAACTAGATTAAGCTATGAGGGGTCAGAACTTCATGCTCACCAATCAAAAGGGGTCTGCTGAACTCGAAACAGCAGTGGGGTTCGGGGTTCGCTCTTGGTGCTCTCTGGAGCCTGCCGTCATCATGTGGTGTCCAGGTGCTGCAAGGGTGTTGTCAAGGTATAAGTACCCCAAAGTTAAAGTCTTTGCTTGGGTACTTTACCTTGCAGGGATGGCGGTTGCTCTTCCCCAGCCGACAGTTTGAGTTTGCATGAAGATAGTCACAGGTCAGCTGAGACTGAAGACCCGATGCTTCGAAGCCTGTCTTCAGTCCTCTTCCTCAGTTCGTTTTCTCCGTCATCTTCTTCACTTCATCTCCTCCTCGCCTCATCATGTCCCGCATCGCCTGGCCTGAATTGTCCGTGTCTGCCCAATGCAGTGCCTGGGCGATTCCGGATGAAGTGGGGAAAGGCACGGGCAAAGGCCAGAGGGTAAGCGCGGGACAGGGAAAGAGCAGCAGCCACGAGGGCGAGGGGCCGGAGCCGGAGCAAGCCTGAAATCAGAGAGAGAAGGTTGCCGGTGGGCCTACAATTATACTTCTTTGGATGGCCCTTATCTGCATGCCAATTCAGGTTAGTTCTTTGTCTTAATTTTGGCGGGCTATTTTAAATAACGGTGGCAATCTACTCTAACTGTTTTTAGATGGCCGGTAATCGCATCTACCAGTCCGATGATTGACTTGTTTTGTCATGAATGCACCTTGATGGGCCTGTCCAGCCTCAATGGCTTCCTTAATCTGTTGCCGATTATATATGCAAACTGCTTGATGGCCTTATCTATAGGCCTAACTGGGTTTAGATTTGTCTCCAATTTGATCGAATACATAATTCAAAGTCCTGTTTGGTTTAACAAATGCAAAGTCTCTCTTCACAGAAACTGCAGCTTTGGTTTTGATTTCTCCACAAGCTGCCTGTGCCGCAGAGTCCAAGTTTTAAAAATCTCACAGGCTTTCTGCCACGAGGCATGGACGCCATTTTGGGTACCGTTTTTCATTAAAATGTCCATGCAGGGTCCCTTTACTTATTAATAACCTTTGGGAAAATGTAGAAATTTTGCAAATCTTATGCTCCCCCCTGTGATACTAAAACTTGCTTGAAGTATCATACTTTTACAAAGTAAGCAAAACATTTCTGACCCTCCATATTCAACCTTCCCCTGTAATTACCTATCTAAATATACCCACGACACATGCACTTCCCATTCTGCGAAATTGTAGTGTACATCAGCATACAGAGAGTACAATTACAGACTTTACACACATCCAAGCATGGAGGGGGTCCAACACCCCTGCACCACTTGGTACACATACATCTTTATTAACCGCGTCACAATAAAACAACAGAAAAACCTTTTATTAAAAAGAACAAACACAAAAAACAATTTTTAATCAAAATACAAGGAAAAGGACTGGAATGGGCATATCTCCCTCCACCTTTACATAACGTTCCTTCCAGATCCTCAGGTTTTGGAATTCTAACAACTGACCTTTTCCTTTACATTGAATGCAAACTAGATACAACACTATCCCTAACTGGCAAACCACGAGAATGTGGGAAGCCAGTCTGATCCATAAAGGGACCTCTATATTATTGAAAATGTCCCACCAGGGTGGAAACACAATATCCAATATCTTAGTCCCTATCTCTACTGTTTTCTGCTCGAGAGTGTAAAAATGTTTCTGCGAAACTATAATGGCTTTGAGTATTTTAGTAAGGTGTTCAGGGAGAGGGGGAATTTCGTAGTCAAAGTGGGCTACGTACTTTTGCAAATCCGTAAAATTCTCCTTCACAGTGAGGTGAACAGTGGAGGGTTCAGGAATGGGGACAATTCACTCCTGGGCCACTTGAACTTCTGCCTCGGGTTTAAAACAGAAGCTGCTTTCACTGGCCGGACAAAAGCTATGCTGTCCATGCTGGTAGTGGGACGCGCCGGTGGTGACACAATATGTCCCACCTCCTATATATGCTACTTGCGGGGGAACATGGCCTTGTGCCATTGCCTCCATGGTACAATTCATAGGATTCGCACCAGCAGCTCTGAACCCACACTGCGGTTTGGAAAAGGCATTCAAGTGCTGGGGACACAGGATTATGTGTGCACCCCGGCTTCGGCACCCTGAGAGGTCAGTACCTGTCATAGCGTGCTCCCACTTAATGACGTAAGGCGGGACCGCTGTGAAATGAATGTGTGCACCCCCTTGAATGACTCCAATGTTCTCAACCCTGTATACCGGTGTGGGTCGGGCTGTCCTACCCATGACCGGCATCCTAACTACTACTCCCATGATTGTGTGGTTGGACCGCCCACAATCCACGAGGTCTGGGTAGGCTTTGGAGGCTATCCGGAGTTGGCACGGGCTTAATGCATTCTCGAAAGGGTGGAGGGCTGTGAGGTGCTTGTTGCTAATCCAGGAGGGGACTAAACCCTGTTTTAAATCCTCCAGATTGCTGCGGCCCTCACCCAGTAACCACGCCCCGTAGAACACGCACACCTCATTCTGCGCAGCCTGGTCAGAAGCGTTTCTGTCCTCCCTTATGATAGCATTTACCGTCTTTGTGTGCTTTTCCAACTCGGCTATGATCTCCTTTAAATGGACCGTCATGGCCTGATCCTCATGCAACTCTAAGCCCACTACCTTGTTCTCATCCAGTAATATCTTCTTTAACTGCATTTTTAAACCGTTTATCTGGGTCTGCAGCTCTATGTCATCTAAACTGTTGATGACAGAGGACCCAGTATTTAACGCAGTAAAAACATCATTCCATACTCCGCTTCTTTGCCTCCCTGCATTACCCAAGAACTCTTGGTGTGTGATATAGAGTTCGGTCTTGTCCACGTGGGCAAAATTGAACTCGTAAAACTTCTTGAACATGTCCTTTAATAGGGCCTGGTATAGCTGCTCTGTTTCCTTGGGACACCACTCCGGCAAATGTACCTTGGTGAGATTTAAAATCACGGAGGCTACCGCGTAGTGTACCCCTGGTACAGCATCTGATTGGTGGGGACTAGTACCAACCCATTCCCTGGTCCCTTGGTGGTGGTGGGGCAATCTTCCCTGGGTAACCTCGCCGCCTGCGCCATAGGCGGGGATTTACGGGGGCGGGTTACCAGCTCAGTGGCGTTGACCGGGATTTGAGAGAATGGGACTGCGCACGCCTTCAGGCTGGTATCCCACTTCATCCCCTCCCCATCATCTTGCAACTGTCGGTGGAAAAAGATGGCTATGCCTGCGGGACAGACCTCCTCTGATCCCCACATACAGATATAAATCCCTTGATCCGGTTCCCACCACTTGTCCAAACACACACTCAATCCTCCATGAGTCCCTGTGATCGTCCAGTGGGTGTTGTTCCCCAACCGTTCCCACTCGACTTCGGGGTTCCTCATGTCCTTGCTCAGCTTCCTGAGCCACCACCATCTATCCAGTGGAATGTGTCCTTTACACCTCAAACATATTCGCTTTCCAACGGTGACGCTGACCCTCGTGGTAACGACTCGTACCCTGGGGAACAGGAGGGCAGTCTCCCCGTACGTGAATCCGGTTTGGCTGGAGTACTGAGACGAATTGGACCCCAGCCATCCTGGCCACCTTCCCTCATGGAAGTAGACGGCGGTCTCCTCTGCATCCCATTCACCACTCCCATCGATCGCTGTGGGCGCCTCATCTCCCGAGCACCCGTAGATGTGGGAGTCTTGGACGTCGCCCCATCTTCCGGCGCTCATCCCAATCAGGGCGAATAGGATCACGACCCCCTTCATCCTGAAAGTCTTCCTGCAAAAAGATACAAAAACATGCAGCCAGGTCCCCAAGAGATTCTCTGGCTTGGTGAAGCATGGTCGGGTTCCGTGACCTCGACCCCAAATATACACTCTCTTAGCAGATTACTTACTTAAAACTACCCATCATCTTATTTAACTTAAATCAAAAAACACCCAAACTTAAGCTAAATAATTACTTAACAATAAACACAAACTTAAACTACAACTATATACATCCGCCGTCCATCTCCGGGCGGCCAGGCTAATCCCTGGTCGGACTGCGGCTCACCACCACCCCCGGCGTGACTGCACCATCCTTCCCTGTTGGTCCCTTGCAGCCCGTGGCTGCTGGCTGAGGACCTCTATCCTTAGACCTCTCCCTGACTCGAGGGGCGGCCCTTGGTAACTGGAGGGCTGGTGACCATGGCTTTCTCGGCTGGGGCGTCCGTGGGGACCTTCTAGGGGCTTTGACGGGTGGGGCTTTCTTGGCCGATGGGCCTTTAACCCAAACCGCGGCTCCCTTGGGCTTGACCCCTCCTGAACCTGTCTGGGGGCAGCTAACTTTTCGCAGCCTGCTGCTGCGAGCTGAGAGTCTCCACACCCAGGTCCCATGGCTGGGTCCGCGGTGGGGTTTTCGACCTCAAGTCCCTCACTCTCTACACCTGGGTTAGGGGCAGGGTTTTTGCCCTCAGGTCCCTCCCCCTCTTCTGGATCCCAGAAGAGTGGGGGAGTTTCCCAATTGATGGGCGGGATGGCCCCTCCCTTCAAGCAAGCCGCAGCACCTGCCTGTGTAGTCTGTGAACTCACTCCTGCTGCAGGCTGAGGATCTTTATCCTCAGACCTTTACCCAACTGGCTGTTTTCCCCTTTTGGGCATAAACAGCTTACACTGGTTGATATGAAAGCATTTTGTATGCCGGGGCATCTTCATGGCGTAAACCATGAGGCTGGCTTTATCTACAATACTGTAGGGCCCCATATACAATGGCTCCAAACTCCATACTCGGGCATAGTTTCTTACCATGACCTGATCTCCTACCTCCCACTCATGGTGCTTTCTATGTTCGAGCAGCAATCGGTTACTCCGATGCTGCCTTCCCATGTTCCCAGCCGCCTGCTCATGGACCTGCTTCTGGTGCTCAAAGAGGTTTCGGGCGAACCTATCCCAGTTGACCTCTCAGAGCTGACCCTCCATGAGCACCGGGGCTAGTACATGGGTGGGGGTCCGCATAACCCTGCCAGTCATTAGCTCGTACGGGGAATACCCCGTGCTTTTAGACCGGCTGGCCCGGATCCCCATCAAAACCAATGGTAGGACCTCAGCCCATTTACGGGGCGAGTCCACCGTCTCCTTTCTTAACCTTTCTTTGAGGGTCTGATTCATACACTCCACGATCCCTGATGACTGCGGATTGTGGGCCACGTGCCATTTCCCTTCAATGCCCAACAGCATAAGAGTGTTCTGCATCACCTGTCCGGTGAAGTGACTCCCTTGGTCGGACTCCACAAACTGTGGTAGTCCCCACCGCGAGAACACTTCCCGGAACAGGATCCTGGCAGTACCCAGAGCTGTGGCTGTTCTGCAGGGAAAAGCCTCAACCCACTTGGTAAACACGTCCACCAGGACTAGGCAGTACTTTTCGCCTCCCTGGGCGGTGGGCAGGGGCCGGATGTAGTCGACTTGTATCGACTGCCATGGTCCCTCTACCCTCCTGACGTGTACCATAGGGACCTTCCTTTTGTGGGGGTCAGGGTTGTTCGCAGCACACACAAGACGGCCTGCACAGAACTCGCGGACATCGTCCCTGAGTCTCAGCCACCGTCCCTGAGTCCCGGCCACCATCCCAGTTGTTCCACCCACTGCCAGGTGGTCTCAGGCCTGGGGTGTCCCGTTCCTGGACCCTCATGTGCCAGTTGAAGGAATTCCCTCCGGTGCTGCTGTGGCACAACCCACTGTTCCCCACGGAAAAGCATACCCTCTTTAACGGAGAGAGTCGCTGTGCCGTACGGACCTTCTATTCCCTTTCCCTCAGCAACTGCGCTGAGGACTGCATTTAGGATGGGGTCTTGGGCTTGGACCATCTTAAGGTCTGGGGCTAAGGCTACCCCTACACTCCCTTGGGTCCCGTCCCTACCTCTGACCGCTGCCATGGGTCTGGACCCAAATGGGTCCCAGAAAGTGCCTGTGCGGGCACCCTCCTTGGCGAGCAAGTCAGCCTGCTGGTTGCCTTGGCCGCGGGGTTCTGTGGAGGAATGGGCCTTCACCTTGTGAATGAAAACCTACCCTTCCTCCCCCGCTGCTGCCAGGATCTTTTCCAGCAGCGGCTTTACTGTGAGGGGTCTTCCGTCAGCGGAGGTGTATCCGCGGCGGGACCAGATGGCCAGGTACTCCGTACACGAATTGTACGTGAACATGCGGTGGGGAAGATTTCGGGGTGTGTAACTACGTACACCACCGCGGACAGTTCAGCCTGCTGGGTGCTCATGGTGCTGGGGAGCATAATCGCCAGGGCAATGTTTGCCGCTGAGTCGTAAACTCCACACCCCGTGAGACGCTCGCCAGCAGATACCGTGCTGGAACCGTCTACATAGATCTCGCGGCCTGTGGGATGTATCCCGGCCCGTAAACCTATGTTTACTTCCCAAACCCTTTCAATGGAACACCGGTGGGCTGTTCCAGGATATACCAGATTGGCTGCGAGCTTTGGCTCACAGAGACCCTTCACCTTCAGATCTATCTGTGAGAGGAGCAGGGTCCAGCGAGCAATGCGGGCACTGCTCATGGTCCCATCCTTGATCCTCCCGTCCAGAAGCATCTGGGTGGGTGTGTGATGGGTGAGGAGGGTGATGGGAGAGGTGCCTGTGAAGATCAATGATCTTTTTACAGCCCAATGTGTGGCCAAAAGGTGCCGCTCACAATTGGAATAGCTCCTTTCCACATCTGTGAGTATCCTGGAGGAGTAGACCACCGGCCTCAGCTGGCCGTGCCGCTCTTGGAGCAGCACAGCACTGAGGCTGTCCCCGCTGGCCGGTACCTCCAGGAAAAACTCTTTCCCCCCACCTATGGCCCCTAGAGCTGGTGCGGTCTGCAAGTCTTCCTTGAGCCTGACAAATGCTGCCTGGCAGCCCTCATCCAAAAGCCACTCCACTCCCTTGTGTAGGAGTCGGAGCAGAGGGGCTGCAGTGGCCGCATAGTCCTCAATGAAATCTCGACAGTACCCGGTTAGCCCTAGAAATGAACTCACACCCGTTACTGTGTTAGGGACCGGTAGTTCTTGTACCGCCTCCCTCCTAGCCTTATCTATGGCCCTTTCTCCAGCACACACGGTCAGACCGAAGAATTTCACCTCCTGCTGGCCGATCTGCGCTTTCTTGGGATTTATCTTGAAAACCATCTGTCCTAACAGCTCCAACAGTTCGGCCAATAGCGGGCCATGCTCCTCTTTCGAATCAGCGAACAGGAGCAGGTCATCCACATATTGGACCAACTGTCTGGGCTGGCTAAATTCCTTCAAACTGTTGGCCATGCACTGATGGAAAATGCTGGGGCTGTTGTGGAAGCCCTGAGGCAAACAGTTCCACGTGTACTGTTGCCCTTTAAACGTGAAGGCAAACTTGTACTGATCCTCCCTCCTTACAGGGATGGACCAAAACCCATTTGAAATATCCAGCACCATGAAAGTGGTCGCGGATGCTGCAATACTCCCGATGAGGTCGGCAACTGCTGCTACTGTTGGTGCACAGGCTGGGATGTTACTATTGAGCACTCAATAGTCCACCGTGGCCCTCCAGGAATTGTCTGGCTTTCTGACCGGCCATAATGGAGAATTCACGTGGGTAGCTATCGGTCTCAGAACTCCCTGCTGCACTAACGAGGACATGGCTGCTTCCATGTCCGGTTCTGCTTACCTGGGGAAGTTATACTGTTTCTGTGGTCGGGCCATGGGGTCGTGCTTGTGAGTGGCAAATGTGGCCAGCTGGGCCTGCACAAATGCCTGAAACTCTGGTGGGGTGTTGCTGACCATGAGCCCGAGGTTATAATCCTCTTTGGGCTTCATGGTGCAGAGGGTCCCCTTCCCTTCCTTTCCTGGGAGAACTACGATCTCTCCATTCTTTACTTTGCCTGTCCCCCAAAGGCAGTGATTCCTCAAATCCACTAGGATCCCGTGGCCTATGATAAAATCAGCCCCCAGGACCCCTCTTCCACCCTCCATGTCCCGTTTCATCAGGACACAGGTCCACTTGGAGCGGAGCGGTCCTATCCGAACGGCGAGCAGGATGGAAAACGAGCCGGCCTGTTCTCTACCCGTGAACCCCGATAGACTGTATGGGACCCCGCTGGAGAGAGGTGAGGTGATGGGGTTAGCTGAGTAGACCATGGTGCATGATGCCCCCGTGTCTAACAGATAGGTCCTTGTCACCTTCTCCACCTCCATCTCCAAAAGGGGTCTTTTCCACTCATCATATCGGAGAGAACACAGATAAACAGGTTGCACTGGCTCTAGTCACGGCTGTGGGTTGGATGGGGGGGATGGGGTGAGAGCACCAGTGGCGGCTGCTACTCTCCCCTGGCCAGTCAGTAAGGACCTCATGGTGTCCAAAAGTGACTCGACCTCTGCGGAAGGGGTCCCTGCCCCCGCCTTTTGGGCTGGGGCTGTGGGATGCTTTCCCTTGTTATCTTTCCAAGGGTTTTTGCACTCCTTCCGCCAGTGACCATCCTTCCCACACCTGTAACAATTGGTCTTGGTGTTGGGGGGGTTATTCCCTTCCTGGTGCCACTCTTTCCTACCCGGTCCGGGTTTTACCTCATGCACCTTTCCCTTGGGTGGGTGTGCATCAGCTCCCCTACCATTTTTGTAAGCCAGAGTGAGCTGCCTAATTAACGTGAGTTTGGTGGTCTGGGGATTTTTGGGATCGAACCAGGCTTCTGCCTTGGCCTGGACCTGTGGCAAGCTGTTTGCCACCAGGCAACGGAGCCAATGCGTCAGGGAATCCCCGTTCAGGAACGCCCGGTCCAGCGTCCCCCGGCAGGCCCTCCGGTACACCGGCCACAGCCGGTCTGCAAAAGCCTGCGGGGTTTCCCCTGAGAGCTGGATCGTCTTCTCCACATGGGAGAAAGGACTTCCCTCGTCCATCCCCATGGCCTCCAGAACTGCATCTCTAAGCTCCTCATAACCACACTGCCCCCTTTTACACTTGTCAGAGAGGGATTGATTACTCTCCAGGGAGAATAGTAGCATTTTGGCCTTCTCCGCGTCATCGCAGTCATTGACGCTGGCGGTTTGCTCTACTTCCCTGAAGTGGATCGAGGGGTCTCCCTTTTCCGAGAGCCTCGGGAGATGGCTGACCATCGCCCTAAGCTGTTGGGTGTTAAAGGGTAAAACAAACTGATTTTGGAGGGGTCCTTCAATGTCGCCATTGGCGGGTGGGCCGAACCTCCGATGCCGTGCTGGGCACATCGGTCCCGGCTCCGACCTCTCTGGCAGGGGTTGCTGTACCTCCGCCTCCACCTCTGGCTCCACTTCGGGCTCCACCCCGGTATCCACCCCCCCTTGCTGCCAAACCTCGCTGAAACTCAGCGCTACGGGTGGTGGCTTTGAGTCCTCCTCTCTCTCAACCGGGTCGTCCCTAGACACTACCGGTGACGTTGGAACTGTCCTCCCCTCGTTCCCCGTAAAATCTGCCTGGCCTGCCTTTGGGCTTATGAGGCATACCATTTGCCTTCCGGAGGGCCAGGCTCAGATTTTCTATCATCACTCTACAGGGGCCGTGGTCTGCCTCCTCAAACCCCTGTTCACTCGCTAGCTTATGCGCAGCCTTTACCTCCTGCACTTTCTCTTCCTGTTCCCTAATCTGCCTTGCCAAGCGGGCGTTTTTCTCCCACAGCCTTAACTCATTTCCCTTGGCCTCGGTGACGTGGCACCGTAGGTATTCCAACTGGGCCTTGTGTTCTCCCACGAAATGCACTCTCTCCTGATTCAAAGCCTGCAAAGCTACTAATAAATTTTCCCCTGCAAGAGCCTTATCCTTGATCTCCAGGGCTGACCCCCTTAACTCGACTGCCTGTGCTGCAACGAGCCTGTCCAAGAGCTGGACCTGCTTTTCAAAGCACATCAGCCAAACTGCCTTCTCTAAGAACTTCTTGTGTTCCTTTCCCTCTGTCCACTTAGCTGCTGCATCTATCGGACGCCCAGCCTTTAACAGAGTGGTGATCCACTTCTTAGTGATATTCACCATGCTAAACACGTAATCAGAAATCATTTCCTCCATCATGGTTCGCTCATCCGAACCACTGTCCACTGCATCGCAACCTTGTTGCCGGTGTCCTGCCGTAGTCGCCATTATGTAGGGGGTGGTGTGGGGTGGCGCGTGCGCCCAGTCAGTTATGCCTCTGACTGTTTGTGAGCGGATCGAATCGCTCCCACGCCCCTGGGTTCTAGACACCGGACTTAGGTACAAGGCGGCAATACAGAAAAGGCTCGAGTAGACAGGTGGTTGGATGTAAGCAAAACCAAGAATTTTATTGAAGCGGAAATTAATACAATCTTATGAAAAAGTTACTAGTATACACTTCTACAGGCAAAATACAAAAGAATAACTATACTCATACAGGGAATGGTGTGGAGATGCCGGAGTTGGACTGGGGTGGACAAATGTAAGAAATCACACAACACCAGGTTATAGTCCAACAGCTTTATTTGAAATCACAAGCTTTCGGAGCGCTGCTCCTTCTTCAGGTGCACTTCACCTGAAGAAGGAGCAGCGCTCCGAAAGCTTGTGATTTCAAATAAAGCTGTTGGACTATAACCTGGTGTTGTGTGATTTCTTACATTCATACAGGGAATGGGGAACACATGGCACATCGAGGGAAAACAATTAACTTAACAATCCCCTTATCCTTATCCCGCCCCCTATATCTAACTAGATTAAGCTATGAGGGGTCAGAACTTCATGCTCACCAATCAAAAGGGGTCTGCTGAACTCGAAACAGCGGTGGGGTTCGGGGTTCGCTCCTGGTGCTCTCTGGAGCCTGCCATCGTCACGTGGTCTCCGGGTGCTGCAAGGGCTTTGTCCAGGTACAAGTACCCCAAAGTTAAAGTCTCTGCCTGGGTACTTTACCTTGCAGGGATGGCGGTTTCCCTTCCTCGGCCGACAGTTTGAGTTTGCATGAAGATAGTCGCAGGTCAGCTGAGACTGAAGACCCGATGATTCGAAGCCTGTCTTCAGTCGTCTTCCTCAGTTCGTTTTCTCCGTCGTCTTCTTCACTTCGTCTCCCCCTCGCCTCGTCGTGTCCCGCCTCGCCTGGCCTGAATTGTCCGTGTCCGCCCGATGCAGTGCCTGGGCGATTCTGGATGAAGTGGGGAAAGGCACGGGCAAAGGCCAGGGGGTAAGCGCGGGACGGGGAAAGGGCAGCAGCCACGAGGGCGAGGGGCCGGAGCCGGAGCAAGGCTGAGAGCAGAGAGAGAAGGTTGCCGGTGGGCCTACAATTTTACTTCTTTGGATGGCCCTTATCTGCGCACCAAATCAGGTTATGTTGGGATCGGTAGAAAACAACAGGCAGAGACTTTTGTTTAAGCCAAAACAAAACAGGGGAAAAATTGGGTATCACCCCGTTTGGGGCGCCAGTACTGGCGGTGCGCAAAGTTTTGCGCCAGGTGCAAATTCATGCCACCTCGCACGATATTGGGTTGTAGTGCCCCTGAAGGTGCTCGCGGCGCTAAATCAGGCGCTGCACGGTAGTCTTAAGGCGCTAACCCGGCGGCGCAACTCAATTTCTCCGCGGGCGGGCGCAGCGCAGGTGCTGTCACTAATCGAATTGACCCAGACACGCTGGCGCCGGCCAACTCTTAAAGGGGCGGATCGATTCTCATCTGCAGCCACACTCTGCGCCTTGTAGGCCTCAAACTCGGCAGTGACCTACCTGTGGCGGCCAAAACTTCCAAGACATGGAGAAGGTCAGGGAGAGAGTGCAGTGCTTCAGCAAGGGGGCATTGAATGCTCTGGTTGATGCAGTGGAGCGCCGGCGAGGTGTGCTTTACCCGGAGAATGGCAGGAGGCCTAATCCAACCGAATATCGCAGAGCTTGGAGGGAGGTTTCCCAAAGAGTCACCTCCATCAGCATGGTGCCCAGGACTCCTGTGCAATGCAGGAAGAAGTTCAACGACCTCACTCGGGTCATTAGGGTGAGTGCCTTTTTCACATTCATCTTCATCCCTCCATCTGCACCTCACTTTATGGCCCGAGGGTTAGCGAAGCCCCAATGGCCAGCTGTCATCCAGCACCCACGACCCTTTCTGGAAACACACATGCACATTCAGCTCAGTGCTTAATGTAAGGGCTATTCTACCATGGGGGGCATGTGATGTCAGCTCAGTGCAGCATGTTTCTTCACTTCCCGTCCTTTCTCTTGCAGGCCAAGCTGGCCAGGAACCACAGGGAGCAGCTTCGTACCGAAGGAGGCCGGCCTCACCTGCAGACCCTCACAGACCTCGAGGAGCGAGTCCACCAGATTGTTGCAAGCCGGATGAGTGGTCCCGTCACCACTGGAGCTGCCGACCCCATTGTGCACAGCGAGTGTAAGGTCATCACCTTTTTGAACTCTCTCCTTCCACTTGTTCCCCCCACCAGCATGCTTTTTCACTCTGGACCCAAGTCAGTGCATTGCAGCACTCATGCATCCCTTGCTGCCACCCTGTCCTTTCGCTAAAGCCACTCTTCAACCTCCCTGCTTTCAGATGCTGCATCACCAGCTCGGGAGCCGGGCCCTCAAGCTGGCACTGCCACTGACTCCAGAGGCGACGAGCAGGAGGAAGCCGGACCATCCCTACCACCCTCAGGCGAGCCAGCCCATCTGCAGACTGGGGAGACTACTTCCCTGGAGTGGAGCGGGGGGGGAATGCTCTGAGGAGGAAGCAGCTCCAGGAACCAGCGGCCTGCAGCAACGCAAGGGGGGTAGGGAAGTTCGGGGGCCGTCTCCCCAGAGGGCGAGTCAGGCCACGAGTGCTGCTGCACAGAGCGCAGAAGTGGTGCGTGCCCTCGCAGAAATGAGCGCCCAGGCTGGGCTGAGGCACACTGAGCTCATGGCTGCAGTGGCAAGGATGCTTGAATCCATCGAGACACTGGCAAGAGTGTCCAAGACTTCGGCGCAGCACAGGCAAGGAGTGTGCAGGACTTCGCGACGGCACTGGCAAAGAGTGCGCAGGACTTCGGGGCAGCACTGGAAAGGATTGTTCAGGGCTTCACCGAAGCACTGGCACCTGCCATGCAAGTGCTGAGTGCTGCCACGCAGTCACTCGCTGGTCTCATGCAGATGCAGATTGAGGCCACGCGACCACTGACTGCTGCCACCCTCACTGGATCGGGCAGGATTACCCGGGGCCCTTGCAGCACCACAGCAGGCCAGCAATCTGTGGACCAGCCAATTGCTGCGCATGCTGCGGTGCTGCCCCGTCAGAGTCCCAGTGTGTCGGCCGACCAGGGAGCTGCTGTCCACTCTCAGGATCACAGCATTCCTGATGCCACCACTGGCACATCTCCACTGCAGCTGCCACCACCTGTAGGACAGACTGCTTCCACCCATGCAGAGTTGGAGCAGTCAGCAGCTGGACCCTCCAGGCCCAGAGCTCGTCCAGGCCGTCCCTCAGGGGCATCTGCACTTTCGGACAGTCAGCAGGCCTCCCCCAGCCTTGCTGCAGCCACTGGGGTCCGATTACGGAGGAGCTGCAGGGAGGGAAGGGGCCAGTCTTGCAAGCAAAGCAGATCACCATCGAGGGGGAAAAAGTAGAAGGTGCTGCTGATACCTGTTATTTGTAGAAACCAAGGCCGAGGATGCTGGTCTGAATGTTGGTGATGCTTTGGACAGTCTCCCGGGTGTGCGAGCCACTTATGTGACAGTCTGTTAGTTTTGCTTTCTGTTGCCATTGCTTTGTCATGCTGGAAGGAAGCACATCTTGTAAAATAAACAACTTTCTTTATTTACAATGGCCATGTCTGCTCTTTACATACATTTTGCCCTTCACAGGCTTTGGGGTATCAGAACAGTTCCATTCCTGCTCTTGGAATGGCAGCAAGCATTCCCTGAGAGGGGCCTAGAAGCGACTTCTGATCAGCCTCTGACGGACGGCCCTTCCAGTTTGTGCCTCCCTCCCACCTTGGTCCTCCTTCTCCTCCTCCTCCTCCTCCTCCTCCTCTGCTGGTGCTTCAATGTCTGGTGGCATTGGCTGGGTACGTAGGATAGCGAGGTTATGCAGCATGCAACATACAACCACGAAGTGGGATACTCGCTCAAGTGAGTACTGCAGGGCTCCTCCGGAATGGTCCAGACAGCGGAACCGCTGCTTCAGCACGCCGATTGTGTGCTCCACAATGTTCCTCGTCGTCTGATGGCTCGCATTGTAGCGTTCTTCAGCAGGGGTGCTGGGCGAACGGAGCGGGGTCATCAGCCACGGGCACAGAGGATAGCCCTTGTCCCCGAGAAGCCAGCCTCCTGGGTGAGCCGGGGCCTCGAAAAGGTCTGCAACAGAAGTCTGGCGCAGGATGAAGGCGTCGTGGCTGCTGCCAGGGAACTGGGCATTCACTGCGAGGATCAGCTGTCGGTGGTCACAGACCAGCTGGACATTCAAGGAATGGAACCCCTTGCGGTTGTGGAACACATCCGCATTCAATACAGGCGCCCACAAAGCCACGTGCGTGCAGTCAATGGCACCCTGCACCATGGGGAAGTCCGCTATTGCTGCGAAGCCCTCTGCGCGCTCTCGCTGCTTGTCCGGGGTCATTGGGAAGGAGATGTACTGCCGCCCCCTTTTAAACAGGGCATCAGTCACTTGACGGATGCAGCAATGCACCGCAAACTGCAAGATGTTGGCTATGTCCCCAGTTGCGGCCTTAAAGGAGCCGCTTGCGTAGAAGTTTAGGGCAACAGTCATCTTCACAGCCACCGACAGATGTCCCGCACCTTATCTGAGGCTGCAGATCTGGCTGAAGCAGATGGCACAGCTCAGTCACCACCTCCTTTCTAAAGCGCAGCCTTCTGATACACTGCTCCTCTGACATGTTCATGTAGGAAAACTGCTGTCGGAAAACCCTGGTAGCGTAAGGTCTGGTGTGGCGATGTCTGTTGGCCCTCCTCCGTCTGGCCATGCCTGCCGCTCTCTCCCTGCGTCTCTGTGCCCTCTCAAGATGATTCAGCAGCAGCACGTTCCCCTCCAATGCAGCCCCCATTTTAAGTGCGCAAAGAAACTTTCCCCATTTGAAATGCTCCCCAACAGCAAGGTGATGGTCAGAAGGCTCAAGTTCTTCTGCCAGCGCTGGCTCAGTGGTGAAATGGCTCTCAGTGTGCAGCTCAGCAACTCTCTGTAACTCTCGAAGAAGTTGTGGTCCAAAAATGTCTGCCGCATTTATACCACAGCAGTCCCCTTTAAAGAACGCCCCCCCAGCCCGACAGCAACTGGGGAATGTTCCAGGTAAGCTGTCCTTATTAGCACCAGGCGGAATGGAAGGGGGCGCCACTGAATTTCCGGTCCGGGGCGCCCCAAAGGCGTTGCACACTGAAATGATGTCATGATCTGCTTGCGCCGGTGAGCGGGCGCAACGGTTTAGTGCCAGCGCTAAATGCCCGCTCAATATGGGGAGAGGCACAGGGATCACTGCGCCTGGGCGCTCGTTGGTTATCGCCCCACTTGTTGGCCTCTTTAGGCGCTAACTGGTGGCGCAGCCCACCGAATTTCTAGGCCAACGTGTCTTAATTTAATCACTCTCCATGAGGTCTGAAGGGCTCAGCCCCGTGCAGGGGCTATGATGTCATCACACAACTGACGTCATCATGCTACCGACACTCTTAAAGGGACCCTGCACCAATAACCCAACCCAGCATGTACATATCACAACATTGCTATACATAGTGAATTGTGTTTAGCTACATATAACAGCATTGGTTATACTTTGTGTTATTGTCCCTATGTGGTCTCCGCCACACACTTGCCCCCAGAATTCACTAGCACTGGCAATGTCAGTCGTTGGGGGGGCCGGATCACATGGCCGGAACGGCTCCTCAGTTCTGGGGCGGGGAACGGGGGGTTCGTCGAAAGGACCTCGGGCGCTCGGTGGTGGACTGAGAGTGCGGAAACCGGAGGTCGGCCCCGCCTTGGGGGCTGCGCCAACTCAACGGGTCGGTCCAGGTCTAGGTGGGCCGGCTTAAGACGGTCCACGGAAATGTAGTCCGGCTTACCGCCGACATCCACTACGAAGGTCTTGTCCCCGGTTTCCAGGGCGCGGAATGGTCCCTCGTAGGGTGGCTGAAGAGGTCCCCGGTGGGCGTCGTGGTGGACAGAAATGTACTCTGCCTCATGAAGGTCGAGCGGAACGTGGGACTGTGAGAGGCCGTGCTTTGACGTGGGCACCGGCGCGAAAACCTTGGCGTTGTCCAGAAGGTTGGACCGCTGACGGGCTGCGGACCAAGGTTCCGTTGCGTTGGGGACGAAATCCCAGAGAACACGTAGCGGCTGGCCATAGACGAGCTCGGCGGACGAGGACTGGAGGTCCTCCTTGGGAGCAGTCCTGAGTCCCAGCATGACCCACGGGAGTCTGTCGATCCAGCTGTCGTCCCGGAGGCTGGCCCGGAGTGCGGCCTTCATGGAGCGATGAAACCGTTCGCACAGCCCGTTAGCGTGAGGGTGGTATGCAGTGGTGCAGTGGAGTCTCAACCCGAGGCCTCGGGCGACAGTGCTCCAGAGCTCTGACATGAACTGGGGCCCCCGGTCGGAGGAAATGTTAGATGGGGCGCCGAACCGGGTGACCCAAGTGCTGATGAATGCCTGAGCCACATCGGCGGCCATCGTTGAAGACAGCGGGACGGCTTCCAGCCATCGGGTGGTTCTGTCGACCATTGTGAGGAAGTGGGTGAACCCGCGGGAGGGCGGCAGGGGTCCCCCCATGTCCACGTTAACGTGGTCGAACCGCCTCTCGGGCACCGCGAAAGGTGCTAACGGGGCCTTAGTATGGTGATGTACATTCGAGCGTTGGCATACCACGCAGGTGCTGGCCCAGTCGCGAACGTCTTTCCTGAGCCCGTGCCAGATGAACTTAGCCGCCACCAGCTTCTGTGACGGCTTCCTGCTGGGTGGGAAAGATTATGGATGGCGTCGAAAACTTGCCGTCTCCACCCTTCAGGCACGACGGGACGTAACTTCCCAACGGAGACGTCGCACAGGAGTGTGGTGCCGGCAGCGTCGAACGCGACATCTGCCACTTGAAGGCCCGTGACCACTGTTCTGTAGGCCTGGACGTCCGGGTCGGAGGCCTGGTCAGCCGCCATGCGGCTGTAGTCGATGCCGAGGTGTACGGTGCTGGCGACGGCTCGGGAGAGGCAGTCGGCAACGGGGATGTCTGTCCCAGCCACATGCTGGATGTCCATTTTAAACTCTGAGATGAAGGCCAACTGGCGTTGCTGACGGGCCGACCACGGCTCGGAGGCTTTGGCCATGGCGAAGGTGAACGGCTTGTGGTCCATGAACGCCGTGAATGGGCGGGCCTCCAGCAGGAAACGGAAGTGTCGGACGACGAGGTAGAGGCCGAGAAGCTCGTGATCAAAGGTGCTGTACTTCCGCTCGTTGGGGCGAAGCTGCCGGCTGAAGAAGGCGAGCGGCTGCCAGGTGCCATTGACTGTAACGGCTTCAGCGGCACTTCCCTCTGCTCGCCGCCTGAGGGTGGTTTTTGAGGCTTCGGTGCGCTGCTGCCGTGCGTTTGGGCCCCTCTCCTCACCTGTTTCTCGAGTAATTGTTCTCATCAGAGTAAATTAGGCTAGTTAATAAAGCTGGCTCGGTCCAGCCCCTGTCTTGTCCTCTTTTAATTGGACCAAGTAAATTAAACAAATAGACTGTAATTAAAACTGTAAAACTTTAAATAAACCTTAGCAAATCAAATTAAAATTTGGTTGTCCAAATCAATTATGCACTCCAGTCCCCGCGGCGCCCACCGGTCACTGAAGTACTCGAGCATGCCGGTGGACACCGCGTGCTCCATCTCCAGGGCCACCCAGGTGCGAACATGGCCGCGGAAGAGAGGGAGGCAACCTGGCTGGACGACCCCCTCGACCGCCCGCTGCCTGGACCAATTGATGGCTTTTTTATCCAGGCCCAGGAGCAGACCCACGAGGAGGTCCTCCAACCTGCCCGCTCCCCTCTGCACCGGGTGACCGTAGATCAAGAGCGTGGGACTGACGTGCAACCAAAAATCGAGGAGCAGCCCCTTCAAATAATGGAAGAGGGGCTGCAACCTCTCACATTCTGCATATATATGAAAAACGGACTCCTCCAGGCCGCAGAACAAACAGGCGGCCTGGGAGTCCGTGAACCTACTTAAAAATATATTGCACGGGACTGCCCTGTGCAACACCCTCCAGGCCAAGTCCCCAATAGAACAGGGGAGGACTCCCGCATAGAGAGCCCTCCATTGGGGACCTCCACCTCCACCGGAAGGCAAGACGGCACGCCAAGGCGTGTCAGGATGGCAGGCGAAGATGGCACAGTGGAGAGTGTGCAGGAGCAGCCCGTACAGGAAATCCCTCCGTGCGGAATGAAAGGCACGGAGGGTATTTCCTCGAGACGGCTCAAGTTGTGAGGCGCCGGTTCCCAAGGGGGGTTTCGGGGCTGGGCGCCGATAAGGAATTCCGTCCGAACGGGGTAAAGCTTGGACGGGATCGCCCCACGCGCTTGAGCCACCTCGATACACCTTGTGGCGCCGGGGCGCAGCGTCTCTTTCATCGACTCGATGGCATTGACTGCGAGCTGGACGTTGGCCCAAGACATGCGCCGCGCCAACTCATCCGGCGCCATCCAGACCGCTCCTCCGCCATCAAGCAGGTCCCCGACTCTAGTCACCTTGCCAGGCACAGCCCTGCCCTCCGCCAGCCACCCGAACCCGTGGACGTAGAGGTGCGGATTCCTGAACAGTGGCTCCCGAAGGACAGCCGCCATTCCTGACGGGGGAGAGCTCCGCCTGGAAGCAACGTAGTTCCAAACCCATAGCAGTTCCTGGTAGAAGACAGGCAGCTCCCGCAGGCTGGCACGCGTGCCGCCCACTTCCAAAAACAGGAGCTGCATGTCGTAATTGAGGCCGTGCAGCTGGCGGAAAAAATACGTCACCAACGCACACCATCTTGGAGGATTCTCGACGTACAGGTATCTCTGCAGCGCCTGAAGATGGAAAGTCGCAGCCTGGGTGCAGAGGCACACCAGCGCTTGACCGCCTTCCCTAAGCGGGAGACTCAGAACCGCGGCAGAGACCCAGTGCTTCCTTTTGTCCCAGAAGAAGTCGACGAGCTTCTTCTGTATCTTGGCGACAAACGCAGGGGGAGGGATCAAAGTGACGAACCGGTACCACAACATGGCGGCCACCAGTTGGTTTATGACCACCGCTCGACCCCTGTAGGACAACACTCGGAGCAGTCCTGTCCAGCGTCCTAAGCGAGTGGTGACTTTGGCCTCCAACTCTTGCCAGTTCGCCGGCCAGGCGTCCTCGGCAGGGCTAAGGTAGACTCCCAAGTAGAGGAGGTGCGTGGTGCTCCAGGCGAAGGGCCTGAACTCCTCCGGCAGGGAGTCCACCCGCCACTGACCCACTAGGAGTCCGGAACATTTCTCCCAGTTGATCTTGGCGGAGGATGCGTCCGAGTAAATCTGCTGGCATTCCCGCATCCTCCGCAAGTCAGCGGGATCCGTGACCGTGAGGAGCACGTCATCAGCGTAAGCCGAGAGGACCACCTCCACGCCCGGCCCTTGCAGAGCCAGTCTCATCAACCTCTTCCGCAAGAGGCACAGGAAAGGCTCTACGCAAACGGCGTATAACTGGCCGGACATGGGGCATCCCTGACGCACCCCCCTCCCGAAGTGAAGGGGCGCCGTCAAGGACCCGTTAACTTTAATCAGACACTCTGCGGCAGCATACAGAAGTCGGATCCTGGCAACAAAATGCGTCCCGAACCCGAATGCGCGCAGAGTCCCGAAGAGATACTCGTGATCTACCCTGTCGAACGCCTTCTCCTGATCGAGGGAAAGGAAGGCGACCGACAGACCAGCCCTCTGGGAATGGTGGACCAGGGCCCGGACCAGATGGATGTTATCGTGAATGTTCTGGCCCGGGACCGTGTAGGACTGGTCGGGGTGAATCATGTGGGCCAGCACGGCGCCTAGGCGAGCAGACATGGCCCTGGCAAAAATGTTGTAGTCTGTGCTGAGGAGGGAGACCGGGCGCCAGTTCTTAAGGAGGTGGAGATCGCCCTTCTTAGGCAGCAGGACAATAACTGCCCTGCGCCAAGAGAGGGGCATCTCCCTGGTTGCCAAACATTCCCCCAGGACCCACGCGTAGTCGCCCCCCAAGACGTCCCAGAACGCCCTGTGGAACTCCACGATCAGCCCGTCCAGCCCCGGGGACTTTCCCCTGGAGAGCTGGCGGAGGGCGCCGGTCAGCTCCTCCAGACTCAGAGGAGCGTCCAATTTTTTGGCGCCCTCCAGGCCAACCTTTGGCAGGTCCTCCCACAAAACTCTGCGCGCATCCTCGCTGGACGGATCCGGAGAGAACAGAGCCCCGTAATAGGCGCGCGCCTCCGCGCTGATGCCCTCCGGACGCGAGACCAGAGATCCGTCGTCGGCCAGCAGCCCCAAGAGCTGCTTACGGACCCCCCGTCTTTTTTCCAATGAGTAGAAGAAGGGGGAGCCGCGGTCCAGGTCCCGCAGGAACTGGAACCGCGACCTCATGTACGCGCCTCGGGACCCGACGAGCTGCAGGTCCTTCAGCATGCCCTTCTTCTCTTCGTACACCTTCCGCAGGGCCGGGTTCTCGACGACCTGACCGAGACGGGACTGCAGGTCGAGCACCTCCTTCTCCAACCGCCCGACCCGGGCCTCCCGCATCTTGGTCGACCCCTTCGCGTACTCCTGACAGAAGAGATGGACGTGAGCCTTGCCCACGTCCCACCATAGCCTCAAGGAGGGGAAGCCCCCCCGCTTCCTTCTCCAGTCGGCCCAGAACCGACGAAACAATTCCTGGAACCGCGCGTCCTCCAGCAGCATGTTGTTAAACTGCCAGTACGCGGACCACACCCCGCGCATGCAGCGGAACGAGCTCCGCCCCACCAGGTGGTGGTCCGTGCATGGCACCGGCCGCATGGAGGCCGCCGGAATGGAGGAGACGTACGCCCGGGAAATATAAAGGCGGTCAATTCTGGACCATCCTCCTCCAGACCTCACGCTAGTGAAGGCGCTGGAGTCGTGGTGGAGATGTCGCCAGACGTCCACCAAGTCGAAGGACCCAACCAGGTCCCTCAACTTCTCCATCGCCGCCGGGAATCGCTGTGGACCGAACGGTCCCTCGCCTCGAGGGTGCAGTTAAAATCCCCCCCGAGGATGACACACACGCCCGCGTTGATGGAGCCCAGAAGAGCAGACACTTCCTCAAAGAAGCGCACTTGCTGCGCACCGGCCTGAGGGGCGTACACATTCACTAGATGGAGCGGCACACCCCCCAGGCGAACAGTGACCTGGAGCAAGCGGCCCGGCACGTGCTCCTTGACCCCCAAGATCTCCGGCTGAAAATCCGGGGCCAGTAAGATAGCCACCCCGCTGGAAACGCTGGAGAGGTGACTCATGCTGACCCCTCCTTGCCACTCCAGGAGACACGTGGCCTCGTCTCCCAGAACAGTGTGGGTTTCTTGCAGGAAGCACACCGCATACTTCCCGTCCTGAAGGACCGAAAGGTTATTAAATCTGCGGCGAGCCTCCCTGCTGCCGTTGATGTTGAGGCTGGCTATGGTTATCTTCATATCAGAAGCATAGTGCAACCTCTACCTACACCTAACGGGGGGAGGGAGCGCAGCCGCTAGTCGACCGCCACTCCCTCAGCAGCCCAGCGAGGAACGACCTGAGCCGACGCAGCTCGAGCGGGCTCACTTTCGCGTCCGCGCCCATGGTCTTGACGGCGGCGCTTACCGACCCGATGAGCAGCGCCAGCTCCGACCACCTGGCGAGGGCCAGCCGGGTCTTGTTTTGACGACCCTGGCACACGGCTACAAAATCCCGGAGTTCCCTGACGGGAATGAGGGGAGACTCGGCGAGGGGCACAAGGTCATCCATCGCCTCGTCGGCGATGGAATCCAACTCGTCCTCCGCGCCCATCACCGAGTCCCCGTCCTCCTCCGGGGTGTCGCCACCAGCGGCCGACCCGTCCGTCGTGCAGTGCGCAGCGAACGGCTCGGCCGCATCGGCCGGCCCCGCCTCTGCCCGGATACCACCCCCAGGATTGGTGGCAGAGGATTCCTCCCTGGGCTCCACCGGTGGCGCCGGGCCAGAAGACGGCAGCGGTTCGGAGCCCCCCTCCACCTCAGATGCCAGAACGCCCGGAGAAATTGGGGAGAAAACAAATTGAAATTCTTCCAGGACGTCCGGCGCCGGAGACACAGTCAGGGAGCCTTCCACCTCCTCGCCACCAGCCTCCGACCCAGCGGATGGGGTATACTGGACTAACACCCCGACCAGGTCGAGCAGCCCCTGGGGAATGTCCGGGTCGCATTGGGCGAGCTCATTTTCCTCGAGCTCGCCCGACCCAGACCACAGGCCGCCCGACCCGGCGAGGGTTAACGGCACCGAAAGAATATCAATTTCTGCCGCGGGTTGTTCCGCGACCCCCCCCACGAGCAGGGTTTCATCCCCATCCCTGGGAGGCACGTGCTGGACAGACACATCTGCCTCAGCCTCCCGAGGGACAGGCGACCCCTGCCGATCGCCGGTGATGATGACAGCGGGGGGGGGGAGCGCAGTACCCGCAGCGGGCGACGACTCCCCCTGCTCGGAGGGACCTTCCTCCTCCCGGTCCTCCTCCTCTTCCAGGAGGTTGCGCCTTCTTTTTAACACGGAGGGAGCGAGGGAGACCTTCATGTCTGCAGGGGCCCCCTCCGCTGCTCCCTCCGGCGGAGCAGGTTTTTCGGGTTCCTCGGGCCCGAGCCCGGCCGCAGGTATCGGCATTTCCGCTACGGCGGTTGCGGCCACAGGCTCGGGCACGAGGCCCCTCCCGCCCTCGTCTGCCCCGACCAACTCCACAATGAGCGCGGGTGTCAGTGGCTCAAGGTTCAAGGGCCGGCCCTCCACGGGGGGACCCACCCGAAGGTGTTTGGTTTTTCCCGCGCCTTTCTTCTGCCCGGACGCGCTCCCTCCCCCCCACCGGGGGCCTTGATGGCATCGGCCCCCGGCGTCGACCGCGCATCGGTTGTTCGGAGGGCGCGGCCAGACCCGGGGAGAGGAGCGGCGGCGGTGCCAGCCTCGGCCACACCAGACGATCCGGCGGCCTTGGAGGCGGAGCAGTTTTTCCGGATGTGCCCCACCTCCTTGCAGGCATGGCACCGCACACCGTCCGCCATCCAAAAGGCGCAATAGGCAGTCCCCTCATGGAGGACGACAAATGCCCCGTCGGTGTCCTCCTCCCACACCAGCTGAATAAAGACCTGGCGCCGGAAGGAGAAGACATGCCGAAGGCTGGCTTCCCGGCAGCCAAGTGGGATAAGTGCGATCTCCGACCTCACCTCCCCAAGTTGGCGCAAGCGGGGGAGGAGGAGCTCACCAGGAATATAGGGCGGGACGTTGGATATAATGATCCTCCGCGCGGTGGCCTCGAGAGGATCCACCGGTAGGAAGGTCCCGCCCATGGTGAGCCCCTTGGCGACGGCCAGGGACACTGCCCGCTCCGACCCCAGGAAGAACACAGCCTTCCGGTACATTTTTGAGGCGCCGAGGATGGCTGAAGGGCTGACAACCCCAGCCATGGCCTTAACGCACGCCTCAATGGTCATTCACAGAAATCACAGAAATCACAGAAATTGTGGGGTGGGTGTAGCTCTTCACCCCAAGCTTTTTCGTTTTCAGTTTAAAAGGTGATGGGGCAGCAGAAGAAGCAGGAGCAGCTGTGGCTGTGGCTGCCACTCCCGCATAAGTCCTGGCTGGCTGCGCCACCAGCGAAGATGCAGTCGCCATTATGGGGTGGTTTTTATAAAGGTCTTCACCCACCCCAAGTCACAGGCCTGAAGATGTTGAAGATGGCCTCCAGTTTTTTAAAGTCCTCACTTGAGCAGAGGGAGCTGTTAAATTAAAGGCCCACCTCTCCCCTTGTTGGTTGGAATTGGGAGAGGGGCCTCTCCCCTCTGCTCAAGTGGCAATCAAAAAAAAAGATTACTGGTGGTGCCTCTTGAGGGAGAGAGCAGAGAGAGACAAAGAGAGAGAGAGAGAGGGGGGGGCTGGGAAGGAGGGAGGCCGCAAGCGCAGGGTTGCCACTCAGGATGGTGGGTGGGTGGGTGTCGGCAGGGGTGCACACTCCGATGGAAAAATATAGTCTCTGAAGGTGTTCTTCTGGCAGGGGGAGAAGATGTCTTAGAGTCATAGAGTCATAGAGTCATAGAGTTTTACAGCACAGAAAGAGGCCCTTCGGCCCATCGTGTCTGCGCCGCCCATCCATCCCTGTCCAGTCTAATCCCATTTTCCAGCATTTGGTCCATAGCCTTGTATGCAATGGCATTTCAAGTGCTCATCCAAATGCTTCTTGAATGTTGTGAGGGTTCCTGCCTCCACCACCCTTTCAGGCATTGAGTTCCACATTCCAACCACCCTCTGGGTGAAAAAGTTCCTCCTCAAATCCCCTCTAAATCTCCTGCCCCTTACCCTGAATCTATGCCCCCTTGTTATTGACCCCCCCACTAAGGGGAAAAGTTCCTCTTTATCTACCCTATCTATGCCCCTCATTATTTTGTACACCTCAATCAGGTCCCCCCTCAGCCTTCTCTGCTCCAAGGAAAACAACTCCAGCCTGTCCAGCCTCTCTTCATAGCTGAGGCGCTCCATCCCAGGTAACATCCTGGTGAATCTTCTCTGCACCCTCTCCAAAGCAATCACATCCTTCCTATAGTGAGGCGACCAGAACTGCACACAGTACTCCAGCTGTGGCCTCACCAGCGTTTTGTACAGCTCCATCATAACCTCCCTGCTCTTATATTCTATGCCTCGGCTAATGAAGGCAAGTATCCCATATGCCTTTTTAACCACCTTATCTACCTGTTCCGCTGCCTTCAGGGATCTATGTACATGTACACCAAGGTCCCTCTGACCCTCTGTACTTCCTAGGGTCCTACCACTCATTGTGTATTCCCTTGCCTTATTTGTCCGTCCAAAATGCATCACCTCGCACTTTTCAGGGTTAAATTCCATTTGCCACTTTTCCGCCCATCTGACCAACCCGTTTATATCGTCCTGTAGCCTGAGGCTTTCCTCCTCGCAATTGACCACCCCACCAATTTTCGTGTCATCTGCGAACTTGCTGATCATACCTTTTACATTCTCATCCAAATCATTTATGTAGATCACAAACAACAAGGGACCCAGCACCGATCCCTGAGGTACCCCACTGGACACAGGCTTCCAGTCACAAAAGCAACCTTCGACCATCACCCTCTGCCTCCTGCCACTCAGCCAGTTTAGGATCCAACGCGCCAAGGCACCCTGGATCCCATGGGCTCTTACCTTCTTGACCAGTCTCCTATGCGGGACTTTGTCAAAGGCTTTACTGAAGTCCATGTAAACCACATCCACAGCATTTCCCTCATCCACCCCCCTAGTCACCCCCTCGAAAAATTCAATCAGATTTGTCAGACATGATTTACCCTTGACAAAGCCATGCTGACTATCCCCGATTAATCCTTGCCTCTCCAAGTGGAGACTAATTTTGTCCCTCAGAATGTTTTCCAATAATTTCCCTACCACAGATGTTAGGCTCACTGGCCTGTAATTCCCTGGTTTATCCCTGCTACCCTTCTTGTATAATGGTACTACATTAGCTGTTCTCCAGTCCTCTGGTACATCCCCTGTGGCCAGAGAGGTTCTGAAAATTTGTGTCAGAGCCCCTGCAATCTCCTCCTTTGCCTCCCAAAGCAGCCTGGGATACATCTCGTCCGGGCCTGGGGATTTATCCTCTTTTTGGCCTGCTAAAACCGCTAGCACCTCCTCCCTCTCGATGCTAATATGTTCAAGTATGTCACAGTCCCCTTGCCCGATTTCTATGTCTGCATCGTCTTTCTCCATAGTGAACACAGATGCAAAAAATTCATTTAAAACCCCGCCTACATCATCTGGCTCTACACACAGATTGCCACTTTGGTCCCTAATGGGCCCTACCCTTTCCCTGGTTATCCTCTTGCCCTTAATATACTTATAAAACATCTTAGGATTTTCCTTTATTTTGCTCGCCAGTGTTATTTCATGGCCCCTCCTCACCCTCCTAATTTCTTTTTTAAGTATGCCCCTGCACTTTTTATACTCCTCTAGGGCTTCTTCCGTCTTTAGTCTTTTGTAACTGCCAAAAGCCCCCCTTTTTTTCTGATGCATTTTTGTATATCCCTTGTCATCCAAGGTTCCCTTTGCTTGTTGGTCCCACCCTTGACCTTTACAGGAACATGTTGGCGCTGTACTCTCTCTATTTCCCTTCTGAAAGTCTCCCACTGTTTTGATGTGGATTTTCCTATAAGTAGCTGCTCCCAGTCCACTTTGGCCAGATCCTGCCTTATCATATTAAAATCGGCCTTCCCCCAATTTAGAACCGTTATTTCCGGGCCGTCTTTGTCTTTTTCCATGACCACCTTAAATCTCACCGAATTATGGTCACTGTCGCCAAAATGCTCCCCTACTGATACTTCCACCACTTGCCCGGCTACATTCCCCAGGATTAGGTCCAGTACCGCCCCCTCTCTTGTAGGACTTTCTACATGTTGGCTCAAAAAGCTCTCCTGGATGCACTTTAAGAATTCTGCACCCTCTAAGCCTTTCACACTCTGACTATCCCAATTTATATTGGGGAAGTTGAAATCCCCCACTATTATTACCCTATTATTTTCGCACTTCTCTGAGATTTGCCTACATATCTGTTCCTCTATCTCCCCCTGACTGTTTGGGGGCCTATAGTACACTCCCAGCAAAGTGCTTGCCCCCTTTTTGTTTTTAAGTTCTACCCATATGGCCTCATTAGAGGAACCCGCTAATATATCGTCCCTCCTTACAGCAGTAATTGACTCCTTAATTAATATTGCAACACCCCCTCCCCTTTTACACCCCCCCCCTAGTGTAGTGGGGTTGGGAGGGAAATGGATTTTGTATATTGTAATTCTCCCTCGCTTATTCCGTGTGTTCCCCACCCTTTTAAAGTGTAAGTTTTATTGTATTGTATATTTTCCTGTCTCAAAATAAAGATCTGAATTCTTTTGACTAACCCAGGTGTCTGTTGCAAGTTAATTATGACCCCTGAATAAGTCCAAAGTCTAGAACAAAAGGGAGTGGGAGCGATTCAAACCGCTCAAAGGAGTCACAGGTGAAGCTGACCATACACACCACCACCCCCTACAACTCTCATAATCTATTTTTCCCCTCTTAATTAATCCCTTTGTCCTCCTTTGCTGAATCCTAAACTGCTCCCAATCCTCAGGTTTGCTGCTTTTTCTGGCCAAATGGTATGTCCTCTCGTTGGATCTTATGCTATCCCTAATTTCCCTTGTTAGCCACGGTTGAGTCACCTTTTTTGTTTTATTTTTATGCCAAACAGAGATGAACAAATTCTGTAGTTCATCCATGTGATCTTTAAATGTTTGCCATTGCCTATCCACCGTCAACCTTTTAAGTAACGTTCCCCAATCCATCCTAGCCAACTCGTGCCTCATACCATCATAGTTTCCTTTATTTAAATTCAGGACCCTAGTCTCCATTTTAATGAAGAATTCTATCATATTATAATCACTCCTCCCCAAGGGGCCTCGCATTAGGGCCCAGAAATTCAGGTCGGGAGCTTCCCGCGGGCGCAAGCCCCCGACCTGCACTTACCTTGCGCGCCAGCCGTTGAGCTGTGGTCCCCTGTGGAATTCCGATCCTGGGCCTGCTCCAACTGCCAGCACGCAGTTCTTGTGTATCCCAGGGGTGCAGTTAGTTCGATGCGTCCCTTGGGATCACGTGGGCCATGGGGAGCCAATTGGAGCAGGGAATGCTACATTCATAAGTTTGACAGGAAGGGCTGTCAAACTTATAAATAATATAAGCCCCAAAACATCACTAAATCTTCAAATAAATTAAAAAAAGATCATCACATTTTTTAAATAAACTATAAATTACATGAAATAACTACTTAAAACAATAATTTAAATTTTTGAAAAAAATAATTTTATTTTCTAACGGGGCTAAAAATAAACTTACCTTTCTTTAAAGTATTTAAAAATAATAAACCTGTGGGAAAAATGTGTTAATTTTAATTAATTCACCACTTACCTTGTAAAAAGCAGGCCTTGCGACTGCTTTTTATATGTCTAACTTCTGGAGACTTACCTTCCCAGGAAAACCTGCAAAAAAAACATAAGTTCGATGCGCACGCACAGCCTCTCCTGCACACACGTTCGACCTCTTAGCCCCTCCTTTCAGGGGAACGGAAGTGCCGCTTTCCCGCGCATACGCAGTGCATGCAGGAAACTGGCACTTCCATTGGGCCTACGGGTGAGTACCCCATGCGTACTCACCCGTGAGGACCCGAAGTTCTGGGCCCTGAAACTGGCATTTCTGATGTCCCTACAGGTGTGTACACAGCCCGTACACACCCGTAGGGATCGGAAAATACGGGCCAATGTATTCAATTCCTGGAGCATGGCTTCCAAATCTAGAGGTGAGACTGTAGCCAGCTAAGCCATATAAGCCTAATCAGTCCCCCTTTGCACATAGGTCATATTTTTAGCACGTATATCTTTTACCTTCCATTTATTCTCATTAAATGCAGTTTGCTAATTATTAACCCAATTGATAAGCCTCTCCAAATTTCTTTGAACAATAGCTGATTACAGTAAACATTCAGCCTCCCACATAATTTTGTGCCAGTAACAGGTTTAGAAAATTTGGTTCAATTACTCTCATTACGGTAATTTCTACAACTGTGAACAGTAAGGGGGCGGTTTTCCCAGCCCCGAGGAGATAGGTTTGGAGGCAGGACATTTGGCAAAATGGCAAAAACTGAGGGCGGGTCCAGAACCCGCCTCCAACCCGGCTCCGGAGGCGGGTTTGATGGGTGCGATTCGGTCCTGCCTCCATCAGTCGGGAGGTAGTTAAGACCCTTAAATAGTAGTTAAGGGCCTCTATAATCCTATTTTGAGAGGCCCTCATTATTTTACCACATTTTCAGCATGTTCCACGACTCTCCTAAACCACGCCAGCTAATCCTACTGGGTTGACAAGTGGCTGGCCTCCTCACAGCTGCAGCTCCACCATTAAAATGGAGTTTTCATCAGGGAGCAGTTGCAGGTGGCAGAACTTTGGTTCCACAGGTCTTTCAGCACTTTTAGCAGGCCTACCGAAATCAGAGCTGCTGCAGCTTCTATCTCTCAACTGTGGGACCTCCTTGGAAGACCTTCTCCCCGCTTGGAATGAGTGCTTTCCCAACGGATATATCTGCCAGCAGCATGGGAACCATTTATTTCCTTTCACCATGGAGCTCAGATTCGGATGAGGAGCAGCTACGGCAGCAGCAGAACCAGGCAGCTCAGCAGCAACAGCAGCAGGAGCCCCAACCTCCTGCTCACCAACCTGATGCTGCACAGGGCAGAAGGTGCCAGCGCATGGAAGCACGTCGCCGCAGGAGATACCCACCTCTCAGGGTTTACAGACAGAGGATGAGCTACCTCAACATGAGTGAGCAGCAGTGCCAAAGGAGGGTGAGGCTTTTGTGAGAGGTTGTCGGAGACATCTGCAGAATGCTGCACCAACACCTGGAGCCCAGAGGATCCGGTGGACACCCCTTACCAGTGGCTGTCAAAGTCACCACCGCACTCAACTTTTTTGATCCAGACTCCTTCCAGGGATCATCAGCAGACATCAGCGGCATCTCCCAGTCAGCCACCCACATCACGCAGGTTACCGATGCCCTTTTCGCAAAGGCCCACAATTACATCCACTTCTCAAGGGATCAAACAAGTGTAATTGCGCATTCGGTTGGAATTGCAAATAAGGCAGGCTTGTCTATGGTGCAGGGCATCATAGACTGTACACATGTGGCCCTTAGGGCACCCTATCACAACCCAGCTATCTTTGTCAACCGCAAGGGCTTCCACTCGCTCAATATACAGCTGGTGTGTAACTACAAGAAGGAGATTTTGCAGGTTTGCGCCAAGTTCTTTGGTAGTTGCCATGACGCGTTCATCCTGCGGAACTCTAGTGTTCCTCTGCACTTCAATCCACCAAACCATCTTAACGGATGGCTCCTTGGTGACAAGGGCTACCCCCTGAAGAAGTGGCTAATGACACCAATCAGGAGGCCAGCTAAAGAGGCTGAAGAGCGCTACAACGCCAGCCACATTTTGACCAGGTCCATCATCGAGCAAACCATTGGCTTGCTGAAGATGCGATTCCGATGCCTTGACAGATCAGGTGGAGCCCTGCAGCATTAAGCAGCCAGGGCCTCCAGAATGGTCGTGGTCTGCTGTGCACTGCACAACATGGCATAGTGTCGTGGCTTGCTGTTGTATCCGTGTGTTAATAGAGACACGGAAGGCAGGAGTTGGTTTCACAGGTGTTTACTGAACAAAGTCTGGAGGTGAACTAACTGATACAACACAATATACAGGCTTATATAGCCTGAGTGGCCATTACCGGCATTACAGTACACAGGGGGCTCTTAAAGGCACATACACTACAATTCCTCCCCTTTTAGCCAACCAGTACATAATATTTTAAGTAATCATTAATTACATGTTACAAGAACAATAATCTACACATTACTGCAGTTAATCAATTATAAGTCAGTCTCTCTGGAGGCTTCCTGACTCGGTCCGGATAACGCCTCGGTGGTGTAGTAGTTTCTGGTGGTGTAGTAGGTTCTTTTGGCAAGGCTGATTCGGCTTGAATGCCAGTGTCGGGTTCATCTGGTTCCAGTATCACCGGATCGGAGGTAGATACTATGGGTATCTCTACTTCATCATTAGGCGTATAGAGTTGTGGTGTAGCTTGTCCCTTTTCGGATGACTATGATCTGGAAAGCATGGCGCCTTATTATGCTTTCTCCAATGTCCACGGTATACATCAGCGGTCCTAGTCGTGTGCAAATAGTTCCAGGCTGCCATTTCTCGGTACGGTAGTCCCAGGCCAAAACTTGTAGACCTATCTGGAAGGTTCTAGTTGGCCTTTCATTCATGCCTTGAAATTGTCGGTTCTCCACGTCCCTTCTGATGTTTGGCTTGATCAAATCCAGCCGGCACCTTAGGCTTCTATTGAAGAACATCATGGCGGGAGTTTGGTTTGTAACCATATGTGTTGCATTCCTGTATGCAAACAAGAAGTTAGCTACCTTATGCTGAAGTTTTATGTCTTCAAGAAGGCCACAAAGGCCATGGGTAATGAAGGTCTGGACAAACCTTTCAGCCAATCCATTGGTGGCGGGATGGTATGGGGCCGACGTGTCGTGCTTAACCCCATTGTTTTTTAAGAACTTCCTGAATTCTTCGGACACAAATTGCGGTCCATTATCAGAACAGATCTGTTCAGGCAGCCCATTCCTGGCAAATATGGTCCTTAATACTGTGATGGTTTTTTCCGTGGTGGTGGAGGACATCTTTATTACCCCCGGCCACTTGGAGTATGCATCAACCGCGATTAAGAACATTGAGTCCATAAATGGACCAGCAAAGTCGATGTTTACCCTTTGCCATGGAGATGAGGGCCACTCCCATGGATGTAGAGGGGCTTGTGGTGGAGTGTTTTGGACCTTCTGGCATCCTAGGCAGCTCTTGGTCATTTCTTCGAAGTCTCCATCGATACCTGGCCACCATACAAACGCTCTGGCTAGGTTCTTCATTTTCACTCCACCCAGATGCCCCTCGTGAAGCTCCTTTAGCATTTTATCCTGGAGTTTGGGTGGAATCACCACTCTGGATCCACACATCAAGGTTCCTCGGCAGACTGACAGCTGTTCTCTTCTTTGCGAGAATGCTGGCAACAGTGGTTCGCCATGTGCTGACCATCCCTTCACTGTTAAATCGTAGACTCGTGAGAGAGTCGGGTCATTTCTCGTTTCCTTTTCAATGGCAGAATTTGTTACTGGTAGACATTCCACTATGGTAGAGTGGAACATCTCCACTGGGTCTACTGTAGGTGCCTCTTCTACCTTTGGCAACGGTAGGCGCGATAAACCGTCAGCATTCCCATGATGTTTTGATCCTTTGTATTCTATATCATATTGGTGTGCCCTAGAAAAAGGGACCACCTCTGTAGCCTTTGTGCTGTCATAATGGGAACACCCTTTTTAGGGTTGAATATGGAGACGAGGGGTTGATGGTCAGTCAACAAGGTAAATTTTTGTCCGTGTAGGTAATGGTTGAATTTCTTCACTCCCCATACCAGGCTGAGTGCTTCCCTGTTGATCTGGGCATAGTTACGCTCAGCTGAGTTCAATGAGCGTGACGCAAAAGCTATCGGCCGCTCCGAGCCATCAGGGAATCTATGCGATAATACCGCTCCTACGCCGTAAGGGGATGCATTGCACGCCAGTCTGATTGGCAGTGATGGGTTGTAATGAGCCAAAACTTCCTTGGATGTGATTAAGTCTTTGCATTTATGGAAGGCACGTTTACAGTCTTCGCTCCATTTCCAAATTACTCCTGTTTGTAGCAGTTCATTAAGAGGGTGCAGAAGAGTTGATAAGTTCGGTAAAAATTTATGATAGTAATTTATCAATCCCAGGAATGACCTTAATTGTGAGACATTTTCAGGTGCTGGGGCTTTTGTGACCGCTTCAATTTTTTCAGGAGACTTATGCAACCCTTCCTTGTTAATTATGTGGCCACAATATATTTGTTTCTGGAAAAATTCGCACTTGGGGCTCGTGAGCACCTGCTCCATTTTGGCAAGGTGCTCATTGTCGTTTTCTCCTGTTACAAGGATGTCGTCTAGGTAGCATTGAGTCCTCGGAATCCCTTGGAGGGCTTGCTCCATAGCTCTTTGCCAGATAGCTGGAGCTGATGCTACTCCGAAAACCAGTCGATTGTACTGGTACAGGCCTTTGTGTGTATTTATTGTGAGATACTTTTTAGAGGCCTCTTCAACCTCCATCTGTAGATATGCCTGTGCCAAGTCAATTTTGGTGAAACATTTCCCTCCGGATAGTGAGGCGAAAATATCTTCTATCCTCGGAAGAGGATACTGTACCATGTGAAGGACCGGGTTTACAGTCACCTTGAAGTCTCCACAGATGCGAATTTTTCTCTGTTCTTCAGATTTATCATTATTCAACATTTTCTTCATGACCGGGACGATGGGTGTTGCCCACTCGCTCCAATCTATCTTGGATAATACGCTTGCCTTTTCCAAATTCTCCAGCTCTGCCTCGACTGCTGGACGAATTGCGTATGGCACCGGCCTTGCCTTAAAAAACTTGGGAATTGCCGCATCTTCCACTTTTATTGAGGCGGTGATGCCTTTTAAGGTTCCTAGTTTCTCTTGAAACACTTCCTTGGCGTTGGCCAAGATGCCTTTTAATCGTTCAGGTATGACGTCATCATCATTTTTTTTCTTAGTGGTCACCGTCAGTGCCTGAATGGAGTGCCAGTCTAAACGTATCTTCCTGATCCATTCACGTCCCAACAGCGGTGGACCACCATCTTGTAGAACGTATAAATACAACTTCTGTATTTCCTTGCCGTTGTATACAACAGGCACCCTTATTTTTCCTTTGGGGTATACTTTCTGCCCCGTATATGTTTTCAAGATAATGGATATGTCTTTGAAAGGTATATGCGGAAATAGCCGCTCGTAATCCCGTCGATTTATGACGGTCAGAGCTGATCCTGTATCTAGCTCCATTTTAACTGGGGACCCCGCTATCGTGAGGGTAACCCAAATGGTCTGGTAATCTTCTTTGGCAATTACATTATGTAATTTGAGACAGCTTAGTCTCTTGTTTCCGGAGTCGCTATCGCTCTTCTGGTCTTCGGAGCTACTGTCCGTCATCATTTGTACCTTTCTGTACTTTTCCTTATTGAATTTTTTCCTGTCCGTGGATTTTTTTTGTCCAGATCGGCATACACGTGCAATGTGTCCAATCTTTCCGCATTGCCTGCATGCTTTGTCCTTGAACCAGCAGTCCCTCTGGTCATGGGTGGATCTGCCGCAGCGATAACATCTCTCGAAACCCTGTGTCATTTCATGGGTGCCGAAGTCCTGTGTCTTTTGCTGTATCTCTGCAGCTCCTCTTGCGGCTGCTTCGTATGATACAGCCATACTGAAAGCTTTGTCCAGTGTCAAATCTTTCTCAGAAAGCAGCCTTTTCTGTGTTCCTTCACTTAGGAGACCGCAGACGAATTTGTCTCGAAGAGAATCTGCCAGTCCTGCCCCGAATTGGCAGTGCTTTGATAGCTTTCTTAATTCGGTGAGGTAATCAGCGTTACTTTCATTCTTGTGCTGATTCCTCTTGAAGAATTTGAATCGTTCCGCTATCAGCAGCGGTGTTGGGTTTAAGTGCTCCTGTAGGGTATCAACAATCTCCTTAAAATTCTTGTCCTTTGGTTTGGCTGGAGTGATTAAGTTTCGTAACAGCCCGTATGTCTTTGCGCCCATTAAATTTAGAAGTACTGACACCTTTTTATTATTTTCTATTCCATTTGCTGTGCAATATACCTCCACTCTTTCCACATATGTGGTCCAATCCTCTATATCATTATCGAAAGCATCAATATTGCCAGCCTTAGGCATCCTGGAAAAAAAATGGCGCTTCCCGCGCTTTCCTTTCTTCCCTGCAGAAAAAAATGGTGCTTCCCGCGCTTTCCCGCCGCTGCTGCTGCTAACAATGCTGTTTTCCGCGGTTTTTTTTTATTTACAGGTGGAGACTCGTTCCCGCCAGACTCTCTGGGACTTTTCCCCCCCTGCTTGGTCCGAACGCCGACCTGCTTTGCAGCGCCGGCCGTCTCCCGAGTGCTCCCACCCTCTGTCTCCATTTGCCTCCGCCTTCGCTGCTCAGCCCCGCTGCAGAGCCAGCCGATGGAGCCCCAGCCCGCTGCCCAGGAAGGATTATTGCAGTACCTGCCACCAGCTCGGCTAGCTGGTGAAACCACAGTTTTTTTTTTTCTTTCTTGCTTTTTTTTCGACTTTGGACGTCTGAGGAATCGATGTCCTTGAGATGCTGCCGAATTGCAGGTAAGTCCGTTTCCAATTCGTCGCCACTGTTGTATCCGTGTGTTAATAGAGACACGGAAGGCAGGAGTTGGTTTCACAGGTGTTTACTGAACAAAGCCTGGAGGTGAACTAACTGATACAACACAATATACAGGCTTATATAGCCCGAGTGGCCATTACTGGCATTACAGTACACAGGGGGCTCTTAAAGGCACATACGCTACACTTGCAGCTTCCTGATGAGCAAATTGCTCAGTTCATAGCCTCCTCAGATGAGGAGGAGGAGGAGGAGGAGCAGCAGGAGGAGGAGGACTGAGCGGCGGCGTATCGACCAGCAGCAGTGGCAGTACATGGCTGCCCGTGATGTAAGGGATGCACTCATCCTGACCAGATTTGCATAGGCTGCCCATTTTGGCACATGTGCTTGGCTCCATCTTAACACATGATAGACAATGGACATGACTCTCTGGCCTCCTTTCACTCTGGCCACCAACCTGACCATGCAAGTGTTGCGGAGCCCGCAATGTGGAGCTGCCTAAGGTGAAATAACAGATGCCATCACACCAACAGTTTGCCATCACCTCATTTTTATACATTCAAACAGGGATGGCATTTCATCAATAAGCAAAAACAATCACCCAAATGCCTACCCCTGTGACCAATGGTGCTTTATTTTTCTCTTACGCATGCTCCTACGTGATGCTCCCCCTGTGGCTTCAGCAGAAGTGGGGGCCACTTGCTCACTTTCATGTTGCTCCTGCTTCGACACCTTTGGCGGACGTCCTCTGGGTTTCCGAGCCTATGAGGCCTCGCCAAATGTCTGCTCATCCTGCGGTAGTGCTGGGGCTGAGACGCCTATCTCAGTTGGGTGCGGACTCTGGTGGGGCTCTGACCGAGGGCTACGCAGTGGCATGGAAGTATGAGTGCTTGGAGAGGAGCCCCCACTTCCTTGTTCTCTGCCACCAACCTCCCTCTCATGGGTCAGGCCCACCTCAGCATTTGCAAGTGGTTTTAGTGCACCTTGCTGCACACCAGGGGGGCCGTGGGGACCAGTATCTTCACTGGCACTCCTACTCAAAAGGACTTCCATGAAGCTCTGGTTTCTCTGCTCAATAGCTGCCCATCGCTCCTCCAGAGATGTCGGTCTATTCTGAACAATCACCATGCTTTCCTGACTCTGGCGACTTATTGCCTCCATGGCCGTAGCCAGACTTTCCACTGAGGTTGCCATCCTTTCCGTGGTGGTGCGTTGATGCACCATTGCCTCCACAACATCACTACTCATGTTAGAGTTGGACTCCTCCATCTTCTCCACACTCGCAGTGACACTGGAGACAAGACCTATCAGAGACTCCTGCACCTGCTCCTGGAGTTCCAGCAACGCTCTTCTTCTGGATGGAATCAGAGGCACAGGGTCCACATGCAGATGAGCAATGCTAGGAGAGTCCTGCGACCTCCGACGAGGACTCTCCACTGCTGTCCCTGTCTCCACCACCTGTTAATGCTCACCTGTGAGCTGTGATACACACAGTGACAACACAACTCTATGTCCCGAAGGCCCCACCGAGGTTTGCATATATGTGCTGGTGCTGGGTGCGCTTACATCTGCTGACGCTGTGTCCTCAGAGGTTGCAGGTTCCCCTGAGGAGTCTTGTGGCTCAGTTTCTTCCTCGTCGACAGTGGCGGGGGGGCGGGGGGGGTGCTCTCTGTAGATGGTCCTGTGGGGGAGTAAAGGCATAGGTTAGACATTTCACAGAAGTGTGGCATGCACATGTAACAGTGCAGATGCTCAAGTGGCATTCTAATAATTTACACCAGCAACCATTTCAGTCACTCAAGCAGTGTAATTGAGAGAGATGCAAAACTATTCTGTCACCAGCTTGGTCTGCATCGCCCATCTGTCCGTCCCCCACTTCCACCTCCACATCTGTGCCATCGATGTCCAGGGCTGCCTCTTCAGCCTGGGTGAGAATGGCTAGGGAAGGTGGCCCTCCTCCTGTCTTCGCCCTTTCCCTTCTATTGTGGGCTCTCTTTCCATGCTGTGAGGGAGACAAGTGGAGTTTGAGTGAGAATGATGGAGTGAGTGTAGAGAGTCCAGAGCATAGATGCTTAGAAGGAGACAAAGATGGAGTGAGTTTCCATGTCCAAGGGCCCTGCATGTGCATTGTTAGTCATTGTCATTGTATAACATTGATAGGGAGTGTGATTGGGTTCATAGAGTGAGAGGGATGGTTAAGGGTGCAAGGGTTGTAAGGGTAAAGTGAGATGTGTAGGAGGAGGTTGACAATGCAGAGTGCTGGTGATGAGAGGAGAAGGGGAGCAGAAGGAGGGTCAAGCTGATGGTATACTCACTTTGGCTGATCTTACAAGCCATGTTCTGCTGCACACAGATCTGGAGGTTATATCCCTTGCCAGCTGGACCCACACAGCCTTGGATTCTTTGGGAGGCCTCTTCCTCCCAGATGAGGGGGAAGAGCACCTCCCTGCTAACTCTCGACCCCTCAACCAGGATACCCAGCGCCTCATTCGAGAACCGCGGGGAGGCCCTTGCCTTGGAGCTGGCCATTTTTCTATGTAGTGAAAGTTTGGAGGTGGTGCAGCATCGACCAAAAACCAGTGGAATGAGACCAGGCAGCAAGCAGCCCTTAAATGAAGCTGGATAAGTGACATCAGCAGAGGCGAGTTTCAGTCCCAAAAGACTAATTGGCCCAGGGGAACCCACACCTCTGAAATTAACTGGCCAATTAGGGGAAAATTGCTAATTTTTCCCACCTCTCAGTGGAGGCAGGTTTGAAACCCACCCAAACCAAAACCCACCTCCAACTCTCCTCCATTGGGAAAATTGCACCCTAAGTTTTCAAAGGTTTATCTCTAAGAGACTAGGGCCTAGAAATTCAGTATAGCCACGTTTGGGGCGCTACAGCCGGGCGTTCACTAAATTTTGCGCCCGGCGCAACTCAGCGCCACCTTTGCCGATATTCAGTTGCATCGCCCCAAGAGGTTGCTGCTGCGCTAAAGCAGGCGATGCACGAGTATCATAAGGCGATAAGCCGGCGAGCCGGGGCGCTACCACCGAGGGCGGGCACAGCGCAGGTGTGGCGAGTTGCTGATTGAAGGCAGACAGTCAAGCGCCGGTCAGCACTTAAAGGGGGAGGGTGGAATTGTTTAGCTGCCACGCCCTGCATACTGCAGCCCTGAAGGAAGGCCTGACGAGTGCTATTTCAAATGCTCCACGCCCAGGAGAATGGAAAAGACCAGGGAGAGAGCGCAGCGCTTCGGCGAGGGTGACCTGAGGGTGCTGGTTGGCGCTGTGGAGCGCAGGCGCCATGTCCTCTTCCCTGAGGGTGCCAGGAGGCCGCTGCCCTCCGATTATCGGAAAGCCTGGAGGGCGGTGGCAAACAGGGTCACCTCCAACAGCATGGTTGCCAGGACTCCCATCCAATGCCGGATAAAATTCAACGACCTCACTCGGGTTGTCAGGGTGGGTACCCTTTCCAGTATCCTCCTCATCCCTGCATGTGCACCTCAGTTGATGGCCAAAGGGACCTGAAAGCTCTAATGCCTAGCCCTCATCCAGCAGCTATGGGACTGTCATGAAAAGCACTTGCACATTCAGGAGTTTATAAACAGTCAGGGCTTTTCCACCATGGGAGGCTGTGCAGGCAAGATGAGGGCTTGACACTGTCAGGGCCATTCCACCATGGGAGGCTGTGCAGGCAAGATGAGGGCTTGAAACTGTCAGGGCTATTCCACCATGGGAGGCTGTGCAGGCAAGATGAGGGCTTGACACTGTCAGGGCTATTCCACCATGGGAGGCTGTGCAGGCAAGATGAGGGCTTGACACTGTCAGGGCTATTCCACCATGGGAGGCTGTGCAGGCAAGATGAGGGCTTGACACTGTCAGGGCTATTCCACTATGGGAGGCTGTGCGGGCAAGAGGAGGGCTTCACACTGTCAGGACTATTCCACCATGGGAGGCTGTGCAGGCAAGATGAGGGCTTCACACTGTCAGGGCTATTCCACCATGGGAGGCTGTGCAGGCAAGATGAGGGCTTCACACTGTCAGGGCTATTCAACCATGGGAGACTGTGCAGGCAAGATGAGGGCTTCACACTGTCAGAGCTATTCCACCATGGGAGGCTGTGCAGGCAAGATGAGGGCTTCACACTGTCAGGGCTATTCCACCATGAGAGGCTGTGCAGGCAAGATGAGGGCTTCACACTGTCAGGGCTATTCCACCATGGGAGGCTGTGCAGGCAAGATGAGGGCTTCACACTGTCAGGGCTATTCAACCATGGGAGGCTGTGCAGGCAAGATGAGGGCTTCACACTGTCAGGGCTATTCCACTATGGGAGGCTGTGCAGGCAAGATGAGGGCTTCACACTGTCAGGGCTATTCCACCATGGGAGGCTGTGCAGGCAAGATGAGGGCTTCACACTGTCAGGGCTATTCCACCATGGGAGGCTGTGCAGGCAAGATGAGGGCGTCACACTGTACTTAGGGGCCATCCTTTCTCTTGCCGTGCAAGCTGGTGCATAACCAGAGACAGCAGCGTCAGACAGGGGGAGGCCGTCCTGACCTGAAACAGCTCAGCGACATAGAGCAGCGAGTGGAGCGGATCATGGCAGGCCGGCTGATTGGCCCCGTCACCACTGCAGGTGCCGACCCTGTTCTGGGCAGCAATGGTATGGTCATCACCTTTTTGACCTCTCTCTTTCCACTTGCGCCCCTCACCAGCATCCTTTGCCACTATCGAACCAATGCAGTGCATAGCAGCACTCAGGCCTCCCTCGCTGCCGCCCTGTCCTCAATCTAAAGCAACTCTTGTGCCTCCCTGCTTTCAGATGGTGACTTGCCAGGTGAGGAGGCAGCCCCTCAAGCTGGCACTGTCTCGGAGTCAGACATAGAGGAGGAGGAAGAGGAAGCCGGCCCATCAGGGACACCCTCAGCCAAGGCAGCCCATGGCCATGATGGGGGCACGTCTTCCCTGGAGGGGAGCAGGGGGGAAGGGCCGGAGGAGATTGAAGCCCCGGGGCCCAGCGGGCTGCAGCAACACAGGAGGGGTGGGGAAGCTTGGCGGCCTTCTCCCCGGAGGGAGAGTCTGGCCTCGAGTCCTGCTATGGTGAGCGCAGAGGAGGTGTGGCTCCTTGTGGAAATGGGCACCCAGGCTGAGCGCAGGCACACTGAGCGCATGGCTGCAGTGGCAAGGATGCCTGGCTCCATAGAGTCACTGGCAAGGAGTGTTCAGGAATTCGGGGCAGCACAGGCCAGGAGTCTGCAAGAATTCAGTGCAGCACAGGCCAGGAGTCTGCAGGACTTCGCGGCAGCACTGGCGGCCTCCAGCCAAGTGCTCAGTCGTGCCGTGCATTCACTGGCTGGTGTCATCCAGACACAGACCAGGGCCACACAGGCATGAACTGCTGCCACCCTCGCTGGATCGGCCAGGCATCGCCGGGGCACTCGCTGCGCTGCAGCAGCCCTGCAGTCTGTGCTTCAGCAGATTGCTGCGCATGATGCAGTGCTGGCCCGTGCGAGTGCCAGTGAATCAGCCGACCAGGGAGTGCCTGTGCTCTGTCAGGTTGGCAGTATTCCTGCAGCCAACACTGTCACTCTTCCACTGCAGCTGCCACCACCCGTCGGATAGACTGATGCCGCCCAAGCAGAGTTGGAGCAGTCAGCAGCTGGCCCCTCCAGGCCCAGAGCTGGTCCAGGCCGACCCCCAAGGGCATCTGCAGTCTCACCAACTGACCCTCAGCAGACTTCCCCCAGCCTTGCTGCAGCCACTGGGGTCCCATTGAGGAGGAGCTGCAGGGCGGGTAGGGGCCAGTCACGGACGCGAGGCGAATCACCCTCGCAAGGGAAAAATAATAATTCAACTTTATTGTCATTGCACAAGTACATGAACAACGAAATGTGATCTTGTAAGCTCCCATGACTGGGAGAAGCAAAGCCGCTGCGTCGGTGCGCACCGCCATTCCATTTCCACCATTCCTCCTGTCCAACAATCTTCAGCCCAACGCCCGGGCCTGCTCACCAGCCACTCCTCCTTCCGTGACCTTCTCACCAACCGCCCTTCCTCGGGGCTCCTTCCATGACATTTCTGCACCTGGTCTTCCCTGATGGTCACTCCTCCAGGTACTAACCAGGACCTGGCTCTGTTTAGCTTCGCAAGCCTTGCCAGTGACCCTGACCCTAGTCCCAGGAACAGAAAAAGTAGAAGGTGTGGCCATATGTGTTGTTTTTTATATACAGGCCGAGACTGGTGTATTTGTTTTTAATGTAAAGGCCGAGACTGGTGTATTTGTTTTTTATATAGAGGCCGAGACTGGTGTATTTGTTTTTTATATACAGGCCGAGACTTGTGTATTTGTTTTTAATATAAAGGCCGAGACTGGTGTATTTGTTTTTAATATAAAGGCCGAGACTGGTGTATTTGTTTTTAACATAAAGGCCGAGACTGGTGTATTTGTTTTTTATACGAAGGCCGAGATTGGTGTTTTTGTTTTTAATATAAAAGCCGAGACTGGTGTATTTTTTTGGGGGGGGTTTTGTCAGAATTAGTTTGTCATGCGGGAAGGGCACAGAGTTATCAGAGTGAAAAATTTTCTTTAATCACAATGTCCATGTTGGCTTTTGGAAGTATTTGTTGCCTTGATCGGCTGAGGGCTTGCGGAGTGACTACATTCATCTTCTTTCATTGGCACAAGCCATTCCCTGAGAGGGGACCTAGAACCGAGTTGCAATAAGCTGACGACGGACGGCCCTTGCACTTTGTGCCTCCCTCACATCCTGGTGCTCCTCCTCCTCCTCCTCCTCCTCCTCTGGTGGTCCTCCAATGCCTGCTGGCTGAGTCCTGCGGATAGCCAGGTTGTGCAGCATACAGCACACGACAACGAAATGGGAGACTCGCTCAGGCCAGTACTGTAGGGCTCTCCCGGAACGATCCAGACAGCAGAACCGTTGCTTCAGCACGCTGATTGTTTGCTCAATGATGTTCCTGGTTGCTCTCATTGTATCGCTCTTCAGCAGGGGTGCTGGGCGCACGGAGCAGGGTCATCAGCCAGGTGCACAAAGGATAGCCTTTGTCCCCGAGAAGCCATCCTTGTGGGGGAGGCTGGGCCTTGAACATGTCTGCCACAGAAGTCTGGGGCAGGATGAAGGCATCGTGGCTGCTGCCTGGAAAGCGGGCATTGACAGCTAGTATGAGCTGCCTGTGGTCACACACCAACTGCACGTTGAGCGAATGGTAGCCCTTCCGGTTGCGGTAATCCTCGGCATTCTCCAGAGGTGCCCACAAAGCCACATGCATGCAGTCAATGGCGCCCTGCACCATGGGGAAGCCCGCTAATGCTGCAAATCCCATTGCACGCTCTTGCTGCTTGTCCACGGTCATGGGGAAGGAGATGAACTGACGTCTCCTTCTGAAAAGGGCATTGGTCACCTGGCGGATGCAGCAATGTACCGTGAACTGGGAGATGTTGGAAATGTCCCCAGTAGCGGATTGGAAGGAGCTGGTGGCGTAGAAGTTGAGAGCCACCATCACCTTCACTGCCACCGACAGAGACGTCCTGCTCCTCAGCTGTGGCTGCAGATCTCTCTGCAGACCACCTCCCTTCTGAATCGCAGCCCCCGAACACACTGCTCCTCAGACATGTTCAGATATGAGAACTGCTGGCGGTATACCATGGGTGGGTATGGCCTCCTGTGCCGACGCCTGTTGGCCCTTCTCCACCTGGCCATGACTGGCACTCTCTCACGGCGTCTCTGAGCCCTTTGAATGCAATGCAGTAAGCCAACGTTTGCACCCATTGCAGCCCCCATTAGCTGTATCGAATCAATGCTATGTTAAATCCAAGTGCAAAGCTCTGGCCTGAGCCACAAGTACCTGAGCGAGTGTTGAGTCAAACCAGAAAGCTCTCTCCCTTTGTCTCTCTCCAAATGTCCGTCTCTCACAAAGAAGGAGTGGAGCAAAATGGCTAACATTTATACTGCAGGAGGAATCACCTTTAATTAGCGCCCCCCGTGCCCCACAGCGACTGGGAAACGTTCCCCTTTACCAGTCGCTGGGGGCACCAGACGCACAATAGGCCGGCACCACTGAATTTCCAGTTAGGGGCGCACAAAGGGCGTTGCACCATGAAATGAGGCCAGGATCTGCGCGCGCAGCTGAGCGCGTGCAAAGGTTTTGCGCCGATGCTAAATCTTAACTGAATTTCACGAGAGGCACAGATAGCGCCGCGCCCGGGCGTTAGCCGCTTCGCGCCCCACTTCTCGCCATCTTAAGGTGCTAGCGGCTGGCGCTAACAACTGAATTTCTAGGCCTAGAGACTTTGGGCGGATTTCAACATTGAGGAGCACATGGGATCAGGTGTGGGTGTGGAGGCGGGATGGTGGGGGGGGTGGTTGAATTTGGCAAAAATGTCAGCGCGTCCAGCACTGGCTCCAACTTCTAGGTTCAACTCAGGCGCATTCGGCTGCATGAGCCTAATCAGAAAGGCGGGTTAGCGATTTGAATATGTATATCACTGAATTGCAGCGATATTTCAACCGACATTTAAATTTAGCAGCGCATGGGTTTCCCAGGCTTCCTGAAACTCACCATTGAAACTAAGGAGAGGAGAAAACTACAATTCACGGGGCTCATTAACAGTCAGGCAAATACAACAATATATATACAGGTAGACTATCCCTTATCCGAAAACCTTGGGACCAGCTGTGTTTCGGAATTCGGAATTTTTCGGATTTCAGAAGGTATTATGAGGCTGGGAAACTCTGAACATTAAATTAATTTGGTAATTAGTATTTGTATTTAATATAAATTTTTAAAGTTCAGGCTACCTCTTGCGACTGCTCCGTGTCTCATTCCCCTTCCTGCTTCTCTGTGCTGCCGCTCCCAGCCTGTTTACAGCTCCCCCTGATCCGTATCTGAATTCCTTGACTTAGCGGGGGTCTGGGGCTCGACTGCCGCCGCCAGTTGTGGGAAAGCCGGATATCGGCTGACACCTACGCTAAGCTGGCCCGCAAATCAGGTCAGAAAAGAGGCAGCGTCATGTTTGGCGTCACTCGGGTCATGTCGTGCGCACGACTTACGCTCCACGAAAAAACTTCATGTCGTGCACACGACTTACGCTCCACGAAAAAACGTTCGGTTTTCAGAGGTTTTCGGTTTTCAGAAGTGCGGATAAAGGATAGTACCTTTCTTACCTTCCACTGGGAAAGGGTTTGTTGAGAGTACTTGTGGTGAGAGGCCGATTTCTGCATTTTCGAGATTTTGAGACTCAAGGTCAGGATGGGTGACACTTTGGCAGCCTTAGATTAGACATCTAAGGCAGGTGAAGCGCATGCGCTGAAAACCGGCATTTCCGATCTGTCAAAAATGCTCTTGATAGATCGGACACCTGCCCTGGAGAAGGGCTTCTGCGGGTGGAGAGTTCCGCTTTCTGCAGAACCTCCGCCCGCTGAAAGCCCTTAGAAATCTTACGCCTGGTAAAAGCAGCGTAAGGCCTGCTTTTACCAGCATAAGAGTTTAAAAAAGTTAAAAAATAATTTATTTTCACTCATTTATAATTTTAAAATACTTTATAAAAAGGTAAGTTTATTTTTAGCCCCGTAAAAAACTTTAATTATTTTTTTCAAAAAATTAAATTTTTGTTTAAAATATTTAATTTAATGTAATTTTAACCCATTTTAAAAACGTGATGGTATTTTAAAAATGTATTTAATGTTTTAGTGTCTTTTTGGGGTGATCTCTATTCATACGTTTGACATAAGAACATAAGAAATAGGAGCAGGGGTAGGCCATTCGGCCCTTTGAGCCTGCTCCGCCATTCAATAAGATCATAGCTGATCTTCTGCCTCAATTCCATTCACCGGCCTTATCGCCATACCCCTTGATACCCTTACTAGTCAGAAATCTATCGACTTCTGTTTTGAATATACCCAATGACTGAGCCTCCACAGCCCTCTCGGGTAGAGAATTCCAAAGATTCACCACCCTCTGTGTGAAGAAATTTCTTCTCATCTCAGTCCTGAATGGCCTACCCTTTATCTTGAGGCTGTGGCCCCTGGTTCGAGACTCCCCAGTCAAGGGAAACATTCTCCCAGCATCCATCCTATCAAGCCTTGTAATAATTTTGCATGCTTCAATGAGAATTCTTCTGAATTCAATAGAATACAGGCATAGTTTAATCAATCTCTTCTCATATGACAGTCCCGCCATACCAGGAATCAATCTCATGAACCTTCGTTGCACTTCCTTTATGGCAAGTATATCCTTCCTTAGGTAAGGAGACCAAAATTGTACACAATACTTCAGGTGTGGTCTCACCAAGGCCCTACATAATTGGAGTAAGACTTCTTTACTCCTGTACTCAAATCCTCTTGTAATGAAGGCCAGCATACCATTTGCCTTCCTAATGGCTTGCTGCACCTGCACATTCACTTTCAGTAACTCATGTACAAGGACATCCAGGTCCCTTTGAGCATCTGCATTCCCCAATCTTTCACCATTTAGGAAATACTCTGCCTTTCTGTTTTTTCTACCAAAGTGGATAACTTCATATTTATCCACATTATAATCCATCTGCCATGTTCTCGCCCACTCACTGAGCCTGTCAAGATCCCCTTGAAGCCTCTTCACATCCTCTTCACAACTGACACTGCCACCTAGCTTTGTGTCATCAGCAAATTTGGAAATGTTACATTAGTCCCCTCATCCAAATCATTGATATAGATTGTGAATAGCTGGGGCCCAAGCACTGATTCTTGCAGTACCCCACTAGTCACAGCCTGCCATCCTGAAAAAGACCCGTTTATCCCTAATCTTTGTTTTCTGCCTGTTAACCAATTCTCAATCCATGCTAGTATATTACCCCCAGGGTCTATCTGTCAAAAGTATGAAGGGAGATTCCCTTCTCCTATTGGCTGGCCTTGCCCATGTGATCCCACGGACGCTTGCGAACCGCATGCACCCTGGGTGTAGGGGTTTGCAAAAATCCCCTCAGTCCCCGAAGATCGGGAAATATTAATCTACATCGTGGAAATTGCCTCTGGGTTGGACAATGTTTTAAATATACCCAGAATCGCAGGGGGGCTGCGTTGAGTTGGGCAGCACGTGGACAACCCCGGAATTGAGGAACTTCGTGGAAAAATTTGCACACTTTAATACAGCACATTTTATAAAAAGATGGAGTTTTGGACTGTTTTAATATTCCAGGGCTTAAAATGGCTGTCGGACCGCATGGCAGGAGACAACAGCAGCTTGTAAGTGTGTCTGTGAGAAAGACCTGCCAATCAAAGGGAGGCTTCTGTTAGCATTTGAATGGAGCCGGGCTGTCAGTCACCCTGTAGCATGGGCGGGTCCGGTCAGGGGTGGGGGAATTCCCCCACCCTGCCAATACAATTGAGGTGTTTACAGAAACTGATCAAACCACTTAAATATGTCCACAGGAAATGGCTTTGTTTACTATAGCCTCCCAAGCTATTTACACAGTAATTCAACTCCATTCAAAGCCATTCACAGATAAGGGGGGGGCAGTTTAAAAGAATGGGTAATCCATCCAAACCCATGCCAGACAATGGGAGCAGTTTGGCCACTGGGAAATAGCCTGTTTGAATCAGCCAATCATGGCCTTTCTCTTGCGTATTCGAACTTTTCGGCGCGATTTTGCACACAGACCTTTTCAGCGCCAAAACAGCAGGAGCTCCAAGGACATAAAGATAGCTTCTCAGAAGCATATCTCTCTCTTATTTTCCTTGGACTGCAGGTGAGCTCTTACTCTTTGGACCACAGGTGAGCAGGCTTCTGACTCCTCAACAAGGCAACCTAGTGAGAAGTAAAGGGGTGGTAATTTAAGGGAAATGTTCTAAGATTGTAAGACTTACATTGTAGCCATTTATCCCTCGTTTTTGCCGTCTGCCTTCCCCTGTTTAGCAATTTTACATTGATCATGTGGTGTAGTTTCTTTATTACTTTGATCGTGTGGTGTAGTTTTCTTTAGATAATAAAGTTTGATTTTCTCGCATCCAGACCATTTTGTATATTTTAATATATCATTAATTATAAGTTCCTCCAGTCAGAACTGGAAGGGTGGGTTTAGCGACTCAAAACCGCTGTTTGGTATTGGTCTCAGTGCAGTGGAAAAAAGGGCTGCTTGACCAGGTAAATTACCGTAAACCAGGTAAAGGAAGGTAAATTACTGTAAACCAGGTAAAAGATGCCCCCTACATGGGATACGTGGGCCCTGTGCATTTTGACTGTGGAGAGGCCTAGGATCGGAAGTGCTCAGACCTTGGGAGGCCTCAGGTAAGTGCGTAGATTTTTTTACGATAGGAGGCATCCGCACACAGGATCCTCCTATCGGAAATTACGGGCCATTATCTGGGCTTTACTCTATTGCAGCACTGGAGGAGTGCTACATTGTTTGAGGTGCCATCCTTCAGATGAAACCTTGCATCAACCACGTTCTGGTGTGTCAAGTAGATGTTAAACATCCTAGTGCTGAAAATCTGTTGCAGGGAAGAGAGATTTGGTGTTGGGGTGTGGCAGGGTTACGCATCACTGTGGAAATATTGAGATGCCATCACTGAACATCTTGGATTTATCCTTTATTTCTGGCAGTAATCCTGAAATTCTCTGCCTGGTAAATTAATTGAGAAGTAATTTGCTTGTTTAAAAAAATCTTTTGGTTCCTAGAATTGTCATGAACTCCCTTTGAATTTGCGAGGAAGGATTGTGTAAAATAAAGGTACAAAAAGAAAAGAAAGATATACAATTATATAATACCTTATTACTAATCTCAAACATGATAAAGTATTTCACAGATCGGCTCCAAATTTCTGTGGCCGGCAATCGCTGCAGTTAAGCCAGGATTGTGTCCGACATGACCTCCAGCTGACCCTCGAGCAGGGAAGCCAATCCAAGATTTATTTATTAAAGCTGTTTTTGTGCTTAAGGGCTCCTGGCCTTGCAAAGAAATTCTTGTCAGCCTACTAAGGGGATGGTGTGTGACTTGGAGGGGAACTTGGAGGTGGTGGTGTTCCCATGCACCTGCTGCCCTTGTCCTTCTAGATGGTAGAGGTCACGGGTTTGGGAGGTGCTGTTGAAGGAGTCTTGGTGAGTTGCTGCCATGCATCTTGTAGATGGTACACACTGCAGCCACAGTACTCCAGTGGTGGTCCCTGCCTGGGACCTCCGCTGCTGATCCCACCAAAGTTCGCACAGTACATTGGAAAAAGTGAGGATTGATCTCTCTATATATAAAAGTCTTATATATAGTACAGCTCAGTGGTGCATCACCTCAAAAATGGCCATCAGTAAATTTGCTCTATCACAATGACAAATCCGAATATTACAAACCTGCTAAGTGCAAAGGGCTGATCTCAGTTTCTTCTGTTCAATTTGAATGTACTTTGGAGGAAAATGTTATGTATTAAATTCAACTAGGATAGCGGGAGGGGAGCTAACCAACAAACACTAATCTAGCAATGAGAGATTTAAAGGAAGACCATTTCTTGTCGGAGAATAATTACCCTGAATATTGTTTCCTGAATTTTGATGCAAACAAAGCTTGTTCTGTCTAATGTAACTCTGAATTGTCATTGTAAAAATAGAATTGATTAGCAACTGTGGATTTGTATTATCATCACCACAATGCCATAGGATTACCATGAATTTGAATCAGGAACTTTATCAGATTATCAACTTTATTTGTTAAAGGTTTTCAAAGCCAGCAGAAAATATATTTAAATTTTGCTTTAAATGCCATGGCTGAAACAGTTCCTGTCTGTTGTAGCCATAGTGGTTTTAGTTACCACTTGTAACAGTATGGTTATTTTGGCTTTCAACAACAATTTATATTTATTTTATGCCTTTCATGTAATAAAATAGCCCAAGATGTTTTCCAGGGGGAGCAGCAGACACCAATCAAGGAGTGAGGAGAATATAAGATGACCAAAGCCACGGTCAAAGAGGTACGTTTTTGAGGAGGCTTTTAAATTTGACATGGAAGTAGCAAGGCAAAGAAGTTTTGAAAGAGAACACCAGAGTGCAGGGGCACATGGACTGAGAACCTCTACCATCAGTGATGGAGCAGAGAGCGAGGCAGACAAGGGAGGGCAGATTCAGAAGAGCAGAGGGTATGTGCTAAGATGTAGGGCCAGAGAAGATTGTAGAATTATGTAGAATTAAGGATTTGAGGCGAGAGGCCTCACCACCTAATTTTCCCCTGCTGGCGTGGAATCACCATCTGATTACCACTGCATTAACTGTGGCTCTGAAGGTAAAACAGTAATGTATTTCTGCACCAGTGGTTACTTCCAGACTTCAGGCGATGATTATTGTCGTTAATGCCCATTTATACACAGGAAAGCCCAGATGTATGCCAAGTGAGGGCTTCTGGATTCATCAGTTTTCCTATGCCTCAGAAGCAACAGATTCGACACAAAGATGATTGTTGATTCTGTGTAGTAAAAGGGTTTATACCGTTCGGGGCGTAGTTAGGCCGCACATATGTAGAGATACAGCCACCCAGTCAGAATTTAATAACATAAATTAACTGGCGCATAGGAACAGGAGTAGGCCATTTAGCCCCTCGAGCCTATTTTGCCATTCAATTACATCATGGCTGATCTGTGACCTAACTCCATATACCTGCCTTTGGCCCATAGCCCTTAATACCTTTGGTTGACAAAAAATCTATCAGTCTCAGATTTAAAATTAACAATTGACCTAGCATCACTTGCCAATTGAGGAAGAGAGTTCCAAACGTCTAGCACCCTTTGCACATAGAAGTGTTTCCTAACTTCACTCCTGAAAGGTCTGGCTCTAATTTTTAGACTATCCCCCTAGTCCTAGACTCACCAACCAGCAGAAATAGTTTTTCTCTATCTACCCTATCAGTTCCCCTTAATATCTTGAAAACTTTGATCAAATCACTCCTTAACCTTCTAAATTCCAGGGAATACAACCCTAGTTTGTGCAATCTTTCCTCATAATTTAACCCTTGGAGTCTGGGTATCTTACTGGTTAATTTACATTGCACTCCCTTGAGGGAGTATGGTCCCCAGATTTGCTCACAGTACTCCAGGTGTGGTCTAACCAGGGCTTTGTAAAGCTGTAGGATAACTTCTACCCCCTTGTATTCTAGTCCTTTAGATATAAAGGCCAGCATTCCATTACCTTTTTTGATTATTTTCTGTACCTGTCCATGACAGTTTAATGATCTATGTATGTGGAACCACAAGGGCTGGATTTTGCCAGCCCTGGGGAGGCGGGCTTGGAGGCGGGACTGCCGGGAAAATGGCAGAATTTGGGGGCGGGTGCCCAACCCGCCCCCAACCCGCCTCCATGCCATTTTGCCAGGAGGCGGGTAGTCGACCCACGCCGGGTCCCGCCTCCGGGATTAATGCCAATTAACTGCCTGTTAACAGGTAGTTAACAGGCAGTTTTTTGGCTAATCCCTATTTTGAGCCCTGAAGTGTGGGCTTCCCAACCTCGCCAGGGTCAGCGAGGCTGGCTGTCAGTCTGCGGGGTTCGGAGGGGCCGAGATGTCCGGTGTGCAGGTGAGTAATGGGTGCATGTGTGCAGAGGTAAGTGTGTGAGGTGTGTGTAAAGTGTTTTTAATAAGTTTTACTTAACTTTACTTCTTCCTGCAGGCTTCCTCCCTTCAGGTCTCGGGAATCCCTCAGCTCACAGAAAGTAGAATGGCCGCTGAACTGTCAAAAGCTGTAGCCTTTTGCTTTCTGGTCAGGAAGGCTTTTTAATTGAGTCTTGAGTAAAGACACAACTTAGAAGTCAGATTGTCAGTGTTTGACAGCTTCACAGAGCTGTCAAACGATGACATTTCATCTGTCAGAAGCTCTTGGCAGATGAAACGGCACTCGCTGACGTCACCTGTAACTGGCTTTCCCTTAATTGGCCTGCTATGCCCGCTGGGTGGGCTTAACAAGGTCAATCAAGGGAAAATAGTGTGGGTTGGCCACAAGTCGATGGAGGCGGAACTAAAACCCAACAAGTGGGAGTCCCGCCTCCAAAAGCTCCCAATTGACAAAAATCCAGCCGGAAGTCTCTTTGGCCCTCCACATTTATTTGGCATTTCACTGTTTAGAAAGTACCCTGTTCTATCCTTTTTAGGTCCAAAGTGGATGACCTCACATTTGCTTACATTGAAATAGATTTGTCACAGTTTCACCCATTTACTTCTTTTAATCTTTTAATATATCTTTGTAATTTTATGCTTCCATCTACACTGCTTACAATGCCCCTATTTTTGTGTCAATGGCAAACTTGGATATGTGGCTTTCTATCCCATCATCCACGTTATTAATAAATATGGTGAATAGTTGAGTCCCTGACACAGATCCCTGCAGGCACAGATCCTGCCAATTAACGTACCTGCCCACTATCCCTACTCTCTGTCTCCTGCTGCTCAGCCAATTTCCTAATCAGGTCAATAATTTGCCTTCAATTCCATCAGCTTCAAATTTAGCTAACAATCTCTTATGAGAGACTTTATCAAATGTCTTCTGGAAGTCCATATAAGTAACACCCACAGACATTCCCCTGTCCACTTGTACGATTCGCAAAATTCAGCAGATTCCCCAAAACCAAGAAGATTACCCTAAAGAAGGGATTTTTGGACTGTTAATAAACCATGTCAGAATGGTATAAGAATATTGGGCTTAAAGGAAGATTTAAAAATCAAGGACCCCAAGATTTTGGTTTTTATTTTAAAAGCATGTTCGAGCCTGTGGAAGAAAAGGGGCTGCAAAAAAGGAATTGGGATTGGCCTCTGTAAATTGACAGTTTTGGGTATTGGCATTAACCAAGCTGTCTGGGGACTATCTGGACTGTCTCAGTCATTTTACATAGTGACAATAGACCAACGGAAGAGCAGTTCCCGCCCAAAATTACAGAACCATCCAAAGTATACATAATACAGAACATTCCCCAACCAACAAAAGAACCTTGGCCCCCACAGGAAAAGACTGCAATTAAACAAGAGATTAAACAATCACTTAAAACCACTTAAGAATCAATGGGACCATCCCGAAACCACTTCACACAACCTTAAACCAATTAAGATCGATGGGACCATCCCAAAACCTATTAAACAATTTTTAACCCATCAATGTTAACGAGCCCGCCAAAACTAACAATGAGACAGAGCTGATTTGGCGGGCAGATTAGCAGGCCTCAAACAGTATAATTGAAGGCCTGTTTTCACAGCAGGCAGGGTCAAGCAGTTCGAGTCAACAGTTCAAACGGTTCGAAGGAGTTCGAAGCAGTTCAAGGAGTTGAGTCAAGTTGAAGGAAAGAGTTCAAGAAAGCAGTGCTGGAGGAAGTTCGGTTCATCGTTCGTCTCAAGTCATCAAGTTCAGTCCAAGAAGAAGCTCCCTCTCGAAGAAGTTACACACCGTCGGAGACCTCACGCCAGACCAGGGCCCCATGAAACAAACAACCAAATATTACCAGCAATCGGGTAATATTGGGCCACCGCGGCCAACAAAACCCAACTCGGAAGAAAACCGAAGATCCGCAAGTTTTTCCACTCTACAAACTATCCTGACTTACCCTGGGTAAGATTTTATCGAAAAGACTCTAAACCCTACTTCTAACCAAAAGAAATTGGGTACTCATCTGATGGATCCAATACGCACCCTACTGCATCAGCGGACTCGCGAAGACTGACCAGCCACGCAGGTGATGTCCTCTACTGTGCCTGGGGTACAGCAGGCCTCAACTGACACATCTAGAGAACCCCAAAATCGCGAACCTCTACAACTGTCAAAAGAAATCATTTTGGTGAGCATTATCCCTGGTTCTCTGGAGCCCAACTTAGCTAGTGAAGTGGGATTGGGAGGGGTGAAGTAATCTGTCTATTGTTATTTTCCCTCGTATATTCCAAAGTGTTCCCCCAATTTATAGTGTTAAGATTATTGCGTTGTATATTTTCTTTCTCAAATAAAGATCTTATTTCGTTCACCAAGTTTCAACTGTCTGCTTCACTTTTCATCACAACCCCCAATAAGTCCCAGGTCTAGAACCAAGGGAGTGGGAGTGATTCGAACTGCTCATAAGTCAGAGGTGAAGCTGACCCACACACCACCCCCTTACAGATTACTTTAGTCACCTATTCAAAAAATTCCATCAGGTTCGTCAGGCATGACCTACCCTTTACTAATCCAAAAGCAAAATACTGCGGATGCTGTAAATCTGAAATAAAAACAGAAAATGGTGAAAATACTCAGCAGGCCAGGAAGCATCTGTGGAGAGAAAAACAAAGTTAACAGCCATGATTTTGTAAGCGCTCAGAGGGCAGGTTTGGAGGCAGGTCCAGAGTTAAAATCAAAATGATTGACGACAGGTTGTGAGCCCGCCATCATCCTGCCTCTACGCAACTTTACAACTTACTTTCTTGCCAGAGAGACTTCTTTTGGTTCCCGCTTGCTGGCCAGCTGCCATTTACAGTGTTTCGGGCAAGCAGCTGGCCATTGGCATGCAGATGAAGCCCAGGAGTGGCCTGTAAGTGCGTTTTGCACTCACCCCAACCCGCCCAAAACTCTTTGGGAGATAAAATTGACCCACGATGATCTTGAGTCAATTTTCTCTGCCAAGGTTATTTGAGAGACATGACAAATTCCAGAGCTAATTTTTGAGTCTCCAAGGATGTGACATTGAATTCTAGCTCGCAATTCTGTTACATAATCCTCAGTGTGCTCTGGAGTGTTGCTATACTAAAACTCATAACATAACAAGGCCACTTACTGAAAGAACAGTTGTTGTGTTAAAAATTCAATTGTGCTCCTTAGATTGATTACATATTGTCTGGAGGTTTACACCTCGAAAGCTGTGCAAGATGTTTTGCTACATGCTGCCTCTTGCAAATTTCTCTCCAGAAATTATACACACACCATGGCAACAGAACTTCATCAGCCTGTTCATGCAGGTGATGCCCCGACAGGAGCTTGGGAAATCAGGAAATTCTAATCCAGGGGCATCTTTCATAACTCTGAAGAAAAAAAATTGGTTTAAGCCTGTAGCAGAAAAACAGCAAAACATCACAGCAACAATGTCCTGCTAATGCAAACCATTTTAAGATGAATTAAGCCCTGTAATCAGTTCAATCATTCAAATGGTATAAACATTAATAATATATAATGCATTTTGGACAAATGGCTTAAATGATTCTGACTTCAAGCACATGAGTGAAGTTGGCAATATTTGTTGTTTACATCAATGGAACTTGGATAAAAGATATCAAATGCACACGATGGACCTATGTGCTTGATATAAGATGCCCGCATCACTTTCCACCACCCCTCCCCAAAACAATGTATGAGCTATGTTTAAGTGAAGGGTTAATATTTTAGACATCACTGAAGGTCAAATTTACAGATTATTTCCTCTAGCAACAGCAGCGGTGGCAGTGCGGACCTGGGAGGACCGGCGAGGCAGCAGCGGTGGTATAAAGTGAACCCGAGGCGCAGGTAGGCCCCACAGCAGCAGCAGCAGCGGCGGCAGAGCGGACCTGGGAGGAGTAGCGCAGTGACAGCGGCAGTACCAACTCAGCATTGACAGAATTTTCAAAGAGTTACATCATAAGTCAAAACTGATGTCGGCACAAGGGGAGAGAGCTGATTGGTAAGTGTTTTTACTTGGCATTCTTAAAGATTTAAGTTTATTCCAGCTAGGTTAGTAAATAGTCTGTTAATTAGAGATATAGCAGGGCAGCTCACACCCGTGGAATGCACATCCAGTGCCATGTGGGAAGTCCTGGACACCTCCTGTGGCCTGGATGACCACATTGCGGGAAGTGTCACCAGCTACAGCAGCTCAAGCACCGGATTACGGAGCATGAGCAGCGGCTGCAGTCACTGCTATGCATCCGCGAGGCTGAGAGCTACGTAGATAGCACATTTCGGGAGGTGGTCACCCTACAGCATAAGAGTGTGCAGGCAGAGAGGGAATGGGTGACCGCCACACAGAAGAGGAGGACCAGGCAGGTAGTGCAGGAGTCCCCTGAGCCTATCTTGCTCACCAACCAGCATTCAGTACTGAGTACTGGTGAGGGCGATGGTTCCTCTGGGGAGTGCAGCCAGAGCCAAGTCCACAGCACCATGGAAGGCTCAGCTGCACAGGTGGGGGGGAAGAGGAGAGGGAGAGCAATAGTGATAGGGGATTCAATAGTTAGGGGGGCAGACAGGCGTTTCTGCGTCCGCAGACGTGACTCCAGGATGGTATGTTCCCTCCCTGGTTCCAGGGCCAAGGATGTCACTGAACGACTGCAGGGCATTCTGAGGGGGGAAGGTGAACAGCCAGGGGTCGTTGTCCGTATCAGTACCAACGACATAGGTAGAAAGAGGGATGAGGTCCTGCAGGCAGTGTTTAGGGAGCTGGGAAAGAGGTTAAAAAGCAGGACCTTAAAGGTAGTAAGTGCCATGTGCTAGTGAGTACAGAAATAGGAAGATAGAGCAGATGAATGCGTGGCTGGAGAGATGGTATAGGAGGGAGGGCTTTAGATTCCTGAGGAATTGGAACTGTTTATGGGGGAGGTGGGACCTCTACAAGCCAGACGGGTTGCACCTCAACGGGAACGGGACCAATATCCTCGCGGGAGAGTTTGCTAGTGCTGTTGGGGAGGGATTAAACTAGCTTGGCAGGGGGATGGGAACCGAAGAATAGAGTCAGTAGGGAGGGAAGGAAAACTGGAATTGGAAAACAAAAATGTAGAAAGTAAATTGAAAGGATAGAGGAATCAAGGGCTAGATATTAGTCAACAAGGAGGTTTGCCTGTACTAAATGGTATATAATTCAATGCAAGGAGTATAGTGAACAAGGCAGATGAGCTGAGGGCACAGGTAGATACGGGTTAATCAAGGATAATCAGCACGGATTTGTTAAGAGAGGGTTGTGTCTGACAAACTTGATTGCATTTTTTGAGAAGGTAACAAGGAGGGTAGATGAGGGTAATGTGTTTGATGTAGTGTATATGGACTTTAGCAAGGCTTTTGATGAGTTTCCAAATGGCAGACTGGTCACAAAGTTAAAAGCCCATGGGATCCAGGGCAAAGTGTCAAGTTGGATTCAAAACTGGCTCGGAGGCAGGAAGCAGAGTGTAATGGTTGATGGGTGTTTTTGTGACTGGAAAGCTGTTTCCAGTGAGGTTCCGCAGGGTTCAGTACTGGATCCCTTGCTTTTTGTGGTATATATCAATGATCTAGACTTGAATATAAAGGGTATGATTAAGAAGTTTGCAGATGATACTAAAATCGGCTGTGTGGTTGATACTGAAGAAGGAAGCTGCAGACTACAGGAAGATATCAATAAATTGGTCAGGTGGGCAGAACAGTGGCAAATGGAATTCAATCCGGAGAAGTGTGAGGTAATGCATTTGGGGAGGGCTAACAAGGAAAGGGAATTGTGGCGTTGCCACATTGGGGAAACACTGTGTGTATGTAGATAAACCTGTATAATCCTCTTTTAACTGCTGTATTCCCCTCCCCCCACAAGACAGTTGCAAGCTGAGAGGAATAAGGCATGTTCAGACTTGCCTGCTGCTGAGAGAAGGAAAACCAATCAGGTTCCAGCAGGTGACCAATCCGTGAGTCATCACAGGCTCGCGGGCTTTACGAATTCAGTACTGTATTGTGAGAGTTGGAGTAAAGACCTATTTCTTGTAGCTCGCTGTGTTGCCTATTTCTTTACGCGGGAGACTGTAGTCTCCCACATTAGTGACCCCGAATGTCGACGGCCGAAGCCCCCGACTCACGTAGCCCTACAGAGGCCAGCAACGACCCGACGGCAACCAGCGGCAGCCAGATGTCGGCCGGCGCCGCGTCCTTGAAGCTCCCCACCTTCTGGGAACTCCAAGCACCAGCTTGGTTCGCGCACACGGAGGCCCAATTCACCCTTCGCAGGGTTCAAGACGATGAAGAAAGGTACCTCCACGTAGTCTCAGCACTAGCAAGCTCCACCGCCGCCGAAGTTCTCGACCTGCTGGGGAACCCACCACAGACCGGCAAGTACTCAACCATTAAGGGCCGCTTGCTGCAGGCTTATGGCCTGTCCGGGGAGGAGAGGGCCCGTAAGCTTCTTTCACTACCAAGCCTTGGCGACTCTACCCCGACCCAGTTGATGAGCCGGATGCTTGCGCTCCTGGGCTCTGAACCGCAGTGCTTCTTGTTTCGGGCCCTTTTCCTCAGCCTGCTTCCTCAGCAGGTACAGACTGCCCTCGCAGGGTCCCCGATCATGGACTGCGTACAACTGGCAGCCGCCGCGGACAAAGTCTTCGCCGTCGCCCAACTCGGCTGTGCAGCAGCGAGGCCCCCCGACACCACCGAGCGCGCGCCGCCACGCCAGGTCGCAGAACTATGCTACTACCACACGCGTTTCGGCCACAAGGCCCAACGCTGCAGAGCACCCTGCTCTTTCGATCAAACCAAGATGGCCACCCGGCCCAACACGCCAGCCCCGCACCGCCGTCTAGGCCCGCTCGACCGCATCCCCGCCGCCACGATGGCCATCGGCACCGCAGGTAAACTGCTGTATATAACCGACTCCCTTTCAGGGCGCAGATTCCTTTGCGACACCGGAGCCCAATGCAGCATAATTCCTGCCTCCCAGCTCGACATCCAGGCAGGCTGCAGCGGCCCACCCCTCGTGGTGGCAAATGGCGCAGCCATCGCTACTTTTGGAAAGCGACGGGCCGAGGTTTGTTTCAACGGCCAGCAATTTACGTGGGATTTCGTGACGGCCTCGGTGGCACATCCCTTGCTAGGCGCCGATTTTCTTTGCGCCCACGGACTCCTGGTCGACGTCCGCGACAGGCGCCTGATCGATGCAGCAACTTTCGCTTCACTGGCCTGCCAGCAGAGCAACAGCCCGGCCCTCGTTGGGTCCTGCTCTGCCCCGGCGGATGACGACTACGCCCGCCTACTCGCAGATTTCCCGAGGCTCACACAACCGACCTTTTCAGCCGTGGCAGCCAAGCATGGTGTCAAGCACCACATTGCCACTACGGGACCACCAGTGTTCGCCCGAGCCAGACGCCTGGACCCAGCCAAGATGGCGGTGGCCAAGGAAGAATTTGCCACGATGGAGAAACTGGGCATCATCCGCCGCTCGAACAGCCCCTGGTCGTCCCCCCTCCACATTGTGCCCAAGCCGGGTGGTGGCTGGCGCCCCTGCAGCGACTACAGACGGCTCAATGACACCACCACGCCCAATAGATACACCATTCCGCACATCCAAGACTTTTCGGCACATCTAGCAGGAAAGTCCGTCTTTTCCAAGGTCGACCTGATTCGCGGCTACCATCAGGTCCCCGTCCACCACGCAGACGTCCAGAAGACAGCGGTCATCACCCCCTTCGGACTGTTCGAGTTCCTGCACATGCCCTTCGGGCTCAAGAACACCGCACAAGCCTTCCAACGGCTCATGGATTCTGTCCTATGGGACCTGAGCTTTCTGTTCGTCTATCTGGACGATATCCTTGTGGCCAGCACCAGCAACGCCGAGCACATCGCGCATTTGCGCTCTCTTTTCCAGCGCCTCAGCCAACACGGGCTAATCGTCAACCCGGCCAAATGCCAGTTCGGAGCAGCCCAAATTGACTTTCTCGGCCACAGAATCTCGCCAAGGGGAGCCATTCCCCTACCTTCCAAGGTGCAGGCGGTGGCGGAATTTCCCCAGCCCACCTCGGTCAAGGCGCTGCAGGAATTTTTGGGGATGGTCAATTTCTATCACCGTTTCGTGCCCAAGGCCGCCTCACTCATGTGCCCCCTCTACGAAGCCACCAGGGGCAAAACGGGCAAAGAGCAACTCACCTGGTCCAGCGAGATGGCGACAGCCTTCCACCAGACCAAAAGCGCCTTGGCCAACGCCACACTACTGACCCACCCCATCCCGGGCGCGAAGACCGCCCTCACCACTGACGCCTCGGATTACGCCGTCGGCGCTGTCCAGCAACAGTGGGTCGAAGGCGCGTGGCAGCCACTGGCATTTTTCAGCCGACAGCTGCGCAAGAACGAGCAGGCCTACAGCACGTTCGACAGAGAGCTCCTGGCCCTGTTCCTGGCAATCCGGCTCTTCCGTTTCCTCCTGGAAGGCCGGCCGTTCACCGCATTCGTGGACCACAAGCCGCTCACTTTCGCCATGGCCAAAGTAACCGAACCCTGGTCTGCGCGCCAACAGCGCCAACTCAACTTCATCTTGGCGTTCACCACGGACATCCGCCACGTCGCCGGCAAGGACAATTTGGTGGCTGACTGCCTCTCAAGACCCTCGCTCCACGCAGTGCACCTGGGCATCGACAACGCCAGCATGGCAAGAGACCAGGCCGCCGATGCGGAGATCCAGGCCCTCAGGACGTCAACCACCAGCCTCACTCTGGCCGACATCCACTTCCACGCAGCCGGCACAACCCTCCTGTGCGACGTCTCAGTCCCTTCGCCTAGGCCGGTCATCCCATCCGCCTGGCGCAAGCGAGTTTTCGACATCATCCACGGCCTCTCACATCCAGGGATGCGTGCGTCTCAGAAACTAATGTCCGCCAAGTTCGTCTGGCCTGGACTCCACAAGGATGTGAGAGACTGGACCAACACATGCGTGTCAGCGCGCTAAGGTCCAGCAGCACACCAAGGCGCCATTGGAGTGTTTCCCGGTGCCCGAGAGGCGTTTCGACCACGTCCACGTCGATCTGGTAGGCTCCTTGCCGCCATCGCACAGTTTCACACACCTGCTCACAATCATCGACCGCACCACCAGATGGCCCGAGGCGGTTCCCCTCACCTCCACCACTACGACCGACGTCGCGCGAGCATTCGTCTTGACATGGGTGGCCCGGTTCGGCGTGCCGACTGACATATCCTCGGACAGAGGCCCCCAGTTCACCTCCCACTTGTGGAATGCCATCAGCGCCGGCCTCGGCACCAAGTTGCACAGGACAACAGCCTACCACCCGCAGGCCAACGGGCTCTGCGAGCGCTTTCATCGTTCCTTGAAAGCCTCCCTCCGCACCAGCCTGGCCGACACCAGCTGGATCGACAAACTACCCTGGGTCCTCCTGGGATTGCGCACCGCGCCCAAAGAGGACCTCCGCGCCTCCGCGGCCGAGATGGTTTACGGCCAACCGCTCAGAGTACCAGGCGACTTCCTCCCCCTGACAACGGAGCCATGGTCGGCCACCAGACAGCTTTCCCTGCACCAGGACGTGGCCCAGCAATTCCGTCCAGTGCCCACTTCGCAACACAGCCCGCAGCCGTCCTACGTGCCTCGGGACTTACGACATGCGGAGTTCATCTTCGTGCGCCAGGACGCGCACAGAGGCCCGCTGCAGGCACCATACACTGGCCCCTTCTCAGTATTGGAGACGGTGGACAAAGCTTTTCTTATCGACGTCAGCGGGAAGCCGGACCTTATTTCAGTAGACCGCCTCAAACCGGCGCACCTGGACCTCAGCTTTTAGGTTCGTCCGGCTCTTCCCCCACAGCGGGGCAGACCTCCCACATTGGCGGCGGCCCCACAAGAGGACCAAGACACGCCAGAACCTTACTTCCCGGCCACCGCCCCACCTTCGCCGGCAGCCCGTCCAGCCAGCCCACTGGCAGACCAGCCACCAGACCAGCCGACGAACCAACCGGCCAACCTCCCAGACAGCCCTCCTCACACGCCAGATGGCTAATACAGCCGCTACTGCTGTTTGGTCAAACCTCCGCAGAGACTGACTTTTACAGTTAACGAGGATTCTGGGGGGGCGTATGTGGCATTGCCACATTGGGGAAACACTGTGTGTATGTAGATAAACCTGTATAATCCCCTTTTAACTGCTGTATTCCCCTCCCCCCGCAAGACAGTTGCAAGCTGAGAGGAATAAGGCATGTTCAGACTTGCCTGCTGCTGAGAGAAGGAAAACCAATCAGGTTCCAGCAGGTGACCAATCCGTGAGTCATCACAGGCTCGCGGGCTTTACGAATTCAGTACTGTATTGTGAGAGTTGGAGTAAAGACTTTTTCTTGTAGCTCGCTTTGTTGCCTATTTCTTTACGCGGGAGACTGTAATCTCCCACAGAATAAACATTAAATGGTAGGACACTGAGTAGTGTAGAGGAACAAAGGTACCTTGGAGTGCATGTCCACAGATCCCTGAAGGTAGCAGGCCAGGTAGATAAGGTGGTTAAGAAGGCATACGGAATGCTTACCTTTATTAGAAGTGGCATAGAATACAAGAGCAGGGGGGTTATGCTTCAACTGTATAAAACACTAGTTAGGCCTCAGCTAGGGTACTGCATGCAGTTCTGGTCACCACATTACAGGAAAGATGTGATTGCACTAGAGAGGGTACAGAGGAGATTTACAAGGATGTTGCCAGGAGTAGAGATTCTTAGCTATGAGGAAAGACTGGATAGGCTGGGTTTGTATTCCTTGGAACAGAGGAGACTGAGGGGAGGCCTTATTGAGTCATAGAGTTATAGAGTTACAGCACAGCCCTTCGGCCCATTGTGTCTGCGCCGTCCATCAAGCTCTGTGTATAAAATTATGAGGGGCCTAGATAAAGTGGATAGAAAGGACCTATTTCCCTCAGCAGAGGGGTCAAAAACCAGGGGGCACAGATTTAAAGTAATTGGGGGAAGGTTTAGATGGGTTTGAGGGGAAATTTCTTCACCCAGAGGGTTGTGGGGGTCTGGAACTCACTGCCTAAAAGGCTGGTAGAGGCAGAAACCCTAACCACATTTAAAATTACTTGGATGTGCACTTGGGATGCTCTAACCTGCAGGGCTACGGACCAAGAGCTGGGAAGTGGGATTAGGCTGGATAGCTCTTTGTTGGCCGGCACGGACATGATGGGCCGAATAGACCTCCTTCCGTGCTGTAACAGTCTATGATTCTATGATTTACTGATTTTTATTTTAAACAGTATTTTAATGTAAGAAACAGCCCAGTCAGGGGAAGCCAACCAAATCCCGAGGCAGAATATACAAAATCTATCTCAGCAGGACCCACCCCCACCTGACCCTAGCCTTACTGTGCCTGGCGGAGTGACCAGAGTCGGGGACCTGCTCGATGGCGGAGGAGCGGGCTGGATGGCGCCGGAGGAGCTGGCGTGGCGCCTGTCCTGGGCCAACGTCCGGCTCGCGGCCGAAGCCATCGAATCGGTGAAAGCGGCACTGGGCCCTGACTCCACTAGGTGTATCGAGGTGGCTCAAGCACGTGGGGCGATCCCGTCCGAGCTTACCCCCGTCTGGACGGAATTCCTTATCGGCGCCTGGCCCCGAAACTCCCCTCGGGAGCCGGCGCCTCACAATTTGAGCCGTCTCGAGGAAATGCCCTCCGTGCCTTTTCATTCCGCGCGGAGGGGTTTCCTGTACGGGCTGCTCCTGCACACTCTCCACTTTGCCATCTTCGTCTACCGTCCGGACACGCCTTGGCATGGCGTCTTGCCGACTGGCGGTGGCGGAGGTCCCCAATGGAGGGCTCTCTACGCGGGAGTCCTCCCTTGTTCCATCGGGAACTTGGCCTGGAGGGTGTTGCATGGAGCGGTCCCGTGCAATAAGGTTTTAAGTAGGTTCACGGACTCCCAGGCCGCCTGCGTATTTTGCGGCCTGGAGGAGTCCGTGTTTCACGTTTATATGGAGTGTGAGAGGTTGCAGCCCCTCTTTCACTACTTGAAGGGGCTGCTCCTCGATTTTTGGTTGCACTTCAGTCCCACGCTCTTGATCTACAGTCACCCGGTGCGGAGGGGAGCGGACGGGCTGGAGGACCTCCTTGTGGGCCTGCTCCTGGGCCTGGCTAAAAGAGCAATCAATTGGACCAGGCAGCGGGCGGTCGAGGGGGTCGTCCAGCCGGATTGCCTGCCTCTCTTCCGTGGCCATGTTTGCACCCGGGTGGCCCTGGAGATGGAGAACGCGGTGTCCGCCGGTGCGCTTGAGTATTTCCGCGACCGGTGGGCGCTGCGGGGACTGGAGTGCATCATCAATTCGGAAAACCAAATTTTAATTTGATTTGTTAAGATTTAGTTGAACTTTTGTTTATTTACAGTCTAATTGGGTTTTTTGGGTTCAAACAAAAAGAGGAACCTAGCCTTAGGCAGACCACGTCCTCAAACCACTGCAAGACTGAAATGCCAACAGATTAGGTATACCATCAGGTCACAGCACTCTGTGTGCTAGCAGGGCAAGATCCTGCCAGTAAGACTAGCCAGTGCTGCAAAGCTCATGCATCAGCTGATTTCCCAGGATTTGGGGCTGATAATGGATTCAGGCCTGTTCATGATCTGCCTGAGAGCACAGGCAGGTCAGACGCTGTCTGAGAGCACGGACAGGTCGGACGCTGTCTGAGAGCACGGACAGGTCGGACCCTGTCTGAGAGCACGGACAGGTCAGACCCTGTCTGAGAGCACGGACAGGTCAGACTCTGTCTGAGAGCACGGACAGGTCAGACCCTGTCTGAGAGCACGGACAGGTCAGACACTGTCTGAGAACACGGACAGGTCAGACTCTGTCTGAGGTGCTGGTAGTGGGCCTTCTCCTTGAACTGCCATAATGGTGTTAGTTATAGAATTCCATGACTCTGACCCAACAACGGTGAAGGAATGTTCAAGTCAGGATGGTGAGTGACGTGGAGGGGAAATTGAAGGTGATGGTGTGTAAAGGAATGAGCCATACCTATTCAGAAAAATACACCATCCTATGAACGGAATTCTGACTTTATTAAAACATGAAAACTGGGTTTAAAAATCTAAAAGCCTCAACGACACAGGCTCTAAACTGAATACAGGCTTTTGAGATAAGATGAGTTGTTAACACAAAGCTATAAACACCGTACAAGCTTTTGAAATGGGAATTGGTTGTTGACACTGAAACAATGGCCCTATTGAAGCAAACCATTGGAGCTTCCAAAAAGTCTAAGCTTTGGAAAGAACACAATAAGATTTACCCAGTTAAATTGTTTTAAACAACACTTGGTAAACAGGCACATGAAAGAGCACAATGGTATAATGTTAAGGTGTTATAAACTGGGAAACAGAAACACAGAACATTAAAGAACCATATGCCTTCATAAATATTACATCAAATGAAAGTCAGGAGACATAAGTTTGTAATACAATGAATTGAAGCTAGGAAAACAATTAAGTACTCGGTTGAAGTGTTTTTAATTTACATGTTGTAAAAAGATACAAACAGAAGACTTTTTAGATATGACATCAATAGATGCACCAAGCAATCACATGGTTTTTGTATTGAACTTGGAACACATAGGAGACTCGAAGTCTGCTTACAACCAGCTAAGGTGATTTAAGAAGTCCTTCATAAAAATGGCATCAAATAAAAAACTACTGTCATATTGTCTTAATGATAAGTTTTGAATACCTACACAGCAGACAGAATTCTGCAAGCTAACAGCTGAATTGACAGTAAGAATAGAAAGAAGTCAACAGAAAGATGACTAGAGATAATTAGCTTACATCAGCAGAAAACTTCAAAGGATATACCACTGAAAAAAGGGTATAAAATAGAGATTTCAAATAGAAAGACAGAAGTCGCTGGAAGGGGCAAGCGATTCTCAGCTTCAGAGAACCACTCTGTAAGTTTTTAACTCTTTGAGTCTCGGGGATCAAAAATGAACTTTTATTTGATTTTGGTGGATATCCTGGATTAGAAATAAGTAGAAATGTAAAAATGTAATGAAGTTAAGATTTGAGAATAAGGATCTCTGAGAATAAGAATTGTAAGCTATTGTAAGTGTACCCAAGACACTGGCCGGAATTTTCCCGTTGCCGGGCATGCGGATTTGGTGGCGAGTCAGCAGTAAAAATCCCGGAAATAGTGACCGCGTCGGGAACCCACCATCATTCCGCCCCCTCGCGCATTTAACTCGGGCGGCTTTAATTGGCACGACACAGACCCGATCGGCAGAGGCGGGTGACCTCATCAAAATCAAAAGTGCTTGTTGAGAGACCCTTAAGAGTGATTTAAATGCCAGCTTTTGAGTTTTACTGCAAGAGCATGGGATTGATGGAGGTCGGGTTCCTCGCCCGTGAAGGCGAGGTGGAAGCTCAGTGACCTTTGGCGAGTCAATTCATTGAGAGCTGGGAAAAGCACATAAATGCTGTAACATTACACCTCATTACTTGCCTCATGGAAAGGCTCTTGCTTTTAGTGTTTTTAATGTCTGCAGTTTGCAGGTCATTTCTGAAACCTCGGAAGCCACTCTCACCACATTGCTACTCACTATCACAACATTGAGCGATTGGCCCTCTCATCTCCACTTTACCTGCCAGATCATCAACACAGATACCATCATCACACGTGAGGACACCATCCACCAGGTACATGGTACATACTCATGTGACTCGGCCAACGTTGTCTACCTCATACGTTGCAGGAAAGGATGCCCCGGAGCATGGTACATCGGTGAGACCATGCAGACACTGCGACAACGGATGAACGGACACCGCGCAACAATCACCAGGCAGGAGTGTTCCCTCCCAGTCGGGGAACACTTCAGCAGTCAAGGACATTCAGCCTCCGATCTTCGGGTAAGCATTCTCCAAGGTGGCCTTCGAGACACACGACAACGCAAAATCGTCGAGCAGAAACTGATAGCCAAGTTCCGCACTCATGAGGACGGCCTCAACCGAGATCTTGGGTTCATGTCACGCTACATGTAAGCCCACCTGATGCAGGGTCATCCAGACTCGAGTCGACATTGGCTTGTTCTCTCTACACAGATGCGGCCGGACCTGCTGTGATTTCCAGCCAAAAAAAATGTTTTTTGTCTTTTTTTGTTTTTCACACAGACCCCAGCATCTGCAATATTTGACCCCTTGTGACCCCACCTCATTGTTCTTTGATGTAATGTTTCCCTGACTGACCTGTTTGGACACCATTCACACCTTTGACTGCTGTGATTATCTCTCTGCCGAGGTGTGATAAATGGCAGTTGGAAAGGTTACCTGTAAACATCTGACATGATTCTCTGACTATATAAGCTGTGTCTTTATGCATTTCTCCACTTCACCTGAAGAAGGAGCAGCGCTCCGAAAGCTTGTGATTTCAAATAAAGCTGTTGGACTATAACCTGGTGTTGTGTGGCTTCTTACATTTGTCCACCCCAGTCCAACTCCGGCATCTCCACACCATCTACTATATCAGCAGGGGTGCCACTTATACTCTCACTTTGGTCCTCAGAATTGGACCAAGATGAGCCCCACCACCAGCCGCACCAGCAGCAACAGCAGCGACCACAACAGCAGCCTTCTCCTCAACAACCTGATGCTCCACAGGAGAGATGGGGACACCAGAGGGCTGCAGCGTGCCAGAGGCGATGCCTCCAACACAGGGTATACAGGCAGAGGATGAGCTTCCTCAACATGACTGAGCAGCAGTGCTTCAGGAGGCTCAGGCTATCATACCATATCGTCGCAGATATTTGTAGCTTGTTGGAACAAGACCTGCTGCCCAGAGGCCCTGGTGGACACTCTTTACCAGTGACTGTTAAAGTCACCACCACCTAAGGTGAAGACCTTAGGCTCCTTCCAGGGATCTGCAACAGACTTCAGTCAGCTGCCCACAGGTGTCCATCACCCAGATGACCGATGCCATGTTTCACAAGTCAGCCAATTATATCAACTTTGCCACTGATGAGGCCAGTGTTACTGAGCATGCACTCGGCTTTGTGGCTCTGGCTGACTTCCCACAGATGCTGGGCATGTGGCCATCAAGGCACCCCATCATCACCCAGGAGAGTTTGTGATCCACAAGGGCTTCCATTCCCTCAATGTGCAGCTTGTCTGCAACCATAAAAAGATGATCATGCATGTGTGCACCAGATTCCCTGGAAGCTGTCATGACTCTTTCATACTGCGTCAGCCCACCCTCCCTCAGCTCTTCACACCTTCAGACAGACATACCGGCTGGCTGCTTGGAGGCAAGCACTATCCACTGAAGACATGGCTCATGACACCCCTGAGGAGGCCAAGTACTGAAGCCGAGGAGCATTATAATGAGAGCCACATCTCCACCAGATGTGTTGTGGAGGAAGCAACAGGCATGCCGAAGATGCGCTTCAGACCTAGAGGAGCCCTTCAGTACACACCTGCCAGGGTCTCCAGAATCATCGTCGTCTGCTGCGCACTGCACAACATAGCACAGCAGTGAGCATTGGAGCTGCAGGGGAAGAATGGCGCACAGCACATGGCCTCTTCAGAGGAGGAGCAAGTGGAAGATGAGGAGGAGGAGGAGGAGCAACCTGAGGTGCAGATGGCACCAGCAGCGGTGCACATTGCTGGGATGGCTTCATCATGGCCAGATTTACTTAACTTGCTCCAATGCCGCCACATGCTGTACTAAGTGACCGGCCGCACCCCTCCTTCCCCCACAACACCATAATGACCAATCCATTCCTCTCAGGCAAAGCCACAATGCTCGAGGTTAACTAATGTTTCACCATTCACTCCAAGTGATAAAAGTCACTTCTAAGACTTGAGGCAAAAATGGACAAGGCCTGAAAGTGCTGCAAGGAAAAACATTTGTGTGTCATCAAAATAACTGAAATTTACCACTAACATTTTTTGATACACCCATGTGCATTTGTAGGGGGTTTTTGCACAGGCATGTTCGGGTCAGTCAGCTTTACCTCTGACTACCTTCCTTGAGTGGTTCAAATCGCTCACCCCCTGGGTTCTAGACACCGGACTTAGATACAGGCAGCGATACAGAGAAGACTCGAGTCGACAGGTGGTTGAATGCAACAAAACCAAGAAGGAGCAGCGCTCTGAAAGTTTGTGATTTCAAATAAAGCTGTTGGACTATAACCTGGTGTTGTGTGACTTCTAAGATTTTTATTGAAGAGGAAAGCTTAATACAATCCTATGGAAAATCACTAGTGTACACTTCTACAGGCAAAAATTACAGGAGAGTCATTATAATATGCTACATACAGGGAAATGGGGAACACACGGCACATCGAGGGAAAACAATTATCTTAACAATCCCCTTATCCTTATCCCACCCCCTATACCTAACTAGGTTAAGCTATCAAGGATCAGAGTTCATGCTCACCAATCAAAAGGGTTTGTTTAGACTCAAAGCAGCGGTTGGGTTCGGGGTTCACTCTTGGTGCTCTCTGGAGCCTGCCATCGTCATGTGGGCTCCGAGTGCTGCAAGGGCGTTGTCCAGGTTCGAGTACCCCAAAGTTAAAGTCTCTGCTTGGGTACTTTGCCTTGCAGGGATGGTCATTCGTCGACAGCTTGAGTTTGCATGAAGGTTGTCGCAGTTCAGCTGGGGCTGAAGGCCCGCTGATTCAAAGTCTACCCTCAGTTGGCCTTCCCTCCGGTGGTCTTCCCTCCTCCCCTCATCATGTCACGCTTTGCCTGGCCTGAATTGCCCGTGCTCGCCCGACCCGGTGTCGGGGCGAGTCAAGATGGAGTGTGAGAGGGCACGGGCAAAGGCCAGGGGGTAAGCGCGGGACGGGGGAAGCGTGGCAGCCAGGAGGGCGAGGGGCCGAAGAACCAGGGAGCGGCAGCACCAGCACAGCAGCGGAGCAGCAGAGCAAGAGTTCACCGATTGCTACCTGGGGGCCTTCAATTATACCTTCAGCGAAAAACCCTTATCTGGCGCCAAATCAGGTTAGTTCTACGTTTTAATTTTGGTGGGCTAGTTCAAATAATGGTAGCAATCTATACTGACGGTTTTTAGATGGCCGGTAATTGTATCTCCCGGCCCACTAATTGACTTGTATTGTCCTGAAAGTCCTTGATGGGCTTGTCCAGCCTCAATGGATGTGCTTAATCTGTTTCCGATTATGTATGCAAACTGTTTGATGGCTTTAACTGTAGGCCTCAGTGAATTTAGATCTGTCTCCAATTTGGTCTAATACATAATTCACAGTTTTGTCTGAGTCCCAAAACACAAAGTTCTTTTCACAGAAAGCCTGCAGCCTTAGTTTCGATTTCCCCCAAGCTGTTTGCGCTGCAGAATCCATTTTGGAGACCCGTAAGCTTTCTGCCACGAGGCACGGCCGCCATCTTGGGTACCCTTATTAATTCAAAAATGTCCACGCAGTGTCCCTTTTATCGATAATAACCTTCGGGGAGATGCACAAATTTTGCAAATCTTACACTCCTCCCTGTGATACTAAAACTTCCTTTTTAAGGTGAGCAAAATTTTTCTGACCCTCCATAGTCAGCCTTCCCCTGTAATTATCTGTCTAATATACCCACGACACATGCACTTCCCATTCCGCGAAAATGTAGTCTACATCAGCATACAAGAGTAGAATCACAGGCTTTACACACACATCCAAGCAGGGAGGGGGTCCTACACCCCTGCACCACTTGGTACACATATCTTTATTAAACCGTGTCGCAAAAGAAAACAAAAGCAAAAACCTTTAATTGAAAATAACAAACACAAAGAAACAACAAGTCTTCAATCGAAAACAGAGAGAAACTTAAACCGGCGTATCTTCCTCCACCTTTACATAATGTTCTTTCCAAAAGCTCTGGTTTCGGAGTTCTGACCACTGACCTTTTCCCTTACACTGAATGCAAACTAAATACAGCACTATTCTTAGCTGGCAAACCACGAGAATGTGAGAAGCCAGTCTGACCCACGAAAGGACTTCTATATTATTGAAAAGGTTCCACCAGGGTGGAGTCACAATATCCAATATCTTAGTCCCTATCTCTACTGTTTTCTGTTCGAGAGTGTAGAAATGTTTCTGTGAAACTATAATGGCTTTTAGGATTTTGGTCAAATGTTCAGGGAGAGGGGGAATCTCGTAGCCAAAGTGCGTTACATACTTCTGCAAGTTTGTAAAGTTCTCCTTCACAGTGAGATGAACAGTGGAGGGTTCAGGGATGGGGACAATTCGTTCCTGGGCCACTCGAACTTCTGCCTTGGGTTTAAAACAGAAACTGCTGTCACTAACCGGGCACCAGCTGTGCTGTCTGTGCTGGTAGTGGGATGCGCCGGTGGTGACACAATATGTCCCACCCCCTATATATGTTACCTGCGGGGGAACATGGCCTTGCGCCATTGCCTCCGGTGGTGCAATTTATAGGCTTTGCGTCAGCAGCTCTGAACCCACACTGCGGTCTTGAGAAGGCATTCAAGTGCTGGGGGCACAGGATTATGTGTGCTCCCCGGCTCCGGCACCCTGAGAGGTCAATACCTGTCATAGCGTGCTCCCACTTAATGATGTAAGGCGGGACCGCTGTGAACCGAATGTGTGCACCCCCCTGAATGACTCCAATGTTCTGAACCCTGTATATCGGGGCGGGTCGGGCTGTCCTACCCATGACCGGCATCCTAACTACTACTCCCATGATTGTGTGGTTGGACCGCCCACAATCCACGGGGACTGTATAAGCTTCGGAGGCTAGCTGGAGTTGGCACGGGCTCAATGTGTTCTCAAAAGGGTGGAGGGCTTCGAGGTGCTTGTTGCTAATCCAGGAGGGGACCAAACCTTGTTTTAAATCCTCCAGGTTACTGTGGCCCTCGCCCAGTAACCACACCCCGTATAACACGCACACCTCATTCCGCGCAGCTTGGTCAGAAGCATTTCTGTCCTCCCTTATGAGAGCATTTACCGCCTTTGTGTGCTTTTCCAACTCGGCTATGATCTCTTTTAAATGGACCGACATGGCCTGGTCCTCATGCAACTCCGAGCCCACTACCTTGTTCTCATCCAGTAATACCCTTTTTAACTGTGTTTTTAAACCGTTTATCTGGGTCTGCAGGTCTATGTCATCCAAGCTGTTGATGATAGAGGACCCAATGTTAAACGCAGTAAAATCATCATTCCATACACCCCTTCTTTGTCTCCCTGGGTTACCCAAAAATTCCCGGCGTGTGGTGTAGAGTTCGGTCTTGGGGGTGGTGGTGGGGCAATCTTCCCTGGATAACCTCGCCGCCTGCGCCATGGGCAGGGGCTTACGGGGGTGGGATACCAGCTCAGTGGCATTGACTGGGATCTGGGAATACGGGACCGCACACACCTTCCGGCTGGCATCTGACCTTACCCCCTTCCTGGTGTCGTGCCACTGCCGGTGGAACATAATGGATATGCCTGCGGGGCAGAGCTTCTCTGACCCCCACATACAGATGTAAATCCCTTGATCCGGTTCCCACCACTTGTCCCAGCACACACTCAGTCCTCCATGAGTCCCGGTAATTGTCCGATGGGTGTTTTTACCCAGACGCTCCCATTCGACTTCGGGGTTCCTCATGTCCTTGCTCAACTTTCTAAGCCACCACCATCTGTCCAGTGGAATGTGTCCTTTGCATGTTAAACATAGTCGCTTTCCAACGGTGACGCTGACCCTCGTGGAAACGACTCGCACCCGGGGGCACAGGAGGGAGGCTTCCCCGTACGTGAATCCGGTCTGGCTGGAGTACTGAGACGAATTGGACCCCAACTATCCTGGCCACCTACCCTCGTGGAAGTAGACAGCGGTCTCCTCCGCATCCCATTCACCGCTCCCATCGATCGCCAAGGGCGCCTTGTCTCCCGAACACCCATAGATGTGGGAGTCTTGGACGTCGCCCCTCCTCTCCCTACTCATCCTGATTAGGGCGTATAGGACCACGATCCATTCCATCCCGAACATCTCTCTGAAAAAGATGTAAAAAAACATGCAGCCAGGTCCCCAAGAGATTCTCTGGCTTGGTGAGGCATGGTCTGGTCTCGCGACCTCGACCCAAAGATACACTCTTAACAGACTGATTAACTTAAAACTACCCATCACCCTATTTAACTTAAATTACAAACACCCAAACTTAAGCTAAATAATTACATCTTACATAAACTTAAACCAACTATATACATCCGCTGCCCGTCTCCAGCCGGCCAGGCTAATTCCTGGTTGGACTGCGGCTCGCCGCTACCCCCGGCATGACCGCACCATCCTTCACGGTTGGTCCCTCGCAGCCCAAGGCTGCTGGCTGAGGACCTCTGTCCTTGGACCTCTCCCTGGCTCGGGTGATGGCCCTTGGTAACTGGAGGGCTGGTGACCATGGCTTTCTCGGTTGGGGCGTCCATGGGGAACTTCTAGGGACTTTGGCGGGTGGGGCTTTTCTGGCCACTGGGCCTTTTACCTGAACCGCTGCTCCCTCAGGCTTGACCTCTCCCGAACCTGGGCTAGGGGCAGTTAACTCCTCGCAGCCTGCTGCTGCGAGCTGAGAGTCTCCGCCCCCAGGCCCCATGGCTGGGTCCGGGGCGAGGTTTTCGACCTCAGGTCCCTCCCTTTCTACACCTGGGTTAGGGGCGGGGTTTTCGCCCTCAAGTCCCTCCCTCGCATTTGGATCCCAGAAGAGTGGGGGCGTATCCCAATCGATGGGCTGGATGGCCCCTCCCTTCAGGCAAGCCACAGCGCCTGCTTGTGTGGTCTGTGAACTCGCTCGTGCTGCAGGCTGAAGATCTTTACCCTCAGACCTTACCCCGACTGGCTGTTTTCCCCTTTCAGGCTGAAACAGTTTGCACTGGTTGATGTAACCAGCGGCCTGTTTTAAAACCTATGTAGAGGGCTCGCCCGCTGCCCCGAGCGGACCTTCTAGGGGCTGTCTTTTCTCTTTTCTCACCGGGACTGTCTTACAGATGGGATCTTGGATCCGGACCCGCTTTGGGTCCGGGGCCAAAACTATCCCCCGTGTGCCTCCTTTGTCCCGGACTGTAGCTTCTGTACCTGCCCGATAGGGGTCCTGGGATTCTCCTTCCCCAGCCCTATCTATGGCCCTTTCTCCAGCGCGCTCGGCCAGACCGAGGAATTTCACCACCTGCTGGCCGATCTGCGTCTTCTTGGGATTCACCTTGAAACCCTTCTGCTCTAACAGCTCCAGAAGTTCGGCCAATAGTGGGCCATGCTCCTCTTTCGAATCAGTGAACAGGAGCAGGTCATCCACATATTGTACCAACTGTCCGGGCTGACTAAAATCCTTCAAACTGTCTGCCATGCACTGATGGAAGATGCTGGGGCTATTATGGAAGCCCTGAGGCAAACGTAAAGGCAAACTTGTACTGATCCTCCCTCCTTACAGGGATGGACCAAAACCCATTGGAAATATCCAGCACCGTGAACGTGGTCACGGATGCTGGGATACTCCCGATCAGGTCGGCAACTGCTGCCACTGTAGGTGCACAGGCTGGGATGTTATTATTGAGCACCCGATAGTCCACCGTGGCCCTCCAAGAATTTGTCCGGTTTTCTAACCGGCCACAACGGAGAGTTCACATGGGTGGCTTTCGGCCTCAGAACTCCCTGCTGTACTAACGAGGACATGGCTGCTTCCATGTCTGGCTCTGCTTCCCTGGAGAAGTTATACTGTTTCTGTGGTCGGGTCATGGGCTCCCCGTCTACTCTGACCTCAAACCCTGTGACCCTCCCGCAGTCGTGTTTGTGAGTGGCAAATGCGGCCAGGTGGGCCTGCGCAAATGCCTGGAACTCTGGTGGGGTGTTGTTGACCATGAGCCCGAGGTTATAATCCTCTTTGGGCTTCATGGTGCAGAGGGTCCCCTTCCCTTCCTTACCCGGGAACTACGATCTCACCGTTCTTTACCGTTCCTGCCCCCCCCAGAGGCAGTGATTCCTTAAATCCACGAGGATCCCATGACCTACGATAAAATTGGCCCTGAGGACCCCTCTTCCACCCTCCACTTCCCAATTCATCAGGACACACGTCCACTTGGAGCGGAGCGGTCCTATCCGAATGGCGAGCAGGATGGAGACTGAGCCAGCCTGTTCCTTACCCGTGAACCCCGATAGACTGTATGGGACCCCGCTAGAGAGAGGTGAGGTGGCGGGGTTAGCTGAGTAGATCACGGTGCATGATGCCCCCGTGTCCAACAGGTAGGTCCCCGCTACCTTTTCCACCTCCATCTCCATCATGGGTCTCCTCCACTCATCATATCGGAGCGAGCACAGATACACAGGCTGCGCCGGCTCTAGTCACTGTTGTGGGTGGGATGGGGCTGACGGGGTGAGAGCACCGGTGGTGGCTGCTACTCTCCCCTGGCCAGTCAGTAAGGGCCTCATGGCATCCAAAAGCGACTCGACCTCTGCGGAAGGGGCCCCTACCCCTGCCTTTTGGGCTGGGGCTGTGGGATGCTTTCCCTTGTTATCCTTCCAAGGGTTCTTACACTCCTTCCGCCAGTGACCATCCTTCCCACACCCGTAACAATTGGTCTTTGTGCTGAGGGGGTTACTCCCTTCCTGGTGCCACTCTTTCCTACCCGGTCCAGGTTTTACCTTATGCAGCTTACCCTTGGGTGGGTGTGCATCGGCTCCCCTACCGTTTTTATAGGCCAGAGTGAGCTGTCTAATTACCGTGGTCTCTGTGGTCTGGGGATCTTTGGGGTCGAACCAGGCTTTTGCCTTGGCCCGGATCTGTGGCAAGCTGTTCGCCACTCGACAACGGAGCCAATGTTTCAGAGAATCCCCATTCAGGAATCCCCGGTCCCGCGTCCCCGGGCAGGCTTTCCGGTATACTGGCCACAACCGGTCTGCAAAAGCCTGCGGGGTCTCCCCTGAGAGCTGTACCGTCTTCTCCACGCAGGAGAAAGGACTTCCCTCATCCATCCCCATGGCCTCCAGAACCGCGCCTCTAAGCTCCTCGTACCTGCTCTGTCCCCTCTTACACTCTTCAGAGAGGGGTTGGAGGAGATTACTCTCCAGGGAGAATAGCAGCATCTTGGCCTTTTCAGCGTCATCGCAGTCGTTGATGCTGGCGGCCTGCTGTATTTCCCTGAAGTGGATCGAGGGGTCTTCCTTGGCGGAAAGCTTCGGGACATGGTTGACCATAACCCTAAGCTGTTGGGTGTTAAAGGGTAATACGAACTGGTTTTGGAGGGGTCCCTCATCTTTGCCATTGGCGGGTGGGCCGAACCTCCGATGCTGTGTTGGGCACATCAGCTCTGGTTCCGGCTTTTCGGGCGGGGGTTGCTCTACCTCCACCTCCACCTCTGGCTCCTCTCTGGGCTCCAACCCCCTTGCTGCCAAACCTCACTGAAACTTGGCGCTATGGGTGGTGGTCGTGAGGTCTCCTCTCTCTCAACCGGGTCGTCCCTAGGCACTACCGGTGACACTGGAACTGTTCTCCCCTCGTTCCCCATAAAATCTGCCTGACCTGCCTTTGGGCTTATGAGGCATACCATGCCTTTTGCCTTCCGGAGGGCCCAGCTCAGATTTTCTATCCTCTCCTTGCAGGGCCCGTGGTCTGCCTCCTCAAACCCCTGTTCATTCGCTAGCTTTTAAGCGGCTTTTACCTCCTGCAATTTCTCTTCCTGTTCCCTAACCTGCCTTGCCATGCGGGCATTTTTCTCCCGCAACCTTGACTCATTTCCCTTGGCCTCGGTGACTTGACACCGTAGGTATTCCAACTGGGTCTTGTGTTCTCTTACTAGATGTACTCTTTCTTGGTTCAAAGCTTGCAGAGCTACTAACAACTTTTCCCCCGTGAGAGCCTTATCCTGGATCTCCAGGGCTGACTCCCTTAACTCGATTGCCTGTGCGGCAATGAGCCCGTCGAGAAGCTGGACCTGCTTTTCAAAGCACATCAGCCAAATTGCTTTCTCTAAGGACTTCTTGTGTTCCTTTCCCTCTGTCCACTTGGCTGCTGCACCTACTGGACGCCCAGCCTTTAACAGAGTGGTGATCCACTTCTTAGTGATATTCACCTTGCTAAAAACATAATCAGAAGTCCTTTCCTCCATCACGGTTCGCTCATCCGAACCACTGTGTACCGTATCGCAAACTTGTTGCCGGTGTCCTGCCGCGGTCGCCATTTCTGTAGGGAGTTTTTGCACAGACATGTTCGGGTAAGTCAGCTTTACCTCTGACTACTTTCCTTGAGTGGTTTGAATCACTCGCCCCCTGGGTTCTAGACACCGGACTTAGATACAGGCAGTGATACAGAGAAGACTCGAGTAGACAGGTGGTTGGATGCAACAAAACCAAGATTTTTATTGAAGAGGAAAACTTAATACAATCCTATGGAAAATCACTAATGTACACTTCTACAGGCAAAAATTACAAGAGAGTCATAATAATGCTATTTACAGGGAATTGGGGAACACACGGCACATCGAAGGAAAACAATTATCTTAGCAATCCCCTTATCCTTATCCCACCCCCTATACCTAATCAGGCTAAGCTATGAGGGGTCAGAATTCATGCTCACCAATCAAAAGGGATTGTTTAGACTCAAAACAGCAGTTGTGTTCGGGGTTCGCTCTTGGTGCTCTCTTGAGCCTGCCGTCGTCATGTGGGCTCTGGGTTCTGCAAGGGCGTTGTCCAGGTTCGAGTACCCCAAAGTTAAAGTCTCTGCTTGGGTACTTTGCCTTGCAGGGATGGTCCTTCGTTGACAGCTTGAATTTGCATGAAGATAGTCGCAGGTCAGCTGGGGCTGAAGGCCCGATGATTCGAAGCCTACCCTCAGTTGGCCTTCCCTCCGGTGGTCTTCCCTCCTCCTCCCGTCGTCACGTCCCACTTCGCCTGGCCTGAATTACCCGCGTTCGCCCGACCCGGTGTTGGGGCAAGTCCAGATGGAGTGTGAGAGGACACGGGCAAAGGCCAGGGGGTAAACGCGGGACGGGGGAAGAGCAGCAGCCATGAGGGTGAGCGGCCGAAGAACCGGGGAGCGGCAGCAGCAGTACAGCAGTGGAGCAGCAGAGCAAGAGTTCACCGATTGCTTCCTGGGGGCCTTCAGGTTCTTTGTTTTAATTTTGGCGGGCTAGTTAAAATAATGGTAGCAATCTATACTGACGGTTTTTAGATGGCCGGTAATTGCATCTACCAGCCCGATAATTGACTCGTATTGTCTTGAAATTCCTTGATGGGCTTGTCCAGCCTCGATGGATGTGTTTAATCTGTTTCCGATTATGTATGCAGACTGTTTGATGGCTTTAACTGTAGGCCTCATTGAATTTAGATCTGTCTCCAATTTGGTCTAATACATAATTCTCAGTTTTGTCTGAGTCCTAAAACACAAACTTCTTTTCACAGAAAGCCTGCAGCCTTAGTTTCAATTTCTCCCAAGCTGTTTGCGCTGCAGAATCCATTTTGGAGACCCGTAAGCTTTCTGCCACGAGGCACGGATGCCATCTTGGGTACCCATTTTAATTCAAAAATGTCCACGCAGGGTCCTTTTTATTGATAATAACCTTCGGGGAGATGCACAAATTTTGCAAATCTTACACATTTCCTTGTGCATCTACTTTTGTCTTTTTTCTTTCTGAGTGCTTCTACAAGGTGCAACCCCTATGGCTTCAGTAGTGGTAGAGGCAGGCTGCTCACTTCCCTGCTGTGACTTGTCAGACACTTTTGGTGGACGTCCTCTGGGGTTTGGAGCCTGTGAGTGACCCACCAATGTCTGCTCCTCCTGTCCAGGGGCAGACTCAGCCATTGGGATCTGAGGAAGCATGTGGGGCTTTGACAGGGGGAGGCAATGGGGGAGAAGTGGGAGCACTTTGAGAAGAGCCCCCACTTACATGTCCCCTCTCAGTATCATCCCTCTCATGGGCAACCCACACTTCCCTGCTAGCAAGGAGTTGGAGAGCACCTTGCTGCATAGCAGTGGGACCATGAGGACCCAAGTCTACGTTTACATCTCTCCTCGAGAGGAGGTGTATGAGCCCCTGCCATCTGCCCTCCACAGCTAGCAAGTGCTCATGTGACTGGCGCATTTGCAGCTCCATGCAGGGGGCCATCCTTTCCATGGAAGAGCACATCGTCACCATCACCTGCGACATGGTGGTGCACATGTTGGAGATGGACTCCTCCATTCTCTGAACATTCGCAGACATCGTGGCTGCAAAAGGTGTCAGAGCCTCATGCAATTGTTTCTGCCCCTCCAAGGTCACCCTTTTTCTTGATGGCCCCCAAGGCTCAGCGTCTGCATGCAGTTGAGCGGAGCTTGGAGTGGCCTGCACCCTCCGGCGAGGACTCTCCACTGCTGTCCCTGTCAACACCACCTGCTCTTGCTCACTTGTGAATTGTGAGACACCAGGTGACAACTCTACTCTATGGTGCAAAGGACCCACCGAGGTGTGCGTACCTGCGCTGGTGCTGGCTGCGCTTGGGTCTACTGATGCTGCACCTTCAGAGGCTGGAGATTCCTCTGAGGAGTCATCTTTCTCCTCTGGCTGGATAGTGCGGAGGATGGGGGGGTGACTCTTGATGGACCTGTGGGAGAGTAAAGAGATGAATTAGAAGTGTTATAATAAGAATGGGTAATGTTACCATTATGCACATGATGATATTTCACTGGTTGCTGACATCAGTCAACATGAGTAACTGTTGTATGCCATGTGGCTTTGAGATGTGATTCTGTCACCAGGTTGCTTGGATGTCCCCCTCTCTCCGTCTCCTACCACCAGTGTCTCTTGAGCTCCTGAGATCTCCCGAGCCTGCCCCCCCCCACCCCTGCTGCTGTTGGGTGTGCGAAGACTGGAGGGCCACCTCCGATACACTCTTTCTCTCTGTTTTTCTGTGCTCTTTTCTCCTGCAAGAAGGGCAAGAAGAGAAGTTTGAGTGAGAGTGATGGAATGAGTGTAAGTAATGGATGGGTTACATCTGTAGAGGGTGAGTATGAGGGAGTGGGGTACCAATGCCAAATGGCCTCCTTCAGGGATGTTACTTGCTATGATTGCATTTGGATGAGGGTAAGTGTGAGGGGTGGTTAGTCAGATGGGGGTGTGAGCATTGTAGGGGGTTTCTCTTGCTCGTTCTGGTCTCCTACCAGGCTTCGTGCCATAATTACCCTTGAGTGGTTCGACTCACTCTCCCCTACGGTTCTAGACCTTGGACTTAGGTGCAGGGAACTGTAATGCAGAGAAAAACTCAATAGACCAGGTTGAACAACACGAAATGGATGCTTTTATTATTAAACAGTTTGCAGCATTAAAAAAATACATGTCATAAGCACAGATTAATGTAACTACAAGCCTACACATATCTATAAACTTAACTCTATGGAAATGGGGAACACACGACACATCGTAAAAGGGGAAACACATTACGATTACCCTTACCCCCTCCCCTAGACCTAGACTAAGTTTCGACTTGAGGAACTCAGAATCATGCTCACCACTTTCAGATTCGCAAAAGAGGGGGTTCGCAGCCCTTTTGGCACAGCTTTCCGTCGTCACGTGGATTTGGAAGCTTCTGGCACAGCTTGTTTTTCTCTCTCAGGTGATGGGGCAGCGGACACAGCCTCGATGAGCGCTCGTCATGACTGAATCCGTTAAAAGTTGTTGAAGAACCGGATGTCCATGGAAGACTCAGTCACCGATTCCTGGTCGAATGGTATGTTGAGGCCCTGGAGGGCTAGGCCCAGAATGTCCTTTTTCTCCGGCCTGGATCGTCGGTTTTCCTGAGGGTGTCTTCTCCTTCGGCCTGGGTCGTCGATGATCTCCCGACAAAAGTACCCGGGCCACCCTCGTCGTCTTCTCGTCGTGGCCGAGCCTTGCCTGGCCGAACATCGACCACGTCCCGAAACCGAAGTGCTGTCTTAACCGGAAAGTCTGTCCCGGTGCGTTGAAGAAATGAAAAACCCGAGGTGAAGCTTGAATTCCAGAAGAAGCGTACCGTAGAAGAACCGTTTGAGTTCCGAAGCTCCTGACGAAGTTCTGAAGCGTTAAAAACCTACTGATGGACTTTTCAATCCATAGTTATACCTTTTTGGGACAGTCTTATCTCCCGCCAAATCATAGTCCAGTCTTTGTAATATTTTTGTAATATTCTTGTAACGGGAGCCGGTGATAGCTTAACTGGCCTTCCTGGCCGATAATATCTTTTACTTTGTCACCGTAACTCGGTTCGCATATTGATCGGTCTGGAGATTGCCCTTGATGGCTGTTAAACGGTCTTTCCTTTGTACAGTAAATGGGTTTAAGTGTTCATTCAATTGTCCGCCCATTTCTTGATGGGCCCCATCCTGTTACCTGAAACTGTCTTGTACTTAGAATCCAATTAATATGTATGCTCAGTTCCCTGAGTTTCGGTTTCCCGATACTGGCTTTCGCGGGCTTACTGTCCTCAATCCACAAGCCTGTCTGGCTTGCAGTAACAGAAATCAAATGGTAACAGAAACTGATCACGAGGTCCGGCGGCCATTTTGTATGCCCCTTTTTATCAAAGGTTTTTCTGTACAAGCTTTCTCTTGGTCAATAAACTGTCTTATTAACCCTGTTTTGTTGCGTGATTAAATTACGGAAAATTTCGAATCTTACAGTATGTACATAGATAGAGAGGGATGGGTGGACCTGAAATGTAGGTTGGTGTGAGGAATGCCGTGCAGGAGTAGGCTTGGGAAGGCAGAGTGATGAGGATGTGTTGACAGGCACATCAGGATGAAGGTGAGTGTGGCATTGCACTCACCTTTCCTGACCTCATGAGCTCATTGAAGCATTTCCTGCACTGTATCCAGGTCCTCCTCACCACATCCTTGCTGCTGACCTGCTATATCCAGCCAGGCTCTTCTTGTTTCTTGTGGAGGTCTCCTTTGCCTATCAGCAGTGAAGAGGATCTCCCTGCGTGCTATGACAGCTTCCACCAGATTATGCAGCGAGGAGCCTTGAGAAGCATGTTGCAGCCCTTTGCCTTTGGCTATCCATCCTTGCAAAATGATGAGTACTGTGGCCTTTCTTTGTCAGGATCCACCCTCCTCTAGCAACCTTCAAATGAGTTGAGTGTAAAGCTGCTTTAAATATCGGCGCTGGAAATGCATCATCGATGACATCATCAGGCCCACACCATTTAATAGGGCCAGGAAATGTGCAGGAGTCTTTCAATTGGGGCCATTAAATTAAAGGCGCTCTGAGCAATGCGCTGCTCGGAGCATCGTGTTCCTGACACGCTATGCGACTCACACGCATCCGACCTGACACAAAGGTAAAAATTCCACCCATTGTTGCTCTTGTCCTTCTTGATGAAAAGGCAAAGGAGAGGGAATGACATCACAGTAAACTTGGTGAATGAGTTAACGTTTTGCCCATTTTGCATTCGCACTGGTTCAGAGCTAAAGAAGAGGAGACACATTCAAATCTACATGTAGCAAATATAAACTAGTTCAGGGTAAATATTCCCATTTATCAAACAACTGCTGTATTAGAAGTTAATAGGCCCATGACATTCCCAACAACAAAGCTTTGCAGAAATTGGTAAGAGAACATTAATGGCAAAGGTATTTAAAAAATAAATAGGGAAGGCGATGAATGTAGTCAGAAATGCAATAATTGTTTGAGGATCTATATGTCGGTCAATGCAATGAACCTGAGGGAGTAAAATATTTCTCAACTGGTTTTACATCAAAGACTTTAGCACATCCATATGAAATGTCTCTGTGCATCATCTTAACATATTTGTTAACCTATTTCATAATCATAATCATAATCATAATCAACTTTATTATCATTGTTAGTGCACTAGTGCAGTACAACGAAATGTAGGCTTGCGGCTTCCGAGAGTGTACATTTAGATTAAGACATTTAAACATTCAACATACATTTGGCTTGTAATACATTAACATAAACATAACCATAATAAAGTGACATAATAAGGAAACAGGTTAATAAAAGTGTTAAAATAGTGCACAAAGTAATGGGAATATATCATGGAGCGGTATTTAGTGTCATTGAGTCATAGAGTCATAGAGTTTTACAGCACAGAAAGAGGCCCTTCGGCCCATCGTGTCTGCGCTGCCCATCCATCCCTGTCCAGTCTAATCCCATTTTCCAGCATTTGGTCCACAGCCTTGTATGCAATGGCATTTCAAGTGCTCATCCAAATGCTTCTTGAATGTTGTGAGGGTTCCTGCCTCTACCACCCTTTCAGGCAGTGAGTTCCAGATTCCAACCACCCTCTGGGTGAAAAAGTTCCTCCTCAAATCCCCTCTAAATCTCCTGCCCCTTACCCTGAATCTATGCCCCCTTGTTATTGACCCCCCTACTAAGGGGAAAAGTTCCTCTTTATCTACCCTATCTATGCCCCTCATCATTTTGTACACCTCAATCAGGTCCCCCCTCAGCCTTCTCTGCTCCAAGGAAAACAACCCCAGCCTGTTTAGTCTTTCTTCATAGCTGAGGCGCTCCATCCCAGGTAACATCCTGATGAATCTTCTCTGCACCCTCTCCAAAGCAATCACATCCTTCCTATAGTGAGGCGACCAGAACTGCACACAGTACTCCAGCTGTGGCCTCACCAGCGTTTTGTACAGCTCCATCATAACCTCCCTGCTCTTATATTCTATGCCTCGGCCCACCTTATCTACCTGTTCCGCTGCCTTCAGAGATCTATGTACATGTACACCAAGGTCCCTCTGACCCTCTGTACTCCCTAGGGTCCTACCACGCATTGTGTATTCCCTTGCCTTATCTGTCCGTCCAAAATGCATCACCTCGCACTTTTCAGGGTTAAATTCCATTTGCTACTTTCCCGCCCATCTGACCAACTCGTTTATATCGTCCTGTAGCCTAAGGCTTTCCTCCTCGCAATTTACCACCCCACCAATTTTCGTGTCATCTGCGAACTTACTGATCATACCTTTTACATTCTCATCCAAATCATTTATGTAGATCACAAACAACAAGGGACCCAGCACCGATCCCTGAGGTACCCCACTGGACACAGGCTTCCAGTCACAAAAGCATCCTTCGACCATCACCCTCTGCCTCCTGCCACTCAGCCAGTTTAGGATCCAACGCGCCAAGGCACCCTGGATCCCATGGGCTCTTACCTTCTTGACCAGTCTCCTATGCGGGACTTTGTCAAAAGCTTTGCTGAAGCCCATGTAAACCACATCCACAGCATTTCCCTCATCCACCCCCCTAGTCACCCCCTCGAAAAATTCAATCAGATTTGTCAGACATGATTTACCCTTGACAAAGCCATGCTGACTATCCCCGATTAATCCTTGCCTCTCCAAGTGGAGACTAATTTTGTCCCTCAGAATTTTTTCCAATAATTTCCCTACCACAGATGTTAGGCTCACTGGCCTGTAATTCGTTGGTTTATCCCTGCTACCCTTCTTGTATCATGGTACTACATTAGCTGGTCTCCAGTCCTCTGGTACATCCCCTGTGGCCAGAGAGGTTCTGAAAATTTGTGTCAGAGCCCCTGCAATCTCCTCCATTGCCTCCCACAGCAGCCTGGGATACATCTCGTCCGGGCCTGGGGATTTATCCACTTTTCGGCCTGCTAAAACCGCTAGCACCTCCTCCCTCTCGATGCTATTATGTTCAAGTATGTCACAGTCCCCTTGCCCGATTTCTATGTCTGCATCGTCTCTCTCCATAGTGAACACAGATGCAAAAAATTCATTTAAAACCCCGCCTACATCATCTGGCTCTACACACAGATTGCCACTTTGGTCCCTAATGGGCCCTACCCTTTCCCTGGTTATCCTCTTGCCCTTAATATACTTATAAAACATCTTAGGATTTTCCTTTATTTTGCTCGCCAGTGTTATTTCATGGCCCCTCCTTGCCCTCCTAATTTCTTTTTTAAGTATGCCCCTGCACTTTTTATACTCCTCTAGGGCTTCTCCCGTCTTTAGTCTTTTGTAACTGCCAAAAGCCCCCCTTTTATTTCTAATGCATTTTTGTATATCCCTTGTCATCCAAGGCTCCCTTTGCTTGTTGGTCCCACCCTTGACCTTTACAGGAAAATGTTGGCGTTGTACTCTCTCTATTTCCCTTCTGAAAGTCTCCCACTGTCTTGATGTGGATTTTCCTATAAGTAGCTGCTCCCAGTCCACTTTGGCCAGATCCTGCCTTATCATATTAAAATCGGCCTTCCCCCAATTTAGAACCCTTATTTCCGGGCCGTCTTTGTCTTTTTCCATGACCACCTTAAATCTCACCGAATTATGGTCACTGTCGCCAAAATGCTCTCCTACTGACGCTTCCACCACTTGCCCGGCTACATTCCCCAGAATTAGGTCCAGTATCGCCCCCTCTCTTGTAGGACTTTCTACATGTTGGCTCAAAAAGCTCTCCTGGATGCACTTTAAGAATTCTGCACCCTCTAAACCTTTCACACTCTGACTATCCCAATTAATATTGGGGAAGTTGAAATCCCCCACTATTATTACCCGATTATTTTCGCACTTTTCTGAGATTTGCCTACATATCTGTTCCTCTATCTCCCCCTGACTGTTTGGGGGCCTATAGTGCACTCCCAGCAAAGTGCTTGCCCCCTTTTTGTTTTTAAGTTCTACCCATATGGCCTCATTAGAGGAACCCGCTAATATATCATCCCTCCTTACAGCAGTAATTGACTCCTTAATTAATATTGCAACACCCCCTCCCCTTTTACACCCCCCTCTGTCTCACTTGAAGATTCTATACCCCGGAATATTGAGCTGCCAGTCCTGACCCTCCCTCAACCATGTCTCCGTGATAGCAACAATATCGTACTCCCATGTGTTCAACAACAACTTCAGTTCATCCACCTTATTTGCAAGACTCCTTGCATTAAAATAAATGCCTTCCAGCCCTGCCATATTCCCTTTTGCCTTCACATATTTGCTGTGCCTTGTTTTTTTCTCTGTATTTGGCTGTAAATCACCCCCTGCTATAGCTCCACTCTGTACCCCATCCCCCTGCCAAGTTAGTTTAAACCCCCCCCAGCAGTGCTAGCAAACCTCCCCGCAAGGATATTGGTTCCCCTCTGGTTCAGGTGTAAACCATCCGACTTGTACAAGTCCCACCTTTCCCAGAAGCAGACCCAGTGATCCAGGAAACTAAAGCCCTCCCTCCTGCACCATCCCTTTAGCCATGCATTCATCTGTTCTATCTTCCCATTCCTATACTCACTAGCACGTGGCACCGGGAGTAATCCAGAGATTACAACCTTTGAGGTCCTGCTCTTTAATCCTTCACCTGGCTCCCTAAATTCTTGCTGCAGGACCTCATCCCTCTTTTTACCTATGTCGTAGGTACCAATGTGGACCACGACCTCTGGCTGTTCACCCTCCCCCTCCAGAATGCCCTGCAGCCGCTCAGTGATATCCTTGGCCCTGGCACCAGGGAGGCAACAAACCATCCTGGATTCACGTCTACGGCCACAGAAACGCCTATCTGTTCCCCTTACTATAGAATCCCCTACCGCTATTGCTCTCCCACTCTTTTTCCCCCCTTCCTGGGCAGCAGGAGCACCCCCAGTGCCAGGAAGTTGGCTGCTGCTGCCTTCCCCTGGTGAGTCATCCCCCTCAACAGTATCCAAAGCGGCATACCTGTTTGAGAGGGGAATGGTCACAGGGGTCTCCTGCACTACATGCCTGCTTCTATTGCTCCTCCTGGTGGTCACCCATTTCCTATCTTCCTGTGCAGCCCTTCCCTGCGGTGTGACCAACTCACTAAACGTGTTATCCACGAACCTCTCAGCATCGTGAATGCTCAACAACCCATCCACCCGCAGCTCCAGCGCCTCAATGCGGTTTGCTAGTAGCTGCAGATGGGTGCATCTCTGGCACACGTGATCATCAGGGGACTGAGCACTGTGGAATTTCATCACAGTGCTTACAGTTATGGTGAGTGTGACCCCAATTAGGAAATACTAGCTGTGCACACTTGTGCTTCGAGCAATATCATTAAGATGCCATTGCTACTAGAATTAGCTGGAGCTGCTCTAGGTTTTCCCCAGAACACACATTTGGTCAAATGGAATGCATAATTCAAATAACTACTGTATAGCAGTTTGTTTTTAGTGGTGTCTTATCTTACCTCTTGTGATGATTGTGGTCAATCACTAAAATTAAACACAAAACAAATCAATGCACTTAGCATGTGTGTTTTATGAAAAACAACTGTCAATGTAAAACTTTCCTTGTACCTCAACATTATGTACAGTCATCAGATTTCTAAAGCAGTATTGATATGAATATTTATCTTCAGTCCTACCTTATGATGCGCTGTTTTGAATGATAAATTGCTGTCCTTTTTTTAACTTGGCCAGACTCCAGCTTCGCAGCTATCACTCCTTCAGTTCGGGAGTGGGATGAGGGGAAATATTAGTGTGCTTCTGACTAAATCTTTTTTATTGAGCTTTTATTTATTTTCCCTACACCTGTGTTTAGAAACATAGAAACATAGAAAAATAGGAGCAGGAGTAGGCCATTCGGCCCTTCGAGCCTGCTCCGCCATTCAATATGATCATGGCTGATCCTCTATCTCAATACCATATTCCCGCTCTCTCCCCATAGCCCTTGATGCCTTTTGTGTCTAGAAATCTATCTATCTCTTTCTTAAATATATTCAGTGACTTGGCCTCCACAGCCTTCTGTGGTAGAGAATTCCACAGGTTCACCAGTGAAGAAATTTCTCCTCATCTCAGTCCTAAATGTCCTACCCCGTATCCTGAGACTGTGACCTCTCGTTCTAGACCCTCCCACCAGCCAGGGGAAACATCCTCTCTGCATTCAGTCTGTCTAGCCCTGTCAGAATGCTATACATTTCAATGAGGTCCCCTCTCATTCTTCTAAACTCTAGTGAATGCAGGCCTAGTCGACCCAATCTCTCCTTGTACGACAGTCCTGCTATCACAGGAATCAGTCTGGTGATTCTTCGCTGCACTCCCTCTATGGCAAGTATATCTTTTCTTAGGTAAGGGGACCAAAACTGCACATAGTACTCCAGGTGTGGTCTCACCGAGGCCCTGTATAACTGTAGTAAGACATCCTTGCTCCTGTACTCAAATCCACTTGCAATGAAGGCCAACATACCATTTGCCTTCCTAACTGCCTGCTGCACCTGCATGTTTGATTTCAGTGATTGGTGTACAAGGACACCCAGGTCCCTCTGTACATCAACACTTCCCAATCTATCACCATTTAAATAATACTCTGCCTTTCTGTTTTTCCTACTGATGTGGATAACCTCACATTTATCCATGTTATATTGCATCTGCCATGTATTTGCCCACTCACTCAACTTGTCTAAATCGCCTTGAAGCCTCTTTGCATCCTCCTCACAACGCACAATCCCACCTAGTTTCGTGTCATCAGCAAACTTGGAAATATTACATTTGGTTCCCTCATCCAAATCATTGATATATATTGTGAATAGCTGGGGCCCAAGCACTGATCCCTGCGGTACCCCACTAGTCACCGCCTGCCACCCTGAAAAAGGCCCATTTATTCCTAACTCTGTTTCCTGTCTGTTAACCATTTTCAATCCATACCAGTATATTACCCCCAATCCCACGTGCTTTAATTTTGCACACTAACCTCTTATGTGGGACTTTATCAAATGCCTTCTGAAAATCCAAATACACCACATCCACTGGTTCTCCCTTATCTATTCTACCAGTCCCATCCTCAAAAAACTCCAGTAGGTTTGTTAAACACGATTTCCCTTTCATAAATCCATGTTGACTTTGTCTAATCCCGTTGATATTTTCCAAATGTCCTGTTTATCATTGTCAGAGGCACTATGAAGAGAAAACCTTTCATAGGATGAAACTTGGGGTCATACCAAGGGAGACAGATTACAAGCTGGTTTAAACAGACTGGATAGCTGTAATAAGTATTGGAATAAGTTGCTTTCTCAAGCATTCAACGCTGCTGTGTTAGTTGAACTGACAACAATTGGTCATTACTGCTTGTTGGTAGGAGTGAGTTTATCTGTGATTATGATCGTGCAGTCAGTTAAGTGTCTGACTTCACTGATATTATAGGCCCGTTACTTGCATTAAGAATCACAGTGAAGCTAGTACCGCTCCCCGTTATTAAGGAGTAAATCAGACAGCAATTTCCAGCGTCCACACATCTGCAGAATCGGAAAGTAGTTAACTGAGTTGCCCTGCTCCTCTACAAGCTTCACTATCCCGGTATCTAACCAAGAGATTCAGCATTAAAATATAGGAATGGTGTGAAGTTGCAGTACATACCCACTAGGTACCCATTAAACCGATCATTCCCGGCCCTCTCCCGGTGCCGCTCCCAGCCCACGATTGTTCCCGACCCCCTCCCCGTGCTGCTCCCAGCTCCCGATTGTTCCCGGTGCTGCTCCCGGGACCCGATTGTTCCCGACCCCCTCCCCGTGTTGCTCCCGGCCCTCAATTGTTCCCGACCCCCTCCCCGTGCTGATCCCAGCCCCCAATTATTCCCGACCCTCTCCCGTTGCTGCTCCCAGCTCCTGATTGTTCCTGACACCCTCCCCGTGCTGCGCCCGGCCCTCAATTGTTCCTGTCCCTCTACGGGTGCTGCTCCCAGTTCCCGATTATTCCCGACCCTCTCCCAGTGCATGTTCCCAGCTCCCGATTGTCCCTGACCCCCTCCCCGTGCTGCGCCCGGCCCTCGATTGTTCCCGATCCCCACCCCGTGCTATTCCCGGCCCCCGATTGTTCCCGACCCTCTCCCGGTGCTGCTCCCGGCCCTCAATTGTTTCCGATCCCCTCCCCGTGCTCCTCTGGCCGCCCCCTAGCCTCTAGGCAATCCCTCCCTCCTCTCTGGCCTAGTGCTGCAGGCCTACCTGCCCACAGCCAGCCAGCCTCTCAATCTTGGGCACTACACTTGGGCATCCAGCAAAGGTATCATTGTGGCAGAGCCACCAGGGGGACTCTGATCTAATGTACATAATTATCTTTAACAAATTATTAGCTACAGAATGAATCTGTATCTTTGTTCATATCATTGCATGTACATAGCGCGGTTCCATTAAGAATGAGACCAAACGCGATGACGTCATCACGTTGATCACGTGATCCTCCAGCGGTGGGAAAACGTGATGACGTCATGACATCAGGCTGGGGAGCCGCCCTAGCCAGTCCTCGTGGAGCCAGCAAAGAGTACAGACCTGTAATGTAGCTCTCCTGTGTTTTCGTTTTAAACTCTGTTAATTAGTATTAAACATCGTTTGTTTGACCGACTGGCTCGACCTCAGTCCTTTAGTTAGGAATCTAGCTATTCCTACAGTGGTGAACCCGGATTTTCATGAGCAATTTTCGCGGAAGAAGCGAAGCGCGACGAAACATGAAAGCGAACTCCGTGGCTTTGAAGCTCCCACAGTTTTGGGAACAGCAGGCGGCCTCCTGGTTCATCCAAGCAGAAGTACAATTCGAACTCTGAAACATCGTTGCGGATCAGACCCGTTACCTTTATGTGGTCTCCGCACTTGACAGCTCCACGGCCTCATGGACCATCAGCCTGCTCAAAAACCCCCCGGTTGACAGCAAGTATAATACTCTTAAAGCGCGTTTAATACAGGTCTTCAGGCTCACGAAGGCGGAGCGTGCCCGCCGGCTACTCGCTTTGCCAGGGCTTGGCGATTCCAAGCCATCTGAGTTAATGAGCCAGATGCTCACGCTCCTTGGCTCAGAACCACAATGTTTCCTCTATCGGGAGTTATTCCTGAGTCAACTACCCGAGCAGGTTCAGGCTGCCCTCGCCAGATCGGAAGCCACAGATTGCGCAGCACTTGCTGCAGAAGCAGATACGATTTATGCGGTAATGCAGCAACACTGCACCACCACGAGGCACCCCTCCCCCGCGAACGCCGCCCCGACGCCTCCATCCCCCGGCTTGTGCTTTTACCACGCCCGTTTCGGCACGAAAGCCAGAGGCTGCTGTCCTCCCTGCAGTTTCGCGCCTAAAATAAAAAACCGACATCAACACCAGCAGCACCTCCAGACAAGGAGGACCGAGTCTGAGGGATGTTCCGCGGCAGCGATGGTGATTGGAAATTCTGGGAAGCTCCTCTACATTACAGATTCCCTCTCAGGCTGGCACTTTTTATGCGACACCGGGGCGTAGTGTAGCATCCTTCCTGCCTCAGCCATCGATATTCAGTCTGGGAGGCATGGCCTCTCACTCGAGGCAGCTAATGGCGGGGCCATTCGTACCTTTGGCAAATGGCGGGTCCAGGTGTGCTTCGGCGGGCGACGGTTTCAGTGGGAATTTATTACAGCCAAGGTTTCGTAAGCCATCCTTGGCGCGGATTTCTTATGCGCCAACAGCCTCTTGGTGGATGTAAGAAATCGTCGATTGGTCAACGCAGCCACCTTCCACTCCACCCCTTGCTTCCGCAGTTCCGCAACATCGCACACTGTCTCCTGCGCGTTGTCCTTGCCGGACGAGTTCACTGGCCTATTAGGTGAATTCCCGGAGCTGACCAAGCCCACTTTTGTAGTGTATGTGCCTTTAAGAGAGAACTACTTTTACAGCTCCTGTATACTGTAGTACTGGCAGTGACCACACCTGCATATAAGCCCTGAGCAGGCATCTGTACTGTTAGTTATTAGACTACCCTCATCCAGTAAACACCTGCTGATTGTTGATCTGCAGTCTCCGTCTATTTATTGAAGAACACCATACCTTAAGATTCACGGATTAATAGTGGCGACGAGGTCGATTCGAACCTACTTGCAACTCTGCATTTCCTCCCAAGGATTCGCTCCTGGAGGACAGTGGAAGAAAGTCGAGGCCAGAAGCACGGGCGTCGACCACGAGCAACCGCCCAGTCATCCGGCAGAGAGTGAGCATCGCAGGGGAGGCTGTTGAGAGCTGGGCTTGGTTCTCCAGCCACGACGATCCAGCAACAGGCTGGCAACAGGTACAGCGCTGACCCTTCCCGGACCGCGGCGGCTGGAGCCGACCAACGGCACAGAAAAGGCTGAGCAGCGTCGACGGGGTAAGAAAGAGGGTAAAGCGCACAGGGGGTTGAAGAGCGAGCGGCGTCGATGGAAAACAAAAAGAGAGAGAGGGTAAAACACAGCCGGGGTTCAGGACCGAGTGGCGGCAATGACAGAGCTGCACAGGAAAATGCGCAGAGCGCAGCCAGGGCTCACGGGCTGAGCAGCGTCCACGGGGGAAGAAAGGAAGCGTGGGAGACGCCATTTTTGAAGCCTCAGCGGAGAAGAAGGGCGAGCGCGGGAAGAAAGGGAAGCGCAGGAGATGCCATTTTGAGCCAGCAGAGAAGAAGGGAGAGCGCGGGAGACGCTATTTTAGCCAGTTTAATCACACCCAGGGATGCCGAAGAGTGGCAGTATCACTGCGTTCGACAATGAAGTCGAAGATTGGTTGACATATGTGGAACGCACTGAGGTACACTGCAAGGCGAATGAAGTGCCAGATGTTACGAAAGCACTGGTTTTGTTGAATTCCATGGGTGCAAAAACTTATGGCTTACTGCAAAACCTAATAACCCCACATAAGCCAGTGGATAAGAATTTTGAAAGCTTAGTGGAAATTCTGCAGGACCACTTAAACCCCACACTGCTGCTGATAGCAGAAAGATTTAAGTTCCACAAAAGGAACCAGCATAAAGACAAAAGTAATGCTGAGTACTTAACGGAACTGCGCAAGCTATCGAAACACTGCCAGTTTGGAGTGGGACTAGCAGATACGTTAAGGGACAATTTTGTGTGTGGGCTTCAAAGTGAAGGAACCCAGAAACGGCTTTAATCAGAAAAGGATCTTACGCTGGACAAGGCTTTCAGCATGGCAGTATCACACGAAGCAGCCGCACGGGGCGCTGCAGAGATACAACGGAGACCGCAAGAATATGGCACCAATGAAATGTCATATGGAGCAGGGAAGTGTTATCGCTGTGGCAGAACAACACATGACCAGAAGGATTGTAGGTTCAAGGACCAAGTGTGCAGACAGTGTGGAAAAGCAGGACACATCGCAAGAGTCTGCAGGTCAGGGAAGAAAACCAGCAGCAAGAAATCTCCACAGGAGAAGTACAAAAAGGTACATAAGGTGATGGACAGTAGTTCAGACGAACAGAAAATTGATACAGACTCCGGAAGCAAGGAGCTGGGTTGTCTGAAACTAGATAAGGTAATCAAAATGGAGGATCACCAGCCTATCTGGGTCACGCTCAAGATAGATGGAGTCCAAGTGAAAATGGAATTGGACACAGGATCAGCCCTAACAGTCATAAACCAAAGGGACTACAAGCGGCTATTTTCACATATACCCTTGAAAGCTACAGAGATTGTCTTGAAGGCGCACACGGGGCAAAAAGTCTACCCCAAAGGAAAAATAAGGGTGAACGTGATGTACAAAGGCCAGGAAATACCAAAAATGGACCTATATGTATTGCCAGATGGAGGACCACCACTACTAGGACTACTACTACTGGATCCGGAAGATACAATTAGATTGGCATTCCATACAGGCACTGAAGGTTGAGGCCAAAAAGGATGACGATGTCACACCTGGACGACTGTCAAAAATGATAACTGACGCACAAGAAGTGTTCCAGGAGGGACTCGGAACACTAAAAGGCATAACAGCGATGATTAAAATAGAGGAAAATGCAAGCCCAAAGTTTTTTTAAGGCCAGACCGGTGCCTTATGCGATCCGACCAGCCATCGAAGCAGAGCTGGAAGGGTTGGAACGTTCAGGAGTGCTGTCCAAAGTAGACTGGAGCGAGTGGGCTACACCCATCGTTCCTGTAATGAAGAGGTCGTTGAGTAATACGCCTGGGGAACCAAAGAAGGTCCGCATCTGTGGGGATTTTAAGGTGACAGTGAACCCAATCCTTCACACGGTACAATATCCACTTCCATGGATTGAGGATATTTTCGCCTCGCTATCTGGAGGTAAACGCTTCACCAAAATTGACCTGGCCCAGGCATACCTGCAAATGGAGGTAGAAGAAGCCTCGAAACAATACCTCACGATCAACACTCACAAAGGTATCTACCAATACAATCGGCTGGTGTTCAGGGTAGCATCGACTCTGGCTATTTGGCAAAGGGCAATGGGTCAAGTCCTGCAAGGGATTCCAGGGACCCAGTGTTATTTGGACGACATCCTGGTCACGGGCAAAAAAGACAGTGATCACCTCGCCAACCTGGAGAAGGTGCTCACTAGATTAAAGGAATATGGGCTACGAGCTAATCGCCACAAGTGCGAGTTTTTCCAGAAGCAGATCTCGTATTGTGGCCACGTTATTGATGAAGAGGGGTTACATAAGTTCCCTGAAAAGATTGGGGCGGTAGTCAAGGCTCCAGCACCGGAAAATGTGTCACAACTGAGGTCGTTCCTCGGGCTGGTGAACTACTGCCATAAGTTCTTACCAAATTTGTCTACAGTATTACACCCACTGAACACCCTACTGCAAACGGGGGTACCATGGAAGTGGAATGACGAATGTAAACGAGCTTTCCAGAAGTGCAAAGAATTGATCACATCAAAAGAGGTGTTGGCCCATTTCAACCCAGCACTACCAATTCGGTTGGCATGTGATGCATCACCCTATGGTATTGGAGCGGTGCTGTCGCACAAATTCCCAGACGGGTTGGAGAGGCCAGTAGCATTTGTGTCTCAGTCACTAACCTCAGCCGAGCTCAACTGCGCCCAGATTGACAGGGAGGTCCTCAGCCTAGTATGGGGAGTAAAAAAATTCAACCACTATCTGCATGGGCAGAAGTTCACCTTGCTGACTGACCACCAACCACTTGTCTCCATCTTTAATCCAAAGAAGGGCGTTCCGGTGATGACTGCACAACAGCTACAAAGATGGTTCCTTTTTCTAGGGGCGAACCAATATGAAATAGAGTATAAGGGCACGAAACAGCATGGAAACGCTGATGGGCTATCACGCCTGCCACTGCCTACTGTGCAGGAAGCACCAGCAGTGGACCCTATCGAAATATTTTATTCGTCGATAATTGAACGATTGCCAGTAACTAAGGTGACTATAGAGAAGGAGACCCGAAATGATCCGACACTGTCTCGGGTATATGATTTGACGGTGAAGGGATGGCCAACACATGGCGACTCACTGTTGCCAGCATTCTCATCCAGAAGAGAACAGCTGACAGTATGCCAGGGGACAGTGATGTGTGGATCCCGAGTGGTAATTCCACCCAAGTTAAGGGAGAGAGTGCTCAATGAGCTTCACGAAGGCCATCTGGGAGGGGTGAAAATGAAAAGCCTTGCTAGGTCTTATGTGTGGTGGCCACGGATCGATCAACAAATCGAGGACCTAACAAAGAGCTGCTCAGGATGCCAGAAGGTCCAAAATGCACCACCACATGCCCCTCTACACCCATGGGAGTGGCCCTCCTCTCCATGGCAATGGATGCATATTGATTTTGCTGGTCCATTCATGGACTCAATGTTTTTAATAGCAGTGGATGCACACTCAAAATGGCCTGAGGTGATCAAAATGTCCTCAACCACTACAGAGAAAATGATTGCAGTCCTACGTACCATATTTGCCAGGAACGGCTTGCCAGAGCAGATTTGCTCTGATAACGGACCACAGTTTGTGTCCGAAGAGTTTCGGAAATTTATGAGAAGGAATGGGGTAAGGCATTACACATCCACCCCGTACCATCCAGCCACAAATGGATTGGCTGAGAGGTTCGTACAAACCTTTAAAAAGGCGATAAGGGCCATGTGCGATGATGAAATTCCACTACAGCATAAGGTGGACAATTTCCTGTTAGCCTACAGAAATGGGACACATGCAGTTACCAACCAGATCCCGGCCATGATGTTCTTTAACCAAAGGTTGAGATCTCGTCTGGATTTGCTCAGACCAAAAGTGCGAAGAAATGTTGAGGATAAGCAATTCCAGCACATCAATGAAAAGCCGACAAGGAGCTTCAATGTAGGACAACCAGTCTTGGCCCGCGACTACCGAACAGAGAAATGGCAACCCAGAACGATATGCACACGGCAGGGGCCATTAATGTACACAGTGGATGTCGGGGAGAATATTGTGAGACGCCACATCGACCAGATCCTAGCGTCACAGGAACGAGTCAACCCCATGCCTCGCGTACCTGGGGGTGAACCCGACATACCGGTAGCATCTACCTCAGAAACAGTAGCAGCGGAACCTGATGAACTAACCGACAAAAGGGGGCCAGAATCGCCTCTGCACCAAGAACAAGAACCTCAGGAAAGGCGTTATCCAGAAAGGATCAGGAAGCCGCCCCAAAGACTGAATCTATAAATGGACTATTTCAGTTTAATGTGCATGTTAAAGTGTTAACTGTTATTTGAATGTTATGGGTACTGTTCATCTAAAAGGGGAGGAATTGTAGTGTATGTACCTTTAAGAGAGAACTACTTTTACAGCTCCTGTATACTGTAGTACCGGCAGTGACCACACCTGTATATAAGCCTTGAGCATGCCTCTGTACTGTTAGTCTTTAGGAAACCCTCCTCCAGGAAACACCTGTTGATTGTTAATTTACAGCCTCCGTCTCGTTATTGGAAAACATCATACTTTAAGAATCACGGATTCAACATCATCCAGAAGAGAACAGCTGTCAGTATGCCAGGGGACAGTGCTGTGTGGATCCCGAGTGGTAATTCCACCCAAGTTAAGGGAGAGAGTGCTCAATGAGCTTCACGAAGGCCATCTGGGAGGGGTGAAAATGAAAATCCTTGCTAGGGCTTATGTGTGGTGGCCGGGAATCGATCAACAAATTGAGGACCTAACAAAGAGCTGCTCAGGATGCCAGAAGGTCCAAAATGCACCACCACATGCCCCTCTATACCCATGGGAGTGGCCCTCCTCTCCATGGCAACGGGTGCATATTGATTTTGCTGGTCCATTCATGGACTCAATGTTCTTAATAGCAGTGGATGCGCACTCAAAATAGCCTGAGGTGATAAAAATGTCCTCCACCACTACGGAGAAAACAATTGCAGTCCTACGGAACATATTTGCCAGGAACGGCTTGCCAGAGCAGATTTGCTCTGATAACGGACCACAGTTTGTGTCCGAAGAGTTTCGGAAATTTATGAGAAGGAATGGGGTAAGGCATTTCACATCCGCCCCGTATCATCCAGCCACAAATGGATTGGCTGAGAGGTTCGTACAAACCTTTAAAAAGGCAGTAAGGGCCATGTGCGATGACGACATTCCACTGCAGCATAAGGTGGACAATTTCCTGTTAGCCTACAGAAATGCGACACATGCAGTTACTAAACAGACCCCGGCCATGATGTTCTTTAACCGAAGGTTGAGATCTCGTCTGGATTTGCTCAGACCAAATGTGCAAAGAAATGTTGAGAATAAGCAATTCCAGCACATCAATGAGAAGCCGACAAGGAGCTTCAATGTAGGACAACCAGTCTTGGCCCGCGACCACTGAACAGAGAAATGGCAACCCGGAACGATATGCACACGGCAGGGGCCACTAATGTACACTGTGGATGTCGGGGAGAACATTGTGAGACGCCATGTCGATCAGATCCTAGCGTCACAGAAACGAGTCAACCCCATGTCTAGCGTACCTGGTGATGAACCCGACATACCGGTAGCATCTACCCCAGAAACAGTAGCATCGGAAACTGATGAACTAACCGATGACAGGGGGCCAGAATCGCCTCCGCACCAAGAACAAGACACTCAGGAAAGGCGCTATCCAGAAAGGATCAGGAAGCCGCCCCAAAGACTGAGGCCTAGAAATTCAGTTGCGTTCGCCAGCCGTTAACGCCATAAGAGGGGTATATTTCCAGCGCTAGGCACTTAGCGCTCGGGCACAGACCGATCTGCGCCTACGCCCAAATTCAGTTGACATTTAGCGCCGGCGCAAAGTGTTTGCGCCCGCTCAGCTGCGCGCGCAGCTTATGACGTCATTTCGTCGTGCAACGCTGTTTGTGCGCCCCAAACCGGAAATTCAGTGGCGCCCGCCCAATGTGGGCGTGGCGCTGTTAAGAACTGTGAAGTGGAACGCAACAGAGGCCCTGTGGGCCTCGGGGAGCGCTAATTAAAGGGCACTTACACTGACCTATAAAGCCCAGCCATTTTGCTGCAATGACTTTACTGCTTTGGATTTCTGGACAGAGACCAAGGGACAGAGCTTACTGATTTGGGACAACATAGGAGAGGTATTTTTGGCTTCTGGCCAGAGCTTTGACATTTGAATCATTGTGATTTCACTGTTTGCAACTTTATTATGGGGGCTTTATGGGGGTCCAACCCTCAGTTGCAGCATTATGTGCGAAGGGCTCGCAGGCGCTGTGAGAGAGGGCCAGCCATGCCTAGACGCAGAGGGGCCATCAGGCGTCGGCAACGTAGGCCTTACCCACTCAGGCAATACCGGCAGCAGGTGTCCTATCTCACCATGACTGCGGCGCATTGTGTTAAGAGGCTGCGCTTCAGAAGGTAGGTGGTTGCAGAGATCTGCCAGCTGCTTTACAGAGATCTGCGTCCACAGCTGATGTGCAGGACGTCTCTCTCGGTGGAAGTGAAGGTCACGGTGCCTCTGAACTTTTATGCAAGCGGCTCCTTCCAAGCCGCTGCAGGGGACATAGCGAACATCTCCCAGTTCGCGGCGCATCGCTGCATCCGGCAGGTCACCGATGCACTTTTCGCGAGGAGACACCAATTCATCTCCTTCCCCATGACCCTACAGAGGCAGGAGCAGCGTGCAGTCGGATTTGGCAGGATCGCGGGCTTCCCCATGGTGCAGGGCGCCATTGACTGCACGCATGTGGCTATGCGGGCACCTATCGACAATGCCAAGGATTACCGCAACCGGAAGGGCTACCATTCCCTCAATGTACAGCTGGTGTGTGACCACAGGCAGCGCATCCTAGCTGTCAATGCCCGCTTTCCAGGAAGCAGCCACGATGCATTTATCCTGCGCCAGACTACTGTGGCTGACATGTTCGAGGCACAGCCTCCACCAAGGGGATGGCTTATCGGGGATAAGGGCTACCCTTTGTGTACATGGCTCATGACCCCGCTCCGCGCGCCCAGGACCCCAGCGGAGGAGGCATACAACGAAAGCCATCAAGCCACAAGGAACATCATAGAGCAAACGATAGGCGTCCTCAAGCAACGGTTCCGCTGCCTGGATCATTCCGGCGGATCTCTACAGTATTCGCCGGATAGAGTCTCCCAGTTCGTCGTCGTGTGCTGCATGCTGCACAACCTGGCTATCCGCAGGACTCAGGCACTGCCACCTGACATTGCACCACCACCTCAGGAGGACGAGCAGGAGGACCATGAGGAGGAGGAGGAGGAGGAGGAGGAGTACCAGCCCAGGAGGGAGCCACAAGGTCCAAGGGCCATCCGCCGGCGGCTTATTGAACGACACTTCTAGGCCCCCTGTCAGGGAATGGCCTGTGGCAATGAACGCACCTGAAGGCAGCCGCTCCACAAGCCCTCAGCCGGTTAACGCAACAACCACTTGCAACATGACACCTGGACATGCTGAATAAATAAAAAGCTTTATTTCACAAACTCAGGGCCCTTCCCACATGAAACAGAAAAACAGACAAGACCCCCAAAAAACAGTCAAAAACATCTGTCACTCCCAAAACCTGGGGAGGACTAACAAAACTTGCCCATCCAAATGGCCTTCATCATCGGCCTTACAAAAATAAGCCCCCACCCTCCACAACACAAACACCCCCATAAAAACAAAAAATGCCTTGATCTTCGGCCTTATCAAAATAATCCCCCTCCAGAACACAAGCCCCCCCATATAAAAAAAACCGCTATCACCACACTCTACTGGGTGTGCCGAGAGGGCGAGTCCTTAGACAGGCTTCTCCGGCCCCTGCCCGACCTGCTGCTCCGCCTCAACCTGGGCCCTGTGGCTGTGGCAAGGCTGGGGGAAGGCTCATGAGGGCGACAATGCGTGTCGGCAGATGCCCTTGGGGGTCGGCCTAGACGAGGCCCAGCCCGGGAGGGGCCGGCTGGTGACTGCTGCAGCTGTGGCTGGCCAGCATCAGTCTCAGCAGCAGCTCATCACACCTTGGCTGGGGGAGTGGCAGTGTCGGCTGCACCAATGGGGGCAAGCTGGCTGATGGCAGGCGCGCGCTGTTCGCCAGAGACACTGGCACTCGGCCGGGCTGGCAGTGCAGCAAGCGCAGCAAGCTGGTGGAGGCCAGACCGCTGTGCTGCAGCAAGGCGGCGGGTGCCCTGGCGATGCTTCCGCGCCACAGCGAGTGTGGCAGAAGTGAGTGCCCGAACTGCCCTGGTATGTGCCCGCATCAGCTCTGCCAGTGTCTGGACGGCACCACTCATGTACTCGCGACTCGCGTCCTGCGCTGCCATCTAATGGGATTAGATTAGACAGGGCTTGATGGCCGGCGCGGCACGATGGGCCGAAGGGCCTCTATCCGTGCTGTATTACTCTATGACTCTATGACTCTATGACTCTATGACCCCTGTCGTGCGCTGCCGCGAGTTGTTCGACCTCCCTGGCCTGTGATTCGCCGAAAGCGACCACACTATGAGCCAGGGACTCAATGGCCTGAGGCATCTGTTGCACAACCCCCATGAACTCCTGGTGGCGCCGCTCCGACGCCGCCGACATCTCATCGAGGAGGCGCACCTCCTGGGCGAGGACCGTCTCCGGACTGGAGGGCGGACTCTCCCTCTGGGGAGAAGGCCACCGAGCTGGCCGACCCTTCCCGCGTGCGTCGACTCCACTGGGCCCAGGAACTGCCCTCCCCTGCAACACTTCCCCCTGGCTCTCCTGCAGGCCAGACGTCTCCCCTCCATTGCCATCCCCTGGCGCGGATGAGGGTTCCCCCGATGTGCCGCCTTCCTCCTGGTCCTCGTCGTCCTCCTCCTCCAAGGGCCTGGCACTCTGAGCTTGAGGGACCACCTCCTCCTCACCAGCTGAAAGCAGGAAGGCACAAGAGTAGCTTTAGAGTGAGGACAGGGCGTCAGCGAGGGAGGCCTGAGTGGTGGCATTATGCGCATTTGTCGGACAGTGGGAAAGGATGTAGATCTGAAGCGCAAGGGCAACGAGAGAGGTCCAACCGGTCATGTCCTTACCAGTGGGTCCCAGTACAGGGTCCGCATCTCCGATGGCAACAGGGCCAGTCACCTGGCCACGCATGAGTCGAGCCACGCTCTCCTCCAGCTCACTGAGCGCCTGGTACTCAGGATGGCCTCCACCGGTGACAGACTGGCTCCTCAAATTCCGCGCCAGCTTGGCCTGCAAGAGAAAGGATGGCCTGTAAGGCCAGTGTGGTGCCCTGTTGCTGTGTGCACTGCCTCCCATGGTGGAATAGCTTGGCCAGTGTGGTGCCCTGTTGCTGTGTGCACTGCCTCCCATGGTGGAATAGCTTGGCCAGTGTGGTGCCCTGTTGCTGTGTGCACTGCCTCCCATGGTGGAATAGCTTGGCCAGTGTGTTAAGTGCAGAAAGTGCTATTGATGATCATGCCAGTGCCATAGCTGCGGGAGGAGGGCTGCCCATTAGGCCTTTGAGGTCCCTTTGCCCATAATGTGAGGTGCACATGCAAGGATGAGGAGGACACTGGAAAGGGTACTCACCTTCACCAACCGAGTGAGGTCGTTGTACTTCTTCCGGCATTGGTCCGCACTCCTGGGGACATCGCAGGTTGATGACACCCTGCGGGCGATTTTCTTCCAGGCTTTCCTGTACTGCCTCCTGGGAGCCTTCTTGCCACTGTCCGGGCACAAGATCTCTCTTCTGTTTTCCACACCATCAACCAGCACCCTCAGAGCATGCTCTGAGAAGCGCTGCGCTCGTTCACGGGCCCTCTCCATGGCTTCAGGCGCTATTTTGGCCCACCAGCAGTGTTGAGGCCTAGCTGCAGGGCTCCACTATGCAGGGCGTGGCAGCAGTCAAAGTCGACCCTTCCCCCTTTAAGAGCTGGCCGGCGTCAGGGTGTCTGCTGTCAATCAAAACATGCCCGCACCTGCGCTGCGCCCGGCCTCGGCGTTATCAGGCCGCATCTCCGGCTTAGCGCCTGAAGATAGCATTGCAACGCCAGTTTCAGCGCTCGCCCAAACTCTTGGCCAAATCTACTGAATTTCGGCGAAGTGGCCTGCACTTTCCGGCGGGCGCTAACTTTAGCGAACGCCCGACTTTAGCGCCCCAAAAGTGTCCAGACTGAATTTCTAGGCCTGAATCTATAAATGGACTATTTCAGTTACTGTGCATGTTAAAAGTGTTTACTGTTATTTGAATGTTATGGTACTGTTAATCTAAAAGGGGAGCAATTGTAGTGTATGTGCCTTTAAGAGAGAACTACTTTTACAGCTCCTGTATACTGTAGTACCGGCAGTGATCACACCTGTATATATGCCCTGAGCAGGCATCTGTACTGTTAGTTATTAGACTACCCTCATCCAGTAAACACCTGTTGATTGTTGATCTGCAGTCTCCGTCTATTTATTGAAGAACACCATACCTTAAGATTCACGGATTTAATAACTTTCTCCTCCTCAGCCACTAAGCATGGTGTCGAACACCACATTACTACGACTGGCTCTCCGGTTTACACGCGAGCTCAGCGCCTGGAACCCGGCAAGCTCGCGGCTGCGAAGGCAGAGTTTGCCACGATAGAACGGCTGGGGACTATTCGCCGGTCGAATAATCCCTGGTCCTTGCCTCTCCACATCGTCCCGAAGCCCACTGGTGGATGGCGGCCATGCGGGGGATTACCGACGCCTTTATAATACCACATATACAGGATTTCTCCGCCCATTTGGCGGGAAACTCAATCTTTTCCAAGGTCGACCTCGTCCGTGGCTACGACCAAGTTCCCGTACACATGCAGGGCATCCAGAAAATGGCTGTCATCACGCCCTTTGGACTGTACGACTTTCTACGGATGCCATTTGGGCTCAAGCATGCCACACAGGCTTTTCAACGACTAATGGACTCGGTCCTGCGGGATCTTCCGTTTTTAATTGTCTACCTTGACGACATCCTGACAGCCAGCTCTACCAAAGAGGAACAGGTCTGCCATCTCCACACCCTCTTTCGGCGCCTCAGCCAACATGGCCTCATAATCAACCTGGCCAAGTGTCAGTTCGGCCGACAACAGATTGACTTCTTGGGCCACCGCATTACTTCGGAGGGCGCAATTCCGCTGCAGTCAAAGGTTGAAGCAATTAAGGCATTCCCAAGGCCGCAGTCCACCAAGGCTCTTCAAGAATGCCTGGGCATGGTGAATTTCTACCACCGCTTTGTGCCCAAGGCAGCACGACTCATGCAGCCCCTCTACAATGCCCTCAAAGGCAAGGCCGGAAAGGATACAATAGCCTGGACGGTCGAAATGGACAACGCTTTCGACAACACAAAAACTGCTCTAGCCAATGCAACTATGTTGGCGCACCCTCTGCCAGGTGCCACCATCGCCCTTACCACTGACGCTTCCGACTATGCCATAGGCGCTGTGCAGGAACAGTGGGTCAACGGGACGTGGCAACCACTGGTATTTTTCAGCCGCCAACTCCGGCGCAAAGAACGCAAATACAGCACTTTAGACCGGGAGTTGCTGGCGCTGTTCCTGGCTATCCGCCATTTCCGTTTTTTGTTAGAAGGACGTCGCTTTACTGCATTTGTAGATCACAAACCACTGACCTTCGCCATGGCCAAGACTGTCGAACCGTGGTTGGCTCGACAGAAGCGACAGCTAACTTTCATTTCAGAATTCACGACAGGCGTCCAACATGTAGCTGGCAAGGACAACTTGGTAGCTGATTGCCTTTCTCGCGCAACCGTACGGGCGGTCCAGCTGGGCATCGATTATGCCCTCATGGCTACCGATCAGGCATCCAACCCTGAAACACAGGCGTATCGCACTGACACCTCTAGCCTCCAACTGACCGATGTGCAATTCCACGCTGCAGGCACCTCGTTACTCTGCGATGTCTCCATGGGAGATCCCCGCCCAATCGTTCCAGTCACCTGGCTTTCGCATACTGGCGTGAAGGCATCTCAAAAATTAATGTCGGCTAACTTCGTCTGGAGAGGAATGCGTAAGGATATCTGCAACTGGGCTAACACCTGCATCGTCTGTCAAACGTCTAAGGTGCAACATCAAGCTAAGGCCCCATTAGCCACGTTCGCAGTACCAGAACGTCGATTCGACCATGTCAACTTGGACCTCGTCGGGCCGCTTCCACCGTCACAGGGGTTCACACACATCCTCATCATGGTTGATCGTACTACTAGATGGCCAGAGGCAGTTCCTCTGGTGTCTACTATGTCCGCTGCTGTCGCCAGAGCATTCCTCTCCTCGTGGGTCGCACGTTTCGGCGTTCCGGCGGACATTTCTTCAGGCCGCGGTCCACAGTTCTCTTCCGAGCTCTGGAACGCTGTGGTCCAGGGTCTCGGCACCAAGCTTCACTGCACCATGGCCTATCACCCGCAAGCAAACGGTTTGTGCCAACGTTTCCACAGATCGTTAAAGGCATCGCTGAGGGCCAGCCTCCAAGGCGCCGGATGGGTGGATAAGCTTCCGTGGGTCATGTTGGGTCTCCACACGGCACCCAAGGAGGACCTGCAATCATCCACCACGGAGCTCGTGTACGGCCAGTTACTCCACATACCAGGAGATTTCTTGCCGCTTCCAACTGAGCCGTGGTCCGCAGCCGACCAACTCAGCAGCCACCGAGAAACAGCCAGGGCTTTTGCGCTTATCCCAACTTCGCATCACGGCCTTCCATCTTCACACGTACCAGCGGAGTTAAAGAATGCTGAATTTGTATTCATTCATCATGATGCCCATAGATGATCCGCTCAAGGCCCCTTACACAGGCCCTTTTTGCATACTGGAGACAGGCGACAAGAGTTTCTCTGTTGACATCAGTGGTAAACCCGACCACATATCCATTGACCGTCTCAAACCGGCACACCTGGACATCGACCGGCCAGTAGAGACCACACAGCCACCACGACGTGGTCGACCTCCCGCTGCATCCACGCCAGATCCAAGGCTTCCATCCGTCAGCCCGCCCGCTGTTCAACAATGTCCACTCCAACAATACAGGAGTCGCTCTGACAGGCTTGTCAGACCTCCTAGTCGATTGACTTTTACTGTTAAAGACAATTCTGGGGGGCACATGTGGCGGAGCCACCAGGGGGACTCTGATCTAATGTACATAATTATCTTTAACAAATTATTAGCTACAGAATGAATCTGTATCTTTGTTCATATCATTGCATGTACATAGCGTGGTTCCTTTAAGAATGAGACCAAACACGATGGTGTCATCACGTTGATCACGTGATCCTCCAGCGGCGGGAAAACGTGATGACATCATGACGTCAGGCTGGGGAGCCACCCTAGCCAGTCCTCGTGGAGCCAGCAAAGAGTACAGACCTGTAATGTAGTTCTCCTGTGTTTTCATTTTAAACTCTGTTGATTAGTATTAAACATCGTTTGTTTGATAGACTGACTCGACCTCAGCCCTTTAGTTAGGAATCTAGCCATTCCTACTTCATCTCTAAAACGATGTAGAAGTCCAGGAACATCCTCTCCCACCTCATCAGCATGGTTCTCTCTGACCTGAGTCTGTCCCTGGATTCGCACATAGAAGCCCTGATTTTAATGGGGGGGTGGGGTGGATACGGTGCACGCAAGACCCGAAGTGGGTGGCACATCCAGGAAGTCCGATGTCATTGAGGCCCAGTAATTCTTAACATAAAGGGGCCGATTTTCCCGGAGCCATCAGGCGGGCTTTCAGGCGTGTGGCGGGGGGGGTGCAAAATTGCAAAAAAAAGGGGTCATGACCCCCCCGCCTGATTCTTCGCCCCGTCCGATTTTCACCCAGGCGTTTCTGTCCGAACCGAATCAGTCCCGCACGCAGCAGGCGGGACTGGTCTTCAGGCACCTTAATCACCAATAATTGGCATCTATAATGCCATTTTAAGGGGCCCTTGCTATTTTCAGCCTTTTCCCACATTAAACACACCTGGTGGGAACCCCACTGATGAAACCTGGCGTGTACAATATTGGATTGCTGACATTCAGCTGCAGGTCAATCAGGAAAGAAGCGATTTAATCAGACCTCATTTGTAGTTTGCAGGTCCTTGTTGTTTCAGGCTTGGGGCAACTTGTTCCAGGCTTAGGCACAGCTGTGGAAGGTTGGAGCCTCACACACTTCTCCAGTGTGAGCTTCTGGGAAGCCCCTCTCGCCACCCTCACTCAGCGCTTCATCAACGGAGGCACCTACCAGAAGCATGGGAGGCCTTTTTTTCCTTTCCTTCTTGGCACTAGAGGATCTCCAGCTGCAGAGGCGGCAGCAGCAGATCCAGCAACAACAGCAGCACCAGCAACAGCAGCACCAGCAACAGGAGCACCAGCAACAGCAGCAGCAGCAGGAGTGACAGGCTGCGGCTCAGCCATCTGAGGCAGCACAGGCCAGAAGGGGCCAGCGCATGGAAGGCCGTCGGCACAGGAGATACCCCCCAAACGGGGTCTACAGACACAGGGTCAGCTACCTCAACATGACTGAGCAGCAGTGCCAAAGGCGGCTCCGACTTTCGTGAGAGGTAGTGACTGACATCTGCGCAATGCTGCAGCAAGACCTGGAGCCCAGAGCACCAGGTCGACACTCCTTACCAGCGGCCCTCAAAGTCACCACCGCACTCAACTTTTTTGCCTCAGGCTCCTTCCAGGGATCAGCAGCAGACATCAGCGGCATCTCCCAGGTGGCCGCACACACTTGCATCATGCAAGTAACTGATGCCCTCTTTGCCCGCGCGCACAATCATATCCATTTCACCAGGGATCGCGCAAGTTTGAGGGCGCGAGCGCTTGGATTAGCTCATCTGGCAGACTTTCCAAGGGTGCAGGGCGTCATTGACTGCACACATGTGGCCCTTAGGGCACCCCATTGCAATCCAGGAGTTTTTGTCAACCACAAGGGCTTCCACTCCCTTAACGTTCAGCCGGTGTGTGACCACAAGAAGGAGAGTTTGCATGTTTGTGCCAATTACCCTGGCAGCTGCTATGACTCCTTCATACTGCGCCAGTCTACTGTGCCTCCGCTGTGCAGGCTGCCAGACGAACTTCAGGGATGGCTACTTGGAGACAAGGGCTATCCCCTGCGGACTTGGCTAATGACGCTGTTGAGGAGACCAACCAACGAAGCTGAGGAGCGCTACAACTCCAGCCACATTTCCACCAGATGCATTATCGAGCAAACCATCGGATTGCTGAAGATGCGCTTCAGATGCCTGGATAGATCAGGTGGAGCCCTACAGTACTCAGCAGTCAGGGTCTCCAAAATCATCGTGGTTTGCTGTGTGCTTCACAACATGGCACAGCGTCGTGGCTTGCAGATTCCTCAGGACCAAGAGGCTCCTCACAGACCCATCTCGGATGAAGATGATGCTGAGGAGGAGGAGGAGGAGGAGGAGGAGGAGGAGGAGGAGGAGAAGGAGGAGGGGGGCAAAAACTACCGTCCTGCAGAGGCCCATCAACCAGCGGCAGCATTACGCGAGAACATTGCTACCCGGGATGCAAGGAACGCACTCATCCTGTCCAGATTTGCTTAGCCTAGTACATCAAACACAGTAGCCTCGCTGCTTCTTACCTGAGCATGGACAATAGCCAAACCCTGCACATTCCTACCTATTTGACCAACATCCTGACAACTGCAAGTAATTCTACAGCCTCAAGGCGAAATCCCCATTCGCCAAATGACACACGCCACAACTGCAGCAGTTGCCATCAGATTTTTTTAGAAACAAGATACTGATGACATAATAACTATATACAAAACTTTTCACCCAAGTGACTGCCCTTGTGATTAGTGGTGCTTTATTTTTCTCTTACGCATGCTCCTACGTAGTGGTTCCCCTGTGGCTTCAGCAGATGTGGAGGCCCCTTGCTCACTTTCCTGCTGCTCCTGTCTCGACACCTTTGGCTGGCGTCCTCTGGGGTGGTGAGCCTGTGAGGGCTCACCAGCAGTCTGCTGCTCCTGCGACTGTGCAAGGGTTGAGACCTCTATCTCTGTTGGGTGTAGACTCCGGCGGGGCTCTGACCGAGGGCTCTGCAGTGGCATGGAAATGTGAGCGCTTGGAGAGGAGCCCCCACTCCCTTGAGGTCTGCCACCAACCTCCCTCTCATGGGTCAGGTCCCCCTCAGTGCTTGCAAGTGGCTTGAGAGCAGCTTGCTGCACATCAGGGGGGCCATGGGGACCTGTTTCTACAATGGCAGCCCTACTCAGAGGGCCTGCCATGAAGGTCTGGTTTCTCTGCTCAATAGCTGACCATCGCTCCTCCAGAGATGTCAGTCTATTCTGAACACTCACCATGTTTTCAACACTCTGGTGACTTAGCTCCTCCATGGCTGTAGCCATCCTCTCCTCTACTGTAGCCATCCTTTCCACGGAGGTTGCCATCCTTTCCATGGTGATGCGTTCATGCGCCAATGACTCCACTAAGACTCTGCTCATGTTCGCTATGGACTCCTCCATTCACTCCACACTCGCAGCGACCCTGGAGACAAAATCTGCCAGAGACTCCTGCATCTGTGCATGGAGATCCATCACCTCTTCACTTGCGGATGGACCCAGAGGCAGAGGGTCGACATGCAGCAGAGCTGAGCTGGCAGAGTCCTGCGCCCTCCGATGAGAACTCTCCACTGCTGTCCCTCTCCACCATCTGCTGATGCTCACTTGTGAGCTGTGATACACCAGGTGACAACACTACTCTATCTCGCGAAGGTCCCACCGAGGTGTGAGTGTCTGCACTGGTGCTGGGTGCGCTGAATTCTGCTGATGCTGCACCCTCAGAGGTTGGCGCTTCCTCTGAGGTGTCTGGCTACTCAGCCTCTTCCTCCTCCGCAGTGGGGACGGGGGCTTTGGATGGTCCTGTGGGGGAGTAAAGGAAAGAGTTAGAGATGTGATGCCAAGGTTACATGCACATTGGACTTTGCAGATGCTCATAAGTACAAATGATGTAGCTTCAGAATCATAACATCGACTCAAGCTATGTCAATGAGAGAGATGGAAAACTATTCTGTCACCATCTTGCGGGACTGCCCCTGTCTCTCCTTCCCCAGCTTCCGCAGCCACATCACCCCCGACAATTGCCGCACTCCTTCCTCCCAGCGGGTCAGGTGGGCTATTAAGGGTGAGCCTCCTCCAGTCCTGGCTCGCTCTCTGTTGTTGTGAGCTCTCCTTTCCTGCAATGAGGGAGACAAGTGGAGTTTGAGTGAGAATGAAGGAGTGAGTGTAGAGATTGCAGAGCATAGATAATTAGATGGAGACAAAGATGGTGTGAGGCTGCAAGACCAAGGGGCCTCCCTGTGTGTTGTCAGTTGTGCTCAAAGCATCAGTGAGAGGGAGTGTGTGGGCTGCATGGTGGAATAATTATGTGAATGTGAGCATAGAGAGAGAGGGAATGGGTAAGGGTGCATGGATGTGACTGTGAAGTGGGATTTGGAGGAAGAGAGTGCTAAAGCTGAGTGCTGGTGGGGAAAGGCAATGGGGATCAGTTTGAGGGTGATGGAAACTTCATACTTACTTTTCCTGTACGGTGAATGCCATGAAATCGCTTCCGACACTGTATCCAGGTTCTTCTGGTGACTCCCAGTGAGTTGACATCTGCTGCCACCTGCATCCATGCAGCCTTGGTCTCAGTGGGAGGCCTCTTCCTCCCTGACCTAGGGAAGAGGACCTCCCTGTGGGCCCTCACCCCATCCAATAATGCCTGCAGTGAAACCTCATCGAATTTGCAGGCAGCTCGGGGTCTGCCGCTGGCCACAGCTGCTGCAGGCTCCTCTGCCATCCTGTGTGGTTCGTTTGGAAGCCTGCAGAGGTTGCAATGCTTGCTGTGGACCTTAAAAGCACCACGAATGATGACATCATACTGTGCGACTTTCTGACTGGAGATAGTCAATTAGCAAGGGTTCCCACACGCTGGAAATGAATTGGCCAATTGAGGGAAAATTGCATCAATCTGGCAGACCCATTTACATTCATGTGGGAACCCCGACATTCGGGGAACCCGACAATTCCCCACACCTGCGGGAAAATCGGCCCCAACGTTTCTCGGTGACTCCCCCGAACCTGGCCAGCGGGCGGGAGTAGGACTTCCGCAACCGATGGGAATGTTTCCGGCAGTCAGCTAAGTGGTGAGGTGGGCTCGGGACTCAATCAGGGAAGAGCAGGAGCCGAAGGTAACGGAGGCCCAAAGCTTCCTTGTGAGGTCTGGAGGAGCAACTCCTGCTCTTCCTAGCCCACAAGGAAATCTAAAATTTAGTTTAGTTACTTGCCTGTCTGGGTCTCTTCTGGCCCGTAATTCGGCTCCCTGGCTTGACAGTGAAGCCGACACTGCTGGAACACCTTGGAATATTTAGCTCCCAACCCTGGTTACCTTGCAACCATGTCTCTGTAATGGTTATTAGATCAAAGCCATTTATCTCTATTTGTACCACTAATTCCTCTATCTTGTGCATTCAGATAATTTTAACTTTTTACCATTATTTCTTGCTTATTCGCTGATGCACTTTTACCGTAAAACTCTCTGTCCCTTCCTGTCAGACTCTTTTTATCTTTACCCAAATCGCTACACTGCTCCATTGCCTTGACTTTTCTCTTTAGATTTCTAAATTCGCCCTAACCTGACCCCCTCCCCCCATTTTTAGTTTAAAGCCCTATCTACCGCCTTAGTTATTCGATTTGCCAGGACACTACTCCCAGCCTAGTTTAAGTGGAGCCCGTCCCAATGGAACAGCTCCCTCTTTCCCCAGTACTGGTGCCAGTGCCCCATGAATTGAAACCCCTTCATCTCATACCAATCATTTAACTCTCTGATCTGCTTGACCCTATGCCAATTGGCGCGTGGCTCAGGTAACAATCCAGAGATTATTACCTTTGAGGTTCTGCTTTTTAATTTGGACCATAGCTCCTCAATCTCTCTCAGCAGAACCTCATTCCTAGTTCTACCTATGTCATTGGTTCTTACGTGGACCACGACAACTGGATCCTCCCCGTCCCACTTCAAATTCTTCTCCAGCCACGAGGAAATATCCTTAACCCTGGCACCAGGCAGGCAACACAGCCTTCGGAACACCCGGTCGCAGTAGCAGGGAACAGTATCTATCCCCCTAAATATACTGTCCCCTACCACTACAACATTCTTTTTCACTCCCCCCACTTGAATGGCCTCCCATGCCACAGTGCCATGGTCAGTTAGCTCATCCACCCTGCAGACTTTGCCCTCATCCACACAGGCAGCAAGAACCTCATACCTGTTGGACAAAGGCAAAGGCTGAGGCACCTCCAGCACTGCACCTGGGGTCCCCTTACCTGCCTGAGTTACAGTCACACCCTCCTGTCCCTGACCACTAACCAAACCTGTACCATTACCTAACCTAAAGGGTGTGAGTCATAGAGTCATAGAGTCATAGAGTTATACAGCACAGAAAGAGGCCCTTCAGCCCATCACGTTTTCGCCGGCCATCAAGCCCTGTCTAATCTAATCCCATTTTCCAGCATTTGGTCCACAGCCTTGTAAGCTGTGGCATTTCAAGTGCTCATCCAAATGCTTCTTGAATGTTGTGAGGGTTCCTGCCTCTACCACCCTTTCAGGCAGTGATTTCCAGATTCCAACCACCCTCTGGGTGAAAAAGTTCTTCCTTAAATCCCCTCTAAACCTCCTGCCCCTTACCTTGAATCTATGCCCCCTTGTTATTGACCCCTCTACCAAGGGAAAAAGTTCCTTTCTATCTACCGTATCTATGCCCCTCATAATTCTGTACACCTCAATCAGGTCCCCCCTCAGCCTTCTCTGCTCCAAGGAAAACAACCCCAGCCTGTCCAGTCTTTCTTCATAGCTGAAATGCTCCAGCCCAGGTAACATCCTGGTGAATCTCCTCTGCACCCTCTCCAAAGCAATCACATCCTTTCTATAGTGTGGCGACCAGAACTGCACACAGTATTCCAGCTGTGGCCTAACCAACGTTTTGTACAGCTCCATCATAACCTCCCTGCTCTTATATTCTATGCTTCGGCTACTGAAGGCACGTATCCCATATGCCTTTTTAACCACCTTATCTACCTGATCCGCTGCCTTCAGGGATCTATGTACATGCACACCAAGGTCCCCCTGATCCTCTGTCTTTCCTAGGGTCTTACCATTCATTGTGTATTCCCTTGTCTTGTTAGTCCCTCCAAAATGCATCACCTCACACTTTTCAGGGTTAAATTCCATTTGTCACTGTTCCGCCCGTCTGACCAACCCATCTATATTGTCCTGCAGACTGAGGCTACCCTCCTCGCTATTTAGCACCCCACCAATTTTCGTGTCATCTGCGAACTTACTGATCATACCTTTTACATTCACATCGAAATCATTAATGTAGACCATAAACAGCAAGGGACCCAGCACCGATCCCTGCGGTACCCCACTGGACACAGGCTTCCAGTCACAAAAACAACCTTCGAGCATCACCCTCTGCCTTCTGCCACTAAGCCAGTTTTGGATCCAACGTGCCAAGGCACCCTGGATCCCATGGGCTCTTACCTTCTTGACCAGTCTCCTATGCGGGACTTTATCGAAAGCCTTACTGAAATCCATGTATACCACATCCACTGCACTACCCTCATCCACACACCTAGTCACCCCCTCGAAAAATGTAATCAAATTGGTCAGACATGATCTTCCCTTGACAAAGCCATGCTGACTATCCCTGATTAATCCTTGCCTCTCCAAGTGGAGACTAATTCTGTCCTTCAGAATTTTTTCCAATAATTTCCCTACCACTGATGTTAGGCTCACTGGCCTGTAATTCCCTGGTTTATCCCTGCTACCCTTCTTGAATAATGGTATTACGTTAGCTGTTCTCCAGTCCGTTGGCACATCCCCTGTTGCCAGAGAGGTTCTGAAAATTTGTGTCAGAGCCCCTGCAATCTCCTCCATTGCCTCACACAGCAGCCTGGGATACATCTCGTCCAGGCCTGGGGATTTATCCACTTTTAAGCCTGCTAAAACCACTGGTACCTCCTCCCTCTCGATGCTAATATGTTCAAGTATATCACAGTCCTCCTGCCGGATTTCTATGTCTACATCGTCCTTCTCCATAGTGAACACAGATGCAAAAAATTCATTTAAAACCCCACCTACATCTTCTGGCTCCACACACAGATTGCCACTTTGGTCCCTAATGGGCCCTACTCTTTCCCTAGTTATCCTCTTGCCCTTAGTATACTTATAAAACACCTTAGGATTTTCCTTTATTTTGCTCGCCAGTGTTATTTCATGGCCCCTCCTCACTCTCCTAATTTCTTTTTTAAGTATCCCCTGCACTTTTTATACTCCTCTAGGGCTTCCTCTGTCTTTAGTCCTTTTTTTCCTAATCCATTCTCGTATATCCCTTGACATCCAAGGATCCCTGGGCTTGTTGGTCCCACCCTTGACCTTTACGGGAACATGTTGCCATTGTACTCTCTCAATTTCCTTTCTGAAAGATTCCCATTGCTCCAATGTGGATTTTCCTACAAGTAGCTGATCCCAGTCCACTTTGGCCAGATCCTGCCTTATCATATTAAAATCGGCCTTCCCCCAGGCCTGCCTCCTGAATCAACATGTCCAGATATATCACCCCCTCCCTGATGCCCTGCAATGTCTGCACCTCAGACTCCAGCTCAACAAGTTTGAGCTGAAGTTCCTCGAGATGTAGACACTTACTGCAGACGTGGTCATCCGGGATCACGATGTTCTCCACAAATCGCCACGTGCTGCAGTTACAGCACACCACCTGCACTATTATCCCTTTATAACCTTGTTTTATTTATTTAGTTAATTAAAATATATGCATTTAATTTATTTAGCTTATAGCTTAGTTTTTAGCTAATTACTAGATCTAGTTTAGGTGCTAGGTAGATTAAATTAAATATTACCTGTAACACTAAGGTCTCCAAGTATTAGAGGCAAAAAGTAACATCTCCTTCCCCCTCTGCTCTGAATCCCCACTCTATCTCTCCAAATTCCCAAGTTTAACAGTCGGTTTAGAAGCACCCTGTTTCAGATCACTTTGTGCCGACCACTCTGTCATTTATTTTACATTTAATATTGGGTCCCTATAATATAATTGGACTCGATCTGTATATTTAAAGAAGGACCCCATTGCCTTTCTGCAGGTGTCCCGCATGCCTGCTTGTTAACATCAGGACATGGTGGGAAAGCAGCAGGATCGGAGTGGGTTTCTGCCAGGTGGAGTGGGTGGAATTAACAATAGGGCCATACTTTTGGTCACCTCTCCTAACTACCCGGCATCTATTGATGTTGGTACCTGGAGTATGACTGAGGCCTCAGTAGTATTTAGAAGTTAATAGCCTAATTAAGTTCTTATGCTGTCATTGAGTGATCATTTAGACCTGCACTTAAGTCACTTCATTGATGATAATCAATTTATTGATAGCAAGAGAGAACTGAATGGACCTCTCCCAGTGTATTCAATATTGTAGAAACTGGGTGTCAACTCATGTTGCTTAATTCTCATTTTTTATGTCTGAAAAATGCCTTTTAAAGGACCTTTAGCATTTCTCTTAAAATAAATATTTAATGTAAAAAAATTAGATACATTAAATATTTTGGGGGACAACTTGGACATGACCTGAAAATTTGGAGAGAGAAACGGCGATTAACCCGCACCTGTCAATTGCAATGCAGGCAGTACGTTAAATTCGGGCTGCCTGCTGTTTTAAATGATTGCTGCATGCAGCCAGCGCTCCCCGTGCTGTTCATTGGCAGCATGCATCAGCAGGGGGCCTGATATCGCAGATGGCTAGCGCTACTTAAAGGCAGCCTGCACCTGTTAAAGGGAAGGTGCATTGTGGCTACAAAAAGTGGTGGCAGTGCTTTAAGAACATAAGAACATAATAAATAGGAGCAGGAGTAGGCCATACGACCCTTCAAGCCTGCTCCACCATTCAATAAGATCATGGCTGAACTTTTACATCAATTCCACTTTCCTCCACTATCCCCATATCCCTTGATTCCCTTAATGCACAAAACTCTATTGATCTCTATCTTGAATATACTCATCGACTGAGCCTCCACAGCCCTCTGGGATAGAGAATTCCAAAGATTCACAACCCTCTGAATGAAGAAATTTCTCCTCATCTCAGTCCTAAATGGCCAACCCCTTATGCTGAGTCTATGAACCCCTAGCTCTAAACTCTCCAACAGGGGAAACAGCCTCTCAGCATTTACCTAGTCAAGTCCTCTATAAGAATTTTAAAGATTTCCATGAGATCACCTCTCATTCTTCTAAGCTCCAGTGAATATAGGTCCAATCTACTCAATCTCTCCTCATAAGACAGCCCTCTCATCCCAGGAATCAATCTGGTTATCAATCTAGCACTGGTGCAAGCCTAACACCCACAACTCACAGCTCACACACACTGGCTACTATTCATTGACTGTAAAGTGCTTTGAGACATCCGGTGGTCGTGAAAGGTGATATATAAATGCAAGTCTTTTTTTTATTCAACCATGAAAGCCACACCACCCAAACATATTGTACGGCATTCACTGACACACTTCCCTCTTCCGTACAGGAGAAGGTGGTGCATAACAGCAGACAGCAGCAAAGAACTGGAGGAGGACAAGTGCTCCTGCATGTTTTAACCCTCATGGAGGAGACAGTGCTGGCCATCATGGGAAGGGGGATTACTGAGGCCATGGCCACTGGCGAGGGCTGAAGCGATCGATGATGAGAATATCTGCAGACTTAATCCATCTTCTCTCATCCCACTTCTCCCTCATACCTCAATCTCTTATGACTCACAAGCTCTCCATTCGCCACAAACCAACCCTTTCATAGGATTACATAAAACATACAGCACTAGAAACAGGCCATTTGGCCCAACCAGTCCATGCCGGTGTTTATGCTCCACTCGAGCCTCCTCCCATCCTTCCTCGTCTAAATCTATCAGCGTAACCTTCTACTCCCTTCTTCCTCATCTCCTTCCCTTAAATGCATCCATACTATTCACTTCAACACTCCCTGTGGTAGCGAGTTCCATATTCTCACCACTCTCTGGGTAAAGAAGATTCTTCCGAATTCCCTGTTGGATTTCTTGGTGACTAACTGATACTGATGGTGTTACACCCATGTAATAATAAGAAAAGGACTGCAGAGAACGGTACAACAGGTGTTTACTCAACGTGGTTCAAACTGCAACTGAAACAACAGCTTACTACTCAGCGTTATATACAGGTGTGGTCACTGCCAGTACTACAGTATACATGAGCTGTAGAAAGTAGTTCCCCCCTTAAAGGTACATACATGACAATTCCTCCCCTTTTAGATTAACAGTACCATAACACTCATTTAACAATTAAATATCAAACTAATTACAATTAACACTTTTAACATGCAACATTAGCTGAAAATAACGGTGTAGTAATGGGCGTCCTCGGGGTCGGGGCGAGCAAGAGAGTGAGTGGCAAGCGGCAAGAGCAAGAGATAAGAGCAAGAGACTGATCACTACTGATGGGCATACAATTATACCCAGTTTTCCACCCCTTATTTGCGCGCCAAATCAGGTCAGTCCTTTGTCTAACTTTTGGCGGGCTCGTTTAAAATGATTACAGCTATTTACTTTAACGACTTCTGGGGCGGTTGTCTCCTGGTATAATGGCTTCGATATCCTGGCTGTTTGTCATTTATAAAACTTAATCTGGTTTCCTGGCTTGGCAGCTACCTGTGAGCTGTTACCGATTATTTATGCGAATGCTTTCAGATTAGAGCCATCCTGGCTTGATCTGTTCCAAGGTGAAGAATGCATATTCTGTGTTTACCTAGCTTTCTGGCTTTACAAAGTCTTTTCACAGATTCATGCATGTTAGGTTTCGTTTCAGGGCCTGTCTTTTTGCAGGGTCTTGCTTTTAAAATCCTGTCACGAGGCCTCGGAAGTCATTTTGGGTACCCTTTATAACAACTTGTCCATACGGGATCCCTTTATCCATAACTTTGGGGAATTTTGAGAACCCTACATATTTTAGTAAACAAAATGGCCTAGGGTTTCTGCGGAATTTTAAGTGCAAATCACGTTCAGGGCAACTTGAGTTTCCACGATCTTTGCATTAGTTTAAAAAACATTGTGTTGGAACCAGGCCCCGCCCACACAACTGGCCACACCCCCAGATCGAACTAATCACCATTGCGAGTTTCTGTTAATTGCGCTCATTTGCAGGCCTTTGAGAAGGCTCCAAAAATTAAGCTGGTTCTTTTGGTGCAAGGACACTAATAGGAACATTTAAAAGCTTTTGAATACATATTTTTAATTTACTAAAAGCTGACTACTGTTCCCCAATCTAACTAGGAAATGGTTCTGCATATTTTTTTTAAGCAATTTCCAGTAATTTAAAATCCATTTACTGACAGGTGGTGGACTAGACACTTTGGGCTGAATTTTGCCTGCGTTCAGAGGGCGGGTTCGGAGGTGGGTCCATTGTTAAAATCTAAATGATTAACAGCGGGTTGGGAGCCCACTCCAAACCTGCCTCCATGTAAGTTTCCAAAGTGTCGGGTCTGCGATTTTAGATGAAACCCGACACCAAGCAGCGGGGGTGGCATTTTAGATAGTTAAATGCTTATCAAACGCTTGTTAACTACTATTTTGCCAGCCTATTTCTATTTTACCACTTTTTAAACGGGGTTCACGTCGTTCAGAGATCACATCAGGTAAGTAGGTCAGGTTCTCTATGTCGCCCCATTGCTGTGAATAGGTGACAGCTGCAAAAGTGGTATGAAAGCTACCATTGCACAACTGGTCACTTTCCAATGTCAGAAGCTTGGGGGTCGATTTTCGTTCAGGTGCGGGGAATTGGCAGTTTCCCCAAATTTAGTGACTCCGACACGATTGTAAATGGGTCTGTGAGATTGATGCAAATTTAACACAATTGGCCAATTGATTTCCAGCATGTGGGAAGCCTTGGCAATTGAGTATTTCCAGTCAGAAAGTCGCAGAATATGACGTCATCATTGCTGCTGCTTTTAAGGTTCACAGCAAGCCTTCCTTCCTCTGCAGGCTTCCAACCTTCCACATTAGGATGGCACAGGAGCCTGCAGGAGGAACGGCCAGCGGGAGGACCAGATCTGCGCCCAAATTTGATGAGGCTTCACTACAGGCATTACTGGATGGTGCTAGGGCCCATAGGGAGGTCCTCTTCCCTTCTTCAGGGAGGAAGAGGCCTCCCAGTCAGACCAAGGCTGTGTGGCTAGAGGTGGCATGTCAAGTCAACTCCTTGGGGTTAACACGAAGAACGTAGTTGCAGTGCAGGAAAAGATTCCATGACCTTCTTCACACTGGAAAAGTAAGTACTGTATGATGCTTCCATCACCCTCAATCTGATCCCCATTGCCTTTCCTCACCAGCACTCAGCATTAGCAATCTCTTCCTGCACATCCCACCAGACACTCACATGCATGCACCCTTACCCATTCCCTCTCTCTCTATGCTCACATTCACAGGACTATGCCACCATGCAGCCCTCACAATCCCTCTCACTCTGATTCTTTGAACACAACTGACAACACACAGGGAGGGCCCTTGGTCTTGCAACCTCACTCCATCTTTGTCTCCTTCTAAGTATCTATGCTATGCAATCTCTGCACTCACTCCTTCATTCTCACTCAACCTCCACTTGTCTCCCTCACTGCAGGAAAAGAGAGCTCACAACAGGAGAGAGCGAGCCAGGACAGGAGGAGGGCCGCCCTCATTAGCCCAGCTCACCCCCTGGGAAGAAGGCGTCCTGGAGATTGCCAGGGCTGACCGAGATGTGGACGTTGGGGAAAGACAGGCAGGAGCATCCCCGCAAGCTGGTGACAGAATAGTTTTCCATCTCTCTCATTGGCATTGCATGAGTCGCTGATAATGATTCTGAAGCTACATCATATGGACTTATGATCATCTGCAGAATGCAATGTGCATGTAACCTTGGCATCACATCTCTAACTTTTTCCTTGACTCCCCCACAGGACCATCGAGAGCCCCCGTCCCCACTTTGCAGGAGGAAGAGCTTAAGCAGCCAGACTCCTCAGAGGAATCTGCAACTCCTGAGGGCGCAGCGTCATCAGCAATAAGCGCACCCAGCACCAGCGCAGACACTCACACCTCGGTGGGACCTTCGGGACATAGAGTAGAGTTGTCACCTGGTGTATCACAGCTCACAAGTGAGCATCAGCAGATTGTGGAGACAGGGACAGCAGTGGAGAGTCATCGTCGGAGGGCGCAGGACTCTGCCAGCTCGGCTCAGCTGCATGTCGACCCTCTGCCTCTGGGTCCATCCGTAAGATCAGAGGTGATGGAACTCCAGGCACAGATGCAGGAGTCTCTGGGAGGATTTGTGTCTAGGGTCGCTGTGAGTGTGGAGCGAATGGAGGAGTCCATAGTGAACATGAATAGAGCCTTTGTGGAGTCATTGGCGCATGAACGCATCATCACGGAAAAGATGTCAACCTCCGTGGAAAGGATGGCTACAGTAGAGGAGAGGATGGCTACGGCCATGGAGGAGCTAAGTCGCCAGAGTGTTGAAAACATGGTGAGTGTTCAGAATAGACTGACATCTCTGGAGGAGCGATGGTCAGCTATTGAACAGAGAAACCAGACCTTCATGGCAGGCCCTCTGAATAGGACTGCCATTGTAGAAACCGGTCCCCATGGCTCCCCTGATGTGCAGCAAGCTGCTCTCAAGCCACTTGCAGGCACTGAGGGGGGCCTGACCCATGAGAGCGAGGTTGGTGGCAGACCTCAAGGAAGTGGGGGCTCCTCTCCAAGCGCTCACACTTCCATGCCACTGCAGAGCCCTCGGTCAGAGCCCCGCCGGAGTCCACACCCAACAGAGATAGAGGTCTCAACCCCTGCACAGCCGCAGGAGCAGCAGACTGCTGGCGAGCCCTCACAGGCTCGCCATCCCAGAGGACGCCCACCAAAGGTGTCGAGACAGGAGCAGCAGGAAAATGAGCAAGGGGCCTCCACATCTGCTGAAGCCACAGGGGAACCACTACGTAGGAGCACGCCTAAGAGGGAAATAAAGCACTAATAGTCACAATGGTAGTCACTTGTGTGAAATGTTGTGTTTATTTTAAAAATGCCATCAGTTGGTTATTGTAAATAAAATTTCTGATGGCAACTTCTGCAGTTGTGGCGTGCGTCATTTCGCGAATGGGGCTGGAGGTCCTCGAATGCCAAGAGGGGAAGGAAAAAAGGCCTCCCATGCTTCTGGTAGGTGCCTCAGTTGAGGAAGCGCTGAGTGAGGGTGGCGAGACCAGGTTATTTAACGATCAGGAAGGACAGGCAGGAATGAAGGGGAGGTGGGGTGGCTATGTTAATAAAGGAAGGAATCACTGTAATACAGAGAAATGATATTGGGTCAAAAGATCAGGATAATGAAACAGTTTGGGTGGAGGTAAGGAATAATAAGGGGAAAAAAACACTAGTGGGCGTAGTCTATAGGCCTCCGAACAGTGGCAACTCTGTTGGACGGAGTATCAATCAGGAAATAGTTGAGGCTTTTAATAAGGGAACATCTATAATTATGGGGGATTTTAACAAACATATTAATTGGACAAATCAAATTGGGCAGGGCAGCCTTGAGGATGAGTTCATTGAGTGTATTAGGGATGGGTTTCTTGAGCAGTATGTAACTGAATCAACCAGGGGGCAAGCAACCTTAGATCCGGTCCTGTGTAACGAGACGGGATTAATTAAAAATGTCCTAGTAAAGGATCCCCTTGGAATGAATGACCATAACATGGTTGAATTCCACATTCAATTAGAGGGTGAGAAGGTTGGATCTCAAACAAGCGTGCTAAGCTTGAATAAAGGAAACTATGAAGGTATGAGAGCGGAATTGAGTAGATTGGATTGGGAAAATAGATTAAAGGGTAAGACAATACATGATCAGTGGTGTACATTTAAGGAGTAATTTTACAACTTCCAAAAAATATATATTCCACTGAGAAGAAAAGGGTGTAAAAGAAAAGACAGCCATCCGTGGCTAAGTAAAGAAATTAAGGATAGTATTCGACGAAAAACAAGGGCATATAAGGTAGCCAAATCTACTGGGAGGATAGAGGATTGGGAAAACTTTAAAAGACAGCAAAAAATAACAAAAAGATTGATTAAGAAAGGGAAGATAGATTATGAAAGTAAATTAGCAAAAAATATAAAAACAGATAGTAAGAGATTTTATAGTAATATAAAAATAAAAAGGGTGGCTAAAGTAAATGTTGGTCCCTTAGAGGATGAGACTGGGAAATTAATGGTGGGAAATATGGAGATGGCAAAAACACTGAATGAATATTTTACATCAGTCTTTACAGTAGAAGACACTAAGAATACCCCAACACTGGACAAACAGGGGGCAAAAGGGGGGGAGGAGCTAAACACGATCAAAATCACTAAGGAAGTGGTACTCGGTAAAATAATGGGACTCAAGGCGGATAAATCACCTGGACCTGATGGCTTACATCCTAGGGTCTTGAGGGAAGTGGCGGCAGGGATTGTGGATGCATTGGTAATAATTTTCCAAAACTCCCTGGACTCGGCAAAGGTCCCGGCAGACTGGAAAACTGCTAATGTAACACCCTTTTTTAAAAAGGGCAGTAGACAAAAGGCTGGAAACTATAGACCGGTTAGCCTAACATCTGTAGTAGGTAAAATTTTGGAGCCCATTATTAAGGAGACAGTAACAGGACATTTGGATAATCATAATTTAATAGGACAAAGTCAGCATGGTTTTATGAAGGGGAAGTCATGTTTGACAAATTTGCTGGAGTTCTTTGAGGAAGTAATGTATAGGGTGGATAAAGGGGAACCAGTGGACGTAGTGTATTTAGACTTCCAAAAGGCATTTGACAAGGTGCCACACAAAAGATTATTGCTTAAGATAAAAAATCACGGGATTGGGGGTAATATTCTGGCATGGATAGAGGATTGGCTATCTAACAGAAGGCAGAGAGTTGGGATAAATGGTTCATTCTCAGACTGGCAATCAGTAACTAGTGGTGTTCCGCAGGGGTCAGTGCTGGGTCTCCAACTCTTTACAATCTATATTAACGATTTGGAGGAGGGGACCGAGTGTAACATATCAAAGTTTGCAGATTATACTAAGATGGGAGGGAAAGTAGTGAGTGAGGAGGACATAAAAAACCTGCAAGGGGACATCGATTGGGCAGAGATTTGGCAGATGGAATACAATACTGGAAAGTGTGAGGTTATGTACTTTGGCAGGAAAAATCGTAGAGCAAGTTATTATCTTAATGGCAAGAAACTGGAAAGTACTGAAGTACAAAGGGATCTGGGGGTCCTGGTGCACGAAACTCAAAAGGTTAGTATGCAGGTGCAGCAAGTGATTAAGAAGGCCAATGGAATGTTGGCTTTCATTGCTAGGGGGATAGAGTATAAAAATAGGGAGGTATTGCTTCAGTTGTACAAGGTATTGGTGAGACCGCACCTGGAATACTGCGTACAGTTTTGGTGTCCATACTTAAGAAAGGACATACTTGCTCTCGAGTCAGTACAAAGAAGGTTCACTCGGTTAATCCCGGGGATGAGGGGATGGACATATGAGGAGAGGTTGAGTAGATTGGGACTCTACTCATTGGAGTTCAGAAGAATGAGAGGCCATCTTATTGAAACATATAAGATTGTGAAGGGGTTGGATTGGGTGGATGCGGGGAAGATGTTCCAGATGATGGGTGAAACTAGAACTAGGGGGCATAGTCTTAGAATAAGGGGCTACTCTTTCAAAACTGAGATGAGGAGGAACTACTTCACTCAGAGGGTGGTAGGTCCATGGAATATGCTGCCCCAAAAAGCTGTAGAAGCGACATCATTACATAAATTTAAAACAGAAATAGACAGTTTCCTAGAAGTAAAGGGAATTAAGGGTTACGGGGAGCGGGCAGGAATTTGGACATGAGTCTAGGTTCGGATCGGTCATGGCCCTGTGGGTAGCGGAGCGGGCCCAGGGGCCGTGTAGCCTGATCCTGCTCCTATTTCGTGTGTCTAATTCTGTTAGATTCAGGAGATGGTTCTGTGATAGTGGATTGGTGGTTAGGATCAGATCAGCCATGATCTTATTGAATGGCGGAGCAGGCTCGAGGGGCCGATTGACCTACTCCTGCTCCTATTTCTTATGTTCTTATGTTCTTATGAGAGGTCTCGTAGGAGGTCACACTGGAGAAGTGTGTGAGGCTCCAAACTTCCACAGCTGTGGTTATGCCTTCTAAAAGTTCCCCCAGGCCTGAGGCAACAAAGTCCTGCCACCTGCAAATGATGACTGAGCAAATATCCTCTTTAATGTTGGACCTGCAGCTGATAGTCAGCAAGCCAATAGTGTTCGCGCCAGGTTTCACAGGTATCATCCCCACCAGGCGCGTTTTGCGTGGGAAAAGGGTTAAACAGGCAAGGGCATGTTAAAATGCGATTATAAAGGCCAGTCTGTTAAGTCTGTGTGTTATATTGCGAATTACTACACAGACCACAAGAGTAAACTTTAACAGGTCTTTACTAGTTGAAGGTCAGGGCGGAACTGCCCCATAAATCATTACACAGCACTTATATACCGGTGTGGTCACCACCGGTATTACAGTATACAGCAGCCAAGATAAAGTAGTGCAACCCTTAAAATAGTTCTCTTAAAGGTGGAACGGTTACATACACTACAATCCTCCCTTTTTAGCTTAACCGTATATATTCCCCATTAAACATAACATTATAACATATATACACAACTTCATGTAAAAACAGTTCACAGATTCAGTCTCTCTGGAGGCTTCCTGACTCGGTCTGGATAACGCCTCGGTGGTGTAGTAGTTTTCGGTGGTGTAGTAGGTTCTTTTGGCAAGGTCGATTCGGCTTGAATGCCAGTGTCAGGTTCATCTGGTTCCAGTATCACCGGATCGGAGGTAGATACTATGGTTATCTCTGCTTCATCATTAGGCGTATAGAGTTGTGGAGTAGGTTGTTCCTTTTCGGATGACTCTATGATCTGGTCAACATGGCGCCTTATTATGCTTTCACCAATGTCCACGGTATACATCAGCGGTCCAAGTCATGTGCAAATAGTTCCAGGCTGCCATTTCTCGGTACGGTAGTCCCGGGCCAGAACTTGTTGACCTATCTGGAAGGTTCTAGTTGGCCTTTCGTTCATGCCTTGAAATTGCCGGTTCTCTACATCCCTTCTGATGTTTGGCTTGAGCAAATCCAGCCGGCATCTTAGTCTTCTATTGAAAAACACCATGGCGGGAGTTTGGTTTGTAACCGCATGTGTTGCATTCCTGTACGCCAACAAGAAGTTATCTACCTTATGTTGTAGATTTATGTCTTCATTACCCATGGCATTTATGGCCTTCTTGAAGGTCTGGACAAACCTTTCAGCTAATCCATTGGTGGCGGGATGGTATGGGGCGGACGTGTAGTGCTTAACCCCATTGCTTTTTAAGAACTTCCTGAATTCTTCGGATACAAATTGCGGTCCATTATCAGAACAGATCTGTTCCGGCAGGCCATTCCTGGCAAATATGGTCCTTAATACTGTGATGGTTTTTACCGTGGTGGTGGAGGACATCTTTATTACCTCCGGCCACTTGGAGTGTGCATCCACCGCGATTAAGAACATTGAGTCCATAAATGGACCAGCAAAGTCGATATGTACGCTTTGCCATGGAGATGAGGGCCACTCCCATGGATGTAGAGGGGCTTGTGGTGGGGCGTTTTGGACCTTCTGGCATCCTAGACAGCTCTTGGTCATTTCTTCGATGTCTCCATCGATACCTGGCCACCACACAAACGCTCTGGCTAGGTTCTTCATTTTTACTCCACCCAGATGCCCCTCGTGAAGCTCCTTTAGCACTTTATGCTGGAGTTTGGGTGGAATCACCACTCTGGATCCACACATCAAAGTTCCTCGGCACACTGACAGCTGCTCTCTTCTTTGCGAGAATGCTGGCAACAGTGGTTCGCCATGTGCTGGCCATCCTTTCACCGTTAAATCGTAGACTCGTGAGAGAGTCGGGTCATTTCTCGTTTCCTTTTCGATGGTAGAATTTGTTACTGGTAGACATTCCACTATGGTTGCGTGGAACATCTCCACTGGGTCCACTGTAGGCGCCTCTTCTACCGCTGGCAACGGTAAGCGCGATAACCCGTCAGCATTCCCATGCTGTTTTGATCCTTTGTATTCTATGTCATATTGGTGTGCCCCTAGGAACAGGGACCACCTCTGTAGCCTTTGCGCTGTCATAATGGAAACGCCCTTTTTCGGGTTGAATATGGATACCAACGGCTGGTGGTCTGTCAGCAGTGTAAACTTCTGGCCCTGCAGGTAATGATTAAACTTCTTTACTCCCCACACCAGGCTGAGAGCCTCCCTATCTATCTGAGCATAGTTGCGCTCAGCGGAGGTCAATGACCTGGATGCAAATGCGACTGGCCGTTCTGAGCCATTTGGCAACTTGTGTGAGAGTACTGCTCCAATACCATAAGGGGAAGCATCACAAGCTAAACGAATAGGTAGTGTTGGGTTGAAGTGAGCCAACACTTCCTCTGAGGTGATCAATGCCTTGCTCTTGCGAAAGGCCTTCTTACATTCCTCGCTCCACTTCCATGGTACTTCTTTCTGCAAAAGAGCATTCAGCGGGTGCAGCACCGTGGATAGATTTGGCAGAAACTTATGGTAATAGTTAATCAACCCTAGGAACGACCTCAACTGGGATACATTTTCCGGAGCGGGAGCCTTCACAACAGCTTCGATCTTGTCAGGTGACTTGTGCAGCCCCTCCTGGTCAATGACATGACCACAGTACGAGATCCGTTTCTGAAAGAACTCACATTTTTGGCGATTAACCCGAAGGCCATATTCCTTCAACCTGGTGAGCACCAGTTTCAAATTTGCAAGGTGTTCCTCATCGTCATCTCCTGTAATCAGGATATCGTCCAAGTAACATTGAGTGCTTGTAATTCCCTGTAATACCTGCTCCATGGCCCTCTGCCAAATTGCTGGGGCCGAAGCCACTCCAAAAACCAGTCTATTATATCGATACAAGCCTCTGTGCGTGTTGATTGTGAGATACTGGCGCGACTCTTCCTCAACTTCCATCTGTAAGTACGCTTGCGCCAGGTCTATCTTGGTGAAGTGTTTCCTGCCAGACAATGAAGCAAAGATATCCTCAATCCGCGGAAGCGGATATTGCACCGTGTGAAGCACCGGATTAACTGTGATCTTGAAGTCTCCACAGATGCGGACCTTCCCCGGCTCCCCTGGCTTGTTACTCGATGAACGCTTCATGACGGGAACAATGGGCGTGGCCCACTCACTCCAGTCCACCTTAGACAGTACTCCTGAACGTTCTAGCCCTTCCAGCTCAGCTTCCACAGCAGGTCGTATTGCATAAGGCTTTGAAAAATTTTGGGTTTGCATGTTCTGCAATCTTGATTTTTGCCTTAATTCCTCTTAGTGTTCCCAGTCCCTGTTGGAACACTTCTTTAGCCTCATCCAATATTCTGTACAATCGTTCAGGTTTGACATTTTTGTTTCCGGAATCTACCGTCATTGCTTTTAGGGAGTGCCAGTCCATATTTATTTTCCTGATCCACTCCCGTCCCAGAAGTGGTGGACCTCCCTCAGGTAGTACATATAAGTCCATTCCTTGGTGTTCTTTGCCCTTGTGTATCACCTTGACTTTTATCTTTCCGATGGGGTATACTTTTTTCCCCGCATATGTCTGCAATACTATCTCCGTATCCCGTAGGGGAATATGTTTGAATAACTTTTTGTAATCTTGCTTATTCATGACCGTCAACGCCGATCCGGTGTCCAATTCCATCTTCACTTGGACTCCTGCTATCTGCAGTGTGACCCAGATAGTTTGTCGGTCAGCTTCCTTACTCACGTTGTGAATTCTCAGACTACCCAGTTCCTTGCTGTTGGGGTCTGAATCCAAATTCTGTTCATCCGAACTCTTCTCAGCCACCTTATGTACCTTTCTGCACTTTTCCTGTGGTGACTTTTTGTTGCTGGTCTTCTTTCCTGACCGGCATACTTTAGCTATGTGAACAAGCTTGCCACATTTTCTACATTCCTGGTTTTTAAACCAGCATTGGTTCTGATCGTGTGTTGTCTTCCCACAACGATAACATTTCTTTGTACCCGAAGCCATTTGATCTACGCTGAGTACCGCTGCCTTCAGCTGCATTTCCGCGGTGCCTCTCGCTGCGGCTTCGTGCGATGCTGCAATAGTGACAGCCTTATCAAGTGTAAGATCATTCTCTTCAAGCAACCGCTTTTGTGTTCCTTCTTTCGACAATCCACACACGAATTTGTCTCTCAGTGCCTCTGCCAGGCTTTCCCCAAACTGACAGTATTTCGCTAGTTTGCGCAGTTCAATTAAATACTCCGCGTTGCTTTCCTATTTCAGTTGCGTTTTCGCATAAAATTTAAATCGTTCCGCTAACATCAGCGGTGTGGGGTTCAAATGATTCTTCAGGACAGCAACAATATTAGCGAAAGTCTGATCCGTCGGTTTAGCTGGTGATAGAAGATGCTTCAATAGCCCGTATGTCTTCGCACCCATTGAGTTTAGTAAGGTTAGTGCTTTATCTTCATCTGATATTTTATTTGCCTTACAATATATCTCTATGCGTTCTACATACGTGGCCCAATCTTCAACATCGGGATCGAAATCGTTGATGTTACCACGCTTAGGCATCCTCGCGATCTTCTTGAGAAACAAAAGAGTTATTTTTTTTTTCTTTTACAAAATGGCGGTTTCCCGCGCTTGTCTTCTTCCCCCGCCTCCGAAAATGGCGGCTTCCCGCGCTCGTCTTCTTCCCCCGCCTACGAAAATGGCGGCTTCCCGCGTTTGCCTTTCTCCCCCCCCCGCTGGCTGTAATGGCGATTGCCGAATTGCTGTGTTCGCCCCCCCCAGCGGTTTTCAAGTCGTGCCTCCCAGCCCCTCTTGCAGTCCAGTCCTTTCCCCCGGCTGCGGCTGAGTTCGCCGCGGTTTTTTAATTTTTTTAATTTTCACCCGCGCCTTACGCTGACCCGGTCGCTGCGCCTCGCGGCCTCGGTAGCTGCCCGGCCTTTTTCACCGGTCGCGGTCGAGCTCTCTCTCGACGCTGTTGCGTCTCCCAGCCCGCTTGTAGCCCGGTCTCTCACACCGGCTGCGGTTATATTCACCGCGGCTTCCGTGCCTTATGCTGCCCCAGTCTCAGCGCCTCTGGCCCCGACTTCTGTCTGGCTCTTTTTCCCGGCCGTGGTCGAGTTCTCCGCCCTTATATCCTCCGTTTTTTTTTTTTTTCTCCCCTACTCACAGTCAACGTGGCCGACTTGCTGCTCGTCGCTGATCGGCTTACCCACCACCGTGATAGAAGGGATGATCACTGCCTGTTGCTGATGGAAGGCTTCGTGTCAGAAATCTTCCGTTTCTCTGCAGACCCGAGTCTTTTCTCAGCAGAATGATGAGGGAGGATGCCTCCTCTCGACGCCCGTTAAACTGCCTTGGATGTATCTCTGCCGCAGGGTAAGATCGTACTCATCGCCACTGTTAAGTCTGTGTGTTATCACAGAATCACAGAATCACAGAAACCCCACAGTGCAGATAGAGGCCATTTCGGCCCATCGAGCCTGCACCGACACATATCCCACCCGATCCCCGTAACTCCTACCCCACCCTATCCCCGTAACCCCACGTATTTAATCCCCCTAACACTAAGGGTCAATTTTTTTTATCATAGCCAATCAACCTAACCCGCACATCAATTGCGAATTACTACACAGACCACAAGAGTAAACTTTAACAGGTCTTTACTAGTTGAAGGTCAGGGCGGAACTGCCCCATAAATCATTACACAGCACTTATATACCGGTGTGGTCACCACCGGTATTACAGTATACAGCAGCCAAGATAAAGTAGTGCAACCCTTAAAATAGTTCTCTTAAAGGTGGAACAGTTACATACACTACACAGTCAGTGCTGCTTAAGGGCCCTAAAGACCAGTCCTGCCTGTTGCTGGCGGGACTGATTCAGGTCAATCAGACACACCTATGTTAAAATGGCGTGGAGGCGGGAACCAGGCGGGGGGGAGGTTGCGACCCCTAGATTTTGTGATATTAACCCCCCGCACACCTAAAAGCCCGCCTCACGGCCCAATGAAAATCAAGGCCTTGAGCTTTCAGGACTTTGAAGACACTTTTGTGCTGTATGCAGTTTGGAAATGTTTGGAGTAAACTCTCTATCCACTGTCACCTCCTTGGGCAAGCTCTCTCACCATTGACAGATTGTTTCTGTCATCTCAACTTCAGCTGCCATCTATTCCAGCAACATCGGTGCCCTTTGAAAAATCTCACCTTGGTGCTCTGAATCTTTCCACAATCAGCCCCAACACCAACATCACCAGGCACACCAACATCACCAACAACAATACCAAACTTCTCCGCAATCACCTGATGCTGCACAGGGCACAGGGCATCAGCACCCGACAACATTGCTGCCCAGGAGGCCAGTGATGGCATCAACATGGCCAGATTTACTTCACTTGACGCTGTACACCCTGGCTGCCACATGATGTGCCAGGTTAACACCTCCCCACACCAGCACCATAAAGCATCCCTATAATGTCCAAGCCATTCCTTTCACACTCATCACCATTGGGGGGGATGGGGGACGTTATGTCTCAACATTCACTGGAACTCATTAAGACAATTTCAAAGGTGAGCACAGACATGTCCAATAAGGCAAAGTGTTGAAAATAAAGATTTCAATGTTTGACAACACATTAACAGAAAATTTACATGAACATTGCATAAAACACCCAAATAAAACCCTTGTGTGTTGTTGGTATGATTGGACTCGGATAAGGGTGAGTGTGAGGGGTGGCTCGTGAGATGGGGAAGTGATAGTGTAGATAGAGAGGGATGGGTAGAGGTGCAAGGTAAGTTGGTGTGAGTAAAGATGTGCAGGAGTAGGGTAGGGAAGGCAGAGTGATGGAGATATGATGAGTCGCACAGTCGGTTGAGGTTGAGTGTGGCTTTGCAGTAACGTTTCGTGATCTACTGAGATCATTGAAAGGTTTGTGCCACTGCAGCCTGGTCCTCCTGACAACATCCCTGCTTGTGCCCTCCTGTGCAATGTGCAACCAGGCTGCGTTGGTCTCCTGGGGAGGTCTCATCCGCCCATTGGAAGGGAAGAGAACCTCCCTGCATGCTGTGACTTCCTCCATAAGCATATGTAGGGAGTGATGGGAGAGCCTTGGTGCAGCGATTGTCAGTATTTGCAGCACTTCAATGCTGTAGAACACAGACAGCACAACTGTCAAAATGATTGTGGATATGAGAGTGCAGGCTGCAGTAGGCAGCGGGCTGGGGCCGCAACACCGACACTGACCCCGGCCGCCCCGCACCCACCTCGGTCAGCAAAATCGTGGCCTCTGATGAAAATGCTTTTTTTTTGATAAACCCATTTTCAGTTTTATTAATAAAACCAATCTTAAATATATCAAGGAATATATTTTAAAGCAACATCTTTTTTAAATTACGTTTTAAAACGCTGCCCGATTGCATTGGTTCATGGCCAGTTTTGTGTTTGGCGATATGTAAATTAATTTGAGCGGAAGCTCAAGTGATAAAAAACACTTTTCTAAATGGGCGCAATTTGTGCCCGTTTCCCAGATTGTGCCCAAAGTGGAAACTCTACCCCAATATATGTTTTGATTTATACAAATATATAAAAGACAATAAAAAGCTGAAACAAAAGCTGTGAACCCAGAAATTACTGTTGATGATATTAGCAGATGGACACTTTGCGCATTCGTGTGATGTACTTGTTTGCTATTTTAAAAAGGACATGAACCTATTTATTTTAAATGAGTTAACATCTATGTTAAAATAGCAGAGAAATGAATATTGTACGAATGCATTAAATCATCAGATAATATTGCCAAGTGTAATTTCCAAGCTGTTTTCAGCAGCCAATAGTTTAGCTGTGTTATTGATTACAAAATTTGGGCACTTAAATAATAAAATAATAAAACTGCAGATTGTTGCAAAATGACATCTTTATGCATGTAAGGTTAAGGTGACTCGTGTCTGAGGCTGTGTTACATTGGAGCTTGTGTACATTGGAGCTTGTGTACATTGGATTGGAGCTTGTGTACATTGGAGCTTGTGTACATTGGAGCTTGTGTAGTTTTTCATGTTTGCAGAGCCCAATCCACAGGCAATCCACTGCAAAAGACTGCTATTCTGAATTGCTGCAGTATCCTTTAGAAGGGAGCGCTACTGTGGGGAAGAATTGCATCCACATCATTTCATTTCTCAGCTGATACTGAGGCGTACCCAGAACTGGGAATCTTGTCGGTTCCCTAGTCAATATAAAAACTACCAACTGGGAGACCTGCCACATACATCATCTGTCTTCTGACTAGTAGAAGTGGCATGCTGGGTCTCTGATTATTCATAATTTCTCCTTGTATGCAAAGAGAATAAAAACTACTTTACAATGTTTATGTCAGTACTTTAGATTAAGGGGAAGCTAGATAAGTACTTGAGGGAGAAAGGAATAGAAGGACATGGTGATAGGGTGAGATAAAATAAGGTGGGAGGAGGTTCATGTGGAGCATAAACAGCGGCATAGACCTGTTGGGCCAAATGGCCTGTTTCTGTGCTGTGCCTTCTATGTGATTCTATGCCAGCTTTGCCTGTGGCACCGCTCTGTTTTGCTAAAAACATCTCAGTATTATATAAAGAATGAACATCTGTTTAGCTTATTATGTGCTAAAGTGCCATACAAGTAATGGGCTGCTTCTGAAAAGGATTAATATTGTTACTTAGGCAACGCAGCTGCCATTTTGCACACAGCACAGCCCCATAATCAGCAAATGATTTGAATGACCCAATAATCTATATTTAGCAATGTTGTTTGAGGGAGGAACACTGGCCAGGATACCTGAAGTGCTCCCTGCTCATCTTTGAATAGTGCCATGGGATCTTTTAAGAACACTTGAGCAGGTAGACAGGGCCTAGATTTAACATTGTGTCAAACAGTTCATCACTTCTTGGGCTGACACTTTAGTACAGTACTGAGATTATTTACTAGAGCTAGAAACTACAATCTTCTGACATGGAGGTGAGAGTGCTACCAAGTGAGTCAAGCTGACAACATAGAAAAATGTAATTTGTCTGTAAAATATGTTGTCTATTAGGTTTTAAAACCCTAGTCCAGCCCCTCAGTTCAATTATTTATTTATTTATAATGACTTGGTTTCCTCTTTGATATGAAAGGTTTAAAGTTAGCATTTTATCATCTGAAATACAATATAATCTAGGAATATCAATTAAACTAAAAATGATTTAAGAGCCACCAGGGGACTCTGATCTAATGTACATAATTATCTTTAACAAATTATTAGCTACAGAATGAATCTGTATCTTTGTTCATATTATTGCATGTACATAGCGCGGTCCCTTTAAGAATGAGACCAAACGCGATAACGTCATCACGTTGATCACATGATCCTCCAGCGACGGGAAAATGTGATGACATCATGACGTCAGGCTGGAGAGCTGCCCTAGCCAGTCCTCGTGGAGCCAGCAAAGGGTACTGACCTGTAATTTAGTTCTCCTGTGTTTTCGTGTTAAACTCTGTTGAATAGTATTAAACATCGTTTGATTGATAGACTGACTCGACCTCAGTCCTTTAGTTAGGAATCTAGCCATTCCTACAGTGGTGACCCCGAATTTTCGTGAACAATTTTCACGGAAGAAGTGAAGCGAAACGAAACATGGAAGCGAACTCCGTGGCTTTGAAGCTCCCACAGTTTTGAGAACAACAGGCAGCCTCCTGGTTCGTACAAGCAGAAGCACAATTCGAACTCCGAAACATCGTTGCGGATCAGACCCGTTACCTTTACATGGTCTCCACACTCGACAGCTCCATGGCCTCACAGATCATCAGCCTGCTCGAAAACCCCCCAGTTGACAGCAAGTATGATACTCTTAAAGTGCGGTTAATACAGGTCTTCAGGCTCACAAAGGCGGAGCGTGCCCGCCGACTGCTCGCTATGCCCGGGCTTGGCGATTCCAAGCCATCTGAGTTAATGAGCCAGTTGCTCACGCTCCTTGGCTCCGAACCACAATGTTTCCTCTTTCGGGAGTTATTCCTGAGTCAACAACCCGAGCAGGTTCAGGCTGCCCTCGCCAGATCAGAAGCCACAGATTGCGCAGCACTTGCTGCAGAAGCAGGTACGATTTATGCGGACACGCAGCAAAACTGCGCCACAACAAGGCACCCCTCCCCCGCGAACGCCGCCCCGACGCCTCCATCCCCCGGCTTGTGCTTTTACCACGCCCGTTTTGGCGCAAAAGCCAGACGCTGCCGCCCTCCCTGCAGTTTCGCGCTTTAAAAAAACCCAACATCAACACCAGCAGCAACTCCAGAAAAGGAGGACCGAGTCTGAGGGACGTTCCGTGGCTGCAATGACGATTGGAAATTCCGGGAAGCTCCTCTACATTACAGATTCCCTCTCGGGCCAGCGCTTTTTATGCGACACCAGGGCGCAGTGTAGCATCCTTCCTGCCTCAGCACTCGATATTCCGTCTGGGAGGCATGGCCTCTCCCTCGAGGCAGCTAATGGCGCGGCCATTCATACCTTTGGCAAACGGCGGGTCCAGGTGTGCTTTGACAGGCCACGGTTTCAGTGGGAATTCTTCACAGCCAAGGTTTCGCAAGCCATCCTCGGCACGGATTTCTTATGCGCCAACAGCCTCTTGGTGGATGTAAGAAATCGTTGATTGGTTAACGCGGCCACCTTCCACTCCATCCCTTGCTTCCGCAGTTCCGCAACGTCGCACACTGTCTCCTGCGCGTTGCCCTCGCCGGACGAGTTCACTCGCCTATTAGGTGAATTCCCGGAGCTGACCAAGCCCACTTTCTCCTCCTCAGCCACTAAGCATGGTGTCGAACAGCACATTACTATGACTGGCTCTCCAGTTTACGCATGAGCTCGGCGCCTGGAACCCGGCAAGCTCGCGGCTGCGAAGGCAGAGTTTGCCACGATGGAACGGCTGGGGATTACTCGCCGGTTGAATAGTCCATGGTCCTCGCCTCTCCACATCCTCCCAAAGCCCGGTGGTGGATGGCGGCCATGCGGGGACTACCGACGCCTTAATGACGCCACTACTCCCGATCGGTACCCGATCCCGCATATTCAGGATTTCTCCGCCCATTTGACAGGAAACTCAATCTTCTCCAAGGTCGACCTCGTCCGTGGCTACCACCAAGTTCCCGTACACCTGCAGGACGTCCAGAAAACTGCAGTCATCACTCCCTTTGGACTGTTCGAGTTTCTACAGATGCCATTTGGGCTCAAGAACGCTGCACAGGCTTTTCAGCGACTAATGGACTCGGTCCTGTGGGATCTACAGTTTTTATTTGTCTACCTCGACGACATCCTGATAGCCAGCTCTACCAAAGAGGAGCACGTCTCCCATCTACGCACCCTCTTTCGGCGCCTCAGCCAACATGGCCTCATAATCAACCTGGCCAAGTGTCAGTTCGGCCTACAGCAGATTGACTTCTTGGGCCACCGCATTACTTCGGACGGCGCAATTCCGCTGCAATCAAAGGTCGAAGCAATTACGGCATTCCCAAGTCCGCAGTCCACCAAGGCTCTTCAAGAATTCCTGGGCATGGTGAATTTCTACCACCGCTTTGTACCGAAGGCAGCACAACTCATGCAGCCCCTCTACGAGGCCCTCAAAGGCAAGGCTGGAAAGGATACAATAGCCTGGACGGTCGAAATGGACAACGCTTTCGACAACACAAAAACCGCTCTAGCCAATGCAACTATGTTGGCGCACCCTCTGCCAGGTGCCACCATCGCCCTTACCACCAACGCTTCTGACTATGCCATAGGCGCCATACAGGAACAGTGGGTCAATGGGAGGTGGCAACCACTGGCGTTTTTCAGCCGCCAGCTCCGGCGCAATGAAAGCAAATACAGCACTTTCGACCGGGAGTTGCTGGCACTGTTCCTGGCTATCTGCCATTTCCGTTTTTTGTTAGAAGGACGTCACTTCACTGCGTTTGTAGATCACAAACCACTGACCTTCGCCATTGCCAAGACCGCCGAACCGTGGTCGGCTCGACAGCAGCGACAGCTAACTTTCATTTCAGAATTCACGACAGACATCCAACACGTAGCTGGCAAGGACAACTTGGTAGCTGATTGCCTTTCTCGCGCGACAGTACGGGCGGTCCAGCTGGGCATCGATTATGCCCTCATGGCCACCGATCAGGCATCCAACCCTGAAACACAGGCGTGTCGCACCGACACCTCTAGCCTCCAACCGGCTGATGTGCAATTCCACGCAGCAGGCACCTCGTTACTCTGCGATGTCTCCATGGGAGATCCCCGCCCTATCGTTCCAGTTGCCTGGCGCCGCAAAGTTTTTGACGCCATACATGGGCTTTCCCATCCTGCTGTGAATTCATCTCAAAAATTAATGTCGGCTAATTTCATCTGGAGAGGAATGCGTAAGGATATCCGCTACCGGGCTAACACTTGCGTCGTCTGTGAAAAGTCTAAGGTGCAACGTCACGTCAAGGCCCCATTGGCCACGTTCACAGTACCAGAACGTCGATTCGACCATGTCAATGTGGACCTCGTCGGGCCGCTTCCACCGTCACAGGGTTCACACACATCCTCACCATGGTCGATCGTACCATTAGATTGCCAGAGGCAGTTCCTTTGGCGTCTACTACGTCCACTGATGTCGCCAGAGCATTCCTCTCCTCGTGGGTCGCACGTTTCGGCATTCCGGCGGACATTTCTTCAGACCGCGGTCCACAGTTCTCTTCCGAGCTCTGGAACGCTGTGGCCCAGGTTCTCAGCACCAAGCTTCACCGCACCACGGCCTATCACCCTCAGGCAAACGGTTTGTGTGAACGCTTCCACAGATCATTAAAGGCATCGCTGAGGGCCAGCCTCCAAGGCGCCGGATGGGTGGATAAGCTTCCATGGGTCATGTTGGGTCTTCGCACGGCACCCAAAGAGGACCTGCAATCCTCCGCTGCGGAGCTCATGTACGGCCAGCCACTCCGCGTACCGAAAGATTTCCTGCCGCTTCCAACTGAGCCGTGGTCCGCAGTCGACCAACTCAGCAACCACCGGGAAACAGCCAAGGCTTTTGCGCCTATCCCAACTTCGCATCATGGCCTTCCATCTTCACACGTACCAGTGGAGCTAAAGAATGCTGAATTTGTATTCATTCGTCATGATGCCAATAGGGATCCGCTCAAGGCCCCTTACACAGGCCCTTTCCGCATACTGGAGACAGGCGACAAGAGTTTCTCCGTAGACATCGGTGGTAAACCCGACCACATATCCATTGACCGTCTCAAACCGGCACACCTGGACATCGACCGGCCAGTAGAGACCGCACAGCCACCACGACATGGTCGACCTCCCGCTGCATCCACGCCAGTCCCAAGGCTTCCATCCGCCAGCCCGGCAGCCGTTCAACAACCTCCACTCCAAGAATACAGGAGTCGCTCTGACAGGCTTGTCAGACCTCCTAGTCGATTGACTTTTACTGTTAAAGACAATTCTGGGGGGGATGCATGTGGCAGAGTCACCAGGGGACTCTGATCTAATGTACATAATTATCTTTAACAAATTATTAGCTACAGAATTAATCTGTATCTTTGTTCATATTATTGCATGTACATTGCGCGGTCCCTTTAAGAATGAGACCAAACGCGATGACGCCATCACGTTGATCGCGTGATCCTCCTACGGTGGGAAAACGTGATGATGTCATGACGTCAGGCTGGGGAGCCGCCCTAGCCAGTCCTCATGGAGCCAGCAAAGAGTACTGACCTGTAATTTAGTTCTCCTGTGTTTTCGTGTTAAACTCTGTTGAATAGTGTGGTGTATGTAACCTGTTCCACCTTAAGAGGACTACCTTAAGAGATGCACTACTTTCTCTTGGCTGCTGTATACTGTAATACCGGTGGTGACCACACTGGTATATAAGTGTTGTGTAGGGATTTGCTGGGCAGTTCAGCCCTGACCTCCGAATAGTAAAGACCTGTTAAAAGTTATCCTTGTGGTCTGTGTCCAGGGATTTATAATAAGCATAACTGGGACACACAGACTTAACAGTGGCGACGAGTCCGATCTTACCCTGAAGCAGTTTTACATCCAAGGCAGCTTCGTCCTCAGAACGGGTGTCGAAAAGAGGCATCCGCCCTCATCATCCTGCTGAGCACCATCGCACGGGAGGCATTGAGAACCCGGGTTAAAAAGAAAAATTCTGAACACGAAGCCCTCCATCAGCGACAGGCAGTGATCATCCCTTCTACCATGGTGGTGGGTAAGCCGATCAGCGACACGAGCAGAAAGTCGGCCGCGTTGACTGTGGAGTGGGGGAGGGAAAACGGAGGAAAAAGGGCGGAGAACTCGACCACGGCCGGTGAAAAGGGCCGGGCTGCAATTGAGGCCGAGGCACAGCGACTGGGGCAGCTTAAGGCACGAGAGCCACGGAGAACTCAAACACAGCTGGTGTAAAGGACCGGCCTGCATGCGGGGCTAACCGCGGGGGAGTAAAAGCAGCGTCGGGGAATTGAGAACCGCTGGGGAGACGAGAACGGCAGCAGCACGGCAATCGCCATTGCAGCCAGCGGGGGAAGAAGGCAAACGCGGGAATCCGCCATTGTAGTCGGCGGGGGAAGAAGACGAGCACGGGAAAGACCGCCAAGCGCGGGAAGCCACCATTTTAGTAGGCGGGGGAAGAAGACAAGCGCAGGAAGCCGCCATTTTGAGAAAAAGAAAAATTTAAAAACTTGCAAGGATGCCTAAACATGGGAACATTAATACCTTTGATAGCGATATCGAAGATTGGACCATGTATGTAGAACGCATGGAAGTTTATTGTAAAGCAAATAAGGTACCAGATGATGAGAAAGCACTAACCTTATTAAGCTCAATGGGTGCGAAGGCATACGGGCTATTGAAGCACCTTCTATCACCAGATAAACCGGCGGATCAGACTTTTGCGAATATTGTTACTGTCCTAAAAAATCATTTAAACCCCACGCCGCTGATGATAGCGGAACGATTTAAATTTTACAGAAGAACGCAGCTGAAAGACGAAAGCAACGCTGAATTTTTAATTGAACTGCGTAAGCTATCAAAGTACTGTCAGTTTGGAACAGGACTAGCAGATGCGCTGAGAGATAAATTTGTGTGTGGATTGTTAAAAGAAGGAACACAAAAGCGACTGCTTGAGGAGAATGATCTTACGCTTGATAAAGCTGTCACTATTGCAGCATCGCACGAAGCCGCAGCGAGAGGCACTGCGGAAATGCAGCTACGGTCACCGGAACTCAGCACCAATCAAATGGTCTTGGGTACAGTAAAATGTTATCGTTGTGGAAAGACAACGCACGACCAGAACCAGTGCTGGTTCAAAAATCAGGAATGCAGAAAATGTGGCAGGCTTGGTCACATAGCTAAAGTATGCCGGTCAGAAAAGAAGAACAGCAACAAAAAGTCACCACAGGAAAAGTACAGAAAGGTACACAAGGTGACAGAGAACAGTTCGAACGAACAGAAGTCAAATTCAGACTCCAGCAGTAATGAACTGGGTAGTCTAAGAATACACAATGTTGGTAATGAAGCAGACCTCCAAACAATCTGGGTCACACTTCAGATAGCAGGAGTCCAAGTGAAGATGGAATTGGACACTGGATCGGCAGTGACGGTCATGAATAAGCAAGATTACAAAAGGTTATTCCCACATAATCCCCTACGGGATATGGAGATTGTATTGAAAACATACACGGGGCAAAGAGTGTACCCCATCGGGAAGATAGAGGTAAAGGTGGTCCACAAGGGCAAAGAAAGCCGAGGAATGGACTTATATGTGCTACCTGAGGGAGGTCCACCACTACTGGGACGGGAGTGGATTAGGAAAATAAATATGGACTGGCATTCCTTAAAAGCACTAACGGTAGATTCCGGTAAAAAAGATGTCAAACCTAAACGATTGTCCAGAATATTGGACGATGCTAAAGAAGTGTTCCAACAGGGACTGGGAACACTGAGAGCAATTACGGCAAACATCAAGGTTGAAGAACACGCAAACCCAAAATTTTTCAAAGCCAGACCGGTACCTTATGCAATACGACCTGCTGTGGAAGCTGGGCTGGAAGGGCTAGAACGTTCAGGAGTACTGTCTAAGGTAGACTGGAGTGAGTGGGCCACGCCCATTGTCCCCGTCATGAAGCGTTCATCGAGCAACAAGCCGGGGGAACCAGGGAAGGTTCGCATCTGTGGAGATTTCAAGATCACTGTTAATCCGGTGCTTCACACGGTGCAGTATCCGCTTCCGCGGATTGAGGATATCTTCGCTTCGTTGTCTGGCGGGAAACACTTCACCAAGATAGACCTGACGCAGGCGTACTTACAGATGGAAGTTGAGGAAGAGTCACGCCAGTATCTCACGATCAACACGCATAGAGGCTTGTACCGGTATAATAGACTGGTTTTTGGAGTGGCATCGGCTCCAGCAATTTGGCAGAGGGCCATGGAGCAGGTATTACAGGGAATTCCAGGCACACAATGTTACCTGGGCGATATTCTGACTACAGGAGATGATGACGAGGAACACCTTGCAAATTTGGAACTGGTGCTCACCAGATTGAAAGAATATGGACTTCGAGTTAATCGCCAGAAATGTGAATTCTTTCAGAAGCGGATCTCGTACTGTGGTCATGTCATTGACCAGGAGGGGCTTCATAAGTCTCCTGACAAGATCGAAGCTGTTGTGAAGGCTCCCGCTCCGGATAATGTATCCCAGTTGAGGTCGTTCCTAGGGTTGATTAACTATTACCATAAGTTTCTGCCAAATTTATCCACGGTGCTGCACCCGCTGAACGCTCTTTTGCAGAAGGGAGTACCATGGAAGTGGAGCGAGGACTGTAAGAGGGCCTTTCGCAAAAGCAAGGCATTGATCACCTCAGAGGAAGTGTTGGCTCACTTCAACCCAACGCTGCCTATTCGTTTGGCTTGTGATGCTTCTCCATATGGTATTGGGGCAGTACTCTCACACAAGTTGCCAAATGGCCTGGAGAGGCCAGTTGCGTTCGCATCCAGATCATTGACCTCCGCTGAGCGCAACTATGCTCAGATAGATAGGGAGCCTCTCAGCCTTGTGTGGGGAGTAAAGAAGTTTAATCATTACCTGCAGGGCCAAAAGTTTACGCTTCTGACAGACCACCAGCCGTTGGTATCCATTTTTAACCCTAAGAAGGGTGTTTCGGTGATGACAGCACAGAGACTCCAGAGATGGTCCCTTTTCCTAGGGGCACATCAATATCAGATCGAATTCAAAGGTACAAAGCAGCATGGTAATGCTGATGGGCTGTTGCGCCTGCCACTACCTACAGAGGAGGAGGCACCGACGGTTGACTCTGTTGAGTTATTTCACTCGACCATCATCGAATGTTTACCAGTCACCAATGCAAGTATGGAAAGAGAAACCAGGAATGACCCGACACTGTCCCGGGTCTACGAAGTGACAGTGAAGGGATGGCCAGCACATGGTGATCCACTGTTACCGGCATTCTCAGCAAGACGAGAACAGCTGTCCGTCTGTCAAGGAACATTGATGTATGGAACAAGGGTGATTATTCCTCCTAAGTTAAGAGAGAGAGTTCTAAAGGAACTGCATGAAGGTCATCTGGGGGGAGTCAAGATGAAAAGCCTTGCTAGGGCTTATGTGTGGTGGCCGGGTATCGACCAACAGATAGAGGATCTGACGAAAAGCTGCTCAGGGTGCCAAAAAGTGCAAAATGCACCTCCGATTGCACCGCTGCATCCATGGGAATGGCCTTCAACCCCATGGCAACGTGTACATATTGACTTTGCTGGTCCATTCATGGACTCCATGTTTTTAATTGCGGTGGACGCACATTCTAAATGGCCAGAAGTGATTAAGATGACTACCACTACCTCGGAAAAGACGATCGCGGTGCTAAGAACGATATTTGCAAGAAATGGATTGCCAGAACAAATATGTTCAGACAACGGACCACAGTTCGTGTCAGAAGAATTCCAGAAATTCATGAAGAAGAATGGGGTGAAACATTATACCTCTGCCCCATATCATCCGGCTACAAACGGGTTGGCCGAGAGATTTGTACAAACGTTCTAAAAAGCAATAAAGGCCATGAGCGAAGATCAGATTCCACTACAACACAAGGTGGACAAATTCCTACTGGCATATCGAAACGCCACTCATGCAGTGACAAACCAAAGTCCTGCCATGATGTTCTATAACAGGAGGTTGCGGTCCAGGTTGGACTTGTTAAAACCAAATGTGCGGAGGGAAGTTGAAAACAAACAGTTCCAGCATATAAATAACAAGACCACTCGGAGTTTCGAAATAGGATAACGAGTGTTAGCCCGGGACTATAAAAACGAGAAATGGCAATCTGGAACAATTCGGGCCAGACAAGGACCCCTGATGTACACGGTAGATATTGGTGAAAATGTAATACGGCGTCATGCTGACCAACTGGTAGAATCGAGAACAAGGGTCGAACCCATGGTTACGGCAGAGACAACCGTGGAAGAAGTTAGTGAACCTGAAGCATCTACCTCAGAAGTGAATGTACCTGATGATGATGTCCAATCCATAAGAGACCAACTAGATGAGTCACCCCAGCAACGAGAATCAGAGACCCCTGAAAGGCGTTATCCAACTCGAATCAGGAGGCCTCCTCAGAGACTGAATCTTTAAACTGTTTTGCATGAGGTTGTATATCTATATGTTATTATGTTATGTTAAATGGGGATATAACTGTTAAGCTAAAAAGGGAGGATTGTGGTGTATGTAACCTGTTCCACCTTAAGAGAACTACCTTAAGAGATGTACTACTTTCTCTTGGCTGCTGTATACTATAATACCGGTGGTGACCACACCGGTATATAAGTGTTGTGTAGGGATTTGCTGGGCAGTTCAGCCCTGACCTCCGAATAGTAAAGACCTGTTAAAAGTTATCCTTGTGGTCTGTGTCCAGTGATTTATAATAAGCATAACTGGGACACACAGACTTAACAAGTAGTATTAAACATCATTTGATTGATAGACTGACTCGACCTCAGTTCTTTAGTTAGGAATCTAGCCATTCCTACAATACTAAAATATTAAGAGAAATTCCCTCATTTTCTTCCATTAGCATTTGCTAAAAGTCAATGGAATCATTTTTAACAGTGGCCGCCTGGCATAAACGGGGCAGTTAGCAGCCTAAAAATGGCACTGGATCACCTACCACCCTACTTACACTTAGACTCCAGCCACCACTGCCTCGGTAAGAGCTTGAGGTGGGGGGAGGTGGTGGAGCACCCACTTGTTTCAGGCAGGATTCTTTTAATATGTAAATTGGGGTCCTATGAAATACTTACAACCTCAATTGCAATTTTGAGGTACAGAAGGGTAGAGATACGCCACACATGCTCCGTTCATTTTTAACGGCATTGAGCAGCTTGACCAGTGATCCTGGCTGGAGGCCACTCAGGAAGCAGCACAAAACCATTTACATCTTTTACTTTTGTAAAGAAATACTCTAACTCACTGCTAGCCCATGAGTGGCCCTCCCCTGCAGCCACAATGAAAGTCGCTCAAACTTATATTTCTTCTCTTACCTTAAAGTCTTTCAGATGCGAAGTGGCAATCTCATTTGATGAACGAAAGTACTGTTTGAAAGTAGATTTAAAAGTACTCACTCATATTATGCTTAAGCCAAACCATAAATTTATGGAAACAAAATGTTCATCAGCCATAAAATAATGACATTATTTATAGCAGTATTTATTGAAAATAGAGAGTGTTGTGCTCATTGAGATGATGGATGTTAGCACTAGGGAATGGAATACTTTTCTATTTCAACAACCAGTGAGACTATAGAACACTCTTAGGTCAGATATAACACGGTGAGCTGTGTGATGAAATATTCCATTCATCACTCATCAGTATTTCTCTGCCTGTGACTGTGGTTGGTTTCAGTTTCATTTCCATTGTATTGTACTGTGTGTAGGGCTCCGCCCATACCTGGCTCCTATGTAAGCTGGCCCAGCCTGCAGCACATCCAGTACGGCAGACCTTTGGATGGAAGATACATTCTCCTCTGTGTGTTACCTTCTAAGTCAATAAAAGCCTTGTTTTGTTTCGCTAACATCGAGTCTCGGATTTATTGAGGCACATCAAGCTGCAGAGCAAGGCTCCCTTTACTTTGACCCACATCAAATAGGAACTGGTTTGAGACAACCCACAAACCAAGCTGACCCATGGTACCTCCTCCCAGTGGCCAAGATTTGTGATATTTTTCTCTCTACTCTCTTTAATCATGTTAACAGCAAATTGTAGTTTCCATTAATTGATGTGTATCCCATTTAGATAGTACCTTTAATCTGAAAAAATGTCCCAAGATGCTTTGTGAATAGACATATGGAAAATGGACACTGGGCCAGGAAAGGAGAGATTAGGAGGGGGTGACAAAATAAATGATTAAGTAGATGGGTTTTGATGAGGATTTTACAGGAGCAGAGAAAGGTAGGGTGTTGGGAGGATTTAGGGAGGGAATTGCAGCAAGTGAGGTTAAGACAGCTGAGAATGCTGCTGCTTCCAATGGTGGGGTGAAGGAAGGGAGAGATGCACAAGAGACTTGAGTCAGAAAAATGGAGTGTCCTGAGGGGCATCTAGGAGGAGGTTGCAGAGAAAAGATGAGGCAATGCAATGGTGAGATTTAAAGATAAGGACATGGATTTTAAACTTGAGGCGTTGGGGGAATGCAGACTGACTATATGTCAGCGAGGCTTGGAGTGATGGGTATGTGGAACTCGGCGCAGGGCAGGATAGGCGCAACAGAGTTTTGGGCAAGTTGGAACTTATGGGGGGAGGAAGATGGGTGGCCAGCAAGGTGAGCATTGGCATAATGGAATCTGGAGGCGATGAAGGTGAATTTGAAATGCAGAACAGGGAAAGATATCAGCAAGTATGAGTGGTCTGCACAGAGTGATCTTAAATGGAGTGCTTCTAGACAGAGTGCTAAAGTTGGGAATTTGGAGAGTGGGAATTTGGAGCAGACGGGGAAGGAGGAGACAATGAGAGGAGCGGCTGGAGATAAACGTAGACATGAGAGCTTGGAGCGAGCGCGAGTGTCATGGAGCAAGGTAAACAAAAAGTGACGTCAGCACAAAGGAAGGAGCCGAAAAGAAAAAAAAATTGGTGAGTAGCTGGTGATTTTTTTAAGTCATGAGTTTATTTCTGTTAAGCTGGTTAATAGTCTATTATGTAGAGGCATGGTAGGGCACCTCAGTCCCGTGGAATGCACATCTTGTGTCATGTGGGAACTTCAGGATGCTTCCCATGTCCTGGACAACCATGTGTGCAGGAAGTGTCATCAGCTGGAGGAGCTTGTAGTGTCCGCATATCAATAACACACGGACTGCAGGAGAACGGTAATAACAGGTGTTTACTGAACAGAGGGCATGCTGGAACTGAAAGTACAGAAGCCTGCTATGGCTTTATATACAGGTGTGGTCACTGCCGGTACTACAGTATAAAAGCAGTTCTCTCTTAAATGTACATACACAACAATTCCTCCCCTTTTAGATAAACAGTACATAACATTCATTTAACAATTAAATAATAACTAATTATAATTACAATTTTCTCTGTACTATATACATCAACTGAAGTAATCATTTATAAATTCAGTCTTTGAAGAGGCTTCCTGATCCTGTCTGGATAGCGCCTTTCTCGAGTATCCCGTTTTGCGGCGGCGTCGATTCTGGCTCATTGTCATTGGTTGGTTCGTCAGCTTCCAATACCACTGATTCTGAGGTAGACGCAATCGGTACTTCGGGTTCATCACCAGGTGCGCATGCTCGTGGTATGGGTTTGACTTGTTCCTGTGACTCTAGAATCTGGTCAGCATGGCGTCTCACGATGCTCTCTCCGACGTCCACTGTGTACATTAGTGGTCCCTGCTGTGTGCATATAGTTCCTGGCTGCCATTTTTCTGTTCGGTAGTCGCGGGCCAAGACTGGTTGCCCTATCTTGAACCTCCTGGTTGGCGTCTCATTGATGTGCTGGAATTGCTTATCCTCAACATCTCGTCTTATGTTTGGTTTGAGCAAATCCAGGTGACATCTTAACCTTCGGTTAAAGAACATTATGGCTGGAGTTTGGTTGGTGACTGCATGTGTCGCATTCCGGTAAGCAAACAAGAAATTATGCACCTTGTGTTGTAGTGGTATGTTGTCATTATACATCGCCTTTATTGCTTTTTTAAAGGTCTGAACAAACCTCTCAGCCAATCCATTTGTGGCTGGATGATATGGGGCAGATGTGCAATGTTTTACCCCATTATTCCTCAAAAACCTCCGGAAATCCTCGGACACAAACTGTGGTCCATTGTCGGAGAAAATCTGTTCTGGCAAGCCATTCCTGGTGAAGATGGTCCGTAGGGCTGCAATAGTTTTCTCCGTGGTGGTGGAGGACATTTTGATGACCTCTGGCCATTTCAAATGTGCATCCACGGCGATTAAAAACATTGAGTCCATAAATGGACCAGCAAAATCAATGTGTACCCATTGCCATGGAGATGAGGGCCACTCCCATGGGTGTAGCGGGGCCTGTGGTGGAGCGTTTTGGACTTTCTGGCATCCTGTGCATCTCTTGGTCATATCCTTGATTTCTTTATCGATTCCCGGCCACCACACAAATGCCCTGGCTAGGCTCTTCATTTTTACCCCTCCCAGATGACCCTCATGAAGCTCATTGAGCAATCTATATCTCAACTTGGGTGGAATTACCACTCGGGATCCACACATCAAGGTCCCCTGGCACACTGACAGCTGTTCTCTCCTTGGCGAGAATTCTGGCAACAGTGAGTCGCCATGTGCTGGCCATCCCTTCACCGTCAAATCATAGACCCGAGAGAGTGTCGGGTCACTTCGGGTTTCCTTCTCTATACTTGAGTTTGTAACAGGTAGACATTCGACTATGGTCGAATGGAATATCTCAACAGGGTCCACTGCAGGTGCTTCCTCCACCGTAGGCAACGGTAGGCACGACAGCCCATCAGCATTTCCATGCTGTTTCGTGCCCTTGTACTCTATGTTGTATTGATGTGCCCCTAGAAAAGCGACCATCTTTGCAGCCGTTGCGCCGTCATCACCGGAACGCCCTTCTTTGGGTTAAAAATGGAGACAAGAGGCTGGTGATCAGTCAGTAGGGTGAATTTCTGTCCGTGCAGATAGTGATTGAACTTCTTCACCCCCCACACCAGGCTGAGGGCCTCCCTGTCAATCTGGGCGTAGTTACGCTCGGCTGAGGTTAACGAGCGCGACGCAAAGGCTATTGGCCTCTCTGAACCATCAAGGAATTTGTGTGACAGCACTGCTCCAATGCCATAGTGAGATGCATCACATGCCAACCGAATCAGTAGTGTTGGATTGTAGTGGGCCAATACTTCTTTTGAAGTGATTAGGCATTTACATTTCTGAAAGGCACGCTTACACTCATCACTCCATTTCCATGCTACTCCAGTTTGCAGCAGGGCGTTCAGTGGGTGCAGAATTGTAGATAAATTTGGCAAGAAGTTATGGTAGTAGTTCACCAACCCGAGGAACGACCTCAGTTGCGACACATTTTCCGGTGCTGGAGCCTTGGCTACTGCCTCAATCTTGTCTGGGGTCTTATGTAACCCCTCCTCATCAATCATGTGGCCACAATATGAGATTTGTTTCCTGAAAAACTTGCATTTGGGGCAGTTGGCTCGTAGCCCATATTCTTGTAATCGAGTGAGCGCCTGCCCCAGGTTGGCAAGGTGTTCACTGTCATTTTCGCCTGTAACCAGAATGTCGTCCAAATAACACTGGGTCCCCGGGATCCCTTGCAGGACTTGTTCCATCGCCCTCTGCCAAATAGCCGGAGCTGATGCTACCCCGAATACCAGTCAGTTGTACTGGTAAAGACCCTTGTGAGTGTTTATCGTGAGGTATTTTCTCGATGCTTCTTCTACCTCCATTTGTAGATACGCTTGGGCCAGATCAATCTTCGTAAAGCGTTTCCCTCCAGATAGTGAGGTGAAAATATCTTCTATCCGTGGAAGTGGATATTGTACTGTGTGCAGGACTGGGTTTACAATTACCTTAAAGTCCCCACAGATGCGAACCTTCTTCAGCTCCCCAGGCGTGCTGCTCAATGATTTCTTCATTACAGGAATGATGGGTGTGGCCAACTCGCTCCAGTCCACCTTGGACAGCACACCCAAATGCTCCAGACTCTCCAGCTCTGCTTCGACGGCTGGGCGGATCGAGTATGGTACCGGTCTGGCCTTAAAATATTTTGGGTTTGGCCTTTTTTTCATCGGCCACTTCATTTGCCTTGCAGTACACTTCAATTTTTATCATTGCCGTTACTCCTTTTAGATTCCCAAGTCCTTGTTGGAACACCTCTTTCGTGTCAGTTAGAATTTTGGACAGTCACCCAGGTGTGACGTCGTCATCCTTTTTGTCAGCCACAGTTAGCATCTGAATGGAATGCCAATCCAATTGTATTTTTCGGATCCATTCACATCCCAATAATGGTGGTCCTCCATCTTGTAGTATATATAGATACAGTTTCTGTGTTTCCTTGCCGTTGTATTTAATGGGCACCCTTATTTTTCCTCTAGGGTAGATTTTTTGCCCCGTATATGTCTTCAATACAATGGATGTGTCCTTCAAGGGTATGTGTGAGAATAGCCGCTCATAGTCTCGTCGATTCATGACAGTTAGGGCTGATCCTGTGTCCAATTCCATCTTTACTTAGGACCCTGCTATCATGAGGGTGACCCAAATGGTTCGGTGATCCTCCTTTGCAATCATGTTGTGTAACTTTAGACAACTTAGTCTCCTGCTCCTGGAGTCATTATCACTCTCCTGATCTTCTGAACTACTGTCTGTCATTTTTTTTACTTTCTTGTACTTTTCCTTAGTAGTTCTTTTAGTGTTGGTTTTCTTTCCCGACCTGCAGACTCTTGCTATGGGTCCCACTTTTCCACATTTCCTGCATACTTTGTCCTTAAACCAGCAGTCCTTCTGGTCATGGGTTGTTCTGCCACAGCGATAGCACTTTTCTGCTCCATATGCCATTTCGTTGGTGCTATATTCTTGCGGTTTCTGTTGTATTTCTGCAGCTCCCCGTGCTGCTGCTTCATAGGATACTGCCACGCTGAAAGCCTTTTCTAGCGTAAGGTCCTTTTCCGAAAGTAGTCGTTTCTGGGTTCCTTCACTCTGGAGCCCGCAGACAAACTTATCCCTTAAGGTATCGGCCAGTCCTGCTCCGAACTGGCAGTGCTTCGATAACTTGCATAGTTCCGTAAGATAGTCAGCATTACTCTCATCTTTGTGCTGGTTTCTTTTATGGAACTTGAATCTTTCTGCTATCAGCAGCGGTGTAGGGTTTAGATGTTCCTGTAAGATATTGACAATCTCTTCAAAGCTTTCCTCCATTGGTTTATCTGGGGTATTTAAATTCCGCAATAGGCCGTACGTTCTCGCGCCCATCAAATTTAATAATACCGACGCCTTTTTTTCATCGGCCACTTCATTTGCCTTGCAGTACACTTCAATTCTTTCCACATACGTGGTCCAGTCTTCTATTTCATTGTCGAAAGCAGTGATACTGCCGCTCTTCGGCATCTTGGGTGGTTTAAAATGCCGCCTCCTGCACTTTTCCTTCTTCCCCAATGGATTAAAATGGCGCCTCCCACGCTTTTCCTTCTTCCCCTTGCTGCCAATGCTGCTCCTGGCGTTCTAAATAGTAATGGCGGCGCCCCACGGCTTCGGCGCGTCTCTTTTTTGTTAGTTAAATTCCTTTGTTTTATTCTTCTTCGACGCTGTCCACTGCGTGTCTCTTTTCCTTCCCCTCTTATTATTTTCTCTAACGCTGCCCGGCTCTTGAGCACCGGCCGCGTCCTGTGCGCTCCACATTCTCTCTCTCTTTTCCTTCCCGACGACGCTGCATGGCCCCCTTGCAGAGCTGCTCGATCGAGCTCAAGCCCGCCGCAGTCCGGAAGGGTCAGTGCACTACCTGCTACCAGCACGATTTGCTGGAACACCTTGACTGGGGAGCCAAGCCCAGCTCTCCAAAGCCTCCCCTGCGATTCTCTGAACTCCGATGGATCACTGGGCGGTTGCCCGCGGTATATGCCCGTTGCTCTGACTTTGACCTCCAAGAAGCTTCTTTTCAGGGATGGATCCCCGTGAGGTGATGCAGTACTGCAGGTGAGTTCGAACCTGCTCGTTGCCAGTGTAGTGTCCACATATCAATAAGACACGGACTGCAGGAGAACGGTAATAACAGGTGTTTACTGAACAGAGGGTATGCTGGAACTGAAAGTACAGAAGCCTGCTATGGCTTTATATACAGTTGTGGTCACTGCCAGTACTACAGTATAAAAGCAGTTCTCTCTTAAAGGTACACAACAACAGAGCTCAAGCTCCAGGTTTGAGCAACAGCTGGCGTCACTGTGGTACATCCGTGAGGCTGAGAGCTACGTGGACAGCACGTTTCAGGAGGTGATCACCCCGCAGTGCAAGAGTGTGCAGGCAGAGTGGGAATGGACGACCATCAGATAGACAAGGAGGACCAGGCAGGTAGTGCAGGAGTTCCCAGAGTGCATCTCACTCTCTAACCAGTCTGGTGTGGGCGATGGTTCCTCTGGGTAGTACAGCCAGAGTCAAATCCACGGCACCATGGGTCGCTCAGCTGTATAAAAGGGGAGGAGGAAGATCGGGAAAGCAATAATGATAGGGGATTCAATAGTTAGGGGAACAGACAGGCACTTCTGCGGCCGCAGACGTGACTCCAGGATGATATGTTGCCTCCCTGGTGCCAGGGTCAAGGATGTCACTGAGTGGCTGCAGAACATTCTGAGGGGGGAGGGTAAACAGCTAGAAATTGTGGACGATATCGGTATCAATGACATAGGGAGAAAGAGGGGTGAGCTTCTGCAAGCAGATTTTAGGGAGCTAGGAAAAGTGCTAAACAATTTAGAGCGCAATGTAAACAACACTCTTTCATCACTTAACGGGAAGGGCCAATAAGGCTGCACAAGCTAGTTGTCGTCAGTTGTTTTGCAAGGTGACCTGGGCGATTGTCATTACAGCCCCAAACATGCTCACAAAGTGGAGGGCTTGGACATCTTGCACCAATGAAACATTAAAAAATTTGCGCAGGCACCAGACTTGTGCAAATAACATAGGTTGCGCTAGCTGGTAAGCATTCCTTTAATTACTGCTCCCGAAGTGGCCAGCCGAGTTCACAATGCCTCCTATTGCTGCCGTTGTTGGCGCGAGGTGATACAGCAGGGGGCGGGAGTTAATTTCATATCCAGGGCGATAACGGGGCGCTGCGCACTTTATGACGTCACGATCTGCGAGGCACTAGAGACCCAGGTGGTAAGAGTTGCACCAGCGCTAAACTGGCATTGAAGTTCGTGGGCGTCGCAACATTTTCCACGTCTGGGCACTAAGCCCTTAGCACCCCTGCCAGGCACTAACATACCGAATTTCTAGCCCCGTGTATTCTATAGGCCACCAACTAATGGGAAGGATATAGAGGAGCAAATTTGCAGGGAAATTACAGAGTGGCGCAAAAACTATAGAGTAGTGATAATGAGGGACTTCAACTGTCCTAATATAGACTGGGATAGTAATAGTGTAAAGGGCAGAGAGGGGGAAGAATTTATGATGTGTGTTCAGGAGAACTTTCTTGATTAGTATGTTTCCAGCCCAACAAGGAAGGAGGAATTGCTGGATCTGGTTCTGGGGAATGAGGTGGGTCAAGTGGAGCAACTGTCAGTAGGAAAACATTTAGGGAACAGTGATCATAGTATCATAAGGTTTAGATTAGCTATGGAAAAGGACAGGGAGCAATCTAGAGTAAAAGTACTTAATTGAAGGAGGGCCAATTACAATGGGTTGAGAATGGATCTGGTCCAGGTAAATTGGAATCAAAGATTGGCAGCCAAAACAATGGGCTGCCTTTAAAGAGGAGATGGTTTGGGTACAGTCGAGGTACATTCCCGTGAGGGGGAAAGGTAGGGCAACAAAGGCCAGAGCTCCCTGGATGACGAAAGAGATAGAGAGTAAGGTGAAGCAGAAAAAGGGCGTGTATGACAAATGTCAGGTTGAGAATACAAATGAGAACCAGGCTGAATATAGAAAGTTCAGAGGGGAAGTGAAAAAGGAAATAAGAGGGGAAAAGAGAGAGTGTGAGAATAGATTGGCAGCTGACATAAAATGGAGTCCAAAAGTCTTCTATAGGTAGAAGAGGAGGGGTGGGGCCAATTAGGGACCAAAAAAGAGACCTACACATGGAAGCAGAGGACATGGTTGAGGTATTAAATGAATACTTTACATCTGTCTTTACCAAGGGAGAAAATGCGCCAAAATTCAAAGTGAAAGAGAAAGTAGTTGAGATACTGGATAGGATAAAAATTGTTAAAGAGGAGGTACTAGAAAGGCTGGCTGAGGGAAGCAAGGTCAGAAATTGCGGAGGTACTGCCCATAACTTTCCAGTCCTCCTCAGATACGGGGATGGTGCCAGAGGACTGGAGAATTGCAAATATTACAACCTTGTTCAAAAAACGGTGTAAGGATAAATCCAGCAACTACAGACCAGTCAGTCTAACCTCAGTGGTGGGGAAGCTTTTACAAATGATAATCCGGGACAAAATTATCATTCACTTGGACAAATGTGGATTAATTAAGGAAAGCCAGTGCGGATTTTTTAAAGGCAAATCATGTTTCACTAACTTGATTCAGTTTTTTGATGAGGTAACAAAGAGGGTTGATGAGGGCAATACAGTTGGTGTGGTGTACATGGACTTCCAAAAGACGTTTGATAAAGTGCCACATAATAGGCTTGAAGACCATGGAACATGAAATTCATGGCAGCATGGATAAGAAATTGACTAAGTGACAGGAAACAGAGAGCAGTGGTGAATGGTTGTTTTTCGGACTGGAGGAAAATACACATTAGTGTTCCCCAGGGGTCGGTACTAAGACCACTGGTTTTCCTGATATCATTCCTTCATTCTCGCTCAACCTCCACTTGTCCCCCTCATTGCAGAAAAAGAGAGCTCACAACAAAAGAGAGCGAGCCAGGACAGGAGGAGGGACAGCCTCGATAGCCCACTTGACACCCTGGGAGGAGGCAGTCCTGGAAATTATGGGAATAGAGGATGATTCACGTGGGGGACGGACAGACGGGTGTAACACAGCAAGCTGGTAACAGAAAAGATTCCCATCTCTCTATTTGACATTGGATGAGTCGCTGATAATGATTGTGAAGCTGTAACAGATGCACTTATGAGCATCTGCAAAAAGCTATGTGCATGTAGCCTTTGCATCACGTCTCTGACTCTTTCCTTTACTCCCCACAGGACGATCACAAGCATCCATCCCCTCTAGCCAGGAAGAAGAGGCTGAGCAGCCAGACTCCTCAGAGGAAGCTGCAACCTCTGAGGGCGCAGCTGTTATGTCTGACATTGGTGATAGGTACTCGATTGCCTTGGCCTGAGCACATGGAGTTTGATCGTGCTGTTATCATTGTATTGTGTATAGGTATTCAATTGCTTTTTGCCTGTGGATCAGCCATTAAAAAGCAACATGAACTGAGCTCTGCTTATGTCCTCTGGATTATCTTTGCAAACGCAACATTTGGTGATGAGGATGGCTGAAATCTCTCTTCCACCACCTCCTCCCTTCCTTGCACTACCAGGTGAGCCCCCGATCCCATGGGTTCGCTGGTTACAGTCTTTTGAAACCTACCTCATTGCTCTTGGACTAGAAACTGTGAGTACGGCTCGGAAAAAGGCACTGTTATCCCATTGCTTGGGAGCGGAGGGCCAGCGTGTTCTTGGGACATTATGCACAGCAGACTCAATTCAAATGTATGATGTGGCTGTGGCTCTGTTAAGCACACACTTCTCTGTCCCACAAAGTGCCCTCCTGCAGCGATTCATTTTTAGACAGCATCACCAACTTCCCGGCGAGTCGGTGCATCAATACGTGGCTAATTTGAGGGGGTTAGCTAGCTCATGCAAGTTCGGTGCGCTACAAGACGAGATGGTGCGTGATCAACTAATAGAGCACACCAACAACGTGAGAGTGCGTGAAAGACTGTTACTCGAGTCCGACGATCTGTCGTTGTCACAAGCAGTTAACATTGCCTTTCAAGTGGAGTCTGCAGCCGAACGTGCAGCGAAACTAGCACACACACCCAGTGACAGCACCCTCGGCCCCGACAGCTCTGACACTGTAATGCTCGCGCGACGGCAGCAACGCGCGCTACCGCGGCAACAGTGTGGAAACTGCGGATCTCGTTCACATGCTACCAGAGCGCAGAATTGCCCCGCGCGTGGCCAAGCCTGTCGCAATTGTGGAAAACCAAATCACTTTGCCAAGGTCTGCCACTCTGCCCCTGTTGCTACAGGTGAACACTCTCAGTCCTCAAGCAGTTGGCCTATAATTCACAACGTGAGCTCTGGGCCAGTAGTGGCTTTCAAGTCATGCACAATTAACCTGAATGATGTGTGCATCCCTCTGTTATTGGATATCGGTGCCAGCGTCTCACTGCTGAATGTGGACACATTCAAACGCTTTTTCAGCTCCCTGCCACTCTCTGTGCCCTCCACTGCCCTTTGCGGGTATGGTAATTGAAAAATTGGACTAGTGGGCTCAGTCAACCTCACTGTACGCTATGGAACAAAAGTTTTGCCAGATTTTTGTTTTCATGTGGCACGCCAAGGAGCTAACCTGATGGGACTGGATCTTTTCACTGACCTGGGTTTTTCTCTCTTGGACACCGGCGGGTCTGCGATTCTGCACGTCGCCTCACCGTGGCGCCAAACATGGCCAGCACTCTTCGAGGGTCTGGGCTGCCTGACTGCCTTCACCCACCACCCCTTGGTTGACTCCACCGTTACCCCTGTCATTCAGTCACTGCGCCGCATCCCGCTTGCTCTCCGTGACGGGGTCACAGTTGAACTAAAGCAGCTACTAGAAGCTGGCATCATCGAACCAGTTGATGCCTCCCCATGGGTCTCCAACCTGGTGGTCGCAACGAAAATGTCAGGTGGTCTACGTGTCTGTGTCGATCTTCGAGCAGTGAATAAGGCTGTAATCCCTGACAAATATCCACTGCCCACGTCAGAGGAACTCACAGCGCAGTTCTATGGTTCCATCCTGTTCTCGAAACTGGACCTTCGACAGGGCTATCTACAGGTTCCCCTCCACCCCAGCAGCAGGAACCTCACTGCTTTTGTGACACATGCTGGCGTCTTTCGGTACACCAGGATGCCATTTGGACTTAGCTCTGCACCCAGCTGCTTCCAAAAGGTGATGTCCTCTGTGCTCGCGGGCATTCCTGGGGTAGCCATCTACCTGGATGACATCGTCGTGCATCGGCCCTCGACCTCCACTCACGACGAACGCCTTCACAGAGTTTTCACGGCTCTAGCAAAACACAAGCTCACACTGAATGGCGAAAAGTTTGTCTTTGCTGTTTCAGAGATCGAATTTGTGGGGTTTTGGTTGTCGGCTGACGGTATATCCCCACTCCAGTCAAACGTGGATGCCATTCACAGCATCCCAGAACCCAGCTCTGCAGCACAGGTTGCCTCCTTCCTTGGCATGACTGGGTACTACCTGAAGTTTTTGCCCCAGCACTCAGCCACCACAGCCCCACTGCGCCAGCTCCTGCGAAAGGATGAGCCCTGGGTGTGGTCACAAGCCTATACGGAAGCTGTTCGCCTCCTCAAATCGCAGCTCACATCGCCTCCAGTGTTGGCTCACTTTGACGTCGCCAGCCCCACCCTCGTCACCTGCGACGCGTCCACTGCAGCTGTGGGGGCGGTGTTATCGCAGACACAGAATGGAGTGGAGAAACCAATCGCCTTTGCCTCCCGAGCCCTTAGCCCCACCGAACAGAAGTACTCAGTAGGCGAGCGTGAGGCGCTGGCGTGCGTCTGGGCATGTGAGCGGTGGCACCTGTAGACGTATGGCCGTGCCTTCACCCTGCGAACCGATCACCAGGCTCTCACTGCCCTGCTGTCGACATCCGGCACGGGCCACAGACCACTGCGTCTACACCGCTGGTCTGCCCGCCTCCGCCAATACAATTTCAGTTTCCAGTTCACACCAGGACGTGACAATGTTGTTGCAGATCTGCTCTCCCGCACTGTCTCTGCCCCAGCCCCACTCGTCGGGTCTGACCATGTGGAACAGGATATCGTCCAGATGCTGCACACGCCTCTCCAAACAACAGTCTCTCTCCAGGAGCTCAAAGAGGCCTCTGAACAGGATCTGGCCCTCTCCTAGCTGTGCACCTTCATCAGAGATGGCTGGCCTCGCAAGGTGCCTGAGGAACTGTCTGCCTACTCCAGAGTTAAAGAGGAGCTCTCCTGCTGGAATGACTCCTGTGTTGCACGTGGGCTCTGCACTGTGGTCCCAAGTGCCCTTCGTGCGCGTGTTTTATCCATGGCGCATGAGAGCCATTTGGGCATAGCGAAGCTCAAACAACGATGCCGAGACCTAGTGTGGTGGCCGGGTATCGACAGGGAAATCGAGGCCCTGGTCAAGGACTGTGCAGCCTGCCTTGTAAGTGGCAAGACTGGGCACCAAGCTCTTCCACCCCTGCAACCCCTTGCCTGGCCCTCTCAGCCCTGGGAGCACCTGTAGCTGGACGTCTGCAGGGAGATCCATGGTGTCCCCCACCATCAACGGTTCCTAGTGGTGACCTATGACCTGCACCCAAAATGGCCAGAGGTCACTGCCGTGGGCTCCGTCACCTCTCGGGTCATCATTGATATCCTTGAGTCCCTCTTCTCCCGCTGGGGGCATCCAAAGGCCATCACCACAGACAATGGCCACTAAATGGTCGCTTCGGAACTCTCCTCTTACCTTGAAAGCAAGGGCATCCGTCACATACGCACAGCGTACTACCACCCCGAGTCAAATGGGTGGGTGGAGCATTTTAACCAGACACTGAAAAATGGCCTCAGAGCACACCTATCCCAGGGGTGTGCGTTTGACAAGGCCCTCCTCCACACACTGCTGCACTACAGAGCCTCCCAGCATTCCACTACAGGGGTCTCACCCACATCCCTCATGCTAGGCCGTGAGCTCATGCTGCCCCTTGGCAGGCTCCGCCCCTCGCTAGCTCAGAGCCCTGCTGCACCGGCTCAAGCCACAGTCGCTATACAGCAGGAGAAGATGAAACTCCGCTTCGACCAGTCGAAGAGGGCCAAGGCGCCCAACATCTCAGTCTCCGATTGGGTCAGAGTCCGCAGGCCTCACTGCAACAATAAGATGGCATCATTCAGGTCCTCACCTCTCCAAATCAGCCGCCAACTTGGACCAGCCACTTTCTGCCTCACTGACGGCTCTCGGTGGCATGCCAGCCGCCTTCGGAAGGTGCCAGCACCCCCTGATGCGGGATTATATGGACCTAATCCCCAAGCCTTACCCCCAGAGTGACGGGAGGCACATGTGGCTCGGCCAGCCAACCCTCAAGCAGATATTGTGCCTGAGCCTGCTCCTCACCAGTCCCCACTTCGGCCTGCTCTTCACCAGTCCGCACCTCGGCCTGTTCGTACACGCTCTCGCCCTGGCCACCTACAGGACTTTGTCACTACATTTCATGCTTGAAATTCTGTGAGGGGGGAGGAAATGTTATGTCTGACATTGGTGATGGGTACTCGATTGCCTTGGCCTGAGCACATGGAGTTTGATAGTGCTGTTATCATTGTATTGTGTATAGGTATTCGATTGCTTTTTGCCTGAGAGTGTCTGTGTGTGGATCAGCCATTAAAAAGTAACATGAACTGAGCTCTGCTTATGTCCTCTGGATTATCTTTGCAAACGCAACAGTAGCGTCAGCAGAATTCAGTGCACCCAGCACCAGCGCAGTCACTCACACCTTGGTGGGACTTTCGGCACATAGAGTAGTGTTGTCACCTGGTGTATCACAGCTCACAAGTGAGCATCAGCAGATTGTGGAGACAGGGACAGCAGTGGAAAGTCCTAGTCGGAGGGCGCAGGACTCTGCCAGCTCGGCTCAGCAGCATGTCGACTCTCTGCCTTTGGGTCCATCCATAAGATCAGAGGTGATGGAACTCCAGGCACAGATGCAGGAGTCTCTGGCAGGTTTTGTCTCTAGGGTCACTACGAGTGTGGAGCGAATGGAGGAGTCCATAGCGAACATGAGCAGAGCCTTTGTGGAGACATTGGCGCATGAACGCATCACCACGGAAAGGATGGCTACCTCCGTGGAAAGGATTGCTACCTCCGTGGTAAGGCTGGCTACCGTAGAGGAGAGGATGGTTACGGTAGAGAAGAGGATGGCTACGGCCATGGAGGAGCTTAGTCGCCAGGGTATGGAAAACATGGTCATTGTTCAGAATAGAATGACATCTCTTGAGAAGCGATAGGCATCTATTGAACAGAGAAACCAGACCTTCATGGAAGTCCTTCTGAATAGGACTGCCATTGCAGATACGGGTCCCCATGGTCCCCCTGATGTGCAGCAAGGTGTTCTCCAGCCACTTGCAGGCGCTGAGGGGGACCTGACCCATGAGAGAGATGTTGGTGGCAGACCTCAAGGAAGTGGGGGCTCCTCTCCAAGCGCTCACACTTCCATGGCACTGCTGAGCCCTCGGTCAGACACCCACCGGAGTCCACACTCAAGTGAGATAGGCGTCTCAACCCCTGCACAGCCGCAGGAGCAGCTGTTTACTGTTGACGAGCCCTCACAGGCTCGCAACCCCAGAGGACACCCGCCAAAGGTGTCAAGACAGGAGCAGCAGCAAAGAGAGCAAGGGGCCTCCACATCAGCTGAAGCCACAGGGGAGGCACCACGTAGGAGCACGTGTAAGAGGAAAATTCTGCACAAATAGTCACAAGGTTAGTCACTTGGATGCAATTTTGTGTTTATTGTATAAATGCCATCATGTCGTTATTGAACATAAAAATTCTGATGGCAAATATTGCAATTGTGGTGTCTGTTATTTCGCTATTGGGACTTCCACATTGAGGCCTTAGGAATACTTGCAACTGTCAGTATGGTAGTCAGAGTGCTAGGAATCCTCTGGTTCTTGGCCATTGTCAAAGCTCTGGTAAGAAGCAGCGAGGCAAAAGTGTTTGATTGACTAGGCTAAGCAAATCTGGCCAGGATGAGTGCGTTCCTTGCATCCCGGGCAGCAATATTCTCGTGTAATGCTGCCGGTGGTTGATGGCCCTCTGCAGGATGATTGTTTTGGCACTCCTTCTCCTCCTCCTCCTCCTCCTCCTCCTCCTCCTCCTCCCCCTCCCCCTCCTCCTCCTTATCTGAGGAGGATATGTGAGGAACCACTTGGTCCTCAGGAATCTGCAAGCCATGTTGTGAAGTGCACAGCAAACCACGACGATTCTGGAGGCCCTGGCTGCTGAGTACTGTAGGGCTCCACCTGATCTGAAGCGCATCTTCAGCAAACCAATGGTTTGCTCGATAATGGATCTGGTGGAAATGTGGCTGGAGCTGTAGCGCTCCTCAGCTTCGTTGGCTGGCCTCCTCAATGGCATCATTAGCCACGTCCTCAGGGGATAGTCCTTGTCTCCAAGTAGCCATCCGTTAAGTTGGTCTGGTGGACTGAATAGCGGAGGCACACTAGACTGGCGCAGTATGAAGGAGTCATGGCAGCTGCCAGGGTACATGGCACAAACATGCAAAATTTCCTTCTTGTGGTCACACACCAGCTGAACGTTGAGGGATTGGAAGCCCTTGCGGTTGACAAAAATATCTGGATTGCGATGGGGTGCCCTAAGGGCCACATGTGTGCAGTCAATGACGCCCTGCACCCTTGGAAATCCTGCCAGATGAGCTAATCCAACCGCTCGCGCCGTGACACTTGCTCGATCCTTGGTGAAATGGATGTGATTGTGCGCGAGGGCAAAGAGACCATTGGTTACCTGGGTGATGCAAGTGTGTGTGGCCGCCTGGAGATGCCGCTGATGTCTGCTGCTGATCCCTGGAATGAGCCTGAGGCAAAAAGGTTGAGTGCGGTGGTGGCTTCGAGGGCCACTGGTAATGCTTGTTCACCTGGCCCTCTGGGCAGCAGGCCTTGCTGTAGCATTGCGCAGATGTCAGTCACTACCTCTCGCAAAAGTCAGAGCCGCCTTTGGCACTGCGGCTCAGACATGTTGAGGTAGGTGACCCTGCGTCTGTAGACCCTGTTTGGGAGGTATCTCCTGCGCCGATGGGCATCCAGCCACTGGCCCCTTCTGGCCTGTGCAGCTTCAGGTGGGTGAGCAGCAGCCTGGTGCTCCTCCTGCTGCTGCTGTTGCTGGTGCTGCTGTTGTTCCTGGTTCTGCTGTGCCGTGACTGGTGCTCAAGCTCCTCTAATGCCCAGATGGGAAGGAAATAAATGGCTCCCATGCTTCTGGTATATTCCTCCGTTGAGGAAGCGTTGAGTGAAGGTGGCGAGAGGGGTTTCCCAGGAGGTCACACTGGAGATGGGTGTGAGGCTCCAACCTTCCACAGGTGTGGTTACGCCTTATAAATGTTGCCCCAGACCTGAGACCATAAGTCCTGCCACCTGTAAATCATGGCTGATCACATCTCCTCTTTAATGGTTGACCTGCAGTTGATAGTCAGCAATCCAATAGTGCTCCCGCCAGGTTTCACATTCATGTTTCCCACCAGGCATGTTTCATGTGGGAAAAGGGTTAAAATTGCAAGGGACTTTCAAAATAGGGTTATAGAGGCCATTTAGTGGTTGTTAAGGGCCTTAACAACCAGTCCCGCCTGTTGGATGCGGGACAGAGTCGGGACCATCAGATACAACTGAGCTAAAATTGCTTGGAGTCAGGAACCAGGCAGGGGGGCTCCCGCCCACCAGTTTTTGCAATTTTAACCCCCTGCACACCTCCAAACCCACCTCTACGGCTCAATGAAAATCCAGGCCGATGTTTCCACTCATGGGGGAATCTGGAATGAGAGGGCATAGTCTTAGAATAAGAGGTCGCCCATTTAATATGGAGATGAGGAGGAATTTCTTCTCTCAGAGGGTCGTGAACCTATGGAATTCTTTATGCCAGAGAGCTGTGGAAGCTGAGTCATTGAATATATTCAAGGTTGAGATAGACAGATTTTTGAGCAACAGTGGAGTCAAGGGTTCTGGGGAAAAGGCAGGAAAGTGGAGTTGAGGCCAAAATCGAATCAGCCATGATCTCATTAAATGGCGGAGCAGGCTTGAGGGGCTGAATGTCCTGCTCCTGCTACTATTTGTTATGTTCTTATGTTCTTATGCAGCGAGTGCTTATGATCTGGAATGCACTGCCTGAAAGGTTGGTGGAGGCAGATTCAATTGTGACTTTCAAAAGGGAATTGGATAAGAACCAGGGTCCTTAAATATACCATTTAACTGTAGTGTAATTGGTGGGATTGATTTGATTTAATTTAATTTCAATTAATTAAAGGGTAAGTCATGACAGGAGAGCCCGGCCCCATGGCATGCTCCTCCTGCGCTATATGGGAACTCAGGGACAATTCCTGTGTCCCTGAAAGCTATGTGTGCAGGAACTGTGTCCAGCTGCAGCTACTGGCAGACCGCATTACGGTGCTGGAGCTGCGATTGGATACATACTGGACCATTCGTGATGCTGAGGACATCGTGGATAACACGTTTAAGCAGTTGGTCACACTACAGGCAAAGGTTGGACAGGCAGAAAGGGAAGGGGTGACCAACAGACAGAGTACTAGGCGCAGGCAGGTAGTGCAGGGGTCCCCTGTGGACATCCCCCTCTCAAACAGATACACCACTTTGAGTACTATTGGGGGGTGGCCTATCGGAGGAAGGCAGCAGCAGCCAACTTCCTGGCACCAGGGGTGGCTCTGCTGCACAGGACGGGAGGAAAAAGAGGGGTAGAGCTATAGTAATAGGGAATTCTATTGTAAGGGAAATAGATAGGTGTTTCTCTGGCCACAAACAAGATGGGAGTTTTTTCAAGGCAATCTGGGCTCTGATACTTTAAGCAATGACTGAAGATGTGAGAGAGCGTGCACCAAGGTTTTCAGACAATGCACTAAAGGTCTTGGTGGAAGAAATGCAAAGAAGGAGAGACATCCTGTATCCACAGGGGGCAGGAGGCCCTCCAGACAGATGCTCAAGGGCAGTTGTAGGGGGGCATCTTTTACCTGGTTTATGGTAATTTACCTTCCTTTACCTGGTTTACGGTAATGTACCTGGTCAAGCAGCCCTTTTTTCCACTGCACTGAGACCAATACCAAACAACGGTTTCGAATCGCTAAACCCACCCTTCCAGTTCTGACTGGAGGAACTTATAATTAATGATATATTAAAATGGGCAAATGATCTGGATGTGAGAAAGTCAAATTTTATTAACTAAAGAAAACTACACCACATGATCAAAGTAATAAAGAAACTACACCACACGATCAATGTAAAATTGCTTAACAGGGGAAGGCAGACAGCAAAAACGAGGGATAAATGGCTACAATGTAAGTCTTACAATCTTAGCAATTTCCCTTAAATTACCACCCCTCTAACTCCTTACTAGATTGCCTTGCTGAGGAGTCAGAAACCTGCCCACCTCTGGTCCAAAGAGAGAGAACAGCTCACCTGCAGTCCAAGGAATAAGAGAGAGATATGCTTCTGAGAAGCTATCTTTATATCTTGGGAGCTCCTGCTGTTTTGGCGCTGAAAAGGTCTGTGTGCAAATTTGCGCTGAAAAGTTCGAATACACAAGAGAAAGGCCATGATTGGCTGATTCAACCGGGCTATTTCCCAGTAGCCAAACTGCTCCCATTGTCTGGAATGGGTTTCAAACCCATTCAATCTTAAACTGTTCCATTTCTTAGTCTAAACGGTCTCTTCCGTAGTTTAGGTGTGTCTCAATTGTGTGCTGGGCTTTGAATGGAGTTGGATTACTAGGTAAATAGAAGCCCTTTGTCCTGTGGTCACTGAAACTGCAGTCTCAAGTGGTTTAATCCCTTATGTCAACATCCTGCTGCAGTTTCTGTAAACAAACATTGCCTCTGTAGGGAAGGGAAACTCCCTTTCTTTGATTGACAGAATCTGACTGCCACTGCTTGATCCTCCCACTTTTCACAGACCTACACGAGCTGTTTTCCAAGCCCTTTTGTCCTTGGCCAAGCTTTTCTGATGGCCATTTTTGTCCCTTTGCAATTTACACAGTTCAAAACTCAAGAGTACTTGTTAAAAAAATAAAATGTGCTGTCTTAAAATGTGCGAATTTTTCCACGAAGTTCCTCAGATTCTCGTGTTGTCCACATGCTGCCCAACTCAACACAGCCCCCCTGTGATTCTGGGTATGTTTAAAACGTTGTCCAACCCAGAGGCAATTTCCACGATGTGGATTAATATTTCCTGATCTTCGGGGACTGAGGGGATTTTTGCAAACCCCTACACAGTGTGAACAAATAGTGACGGAGGTCAATGCCAGGAATGTTGCTCCAAGAACTTGGATGCAGTGCAGGAAGAAATTTAACAATCTGACAGGAGTTGTCAAGGTGAGTGAATGTATCTTCAAATGGCATATCCTATCAACTGCACCACCAGCATCATCCACTACTCAATTCACTATACCCCCATCACTCACCTACCAAAAATCTCTATCAATCAGTACTCAACTCTTCAATTCATACGCTTTACTTCACCCTCACACACTTAGCACTGTTGCAAGTGTAGCACCCACAACTCACAGCTCACTGGCAGCTATTCAACCATGACAGCCACATCACCCAAACATATTGCAGGACAGCCACTGACACACTTCCTTCCCTCTTGCAGGAGAATGTGGCACATAACAACAGGCAGTAGCAAAGAACTGGAGGAGGACAAGCATGCCTGTATTTTCTAACCCCCATGAAGGACACAGTGCTGGTCATCATGGGAAGGGGCATCACTGAGGCCGTGGACACTAGTGTGGCTGAAGCAATCGATGATGAGGGTATCTGCATACCTAAACCTCCTTCTCTCTTCCCACTTCTTCTTTATCCTGCAATCTCTTCTGACTGAGAAGCTGCAGATGGTGCAAGCACACACTTCTAACTTTCTACTAACCCTCACCATGACCCAACCCTTGCACCATTTTCATTTCAGATACCGAAGAACTGGAACCTTCTGGGTAAGAAAAGGAAGAGGAATAAGACAGTGAAGATGAAGAGACACCATCATTCAAAGTTACACTCACAGCCAGCAGCTCAAATACTGACAAAGTGAAACTTTTAGAGGCTAGGATAGAGGAGGGATCTGCACATGGTGAGACATCGGGCACAAGTGCGCAGGAGCCAGGGCAGGGAAAAGGATAGCACAGGTGCCAGCTCACCAGAGGGCAAGGTCACATAAATGTTCTGCTGCAGAGGATTCAGATGAGGATTTTGGTGGGCCAGGCTACAGAAGAAGGCTGATGGGTGTACACACCCAACTGCTTGGGTGGACTGGAAAGCCTGCCAAAGAGCCTGCACTCATTGTCAAGGAACATGGAGGAGTTCAGCACCAACTTGGCACAGGACACTGCGCAGAGCTTGGAACCCATTCTTTCCAACAAGGAAAGGGTGGCTACCTCCATCAGCACACCTGTGGAACCCACCATGATGCAGCATCTGATGGCTGCTGTCACAGCTTTCTTTACAGCACAAACAGCTTCCATCAAAGGTCTGAGTGCTGCAGTGGAAGCTCAGACTGCTGCCATCATGGCTCTGGATACCAAAGGGGCTTCACGCGTCAAAGCAGTCCATCAATCTGTTCTCCAACAGATCAGTAAGATTGCTGAGGCATCACCTCAGGAGTGTGGCAGTGGCTCCATGGAGGACAAACCTGCTTTCCTCTTTCAGGGTGACAGCATTCCTGCTCCCATCTCTGCCACTCTGCCAATGCCCTTTCCATTGCCTATCAGCCAACCAGCAAATACTGCTGCAGCTCAGGCCGAGATGGTGCAGTCTGAAGCCAGGCATTCTGGGCCCAGAGCTGCTCAAGGTCACCCTCCAAGGCCATCTGCAGTCTCATCAATTGGAGGTCAGCAGCCTTTCACTACCCATACTGCAGCCACTGGGGAAGCACCTTGTAGGAGCATGAGGAGAGGCAAAGACACATGGAACACAGGCACTAAGGGAATGTACAAGGGTGATTAATTTATTTATGCATGCATTATGTCATGATTGAATTTATGAATTTAGATTGCAATGTGCATTTTCTGGTGGATTTTGTTTTTGTGTTGTTGGAAAGAGGACAATGTGATAGTCAGAGATAGAGGCAAAGTAATGATTGTGGGACTGTTGGTGAATGGGTAGGTGTGGTTGAGGTTACTGGCATCGCTTAGGAATAATTTTATCCTGTGAGCCCTGGCAGAAAGGGGCTATCTATGTTGTAGCCTCCCTTCCTCTTCCTGATTTTCCACTCCCTGTTGCACTTTCTCCTCTTCCTCCTCCTCCTCCTCTGCTTCCTCCTCCTCCTCCTCCTCTTCCACATGCTCCTGCTCCTCAGTTTCTCGTCTGATAGGTGGTGCAAGGGCTGTTCCCTCATAATGGCCAGGTTAAGCAGCACAATCTTGATACTCACTCAGCTGAGTATTGCAGGGCTCCTCCCAAGTGGTCCAGGCAGCAGAAGCATTGCTTGAAGATGCCGATGGTGTGCTCTATAATGTTCCTTGTGGCAGCATAGCTCTCATTGTAGGCCTGCTGTGCATGTGTGCGTGGGTTCCGGACTGGATTCAAGAGCCATATCATGGGGGGATAACTCTTGTCACCCAGTAGCCAGATTTTGACTTGCCATGGTGGGTCAAATACAGGTGGCACAGAGGACTGCCACAAAATGAAGGAATCATGACTACTGCCAGGATATCGGGCAATCAACTGCATAATGCGTTGCCTGTGGTCGCATACCAGCTGCACATTGATGGAGTGAAATCCCTGCTGGTTCATGAAAATGGCTGAGCTCAGATGAGGCATACGCAAGGTAATGTGCATGCAGTCAATATACCCTGCATCATGAGGAAGCCTGCAATCTATGCAAACCCTCGTGCTCGCTCTACCTGCTTGTCTCTGGCAAGAGGGAATGAGATGAAGCTGTCTCTCTGTGTATAAAGAGCTTCAATGACCTCCTTTATGCAGCTACAAACTGCGAGATGTTGCTTTTCACTCCAGCAGTAGCCTGGAAGGAGTCAGATGCATAAAAGTTAAGAGCCACAGTCACCTTGACAGCCACAGGCAATGCAGTCCTTGCCCTGCTTTGAGGTTGCAGTTGTGACTGCAGCAGTTGGCAGATTTCAGTCACGACCTCTAGAGTGAAGTGAAGAAGTCTCAAGCATTGGTCATCGCTGAAGTTTGGGTAAGAGAATTGCTCCCTAAAAACCCTCGGCGGATATGGCCTCCTGCTGAGAGCCTTTCTCCTCCTCCTCCTCCTTCTTCTAACAGCTTGTCCTGCTCTGCGTGACCTCTCTTCATTCTCCCAGTCATGCTCAATTCCAAGAGGAAGGCCTACCAGGCCACCCATGTCTGAAAGCAACTTGTTTCAGCACAAGCTTTTAAATCAACAAAAAAATGCTTTAGCACCGGCCAGGCCCCTCCCTGTACACAATTGAAAATGCTTTAGCACCGGCCAGACCACTCCCTGTACACAATTGAAACTGCTTTAGCACCGGCCAGACCACTCCCCGTACACAATTGAAACTGCTTTAGCACCAGCCAGACCACTCCCTGTACACAATTGAAACTTTAGGAAAGCAAAAGAAAAGCTCCAAAAACATACATTTGCACCAGCTACCGGAAATAATCCAGCAACCAATCTGTAAGTAGTTCATGATCTTGTTTAATAGTGCTGTTGGGTGGGTCCTTCATGCCATTTAACGTCATGCTCAGTTGTGGGAGGTTAAGACAGGGCGTAGGCTGGAGCGTGGTGTTTGAAAATGGCAGTGCTGGCATCAAATCAGCGCTGCACATTGATTGATGTCATAATCTGCCTGCTCTGCATGCTGTCGCTGGTCGTTTGATGTGTGCGCACAAACCACTTTAACAAGATGGGCTCCGGCGCACTGCCCATCACACGTATCTTGTATGCCATTTTCCATCATTAGGAGGCCACAAAGCACCTAGAAAACGGATGCTACAGAGCCCAATTTTTCCCCAATGTCTTTCACCTCTGATATGTAACTCCAGCCCAGGGATGATGGTCCTCTTACTGTTTTATCCTCACATTTTTCTTCTAAGTTGCTCCCTTCCTCTCCCTAAATGTGTTGATTCTTTCTGATGTACAATTACACAGGCACCAACAGCTTTCTGGCACCTCCCCTCCCTATGTGGTCATTGTTCATGTATAAGCCTAGATAAGGATTATCAGTATCCTGTTGTTTATGGAGGCCAGACTCAATCCTGCCCTCACACACAGTCCACACATGTATGTTTTCCAACAGGGTTAAATGGATTCTGATCAGAAATGGGAACCTGATTACATTTTTCCCTTCCTAGTTCAGGGACTCTGAACCCAACTATTACTTCAGCTGACATCAGCCAATTCAACATAGACCAGTGATCAAAACCTTTTGATGCAGCGACTTGTTATGATCTGTAATGCACTACCTGAAAAGGTGGTTGAGGCAGAATCAATAGTAACTTTCAAAAGGGGAATCGGATATATACTACAAAAAGAAAAATTTGCAGGGATATGGGGATGAGCAGGGGAGCGGGACTAATTGCATAGCTCTACCAAAGAGCCGACACAGGCACAATGGGCTGAATGGCCTCCTGTGCTGTATCATTCTATGAAAACTGGGACGTTCCTGGTCTATATGGCTCAAGCCAAAATGGGCAGTGCAGTTAATCATTAAACCACTGGGTAAGCTGATATGGCCGGTGTAAAGTCTATGGGTTGTACTGTTAATAACGACACAGACTTCAGGAGTAACAAACAAACGGGTCTTTACTATTCGAAGGTCAGGGCGAATCTGCCCCAGCAATCCTGCCACAACACTTATATACTGGTGTGGCCACTGTTGGTATTACAGTATACGGAAGCCAAACAAGTAGTGCCACACCTAAAGTAGTTCTCTTAAAGGTGAACGGTTACATACAATAGTTTCCTTAAAGGTAGACGGGTACATACACTACAATCCTCCCTTTTTAGCTTATTACTTACAGAGTCCCATTAACATACATATCTTCAGCTTCATATAAAACACTTTACAGATATAATCTCGGTGGGAAACAGTTCACAAAGTCAGTCTCTGCGGGAACAGTTCACAGATTCAGTCTCCGATCTTGACTTGGTCCGAACAACATCTCTTTGGTGTAGCCGGTTCACATGGATAGTGTGACTCCTCCATAGCCTTTTCCTTGACGTAACAGCTTGAACTTTCGTCCTGTTGAACCGGCAGTGCCGACTTTTATAACCAACTGGCTGTCTTGATAATTTCCCACTTTTCAACTAATTTAGCTCCTTTCATAGGTCCCCTCCTGAGCTGGTAGAAGTGATAATATTTTAGATAGTTATTGTCTTCTGCCTCTTCTTTTTCTTTTCTGCCTTTTTGAGACTCTCGGGGCTCCTTTCTCGGCTGCCAGCTGTAGCGCCACCAACTCTCTATGTTCCTTAGACCTTAAGTGTTTCATCCTGATTTCAGCACTTTGGGAGTTTTCCTCACAACTTGGGCAGACAACATCCTCGTAATATTCAGTGTCACTCAACAGGTCATGGTAATATTCGGGGTCGTCCTGAGTTAGGCCAGCGAGAGGGCCTTCTACTTCCTCCTTACCCATCTGGACGTTAGCTGGCTGTGGTTCCTTCCCTAGACATCTTTCTTGAAAAGACTTCTTCATGCATTCATCTTCATCCCGCTCTTCCTGGGTTTCCTGCAAATCCTTCACTAATGACCTCATTTGTGATTTCAACACTTCCCCTTCCCTCGGGGATTGATTGATCGGGCTATTCAATCCTTCTACTGGAGCAGCTGTTTCAACATTCTGTTGTTCACATAGACGCAATTCAGCGTACTTTTGGCATCCCAGTAAAGTCTGTTTTGCAACCTCAGCTATTTCCCAAACTTTTGAGAGCTCCGAACTCCTTCCCGTTGAAGATTGAAGCTCGTGTTCAGATTGTTCCCATTGCAGAGTCTTTTCCCTCAGCATATGAAGGAGTTGGCTGACCGTTAACTCTTCCACGGGAACACTGTGGATCAGAGTCTTCTCCATTTCATCCACCTTTTCCTCCAATGCTTCCACCTTCTGTTCCTCTTGTACTTTGGCTTTCAGCGCTCGGAAAAGTTGCGCCCTGATGCTCTCTAGCTCATGTTCAGGGACCATTCTTACAGTCTCTGTGTTTCTTACAGTTTCCTTTTCTTCCACTGAAAGGATTCCCAGTTGAATCTGTTCTTCAAGTTGTTGAACCTCAGACATTGCCGCCTCATATTTGTCTTGGGTTTCCTTCAATATTTTTATGAGTTCTTGGACATCTTGGCCTAGAAATTGAGTAGCCTTAGCGCCGCATTTGAGGCGCTAGAGGGCCTAGCGCCGGAGTTATGGCCAGTTGGGAAATTGAGTGGGGCCCTTCCGTCGGCGTTAAGCCGGTAGCGCTGCGCCAGCACCGATGACGTCATCGGTGTGCGCAGCGTCCCGGTTGCCATGCCGACGGGCCCCAGCGCCGAAATTCAGTTGCGGCCGCCTCGCCCGTGGCAGCCGCAACTAAGACTCTGGCAACCGAGTCTTCCCCGAGTTAGCGCCGGCGCATTAAGGTCGCGCGTCGGCCGGCCGCTTTCCCGCCGGCCGCCTGCCCGCACCTCCCTCCCCGGACTCCTCCACCCCCCCCCCGCGGAACAGATGCATCTGGCCTGCAAGCCCGGCACTTGTCCGAGGTGCCGGGCTCATTTTTTTCAATATTTGAACGGACAGCGGGCGGGTGCAGGCAGCTCCTCCTTAACTGAAGGAGGAGGCCTGCACTTCCCCAGCCTGCCGCACCACATCGGGTCCCGCAGCGCCGGATTAGCGCCGCAATGCGGCAGTCAGCGCCCATTGGGAGGCGCTCACGCCCGCCAGTAGCGCCGGCAGCCGTCTGGGCGCGGCGCTACTGAATTTTTGGCGCGCGCAAGGGAATTAGCGCCGGCGCTAAATTTCTGGCGCTAAAGCCCTGGCGCGGCGTCAACTCAATTTCTAGGCCCTTGTCTTTCATGTTCTGCCATGTCTTTCACCTCTAATTTCTCATCTATGGATGGAACTTCTACCGATGAGTCTGTCTTGGCCTTGAGCTCATCAAGAATTTCCTGCAGCCTTTGGACTTCTTGCTCATGTTCAACCTTTAGTTGTTCATATGCTTCTACTGAAACTAGCTTTTCAGAGGTTGCCGAGTTAACCCCCTCCAGAATTGTAGCCTGGGCCTGTTCATACTGTTCTTTCAACTTCTCACACTCTGCTTGTAAGGAGTCGTAGAGAAGAACTGGAATAACATCCTGGCTTCCTGAAGATTCCTCTTCATTTGCTTCTTTCGCAATTTCCTGTTGGAGTTCAGCCAAGGCTGCTATGCTATCTGCCTCTCGAAGTCTCACTGCCATCAAATCTTCTTTACTCTTGCAGTCTATCTCAGCCATTTTCTGATTACTTTCATTTAACTGAGTGAGTAGTCCCTTATTCTGGGCTGAGAGATATTGCACCTTCTCATGTAGACCATAGCACTCCTTCTCTGCTCGACATAGCTGGTTACTGCTGATTTGGTTCTGTGTTTCAAGTTCCAACATCCTTTGCTTAGCTTCTTTCAGTTTCGCCCCTATAAGCTCCTCTTGCAACATGGCCACATTATTCACATCAGGTAAAGAAGCGTTTCTCTTTTCCATGTCCAAGATTTTTTTCTGCATATCTTTAAGTGCACACTGCGATTCAGCTTCTCTTAACCTTGCTTGCACTAGCTCCGTCTCCAATTGCAGAACAAAATCCTCAGTGTAGCGTGGTTTGCCTTTATGCTGTATCTCTAGATCATGCAAATATTCTAACTCCTGAACATCATAAGGGAGATGTGATCGGTAATTGGTCACGATGGCTCTATGGTCGCTCTTTGCTTGAGCTAGCTGCCTCTGCTGTCTTTCCAGGTTCTCCCATTCGGTGTCCCAGAACTTTTCCATTGTTTTCATCTCTTGTACGAGACGGTAACTCAACTGTTCTAATTGTTGTCGTACTTTGAAATAAGTTTGAGTCCGAGTTCGGTGTTCTTCCGTCGTGGATAAGTCCTTAACTTGAACAGGCTCAGAATTCTCTGTCAAACTGGAGTTCTGCTCTGAAGCTTTATTCTTCTCGGTAGCATAAGCCTTTATGCATGTCTTCGTTTTCTCCACCATAGTCGGCAAGTTCATTTTAGCCTTGTCTTCCATATTTGAGTTGGTCTTATCGTCATCCGTTTCAGAATCTGAGCTGATAGCTTGCACCGAGTTCTCACTCATTATGGCTTTTAGATAGTGCCATTCCATGTCTATTTTCTTGATCCACTCTCATCCTAGAAGTGGTGGTCCTCCCTCAGATAATACGTACAAGTTCATTCTTGGGTGTTCTTTACCCCTATCTCTCACCTTGACTCTTATCTTCCCCATGGGGTATACCTTATGCCCCGTGTATGTCTGTAATACGAACTTGGTATTCCTTAAGGGTATGTGAGAGAATAGCCGGTGGTAGTCCCTTCGATTGATGACTGATAGAGCTGATCCAGTGTCCAACTCCATTCTTACTTGGACTCCAGCTATTTTTAGCATGACCCAGATAGTTTGTAGATCAGCTTCCCTCCCCACATTGTGAATTCTCAGACTACCCAGCTCCTGGTTGTTTGGGTCTGAGTCTGAATTCTGTTCGTCTGAACTCTTCTCAGCCACCTTGTGTACCTTGCTGTACTTTTCTTGTGGTGGCTTCCTTTGGTTGTTGGTCTTCTTCCCTGACCGGCATACCTTTGCGATGTGACCCAGTTTGCCACATTTCCTACATTCTTGGTTCTTAAACCAGCATTGATTCTGGTCGTGCGTTGTCTTCCCACAACGATAGCATTTTGTTGTATTCGAGGTAGTTTGGTCCACCCCGAGTGCCGCCGCCTTCAGCTGCATTTCTGCCGTTCCTTTCGCTGCGGCTTCGTGCGATGCAGCTATAAGAACAGCCCTGTCTAGTGTGAGGTCGTTCTCTTCCAGTAGTCACTTTTGCGTCCCTTCTTTGGACAATCCACATACGAACTTGTCTTGCAGTGCCTCTGTCAGATTCCCTCCGAACTGGCAGCATTTCGCTAGCCTACGCAGTTCGACCAAATATTCCGCGTTGCTTTCGTCTTTCCGTTGCGTTCTTGCATAGAATTTGAATCGTTCAGCCAACATCAACGGTGTGGGGTTCAAGTGGTCCTTCAGAACAGCCACAATCCCTTCGAAAGTCTGATCCACCGGTTTAGCTGGTGCTAGTAGATGCTTCAAGAGCCCGTATGTCTTTGCGCCCATCGAGTTTAGCAATGTTATCGCTTTGTCGTCTTCCTCTATTTTGTTGGCTTCACAATAGATCTCGATGCGTTCCACGTACGTGGCCCAGTCTTCTATCTCAGAATTAAAATCATTAATATTCCCTCGCTTAGGCATCTTCCTTTCCTTGGGAGCAGCACAAGTATTTCTTTAAATTCTTATTTATTATTTATTTATTTCTAAGATGGCGGTTTTTCCCGCGAAAATGGCAGTTTCCCGCTCTTTCCTTCTCTCCCCGCCCACTTCAATGGCGGTTTCCCGCTTCTGTCGTCTTTTCCGCCTAATGGCGGCTTCCCGCGTTTCTTCCCTGGTGGAAGGGGTACGCTTTCCCCACAGTGGACAGGTTCAGCCGCTGGCTGGCTTCCGCACAGCTCCCCTTACTCGGCTCTGTCTTTCTCTCCCGCTCGCACGGCTCTACCGGCGCTGGGTACACCCCGTTCACGGATAACAGTTCAGCCGCTGGACTGGCTCTCGCGCAGTCTCTCTCCCCTTGCTCGGCTCTGTCTCTCTCTCTCTCGCACACTCGGCTCTACCGGCGCTGGGTACCCCGTTGGTGGAGGACAGTTCAGCCGCTGGACTGGCTCTCGCGCAGCCTCCTTTGGTCGGCTCTGCCTCTCCCACACGCTCTGTTCCCGTTCGCCTCCCAGCCCTCACGCAGTCCGGTGCTTCCCTCCCCAGCTGCGGCTGAGTTTCTCTCTTCCCGCGCCAGCTCCCGGTCTCAGCGCTTCGTGGCTTCGGTCGCTGCCCGGCTTTTTCTCGCCGATCGCGGTCCGGCTGTCTCACGACGCCATTGGACCCGACTTTCTGACCGGCTCCGCTCCCCCTCGACCGTGGTCGAGTGCACAGCCCTTATCCTCCGGATATTCTTTACACTTTCCCCTACTCACAGTCTCTGCGGCCGCCTTGTTTCCTGCTGATCGGCTCACTCCGCACCGTGGTAGAAGGGTAGTCAGTACCTGTTGCTGATGGAAGCTTTTGTTGCTAAAGTCTTCCTCCTTTCTATTGCTGCAGCCTCGTGTTTTCTTCCAGCAGAATGACGAGGGCGGTTGCCTCTCTTCGACGCTCTTTAGTTGCTTTGGTAGTCTTGCCGCAGGGTACGATCGGACTCGTCGCCACTGTAAAGTCTGTGGGTTGTACTGTTAATAACGACACAGACTTCAGGAGTAACAAACAAACGGGTCTTTACTATTCGAAGGTCAGGGCGAATCTGCCCCAGCAATCCTGCCACAACACTTATATACTGGTGTGGTCACTGTCGGTATTACAGTATACAGAAGCCAAACAAGTAGTGCCACACCTAAAGTAGTTCTCTTAAAGGTGAACGGTTACATACAATAGTTTCCTTAAAGGTAGATGGGTACATACACTACAGCCGGTATGGATCACAAGTGAAGCAGCTTCTGACATTCTCAGCCCAGCTTGTGTTAAACATGATTTCACACGATAAAAGTGGCCTTAATTCGCGACTAATTAACACTGTAGGCAGTTGTGTTCTGATGGAACGTTACATTAACTGAGCAGATCTTTGCAGTATTAAAATGTTCAAGTGACCTCAGTCATTATTCCCAATGGATGTGAAATATAAAAGTATTCTGTCTGCTCTTATAAATGAGAACACCTTTTCAGGTAGTGCATTCCAGATCATAACAACCTTTTAAGTGAGAAATGTTTCGTAAATATAATTTGTATATGGCAGCAGATTTCCTCCCAATTTCTGTTATGTATGCTCAGGTTTGAAAAGAACTAGTAATAAATATTCCTATCCATTTTCAACTGATCAGTATAGGAACACACAGAACTGTTTTAACATCCATTATTGCTTATGAGCTTCTTGAGTTTCAGTAATTAACTTTCTCACTGATAGACCAGTACCAAGCTTTATGTAACACTTTGAAAGCTCAACAAAAATAATCATTATGGAAAATATGTGCTTCAGTATCTCCAATCATCTGGCACTAGAAAGTAACATAATCTTCGACTTACTCAGTGTACAATGTCAATGTAAGCATTTACCATTTAAAGAGGCACTGTCCCAATTTTCCTCATCTCGTGCAAGTTATGTCTAAAAGTTTAAGAAATGTGCTAGATTCTTTTGATTTTCCTGTTTCTGTGCTTGGACAATTCTGAATCCAGTAACCTCAATGTAAAGAGAATCGGACAGGGGCTCTTCCTGGCTGTGAGTGACCCTTCCGATTTTCCTCTCTGTGCTGTATCAAAGCACTCCAATATGCAAATCTTCCTGCCATAAGTGACACAACGTAGTCACGACCTTCCTGGGGAGTCGGAACCTGCAAAAGCATTGCTCCTCTGTAAGGTTCAGATAATTCCATCAGACATAATGGCCTCGATTTTCATTGAGCCGTGGAGTCGGGCTTGGAGGCATGCGGGGGGTTAAAATCACAAAAACTGGCGGGCGGGACCCCCCCCCCCCGGCCTGGTTCCCAACTCCGAGCAATTTTAACTCAGGCGTGTCTGATGGTCCCGACTCTGTCCCGCATCCAACAGGCCTTTAGGGCCCTTAATTACTACTAAATGACCTCTATAATCCTATATTAACAGGCCCTTGCAACTTTAACCCTTTTCCCACGTAAAACACGCCTGGTGGGAATCATGAATGTGAAACCTGGCGGGAGCACTATTGGATTGCTGACTATTGGATTGCTGTCTATCAACTGCAAGTCAACCATTAAAGAGGAGATTTGATCAGCCATCATTTGCAGGTGGCAGGACATAGTGGTCTCAAGTCTGGGGCAACCTTTACAAGACTTAACTACACCTGTGGAAGGTTGGAGCCCCACACCCATCTCCAGTGTGGCCTCCTGGGAAACCCCTCTCGCCACCTTCACTCAGCGCTTCCTCAACGGAGGCATATACCAGAAGCATGGGAGCCATTTATTTCCTTCCCATCTGGGCATTAGAGGAGCTCGAGCACTAGCCGCGGCAGCAGCAGAACCAGGAACAACAGCAGCACCAGCAACAGCAGCAGCAGCAGCAGGAGCGCCAGGCTGCTGCTCACCCACCTGAGGCTGCACAGGCCAGAAGGGGCCAGCGCCTGGAAGCCCGTCGGCGCAGGAGATACCCCCCAAACAGGGTCTACAGACGCAGAGTCACCTATCTCAACATGTCTGAGCAGCAGTGCCAAAGGCGGCTCTGACTTTCGCGAGAGGTAGTGACTGACATCTGCGCAATGCTACAGCAAGATCTGCTGCCCAGAGGACCAGGTGGACAAGCATTACCAGTGGCTGTCAAAGTCACCACCGCTCTCAAATTTTTTGCCTCAGGCTCATTCCAGGGACCAGCAGCAGACATCAGCGGCATCTCCCAGGCGGCCGCACACACTTGCATCACGCAGGTAACCGATGCCCTCTTTGCCCTCGCGCACAATCACATCCATTTCACCAAGGATCGAGCAAGTGTCACAGTGTGAGCGGTTGGATAAGCTCATCTGGCAGACTTTCCAAGGGTGCAGGGTGTCGTTGACTGCACACATGTGGCCCATAGGGCACCCCATCGCAATCCAGGTATTTTTGTCAACCGCAAGGGCTTCCAGTCCCTCAACATTCAGCTGGCGTGTGACCACAAGAAGGAGATTTTGCATGTTTGTGCCATGTACCTTGTCAGTTACCATGACTCCTTCAGACTGCGCCAGTCCAGTGTGCCTCCGCTATTCAGTCCGCCAGACCAACTTAACGGATGGCTACTTGGAGACAAGGGCTATCCCCTGAGCACGTGGCTAATGACACCATTGAGGAGGCCAGCCAACGAAGCTGAGGAGCGTTACAACTCCAGCCACATTTCCACCAGATCCATTATCGAACAAACCATTGGTTTGCTGAAGATGAGCTTCAGATGCCTGGATAGATCAGGTGGAGCCCTACAGTACTCAGCAGCTAGGGTCTCCAGAATCGTCGTGGTTTGCTGTGCACTTCACAGCATGGCACAGCGTCGTGGCTTGCAGATTCCTGAGGACCAAGTGGCTCCTCACATATCCTCCTGAGATGAGGAGGAGGAGGAGGAGGAGGGCGAAAATGAACTTCCTGCAGAGGCCCATCAACCAGCAGCAGCATTGCATGAGAAAATTGCTGGCCGGGATGCAAGGAACGCACTCAACCTGGCCATATTTGCTTAGCCTAGTCAATCAAACACTTTTGCCTCGCAGCTTCTTACCTGAGCATCGACAATGGTCAAGACCCTACAGATTCCTAGCTATTTGACCAGCATACTGACAATTGCAAGTAATCCTAAGCCCTCAATGTGAAATTCCCATTCTCGAAATGATACACGCCACAACTACAGTGGTATCAGAGTTTTTATTAACATTATTAATCTGATGGCTTTTTCTAACAATACATAAAATTTCACCCAAGTGACTACCCTTGTGACAACATGTGCTTTATCTTCCTCTTACGCGTGCTCCTACGTAGTGGTTCCCCTGTGGCTTCAGCAGATGTGGAGGTCCCTTGCTCACTTTCCTGCTGCTCCTGTCTCGACACCTTTGGCAGGCGTCCTCTGGGGTGGCGAGCCTGTGAGAGCCCGTCAACAGTCTGCTGCTCCTGACGTCTATCTCACTTGGGGTTGAGACGTCTATCTTACTTGAGTGTGAACTCCGGTGGGGCTCTGACCGAGGGCTCTGCAGTGGCATGGAAGTGTGAGAGCTTGGAGAGGAACCCCCACTTCCTTGAGGTGTGCCACCAACCTCCCTCTCATGGGTCAGCTCCCCCTCCACACCTGCAAATGGCTGGAGAGCACCTTGCTGCACATCAGGGGGGCCATGGGGACCCGTATCTGCAATGGCAGTCCTACTCAGGAGGACTTCCATGAAGGTCTGGTTTCTCTGTTGAATAGATGCCCATCGCTCCTCAAGAGATGTCATTCTATTCTGAACAATGACCATGCTTTCCATATCCTGGCAACTAAGCTCCTCCATGGCCATAGCCCTTCTCAGAATCACAGAATCACAGAAACCCCACAGTGCAGATAGAGGCCATTTCGGCCCATCGAGCCTGCACCGACACATATCCCACCCGATCCCCGTAACCCCTACACCAACACATATCCCACCCTATCCCCGTAACCCCACGTATTTAATCCCCCTAACACTAAGGGTCAATTTATCATAGCCAATCAACCTAACCCGCACATCTTTGGACTGTGGGAGGAAACCGGAGCACCCGGAGGAAACCCACGCAAACACGGGGAGAATGTGCAAACTCCACACCTTCTCTCCTCTATCGTAGCCATCCTCTCCTGTACGGTAGCCAGCCTTACCACGGAGGTAGCCATCCATTCCGTGTTCATGCGTTCATGCGCCAATGACTCCAAAAAGGCTCCGCTCATGTTCGCTATGGACTCCTCCATTCACTCCACACTCGCAGCGACCCTAGAGATAAAACCTGCCAGAGACTCCTGCATCTGTGCCTGGAGTTCCATCACCTCTGATCTTATGGATGGACCCAGAGGCAGAGGGTCGACATGCTGCTGAGCTGAGCTGGCAGAGTCCTGCGCCCTTCGACTAGGACTCGCTGTTGTGTCTGGGTATAATAAGATACAGACTGCAGGAGAAATGGAACAACAGGTGTTTACTCAACATGGCTCACAGTGGAACTGACTGTACAGATTACTGCTCAGTGCTATATACAGGTGTGGTCACTGCCGGTACTACAGTATACATGAGCTGTAAAAAGCAGTTCCCCCCTTAAAGGTGTATACATTACAATTCCTCCCTTTTTAGATTAACAGTACCATAACACTCATTTGACAATTAATTATCAAACTAATTACAATTAACACTTTTAACATGCAACATTGGCTGAAAATAGTCTATTTATATATTCAGTCTTTGGGGAGGCTTCCTGATCCTTTCTGGATAACGCCTTTCCTGAGTGTCTTGCTCTTGGTGCGGAGGCGATTCTGGCCCCCTGTCGTCGGTTGGTTCATCAGCATCCGATGCTACTGTTTCTGGGGTAGATGCGACCTGTACGTCGGGTTCATCACCAGGTACGTATGGGCGAGGCATGGGGTTGACTTGCTCCTGTGACTCTAGGATCTGGTCAGCATGGCTTCTCACGATGCTCTCCCCAACGTCCACTGTGTACATTAGTGGGCCCTGCAGTGTGCATATCGTTCCTGGCTGCCATTTTTTTGTTCGGTAGTCGCGGGCCAAGACTGGTTGCCCTACATTGAAGCTCCTTGTTAGCTTCTCATGGATGTGCTGGAATTGCTTACTCTCAACATCTCTTCGTACGTTTGGTCTGAGCAAATCCAGGCGAGATCTTAACCTTCGGTTAAAAAACATCATGGCTGGGGCCTGGTTGGTGACTGCATGTGTTGCATTCCGGTAGGCGAACAGGAAATTGTCCACCTTGTGCTGCAGCGGAATGTTGTCATTGTACATAGCCTTTATTGCTTTCTTAAAGGTTTGTACGAACCTCTCAGCCAATCCATTTGTGGCTGGATGATACGGGACGGATATGTAATGCCTTACCCCATTCTTTTTCAAGAACCGCCGGAACTCTTCGGACACAAACTGTGGTCCGTTGTCGGAGCAAATCTGTTCTGGCAAGCCATTCCTGGCAAAAATGGTCCGTAGGACTGCAATAGTTTTCTCCGTGTTGGTGGAGGACATTTTGATGACCTCAGGCCATTTCGAGTGCGCATCCACGGCTATTAAAAACATTGAGTCCATGAATGGACCAGCAAAATCAGTATGCACCCGTTGCCATGGAGATGAGCGCCACTCCCATGGGTGTAGAGGGGCCTGTGGTGGTGCATTTCGGACTTTCTGGCATCCTGAGCAGCTCTTGGTCAGGTCCTAAATTTGCTTATCGATTCCCGGCCACCACACATAAGCCCTGGCTAGGCTTTTCATTTTTACCCCTCCCAGATGACCCTCATGAAGCTCATTGAGCACTCTATCCCTTAACTTGGGTGGAATTACCACTCGGGATCCACACATCAAGGTCCCCCAGCACACTGACAGCTGTTCTCTCCTTGTCGAGAATGCTGGCAACAGTGAGTCGCCATGTGCTGGCCATCCCTTCACCATCAAATCATATACCCGAGACAGTGTCGGGTCATTTCGGGTTTCCTTTCTGATACAAGCGTTAGTTACCGGTAGGTATTGAACTATAGTCGAATGGAATATTTCGACAGGATCCACTGCTGGTGCTTCCTCCGCAGTAGGCAGTGGCAGGCGTGATAGCCCATCAGCATTTTCATGCTGTTTCGTGCCATTATATTCAATCTCATAGCGGTGCGCCCCTAGAAAAAGTGACCATCTTTGTAGTCGTTGCGCAGTCATCACCGGAACGCCCTTCTTCGGATTAAAAATGGAGACAAGAGGCTGGTGATCAGTCAGCAAGGTGAATTTCTGCCCGTGCAGATAGTGATTGAACATTTTCACTCCCCACACTAGGCTGAGGGCCTCCCTGTCAATCTGGGCGTAGTTACGCTCGGCTGAGGTTAGTGATCGTGACGCAAAGGCTATTGGCCTCTCTGAGCCATCCGAGAATTTGTGCGACAGCACCGCTCCAATGCCGTAGGGTCATAGAGTCATAGAGTTATACAGCACGGATAGAGGCCCTTCGGCCCATCGTGTCCGCGCCGGCCATCAAGCCCTGTCTAATCTATTCCCATATTCCAGCATTTGGTCCGTAGCCTTGTATGCTATGGCATTTCAAGTGCTCATCCAAATGCTTCTTAAATGTTGTGAGGGTTCCTGCCTCCACAACCCTTTCAGGCAGTGAGTTCCAGACTCCAACCACCCTCTGGGTGAAAAAGTTCTTTCTCAAATCCCCTCTAAACCTCCCGCCCTTTACCTTGAATCTATGCCCCCTAGTTATTGACCCTTCTACTAAGGGAAAAAACTCCTCAGCATCCATCCTATCTATGCCCCTCATAATTTTGTACACCTCAATCATGTCCCCCCTCAGCCTCCTCTGCTCCAAGGAAAACAAACCCAATCTGCCCAGTCTCCCTTCATAGCTGAAGCGCTCCAGCCCTGGTAACATCCTGGTGAACCTCCTTTGCACCCTCTCCAACGCGATCACATCCTTCCTGTAGTGTGGCGACCAGAACTGCACACAGTATTCCAGCTGTGGCCTAACCAGTGTTTTATACAGCTCCATCATAACCTCCTTGCTCTTATATTCAATGCCTCGGCTAATGAAGGCAAGTATCCCATATGCCTTTTTTACCACCTTATCCACCTGTTCCGCTGCCTTCAGGGATCTGTGTACTTGCACACCCAGATCCCTCTGACCCTCCGTCTTGCCTAAGGTCTTACCATTCATTGTGTATTCCCTTGCCTTGTTAGTCCCCCCAAAGTGCATCACCTCGCACTTTTCCGGGTTAAATTCCATTTGCCACTGTTCCGCCCATCTGACCAACCCATCTATATCGTCTGCAGACTGAGGCTACCGTCCTCGCTATTTACCACCCTACCAATCTTTATATCATCCGCGAACTTACTGATCATACCTTTTACATTCATATCCAAGTCATTAATGTAGACCACAAACAGCAAGGGACCCAGCACCGATCCCTGTGGTACCCCACTGGCCACAGTCTTCCAATCACAAAAACAACCTTCGACCATCACCCTCTGCCTTCTGCCACTAAGCCAGTTTTGTATCCAATGTGCCAAGGCACCCTGGATTCCATGGGCTCTTACCTTCTTGACCAGTCTCCTGTGCGGGACTTTATCGAAGGCCTTACTGAAATCTATGTATACCACATCCACTGCGTTACCCTCATCCACACACCTAGTCACCCCCTCAAAAAATTCAATCAAATTAGTCAGACATGATCTTCCCTTGACAAAGCCATGTTGACTATTCCTGATTAATCCTTGCCTCTCCAAGTGGAGACAAATTTTGTCCCTCAGAATTTTTTCCAATAATTTTCCTACCACTGATATTAGGCTCACTGGCCTGTAGTTCCCCGGTTTTTCCCTACTTCCCTTCTTGAATAATGGTACTACATTAGCGGTTCTCCAGTCCTCTGGCACATCCCCTGTGGCCAGAGAGGTCCTGAATATATGTGTTAAAGCCCCCGCAATCTCTTCCTTTGCCTCACACAGCAGCCTGGGATACATTTCATCCGGGCCTGGGGATTTATCCATTTTTAGGCCAGCTAAAACCGCCAATACCTCCTCCCTCTCGATGTTAATATGTTCGAGCATATCACAGTCCCCCCGCCCTATTTCTATGTCTACATCGTCCTTCTCCAGTGAAAACAGGTGCAAAAAATTCATTTAGAACCCCTCCTACATCTTCCGGCTCCACACACAGATTGCCACTTTTGTCCCGAATGGGCCCTATTTTTTCCCTAGTTATCCTCTTACCCATAATATACTTATTAAACATCTTAGGATTTTCTTTTATTTTGCTCGCCAGTGTTATTTCATGGCCACTCCTTGATCTCCTAATTTCTTTTTTAAGTATCCCCCTGCACTCTTTGTACTCCTCTAGGGCTTCCTCCGTCTTTAGCCTTTTGTATCTGCCAAAAGCCCTCCTTTTTTCCTAATCCATTCTCGTATATCCCCTGACATCCAAGGTTCCCTGTGGTTTTTGGAACCACCCTTGACCTTTACGGGAACATGTTGCCATTGTATGATCTCAATCTCCCTTCTGAAAGCCTCCCATTGCTCCGATGCGGATTTTCCTATAAGTAGCTGATCCCAGTCCATTTTGGCCAGATCCTGCCTTATCCTATTAAAATCGGCCTTCCCCCAATTTAGAACCTTTATTTCCAGCCCATCCCTGTCCTTTTCCATGACCACCTTAAATCTCACCGTATTATGGTCACTGTCACCAAAGTGCTCACCTACTAGCACTTTTTCCACTTGGCCGGCCACATTCCCTAGAATTAGGTCCAGTACCGCCCCCTCTCTTGTAGGACTTTCTACATGCTGGCTCAAAATGCTCTCCTGGATGCACTTTAAGAATTCTACACCCTCTGAGCCTTTCACACTCTGACTATTCCAGTTAATATTGGGGAAGTTGAAATCCCCCATTATTATTACCCTATTATTTGCACATTTCTCTGAGATTTGCCTACATATCTGTTCCTCTATCTCCCCCTGACTGTTTGGAGGCCTATAGTACACTCCCAGCAAAGTGCTTGCCCCCTTTTTGTTTTTAAGCTCCACCCATATGGCCTCATTAGAGGAACCTGCTAATATATCATCCCTCCTTACTGCAGTAATTGACTCCTTAATTAATATTGCGACACCCCCTCCTCTTATACCTCCCCCTCTGTCTCGCCTGAAGATTCTGTATCCCGGAATATTGAGCTGCCAGTCTTGCCCCTCCTTCAACCATGTCTCCGTGATAGCAGCAATATCATAATCCCATGTGTTTATCAACACCTTCAGTTCATCCACCTTATTTGCAAGACTCCTTGCATTAAAATAGATGCCATCCAGCCTTGCCCTTATATGTTTGCCCTGTCTACCAAGCTGACTTGTTTTTTTCTCTATAATTGGCAGCACATCACCCCCTATTTCAGCTCCCCTCTGTATCCCATCCCCCTGCCAAGTTAGTTTAAACCCCCCCCAACCGTGCTAGCAAACCTCCCCGCAAGGATATTTGTCCCGCTCTGGGTGTTGCATCACCTGCCAACCGAGTTGGTAATGCTGGGTTGTAATGGGCCAATACCTCTTTCGATGTGATTAGTGTTTTGCTCTTCTGGAAAGCTCGTCTACATTCATCACTCCACTTCCATGGCACCCCAGTTTGCAGTAGGCTGTTCAGTGGGTGTAGTATTGTAGACTATTTTGGCAAGAACTTATGGTAGTAGTTTACCAGCCCGAGGAACGACCTCAGTTGTGACACATTTTCCGGTGCTGGAGCCTTGACTACTGCCTCAATCTTCTCTCGGGACTTATGTAAACCCTCTTTATCGATAACGTGGCCAGAATACGAGATCTGTTTTCTAAAAAACTCGCATTTGGGGTGGTTAGCTCAGAGCCCATATTCCTGCAATCTAGTGAGCACCTGCTCCAGGTTGGCAAGGTGATCACTGTCATTTTCGCCCGTGACCAGGATGTCGTCCAAATAACACTGGGTCCCTGGGATCCCTTGCAGAACTTGTTACATTGCCCTCTGCCAAATAGCCGGAGCTGATGCTACCCCGAATACCAGCCAGTTGTATTGTTAGAGACCTTTATGGGTGTTGATTGTGAGGTATTTTTTTGATGCTTCTTCTACCTTCATTTGCAGATACGCCTGGGCCAGGTCAATCTTAGTGAAACGTTTCCCTCCAGATAGCAAGGCGAAAATATCTTCAATCCGCGGAAGTGGATATTGTACGGTGTGAAGGATCGGGTTCACTGTTACCTTAAAGTCCCCACAGATGCGGTGTAGCCCACTCGCTCCAGTCTACCTTGGACAGTACACCTGAACGTTCCAGACTCTCCAGCTCTGCTTCGATGGCTGGGCGGATCGCATAAGGTGCTGGTCTGGCCTTAAAAAATTTTGGGCTTGCGTTTTCTTCAATTTTAATCGTCGCTGTCATGCCTTTTAGTGTTCCGAGTCCTTGCTGGAACACTTCTTTCACGTCAGTTAGGATCTTTGACAGTCGCCCAGGTGTGACGTTGTCATCCTTTTTGTCAGCCAGTCAGTGCCTTTATGGAATGCCAATCCAGTTGTATTTTCTGGATCCATTCACGTCCCAGTAATGGTGGTCCTCCATCTTGCAATACATACAGGTCTAGTTTTGGTGTTTCCTTACCGTTATATATAACGGTCACCCTTATTTTTCCTTTGGGGTAGACATTTTGCCCCGTGTACGTCTTCAAAATAATTTTTGTGTCTCTCAAGGGTATGTGTGAGAATAGCCGCTCATAGTCCCGTCAGTTTATGACTGTTAGGGCTGATCTTGTGTCCAATTCCATCTTTACCTGGACTCCTGCTATCTTGAGAGTGACCCAAATGGTTCGGTGACCCTCTGTTGTGATCACATTATATAGTTTCAGATAACTCAGTTCCCTGCTTTCGGAGTCGTTATCTCTCTTTTGTTCGTCTGAACTATTCTCCGTCATCTTATGTACCTTCTTGTACTTTCCTTTGGTAGGTTTCTTATTGCTGGTTTTCTTTCCCGACCTGCAGACTCCCCATTTAAATAATACTTTGCTTTTTTATTTTTCCTACCAAAGTGGATAGAACACATCAGAGATCAGAAGAGATCCGAATGCCCTAGGGCTGACAGATCGCCCTTCCATTATTAGATGGCAATCATGGACTTTAATGGATTAGTCTCAAATAGTGTCAGATCATCTGCAATATCCTATTAAAGAACACACAACTATGTTAAAACAGAAAATACTGGAAATACTCAGCAGGTTAGGCAGCATCTATGGAGAGAGAAGCAGAGTTAACATTTCAGTTTGGTGACTTTTCATGCAGATGTAACAGGTTTTAAGCAAGTACAGAGGCAGGGAAAGGGGGAAGGGGAGGACAGAACAAAAGGGAAGGTCTGTGATGAGTGGAAGGCAGGAGAGATTAAATGACAAAAGGGATGATGGTGCATGGCGAAAGGAGATGGTAATGGGAAAAGTAAAGAAACAAAAGATGGGTCAAGAGGAGCTGTAAATGGCAACAACAGGATCATTCCCAGCACCTGCTGTCCGAAAAAATGGGAGCAATAGTTATGATCTAAAATTGTTGAATTCAGTGTTGAGTCCAGAAGGCTGTAATGTGCCTAGTCAAATGATGAGGTGCTGTTCTTCGAGCTTGGAACATTGTAGGAGGTCGACGACAGAGAGGTAAGAGTGGGGATGGGATTGAGAATTAAATTTTATTCTTACTTTAAAAAAAGAAAGTGCAGTAGTTAAAGATGGATTATGGATGTTACATTTGATATATCTTAAGCTCTATAATATATAACTAGTAATCATGCTACATGTGGTTGACCTCATATTAGAAGGCAGCAATTTATCTCAGGGTGAAGCTTGACCATAGTCTGACTGCCATAATCATTGCCTACTGGGAGTGGATATCAGAAATTCGGTGCAGGCACATGATTTTCCGATTCTTTAAATTAATGGTCAGAAAACCAAATGCTGTGCATGCCTTAATTTCCCAATGCACTCCTGGTAGGCAAGGCTTCTCGCCAGGAATGTGAGGTCAGAATATTACTCCTAATACGTGGTATTGTAGCATTACCCAAGAGTTAAAGAGAAACTTTTGTTACTGTATTTAATGTACTAGATACAATTCAAGCTCTCATGATTTCCAAGACTTCAGAAATCGGAAGAATAATTGCTGTTCCAGTCTGTACATTAGGCTGTAAACTACGGAACAGATTTATTAAAAGTAACAGATAAACAATTGCAATAGATAATACAGCAGATTACAGTAATTTACAGAATTTACTTGCACCTCCACAGTACAAAAATAACATTAATGTGACCCTTTGCTAATTCACTCAGTAATACTAGACATGGATCAGCATTCACAACATCATTTGTACTGGAGTTTGTCAGACACACAGAGGATAGATTTGACCCTGTGCAATACTGTAAAATGAGTCGGCAGCCCGTTCTACACCTCTCCAGATTTTCATTTATATTGATTTCCATTATGCTTTTTGTAATTAAATGCTGCAATATCTGAAAAAAAGGATGCAGTCCATACCAGAGAAAGTTATCAGATCAATACAAGGGTTTCCCAAACTTCCTACAGATGTGAAACAACTGCCTATTTTCAGGTGCTATTAAGTGCTTCATTCTGATTTGATAGATTCCAGGCCAAAGCCAGCAGTCTGTAATAAGTGGTTTCTGCTCACTTCATAATCAAAACATAATTGAACAGGAGTAAAGTGTTTGAAGTGACCTTTTGCATATCAGAATATAACTTGTATTTTCTCAGCCTGAGGAAAGGAAGTGATCAAGATTAAAGTGACCAGCCACATCGTATAGGTAGATATTAAAATAAATAGGGGGAAAGTTTTGTGGCTGCCACGAGAGTTGCTGGTGTCCCCACAGCCTCGGGTGAATGGCCGCTGAAAATGAATGAAGCTCTACCGGAGAAAGATTCGCGCTGGGTGTTATGTATTGTGTGTTCTCCTCCCACCTGTGGTGGCACTGTCAAAGGAGATAAATGGTTGGGTGTTCTCAGATAAGTTTAGCTCTCTTTGTTTGGAATTTTCCAGAACTTCCTTTCATTCCAATAAAGCACTTCATGTTTGAATCTCTGAGTTCTGAGTCCTAAATTGTGTATAGGTAGAAAGGTACCGACACAACAAGTGGCAACGAGGAGCGGTTGAATCTGTGTACGTTACGGGTGCAGTGAGTAAACAGAAATTTTAATTTGAAACGTGAGATGGCTACTATATTAGGAAACATCGGTGATTTTGATGAAAATGTGGAGCAATGGAGCGCTTATACGGAACGTTTTGACTATTTTGTATTGGCGATTGCGGTGGCAAATGAAAAGGTCGTGCCTACATTTTTGAGTGTAATCGGGCTGAAGACATTCAATTTACTTCGCAGCCTCGTGCAACCAGATAAGCCAGGAACTAAAACATATAAGCAACTAGTGGAAATTCTTGAAGCACATTTTTCACCAAAACCTCTGGTTATTGCTGAGAGATTTCGATTTCACAAACGAAATCAAGAGGAGGAGGAATCAGTGACGATGTTTATTGCTGCTTTAAAAAGGTTATCAGAACACTGCCAGTTCAAGGAGGTGCTGAATGACACCATTAGAGACAGACTCGTGTGTGGTCTGCAAAATCCAGCCACACAGAAGCGCCTTCTTACTGAGGACAACCTTACTCTTGAAAAGGCCATTGAAGTTAGTGTCTCCATGGAGATGGCGTAAAGGAGGCTCACCAGTTGAGTTCAACAGGGAGAGTTCACAAGGTGTCGTCTGAGCCTAAAGGTGCGCGGAACGGCACATGTTACTGTTGTGGGAAAACGGGCCATCACGCTAATGACTGCTGGTGTACGGAGCTGGAATGCCGAAATTGTGGCAAAAAGGGTCACATCGAACGCGCCTGTAGAGATAAAAAACGAACAGACAGAGCTGGGAAGCATGGAAGCAAAATGTCTGTATTTGGACAAGAGAGGAAAAAGAGTGTTCATTCAGTGCAGTATGATGGAACAAGCAAAACAGAGGGGAGCGACACCTCTGAGGAGGAAGAGGTGCACATACTGACAGTTGCAGGTGATTCAAATGGCTACTGGGTGTCACCACTGGTGGAGGGACAATCAGTGCGGATGGAGGTGGACACAGGCGCGGCTGTGTCCCTTGTTTCAGACACTGTCTACAGCAAAATGCTAAAGCATCTTACCCTTCAGCCAACAATCATTGTGCTAAAGACGTATACCGGCAAACCTGTGGCCATGAGAGGCGTCATTGAGGTGACAGTTAAATTGAATGGACAGACTGCAAAACTGCCACTATATGTGGTAAAGGGCAATTACCCATCGCTACTGGGACGTGCGTGGCTAGAGAAAACCACGCTGGACTGGCATGATGTCAAAAGGGGAGTCAGGTCTGACTGCAGTGTTAAACAAACATGCAGAACTCTTCAATGGGGAACTTGGGAACATGAAAAAGATCAGCGGGAGACTGGACATTAAACCTGACAGCAAGCTGAAGTTTCACAAAGCCCGAACTGTACCCTGTGCAATTAGGCCAAAAGTTGAGGCTAACTTGGAGGCCTTAGTCGAGAATGGAGTCCTGGAGTCTGTGAGCGTGAGCAAATGGGCCACACCCATTGTTCCTGTCCTGAAAAAGGATGGATCTGTTCGAATCTGTGGGGATTTTAAAGTCATAGGCCTAGAAATTCATTGACGCCACTTTTGGTGTGCTAAAGTGGGGCGTCCGCTAAAGTTTGCGGCCGCCGCCAAATCTATGCCACTTCTCCGATATTCATTAGCTTCGCCCTACTAGTTCGGGCGAGTGCTAAAACTGCTGCTGGCCGCCTCTCTTTGGGCGCTAAGCCGGAGGTGGTGATCGATAGCGCCGAGGCCGGGCGCAGCGCAGGTGCGGCCATCTCGTGATTGACAGCAGACACCCTGGCGCCGGCCAGCTCTTAAGGGGGAAGGGTCGACTGTGTCTGCTGCCACGCCCTGGATAGTGGAGCCCTCCAGCTAGGCCTGAACACTGCTGCTGGACCCAAATAGCGCCTGAAGACATGGAGAAGGCCCGTGAACGTGCGCAGCACTTCTCAGAGCGTGATCTGAGTGTGCTGCTTGCTGCTGTGGAGAAGAGGCGCCATGTTTTGTACCCGGACAATGGCAAGAAGGCGACGGTCCGTGTCTACAGGAGAGCCTGGAGGCATGTCGCCAGCAAGCTGTCAGCCAACAGCGACGTCCCCAGGACCGGTGCCCAATGCCGCAAAAAGTTAAATGACCTCACACGCATTGTCAGGGTGAGTACCCTTTCCAATGACCTCCTCATCCTTGCATGTGCACCTCACATTATGGGCGAAGGGACCTGAAAGCTCTAATGGCCAGCCTTCATCCAGCAGCTATGGCACAGGCATGAGCATCAATTGCACATTCTGCACTTAACACACTGGCCAGGCTATTCCACCATGGGAGGCAGTGCACACCAGATCATGGCGACACACTGGCCAGGCTATTCCACCATGGGAGGCAGTGCACACCCGATCATGGCGACACACTGGCCAGGCTATTCCACCATGGGAGGCAGTGCACACCAGATCATGGCGACAAACTGGCCAGGCTATTCCACCATGGGAGGCAGTGCACACCAGATCATGGCGACACACTGGCCAGGCTATTCCACCATGGGAGGCAGTGCACACCAGATCATGGCGACACACTGGCCAGGCTATTCCACCATGGGAGGCAGTGCACACAAGATCACGGCGACACACTGTACTTAGAGGCTGTCCTTTCTCTTGCAGGCCAAGCTGGTGAATAATCACAAGAGCCGGACTGCGACCGGGGGAGGCCGACCCCATATCCAGCCACTCACCGACCTGCAACATCGCGTGGAGCGCCTCATGGGTGGCCGGGTGATTGGGCCCGTTGCATGTGGAGATGCCGACCCTGTTCTGGGCAGCAATGGTAAGGACATCCCCTTTTGCACCTCTCTCGTCCCACTTGCGCATCAGATCTACATCCTTTGCCACTGTCCGACCAATGCGCTGAATGCCACCACTCATGCATCCCGCACTGACGCCCTCTCCTCACTCTAAAGCTACTCTTGTGCCTTCCTGCTTTCAGATGGTCAAGAGGAGGTCCCTCAACTTGCCAGTGACAGACCCTCCGAGGAGGAGCAGGAGGAGGAGCAAGAGGAAGGCGGCCCATCAGGGGAACCCTCAGCCGCGGCCACCCAGGCCAATGTAGGGGACAAGTCTTCCCTGGAGGGCAGTGTGGCGGAAGTGTCGAAGGGGAGGGGAGCTCCTGGGACCTGCGTGCTGCAGAAAGGCGGGAGGGGGTGGAAGCTCGGCGGCCTTCTCCCCAGAGGGGGGATGCGTCGGAGGGGAGTCCAATTGCTGGGCCCAGCGGCCTCCAGCAACGCAGGAAGGGTCGGCCAGCTCGGCGGCCTTCTCCCCAGAGGGAGAGTCCGGCCTCCATTCAGGAGATGCTCTTCACCGAGGAGATGGAACGCCTCGAAGACTTGTCCGCGGACTCGGAGCGCCGGCACACGGAGCTCATGGCGGCAGTGGCATGGTTGCCTGAGTCCATCGATTCCCTCTCTCGGAGTGTGGCCGAGTTCAGGCCCTTAGAGGCCACCAGTCGGGTGGAGTACCGGGCAGATCTGTCAGCGACTGGCCAGTTGATCAGTGGTGCCGTCCAGTCACTGGCTGCTCTGCTGCGGTCAGTGAACAGGTCAACACGGGCACTCACTGCTGCCACACTCGCTGTGTCAGCCAGGCATCGCCAGGGCACCCGGCGCGCTGCAGCAGCACAGCGGTCTGTCCCTCGGCAGATTGGTGCGCATGCTGCAGTGCTGGCCCGGGCGAGTGCCAGTGTCTCAGGCGACCAGCGAGCGCCTGCCATCCGCCAGCTTGCCGCCATTCCTCCAGCCGCCACTGCCAGTCCCCCAGTGGAGCTGCCAGGAGCTGCTGCAGCGACTGATGCTGGCCAGCCACAGCTGCAGCAATCAACAGCCGCCTGCTCGACGGCCAGACCTCGACTAGGCCGACCCCCAAGGGCATCTGCCGTCACGACATGTGCCCCTCAGGAGCCTGCCCCCAGCCTTGCAGCAGCCATTGGCCTTACTTTGAGGCGGAGCAGCAGGGCGGGCAGGGGCCACCCAAAGGTGGCCAAGGCATCGCCCTAGCGGGCCAAATAGTCGAATGTGTGGCCATTTGTGTTTGTTTCTTGAGGCCGAGAATTGGATGTTTGTTTTTTGAAGGCTGATGATGTGATGTTTGTTTTTGACGAAGGCCGAGAATGACGGCCATTTTAGTTGCCCTATTTTGTTAATCCTCTCCAGGTTGTGGGAGCGAGTAATGTGTTTGAGTGTTTTTTGGGGGTTTCGTCTGTTTTTGGTTTTCATGTGGGAAGGGCCCAGAGTTTGTACAATAAAGCATTTTATTTATTCACATTGTCCATGTTTGATCTTTGAAGTGTTTGTTGCCTTAACTGGCTGAGGGCTTGCGGAGCAGCTGCAATCATGTTCTATCATTGGCACAAGCCATTCCCTGACAGGGGGCCTAGAAGTGACGTTCACTAAGCCACCGACGGGCAGCCCTTGGACCTTGTGCGTCCCTCCTGGGCTGGTACTCCTCGTCCTCATCGTCCTCATGCTCCTCCTGCTCCTCCTCCTGAGGTGGTGGTCCAACGTGAGGTGGCAGTGCCTGAGTCCTGCGGATAGCCAGGTTATGCAGCATGCAGCAAACGACGACGAATTGGGAGACTCGATCCTGCGAATACTGGAGGGCTCCCCCGGAGCGATCGAGACAGTGGAACCGTTGCTTGAGCACTCCTCCTAAGGCGCTAACGGCTGGCGCGCCCAACTGAATTTCTAGGCCATAGAGTCATAGAGTCATAGAGTTATACAGCACAGAAAGAGGCCCTTTGGCCCATCGTGTCTGCGTTGTCCATCAAACCCTGTCCAATCCAATCCCATTTTCCAGCATTTGGTCCATAGCCTTGTATGCAATGGCATTTCAAGTGCTCATCCAAATGCTTCTTGAATGTTGTGAGGGTTCCTGCCTCTACCACCCTTTCAGGCAGTGAGTTCCAGACTCCAACCACCCTCTGGGTGAAAAAGTTCCTCCTCAAATCCCCTCTAAACCTCCTGCCCCTTACCTTGAATCTATGCCCCCTTGTTATTGACCCCCCTACTAAGGGGAAAAGTTCCTCTTTATCTACCCTATCTATGCCCCTCATCATTTTGTACACCTCAATCAGGTTCCCCCTCAGCCTTCTTTGCTCCAAGGAAAACAACCCCAGCCTGCTTAGTCTTTCTTCATGGCTGAGGCGCTCCATCCCAGGTAACATCCTGGTGAATCTTCTCTGCACCCTCTCCAAAGCAATCACATCCTTCCTATAGTGAGGCGACCAGAACTGCACACAGTAATCCAGCTGTGGCCTTACCAGCGTTTTGTACAGCTCCATCATAACCTCCTTGCTCTTATATTCTATGCCTCGGCTAATGAAGGCAAGTATCCCATATGCCTTTTTAACCACCTTAACTACCTGTTCCGCTGCCTTCAGGGATCTATGTACATGTACACCAAGGTCCCTCTGACCCTCTGTACTTCCTAGGGTCCTACCACTCATTGTGTATTCCCTTGCCTTATTTGTCCGTCCAAAATGCATCACCTCGCACTTTTCAGGGTTAAATTCCATTTGCCACTTTTCCGCCCATCTGACCAACCCATTTATATTGTCCTGTAGCCTGAGGTTTTCCTCCTCGCAATTTACCACCCTACCAATTTTTGTGTCATCTGCGAACTTACTGATCATACCTTTTACATTCTCATCCAAATCATTTATGTAGATCACAAACAGCAAGGGACCCAGCACTGATCCCTGAGGTACCCCACTGGACACAGGCTTCCAGTCACAAAAGCAACCTTCGACCATCACCCTCTGCCTCCTGCCACTCAGCCAGTTTAGGATCCAACGTGCCAAGGCACCCTGGATCCCATGGGCTCTTACCTTCTTGACCAGTCTCCTATGTGGGACTTTGTCAAAAGCCTTACTGAAGTCCATGTATGCCACATCCACAGCATTTCCCTCATCCACACACCTAGTCACCCCCTCGAAAAATTCAATCAGTTTGGTCAGACATGATTTACCCTTGACAAAGCCATGCTGACTATTCCCGATTAATCCTTGCCTCTCCAAGTGGAGACTAATTTTGTCCCTCAGAATTTTTTCCAATAATTTCCCTACCACAGATGTTAGGCTCACTGGCCTGTAATTCCCTGGTTTACCCCTGCTACCCTTCTTGAATAATGGTACTACTTTAGCTGTTCTCCAGTCCTCTGGTACATCCCCTGTGGCCAGAGAGGTTCTGAAAATTTGTGTCAGAGCCCCTGCAATCTCCTCCTTTGCCTCACACAGCAGCCTGGGATACATCTCGTCCGGGCCTGGGGATTTATCCACTTTTTGGCCTGCTAAAACCGCCAGTACCTCCTCCCTCTCGATGCTAATATGTTCAAGTATATCACAGTCCCCTTGCCCGATTTCTATGTCTACATCGTCTTTCTCCATAGTGAACACAGATGCAAAAAATTCATTTAATACCCCGCCTACATCATCTGGCTCTACACACAGATTGCCACTTTGGTCCCTAATGGGCCCTACCCTTTCCCTGGTTATCCTCTTGCCCTTAATATACTTATAAAACATCTTAGGATTTTCCTTTATTTTGCTCGCCAGTGTTATTTCATGGCCCCTCCTCGCTCTCCTAATTTCTTTTTTAAGTATGCCCCTGCACTTTTTATACTCCTCTAGGGCTTCCTCCGTCTTTAGTCTTTTGTAACTGCTAAAGCCCCCCTTTTTTTCCTAATGCATTTTTGTATATCCCTTGTCATCCAAGGTTCCCTTTGCTTGTTGGTCCCACCCTTGACCTTTACGGGAACATGTTGGCGTTGTATTCTCTCTATTTCCCTTCTGAAAGTCTCCCACTGCTTTGATGTGGATTTTCCTTTCAGTAGCTGCTCCCAGTCCACTATGGCCAGATCCTGCCTTATCATATTAAAATCGGCCTTCCCCCTATTTAGAACCCTTATTTCCGGGCCGCCTTTGTCTTTTTCCATGACCACCTTAAATCTCACCGAATTATGATCACTGTCACCAAAATGCTCTCCTATTGACACTTCCACCACTTGCCCGGCTACATTCCCTAGAATTAGGTCCAGTACCGCCCCCTCTCTTGTAGGACTTTCTACATGTTGGCTCAAAAAGCTCTCCTGGATGCACTTTAAGAATTCTGCACCCTCTAAGCCTTTCACACTCTGACTATCCCAATTAATATTGGGGAAGTTGAAATCCCCCACTATTATTAGCCGATTATTTTCGCACTTCTCTGAAATTTGCCTGCATATCTGTTCCTCTATCTCCCCCTGACTGTTTGGGGGCCTATAGTACACTCCCAGCAAAGTGCTTGCCCCTTTTTGTTTTTAAGTTCTACCCATATGGCCTCATTAGAGGAACCCGCTAATATATCATCCCTCCTTACAGCAGTAATTGACTCCTTAATTAATATTGCAACACCCCCTCCCCTTTTACACCACCCTCTGTCTCGCCTGAAGATTCTATGCCCCGGAATATTGAGCTGCCAGTCCTGACCCTCCCTCAAACATGTCTCCGTGATAGCAACAATATCGTACTCCCATGTGTTCAACAACAACTTCAGTTCATCCACCTTATTTGCAAGACTCCTTGCATTAAAATAAATGCCTTCCAGCCTTGCCATATTCCCTTTTGCCTTCACATATTTGCTCTGCCTTCCCAGCTGACTTGTTTTTTCCTCCGTATTTGGCTGTTAATCACCCCCTACTATAGCTCCACTCTTTATCCCATCCCCCTGCCAAGTTAGTTTAAACCCCCCCCAACAGTGCTAGCAAACCTCCCCGCAAGGATATTGGTCCCCCTCTGGTTCAGGTGTAAACCGTCCGACTTGTACAAGTCTCACCTTTCCCAGAAGCAGACCCAGTGATCCAGGAAACTAAAGCCCTCCCTCCTGCACCATCCCTTTAGCCACGCATTCATCTGTTCTATCTTCCTATTCCTATACTCACTAGCACGTGGCACCGGGAGTAATCCAGAGATTACAACCTTTGAGGTCCTGCTCTTTACTCTTCTACCTAGCTCCCTAAATTCTTGCTGCAGGACCTCATCCCTCTTTTTACCTATGTCGTTGGTACCAATGTGGACCACGACCTCTGGCTGTTTGCCCTCCCCCTCCAGAATGCCCTGCAGCCGCTCAGTGACATCCTTGACCCTGGCACCAGGGAGGCAACAAACCATCCTGGATTCACGTCTACGGCCACAGAAACGCCTATCTGTTCCCCTTGCTATAGAATCCCCTACCACTATTGCTCTCCCACTCTTTTTCCTCCCTTCCTGGGCAGCAGGAGCACGCCCAGTGCCAGGAAGTTGGCTGCTGCTGCCTTCCCCTGATAGGTCATCCCCCCCAACAGTATCCAAAGCAGTATACCTGGTTGAAAGGGGGATGGCCACAGGGGTCCCCTGCACTACCTGCCAGCTTCTATTGTTCTGCCTGGTGGTCACCCATTTCCCTTCTGCCTGTGCAGCCCTACCCTGCGGTGTGACCAACTCACTGTACGAGTAATTCGCGACCCTCTCAGCATCGTGAATGCTCCACAACCCATCCACCCGCAGCTCCAGCGCCCCAAGACGGCCCGTTAGTAGCTGCAGCTGGATCCATTTCTGGCACACGTGTTGGTCAGGGACACTGGCAGCATCCCTGAATTCCCACATAGAGCAAGAGGAGCATATCACGGGGCTGGGCTCTCCTGGCATGACCTACCCCTTTAATCAATTTAAATTAAATTAATTCAATACCACCAGTAAAGTAAGCCTTACCTGGTCTCTGGAGCCCTTTGTAGGCCTGCTCTACCGCTGAAGCACCCGCCGAAGCTCTGAGGCCTTGCATCACCTGACTCCCTGACTCACCCAACTCTCAGCACACTGTTGAAACCGCACTCAGTGCAAAATCGCACTTCAAAGCCTGTTTTTATAGGCCCTGAAACAAAGACTTGCTGAGCCCAGCTACAGGAGAACCAGGTTAACCAGATTACTCCAGTTGCCCTTGTTAACTGCCTTCAGCTGCTCTGAGTTGTAGGACTTGTTTATCCATTTTAACCCTGCTTAAAGCTGGGAAATTTAGATTTTAAACAGTAAACAGTACACAGTAAATGTGAAAAAAACAAAAGTTTGATTTCAGCAAATAGTTAAGACTCCCTGACTCACCCAACTCTCAGCACTCTGTTGAAACCGCACTCAGAGCAAAATCGCACTTCAAAGCCTGTTTTTATAGGCCCTGAAACCAAGACTTGCTGAGCCCAGCTACAGGAGAACCAGGTTAACCAGATTACTCCAGTTTCCCTTGTTAACTGCTTTCAGCTGCTCTGAGTTGTAGGACTTGTTTATCCCTTTTTAACCCTGCTTAAAGCTGGGAAATTTAGATTTTAAACAGTAAACAGTACACAGTAAATGTGAAACAAACAAAAGTTTGATTTCAGCAACCAGTTAAGACTCCCTGACTCACCCAACTCTCAGCACTCAGCAAAGTGACTATTAACCCGGTGCTGTCTGCGGAACAATACCCTCTTCCCCTCATTGAGGATCTTTTTACGGGCCTGGCCAGAGGGCAAAAGTTCAGCAAAATAGACTTATGCCAGGCTTATCTACAAATGCATGTCGATGACAAATCAAAGGAGTTGCTGACAATTGTGACACACAAGGGGCTATACAGGTACTGCTGCCTTCCATTTGGAATTACGTCGGCCCCTGCTCTATTCCAAAGGGCAATGGATCAGATTTTGAGTAGACTGCCAGGAGTCCAGTGCTACCTGGACGACATCCTTGTCACTGGGACAAATGAGGAGGTTCATCTTCTGAACTTAGATGCGAGACTACAACGACTGAAAGAGTACGGACTCAGAGTTCATAAAGACAAATGTGAATTCTTTCAGTCTTCAGTTGAGTACCTGGGGCATGTGATTGACGCTACTGGCCTGCATAAGGTGCCGTCAAAGGTCACGGCGATCGTGGAGGCCCCAGCACCCCAGAATGTGAGCCAGTTACGTTCCTTTCTGGGGCTACTTAACTACTATGGGAAGTTTATTCCAGACTTAGCAACATTGCTGAAGCCGTTACATCAGTTGCTATGTCAAGGCAAAACATGGAAATGGACTGAACTGTGCAAAGAAGCTTTCGTCCAAGCAAAGAAAGCATTGCTGAAGTCGGAGGTCCTGACACACTTCGACCCAAAGCTACCCATGCAGTTAGCATGTGATGCATCACCATATGGTGTGGGAGCAGTCATATCCCACATCATGCCTTCGGGTGAAGAGAAACCTATCGCCTTCGCATCACGCACCTTGAACAAGGCCAAGAGTAACTGCGCAGATCGAGCACGAGGCCTTGGGAATCGTTTTTGGAATTCGAAAATTTCATCAGTACCTGTTTGGGAGAAGTTTCACACTCCTGACGGACCACCGTCCATTGACTTCAATCTTCGGGCCCCACACCGGAATTCCGTCTCTCGCTGCAAGCAGGATGCAAAGGTGGGCTTTACTGTTGTCAGGACACACATACGACATCAAATATCGCAAATCAGACTTGCACGACAACGCAGACAGTCTCTCGAGGCTACCCTTGCCTGTTACTCCCCCAGAGCCTCGTCAGATAGACATCTTCTACTTTAGACAAGTGGAGGGAGCACCTGTCACTGCAGTTCAGGTGCGAAGGTACACCTGCAACGATCCAGTTCTGTCTGAGGTAATGGACGATGTCATTCGAGGGAGAGCTATAGGAGATTCTCCTAGTATGAAACCTTACGTTTCAAAAAGAAATGAGCTCTCCGTCCAGGCAGGTTGTCTTCTTTGGGGACGCCGTGTCATCATTCCGCCACCTCTGAGGGACCCTATACTGCAACAACTTCATACAGGCCACAGTGGGATGGTTCGGATGAAGGAAATGGCAAGAAGTGTGTGGAGCCGGAAGTGGCAATCTGTGTGTGGAGCCGGAAGATGTAGGAGGGGTTCTAAATGAATTTTTTGCATCTGTTTTCACTATGGAGAAGGACGATGTAGACATAGAAATAGGGCGGGGGGACTGTGATATGCTCGAACATATTAACATCGAGAGGGAGGAGGTATTGGCGGTTTTAGCTGGCCTAAAAATGGATAAATCCCCAGGTCCGGATGAAATGTATCCCAGGCTGCTGTGTGAGGCAAAGGAGGAGATTGCGGGGGCTCTAACACATATATTCAGGAACTCTCTGGCCACAGGGGATGTGCCAGAGGACTGGAGAACTGCTAATGTAGTACCATTATTCAAGAAGGGTAGTAGGGAAAAACCGGGGAACTACAGGCCAGTGAGCCTAACATCAGTGGTAGGAAAATTATTGGAAAAAATCCTGAGGGACAAAATTTGTCTCCACTTGGAGAGGCAAGGATTAATCAGGGATAGTCAACATGGCTTTGTCAAGGGAAGATCATGTCTGACTAATTTGATTGAATTTTTTGAGGGGGTGACTAGGTGTGTGGATGAGGATAACGCAGTGGATGTGGTATACATGGATTTCAGTAAGGCCTTCGATAAAGTCCCGCACAGGTGACTGGTCAAGAAGGTAAGAGCCCATGGAATCCAGGGTGCCTTGGCACATTGGATACAAAACTGGCTTAGTGGCAGAAGGCAGAGGGTGATGGTCGAAGGTTGTTTTTGTGGCTGGAAGCCTGTGGCCAGTGGGGTACCACAGGGATCGGTGCTGGGTCCCTTGCTGTTTGTGGTCTAAATTAATGACTTGGATATGAATGTAAAGGGTATGATCAGTAAGTTCGCGGATGATACAAAAATTGGTAGGGTGGTAAATAGCGAGGAGGGTAGCCTCAGTCTGCAGGACGATATAGATGGGTTGGTCAGATGGGCGGAACAGTGGCAAATGGAATTTAACCCGGAAAAGTGCGAGGTGATGCACTTTGGGGGGACTAACAAGGCAAGGGAATACACAATGAATGGTAAGACCTTAGGCAAGACGGAGGGTCAGAGGGATCTGGGTGTGCAAGTACACAGATCCCTGAAGTCAGCGGAACAGGTGGATAAGGTGGTAAAAAAGGCATATGGGATACTTGCCTTCATTAGCCGAGGCATTGAATAGAAGAGCAAGGAGGTTATGATGGAGCTGTATAAAACACTGGTTAGGCCACAGCTGGAATACTGTGTGCAGTTCTGGTCGCCACACTACAGGAAGGATGTGATCGCGTTAGAGAGGGTGCAGAGGAGGTTCACCAGGATGTTACCAGGGCTGGAGCGCTTCAGCTATGAAGAGAGACTGGGCAGATTGGGTTTGTTTTCCTTGGAGCAGAGGAGGCTGAGGGGGTACATGATTGAGGTGTACAAAATTATGAGAGGCATAGATAGGATGGATGCTGAGGAGCTTTTTCCCTTAGTAGAGGGGTCAATAACTAGGGGGCATAGATTCAAGGTAAAGGGCGGGAGGTTTAGAGGGGATTTGAGAAAGAACTTTTTCACCCAGAGGGTGGTTGGAGTCTGGAACTCACTGCCTGAAAGGGTTGTGGAGGCAGCAACCCTCACAACATTTAAGAAGCATTTGGATGTGCACTTGAAATGCCATAGCATACAAGGCTACGGGCCAAATGCTGGAATATGGGATTAGATTAGGCAGGGCTTGATGGCCGGCGCGGACACGATGGGCCGAAGGGCCTCTATCCGTGCTGTATTACTCTATGACTCTATGACTCTAAGCTACTTCTGGTGGCCAGGTCTCGATGGGAATATTGAGGGGAAAGCCAAAACATGTTCCCCATGTAAAAGGGTCCGGAATGTTCCACAGCTGGCAACCCTACACCCCTGGGATTGGCCTGCAGAAGTGTGGCAGCGAGTACATGTGGATTTCGCCGGTCCTTTCGAAGAGAAGATGTTTATGGTGGTTGTAGATGCTCGTAGCAAGTGGCCGGAGGTTGCTGTGATGAGGTCTACCACAGCAGAGAAAACAATTGAGAAACTTGGTGAGAAGTTCAGCCGTTATGGCTCACCGGAACAACTCGTAAGTGACAACGGTCCACAATTTGTATCACAGGCGTTTGCAACCTTCCTGCATGTGAATGGTGTCCAACACATCAGGTCTGCGCCCTATCATCCCTCTACTAACGGCCAGGCAGAAAGGTTCGTGCAAACTTTGAAGCACGCCTTGAAAGCATCGCAAGGTCAGGGCTCAATCCACCAACGTCTGAACAGCTTCCTGTTGTCCTACAGGAACGAGCCGCATGCCACAACCAAAACTTCCCCTGCTTCGCTCATGATGAAGAGGCAGTTGCGGACAAGTTTTGACTTACTCAAACCTCCAAGGGCAGAGCAGGTTGTCCATCGTCAACAACAAGCTCAAGTTGAAAAGAGAGAGAAAAGAGCCAAGGAGAGACGGTTTCATCCGGGAGAGCACGTCCTAGCTCGAAACTACAAAACTGGACCGAAATGGGTTCCTGCTATGGTGATCACGCAGATGGGCCCTGTGTCTTACATGGTTGAGGCTGCTGAGGACGTCGTCTGGAGAAGACACACAGATCAACTGTTGCTAGGAGCAGAGACAGCCACAGAGGCTCCAACGGCTGGTTGGCCTGAACTGTTTCCGATGATACCGCAAACCAGCATCCCTTGCCACAGTGCTCTTCTCCAACACAGGAAGTCAAAGAGACTGTTCCACCTGTGCAAACTCCTGACTTTCAACTGACACAGGCACCTTCTCCATCCAGGCCTATGTCAATGCCTACTGCTGTGGAAGCCAGCGATGACCGCCGGTATCCTGTCAGGGAGCGGCGGCCTCCAAGACGCTTGGATCTGTAGGCTTAGCGACTTACCCACAAGACTGGGGCAGAATAAACCCTAGGGTAAAGTCAGGGTTTGAGGCAGTCTACCTCTACCCTAGGTTCGTTGAGTGCATTGAAAGTAACTTACCTGTTGAGGAATAATGTGGACCTTCCATTTAAGAGGGGAGGAAATGTTATGTATTGTGTGTTCTCCTCCCACCTGTGGTGGCGCTGTCACAGGAGTAAATGGCTGGGTGTTCTCGGTTAAGTTTAGCTCTCTTTGTTCGGAACTTTCCAGAACTTCCTTTCATTCCAATAAAGCACTTCATGTTTGAATCTCTGAGTTCTGAGTCCTAAATTGTGTCTAGGTAGAACATGAAGTGCTTTATTGGAATGAAAGGAAGTTCTGGAAAGTTCCAAACAAAGAGAGCTAAACTTAACCGAGAACACCCAACCATTTATCTCCTGTGACAGCGCCACCACAGGTGGGAGGAGAACACGCAATACATAACATTTCCTCCCCTCTTAAATGGAAGGTCCACATTATTCCTCAACACTGGGGGATAAAGATTTTTAGCTCAGCACTAACTTCCCGTGTAACGCCCTCCTGGTGGCGTTAGTGCAGGCATGGGAGTCGAAGATCCCGTCCAGGAGCGCCATTTGATGTTGCAATACCTCTGGAAGCGAGGCTATGAAGTTCGCTAGGCATTGTGGGAAATTAAAAGGGCACTGCATTAAAAGGGCAATGCCTTCTGAACAAATAAAGATTAAAATGCAGTGAAAAAATGCAGTTTTCAGCCCTTACTGCCTTTAAAAAAATTAACATTAAAGAGAAGTCCCAAAGGGCAGTCTTCAGCTCTTAAAGCTGAACACCCTTCCGAACCTCAAAAAATGGGAAAGGTGCTTCAGCACTAGCATAAATGGCTCAGCAAGCCAGGGAAGGGGCATCCAGGGTCTTGTACGCAGCACTCCAGCTTTGTGCAGGGGGTCAACACTGCAAGAGAGGTCCTCTACCCACAGGGGACAGGCAGCCCTCCAGATAAAACGATGTAGGACCAGATCACTGAGGCCATCAATGCCAGCAGTGTTGCCCCACCACCTGACTCCAGTGTCCAAAGAAGCTTCATAACCTCAGACCACTGGTCAAGGTCAGTGAATGCATCTTCAAAAGCTGTGTCCTACCAACGGCACCACTAGCCTCACACACTGCTCAATGCACGATTCCCCCGCCCCTATCCCCATCACTTGCCCACCAACAACCTGTACTAATTACAAGGCACATAGAAATATAGAAACATAGACACATAGAAGATAGGAGCAGGAGTAGGCCATTCGGCCCCTCGAGCTTGCTCCGCCATTCAATGAGATCATGGCTGATCATCCAAACTCAGTAGCCCATTCCTGCATTCTCTCCATATCCAATGATTCCTTTAGCCTTAAGAAATATATCCAACTCTTTCTTAAATATAATTAATGAATTGGCCTCTACTGCCTTTTTTGGTAGAGAATTCCACAGGTTCACCACTCTCTGGGTGAAGAAATTCCTCCTCATCTCTGTCCTAAATGGCTTACCCCTTATCCTTAGACTGTGACCCCTGGTTCTGGACTCCCCGACCATCGGGAACATCCTTCCAGCATCTAGTCTGTCTAGTCCTGTTAGAATTTTATAAGTTTCGATGAGATCCCCTCTCATTCTTCTAACCTCCAGCGAGTATGTAGTGTCCGAGTATAAATAATACACGGACTGCAGGAGAACAATAATAACAGGTATTTAATGAACAGAGGGTACTCTTTTTGTTTGGACCCAAAAAAAAAAACAATTGGACTGTAAATAAACAAAAGTTCAACTAAAACTTAACAAATCAAATTAAAATTCGGTTTTCCGGGTTGATAATGCACTCCAGTCCCCACAGCGCCCACCGGTCGCGGAAATACTCAAGCGCGCCGGCGGACACCGCGTGCTCCATCTCCAGGGCCACCCGGGCGCGTACATGGCCGCGGAAGAGAGGCAGGCAATCCGGCTGGACGATCCCCTCGACCGCCCGCTGCCTGGACCAATTGATGGCTCTTTTAGCCAGACCCAGGAGCAGGCCCACAAGGAGGTCCTCCAACCTGTCCGCTCCCCTCCGCACCGGGTGACCGTAGATCAAGAGCGTGGGACTGAAGCGCAACCAAAAATCGAGGAGCAGCTCCTTCAAGTAGTTAAAGAGGGGCTGCAACCTCTCACACTCCATATAAACGTGAAACACGGACTCCTCCAGGCCGCAAAAAATGCAGGCGGCCTGGGAGTCCGTGAACCTACTTAAAACCTTATTGCACGGGACCGCTCCATGCAACACCCTCCAGGCCAATTCCCCGATGGAACAAGGGAGGACTCCCACGTAGAGAGCCCTCCATTGGGGACCTCCGCCACCGCCAGTCGGCAAGACACCACACCAAGGCGTGTCCGGACGGTCGATGAAGATGGCAAAGTGGAGAGTGTGCAGGAGCAGCCCGTACAGGAAACCGCTCCACGAGGAATAAAAAGGCACGGAGGGTATTTCCTTGAGACGGCTCAAGTTGTGAGGCGCAGGTTGCCGAGGGGAGTTTCGGGGCCAGGCGCCGATGAGGAATTCCGTCCGAACGGGGGTAAGCTCGGACGGGATCGCCCCACGTGCTTGAGCCGCCTCGATACACCTAGTGGAGTCGGGGACCAGTGCCGCTTTCACCGATTCGAAGACTTCGACCGCGAGCCGGACGTTGGCCCAGGACAGGCGCCATCCAGCCCGCTCCTCCGCCATCGAGCAGGTCCCCGACTCTGGTCACCTTGCCAGGCATAGCCCTGCCCTCCGCCAGCCGCCCGAACCCGCGTTCGTGGAGGTGCGGATTCCTGAGCAGCGGCTCCCGAAGGAGAGCCGCCGTTCCTGACGGGGGAGAGCTCCGCCTGGAAGCAACGTAGTTCCAAACCCATAGCAGTTCCTGGTAGAAGACAGGCAGCTCCCGTAGGCCGGCACGCCTGCTGCCCACTTTCGCGAACAGGAGCTGCGTGTCGTAATTGAGGCCGTGCAGCTGGCGGAAGAAATACGTCGCCAGCGCACACCATCTCGGAGGATTCTCGACGTACAGGTATCTCTGCAGAGTCTGAAGACGGAAAGTCGCAGCCTGGGTGCAAAGGCACACCAGCACCTGACCACCCTCCCTAAGCGGGAGACACAGAACCGCGGCAGAGACCCAGTGCTTCCTTTTGTCCCAGAAGAAGTCGATGAGCTTCTTCTGCATCTTGGCGACAAACGCAGGGGGAGGGATCAAAGTGACCAACCGGTACCACAACATGGCGGCCACCAGCTGGTTTATGACCAGCGCTCGACCCCTGTAGGACAACACTCGGCGCAGTCCTGTCCAGCGTCCTAGGCGAGCGGTGACTTTGGCATCCAGCTCTTGCCAGTTCGCCGGCCAGGCGTCCTCGGCAGGGCTAAGGTAGACTCCCAAATAGAGGAGGTGCGTGGTGCTCCAGGTGAAAGGCCTGAACTCCTCCGGCAGGGAGTCCACCCGCCACTGACCCACCAGGAGTCCGGAACAATTCTCCAGTTGATCTTGGCGGAGGATGCGTCCGAGTAAATCTGCTGGCATTCCCGCATCCTCCGCAAGTCAGCGGGATCCGTGACCGTGAGGAGCACGTCATCGGCGTAAGCCAAGAGGACCACCTCCACGCCCGGCCCTTGCAGAGCCAGTCCCGTCAACCTCTTCTGCAAGAGGCGCAGGAAAGGCTCCACGCAAATGGCGTATAACTGACCGGACATGAGGCATCCCTGACGCACCCCCCTCCCCAAGCGAAGGGGCGCCGTCAAGGACGTGTTAACTTTAATCAGGCACTCCGCGGCGGCGTACAGAAGTCAGATGGGGGCGACGAAATGCATCCTGAACCCGAATGCGCGCAGAGTCCCGAAGAGATACTCATGAGCCACCCTGTCGAATGCCTTCTCCTGATCCAGAGAAAGGAAGGTGACCAACAGACCAGCCCTCTGGGAGTGGTGGACCAGGTCCCGGACCAGATGGATGTTATCATGGATGGTCCGGCCCGGGACCGTGTAGGACTTGTCGGGGTGGATCATGTGGGCCAGCACGGTGCCAAGGCGAGCAGACATGGCCCTGGCAAAGATTTTATAGTCCGTGCTGAGGAGGGAGACCGGGCGCCAGTTCTTTAGGAGGCGGAGATCGCCCTTCTTAGGCAGCAGGACAATGAGCGCTCTGCGCCAAGAGAGGGGCAACTCCCCGGTCGCCAAACTTTCCCCCAGGACCCGTGCGTAGTCGCCCCCCAAGACGTCCCAGAACGCCCTCTGGAACTCCACGGTCAGCCCGTCCAGCCCCAGGGACTTTCCCCGAGAGAGCTGGTGGAGGGCGCCGGTCAGCTCCGCCAGGTTTAGCGGAGCGTCCAATTTTTCGACGCCCTCCGGGCTGACCTTCGGCAGGTCCTCCCACAAAACTCTGCGCGCATCCTCGCTGGACAGATCCGGAGAGAACAGAGCCCTGTAATAGGCACGGGTCTCCGCGCTGATTCCCTCCGGATCCGAGACCAGTGATCCGTCGTCGGCCAGCAGCCCCAAGAGCTGCTTACGGACCCCCCGTCCTTTTCCCAGCATGTAGAATAAGGGGGAGCCGCAGTCCAGGTCCCGCAGGAGCTGGATCCGCGACCTCACGTACGCGCCTCGTGACCCGACGAGCTGCAGGTCCTTCAGCGCGCCCTTCTTCTCTTCGTACACCTTCCGCAGGGTCGGGTCCTCGACGACTTGACCGAGACGGGACTCCAGGTTGAGCACCTCCTTCTCCAACCACCCGACCCGGGCCTCCCGCCTCTTGGTCGACCCCTTCGCGTACTCCTGACAGAAGAGACGGATGTGAGCCTTGCCCACGTCCCACCATAGCCTCAAGGAGGGGAAGCCCCCTCGCTTCCTTCTCCAGTCGGCCCAGAACCGACGAAACGAATCCTGGAACCGCGCGTCCTCCAGCAGCAGGTTGTTAAAATGCCAGTACGCGGACCCCCCCCCGCGCACACAGCGGAGTGAGCTCCACCCACACCAGGTGGTGGTCCATGCACGGCACCGGCTGCATGGAAGCCGCCGGAATGCAGGAGACGTATGCCTGGGAAATGTAGAGGCGGTCGATTCTGGACCTTCCTCCCCCAGACCTCACGCTAGTGAAGGCGCTGGAGTCAGGGTGGAGATTTCGCCAGACGTCCACCAAGTCGAAGGACCCGACCAGGTCCCTGAACTTCTCCATCGCCGCCGGGCTTCGTGGGGGACCCGAACGGTCACTCACCTCGAGGGTGCAGTTAAAATCCCCCCCCGAGGATGACGCACTCGCCCGCGTCGACGGAGCCAAAAGAGCGGACACTTCTTCGAAGAAGCGCACTTGCTGCGCACCGGTCTGAGGGGCGTACACGTTCACTAGATGGAGCGGCACGCCCCCCAGGTGAACAGTGACCTGGAGCAAGCGGCCCGGCACGTGCTCCTTGACCCCCAAGATCTCCGGCTGAAAATGCAGGGCCAGCAAGATCGCCACCCTGCTAGAATTGTTGGAGAGGTGATTCATGCTGACCCCTCCTTGCCACTCCAGGAGCCATGTGGCTTCGTCTCCCGGAACGGTGTGGGTTTCTTGCAGCAAACACACCGCATACTTCCCGTTCCGAAGGACATAGAAGTTGTTGAATCTGCGGCGCGCCTCCCTGCTGCCGTTGATGTTGAGGCTGGCTATGGTTATCTTCATGTCAGAAGCATAGTGCAACCTCTACCTACACCTAACGGGGGGAGGGAGTGCAGCCGCTGGTCAGCCGCCTCTTCCTCAGCAGCCCAGTGAGAAACGTTCTGAGCTGACGCAGCTCGAGCGGGTCCACGCCCTCATCCGCGCCCATGATTTTAACGGCGGCGCGGACGGACACGATGAGCAGCGCCAGCTCCGACCACCCGTTGAGGGCCAGCCGGATCTTATTTTGCCGATCCCGGCACGTGGCCATAAAGTCCCGGAGTTCCCTTACGGGCATGAGGAGAGACTCGGCGAGGGGCACGAGGTCATCCAGCGCCTCGTGGAAGATGGAGTCCAAATCGTCCTCCGTGCCCATCACCGAGTCCCCATCCTCCTCCAAGGGGTCGTCACTAGTGGCCGACCCGTCCGTCGCGCAGTGCGCAGCGAACGGCTCGGCCGCACAGACACATCTGCCTCAGCCTCCCGAGGGACAGGCGACCCCTGCCGATCGCCGGTGATGACGACAGCGGGGGGGGGCGCAGTACCCGCAGCGGGCGACGACTCCCCCTGCTCGGAGGGACCTTCCTCCTCCCGGTCCTCCTCCTCTTCCAGGGGGTCGCGCCTTCTTTTTAGCATGGAGGGAGTGAGGGAGACCTCCATGTCTGCAGAGGCCTCCTCCTCTGCTCCCTCCGGCGGAGCAGGTTTGTCGGGTTCCTTGGGCCCGAGCCCGGCTGTAGGTATTGGCGTTACCGCTGCGGCGGTTGCGGCCACAGGCTCGGGCACGAGGCCCCTCCCACTCGCGTCTGCCCCGATTAACTCCACGAGGAGCGCGGGTGTAAGGGGCGCAAGGGGCAAGGGCTGGCCATCCACGGGGGGACCCGCCCTAAGGTGTTTATTTTTCCGCCGCGCCTTCTTTCCGGCCGGACGCGCTCCCTCACCCCCACCGGAGGCCTTCGTGGCATCGGCCCCCGACGTCGAGTGAAGGGGCTCCTGTCCCAAGTGAAGTGGCTCCTGTCCCGATGGAAGGTGCTCCTGTCCCGAGTGAAGGGGCTCCTGTCACGAGTGAAGGAGGCTCCTGTCCCGAGTGAAGTGGCTGCTGTCCCGGGTGAAGGGGCTCCTGTCCCGAGTGAAGGAGGCTCCTGTCCCGAGTGAAGGGGCTCCTGTCCCGAGTGAACGAGGCTCATGTCCTGAGTGAAGGGGCTCCTGTCCCCAGTGAAGGGGCTCCTGTCCTGAGTGAAGGAGGCTCATGTCCTGAGTGAAGGGGCTCCTGTCCCCAGTGAAGGAGGCTCCTGTCCCGAGTGAACGAGTCTGCTGTCCCGAGTGAAGGGGCTCCTGTCCCGAGTGAAGGAGGGTCCTGTCCCGAGTGAAGGGGCTCCTGTCCCGAGTGAACGAGGCTGCTGTCCCGAGTGAAGGGGCTCCTGTCCCGAGCGAGTTAGGTTCCGGACCCGAGTGAAGGGGCGCGTGTCTCGAGCGAGGGAGGCTCCAGTCGCCAGTGAGGGAGGCTGCTGTCCCAAGTGAAGGGGCTCCTGTACCGAGTGAAGGGGCTCCTGTCCCGAGTGAAGGAGGCTCTTGTCCCGAGTGAAGGGGCTCCTGTCCCGATGAAGGGGCTCCTGTCCCGAGTGAAGGAGGCTCCTGTCCCGAGTGAAGGGGCTCCTGTCCCCAGTGAAGGGGCTCCTGTCCCGAGTGAAGGAAGCTCCTGTCCGCAATGAAGGGGCACCTGTCCCGAGTGAAGGAGGCTCCTGTCCCGAGTGAGGAAGGCTCCTGTCCTGAGTGAAGGGGCTCCTGTCCCGAGTGAAGGAGGCTCCTGTCCCGAGTGAAGGGGCACCTGTCCCGAGTGAAGGAGGCTCCTGTCCCGAGTGAGGAAGGCTCCTGTCCTGAGTGAAGGGGCTCCTGTCCTGAGTGAAGGGGCTCCTGTCCCGAGTGAAGGAGGCTCCTGTCCCGAGTGAAGGGGCTCCTGTCCCGAGTGAAAGAGGCTCCTGTCTTGAGTGAAGTGGCTCCTGTCCCGAGTGAAGGGGCTCCTGTCCCAAGTGAAGGGACTCCTGTCCCCAGTGAACGGGCTCCTGACCCGAGTGAAGGGGCTCCTGTCCCGAGTGAAGGGGCTCCTTACCCGAGTGAAGGGGCTCCTGTCCCGATTGAAGGGGCTCCTGTCCCGATTGAAGGGGCTCCTGTCCCGAGTGAAGGAGCTCCTAACCCGAGTGAAGGGGCTCCTGTCCCGAGTGAAGGAGGCTCCTGACCCGAATGAAAGGGCTCCTGTCCCGAGTGAAGGAGGCTCCTGACCCGAGTGAAGGGGCTCCTAACCCGAGTGAAGGGGCTCCTGTCCCGAGTGAAGGAGGCTCCTGACCCGAGTGAAGGAGGCTCCTGTCCCGAGTGAAGGGGCTCCGATCCCGAGTGAAGGGGCTCCTGTCCCGAGTGAAGAGGCTCCTGTCCCGAGTGAAGGAGGCTCCTGACCCGAGTGAAGGAGGCTCCTGACCCGAGTGAAGGGGCTCCTGTACCGAGTGAAGGGGCTCCTAACCCGAGTGAAGGGGCTCCTGTCCCGAGTGAAGGGCCTCCTGTCCCGAGTGGACGGGCTCCTCACCCGAGCGAGGGAGGCTCCTGTCCCGAGTGAAGGAGGTTCCTGTCCCGAGTGAAGGGACTCCTGACCCGAGTGAAGGAGGCCCCTGACCCGAGTGAAGGGGCTCCTAACCCAACTGAAGGGGCTCCTGTCCCAAGTGAAGGAGGCTCCTGACCCGAGTGAATGGGCTCCTGTCCCGAGCGAGGGGGGCTCCTGTCCCCAGTGAAGCGGCTCCTGTCCCAAGTGAATGAGGCTCCAGTCCCGAGTGAAGGGGCTCCTGTCCCGAGTGAAGGAGGCTCCTGTCCCGTGGGAAGGGGCTCCTGTCCCGAGGGAAGGGGCTCCTGTCCCGAGTGAAGGGGCTCCTGTCCCGAGTGAAGGGGCTCCTATCCCGATTGAAGGAGGTTCCTGTTGCCAGTGAAGGGCTCCTGTCCCGAGTGAAGGGGCTCCTGTCCCGAGTGAAGGGGCTCCTGTCCCCGGTGAATGGGCTCCTGTCCCGAGTGAAGGGGCTCCTGTCCCGAGTGAAGGGGCTCCTGTCCCGAATGAAGGGGCTCCTGTCCCCAGTGAAGGGGCTCCTGTCCCCAGTGAAGGAGGCTCCTGTCCCGAGTGAAGGAGGCTGCTGACCCGAGTGGAGGGGTGTGGTAAACCACTGTTAACCTGTACATGCCTGTGTGGTAAACCACTGTTAACCCTGTACAAGTCCAGGCATGTCTCAGCCCCTGGCTCCACCCCTAAGCCCGGGTATAAAGGTGACTCACCACCCTTACCCCGGGAGCTCTTAGGATGGATTCACTAGCAGAGGCATGCTCTAGTTCTTAGTCAATAAAAGCCTACTTCATATAAGTCCATCACGTAGTCTTTGGTATTCTTGATAGCGCATCAATTTTATTGACTAATTTTCAACATGGAGCAAATCTTGAAGCCGGAACGTTTAGACCTGGATCCTCAAGCAGCAGATGCAGCCAATAACTTTGAACACTGGCTGAGCTGTTTCGAAGCCTTCCTGGAGGCCTCCAGCACTACTGTCACTACAGATGACGCGAAACGGCTTGTCTTGAACTCACGGGTGAGCCACCGAGTCTACTCGATCATCCGAGACGCCACTACTTACGCGGCCGCCATCGCGGCGCTAAAGGAACAATACGTGAGGCCTGTTAACGAGGTCTACGCCAGACACCTCCTGGCTACCCGAAAACAGCGCCCCGGGGAATCGGGTGCTGAATATTTACTGGCAGTGAGAGTCCTCGGCCGGGACTGTAATTGCAAAGTGGTGACGGCCAAGGAATGCACGGAAGACCTGATCCGAGACGCCTACGTAGCCGGCATCAGGTCCAACTATACTCGGCAGAGGCTGCTGGAACAGAGGGGGCTCGATCTGCAGAAGACGGTGGCCCTCGCTAACTCGTTAGACGTGGCCCTCCAGAACATGGATGCCTACCCCCCTGACCGGATGGCCACGTGGATGCCACGGAAGCAGCCATCTTGGGACCCGGTAAGGCCACAAGCCGCCAGCAGCCCAACTACAGCTGCAATGACCAGAGGCCAGAAATGCTACTTCTGCGGCCAGGCCAAGCACCCCAGACAGCAATGCCCAGCAAAGGACGCGACCTGCTCCAAATGCGGCAAGAAAGGCCACTACGCGAGAGTGTGCAAGGCGAAATCGACCCCCAATTCCAGCAGCGCCGCGTGTGAACCGTACAGGCCGCCATTTTGGACCCCACCAACCATGTGTGAGCCGTGCGGGCCGCCATTTTGGACACCACCAGCCGAGGGGGAGCCGCCATCTTGGACACCATCTCGGGACCAGGCCCTCGGCGCGGGCGAATACTACAGCGACCCACCGACCTCGACGATGGCCTCCATCACCCTGGACCAATCTAGGCCCCATCAACTAGCCAGGTCCATGATGAACGTAAAGGTAAATGACCATGCCACAAATTTCCTTTTCGACTGCGGAAGCACGGAGAGCTTCATCCACCCCGACACGGTGCGACGCTACTCCCTATCGGTTATGCGCACACGCCACCAGGTCTTTATGGCCTCAAAGTCCCATACGGCGGACGTCGGCGGCTACTGTGTAGCGACTGTGACAGTGAACGGCGTGGAGTACAGAGAGTTTAAATTCCTCGTCCTGCCACAGCTCTGCGCTCCCGTACTGCTAGGATTAGACTTCCAGTGCCATCTGGAGAGCGTCACGATGGCATATGGTGGGCCCCTGCCCCCACTTACAGTCTGCAGCCAGCAGAATTTAAACACGGCGCCGCGCAAAGTATGCAGCCTGTCCACCCTGAAGGTCAAACCCCCCCCCGTTGTTCGCTAACCTCGCCAAAGACTGCAAGCCAATTGCTACTAAAAGCAGGCGGTACAGTGCCGGGGATAGGAGCTTTATTAAATCAGAAGTACAAAGACTCCTGAGGGAAGGGATTATCGAGGGCAGCACCAGCCCATGGCGAGCCCAAGTGGTAATAGTAAAGACCGGCGAAAAACAGCGCCTGGTTATTGATTACAGCCAGATGATCAATCGATACACGCAATTAGACGCATACCCACTTCCCCACATATCTGACATGGTCAACCAGATAGCACAATACCGGGTATTCTCGATGATTGATCTGAAGTCGACATACCACCAGCTCCCCATCAGGCCTGAGGACCGCCAGTACACGGCCTTCGAGGCAGACGGTCGCCTCTACCACTTCCTCCGAGTCCCCTTCAGCATCACCAACGGGGTCTCGGTCTTCCAAAGGGAGATGGACCGGATGGTTGACCAGAACGCGCTGCAGGCCACCTTCCCCTATCTAGACAACGTCACCATCTGCAGCCATGACCGGCAGGACCACGACGCCAACCTAGAAAAATTCCTCCGTACGGCCCAACGGCTGAATCTGACATACAACAGAGAAAAATGTATGTTCCGCACCACGTGCCTCGCTATTCTTGGCTGCGTGGTGGAAAACGGAGTCATCGGCCCCGACCCCGACCGAATGCACCCCCTCCTGGAACTACCCCCCCCCGCCACTGCCTAAAAGCCCTGAAGAGATGCCTAGGGTTCTTCTCTTACTACGCCCAGTGTTTGCCCAACTATGCGGACAAAGCCCGGCCCCTCATCAAGTCAACCTCCTTCCCCCTGACGGCAGAGGCCCGTGCGGCCTTCACCCTCATAAAAGAGGACATTGCGAAGGCCACAATGCACGCAGTGGATGAGTCCATCCCTTTCCAAGTGGAGAGCGATGCATCCGACTTCGCCCTTGCCGCAACCCTTAACCAGGCGGGGAGACCCGTGGCCTTCTTTTCACGGACCCTCCAGGGCCCCGAAATTTGACACTCCTCAGTCGAGAAGGAGGCCCAGGCGATAGTGGAGGCTGTACAGCACTGGAGGCATTATCTGGCCGGTAAACTTTTCACCCTGCTCACTGACCAACGGTCAGTAGCATTTATGTTTAACAACAGACAAAGGGGGAAAATCAAAAATGATAAGATATTGCGGTGGAGGATCGAGTTATCCACCTACAACTACGATATTTTATACCGGCCCGGGAAACTTAATGAGCCCCCAGACGCCCTATCCCATGGGACATGTGCCAACGCACAAGTCGATAGGATACGGACCCACCACAATGATCTCTGCCACCCGGGGGTCACCAGATTCTTCCACTTTATTAAAGCTCGCAACCTCCATCGAGGAGGTCAGGACCAAAACCAGGAACTGCCAGGTCTGCGCCGAATGCAAACCGCATTTTTATAGGCCAGACAGGGCACACCTGATTAAAGCACCCGCCCCTTCGAACGTCTCAGCGTCGATTTCAAGGGGCCCCTTCCCTCCTCTGACCGCAACACGTACTTCCTCAATATTATTGACGAGTACTCCCGTTTCCCCTTCACCATCCCCTGCCCGGACATGACCAGCGCCACAGTCATCAGGTGCCTCCACGACCTGTTCGCCATATTTGGCTTCCCCAATTACATCCACAGCGACAGGGGCTCATCGTTCATGAGCGACGAGCTGCGCCAGTACCAGCTCGAGAAGGGCATAGCCACGAGCAGGACCACCAGCTACAACCCCCGGGGTAACGGACAGGTAGAGAGGGAGAACGCAATGGTGTGGAATACCGCCATGCTCGCCCTAAAATCCAAGGGCCTCCCAATCTCCCGCTGGCAAGCTGTCCTCCCCGATGCGCTCCACTCCATACGATCACTGCTCTGTACTGCCACAAATGCCACCCCTCACGAGAAGATGTTCGTCTTCCCCAGGAAATCCACCTCGGGGACATCACTACCGCCATGGCTGACGTCTCCGGGACCCGTCCTGCTCAGGAAACACGTGAGGAGCCATAAGACGGACCCCCTGGTCAAAAAGGTTCACCTCCTCCACGCCAACCCACAGTATGCCTACGTGGCATATCCTGACGGGCGGGAGGACACAGTCACAATTCGAGACCTCGCACCCTCAGGTACCACCCGAAACACCATCGATCACCATCCACTACCTCCACCCACCACCACCACCCACGACGCACCACCGGGGTGTCTACCATGAACTGACGACATGCCGGTGCCATCCCTACCCCGAGAGGACGACACGCCAGTGCTCCGTCCCACACGAGAAGCGGCTGCGGGCAAAGAACCGCCGCAACCGGCACCACGAAGATCATTACGGCAGACAAGATCTCCGGAGAGACTTTCGTATACGAACTTTTGAAACACTTCACCCCGCCGGACTCTTTTTTAAACGAGGGGTGAATGTGGTAAACCACTGTTAACCCTGTACAAGTCCAGGCATGTCTCAGCCCCTGGCTCCACCCCTAAGCCCGGGTATAAAGGTGACTCACCACCCATCCCCCGGGAGCTCTTAGGATGGATTCACTAGCAGAGGCATGCTCTAGTTCTTAGTCAATAAAAGCCTACTTCATATAAGTCCATCTCGTAGTCTTTGGTATTGTTGATAGCGCATCACGCATATAGTTATTTTCCTCCAGTCAGGAGTTTACACACTCGTGTTGCCAATTCTGCCTCTTCAGTGATTGCGAAAGGTCTTCGTTCCGTCTTGTTCCGTCTGCGTCACCGGCGGAATGTGATTAGTTTGATAATAGGATTCAAGTGATTAGTTCGATAATAGGGTACCATTGAACCTTGTTAGTCCTCAGTGATTCAATTAGTCCCAGTCAGGACACGAGATGAACTTTGTTCCAGCCATGCGTAAGCGTGGCATGTCTCATTGTGCAGTGATTCAATTAGTCCCAGTCAGCGAATTTGTTGTTTGTGTCTTTTCCAGCAAAATCTTGTCCAGCAATCTTGTCCAGCAAAATTTTACTCTAACACCCTCAATAAAAGGAGATGAGAGTATATCTCTTTCCCCATGACCCCGGCCAAGCGGCATTAATGCGCTATGGGCTTTGTGAGGATAGCGGCCTTCCCCATGGTGCAGGGCGCCATTGGCTGCACGCATGTGGCTTTGCGTGCTCCGCATGAGAACGCAGAGGATTTCCGCAACCGAAAGGGGTTCCATTCCTTAAACGTGCAGTTGGTCGGTGACCACAGACAGCTCATACTCGCTGTCAATGCCTGCTATCCTGGCAGTGTAAGATTTGCAAAATATCTGTATTTCCCCGAAGGCTGTTATTAATAAACGGGACCCTGTGTGGACATTTTATTTCAAAAGGGGTACCCAAGATGGTGTCCGTGCCTCGTGGCAGTGAGCCTGTGGGTTTCTAAAATGGACTCTGCAACGCAGACAGCTTGTGGATCGAAACCCAAGCTGCAGTTTTCTGTGAAGAGAGACTTTGTATTTTGAAACCAGACAGGACTCTGAATTATGTATTAGACCGAATTGGAGACAAATCTAAATTCAGTTTAGGCCTATACTTAAAGCCATCAAGCAGTCTACATATATAATCGGAAACAGATTAAGAGAGCCATCGAGGCTGGACAGGCCCATCAAGGAACATTCATGACAATACAAGTTAATTATCGGGCTGGTAGATGCGATTACCGGCTGTGATAATAATAATAACTTCCGGGAAGTTATGTGCACATCACTTCCTGTGCACTGTGAACTGTGAACTCTGTGCATACATCACTTCCTGTGCATACGTCACTTCCTGTGTTTGGACTAGTATAAATACTGAACTGCTCAGTATTGTAAAAGGGCTTCACCTAGAGGCATGGTGAAGACTGCTCTTGTATATAGTTTAATTATAAGTTGCTTAAAGCTTACTTTAAAGTTCCTTGATGTGTGAGACTCTTTTGTTACATCACCGGCCATCTAAAAACAGTTAGTATAGACTGCTACCTTTATTTAAAATAGCCCACCAAGATTAAGACAATGAACTAACCTGATTTGGTGCACATATAAGGGTTTTCGAAAGAAGTATAATTGAAGGCACCCGGGTAGCAATCGGCTCTCTTCTGCTCTGCTCTTCTCTTCTCTCTCTGCTCTTCAGCCACTTGCCCTCATGGCTGCTGCTCTTTCCCCATCCTGCGCTTACCCCCTGGCCTTTGCCCGTGCCTTTTGCCACTCCATCTGAAAAATAGCCCCGGCACTGCATCGGGCGGACACGGACAATTCAAACCAGGCGAGGCGGGACGCGACGAGGGGAGGAGGGGAGACCACCGGAGGAAAGGCCACCTGAGGAAGCCCGACTGAAGAAGACCAACTGAGGAGATGAACTGAGGGGAGGCCTCGAATTATCGGGCCTTCAGCCTCAGCCGACCTGCGAATATCTGCACACCAACGCAAACTGTCGGCTGGCGACGAAGAATCATCCCTGCAAGGTAAAGTACCCAAACAGAGACTTTAACTTTGGGGTACTCGAACCTGGACAACACCCTTGCAGCACCCAGAGACCACGTGACGACAGCAGGCTCCAGAGAGCACCAAAAGTGAACCCCGATCCCCACCGCTGTTTAGAGTCCAACAAACCCTTTTGATTGGTGAGCATGAAGTTCTGATCCCCTCATAGCTTAATCTAGTTAGGTATAGCGGGTGGGATAAGGATAAGGGGATTGTTAAGATAGTTGTTTTCCCTCGATGTGCCGTGTGTTCCCCATTCCCTGTATAAGTATAGTTATTCTTTTGTATTTTTGCCTGTAGAAGTGTACACTAGTAATTTTCCATAAGATTGTATCAGTTTTTCCTTTTCAATAAAATCTTGGTTTTTGTTTACATCCAACCACCTGTCTACTCGAGTCTTCTCTGTACCGCCGCCTTGTACCTAAGTCCGGTGTCTAGAACCCAGGGGTGTGGGAGTGATTCGAACCGCTCACAAAACAGTCAGAGGCATAACTGACTGGGCGCACGCGCCACCACCACAGGCCACCCCCTACAGCAGCAGCCATGATGCATACATCCTGCGCCAGACTACTGTGGCAGAACTTTTCCAGGCACCGCATCACCCAGGTGGTTGGCTTCTTGGGGACAAGGGATATCCACCATGCACCTGGCTGATGACATCGCTCCATACGAACAACACCCCTGCTGAGCTGCAGTACAACGAGAGCCATCAAGCTACCAGGAACATCGTTGAGCACACAATCCGTGTGCTCAAGCAAGGGTTCCGCTGTCTGGACCATTCTGGAGGAGCCCTGCAGCCTGAGCGAGTCTCCCACTTCGTTGTTGTGTGCTGCATGCTGCATAACCTAGTAATCCTCAGGACCCAGCCAATGCCACCAGGCCTTGGAGCACCACCAGAGGAGGAGGAGGAAGAGGAGGAGGATGATCATCAGCAGCGCCAAGGCAGGAGGGAGGCCCACAATGTAGAAACTGGAGGGCCGTCTGTCAACGGCTGATAGCAAGCCGCTTCTAAGCCCTTGCTGAGGAAATGGATTCTGCCATTGAGAACAACATGAATGAAACCAACCGGCAACCCCTAAGCCGGCCAAGGCAGCAATGATTGCAAAGACCAAACATGTACATTTTAAATACAAAAACGTATTTATTTTACAAACTCTGTGCGTGTCATTTCCTCATGACAAACTAATAGAAAGAAACACAAAAAAAGTCATTAACATAACTGGTTCTCACAACCTGGAGATAATGTCCAAAACACTAAGCAAAGGTTTGACCATGAACCTCGGCCTTTAATAAAAAATTGACAAACATTTTGTCACTCCTCCTACTTTTTGCCCTTCGAGGATGATCTCCTTCCCTTGCGCACTTCCCCTCTTCCCACTCTACTGCTCCTCCGTAATGGGACCCCAGTGGCTGCAGCAAGGCTGGTGGAAGGCTGCTGATTGTCAGAACCTGAGACTGCAGATGCCCTTGAAGGACGGCCTCGACCAGCTCTGGGCCTGGAGGGCCCAGCTGCAGACTGCACCAACTCTGCATGGGTGGCAGCAGTCTGTCCTACAGGCAGTGGCAAGTGCAGTGGAGAAGTGACAGTGGTGGCAGCAGGAATGCTGTCATCTTGAGAGAGAACAGCAACTTCCTGCTCGACTGACACACTGGCACTCCCACGGGGCAGCACTTTAGCATCCGGAGTATAGTAATCTGGGATGTAATGTTTAAGTTATCCACCAGATGGAGCCAAATACTATGGGATCACATTCACCAGTGTTTAAGGTAATGTGGCATTGCATTATGGTTATGACTCAGAGGTGAATTCTCCATCTTGCATCGTGCAGTTAGAAATACTGTGTTTTGCTTGCAGCCTGTAAGAGATGTTTCTCTGCTACACTGTATAATTAAACAGTTGGGTTTTGTTCCTTAAGATCTTGCTTATCTCAGTTTCGGACCTTACCACTCGGATATCACATATTGGCGACGAGGATCAACAGATCACATCGTGACGGAAAAAAAAAATTAAAGAGCGCTGAATAACCGATCATGGCTGCTATGGTAGGAAAGATCTCTGCTTTTGATGTTCAGACTCAGACCTGGGATGAGTACTGCGAGGTGCTGATGCATTTCTTTGAAGCAAATGATATAGATGATGTCGGTAAAAGGAGAGCTATTTTGCTCACTTCTGTGGGAAGTCAGACGTATAGTTTAATGAGAAACTTATGCAGGGACCCGGGTTCGAATCCAGCCTCAGGCGACTGTCTGTGTGGAGTTTGCACATTCTCCCCGTGTTTGCGTGGGCTTCCTCCGGGTGCTCCGGTTTCCTCCCACAGTCCAAAGATGTGCGGGCTCGGTTGATTGGCTATGATAAATTGACACTTAGTGTTAGGGGGATTAAATACGTGGGGATAGGGTGGGATATGTGTTGGTGTAGGGGTTACGGGGATTGGGTGGGATATGTGTCGGTGCAGCCTCGATGGGCTGAAATGGCCTCTATCTGCACTGTGGGGTTTCTGTGATTCTGTGATTCTGTGAAAGCCGGGAGACAGTACATTTGCTGAATTAGTGGCCTTGCTGAAGGAACATTTCAATCCCAGACCGAGTGAGATTGTACAGCATTTCAAATTTAATTCACGGAACAGGAAATCGGGAGAGACTGTATTGGATTATGTAGTGGTGTTGAGAAAATTGGCACATGATTGCAATTACGGCAACAACCTGAAAGACATGCTGAGAGATAGGTTAGCTTGTGGAATAATGGATAATCGAATGCAGAGGAGATTATTGTCCGAGACTGGGCTTACGAATGAAAAAGCATTGGAACTTGCTCAAGCCATAGAGACAGCGAACTGAGATGTAAAAGAAATACAAGGTTCAGACTGGGCTACTACAAAGCAAGTTGGAAGTCAGGTTATTGTGCACAAGTTAAAGTTACGTCAGAAACCACAACGTGAGCATGTACAGGCATGTTATAGATGCAATGGTGATCACCTGGCGAGGGAATGCAGATTTCTGGAGGAAAAGTGCCACAAGTGTGGAAAAAAAGGACACATAAAACATGCATGCAGGGCAAAAGCAACCGTGGAGGAATACAAACCAAAAGGGGGAGGAAAGCAAAACCTAGGAAAAGAAGTGAAAAAACAGGGAGCACATCACATCAGCGGAGAAGCTGAGAAAGAAGACGACATGTTCATAATGCATAGTATGGTAGAGAACATTCCAAAAGTGGATCCTATCGCTTTGCAACTGAGAGTAAATGACTCTAAGGTCAACTTTGAAGTGGATACAGGATGCGGCGTAACCATAATGAACAGGGAGGAGTACTCAAAATTGTGGAACTGTGCAAAAGTTCCAGAGTTAAAGTCTTGCTCTATACAGCTTAAAACATACACCGGTGAACGAGTGGCGACATTGGGTACAGCTACTGTAACTGTGCAACACAGGGACACCATGGAACAGCTAACTGTAGTTGTAGTATCGGGTTCTGGACCAAACTTGTTTGGTTGGGGCTGGATACAAGAACTTAAATTAGATTGGGGAGCAATAAATCAAATAGAGGGAGGCAAACAGTTGTCTTTGCCAGAAGTGTTGATTGAATATGAGAACGTGTTCAAGGAAGAACTTGACACATTTAATGGCCCCCCAGCTAAGATTTATGTCAACAAGGAGACACTGCCAAGGTTTTTTAAACAACGACCTGTGCCGTATGCCATGAAACTGAAGGCAGAGGCTGAGCTTGACCCTCTTTTGAGAGAGAAAATACTGGAACCCGTGAAATGTTCAGAATGGGCAGCTCCCATTGTACCTGTTTTAAAACCAGACAATTTGGTAAGACTCTGTGGAGATTATAAGTTGACAGTAAATAGGGTGTCTAAACTAGAACAGTATCCTATTCCCAAAACAGAGGATCTCTTTGCAAATCTGGCTGGAAGGAAGAAATTCACAAAGCTGGATATGTGTCATGCATACTTGCAGATTACACTAGATGAGGAATCCAAGAAGTATGTAACCATAAATACACACAAGGGTTTGTTTACCTATAACCGCTTACCATTCGGTGTCACATCTAGTCCAGCTATTTTCCAGAGGACTATCGAGGTGGTACTGCAAGGGATTCCACATGTTTCAATCTATCTGGCTGACATTCTGGTGATGGGAAGAACCGACCAGGAGCATCTGAGCACTCTGAGAGAGGTACTACAAAGATTGGATAAGGCTGGGTTACGGCTCAAGAGGAGTAAGTGCACTTTCCTGGGGAATGAGGCCGTGTTCCTGGGACACAGAGTGGATGCCACTGGGCTCCATCCAATCAAGGAGAAGGTACAAGTACTGCAGGAGGCCCCAGCTCCTACCAATGTGACTGAGTTAAAAGCTTACCTGGGAATGCTAAACTATTATAACAGATTTTTACCAAACTTGGCAACAGTGTTAGCACCTCTTCACAAACTTCTGCGCAAGGAGACGCAGTGGCAGTGGGAAGAGGAACAGAGGGTTTCATTTGAACAGTCCAAGAAACTGATGCTGTCCTCCGAAGTGCTGGTTCACTACAATGCAGAGAAATACATCATTCTCTCTTGTGATGCTTCACCTTACGGGGTGGGGGCGGTTCTTTCACACAGCTTGGAAGATGGAACAGAAAGGCCAATAGGGTTTATGTCTCGAACTCTGACACCAGCGGAAAAAGTCTATTCCCAGTTAGATAAAGAGGGATTAGCAGTAATGTTTTGGTTACAGAGGTTTCACAAGTACATATATGGCAGGAAATTCACCATATGCACCGATCATAAACCTCTTCTATCTCTTTTTAATGAAATGAAAGCAGTACCACAGATGGTGCCACCCCGGATCCAGAGGTGGGCAGTGATGTTGAGGGCGTATGAGTATGTCATCGTTTACAAAGCGGGCAAGTACCATGGGAACACAGATGCCTTGAGCTGTCTTCCACTGCCAGGTACACCTATCCGTGCAGCTCCAGAGGACAGAGTTTTGATGTTGGAGGACACGGACACGGCAATTGTGACCGCAGAACAAGTAAGGACATGGACCGGTAAAGATCCAGTACTGTCTAGCATCCGGAAGGGACTGATTTCACACCTTACATTGTCAGGAAGACAGAGTTGAGTGTGCAGGATGGTTGCGTGTTGTGGGGAGCACGAGCGATTATTCCACAGCCAGCACGACAGTCTATCCTAGGGCAACTACATCAGTGTCATCCTGGAGATTTGCGTATGAAAGCCTTGGCAAGCAGTTACTTGTGGTGGCCAAAGCTAGATGAGGAGATAGAAAATCTAGTCAAGACATGCAGCACTTATCAAGTACACATGAAGGCACCAGCAGCGGCTCCTCTCCACCCCTGGGAGTGGCCGGATAAACCATGGAGAAGGTTACATGTAGATTATGCGGGTCCATTCATGGGAAAGATGTTCCTCATAATCATTGATGCACATTCCAAATGGATGGATGTGTATCCTGTAAATTCTGCTTCATCTACTGTTACTATAGACTGCCTGCATAGGAGTTTTAGTAATCAAGGGCTACCGGAGATCATAGTCAGTGACAATGCCACGTCTTTTGTGAGTACAGAAACAAAAGAGTTCATGAGAAACAATGGCATAGTGCACGTGACCTCAGCTCCATATCATCCGTCTTCAAATGGACTTGCGGAGAGAGCCTTACAAACATTTAAGGAGATGATGAAAAAAAGTGCGGAAGGGAGTTTGGCAACCAATGTGTCACGAGTTCTGTTTAGCTACAGAATAACACCTCAATCTACCACAGGACTCTCTCCTGCTGAGCTGTTGTTAGGACGTCGAATACGCTCCACTCTTGACCTGGTTCACCCAGACCTAAAAAGGAAGGTGGAAAACCGACAAATCAAACAAAAAGAGACCCATGACAGAAGGACAAAGAGCCGTACTTTTGGAGAAGGAGATGCAGTCCTTACTAGGAATTTCAGTTATGGTCCAAAATGGATTCCTGGCATCATAGACTCAATGACCGGTCCAGTATCATAAACGGTCATGGTGGGAACTGGTCAGGTAGTACGCAGACATGTAGATCAGATACTGACTAGACAAGGGGAAATCAAACTCGAGGTTCCAGAGGAGATGTCGGAGGACAAGTTGGCCCCCAATTATCCAAATTCATCGGTGGTACCAACAGCACGAACAGAGCCAGTTCCACCTGGACCCCTTCATCAAGAGGAAACCATCATAGCAGAGTCAGATACTCTGAGTACTGCTCAGGAGCAGCAGGTGGCTCTACCACAACCAAGCAGGGACTTGACTGTAAGACGTTCACCAAGTTCTCGCAAGCCACCAGAGAGATTGATAATGACCTGCTAGATTCGTTCAGTCTGGACTATCGTTAAAGGAGTTTTCTTATGGGACTTTTTAAGAATGTTGTTAAGAAATTAATGTATACTTAAGAGGGGGGTATATAGTAACTTGGGATGTAATGTTTAAGTTATCCAGTAGATGGAGCCAAATACTAAGGGATCACATTCACCAGTTTTTAAGGTAATGTGGCATTGCATTATGGGTATGACTCAGAGGTGAATCCTCCATCTTGCATCGTGCAGTTTGTGTTTTGCTTGCAGCCTGTAAGAGATGTTTCTCTGCTACACCGTATAATTAAACAGTTGGGTTCTGTTCCTTAAAATCTCGCTTATCTCAGTTTCGGACCTTACCACTCGGATATCACACAGAGCAATGTGCTGGAGCACAGATTGCTGGCCTGCTGCGGCACAGTGAGAGCCCGGGGAAATGTATCTGAACCAGCGAGGGTGGCAGCAGTCAGTGCTCGCGTGGCCTCAATCTGAGTCTGCATGAGAGCAGTCAGAGATGGGGTCATGGCAGCCAGTGACTGAATTGCAGCACTAAACATTTGCATGGCCACCGCCTGTGCTACAGCAAAGTGCTCCACAATCCTTGCCAGTGATTCAATGCATTTGGGCACCCTTCCCACTGCACCCATGAGCTCAGTGTGCATGCCCACCGCCTGGGTGTTCATTTCAGCGATGAGCCACTCCTCCTCTGCATCCAGTGCAGTAGGACTCACTGGCATAGTCTCCCTCCGGGGAGAAGGCCCCTGAGCTTCCCTACCCCCATCGCGTTACTGCAGCCCGCTGGGTCCTGGAGCTTCACCCTCATCAGACCCTTCCCCCCTGCTCCCCTCCAGGGAAGGTGTGTTCCCAGTGTGGGCATGGGCTTCCTCGTGAGAGGGTGGTGCTGATGCTCTGGCTTCCTCTTCCTCCTCACCTGCAGCTTCACTCCCACCGGCAGCTTGAGGGCCCATCTCCTCAGCTGGTGAATCACCATCTGAAAGCAGGGACGTACAAGAGTGGCTTCAGCATGAGGACAGGGTGGCAGTAAGGGAGGAATGAGTGCAGCGATTTAGTAAGTTGGATTGAAAGTGTCAAAGGCTGGTGTTCTGAGGGACAAGTAGAAGGAGAGAGCACAAAAAGGTGATGACCTTACCATTGCTGTCCAGAACGGGGTTGGCCTCTCCAGTGGCGATGGGACCGATCACCCGGCTTGCCACAATCCTGTGGACGTGCTCCTCAAGATCGCTGAGGGTTTGCAGCTGAGGCTGCCCTCCACCTGTCCGTTGCTGCTGTCTCCTATTATGAGATAGCTTGGCCTGCATGAAAAAGGATGGCATCTGAGTAAATATACAGCCATGGCCTTGCCGGATGTGCCTCCTATAGGTGAATAGCCCTTACTGTATGCAGCCATGATCTTGCCTGATGTGCCTCCCAAAGGTGAATAGCCATTACTGCATGCAGCCATGGTCTTGCCTGATGTGCCTCCCATAGATGAATAGCCCTTATTGTATGCAGCCATGGTCTTGCCTGATGTGCCTCCCATAGGTGAATAGCCCTTACTGTATGCAAAGTGTGGAATGTCCGTGTGTGTTTCATGAAAGGGCCATAGGTGTTGGATGAGGGGGGCACGGTGGCATAGTGGTTAGCACTGTTGCCTCACAGCACCAGGGACCCGGGTTCAAACCTGGCCTTGGGCAACTGTCTGTGTGGAGTTTGCACATTCTCCCTGTGTCTGCGTGGGTTTCCGCCGGGTGCTCCGGTTTCCTTCCACAGTCCAAAGATGTGCAGGTTAGGTTGATTTGGCTATGATAAATTGACCCTTAGTGTTAGGGGATTAAATACGTGGGGTTACGGGGATAGGGTGGGATATGTGTCGGTGCAGGCTCGATGGGCCGAAATGGCCTCTATCTGCACTGTAGATTCTGTGATTCTGTGAGTGTTGGGCACTGGGGTTTTAAGATCCTCTGGCCATAGAGTGAGGTTGAAATGGAGGGATGGAGAGGTATTGAAAAAAAGCCATTTACCCTGACGACCGGAGTGAGGTCGTTGAACTTTTTTCTACATTGTATATTGGTCCTGGGCACCGTGCTTCTGGAGGAGATGCTCTGTGCCACTTCCCTCTACACTCTTCTGTAATCGCATGGCAAAGGCTTCCTGCCACTCTCTGGGTACAGTATTGATCTTCTGCGCTCCACCGCGCCAACCAGAGCCTCCAAGGCCCGCTCACTGAAGCGCTGTGCTCGCTCCCTGGCTCTCTCCATAGTCCTTGGCTGCAAGATTTAGGCACAGGTCTCTCCAGGCCGAGATTCAAGGCTGCAATGAGCAGGGTGTGGCTGGAGAGCAAGATCGGCCCTCCCCTTTAAGAACTGTTCGGCGCCAGTGTGTCTGTGTTCCATCGCTAACTGACAGCACCTGTGCTGCGCTCGCGCTGTGAGTTAGCGCCTCACTCCTCGGCCTTTGCGCCTTAAGAGAGGTGTATAGCGCCTGATTTAGCGCTCCAATCACCTCCAGGAGCGATAAAAGCCAAGTTTGCCGTCGGAGGCGATAATTAGCGCCAGGCGCTAAATTTTGCGCATGGCCGATAATCGTGCCCCAAACGGGGTGATACTGAAATGTTCCCCTATAGAGTCATAACGGCATAGAAGGAGGCCATGCGGCCCATTGAGCCCATGCCGACTCTCTGTAGAGCAATCCATTCAGTCCCATTCCCCGCTCTATCCTCACTACTCGCTGTATAAAAAAGTTTTTCCTCACATCCCCCTGTATCTCTTGCCCAGAACCTTAAATCTGCATCCCCCAGTCCTTGTACCATTAACTAGTAGGACAGGCTTTCCCTGTCTAGCCTATCCAAACCCGTCATAATCTTGTACACCTCTATCAAATCACCCCTCAACCTCCTTTGCTCTAATGAAAACAAATCCAGCTTCTCCAACCTGTCCTTGTAGCTAAGATCCCCCATCCCCAGAACCATTCTGGTAAATCTCCTCTGCACCCTCTCAAGGGCCTTCACATCCTTCCTAAAGTGTGGTGATCAGAACTGGATGCAATACTCCAGTTGTGACCTAACCCCAGCACTTTATAAAGATTCAACATAACTTCTCCACTTTTGCACTCAATACCTCTATTTATGAAACCCAAGATCCCATATACTTTGCTAACCACTCTCTCAATATGCCCTGCCACCTTCAGGGACCTATGCACATTAACTCCCAGGTCCCTCTGTCCCTGCACACTCTTTAAAACTGTGCCATTAAGTGTATATTGCCTCTCCCTGTTCCTTCTGCGAAAATGCATCACCTCACATTCTCTGTATTAAATTCCATCTGCCACTTGTCTGCCCATTCTGCTAGTGTGGTGTATGTAACCTGTTCCACCTTAAGAGAACTTAAGCCTGTTCCACCTTAAGAGATGTACTACTTTCTCTGGCTGCTGTATACGTAATACCGGTGGTGACCACCGGTATATAAGTACTGTGTAGTGATATTGTATTTAGTATAGTCCTGACCTCCAACTAGTAAAGACCTGTTGAACTTTATCCTTGTAGTCTGTGTCAGTAATTAATCTTAATACAACTGGAACACACAGACTTAACAGTGGCGACGAGTCCGATTCTTACCCTGCGGCAGTTTATATCCACGGCGGCTTCGTCCACAGAACGGGCATCGAAGAGAGGCATCCACCCTCATCACCCTGCTGGAAGACACGTCGCGCGGCAGGCATCGAGAACCCGGAGTGCAGAAGACATCCTGAACTCGAAGCCTCCATCAGCGGCAGTCAGCTATCTTCTTTCTACCTCGGTGCTGGGTAAGCCGGTCAGCGACGCGAGCAGAAAGTCGGCCGCGTTGGCTGTACAGACGGGGGGAGGAAGACGGAGGAATAAGGGCGGTGAGATCGATCGCGACCGGAGATAAGGGCCGGGCCGCATTCGGGCTGAAAGGCGCAGCGCGGGGACATCGATCGCGGCTGGTGATAGGGCCGGGCTGCTTTTGGGCCAAAAAGGTGCAGCGTCTGGGGCGACTGAAGGCGCGAGAGCCGCGGTGAAGGCGAACGCAGCCGGTGCTAAAAACCGGGCTGCAAGAAGGGCTGCGAGGCGCGACATCGGGGAAGCGCGAATGCCCGAGGGAGCCGCGGTGAAGTGGAGACAGCGTCGGGGGAGTTACTAACCGCTGGGAAAGGGGAGCAGCAGCGGCACGCCAAGTGCCATTGCAGCCAGTGGGTGAAGACCGCCAAGCGCGGGAAAACCGCCATTTTGTAGGCGGAGGACGAAGACAAGAGCGGGAAGCCGCCATCTTGGGATAAAAAAAATTGCAACGATGCCTAAACATGGGAACATTGAAACCTTTGATGGCGACATCGAAGATTGGGCCATGTATGTAGAACGCATACAAAATTATTGTAAAGCAAATAAAATCCCAGATGCGGAGAAAGCACTTACTTTATTGAACTTAATGGGTGCGAAGACATACGGGCAATTGAAAAACCTTTTATCACCAGATGAACCGGCGGATAAGACGTTCGAGGAGATTGTTACTGTCCTGAAAAATCATCTAAACCCCACGCCGCTGATGCTAGCGGAACGATTTAAATTTTACAGCAGAAGGCAGCTGAAGGATGAAAGCAATGCTGAATATTTAATGGAATTGCGTAAGCTGGCAAAGTACTGTCAGTTTGGAACGGGACTGACAGACGCGCAAAGGGATAGATTTGTGTGTGGATTATTAAAGGAAGATACACAAAAGCGACTGCTTGAGGAGAATGAGCTGACGCTTGAGAAAGCGGTCACTATGGCAGCAGCGCACGAGGCCGCAGTGAGAGGCACGGCAGTAATGCAGCTATGGTCACCGGAACTCAGTACAAATAAATTGGGTTTGAGTACTGTAAAATGTTATCGTTGTGGAAAGACAACACATGATCAGAACCAGTGTTGGTTTAAAAACCAAGAATGCAGAACGTGTGGCAGGCTTGGCCACATAGCTAAAGTATGCCGGTCAGGAAAGAAGACCAGCAACAAAAAGTCACCGCAAGGAAAATATATAAAGGTGCACAAGGTGACAAAGACCAGTTCGAACGAACAGAAGTCAGATTCAGACGCTAGCAGTAATGAACTGGGTAGCTTAAGAGTACACAACGTTGGTAAGGATGCAGATCTCCAGACAATTTGGGTCACTCTTCAGATAGCAGGAGTCCAAGTAAAGATGGAATTGGACACTGGATCGGCATTGACGGTCATGAATAAGAAAGATTACAAAAGGTTATTCCAACATATTCCCCTATGGGATACGGAGATTATATTGAAAACATACACGGGGCAAAGAGTGTACCCCATCGGAAAGATAGAGGTAAAAGTGGTCCACAAGGGCGAAGAAAGCCAAGTAATGGACTTATATGTGCTACCTGAAGGAGGTCCACCACTACTGGGATGGGAGTGGATTAGGAAAATGAATATGGACTGGCACTCCTTAAAAGCACTAACGGTAGATTCCGGGGAAACAGATGTCAAACCTAAACGCTTGTCCAAAATATTGGATGTTGCTAAAGAGGTGTTCCAGCAAGGACTGGGAACACTGAAAGGAATTACGGCAAACATCAAGATTGATGAACATGCACAACCAAAATTTTTCAAAGCCAGACCGGTACCCGATGCAATACGACCTACTGTAGAAGCGGAACTGGAAGCGCTAGAACGTTCAGGTGTACTGTCTAAGGTAGATTGGAGTGAGTGGGCTACGCCCATTGTTCCCGTTATGAAACGTCCTTCGAGCAACAAGCCAGGAGAACCAGGGAAGGTTCGCATCTGTGGAGATTTCAAGATCACCGTTAATCCAGTGCTTCACACGGTGCAGTATCCGCTTCCGCAGATTGAGGATATTTTTGCTTCGTTGTCTGGCGGGAAACACTTCACCAAGATAGACCTGGCGCAGGCGTACTTGCAGATGGAGGTTGAAGAAGAGTCACGCCAGTACCTCACGATCAACACGCATAGAGGTTTGTACCGGTACAATAGGCTGGTTTTTGGAGTGGCATCGGCTCCAGCAATTTGGCAGAGGGCCATGGAGCAGGTATTACAGGGAATTCCAGGCACACAATGTTACCTGGATGATATTCTGATTACAGGTGATGGTGATGAAGAACACCTCGCTAACTTGGAACTGGTGCTCAACAGACTGAAAGAGTATGGACTTAGAGTTAATCGGCAGAAATGTGAGTTCTTTCAGAAGCGGATCTCGTACTGTGGTCATGTCATTGACCGGGAGGGGCTTCATAAGTCTCCTGACAAGATAGAGGCAGTTGTAAAGGCTCCCGCTCCGGATAATGTCTCTCAGTTGAGGTCGTTTCTGGGATTGATTAACTATTACCATAAGTTTCTACCGCATCTATCCACGGTACTGCACCCGCTGAACGCTCTTTTACAGAAGGGGGTACCATGGGAATGGAGCGAAAACTGTAAGAAGGCATTTCGCAAAAGCAAAGAATTGATCACCTCAGAGGAAGTGTTAGCTCACTTCAACCCGACACTGCCTATTCAGTTGGCTTGTGATGCTTCTCCATATGGTATTGGGGCAATACTCTCACACAAGTTGCCAAATGGCATGGAAAGGCCAGTCGCGTTTGCATCCAGATCATTGACCTCCGCTGAGCGCAACTATGCGCAGATCGATAGGGAGGCTCTCAGCCTTGTATGGGGAGTGAAGAAGTTTAATCATTACCTGCAGGGCCAAAAATTCACACTTCTGACAGACCATCAGCCGTTGGTATCCATTTTTAACCCTAAGAAGGGTGTTTCGGTGATGACAGCACAGCGACTCCAGAGATGGTCCCTTTTCCTAGGGGCACATCAATTTCAAATAGAATTCAAAGGTACAAAGCAGCATGGCAATGCTGATGGGCTGTCGTGCCTGCCACTACCTGAAGCAGAAGAGATGACGAAAGTTGACCCTGTTGAGTTATTTCATTCGACCATCATCGAGTGTTTACCAGTCACCAATGCAAGTATTGAAAGAGAAACCAGGAACGACCCGACACTGTCCCGAGTTTACGAGGTGACAGTGAAAGGATGGCCAACACATGGTGATCCTCTGTTACCGGCATTCTCGGCAAGGCGAGACCAGCTGTCCGTCTGCCATGGTACTTTGATGTACGGGACAAGAGTGATTATTCCTCCCAAGTTACGGGAAAGAGTTCCAAAGGAACTGCATGAGGTCATCTGGGGGGAGTTAAGATGAAAAGTCTTGCTAGGGCTTATGTATGGTGGCCGGGCATTGACCAACAGATAGAGGAGTTGACAAAAAGCTGCGCTGGGTGCCAAAAAGTGCAAAATGCACCTCCGATCGCACCGCTACACCCATGGGAATGGCCTTCAGCCCCATGGCAACGCGTACATATTGACTTTGCTGGTACATTCATGGACTCCATGTTCCTAATTGCGGTGGACGCACATTCCAAATGGCCAGAAGTGATCAAGATGAATACCACTACTTCAGAAAAGACAATTGCGGTGTTAAGAACAATATTCGCAAGGAACGGATTGCCAGAACAGATATGTTCGGACAACGGACCACAGTTCGTGTCGGAAGAATTCCAAAAATTCTTAAAGAAGAATGGGGTGAAACATTATACCTCTGCCCCATATCATCCGGTGACAAACGGGTTGGCCGAGAGATTTGTCCAAACATTCAAAAAGGCAATAAAGGCCATGAACGATGATCAGATTCCGTTACAACACAAGGTGGACAATTTCCTAATGGCATATCGAAACGGCGCTCATGCAGTGACTAACCAAAGTCCTGCCATGATGTTTTATAACAGGAGGTTGCGGTCCAGGTTGGACTTGTTAAAACCAAATGTGCGGAGGGAAGTGGAAAACAAACAGTTCCGGCATATTAATAACAAGTCCACTCGAAGTTTCGACGTAGGACAACCAGTATTGGCAAGGGGCTATGGAAACGAAAAATGGCAGTCCGGAACAATTCGGGCCAGACAAGGACCTCTGATGTACACAGTAGATATTGGTAACAATGTGATAAGGCGTCATGTGGATCAACTGGTAGAATCAAGAGCAAGGGTCGAACCCATGGTTGCGACAGAGACAACTGTGGAAGACGTTAATGAACCTGAAGCATCTACCTCGGCAGGGACTGTACCTGATGATGACGTCCAATACATAGGAAACCAACAAGAAGAGTCACCTCAGCAACAAGAATCAGAGACCACTGAAAGGCGTTATCCAAACCGAATCAGAAGGCCTCCTGAGAGACTGAACCTTTGAACTGTTTATACCTGAAGTTATATATGTATATATGTTATGATGTTATGTTAAATGGGGATATGACTGTTAAGCTAAAAAGGGAGGATTGTGGTGTATGTAACCTGTTCCACCTTAAGAGAACTTAAGCCTGTTCCACCTTAAGAGATGTACTACTTTCTCTGGCTGCTGTATACGTAATACCGGTGGTGACCACCGGTATATAAGTACTGTGTAGTGATATTGGCCCAGAAATTCGAGTAGGGGGCTTGCCGCGCGTGTAAGCCCCCGATCTGCACTTACCCGACGTGCCGGCCGTTGAGCTTCAGGGACGCCTGGAATTGCTGTTTTAAAATGTTGAGTCCCGGGCAGCGTCCGAAGTCACGCCGCCCAGGAGTGCAGCCAGCGCGAAGCCTGTAGCGCGCTGTGCAACTGAGACACGCCCCTTGAGGTCTCAGTTTAACAGGACACGCCCCCAATGTTTCTGCCAAGCTGCTAAGCATTTTTACATGCAAAGCAGCAGTTTAAATAGGTTTTTGGAAGTTTTTTGAAGCTTTTGGTAACTTTTATAAACTTTTAAAAACGTTTACATTATTTTGAAGAATCTGAAGTAGTTTTAAACAGAATTAAAGCAATTTAAAGACTTTTAAAAGCCCTAAAAGAATTTTTTTAATTCCATTTATTTATTTAGCAATGTCGTCGTCATACGTGTCTTCACACTGTTCCCTTTGGGGAACTGTATGAAGTGGTGGAAGGATTTATGGCCATGATTAACGCTCATTCCGTGACCGTAACCATCTTTGAACCAGCCATTAGGGCGGTTAGTCCTATGGCGGGAGGGTTTTACGGGCTCCCACAAGCTATACAAGGAGGGGGGGCCACCCACACCCACGGACGCAAATATCCCACTGGATGTCAACCCAGAATTTAGAACCGGAGCTCCGACTCCACTTGCCGGGACTGTCTGGAGCGGGGTTCGAAACCCTACCCTGATCTGGCCCAGCGGCGGGGATCCTACCGCTATGCCAAAGGCCCAATCCGATTAGCAACGTGAAATGGCTGGAATGAGCACAATTCACGGCATTAAAAGGACTCACAATTGAACTGATGATGACCTCAGCAATCTCCTCAAGGAGGTGGAGGCGCAGTGCCTGCTCATCATTGGTAATGAGAAGTCAAAGGCGCCGCAAAAAGGGCAGATGATAGCTTGGTCTTTCAAGTGGCAGCATAGGGCTCCAGTCACGGGGAGGGAAAAGGCGCAGGAAACGTATGGGTGTCACCTTTTGTGCGGAGTGGGCCTTTTGCGTAGCAGTAAGCATCCCCGCCGCTGGGCCAGAAGGAGTAGGGTTTCGAACCCCACTCCAGACAGTCCCGGCTAGTGGAGTCGGAGCTCCAACTATAAATTCTGGGTGGACATCCAGCGGGATACTTGCGTCCGTGGGTGTGGGTGGCCCCCCCCCCCTCAGATGGGTTGTGGGAGCCTGTAAAACCCTCACGCCATAGGACTAACCACCCTAATGGCTGGTTCAAAGATGGTTACGGTCACGGAATGAGCGTTAATCATGGCCATAAATCCTTCCACCACTTCATACAGTTCCCGAAAGGGAACAGTGTGAGGATACGTACGACGATGACCTCTTGCGCAATGCACCTCCTTGGACCCTCAGTCGCAGATGCGAGGGGGCAAATCGTGCAATTGTTAAATTTTTCATTTTATTGACATGTAAAATGTTGGCCCAGTAATTCCCTTCCAAATGCGCGAGTACGGTCGGGGTACTTACGCATCTGGCCGGATGAAATGTCGGTTTTCAGCATGCACAGCGCATGCGGGGAAAACCGGCATTTCCTGTCCTCTGAACGAAGGTGTTCAGAGGCAGAACGTGTGCGCAGTAAAATTCGCCGCTTTCATTCATGCTTTCAGTGAGGTCAAGTCCTTACAACTTACACATGAAAAAAGCATGGGTACAGTTGCTCCAGAGGCTGCGGAGGAAGATATTTCTTATCGTGGAGCTTCTGAAAGTATGTATGTCTGTATATATTCCTTTGCGTGTTATGTATATATTCCTTTACTTATGTGTATGAATGTATTATTTAATTATGACTTTCAGAGAAAGTAACTTATTGGAAAATCATAATTAAAAACATACATTCATACACATAAGTAAAGGAATATAACACATACATGCATATACGTAAAGGAATATATGCAGACATACATACATAATTACTTATTACTGATGAAAAGTTTCTTTCTTAAAAGTGCTGGAAATGTTACATTACTCATTTTAGAACACTCATTTTCACATTCAATTCACACAGCCACAATTGCTCCTTCTACCTACCATTCTGAAAACCCGTTTAAAAAAAAAAATTTAAACTTTAAAACTTACTTAAAATTTCTTAAAATAACTTCCCTCCCGTTCCCAAACAAAAATATTGCCTTTCAGAAGCTCCACGATAAAATATATCTTCCTCCGTAGCCTTGGAACAACTTTACACATGCTTTTTTCAAGTGTAACTTGTAAGGACTTACCCTCACTGAATCCATGAATGAAATCGACGAAGTTCACTGCGCAAGCGCTGCCTGTGCAGTCGCACGCGCTGTGCCTATGAACCCCTTCGTTCCGAGGACTGGAATTGCCGGTGTTCCCCGCATGCGCTGTGCATGCTCAACGCCGGCATTTCCAATGGCCAGATGCGTGAGTACCCAGACCGTACTCACGCATTTGGTCACGAATTTCTGGCCCATTGTATTTAGTATAGTCCTGACCTCCAACTAGTAAAGACCTGTTGAACTTTACCCTTGTAGTCTGTGTCAGTAATTAATCTTAATACAACTGGAACACACAGACTTAACAGCTAGCCTTTCTATGTCCTGTTGCAGTCGATTGGTATCATCCTCACTGTTTGCCACACCCCCAAGTTTGGTGTCATCCACAAATTTAGAAATTCTACTCTGTATTCCAATATCCAGGTAATTTATATGTATCAAAAAATGCAGTGGCCCCAGCACTGACCCTTGGGGAACATCACAGTCTACCATCCTCCAGTCTGAAAAACAGCCATTTACCAAAACTCGCTGTTTTCTGTCCTTAAGCCAATTCCTTATCCAAGCTGCCACTGACCCACCTATTCCGTGAGTCTCAATTTTGTTAACCAGCCTTCTATGTGGTACTTTGTCAAACGCCTTCCTAAAATCCATGTAGACAACATCCATTACATTCCCTTCATCGATCCTCCCTGTTACTTCATCAAAAAATTCAACTAGATTAGTCAAACATGATCTGCCTTTTACAAACCCGTGTTGGTTTTCCTTAATTAGCGTAAACCTCTCCAAGTGCCCGTTAATTTTTTCCTTGATTATTGTTTCTAAAACTTTACCCACCACTGATTTTAAACTGACCGGCCTGTAGTTACTAGAATTGTCCTTACACCCTTTCTTGAACAAGTGTAAGAGAGAAGTGGAGAGAGAAACAGAGTTAACATTTCAGGTCTGTTTCTCCACGGATGCTGCCTGGCCTGCTGAGTGTTTCCAGCATTTTCTGTTGTTATTTCAGATTTCCAGTATCCACAGTATTTTGCTATTGTAAGTGCATGATATTGGATGAGGACAGGATTGAACCAGATTATAACCTTAGGACTCAATGAAAGATTATTTTGAAGAGAAGGACAGACTATAGTTAGTTCTGACAGACATTTGCCTGGATGCAGCAGAAATCAAAGCAGCTCTCTGGACTATTATAGATCAGCCCAAGGCCTAAGGAACAGATTTGAATGAATTCAGTTACATGCTTAGCATTATTGTTGTGGCTTTTGTTTGACCTACACAATAACAGTATGACCAAAAACGGCACTGCAGTTTGTGAAGAGTGGAATCCACTGCACAATAAAAAATGTCTAGTATTACTACTGTAGTAAATTATTCAATATTTAGCAATCACAGCTAAGCATCAGATTTCCTCTTTGAAACATTGGCTTTTAAAGTGGCTTTAGAGGGAATTCTTCAGATATAACCTGGACATAAAATAAAAGTTTCTCTAGTTCTTATACAGGAAATGGAATATATTGTGTGTGAAAGTTTTGGCCTTGAAATTACACATCTGTTAATCTGGGTAAAGGAATTGTGTACAAAGACATTGACAGGGTTACTTAACTCATTTGCGCTCCCAGCATGGAGTCTCGCTCATCAGCAGCGCATACGGGGAATTCGGGCATGCAATTTTTATGATCTTTTGTATTCATTCTCAGGATGTAGGTGTCGTTGGCAAGACTGACATTTATTACCCATCCCTAGCTGCTCTTGATAAGGTGAGCCTTCTTCTTGAACCACTGTAGTCCATGTGGTGCAGCAGCACCCTTTAATGCTGTTAGTTTAGGGAGTTCCAGGATTTTGCCCAAGCAACGATGAAGGAATGAATGTATTATTGGATGGAAATCATGGGTGTACCTGAATTTCCAATATGTAACACTGACAGACAACACTCTGTGTATGGCGTGCAAACAAGTAAAATTGCCCCATAAATGCTTATACGTTAATAGTCACACATCACTATTTAAAATTGCATGGCACTGGTAGAACTTTGGATTTTTAGATTGATCTCTACACAGGCACCCTTTTTTAATTTGAACCATTGAAATAGTGGGAGCCCAATTGAAAAGTGTGTTTTCATTTAAGTACTCCTCCCATTGAAGGAGCCACGCTCCCAAACACCTCCTCAATCATCGTTCATGGTATCATGCGATGGATCAACATGAGGCAAAATGTTGGTCAGGTCAGAATTATTCGAATGAGGACACAGATGGAAAACACAAGTCACTTCTACACAGAGCTCCATCTACTAGTCGAGCTAAAAACAATTCCATTTATTCATTTGAGCAAGTTGAGTCCAGACTTGTGGCGTTCTGCAGCAACTAGCAGTTAAATTCACAGCCACTTGAATTACAGCTACCCATCAGTTAATAAATAATTCATAATAACATTTGACATTTCTTTCATTGCACTTACTAAAGGTTAGGTTGTCATTGAGAAAACAAAGCTTCTCACAGCTGCAGTGCAGTTTTTCGAAGTACCGAAACAGTGAGAGAAAGCCTGCTTTGGCCGCTATGTGATAACAGCATTATTAACCAAGTTGGCATATTTCCTATGTCCACCACTTTACAGAATCATAGGGGTGAATTTCCATGCATTCGATAGAATCAGTGGCAGGCACGGGCCATTCTCATGTCGGTCCTCATTTGAATAATCTGTGTGAACTGCCAGCGCAGAACCAGCACTGACAGGGAGGTCACCAATGGGGAGAGAGGAGGGGGTGGGCCACAAAATTCAGCAACTCCTCCGCGGAGCTGAGCTGGAAGTGGAGCCTTAAAGGGGGAGCAATCCTGGTGAAAAGGTGCATGGAGGGACTGACAACAGGTGAGAAGATTTTTGTGGGGCCACAGAAATCATTCTAAAAACTTTTACTTACTGTTTTTTGAACAGCCTGCGATGATCTCTGTACGGACACTCTGTCCATTACTACCTAAAAATTGCATCGGGTCCTATGTGTGCCATGCAACCCCAATTTGCATATCTTAATGAGGCCCTCCACTTTCAGGACTGGAGGGAAATGCCGGCAGGCAAATCGACAGAGGGAATGGGTGATAGGTAGTGCATTGCCATTTTCCTTGCACTACCACCACGATCCTACCCAAAAATGGGGTTGAAAATTGGCTCCAAAAATATTACTGCACAAAAACAGAACAGTTGGTCCATAAACTCGCCCGTTCGATCCCCATATACATTTTAATATTCCTCCTTTCAAGCATATTTCGGATTCCATTTTCTAAGAAATTATAGGCCGAGAAATTCAATGGAGCCTAAAGGCTCGATTTTGCCATTGTTGGCAGGTTGAGGTGCGGGTCAGGTGGTCGGCGGGTCCCAATCCCGCCTCCACTGTCGGGCGGGAAAAAAATTGCAATTTTGCCTTAATTGGGCAATGATTCCCAACATGTGCAAACCCCTGGCCCAATTAGTTTTTGGGATTGACGTAATTTCTTCAGCTGCATTTAAGGGCTCCAAGCAGCCTTGGTTCATTTAGTACCTAAACGCTTGTGTTTGCTTCTGTTGAGAATAGTTTTTGGAGCTATTGCAATGTCCACTTCTTGGCCCAATGCCTCACCACACTTTAATGATGACTCACTCCATGCTCTGGTGGAGGGATGCAGAGCACAAAAGGAGGTGCTGTTTCCATCCTCTGGGAGGAGAAAACCTCCTAAGCAGACCAAAGCTGTGTGGCTACAGGTTGCCTAGGCGGTCAATTCCAGATCGATGTGCAGCAGAACCTGGCTGCAGTGCCGAAAGAGGTTTAATGACCTTGTCCGAACAGGCAAAGTGAGTATACCATCACATTTACCCTCATTCTGCTCCCCATCTCCTCTCAGTGCCATCACTCTGCATTGTCAACCTACTCCTACACATCCCACTTTACCCTTACATCACTTGCACCCTTAACCATTCCCTCTCTCTCTATGCGCGCAATCACTTAACTATTCGACTATGCTGCCCTCACACTCCCGATCATATGCTATGACAACAACTTACAACACACAGGGAGGGCCCTTGATATTGGCACCTCACCCCATCTTTGTGTCCTTCTAAGCATCTGTGGCGGAGACAACATAGGGACAATAACACAATGTATAGCCAATGCTGTTATATGTACCTAAATACAATTCACTATGTATAGCAATGTTGTGATATGTACATGCTGGGTTGGGTTATCGGTGCAGGGTCCCTTTAAGAGCGTCGGTAGCGTGATGACATCATGACGTCGGTTGCGTGATGATGTCATAGCCCCTGCACGGGGCTGAGCCCTTCAGACCTCGTGGAGAGTGATTAAAGAAAGAGACATTTTGTTTTGGCTTAAACAAAAGCCTCTGCCTGTTGTTTTCTACCGATCCCAACATTGGTGACCCCGTTGCTGTTTTGGACGATTCCAAAGACCTCATCTGAAATGGCGACGAATGCCGTTTCCATCAAATTACCCGAGTTTTGGGAACAACAGGCTGCCGCTTGGTTCGTCTAGGCTGAGGCTCAATTTGCACTCTGGGACATCACCGCGGACGACACGAGGTACTACTACGTCATCTCTGCTCTTGGCAGCTCCACCGCGGCCAGAGTCGTGAACCTGCTCGAAAACCCCCCGGAGCTCAGCAAATACGGTACACTGAAAGTGCACCTCTTACAAACTTTCGGACTCGCCGAAGCCGAATGCGCCCGCCGGCTTCTCTCTCTACCTGGGCTTGATGACTCCAAGCCCTCGGAGCTGATGGACCACACGCTGGCCCTCCTGGGCCACATCGTGCGTCCTCTTCAAGGAACTGTTCCTCCAACACCTGCCAGGTCAGTTACGGTCGGCTTTAGCCAACTCTTCCACTACTGATTTCCGCGAGCTGGCCAAGGAGGCCGACAAATTTTTCTCCGCCGGGCAACAGTACTGCGCAGCCATGCGGAGCACTGCCCCCACTGATACAGCCCAATGGCAGCAACCCTCAAGCCTCTGCTTCTACCATGCGCAGTTCGGCCCCAAAGCCAGGAAGTGCCGGCCCCCGTGCAGTTTTCCCACTTCAAAACAAACTAAAGACCACTCGTCGGCGGCTATGGCTGTCGGCCGTTCAGGCAGTTTGTTGTTTATTACAGACACCGACTCCGGACGTCATTTCCTTTGTGACACGGGCGCCCAGGTGAGCGTCCTGCCAGTGTCAACCATAGACATTCAAGGGGGGAACCACGGCCCTGTCCTTGAAGCCACCAACGGCAGTTCCATCCGCACCTTCGGGAAACGGAACATGGCGCTATGTTTTGGCGGGCAGCGGTTCACCTGGGACTTTGTCACAGCAAAAGTGTCCACCCCCCTTCTCGGCGCTGACTTCCTCTGCACCAATGGCCTTTTGGTGGACGTCGAGAACCGACGTCTCATCAACGCAGAAACCTTCAGCTCGCTCCCATGTTCCCTCAGCGGGTCCAGCACGACGCAGTTGTCCAGCGCACTCACGGCCTCCAACGAGTTTTCCCACCTCCTTGCCCAGTTCCCGGACCTCACGAAGCCCATGTTTTCATCCACCGCCACCAAACACAGGGTAGAACACCACATCTCGACCACCGGTCCGCCCGTCTACGCCCGTGCTCGGCACCTCGAACCGGGGAAGCTCGCCATCGCCAAAGCCAAGTTCAACACCATGGAGCGCCTCGGCATCATCCGCCGGTCGAACAGTCCATGGGCTTTGCCCCTCCACATCGCCCCGAAACCAGGCGGCGGGTGGTGCCCATGCGGAGATTAACAGCGCCTCAACGACGCGACGACCCCCGACCGCTATCCGATTCCACACATCCAGGACTTTTCCGCCCGCCTGGCCGGGAAAGTGGTATTCTCAAAAGTGGACCTCGTCCGGGGTTACCACCAGGTCCCTGTCCGGCCGCAGAACATCCCGAAAATCGCGGTGTTCAGCCCGTTCGGGATATTCGAATTTCGCCGCATAACATTCGGCCTCAAAAACGCCGCACAGGCTTTTCAACACCTAATGGACACCGTGTTACGGGACCTGACATTCCTGTTCATATACCTGGATGACATCCTCATCGCCAGTGCCTCCAGGACGGAGCATGTGTCCCACCTCCGGACTCTCTTCGAACGACTCAGCCAACACGGCCTAATCATCAACCCGGTCAAGTGCCAGTTCGGGCTGTCCTCAATCGACTTTCTCGGGCATCGCATCACAAAGGACGGGGCGGTGCCATTGCCATCGAAAGTGGAGGCCGTGATGGACTTCCCGCGACCCCTCACCATGAAGGCCCTGCAGGAGATTTTGGGCATGGTGAACTTCTACCATCGTTTCGTCCCCCGAACAGCTCAGCTTATGCAGCCGCTTTACGAGGCCCTCAAAGGCAAGCCCGACAAACTCACTGTCGACTGGTCCGATGAGATGGCCAATTCTTTCACGGGCATGAAAAGGGCCCTGGCTAATGCGACCATGCTGGCGCATCCGTTACCTGATGCGCCAATCGCTCTCACCACCGACGCCTCGGACTTTGCCGTCGGCGCCATCCACGAACAGTGGGTCAACGGTGCCTGGCAGCCGCTCGCCTTCTTCAGCCGGCAGCTCTGCCCCAACGAGCAGAAGTACAGCACCTTTGATCGCGAGCTTCTCGGCCTCTACCTCGCTGTCTGACACTTCCGTTTCCTGCTGGAAGCCCGCCCGTTCACGGCGTTCGTGGACCACAAGCCATTGACATTCGCCATGGCCAAAGCCTCTGAGCTGTGGTCGGCCCGTCAGCAACGCCAGTTGGCCTTCATCTCGGAGTTTACAACGGACATCCAGCATGTGGCTGGGAAAGACAACCCCGTCGCCGACTGTCTCTCCCAAGCCGTCGCCAGCGCCGTACACCTCGGCGTCGACTACACCCGCATGGCGGCTGACCAGGCCTCCGACCCGGACGTCCAGGCCTACAGGAGGGCGGTCACGGGCCTTCAACTAGCGGACGTCGCATTTGACGCTGCCGGCACCACACTCCTGTGCAACGTGCCCGAAGGGTTCAGACGGCAAGTTTTCGACGCCGTCCATAATCTTTCCCACCCGGGCAGGAAGCCATCACAGAAGCTGGTGGCGGCTATGTTCATCTGGCACGGGCTCAGGAAAGATGTTCGCGACTGGGCCAGCACCTGCGTGGTATGCCAACGCTCGAAAGTACATCGCCATACTAAGGCCCCGTTGGCGCCCTTTGCGGTGCCCGAGAGGCGGTTCGACCACGTTAACGTGAACCCGGTGGGGCCCCTGCCGCCCCGCAGGTTCACCCACCTCCTCACAATGGTTGACAGACCCACCCGATGGCCGGAAGCCGTCCCGCTGTCTTCAACGACGGCCGCCGACGTGGCTCGGGCGTTCATCAGCACTTGGGTCACCCGGTTCGGCACCCCATCTGACATTTGCTCCGACCGGGGGCACCAGTTCATGTCAGAGTTCTGGAACGCTGTCGCCCGGGGCCTCGGGTTGAGACTCCACTGCACCACAGCATACCATCCTCAGGCTAACGGGCTGTGTGAACGGTTTCATCGCTCCATGAAGGCCGCGCTCCGGGCCAGCCTCCGGGACGACAGCTGGATCGACAGACTCCCGTGGGTCATGCTGGGACTCAGGACTGCTCCCAAGGAGGACCTCCAGTCCTCGTCCGCCGAGCTCGTCTATGGACAGCCGCTACGGGTTCCCGGGGATTTCGTCCCCAACGCAACGGAACCTTGGTCCGCAGCCCGTCAGCAGTCCGACCTTCTGGACAATGCCAAGGTTTTCGTGCCGGTGCCCATGTCGCAGCACGGCCTCCCACAGTCCCACGTTCTGCTCGACCTTCGTGAGGCGGAGAATGTTTTCGTCCGCACAAGGCCCACCGGGGACCTCTTCAGCCATCCTATGAGGGACCATTCTGCGTCCTGGAAACTGGGGACAAGACTTTCGGAGTGGATGTCGGCGGTAAGCCGGACTGCTTTTTTGTGGACCGTCTTAAGCCAGCCCACCTGGATCTGGACCGACCCGTTGAGTTGGCACAGCCCCCGAGGTGGGGCCGACCTCCTGTTTCCACACCCTCAGTCCACCACCGAGCGCCCGAGGTCCCTCCAACGAAACCCCCGGTCCCCGCCCCGGAACTGAGGAGCTGTTCCGACCGTGTGATCCGCCCCTCCCAATGACTGACATTGCCAGTGCTAGTGAATTCTGGGGGACGTATGTGGTGGAGACTGATGTAAGAAAAAGGAGTCTTACCATCAAGTAACTTTAAAGTAAGCTTTAAGTAACTTATAAACACACTATATACAAGAGAGGTCTTTACCATGCCTCTGGTAGAAGCCTCTTACAATACTGAACAGTCCAGTATTTATACCAGTCCAACAGGAAGTGACATATGACAGGAAGTGAGGTATGTACACAGTTCATAGTTCATAGTTCACAGTTCACAGTTCACAGGAAGTGATGACATAACTTCCTGAAAGTTATTATTATTATCACATTCTTCCCTCCTGCAGGATTAGGAGGCTGTGGTCTACCTTTTGTTCCGTAACCGCCAAATGAGGAAGAGTCGCACCCGTTTGGATTCCCGTCGTAGAGGGTCGCTGGTCCGCTTACATGCGGTTGGCCATTGGTCAGAGTCTGTGTGGCCTGGATTGCCATGTGAAGGGTCGGGGAGATCATGGCTTCGTGTACGAGCCCCAATAGGTTCAAAGTTGGACTGCCTCTGTTCAGAGGGAGGTGCAGAGCTGGTCTGTGGCGGATCAGTACTTTCATGCGCGGTACTGGGAGGGTCGCAACCTTGAGCACGGGGTTCTACCGGCACCAAGCTAGTTGGTGTCCGATCAGGATCCTGGAGAGGGGTACCCGATAGGTCCAAAGAGTTTCCTGGTGAAATGCCATCACCCGATGTCCCACTAGGTCCTGGTGGGCAGGGAGCCAGATCCCGTAATGATACGGTAGATTCTCGGCCGTCGGAATATCGTATGTTTGCTTAGGTGGGGTTGGCATCGGTTAGTTCGACCTCGTCTACGAGAGGGTCATTTTTAGACGTCAGAACGTATCTTCGGAGTAATACAGGTCCAGGAGTAGTTATCCATGATGGGAGTGATGTCCCATGAGATGAGCGACGCTGGAATCCAAAGAACCGCTCATGAGGTGTAGTATTTGTGGCTGTAGAAAGCAGGGACCGTATAAAGTGCAATGCATCCGGAAGCATTGTTTCCCATTGCTGGTCTGGTAGGCCCCGAGATCTTAAAGCGAGACGTACGGAATTCCAGATGATACCGTTATACCTCTCTACCTGCCCATTTCTGATGGGATGGTATGGTGTTGTTTTGCTTGTAGCAATTCCCTGTTCTGAGAGGTAGTCCTTGAGTTCCCTTGACATAAAGGATGGACCCCGATCTGAGTGAATATAAGCCGGCATGCCACAGAGAGAAAATACCTGCTCAAGGCAGCAGATTACTGTGGACGCCAGCATATTGGAGCAGGGGAAGGCAAACGGAAAACGTGAATATTCATCGATCATGGTGAGCAAATATGTGTTCCGAGTTGAAGAGGGCACTGGGCCCTTAAAATCGATGCTAAGCCGTTGCATCGGTTGGGTTGCATGTATGAGTATACCATCTGAGGGGCGGAAGAACTGAGGTTTTAATTCCGCACAAAGCCGGCATTCTGAGCATATTTTCTTTACATCTCCAGTGGAAAAAGGGAGATTCCGTGATCGTACGAAATGTAGCATGCGCGTAACGCCAGGATGACACAATCCATTGTGGACATCCATGAGAGTAGAGGATGACATAGTGGAGCAGAATGCCCGTGTGAGGGTGTCCGGGGCCACATTCTCCTTGCCAGGCCGATAGAGAATGGTATAACCAAAAGAGGCCAGTTCCATCCTCCAAAGTTGTATTTTATTCTTAATTTTGGTTCGTTTTCGATTATCGAGCATGAAGGCGACTGATCGTTGGTCCGTAATCAATGTAAAGTGCTGGCGAGCTAGAAAATGGTTCCACTTCCGTACTGCCTCTATGATGGCTGTGGCTTCTTTCTCAACCGGAGGATAATGTAGCTCGGCACCTTGTAAGGTCCTGGACATAAATGCTACAGGACGACCTTCCTGATTCAGAGTAGCCGAGCTCGCCACCTCCGAGGCATCACATTCAACCACGAAAGGGAGATTCTCATCGATGGAGTGAAGAGCCGCTTTCTCCAACTGTTTTTTGAGAAGGTTAAAGGCTGCAACAGCCGCTGTTCCCAGTGGAAATGATCTAGCATGCAGCAAGGGTTGGATTTTGTCCGAAAAATGAGGAATCCATTTAGCGTAGTATGCAAACAGACCGAGAGCCCGATGTAAAGAAGCCGGATTCTTAGGTGACGGGAGCTCTTGGAGCGGGCGAAGTCTTTCTGGGTCTGGCTTAATGATACCATTGCCTACGCAGTAGCCAAGGATGTTGATGGTCGGTTGCGACTCAACAGATTTGGATTCATTCAGGGTCAAATTACGGCGATGGAGGGCATCCCGAAATTTTTGGAGGTTGGTGTCGTGTTCCTGTTGATCGTGACCTGCAATGGTAATGTTATCAAGATAGGGAAAAGTGTCCCTTAGGTTTTCCTGCTGAACCAGGCCATCCATTGCCCATTGGAAGACAGCCACTCCATTAGTAACCCCAAATGGGAGGCGACAAAATTGGTACAGCCGTCCATTAGCCTCAAAGGCCGTGTACTGCTTATCTGAGACCTTCAAGGGTACCTGATGATAGACACTTTTTAAATCGTAAGTTGAGAACACTTTGTATTCGGCCAGTTTATTAACCATAACATCAATGCGTGGCAATGGGTAGGCGTCCAAGTCGGTATATTGATTGATGGTTTGTGAATAATCAATGCATAGTCGCTGTTTGTGAGGCTTTAGAGGGTTCTTGACAATGACGACTTGAGCCCGCCAGGGCGACGAACATGGTTCGATGATATCCTCTGCTAGAAGTCGAGAGATTTCAGCCTCAATAAAAGATTGGTCTTCCTGATTAAAGCGCTGCGATTTTGTTATTATTGGTTTGCATCGAGGCGGAATACTGGCAAATAATGAGGGTTCATCAAGTGAAGCTGCTGACAATGCACAAAACGGTAATTTAGATGGTATATTAGAAATAGTAAGTCCGGGTTTGGATCCACCGAACTCAATGGTGAGTTTCTTATGCTGTTTTTGGAAGTCCAGCCCTAAGAGGAGATCACTACATAAGTCCTTGAGCACCGAAAGTCGGGTGGAGGGATACATACGGCCATGAAGTGTCATATCAACAACACAAAGGCCGGAGATTCTGGTATTAAGTGATGACTGAGCCATCGCAATTGCCTGGTCCGATGGGAAGACATGTAGTTTCAATTTTGCAACAACCTGTTCCTTAATGAAACTATCAGTACTTCCTGAGTCAATGAAGGCATCTAAGGTATGCCCTTTAATTGAAATTTTTGTGGCTGCATGAGACAGGTTCTGTGGGCAAGCAGCTGTAATTGGTGTCGTTGCACAGAGAGTGGCTAAAACTCTCGGTGTGCTTCTTCGGGAGAGAGCTCGAGAGGGAGCTTGATAGGTCCTAGCTGGAGCATCTTGATAGGCCCTAATTGGGGCAGTTCGGTAGGCCTTAGCTGGATTGGCCCTCATAGAGGCCCTTGATAGGCAAACTTTAGCAAAGTGTCCTTTTTTTTTGCAATAACTGCAGATTGCATTGCGAGCAGGGCAGGTTTTCCTAGGGTGAAAAGCATCTCCACAAAAGAAGCATTCCTTCCTAGATTGCCAAGGGGCTGCTAAAGTGGGGTCATCCTCCTCTTCTTCATCAGAATTATCAGAATTAGATTCCCCCATGATAGGGTTCACCTGAGACCGCTTGAATTGTCTGGTTGTAGTTACAGCAGCAGATCGAGATCTGGGCAGCTGATAGAGGTCTGCATTTCTCTTTGCCAAATCCAGAGAACAAGCTAGGTCAAAACCTTTTTGTAGCTCAAGTGTTTTACTTTCTAGTAGATGCTGGCGTATAAATGGAGAGGCAATCCCGCAGATGAAAGCATCACGAATCATTTCTTCGCGGTACAGCTCAGCTGAGGCTGCCTGAAAGTTACAATCTATGCTGAGCCTGCGAAGTTCCTGCAGGAATTCGTTAATTGATTCCCCTGGCCCTTGTTGGGCTGTGGCCAGTAGATGTCTAGCATAGACCTCATCTGGGGTTTGGCATACAGTTTCTTAAGTGCCCGAATCACCTCATCATAATTATCCCATTCATCAACATATTCGAACACTTTTGGGGTCACATAATTGATAAGTATCCTCAATCTAGTAGGAGCATCCGCCTTACATTCATCCAGAAAATTCTCAAAAGTACGGTACCAATGCTTCCATACCCTGCCAGCTGCTGGTGTATTCGGGTCCAAGTCCAGACGAATAGGTCTAAGGATTCTCTCCATGATGGGTGGTTCCCTGGATCCTTAACTCCGAGTTTGTCCGAAGGTCTAGTATATGTAAGTGTAAATATCTAAGTTACTTAAATTGATGTAAGAAAAAGGAGTCTTACCATCAAGTAACTTTAAAGTAAGCTTAAAGTAACTTATAAACACACTATATACAAGAGAGGTCTTTACCATGCCTCTGGTAGAAGCCTCTTAGAATACTGAACAGTCCAGTATTTATACCAGTCCAACAGGAAGTGACATATGACAGGAAGTGAGGTATGTACACAGTTCATAGTTCATAGTTCACAGTTCACAGTTCACAGGAAGTGATGACATAACTTCCCGGAAGTTATTATTATCACAGAGACCACATAGGGACAATAACACAATGTATAGCCAATGCTCTTATATGTACCTAAACACAATTCACTATGTATAGCAATGTTGTGATATGTATATGCTGGGTTGCGTTATCGTTGCAGGGTCCCTTTAAGAGCATCGGTAGCGTGATGACATGATGACGTCGGTTGTATGATGACGTCATAGCCCCTGCACATGGCTGAGCCCTTCAGACCTCGTGGAGAGTGATTAAAGAAAGGCACGGTTTGCCTTTGCTTAAACAAAAGCCTCTGCCTGTTGTTTTCTATCGATCCCAACACATCTATGCTATGGATTATCTACACTCACTCCATCATTCTCACTCAAACTCCCCTTGTGTCCCTCATTGCAGGAAAAGAGAGTCCACAATAAGAGGGAAAGGGCAAAGACCGGAGGAGAGCCAGCCTCAATAGCCCATCTTACCAGCTCAGAGGAGGCAGCCCTAGAGATCGTTGGTGCAGAGGAGGATATGGAAGTGGGGCATGGAAAGACGGGCACATCAGAGCAAGCTGGTGACAGAATAGTTTTGCATCTCTCTCATTGACACTGAATGAGTGACTGATATGGCTTCTGATACTCAAACAGATTGACTTATGTTCAAACAGATGATCTGCACTATTCAATGTATATGCTACATCTATATCACACTAGCTGGGGGGGGCCGGCGTTGCCAGGGCAGTTTAGTGGGCCGCACGGTTGACAGACTGGGGGGAGAAGAGAAAGAGAGAGAGATTGGGGGAGAAGAGAAAGAGATGGGGGGCAGAGAGAGACTGGGGGGCAGAGAGAGACTGGGGGTAGAGAGAGACTAGGGGGCAGAGAGAGACTGGGGGAGAGAGAGAGACGGGGGAGAGAGAGAGACTGGGAGTGTGAGAGAGAGAGAGAGAGACTGGGAATGTGAGAGAGAGACTGGGAGTGTGTGAGAGAGAGAGACTGGGAGTGTGAGAGAGAGATAGAGAGAGAGAGACTGGGAGTGTGAGAGAGAGAGAGAGAGACTGGGAGTGTGAGAGAGAGAGAGACTGGGAGTGTGAGAGAGAGATAGAGAGAGAGAGACTGGGAGTGTGAGAGAGAGAGAGAGAGACTGGGAATGTGAGAGAGAGACTGGGAGTGTGTGAGAGAGAGAGACTGGGAGTGTGAGAGAGAGATAGAGAGAGAGAGACTGGGAGTGTGAGAGAGAGAGAGAGAGACTGGGAGTGTGAGAGAGAGAGAGACTGGGAGTGTGAGAGAGAGATAGAGAGAGAGAGACTGGGAGTGTGAGAGAGAGAGAGAGAGACTGGGAGTGTGAGACAGAGAGAGAGACTGGGAGTGTGAGAGAGAGAGAGAGACTGGGAGTGTGAGAGAGAGAGAGACTGGGAGTGTGAGAGAGAGAGATAGAGAGAGACTGGGAGTGTGAGAGAGAGAGAGAGATTGGGAGTGTGAGAGAGAGACTGGGAGTGTGAGAGAGAGAGATAGAGAGAGACTGGGAGTGTGAGAGAGAGAGAGATTGGGAGTGTGAGAGAGGGACTGGGAGTGTGAGAGAGAGAGAGACTGGGAGTGTGAGAGAGAGAGAGACATTGGAAGTGTGAGAGAGAGAGAGAGAGACTGGGAGTGTGAGAGAGAGATTGGGAGTGTGAGAGAGAGAGACTGGGAGTGTGAGAGAGAGAGAGAGACTGGGAGTGTGAGAGAGAGAGACTGGGAGTGTGTGAGAGAGAGAGAGACTGGGAGTGTGAGAGAGAGAGAGAGACTGAGAAAGAGAGAGAGACTGGGAGTGTGTGAGAGAGAGAAAGAGAGACTGGGAAAGAGAGAGAGAGACTGGGAGTGTGAGAGAGAGAAAGAGAGAGGCTGGGAGTGTGTGAGAGAGAGAGAGAGAGAAACTGGGAGAGAGAGAGAGAGACTGGGAGTGTGAGAGAGAGAGAGAGAGAGGGCCGCTATGTACTGCCGCGGCCGCTCACCTGGTGGCTTTGGGTTGGGCTCTGGGTCTCTCTCTCTCCCCCAGTCTCTCTCTCTCCCCCAGTCTCTCCCTGCTTTCCTCTCTCTCCCTCCCTCCCCTCTCCTCTCCCTCCCCCTCTCCTCACCCTCCCTGCCCCTCACCCTCCCCCTCCCCTCTCCCTCCCCCCCTCTCCCCCTCCCCTCTCCCTCCCCCCCTCTTGCCCCTCTCCCTCCCCGCTCCTCTCCCTCCCACTCTCCTCTCCCTCCACCCTCCTCTCCCCTCACTCCCCCCTCTCCTCTCCCTCCCCCCTCCTCTCCCCTCCCTCCCCCCTCCTCTCCCCTCCCACCCCCTCCTCTCCCCGCCCTTCCCCCCCTCCTGTCCCTCCCCCTCCTCTCCCTCTCCTCCCTCCCCTCCCTCCCCCCCTCCTCCTCATTCCCCTCCCTCCCCCCTCCTCCTCCTTCCCCTCCCTCCCCCCCATCCTCCCTCCCCGCTCTCTCTCTCTCCCTCCCTCCCCGCTCTCTCTCCCTTTCTCCCTGCTCTGTTTCCCTCCCTCCCCTCTCCTCTCCTCTCCTCTCCCTCCCCCTCTCCTCTCCTCTCCCTACCCCCACTCTCCTCTCCTCCCCCTCTCCTCTCCTCTCCCTCCCCCCTCTCCTCTCCTCTCCCTCCCACCCCTCTCCTCTCCTCTCCCTCCCCCCCTCTCCTCTCCTCTCCCTCCCCCTCTCCTCTCCCTCCCTCCCCCTGTCTCTCCCTCTTTTCCGGTACCAGAACGGAGTCAGTCCGACATCGGGAGGCCGGGTGCCCATCTCTCCGAAGTGAGCCCGGGGTTCCTCAGCATTAACGCGGCGGGCCTTTGGACCCGGTTGGCCGGGCTGTAAGATTCGAAATTTTCAGTAATTAATCACGCAAGAAAATAGGGTTAATAAGACAGTTTATTGACGAAAAAAAGCTTGTACAGAAAAAACCTTTGATAAAAGGGCATACAAAATGGCCGCCGGACCTCGTGATCAGTTTCTGAGACCATTTGATTTCTGTTACTGCAAGCCAGACAGGCTTGTGGATTGAGGACAGTAAGCCCGCGAAAGCCAGTATCGGGAAACCAAAACTCATGGAACTGAGCATACATACAAATTACATTCTAAGTACAGGACAGTTTTGGGTAACAGGATGAGGCCCATCAAGAAATGGGTGGACAATTGAATGAACACTTAAACCCATTTACTGTAGAAAGGAAAACCGTTTAACAGCCATCAAGGGCAATCTCCAGACCGATCAATATACGAACCATGTTACGGTGACAAAGCAAAAACATTATCGGCCCAGGAAGGCCAGTTAAGCTATCACCGGCTCCCGTTACAAAGACAAAGCGCCCCTGCAGAGATTTCTGCCCACCAAAATATTACAAAGACTGGACTATGATTTGGCGGGAGATAAGACTGTCCCAAAAAGGTATAACTGTGGATTGAAAAGTCCATCAGGGGCTACGCTTCGCTTCGGGTTGGACTTCGGTTTTCATTTCTTCAACGGTTAGGCGCTACACTTCACTTCACGCTTCGCTTCGGAACTTCTACGAATCTTCGGTTAAGGCAGCACTTCGGTTTCGGAACGTGGTCGGGGTTCGGCCAGGCAAGGCTCGGCCACGACGGGAAGACGACGAGGGTGGCCCGGGTACTTTTGTCGGGAGATCATCGACGACCCAGGCCAAAGAAGAAGACACCCTCAGAAGGATAATTATGACTGCATAAAGAAAGCTTTTTGGGACCAGCGTCCCGCCCCGAGGAAGACCATTGGGAGATCGACGACCCAGGCCAGAGAAGAAGACACTCAGGGCCTCGCACTCCAGTGCCTCAACATCCCATTCGGTAACAGACCTTCCATGTGCATTTCTACAACATCACATCGGTAGCAGAGTCTCCAAGGTGCATCCAGTTCTTCGGCAGCCTTTCAGTAAAGGTAACACAGGTTTAACGGATTTCATCCATAACGAGCGCTCATCAAGGCTGTATCTGCTGCTTCATCGCGTAAGAAAAACAAGCTGCGCCAGAGGTTTCCAAATCCACGTGACGACGGAAAGCTGTGCCAAAAAGGCTGTGAACCCCCTTTTCGCGAATCTGAAAGTGGTGAGCATGATCCCGAGTTCCTCAAGTTGAAACTTAGTTTAGGTCTAGGGGAGGGGGTTAAGGGTAATCGTAATGTGCTTCCCCTTTGACGATGTGCCGTGTGTTTCCCATTTCCATAGAGTTAAGTTTATAGATATGTGCATGCTTGTAGTTATTTCAATCTGTGCTTATGACATGTATTTTATAATGCTGCAAACTGTTTAATAATAAAAGCATCCATTTCGTACTATTCAACCTGGCCTATTGAGTTTTTCTCTGCATTACAGTTCCCTGCACCTAAGTCCAAGGTCTAGAACCATAGGGAAGAGTGGGTTGAACCACTCAAGGGTAATTATTGCACGAAGCCTGGTAGGAGACCAGAACGAGCAAGAGAAACCCCCTACAGGGCGGCTGACGAACGCCTTTCGCTGCGGTGGGGAGGGAGAGAGAGATGCCGCCGCTCACCTGCTCACTTCCCTCTTCCCCCGGGCTTTCAACTGAAGGCCCAGGCATCCCGCGCTGCTAGGCCATGACCGGCGCCGGCACAGCCACTCGAAATGGCCGTCAAAGTAGGCGAGCCTCCTAAATACTATTTAAAACTGAATTAATTTGTTCTTTTCCTTAGTTCCCTAACACACAGAAAGTGGGAAAAATAAAAAAATATTTAGAATCGGGATGGCGGCCACTCACCTCAGCTCAGAAGGATTAGGCCCGCCCACACACGCACCAATTGGTCAACCGTCAGGTCACTGAACTGTAGGATTGGTCAATCATCACGTCACTCAACTCCAGGATGGCCCGCCCGCACATGCAATGAACCCGCCCCCGTGACGCAGCAATTGGTCAACCGTCGTGTCGCTTGACTGTACGATTGGTCAACCTTCACGTCACTCAATGCTAATGAGCGGATAATGAGCGGAATTTTCAACATTTTTTGGATACCGTCGGCACAACTTTTGTCTGACCAAAAAGTAAATACGCTTATGACCATTCTGGAATCATACGCTTTCTTTTGAAATAACACATGTGTAGTTATGCTCTATAACTTTTGAGTGTATAGCGTACATACAGACAGACAGACGGAAGGACAGACAGACAGAAGAGCTATTTTATATATATAGACTAGCTGGAGTACCCGGCGTTGCCGAGGAAACTGAAGAACCCCCTGACATGTTTATAAAACTGTTTATAAAATTGTTGGGATTGAAGAACTCTTCCTAAGCACCCAGGAGGTGGTTGTTTAACTTAGTTTTTTGTTAATGGGGTTCGACAGGTGCCAAAAATTCAAGTTTTTACAGTTTTCCTTCTATGTCACTTTGGAGGTAGCAAGCAGAATTATAATTTTGCAATGTTATCATTGACATTAATGTGTCATGATCATATAATGATTGTGCATTATTGTAAAAAGCAATAAAATTGTTGAAATTTTTAATGAGAGGATCACATTCCGCTTAAAAAAGGACTCAAACAATGATTATGATTTAAAAATGCAATTTTCCATAGCCAACCCAGGAGGAAATTGCATGGCTTCATTTTTTTAAGAGTTCCCGAGATTAGACATTTTTATTGAGAAAAAAATCCTTTGCCAAATGCGCCAACTATTTGCATAATACAACGCTGATGGACAGGTATTGATGGCGGAGTATATTTTCTTTCTCTATGCCCTTCCCATCGTTACTTGGCAGCGCGTAAAATATAGTGGCTTTGACGGAATTTTAATCTAAATAAAAATACCAAATTCGGTATAATCTGTATAGAATTCTTTTTTCGATTTTGCAAGTGTGTATCATTGCATAATTGAGGTGGATTAATGTTGCGCATTAACATGATAACAGCATTTTCTTTAAGTTTCAGTTTGTGTGTTGGAAGGCAGGGGTGCTATATTTTGTTTGGGTTTTACAGTTACCTGTTTTCCTTCCCTAATGATGGCATTATTGGAGAGCCCGTTGATATACAACATTTTCTGTTTTTCCTGAGGGTGTTAAAAGAAACAGGTTCCTTGATGCACCAACTCTTGAACATGCCACGTACAACTGGCCATGTGAAAAACAGGGCGTGAGTAAGTTGATGCCAGCAACCTTCAAAGTATGCCCCGTGCCTTGTTGATTGACATTGCAAAAGAAATTGTTATAGGAAACTGTCGCCTTTTAAATTGAAATGGCAAGTCATTTGGTATCGAGGAATGAGAACATCCTCACCTCTGGCGCAGCCTGATATGCTGGTAGCCTCAATGAGATTTGGCATGAGCTTTTTGACTGCCAGTCTGGTTCCATTGCACAACTTTGGTGGGTCAATGTTTCTTAAGAGCATGATGGGGGTGCCCTCCTTCAGTACGAGTTTGTGAGGAGGTGTTCCTGAAGGCTGCAATGAGTTGAGGAACTCAGTGGGGTAGTGTACCCCATCAGCACTGTCACAAACAGTATCAACACTTTTATAAATTCGCTTTTGGCCAGGGAGTTTTTGAAAAAGCAGCATGTTGATGTTGTTGACAGTATCATTCCTGGGTGCAAGTATTGACCATTCACACAGCCACTTGGGATCTTTGAAGTGATTGAGGAGGCCTGAATACACCTTTGAGATCAACTTATCAACTGTTCTGACTTGACTGCCACAGCCTGGAGGAATTGTGATTTGACCACTGCTGTCAATTGGCAACTTTCCATCTCCCAAATTTAGCAACAGTCGGGTAAAGGATCCTGCCATTTCGTCACCATGCATGTGAACACGCATGTTTGTGGTCAAATGGACTGTTTGCACAGCTGGCCACAGATGTGATGTCTTGAGACATGCATTGAGTTCATCGGCTGGTGTTCCTCTGGGGACAACTGGCAGGATTTGGCGGAAATCACCTGCCAGCAACAGGGTGATGCCACCCATCAGCCTATTGTTGCCTCTCAGATCTTGAAGAGTTCTGTTGAGTGCTTCAAGTGCCCTCTTGTGGGCCATTGTACACTCATCCCACACAATGAGTCTACACTTTTGAAGCAACTCAGCAGCACCAGTTCCTTTGCTAATGTTACACACTGGGTGTTCTTGTCTTGTCAGATCCAGAGGGAGAGCAAAGGTTGAGTGGGCAGTGCGACCTCCTTGGCGAAGAGTTGCAGCAATTCCTGATGAGGCAACAGCCAGTGCAATGCATCCCTTAGAGCGAACCATGGCCAGTAAAAGATTGATCAGGAATGTCTTTCCTGTTCCACCAGGTGCATCGAGGAAGATAATGCCACCAGCATTGTTTTCCACCATATCCACAACCAACCTGTATGTCTGTTTCTGGTCTGGAACCAATTTAGGTTCAGTGATGGTGACAAAGGAGGTCAGTTCCTCAACATTGTAGGTGGTTTCCCTGAGTACCTCTCTGCTGAGACCTGGAGAAGTATTCCTACAGGAAGATGGAAGGTTCAACTCAGTCAGAGACTTGCCAGCCAATGCCAAAATCTTCTCCTCCAAAAGGATCAATACCTGATTGTACATTGCATCAGTGAAGTTCAACTCCATTGCGGGGTTGGCTCTCCTGAGTTGGTGTAAGATGTCTTCTGTCAGGCTGTCTTTGTGATCTTCCCACAACTGCATCGGGTTGGAAGGGCTGCAGAGGGCAATTATAATGGCAAAGAGATTTCGTAGCCTATTGGGGGAGTAAGACAGAGCAGCTTCTGTCATCATTGCATGCCAATGAATGTCATCCTCAATGAGTCCTCTCCTGCTGCAAGCTTGTTGAAAGGAGGCACAGAGATGGCCATTGAAATTCTTGAGGTCATTAAATGATGTTGGGCCAGCAACCTCATGGAGGAGTAGACGAAGGTGAAAGCACTCTGTGTTGTTTGGATGGACTGTGTAGACTCTGCCAAGTGCATCAGATGAGTACACCCCTGTATGACCAGGAACTTCCTTCTGACCTGGTCCAGGGCGCCGAGCCTGCCATGTCTTGTTTGGCTGCCAGGTGTAGTACTTGGGCACCTGATGATACAAAAGTGTCTTGGCAAAGTCAATCGTTTGGCACAACTCAAAGAATGCTGTCAGTTTTGTCTTTGGAGGTTCCTCGGCACGTTGCCTGGCATTTACTGGTCGGAAGAAAACCCTTTGTCCATTTTGCAAGTGCGCATCCAATTTAGTGACAGTGGGGTAACACTTGTTGATGTCAAAACTAAAAATTCGCCAGGCTGCCTCATTGCTGCAGATGTAACGGCCCATTAGATGTGTGGCGATCTCCTCATTTTGATTTTGCTGTCCAACCCGTTGAAGATCAAAGACAGCTTGGTCACTGCCCTTATGGATGTACTTGCACACATGTTTGATAGACTTAACTGAGTGGCAGCACTCCACATTGATGTGACATTTGAAGAGCCTGGATAGGAGTGGACAATAAGGAACAATCCAACGGTTGTCAACTTCCAATGGCTGTCTTTGCTGTCTTGTCTGATTTGACTGACCAGGTTGACCTGACTCACCAGAATGCTGATTTTGCATTCTTATTCCAGTGCTGAAACCTCCACTCTCTTTGCCCCTTCTCCTGTACAAAGGATAGCCATGCTGAGTTTGTTCGCGGAGTGGCTTTGTGTACCCTTTTGTACATTCATTGTTTTTCATGCAGGGAGAAGAAGGATTGTGTTGCCCACAAGGACCATGAATCATATTTTTTACAACAACATCAAAGAGGATTGGATCCTTGTCCTTATCGGGTAGCTCTGCAGAGATGAAGGAATCAACTTGATTGGGGTGAATCTTTGCCTGAAGCCAGCGTAAAAGATGAACATGAGGAAGTCCTCTCTTCTGCCACTCAATGCTGCACATGTAGCAATGGGGTGCACCAAAACGTTTGCCTACAGTCAGGAGTTTTACCATTTTTTTAACTTTGAGGTTGAAGACCCGTGCTATGAGGTCATGCCTTTCAGTACCAGCTTTGGGTGGGAACTCCTGCCATTGGGGATTGCAAGTCATGGTGATAAAGAGGTCAGGTCTGCCATAGTTTCTGACATAGGTCATGGCATCCTGTGTGTGCTCATGCATGTACCTAGAACCTCCAACAAAGGTGGATGGTAGGATGACCATTTGGCTAATGTCCTCAGTGTTGCCATCATTGGCCACAGCATCTCAGAAGTGTATATAGTCTGTGACGCTTGTGATAAAAATGATAACATCCGGGAAGTTATGTCATCACTTCCTGTGAACTATGAACTATGAACTATGAACTGTGTACATACCTCACTTCCTGTAAATGTCACTTCCTGTTGGACTGGTATAAATACTGGTCTGTTCAGTATTGTAAGAGGCTTCTACCAGAGGCATGGTAAAGACCTCTCTTGTATATAGTGTGTTTATAAGTTACTTAAAGCTTACTTTAAAGTTACTTGATGGTAAGTCTCCTTTTTCTTACATCAATTTAAGTAACTTAGTATTTACACTGACAAATACTAGACCTTCAGACAAACTCGGAAGTTAAGGATCCAGGGAACCACCCATCATGGAGAAAATCCTTAGACCTATTCGTCTGGACTTGGACCCGAATACACCAGCAGCTGGCAGGGTATGGAAGCATTGGTATCATACTTTTGAGAATTTTCTGGATGAATGTAAAGTGGATGCTCCTGCTAAATTGAAGATACTTGTCAATTATGTGACCCCAAAAGTGTTCGAATATGTTGATGACTGGGATAGTTACGAAGAGGTGATTCGGGCACTTAAGAAACTGTATGCGAAGACCCCAAATGAGGTCTATGCTAGACATCTACTGGCCACAGCCCGACAAGGGCCAGGGGAATCAATTGACGAATTCCTGCAAGAACTTCGCAGGCTCAGCGTAGATTGTAACTTTCAGGCAGCCTCAGCTGAACTGTACCGCCAAGAAATGATTCGTGATGCTTTCATCTGCGGGATTGCCTCTCCATTTATACGCCAGCGTCTACTAGAAAGTAAAACACTTGAGCTACAAAAAGCTTTTGACCTAGCTTGTTCACTGGATTTGGCAAAGAGAAATGCAGACCTCTATCAGCTGCCCAGATCTCGATCTGCTGCTGTAGCTGCAACCAAACAATTCAAGCGGTCTCAGGTGAACCCTATCATGGGGGAATCTAATTCTGATAATTCTGATGAAGAAGAGGAGGACGACCCCACTTTAGCAGCCTCTTGGCAATCTAGGAAGGAATGCTTCTTTTGTGGAGATGCTTTTCACCCTAGGAAAACCTGCCCTGCTCGCAATGCAATCTGCAGTTATTGCGGGAAAAAAGGACACTTTGCTAAAGTTTGCCTATCAAGGGCCTCTACGAGGGCCAATCCAGCTAAGGCCTACCGAACTGCCCCAATTAGGGCCTATCAGGATGCTCCAGCTAGGACCTATCAAGCTTCCTCTCGAGCTCTCTCCCGAAGAAGCACACCGAGAGTTTTAGCCACTCTCTGTGCAACGACACCAATTACAGCTGCTTGCCCACAGAACCTGTCTCAGGCAGCCACAAAAATTTCAATTAAAGGGCATACCTTAGATGCCTTCATTGACTCAGGAAGTACTGATAGTTTCATTAAGGAACAGATTGTTGCGAAATTGAAACTACATGTCTTCCCATCGGACCAGGCAATTGCGATGGCCCAGTCATCACTTAATACCAGAATCTCCGGCTTTTGTGTTGTTGATATGACACTTCATGGTCGTATGTATCCCTCCACCCGACTTTCGGTGCTCAAAGACTTATGTAGTGATCTCCTCTTAGGGCTGGACTTCCAAAAACAGCATAAGAAACTCACCATTGAGTTTGGTGGATCCAAACCCGGACTTACTATTTCTAATATACCATCTAAATTACCATTTTGTGCATTATCAGCAGCTTCACTTAATGAACCCTCATTATTTGCCAGTATTCCGCCTCAATGCCAACCGATAATAACGAAATCGCGGCGCTTTAATCAGGAAGACCAATCTTTTATTGCGGCTGAAATCTCTCGACTTCTAGCAGAGGATATCATTGAACCATGTTCGTCGCCCTGGCGGGCTCAAGTCGTCATTGTCAAGAACCCTCTAAAACCTCACAAACAGCGACTATGCATCGATTATTCGCAAACCATCAATCAATATACCGACTTGGACGCCTACCCATTGCCACGCATTGATGATATGGTTAATAAACTGGCCGAATACAAAGTGTTCTCAACTTACGATTTAAAAAGTGCCTACCATCAGTTACCCTTGAAGGTCTCAGATAAGCAGTACACAGCCTTTGAGGCTAATGGACGGCTGTACCAATTTCGTCGCCTCCCATTCGGGGTTACTAATGGAGTGGCTGTCTTTCAACGGGCAATGGATGGCCTGGTTAAGCAGGAAAACCTAAGGGACACTTTTCCCTATCTTGATAACATTACCATTGCAGGTCACGATCAACAGGAACACGACTCCAACCTCCAAAAATTTCGGGATGCCCTCCATCGCCGTAATTTGACCCTGAATGAATCCAAATCTGTTGAGTCGCAACCGACCATCAACATCCTTGGCTACTGCGTAGGCAATGGTATCATTAAGCCAGACCCAGAAAGACTTCGCCCGCTCCAAGAGCTCCCGTCACCTAAGAATCCGGCTTCTTTACGTCGGGCTCTCGGTCTGTTTGCATACTACGCTAAATGGATTCCTCATTTTTCGGACGAAATCCAACCCTTGCTGCTAGCTAGATCATTTCCACTGGGAACAGCGGCTGTTGCAGCCTTTAACCTTCTCAAAAAACAGTTGGAGAAAGCGGCTCTTCACTCCATTGATGAGAATCTCCCTTTCGTGGTTGAATGTGATGCCTCAGAGGTGGCGATCTCGGCTACTCTGAATCAGGAAGGTCGTCCTGTAGCATTTATGTCCAGGACCTTACAAGGTGCCGAGCTACATTATCCTCCGGTTGAGAAAGAAGCCACAGCCATCATAGAGGCAGTACGGAAGTGGAACCATTTCCTAGCTCGCCAGCACTTTACGTTGATCACGGACCAACGATCAGTCGCCTTCATGCTCGATAATCGAAAACGAACCAAAATTAAGAATAATAAAATACAACTTTGGAGGATGGAACTGGCCTCTTTTGGTTATACCATTCTCTATCGGCCTGGCAAGGAGAATGTGGCCCCGGACACCCTCACACGGGCATTCTGCTCCACTATTTCATCCTCCACTCTCATGGATGTCCACAATGGTTTGTGTCATCCTGGCGTTACGCGCATGCTACATTTCGTACGATCATGGAATCTCCCTTTTTCCACTGGAGATGTAAAGAAAATATGCTCAGAATGCCGGCTTTGTGCGGAATTAAAACCTCAGTTCTTCCGCCCCTCAGATGGTATACTCATACATGCAACCCAACCGATGCAACGACTTAGCATCGATTTTAAGGGCCCAGTGCCCTCTTCAACTCGGAACACATATTTGCTCACCATGATCGACGAATATTCACGTTTTCCGTTTGCCTTCCCCTGCTCCAATATGCTGGCGTCCACAGTAATCTGCTGCCTTGAGCAGGTATTTTCTCTCTGTGGCATGCCGGCTTATATTCACTCAGATCAGGGTCCATCCTTTATGTCAAGGGAACTCAAGGACTACCTCTCAGAACGGGGAATTGCTACAAGCAAAACAACACCATACCATCCCATCGGAAATGGGCAGGTAGAGAGGTATAACGGTATCATCTGGAATTCCGTACGTCTCGCTTTAAGATCTCGGGGCCTACCAGACCAGCAATGGGAAACAGTGCTTCCGGATGCATTGCACTCTATACGGTCCCTGCTTTCTACAGCCACAAATACTACACCTCATGAGCGGTTCTTTGGATTCCAGCGTCGCTCATCTCATGGGACATCACTCCCGTCATGGCTAACTACTCCTGGACCTGTATTACTCCGAAGATACGTTCGGACGTCTAAAAATGACCCTCTTGTAGATGAGGTCGAACTAACCGATGCCAACCCCACCTATGCAAACATACGATATTCCGACGGCCGAGAATCTACCGTATCATTACGGGATCTGGCTCCCTGCCCACCAGGACCTAGTGGGACATCGGGTGATGGCATTTCACCAGGAAACTCTTGGGACCTATCGGGTACCCCTCTCCAGGATCCTGATCGGACACCAACTAGCTTGGTGCCGGTAGAACCCCGTGCTCAAGGTTGCGACCCTCCCAGTACCGCGCATGAAAGTACTGATCCACCACAGACCAGCTCTGCACCTCCCTCTGAACAGAGGCAGTCCGACTTTGAACCTATTGGGGCTCGTACTCGAAGCCATGATCTCCCCGACCCTTCACAGGGCAATCGAGGCCACACAGACTCTGACCAATGGCCAACCGCATGTAAGTGGACCAGCGACCCTCTACGACGGGAATCCAAACGGGTGCGACTCTTCCTTGTTCGGCGGCTGTGGACCAAAAGGTAGACCACAGCCTCCTAATCCTGCAGGAGGGAAGAATGTGATAAAAATGATAACATCCGGGAAGTTATGTCATCACTTCCTGTGAACTATGAACTATGAACTATGAACTGTGTACATACCTCACTTCCTGTAAATGTCACTTCCTGTTGGACTGGTATAAATACTGGTCTGTTCAGTATTGTAAGAGGCTTCTACCAGAGGCATGGTAAAGACCTCTCTTGTATATAGTGTGTTTATAAGTTACTTAAAGCTTACTTTAAAGTTACTTGATGGTAAGTCTCCTTTTTCTTACATCAACGCTCAACTGATTTTGGTTATTCCGGAACCAATTAAGCCGCTCTCCTTCCATTTTTGCATACATATCAGTGAGGAATTGGTGGAGAAGTCCTCCACACTGAAGCAGGTGGTTTGAACCAGTTTGTCATTCCATCAGCCGATATGCAGAGAATTCCATGGCAGATACCATCTTTTGTCTTTGGGCTGTAGGTGGCACACCAGTTTTGGGGTCAACATGTGTTGAAGTGGAATACTTCTTAGCTCTGGGTAATGACTCAATACACTCTTGGATTCGTCAGATGGACAGGCCTTTTATATCTCTTGCAAGGGGAATCAGCACCTCCACTCAAGGGGTGAGGCTACTATTCCAATGATGCAGCGTAAGCGTTCCATATTTATACAGTGTAACAAACAAGTTAGATTGACATTCCTTTGTTCCTCTATCAGGATACATTTTAGATTAATCATCAGGTCTTATGACATATTGACAGAAGGATCCTGGACACATAAGTCAACCGTTAATCTATAACAGGGCATGAATCGTGTAACCGGAGGTCCTCTTTAATCTTAATCATGTATTGGGAGGCTAGGTTTGCTTACGGTCGCAAGTTGTCAGGTCACTGGGTACTTCAGAAACGGAACCCATTGTTTCACTTCTACATTCTCATTAGGTGGGCAGACATCTGTTCTTGGCTGTAATCCAAGTACGTGCAATAGCTCTAGTTACACATCGACTCTTGAAAGTCTGAAAACTTTTACCCAGCAAGCACCTGAAATTAACCCCTTATAATATGTAGATTTCCTCATTCCCCCCTTTTGTCCTTACTAAGGACAATCTATTTCGCTAAGTTTAAGAAATTCTACATCAAAGGTCTCACCCTTAATATCCTCATATTCAGATATCATTGGTACTGGAGGAGTTGATGTTAATGAGGAAAGGACTTTTGTACACAATAATTTTCCAAAATTTGCTTTCCTAGTGCTCCTCCCCACCCTGAAATCCAATCCCACATGGAGCACTGTTCAGGTTGACGTAGTTTCTCTACGGCCTCCCTTATGTGGTTTACCAGGTTGGTGATATTTTCTGAGCTATCTGGAATATAGGTGCAACATTCGGTTTTTATGATTGCACATGTGCCCCCTTCTTTTGCCAACAAATAGTCCAGAGCCATGCGGTTTTGTAAGGCAACAGTGCGCAAAGCCACCATTTCTGCGTTTACATCACTAAGAGCATCAGCAGTATCACTGGCTATTTGTTCCAACACTGCTGCCATGTTTGTAGATTCTCTTGCTAACTTCCCTGTTCCATACCAGGGAAATGCTATAGCAAAGAACCTTTCAGTTTCTGTAATGGCTCGTTTTGCTCGTGTCCCAGGGTGGCTATCCAAAGATGAAATATGATGTATATAGGGCACTACATATCCAAATAACATGACCCAGTCCAATTTTGTGGTAACCAAGGGTATGCTCTATGCCCACAGATGAAATAGGTGTTATTATAGGCTTCAAATTTGTTCCATATCTGGTGCAGCATTCCTATTCCTTGTTCTCCTTTCCAGATTTTTCTACTAGTCAAATTTTGTACTGTGGACAGGTTCCACCGTCCCCAATAGGGCCATTCGACTGCACCCGGTGGTTTAGTAGTAGTTTTAGTCAAAGTGTAGTTACATTTGCACTCACTCCATCCAACCATCAATCCTTCTCCATTGTCGTTTACCAGACAGACTTCTCCTTTTGTATTATTTACGGTTCCCATTGATGTCACTAATAGACTCTCTGGATTCCTTTGATTATCATATTGGGGATGAAACCACCCTTCAAATTTTATAAGGTTGTATCCTGCATCTTTCCATTCATTTTCCAATTGATCTGGGTTTAAACTATTTTGGGTCTGAAATGTACTGGCTGCCTCCTTATTCCAGGTGGTATTAGACTGTAATAACCACCCTACCATCTCTTCTATTTCGAAGGGAATGGGCCTTAGAGGTATTCCACCCTCTGCGTGCACAGGGATGTGGCTGCATATCCAGCATTTGGCAAGGTTCTGTCTTTTAGCGTACAAATAACTCATGTATAGCCATGCTTGTTTAACAGCCTTCTTCCTCTTCTTCCCTGTTTCTTATGTCTTATTAAGTTTTCTTTTCTGAGTGGCTAATGTTGAAATAAAGGGCTGTGTAACTGGATTGTTACAAAACATTGGCCTGGCCGTCAGGGCCAGTCCTCCCTTTGGATTACCACTACAGATGACTCCTTCATTTGCAATTCTTTCACTTGGTGACACAGTATCGGGGCATGTAACCCATAGCTTATCAAGCTTCTGTCCACTATCTTCTTCTACTATCTTATTCTGCCTAATCCTAAGACTCAGGGGTTGATATGGGGGTACCTGCATAGTGTGATCCTGAAGCTGAACCTTCATAGTCTCGTTATAGCATATAATATAAAATAAATCACTGTTTAAAAGTACACATTCTTCTATGCATGGTTTGCCCTTCAGGGGATCTGGGTAAATCAATATGGCAGTTTCAATTATCGTTAACAAAGGGAACAGTCTTATTAGAGTCCAATCCAGTTCATCTTGGCAGTGTATCGTCTTCAACTGATGCCTTCTTACAATGGGACGCGTGTATCCATGTTGGTCGCTCCGTTACTTTTACAGCGGTGTTTGTGGTCAGGAGTACTTGGAAGGGTCCCTCAAATCTGGGTTGAAGGCCATTTTTTTGCTTGAAGATTTTTATGTAGACGTTATCTCCTGGCTCGAAAGTATGGCACTTTCCTTCAGCGGGATCGACCTGGGCTTCCTTCACCTGTTGATGGAAACTAGAAATGCATTTGGTTAGTGCAATGCAATAACTCAACATATCTTCCTCCATTTTATGAATGTCCATTTGTTTAGCTGTTAAAGGTGCCGAAAAGGGCAATCTGTGTGGTCTTCCCATGACGATCTCGTGAGGCGACAATCCTGTAGTTCTGTTGGTAGCAGACCGCATTGTCATTAAAGCTATGGGCAACAAATCAACCCATTTAAGTCCAGTTTCTTTACACAGTTTTGCAAGCTTATTTTTCAGCATCCCGTTGTATCTTTCCACTAGTCCAGCCGACTGTGGATGATAACTGCAATGGAGGTGCTGGTTAATCTGTAAAGCTTTGCATAGTTCCTTAATCACTGTTCCCGTAAAATGGGACCCATTGTCACTTGACAGTTTTGCTGGTATCCCAAAGCGAGGTACAATGTCCTTCAATAAACATTTAGCAACAGTGGTGGCGTCACTCTTTCTACAAGGAAACGCTTCAATCCATCTTGAAAACATATCAACAATAACTAATACATATTTAAAGCTCATACACACAGGTAGTTCAATAAAATCCATTTGCAAGTGTACAAAAGGGCCCATGGGGTTTGGGTGGGATGCGGGCTGTACCTTCTTTATTTTCCCTGCATTCATGGTCTGGCAGATAGTACAATTTTCACATATTTGTTTTGCCAACTTTGAGATTCCTGGTGCATACCAGGTCTTCAGGATATAGTCCGCCATCCCCCCTTTGCCCACATGGGTGAATTTATGGACACATCGGGCAATTAGTGATAATAATGATTTGGGTGCCACCATGCGGCCATCATGATGGACCCACAAGCCGTCCGTGTTTTTAAAACAGTGATTAACATCCCACTCCGCTATTTCTTCAGGGCTCGCCCTATCTTGATGGGCTAGCACATCATTCGGGGATGGGGTTTGTTGTTGATCTATACTTTCTTTAACTGGACAAGTTTTAACCTGTGATCCTATCTGTGATAAGGCTACAGTTTTAGCAGCTTGATCTGCTGCTGCATTTCCTAGTGCAACCTCATCCAAATGCCCTGTGTGCGCTTGGCACTTAATAATCGCAACTTGTTTAGGTTTTTGGATTGCCAATAAAAGGTTTTTCACCTCTTGTGCGTTTTTAATTTGGGTTCCGGAAGATGTTAAAAAACCACGAAGTTTCCAAATCTGTCCGTAATCATGGGCTACTCCAAACGCATATCTAGAATCGGTACAAATATTAACAGATTGATCTGTAGCCAATATACATGCTCTGGTTAGCGCAAATAATTCCGCTTGTTGTGCTGAAAATGAACTTGGGAGACGAAACGCTTCTATTGTTTCGTTCTGGGTAGTCACTGCATAGACTTCCCTTCAAGTCTCTCAATGCTGATCCATCTACATAAAATATACAATCTGGATTTGGTATAGGGTCTTCAGTCAGATCTACCCTTGGTTTAGAAACCAACTGGGTGACTTCTACACAGGAGTGTGGTTCTCCTTCTTCCTCTGTGGGTAGTAAAGTAGCTGGATTCAGGGTGTTGCATCTTTTAATTACCAATCTTGTATTTGACAAAAGTTCTACCTCATATTTAGTTAACCTGGCTGAGGTTAGATGTTGGGTAGCACATTTGGTGAGAAGAATTTCAACCGCATGAGGAACATACAAAACGGTCTGGTGACCTACAGTGATCGTCTGTGCCTGCTGAACGGCATAATACGCTGCTGCTAAAGCAGGCAGACATCCGGGTAATCCTCTTGCTACTGGATCTAATTGAGTGCTAAAAAATGCTACCGGCCGCTGTTTATCTCCATGCAGCTGCGTCAGCACTGATTGTGCGAACCCTGATTTTTGATGCACGAATAAGTTAAACGGCTTGTTGTAATCTGGGAGTCCCAAAGCTGGGGCCGATACCATAGCTTGCTTAACTTGCTGGAAGGCTTCCTCGGTACCTGGGTTCCATTCCAATTTCTCCGGCATGGTGGGCATACTAATATCAAGTAATGGTCTGGATATCTCGGAATAATTTAAAATCCATTGTCTGCAATAGCCAGACATTCCTAGGAAATGTTTCATTTCCCTTTTTGTCACTGGCTTAGGTGAATTGCAAATTGCCGCTACTCGATCACTTGTTAGCTGCCTGGTATTTCGTTCTAACTGATGTCCCAGATATTTTACCTTTTCTTGAACCATCTGTAACTTGGTTTTGGAAACCTTATGTCCTTTATCTACTAACGCCGTTAACAAAGTTAAAGAGTCTTGGGCGCAGGCTTCTCGGTTTGGTGAAGCTAATAGCAAATCATCTACATATTGAATTAATGTTGAACCCGCTGCTAGGATTACATCGTCCAGATCCTTCTTTAAGCATTGAGAGAAAATCGTAGGGCTTTTGGTAAATCCTTGTGGGAGTCTAGTCCAAGTATACTGCTGGCCTTTATAGGTGAATGCAAATAAAAATTGTGACTCTGGATGTATTGGTATTGAAAAGAAAGCGGAACATAGATCAACTACCGTGTAGAAAGTAGTGTCTGCCGGTATGCTGATTAAAATGGTGACTGGATTGGGGACCACCGGATAGGTAGGGAAGACTGCTTCATTTACTGCCCTTAAATCTTGCACAAACCTCCATTTTTGGGACTCCGCCTTTTCTACTGGCAGAATCGGGGTATTGCAAGGGCTTTTAGTAGGAACAATAATACCTTGTTCTAAAAGTGATTCGGTTACTGGCTGTATCCCCCTTTCTGCTCTTTCAGACAATGGGTACTGCTGTCTTCGTGGTAATGGTGCCGCTGGATTTATGGTAACTTTATAGGGTTGTGCCGTATACATTTTTCCTACTTCGTTAGGATGTTGTGCCCATAATTTCCCTGGGACTTGTTCAAGCCATTCTTCAACCTGTTTGGATAACCATACTCCATTGTGTCCCAACTCTCTTCTTTCGAGAAATCCATTAAAAATTTCCTTTGTAGCTAACTTTACTGCAAATCCATTACTGTCATACTGGAGAAGGGTGGCTCCCTCTTTATACCATGTATACGTTACTGGTAGTGAGCTCATTCTCAGTACCATTGGCCCTAAGTCCTTTGAACGGTATCCTTGTGCCACAGCTAAAGTCAGATGTGGCTTAGAATGTTTTATCCTGAACAACGACCTTGAAGTCATGGTTAGATTAACTAAGGCTGCGATTCCTTCTGGCCCAACAAAAACCATCTCGGTGGATAAAAGGTAACGTAGTTTTAAAAACGGGTGGTAAAACTTTTCCAATTTCCAGTCGTGTCTGATTTTATCATAATAAACGGTACAATGCAAATCGTAGTGCCAGCTTCTTATGTTTAAGGTATTAATATGGTCAGACAAGACGTATGTCATTTCTTCCCATACCTGTATTTGGTCTACTAAATCTGATCGTAAATTTCCTTGTAGCACTTCCCATGTATACAGAACAGGGTGTTGGGTCTCTTTCAATGGGCAAATACAAGCCTTTTCTTCTGGGATTTGCACCGTTATTCCCGTGGGGGAACATATAATAGTCGCGTTCATCTTGCACAGTAAATCTCTCCCACATAAATTCATACCGGAATCTTCAGATAGTAAGAACGTATGTCCTTGTTCATATTGATCGAATTGTATTGTTATTGGCGCTGATCTTTTTAAACTTTAGGGAATCCCAATCACTCTTATTATGGAAACCTTTGTTCCGCTTGCTGGGATTTTCTTGGCCAAGTCTCTTCCTATCATGGAAAAGGTAGCTCCTGTATCTACCAAAAAAGTGGTTGGCTGACCTGCCACTTCAATCTCTATTTCTGGTTCACTTCGGGCATCTTTGGAAACTACGGGCATTTGGGTTTCTGGTGCACCTGGTTCTAACTGTCACTGGCTCTGTCCTTGAGTACCTCTTGTAGCGAAAGGATTGGAAGTGGTAAAGTCGGGATTCTGTATTCCACCTCCCATTCCCTTATTTGGGCATTGGGCTTTCCAATGGCCCATTTGTCCACAATCAAAACATCCCCGCTAACCTGATCCTCCAAAACATCCCTGCTGACCTGATCCTCTGCCTCTATAATTTCCTCCCCTTCCTGCCCGGTATCCACCGCTTCCTCTGCCCCTTTTGCTGGCAATAACACTCATCTCCCTTCTTTTTTCGGCTTCTCTTTTCCAATCACAAAATGCAGACCAATCCACACCCTTATTCCTTTTTCTTCCGGGGTCTCTTTCTAGCAGGCATTCCTCGAGACAAGTAATTCTGTCTATATTAAACGTTCCATCTGGTGGAAAGGGGTGATTACTACCTGAGGTCCATTTGGACCAATTTGGTAAGTGGCCAATAGCTGACTGACCACAATGTTTTAACATAAAAGCGGCTGGCGTGCCTTTTTCAAGCAGTTTACTGTTACTAGAACCCATTGTAGCAGCTTAAATACTTTAGTGTTAAAACATACAACAATTCCGTAACATTCTATGATCTGCGTGGGACGCCTCTACAGATCAGACATGACTAAACATTAATACATATAACAATAAATAATAAACAATACACTTGTTAAACAACAACCAAAGTGTTACTAAATCCCCAACCTATGCAGCCTTACTGGACAAAGTTGATTGATAATAACAAGTAGTTAAATACTCACTCTCATAAACATTAAACATTGACACTGTGTTTCAGACAATCGCCCACTCTTCTTCCTTCTACCCTACTCTCTTTAGCCAAATTTTTAGCAAAAAGGGCCTTCAATTTGTCCCAACTAACTTCACCCACTCTCTCTCCTTCTACCCTACTCCCTTTATGGAACCTTGCTAGTTCAATTTCCAGTAAATCGCTAGCTCCTTAGTTAATCAAATTCCTGACTTAACCTTCTCTCTCTGGTACCTTTATTTCAGCGCTTCCTACCGTCCTTTTCTGCACGATCCTGTTTGCAGGGTGTCAGCGCCTCATGGCTGATCCTCTGTTCCGTTTCTGAAAGGGAAGCAGTCACAACGGCAGCTTAACCTCCGAACCTTGTGAGTCAATTACCCGATGACAGTACTGTCCAATGGAATAAACAGACTATGCGCAGCTATGCTTCTGGCAGGGAAAGTCCCAAAAATGTGGCAAAACACCACCTTCGGCCGATGGGATTTTTCCTAACCGAGCAACGTACTCGGCGTCTGTTAACTCACCAATTGGTACAGCAAGCCATCTCGGTGGGACCTCCAAATTGTTGAAGTGGAATACTTCTTAGCTCTGGGTAATGACTCAATACACTCTTGGATTCGTCAGACGGACAGGCCTTTTATTTCGCTTGCAAGGGGAATCAGCACCTCCACTCAAGGGGTGAGGCTACTATTCCAATGATACAGCGTAAGCGTTCCATATTTATACAGTGTAACAAACAAGTTAGATTGACATTCCTTTGTTCCTCTATCAGGATACATTTTAGATTAATCGTCAGGTCTTATGACATATTGACAGAAGGATCCTGGACACATAAATCAACCGTTAATCTATAACAGGGCATGAATCGTGTAACCGGAGGTCCTCTTTAATCTTAATCATGTATTGGGAGGCTGGGTTTGCTTATGGTCGCAAGTTGTCAGGTCACTGGGTACTTCAGAAACGGAACCCATTGTTTCACTTCTACATTCTCATTAGGTGGGCAGACATCTGTTCTTGGCTCTAATCCAAGTACGTGCAATAGCTCTAGTTACACATCGACTCTTGACCGGTGTCAAGTCTGAAAACTTTTACCCAGCAAGCACCTGAAATTAACCCCTTATAATATGTAGATTTCCTCACATGTGGGATCTTGTTATAGGCATCGTATCCATCTTCCCCATGGCAAAACAAAAGCGGGTATTGCATAGGATCATATGACCTGTGAAGCTCAGAAATTCTTTTGAGTGGACCACCTCTCATATGCAAGACAATATCCCATTGTTCAAATTCTTGGCCCACAGTGACAATGGCTACTTCATTGGTGGTAGGAGCATTGAAGCGTCCCTCATGTTCACCTGCAGGAGTCTTGTCAGCTTTGATGACAACTTTGAGGTCTTCATTTGTTGTTTTTTTGTTGGCTGTTTTGAAACTCTTTATATATGGGTTTTGCTGATGAAGCATCTCCTGTAACCCAAGCAAAGTTTGAAGCTTGATTTGGTGTTGATGTGTGGGGTGAACAGCAGCTTCCCTGCGGCGATTGGCTTGCTCCTCGTCATCACCCAAGAAGTAGATTTGGAGAAACTGAGGTCTTTCATTTGGTAGAGGAAGTAGGGAGCCAGCTGTATGGTACACCTGTCCATTAACTTTAAAAGTTGGGCAAAATCCTGATTCATGCACTCTGTTTGCACCAAAAGAGGTCATTGCGAAACAGTTGTTGTACTTCCTGATACGAGTGAGTAAATGTCTTGAAGCTGGAGTTCTGCCCAACAGAAGTGAGTGTAGGGGTTCAGGTGGAGCTGGTAGTGGCGGAAGTTTCACCTTTCCTCCATTGCAGCATATCCCATCAATTTCCCTTTCCCACTTCAGAGCGCCACAGTGAGGGCAAATGATGGTCATCCTGCCAATGATGACTGTGGGGTCTGCTTCATAATTGATGGTGTGTTCATAGGAGAAGGCTGCTCTGTGCCAATGGTTCCAAATGTCAACTCTGGCAATGGCCATGTGTATAGTGTCGGCCTGACGACGTGCCTGAGTCTGGTCAGGAGTCTCTGAGGCTCTGGCTTGGGTATGTCTCGCCTGGTCAACAGCTTGCCGTGCCTGAGTCTGGTCAGGAGTCTCTGAGGCTCTGGCAGTTGCCATTCTGGCTGTGTTGGCAGCTTTACATCCCTCAGATTGTTGAGGAGTCTCAGCTGATCTAGCAGCAGCATTTCTGTCCTGGTTAGCCTGAAGGTGAGCCTGTCTCTGCTCATCAGTTTCAGCAGCTCTCCAAGCCTAATCTTGGCATGCATCAGAAGCGCTGCGTCCAAGTCTGCAACGTTTTTTTGAGCCCATGTTGTTAGAAAAAAGTACAAATCTATATACAGGAAACTTTGTGCTATCCGGCACCCACGGGACCGAGCTGCTGCCATTCCCTCAAAACTGCCGTACACTCTAGAGTTATCTGACAACAATCATTGTTGCTTAGCAACAGCTTCTAAACACTTGGGTGTGGCTGCAAGCCTCTGTAGCTAAAGCTGTTGCTATAGCTACAGACATTGCAAAGCTTGACTGTTCAGATAAAGCAAAGAAAACAAACAAATAGAATAAAAAATGGCTCCTGATTTTTGCTGGTAGCTCCAAATTGCCGGATAGTTCACCTCCGGATAGCACTGTATATAAATGAGTTTGTCTGTCTGCCTGCCTGTGTATGCGCGCGGTGAAATGAGCAGATTTTGTCCGTTTTTTGTAGACTGTCCGAACAATTTTTGTCTGACCAAAAAATAACCAGACCTATGACACTCCCCTAAACATAAGATTTCTTTTGATATAATGTATGTGTAGGTACACTCTATAACTTTTGAGTTTACCGCACACATACACACAGACAGACAACCTCATTTATATATATATAATAACTAGCTGAAGTGCCCGGCAGTGCCGAGGGTTTTTTGAGGGCATGTTGTTGTTGGAAGAGAGAGAGAGAGCGACTGGGGGGAAGAGAGAGAGCGACTGGGGGGAAGAGAGTGAGCGACTGGGGGGATGAGAGAGAGCGACTGGGGGGATGAGAGAGAGCGACGGGGGGAAGAGAGAGAGTGACTGGGGGGAAGAGAGAGAGCGAGAGACTGGAGGGAAGAGAGAGAGTGAGAGACTGGGGGGGGAGAAGAAAGAGAGAGAGACTGGGGGGAGAAGAGAGAGAGAAAGCCTGGGGAGAGAAGAGAGAGACATAGAGACTGGGGGGAGAAGAGAGAGACAGAGAGACTGGGGGGAGAGAGAGAGATAGAGACTGGGGAGAGAGAGAGGGAGAATGGGGGAGGGAGAGAGAGAGACTGGGGGGAGAGGGAGAGAGGGGGGAGAGATAGAGGGGGGAGAGAGCGAGAGGGGGGAGAGAGAGGGGGGAGAGAGAGAGAGGGGGGAGAGAGGGGGAGAGAGAGAGGGAGGGGGAGGGAGGGGGCAGAGAGAGAGGGGGAGGGCGGGGGCAGAGAGAGAGGGGGAGGGAGGGGGCAGAGAGAGAGGGGGAGGGAGGGGGCAGAGAGAGAGGAGGGAGGGGGCAGAGAGAGAGGGGGAGAGAGAGAGGGAGGGGGCAGAGAGAGAGGGGGAGGGAGGGGGGAGAGAGAGAGGGGGAGGGAGGGGGTAGAGAGAGAGGGGGAGGGAGGGGAGAGAGAGAAAGGGGGAGGGAGGGGGCAGAGAGAGAGGGGGAGAGAGAGAGGGTGAGGCAGGTGGGAGAGTGAGGGGGAGAGAGAGAGGGTGAGGCAGAGGGGAGAGGGGAAGGGAGAGTGGAGGGGAGGAGGGAAAGGGGAGAGGGGAAGGGGAGAGGGGGGAGAGGGGGAGAGGGGAGGGGGAGGAGAGAGAAGCAGAGGGAAGGAGAGAGAGAGGGCGAGTGGCCACAAATGGAGCCAAGCCCTGGGAACGGGCGTGAGCCGGCTTGAGGTTGTGAGAAACGGCCGGGCCCGGTTGCCGGTTTAACCCTTCCCCCCCGTCCCGCCCTCCCGAGCCCCGGCCCCCCACCCGAGCCGGCTTCAAGACCGCCGATTGCGGCTGGGTCTGCGCTGGAGCCAAGCCCCGGGAACGGGCGTGAGCCGGCTTCAGGCTGTGAGAGAGGGCCGGGCCCGGTTGCCGGTGTAATCCTTTTCCCCCCCTTCCCGCCCTCCCGAGCCCTGCCCCCCGACCTGCCGAGCACTGGCCCCCCGCCCGAGCCGGCCTCAAGACCGCTGATTGCGGCTGGGCCTGCGCGCCACGCGGGAAAGAGTGAGAGAGAGACGCCGCAGCTCATCAGTGCCTCAGAGCCGGCCGGTGCGCGACCTAGCGCGTGAGGCCCGGCCGAACTCAGGTCGCGCTCCGGGCCGATGTTGACACGCGCGCTCCGGGCCGACATTGACGCGCGCGCTCCGGGCCAACTTTGATGCACGCGCTGACTCCCGCCCCGCCCGCCTTTACTAAGATGGCAGCGATGGCTATGCTCACCTCAGTCCCGCGCCGCCAGCCTTTAGAAAGATGGCGGCAATCGCGGGCCGCTTGTTGAGCGGGACGGGAGGTGCCTAGCTCGGGCATGGCTGGGCAACAGAGTCCCAGGCTTCGCGGCCTGCCAAAACGGTGAAAGGTAGGAAAATTATAGGATTGGTCAATCATCACGTCACTCAACTCTAGGATGGCCCGCCCACACACGCAATGAACCCACCCCCATGACGCAGCAATTGGTCAACTGTCGTGTTGCTCGACTGTACGATTGGTCAATCTTCACATCACTCAATGCTAATGAGCGGATAATGAGCGGAATTTTGAACGTTTTTTGGGTACCGTCTGAACAATTTTTGTCTGACCAAAAAGTAAATATGCTTATGACCATTCTGGAATCATAAGCTTTCTTTTGATATAACACATGTGTAGGTACGCTCTATAACTTTTGAGTGTATAGAGTACATACAGACAGACAGACAGACAGATGGAAGGACAGACAGACAGAAGAACTATTTTATATATATAGATATCTAACTCATGCCTTTACTCCACCACAGGACCATTGACAGCCCCCCTCCCCACTGTTCAGGAGGAAGAGGCTGAGCCGGAAGACTCCTCATAGGAAGCTGCAACCTCTGAGGATGCAGCGTCAGCAGAATTAATCTTAATCGCACTCACCACGAGTGAAGGTACACACACCTCGGTGGGATCTTCTGGAAATAGAGTAGTGTTGTTACCTGGTGTATCACAGCTCACAAGTGAGCATCAGCAGATGGTCGAGACAGGGACAGCAGTGGAAAGTCCTTGTTGGAGGCCGCAGGGTGCTCCCAGTTCTGCTCAGCTGCATGTGGACCCTGTGACACCGGGTCCATCCAGAAGGAGAGCAGTGCTGGAACTCCAGGAACAGGTGCAGGAGTCTCTGGCAGGTTTTGTCTCCAGGGTCATTGCGAGTGTGGAGCAGATGGAGGGTCCAACGCTAACATGAGCAGAGCCTTTGTGGAGGCATTGGCGAATCATACGGAAAGGATGGCATCCTCCATGGAAATGATGGCTATGGTAGTGGAGAGGATAGCTACAGCAATGGAGGAGCTAACTCGCCAGAGTGTGGAAAACATGGTGAATGTTCAGAATAGACTGACATCTCTGGAGGAGCGATGGACAGCTATTGATCAGAGAAATCAGAGCTTTATGGAAGTTCTCTGGAGTAGGACTGCCAGTACAGAAATGGGTCCTCATGGCCCCCCTGATGAGCAGCAAGGTGCTCTCAAGCCACTTGCTAGCACTGAAGTGGGGCTGAGCCATGACAGAGATGTTGGTGGCAGAGAACAAGGAAGTGGGGGCTCCTCTCCAAGTGCCCACACTCCCATGCCACTGCGGAGCACTTGGTCAGAGCCCCACCAGAGTCCTCACCCAATGGAAATGGCGTCTTAGCCCCTGCACAGCGGCAGGAGGAGCAGACTGTTGGCGAGCCCTCAGAGGCTCGCAACCCCAGAGGATGCCCGCCAAAGGTGCCGAAGCAGGAGCAGCATGAGAGTGTGCAAAGGGCTGTGAAGGAATAAGCAATACACCTATTCAGAAAAATACACCATTCTATAAAAGAATTCTGACTTTATTAAAACATGACAAACTGGGCTTCAAAATCTAAAAACCTAACAATGGAGAAGCTGTAAACAGCATACAGGCTATTGAGATAAGATAAGTTGTTGACACTGAATCAATAACCTTGTTGAAACAGGAGCTTGGAGGTTCCTGATAGTCTGAAGCCTTGGAAAGAACACAATGGTACACCCTGTTAAGGTGTTTTAAACCAACACTTTGGAAAGAATCACATAAAATTAAAGAAATATATGCCTTTGTAAAAATGACATTAAATGAAACATGAGAGACTCGAGTCTGAATTACAACCATTTGAGGTAACTAAGAAAACAATGGTGCACCCGGTTGAGGTGTTTTTAATGTACACGTCGTAAAAAGACACAAATAGAAGACCTTGGTAAAAATGACATCAAACAGATGCACCTGCTCCATACCGTTTTTTATGATAAACTTCGAACACCTAAAGGTAGAGACATAGGCCTGGAAATTCAGTTAAGGCCCGCCAGCAGGCTAACGCCCAAAAGTTAGCGCTGTGCGCGGAGCCAGGTGCGCCCGTCAGATATTCGGCTTTTGCGCCCCAAGTCGGAACCGGGCGCTATTCCAGGGTGTGCCCGCCCCCGCTTGGGGCGCTGAAACTGAATTTCTGCGCTGTAGGCCCCGCTGCGCCACCCGCTGCGGAGCGGCAGGCTGCGGTACTGCAGGCCTCCTCCTTCTCTTAAGGGGGAGGTGCCTGCAACAGCGAGATCGCCGCTGGATTGTGCCAGCAAATGAGCCCGGCACCACGGAGAAGTGCCGGGCTCGCAGAAAGCAGCTGGCAATGCTGTGGGGGGGGGTGGAGGAGGCCGGGGAAGGAGGTGCGGGCAGGCGGCCGCCGAAAAAGCGGCCGGCCGCACCTCCACCTTAAAGTGCCCCAGTAGCGCAGCAGTACAGCCCCGTTTTTCAATCGCTGTTTGCGGCCGCTGCAGAAGAGGCGGCCGCAACTAAATATGGGGTTTGGGCCGGAAGCGGGGCGGAACCGGGGCACTGCGCACACCGATGACATCATCGGTGTCGGTGCAGCGCTAGCGGCTACCGCCGCCATTACCGCAGCGCTGAATATCAGCGCACCCTCTTACACTGGCGCAGAAACCCTATTTGGGCGATAACTGGGCGCAAAGCCCACTGAATTTCTAGCCCATAATTCTTAATCCTCCAGGCTGATCTAACTATAAAAATAGCAGAGGTCAGCAGAAAAATAACTAGAGATAATTAGCTTACATCAGCAGAAAACTTCAAAGGACATACCATTGAAAAAGGATATAAATATTGAACTTTCAAATGGGAAGATAGATTTGCTGTAAAGGGGCAAAGTGATTCTCAGGCTTTAGAGGCAAGCTCTGTAAGTCTACAACTCTTTGTATCTCGGGGATCAAGGTATTGTATTTGATTTTGGTGGATATCCTGGAATAAACTAAGAACTGTAAAACTAGAGAAGTTAAGATTTGAGAATAAGAATCTCTGATAATAGAATTGTAAGATTTCTGTTTTTGGAACTGTTAATGTTGTGATTGAATCACCAACTGTAAATTACATGTCGGTACTTTAATAAATCTATATATTTTTAGATTTGTCTCACATAATACTTCTGTATCAAATTCGCAAACTCAATCTCTGTACACTCTTTGGTGAGGAGTTGCAGAATTCTGGGGGAGTTTTCTGGACCCTCATAATGTCCAGAATGTTACAGTCTAGCTAAACTTATTAAAAGTGCTATCTGGAGGACGGTAACATCTTCAGGTTGTTCCTTTCCTTTAGGGAGAGATAGTCTGGACATTTAGACCCAATTAAGCATCTTTAGGATTCAGCTACCTGAAACTTTAGTTGAAAGTGAACGTCTGGGGAATATGCCTGATCTGGGCAGCCCAAAAGGGGCTAGGACTAGTAATAATCCTTTCAGTGCCTCCACATCTGCTGGAGCCACAGGGGAAGCACCACGTAGGAGCACGCATAAGAGGAAGATAATGCACATGTAGTCACAAGGGTAGTCACATGGGTGTTCTGTTGTGTTTAATTGTTAAATGCCATCCTTTAGTCAATGTGTTAAAATGAAGTGATGGCAAACTGTTGAAGTTCCAGACTCAGTCATTTCAGAAATGGAAGTTTCACATTGAGGGCTCAGGGTGAATTGTCTTTGTCATGATAGTGGTCAGGATGATAGGAAGCCACAGGTTCTTGTCCATTGTCTTGTGAAGGAATAAACCATAGAACCTAGTCAGAAAAATACACCGTTCTATGAAAGAATTCTGGCCTTACTGACAAACTGGGAAACCCAAACTATGGAAAAGCTGTGAAAGCATTCTGGCCATAGAGATAAGATAGTTATTGACACGGAATCAATAACCTTATTGAAACAGAAGGTTAAAGGCTCCCGACAGTCTGAATCTTTGGGAACAAACAATAGTTCACCCTGTGCAAAGTGTTCTAATTTACACTTCATAAAGAACCACAAACATCTGCCTTCATAAAAATTACATCAAATAAAGCGCACCTGCTGTTACACCATTTTGTATGGTAAGCTTGGAACACCTAGAGGAGAGACATGATTCTGTAATGCTACCAGCTGAGGTGACTAAGAATTGCAGAAGTCAGCAGAAAAATGACTAGAGGTAATTAGCTTACATCAGCAGAAAACCTTAAAGGAAATACCACTGAAAAGGGTACAAATATTGAACACTCAAATGGGATAATAGACTGTCTGTAAAGGGGCAAAGCGATTCTCAGATTTCAGAGGTGACTGTAAGTCTGCAACTCTTTGTACCTTGGGGATCAAAGGCACTGTATTTGATTTTGGTGGATATCTTGAATAAAACTAAGAACTGTAAAACTGTAGCGAAGTTAAGATTTGAGAGTAAGGATCTCTGATAATAAGATTGTAAATCTTTCTCTTTTTGGAACTGTTAATGTTGCGATTGACTCACCAACTGTAAACTACATATCGGTTCTTTAATAAACGTATATATTTTTAGAATTGTCTCACATAAGACTTCTGTATCAAACTCGCAAACTCAATCTCTGTACGCCCTTTGGTGAGGTGTTGCAGAATTCTGGGGGAGTTTTCCAGACCCTCATAATATCCGGAACATTACAGTCTAGCTAAACTTACTAAAAGTGCTATCTGAGGACGGTAACATTTTCAGGTTGTTCCTTTCCTTTAGGGAGAGATAGTCCGGACCTTTAGACCCAATTAAGCATCTTTAGGATTCGGCTACCTCAAACTTTCATTGAAAGTGAATGTCTAAGGAATATGCCTGATCCGGGGTAGCCCTAAATGGGCTAGGACTAGTAATTATCCCTTCAGTCTATGGTGTGGTAAGAAGGTGCCAAGCACATGTGTTTGAATGGCCAACTTAAGCAAATCTGGCCAAAATGAGTGCATCCCTTGCATCCCGGGCAGCAATGTGCTCACATGCTGCTGCAGCTGGTTGATACGCCTCCGCATGGCCTTCATTCTCATTCTCCTCCTCCTCCTCATCCTCCTCCTCCTCATCCTCCTCATCTGAGGAGGCTATGCGCTGAGCCACTTGTTCCTCAGGCAGCTGCAAGCCATGATGCTGTGTCATGTTGTGCAGTGCACAGCAGACCACGATGATTCTGGAGACCCTGGCTGCTGAGTACTGCAGGGCTCCACCTCATCTGTCGAGGCATCTGAATCGCATCTTCAGCAAGCCGATGGTTTGCTCGATAATGGATCTGGTCGAAATGTGGCTGGAGTTGTAGTGCTCCTCAGCTTCGCTGGATGGCCTCCTGACTGATGTCATTAACCCCGTCTTCAGAGGATAGCCCTTGTCTCCAAGTAGCCATTCGCAAAGTTGGTTTGGCGGGCTGAAGAGCGGAGGCACACTAGACTGGTGCAGGATGAAGGAGTCATGGCAACTGCCAGGTTACTTGGCACAAACATGCAAAATTTCCTTCTTGTGTTTACACACCAGCTGCATGTTGAGGGAGTGGAAGCCTTTGCAGTTGACAAAAAGTGCTGGGTTGTGATGGGGTGCCTTAATTGCCACATGTGTGCAGTCTACAATGCCCTGCACCCTTGGCAAGCCTGCCATATTTGCAAAGCCAACCACACGTGCGGTTATACTTGCTTGATCCGTGGAAAAGTGTATTTAATTGTGGGCCTATGCAAAGAGGGCATCGGTAACCTGCATGATGCAAGTGTGTGCAGCCGACTGGGAGATGCAGCTGATGTCTGCTGAAGATCCCTGGAAGAAGCCTGAAGCAAAAAAGTTGAGTGCGGTGGTGACTTTGACAGCCACTGGTAAGGGGTGTCCACCGGATCCTCTGGGCTCCAGGTGTTGGTGCAGCATTGTGCAGATGTCACCGACTACCTCTCGCGAAAGTCACAGCATCCTTTGGCACTGCTTCTCAGTCATGTTGAGGAAGGTCATTCTCGGCCTGTAAGCCCTGTTTTGGGGGTATCACCTGCGGTGACGTACTTCCCTGCACTGGCGCCTTCTGACCTGTGCACCATCAGGTGGGTGAGCAGCAGATTCGCATTCCTGATGTTGCTGCTGTTGGTGCTGCTATTGTTCCTGGTTCTGCTGCTGCCGCGGCTGCTCATCCTCCGAATCTGAGGACCAGGTTGAAATGAAATAAATGGTTTCAATGTTGCTGGTAGATATCTCCGTTGAGAAAGCGCTCAGTCAATGTGGGGAGATGGTTTTCCCAGGAGGTCACACTGGAGTTGGATCTCAGCTTCACCACTTCCAAGATCAGTGGACCTGCAAAAAGTTCTTCAAGACCTGAAAAAACAAAGTTCTGCCACCTGCAACTGATCCTTGTTGAAAGCTCCATTTTTATGGTGGAGCTGCAGCTGTTAGGAAGCCAGCCACTTGACAACCCGACAGGATTAGCTGGCGTGTTTCAGGAGAGACGTACAGCATGCTGGAAATGTGGCAAAATTTGAAAGGCCTCTCAAAATGGGATTATAGAGATACTTAAGTGGTAGTTAAGTGCCTTAAGGGCCTATCCCGCCACCTGGAGGCGCGACCAAAACTGACTCTGCAAGCCCACCTCTAGCAAAATTGCACGGAGGCGGGTTGACGGCGGGATCGGAACCCGCCGTCAATTTGTCCAATTTTACCACCAATCCCGCCTCCAAACTTGCCTCCTCAGGGCTGGTAATATCCAGCCCTCAGTGTCCAATATGGTAGGCGCCATATCCATGTCAGAAGAGTGCCGCACGCCATATTGATAAAGTCTCCTGCATAGGCATCCGGGGTCTGCACCTGAAACCGGCATTAGGCCCTTTGCATTTGAGGCTCCCTTTTCAAAATTTGTTTGCCACTGACCACAAATGACAGTATACGCAGGTGCAGGGCAGCCAAACCAGCAGTCCTTAAAGGTAAGTTTTACTTTTTTTACTCACCTTATTGTGGAACTGGAGAATGCCACATTAAATTTGATGGCTGCTGCCAGCCACTGCTCGCTCACCCCTCTGGCTTGACTCCCCTCCCAGACTCTACTTACAACCTCTCGGTGCTTCCAGGGATCGACGAGCTGCCTCTGGGACTGCGACTGATGCCTACAGCTCGCCGATAATAAAGAAATGGACCATTTCTTGTGGCCATGCCAATGGCCTCATTGGGCATGTGCAGCATGCACAGCACCGGGATTGTATCCCAATTTCAGTGTGATTCAATTTCTAGGCTATGGAGTCTGCTTGAAGAATAGCTTGTAGCAGAGAATTCCACACTAAAAACACCCGCTGTATGACGAAAAATTTTCTAACTTCCTCTGTAATTCCTTTTCTGATAATCCTCAATTTATGCCATCTTGTTATCATCCTGCTGATCAGTAGAAACAATGGTCCCTATATTTACGAGGCGATGGGGAGGGTGTGGGGTTGCACAGTTGCGCACGGAAAACCGGCAAGGCCGGAACACGGAGGTCCTGCCGAATTTAACAGTAGGACCTTGTTATCATTGTTTTCTTCCATTTCCTGCATGGCAGTCGGCCAAATTGACGAGCTGCTTGGCTTTTTTTTATTTGTTTCTGCGATGTGGGCGTCATTGTCAAGGCCTGCTTTTATTGCCTATCCCTAGTTGCCCTTGAGAAGGTGGTAATGAGCTGCCTTCTTGAACCGCTGCAGTCCGTGTGGTGAAGGTACTCCCACAGTGCTATTAGAGAGGGAGTTCCAGGATTTTGACCCAGGCGACAATGAAGGATTGGCGATATATTTTCAAGTCAGGATGGTGTGAGGCTTGGAGGGGAACTTGGAGGTGGTGGTGTTCCCATGGGCCTGCCGCCCTTGTCCTTCTAGGTGGTAGAGGTCACGGGTTTGGGAGGTGCTGTTGAAGAAGCCGTGGTGAGATGCTGCAGTGCATCTTGTAGATGGTACACACTACAGCCACGGTACACCGGTGGTGGAGGGAGTGAATGTTTAAGGTGGTGGATGGGGTGCCAATCAAACTGGCTGCTTTGTCCTGGATGGTGTTTAACTTCTTGAGTGTTGTTGGAGCTGCACTCATCCAGGCAAGTGAAGAGTATTCTATCATACTCCTGACTTGTGCCTTGTAGATGGTAGAAAGGCTTTGGGAAGTCAGGAGGTAAATCACTCATCACAGAATACCCAGCCTCTGACCTGCTTTTCTAGCCACAATATTTATGTGGCTGCCAGGTGGGAAAATGAGCGGCAGGAGGCCCCAGCCAGGGAACCTTGGGGATGGTCCCCGGCAATAGGGAGGAGGGAGGGACCGAGAGATCGGAGCTTGGGGGGGTGGGAGAGAAGCCAACATGGCAGTGGGGAGAGAGAAGCCATAATCGGCAAAGGGGAGGCCAAATGTTTCCTTGAGGGGCCGGGGGAGCAATCCTGCTGCTATTGGCCCACAGGGATTGGTTTAAAAGACATTTACCTTCTTGAGGCAGCAGCTCCTGCCTCCCTTTCATTGCCAGGTTTCCCAAGCCCTGGGAAACTCGCACGGCAACGGTTAAATTTAAACCGGTCTGCCAATTGCACTGTGGGTTGGGGATGCAATCCTCATTTTTCAACATTACCTCCCTGCTTTTGTATTCTATTCCTATAGATGCAAAACCAAAGATTTTACTTGCCTTTTTATGGATTTCTCTAAAGATGCTGCCACCTTGAATGATTTGTGCATCTGCATAACAAGAACAATTTTTTTTAAATGGGCAGGTGCAAAGCCCATCCTACTGACTATATGCTAGGTTCAACTGAAGCAAAAAACACTGATTTAGTAATTTACCAACAACTGAAGCATACATTTTCCTGGCTCATGTTTGTCTCCTTTTCTGAAAAGGGGAGTCATATTTGCTGCCTACTAATCCTCTGGCTCAAGAGAGTTTGGGAAATTCTAGCTCTGGTCGCTGTTACTTCTTCCTTAACTTTCTAGGCCTATAACTTTCCTCAGGATCCTCAGCTGTAAATCATCACATCCCAGTGATTTCCCCAGCTTAGTTTGAGTAACTAATATCAGTCTCGCAAAGCTGTAATTGCATTCTAAAAAGTGCATTTGCAATTTTGTTAGAAATACCAATCAGAGTAAATCTTCCCACTATGTTTATGGAGTCACAAGCACATAACAAACAAATTAAATCTTCCCCTTACATTACCTTGAAAACTGTTCCTGTATTCATTAATTCACAGCACATTGGTATGCTGCTTGTTACAATTTTTATGCAGTCTATAAGCCAGTGATGCAAATCACACTGGTAATGTCCTGACATCCAGACCTCTCATGGGACTACTCAGGTGATAAGGGAAGATTTCCTCTGTTGAATAATGGGAGCAAAATGGTAAGTGTAAGCCCTGAATTTGATTAACTGCGGAATGGGAGACCGGAAGAAGCAACCCCTGCCCTGGAGTAATTTTATAGCCATAATCTTTATTCTTGCATTCATGGTTTTACTGTAAACAAAGCCCCGTCTGTCCTCTCATCTGGACGTAAAAGATCTCATGGTACTATTTGAAGAAGAGCAGAGGGGTTCGCCTGTTGTCCTGGCCAATATTTATACCTCAACCAAAACAGATTTTCTGATTGTTTATCTCATTGCTCTTTGTGGGACCTTGCTGTGTGCAAATTGGCTGCCACGCTTCTCTACATTACAACAGTAATAACATTTCAAAAAATATCATTGGGTGTGAAGCACTTTGTAGCGTCTGGGGTTTGTGAAAGGTGCTATATAAATGCAAATTCTTTCTTCTTCTTCCTAGAAGCAAATATACAGGAGGATTTTCTGTTGGAAATGGTGGGGTGGGGAAATGGCAGCAAATGGCAGCTAATGACACAAAGGCAGATGTGAAAGTGATTGGCAACAGTAAACGTTAAAAACCACCAAAGTCAAGAGTCAACAATAAGGTTCCTGGAATTCCTACGAATATAGGTGCTGGGCTCTTTAAATTATGTCTTTTCAATGGCACCAAACAACCCTGTATACCCATTTTATTTGGGCAAGAACAAGAACTGGAATTACCATCTTATTTGCAAACACCGCTCTAAACTGGCAGAGGCTTGCCACACACCCCAGAACTGACAGTGGAAAATAGGGCTGCACTAAAGTTGGTAGTGTGCCAGGGGAATGGAATTCCATCTTTATTCGGGACATCTACTTTACTCCAGTAACATGGACAGTTCCGAGTGGAAAATCTAGGCTAGTGTTCACAAGCAAGGAAGTGCATTTTATTTGAAACAATTTACTGTGTTTGATCACTTGCACAGATGTACAGTTATATATTTAACAGAGTCTAGAATTGATTGAGGGAATGGTGACATCATAAGCTTTCTTAGCAAATCAGCAGTAAGAGCCAGTTTTAATGATACATTATTTAGGCAGCTGCAAAGGAAGCCATCACTTCATCTGCCTATACATGAATTAGGGATCTGACAATCAATCAAGCAGTTAAATTGCATTGTAACCACTGAATAATTGGAAAATAGCAATTTCCTTCCTTTGCGTTAAAGTGCACATTTTTAGCATAACCAATCCGTCACCGAGCAAGTTTGATGTAAGTTGCTATCTTCTTCACACGTTTCAGATTTAAGACAAACATCTCAAGATGTAAGAAATGCAGACCCTGATATTTTGTACTGGTTCTAGCGGCCTGCTGTAACTCTAGCGCGAATCCAGCGGAATTCCCAGGGAAACAGTGTAAACGGCTTCAAAACATCCACTTACGCTACTCCCTTAGGGATTCCACCAGAGTTACAGCAGGACACTAGTGTAATCACTGTGGCATCTCAACCCCACAGTCTTTTCTAATTGACTATGAAAACAACCATGCAGAAACTAGACATGTGAGAGACTTGAGTCTCGGGTTAGTGGCATTATGCTATGCTGCAGAACTCTGCATCAATAATCATAATACCACAAATAATTCATATCATTGCCTTCTTTGATGTGAGGAAATCAAATATTTCCATAATACATCTCCAATCTCACTGCTGATACTCTGAAAATAAAAAAAAGCAGTGTCAGAAAAGATATAACAGAAGCTTGACAATAGTATCTTAGATAAATGGTTGGCCAAGAGAATATTGGAATAATCAAGTCTGAGGATGACAAAAGCATGGACGAGGATTGCAGGTTTAAGTTTCCAATGGAGTCCAGGAATGTCCGAGCTAGAGCTCTCAGATTCTACCACATTATGGAATTTCCCAACATACACGGGGCTATTGATAGGACGCATGTAGGCCCTTGAGCTTCTCCTGACAGAATTGTCCCCTTTGTCAATATTGTGAAGAGGAGCGGGGGGGGTTCTCCCAGTATCCTGGCCACTATTTAGCCCTCAACCAACATCACTAAAATACAGATGATCTGGTCATTATCTCATTGTTGTTTGTGGAACCTTGCTGTGTGCAATTTGGCTGCCATTTTTCTGCATTATAAAAGTGACCATATTTCAAAAGTACTTAATTGGCTGTAAAGCGCTTTGGGATGTCCTGAGTCTGTGAAATGCACTATATATTTTTTCTTTCTTTCTTTAATTTTGGTCCCCTTACTTGGCGGGTCATATAGAGGCCCCAGAAAAGGTTCAAAGGAGGTTAGGTTAAAAGCTCTTAGTTATCAAGATAGGCTTCGAGGACTGGATCTCTTTACTCTAGAAAAGCTTAGGCTTCGGAAAATGTAATTGAACTGTTTAATCTGATGAAGGCACTGGACTGTAGGGGTAATTTTAACCTCTCCGTTCAGCAGAAACCATTCAGGCAGGCAGTTAAAATCACCTGGCCGGCATCCCGCTCTGGTCCGCAGGCTTCGAGTTTAACCTGCTCTTCAGGAAGGACACCTGGTGGGAACCAGCGGGGCCTTTTTGTAAATAAGCAGATCGGGCTCCTATGATGTCGGAGTCCGACTGACATTTTAAACGTCGCCTGAGTGGGGAAGCTGTTGTAGCTTTCCCACCAGGCCAACCTAGCAGGAAGAGGAATTGGAGCCTGAAGAGGCCCAAAGAGGTTAGTCTATTTCATTTTTTTGGACTTTTCTTGTAGAGCCAGGAAGAGCAGGAGTGCTTCCCTGCAAAATCAGCCTTATTGTCTTCTCTTTGGATGATGTACCAATGCTAACCTTTAATACATCCTATTAATCATCAGAATTACATATGAGACTCTTTAATGCCATTAACTTTTTGAAAGATCTTGCCACTTTTCTGGCACAACTACTTTAATGGGCTGATGTACTCATCTCTAGGGTAAAAGTTCCATTGATGTGTCATGACATTGTAAATGCTTTTGTGAAGATTTCTTCTGTTTGTTGTTTTTAGTAAAATTTGCAGTGCAGGAAGAAATTTAAAAACCTCACAAGCACAGCCAAGGTAAGATACATCTCCCCTTGACTCTTCCTTGCAGTTTCTTTATACACCACACCTTAGGAAGGATATACTGGCCTTGGAGGGAGCGCAGCATAGGTTTAGCAGAATGATACCTGGACTCCAAGGGTTAAATTACGAGGAGAGATTACACAAACTAGGATTGTATTCCCTGGCATTTAGAAGCTAACCTGATGATCTGATCGAAGTTTTCAAGATATTAAGGGGAACTGATGGGGTAGACAAAGAGAAACTATTTCTGCTACTTGGGGAGTCTAGGATTAGGGGGCATAGTCTAAAAATTAGAGCCAGACCTTTCAGGAATGAAATTAGGAAACACTTCTGCACAGAAAGGGTGGTAGAAGTTTGGAACTCTCTTCCACAAATGGCAATTGATGTTAGATTAATTGTTAATTTGAAATCTGAGATTGATAGATTTTTGTTAACCAAAGATATGAAGGGATATGGGGCAAAGGCGGGTATATGAAGTTAGGTTACAGATCAGTGTAAGGTTCAAAAATTTCTGCACAACCCCAGAACATAAGGAAAGTCATTTTAAAATGATTTTGGGAACATCGCAGCAGGAATCTGGAAAAAGGGGTAAAAGTGTGGTTGGGCCAAACAGAAGGATTTCAAAGAGTTTAATTTAAAGAAGAGATTTTTGGACTGTTTTCAAGGTTATTGGGCAAAAGGGATTTAAAATAAAAATCCCAGGTAGATTTGGCTGGTTTTAAAAGACATGTTCAGGCTCGCAAAAGGCTGGAACAGTGGGGAGGCGGGCTGGACCCCTGGGGTTTGGACATTGGACTGTCTGAGGAATGTCCAGGGCCGCCCCAGTTTTACATGAGGACAATGAAGCCTGTTTTCCCGCCCAGAAGCCACAGAGCCAGGTATCAAGTAAACAGGACATGTCCCCAGCCATACAAAAGAAAGAACATCAGCCCTACAGGTCACCATAAACAAACCACAGTCCAAAGTCAATTAAAGAGATTGACAAACGTTTTGCATTTTAAATTGGTTTCAAGGCAATCCCAAAACCAGTTAAAAGCCAATTAAGTTTGGGTGAGCCATCCCTTAAGCTCGTTAAGTTTGGATGGGCCACCCCCGAAGCTCGCTAAAATTTTAAAAGACATTAAAAATAACGAGCCCGCCAAATTTAACAAAGGAAACCAAGATTTGGTGGTCAGATAAGCCAGGCCCCAAATTAGCATAATTGAGGCCTGCCTTTTCAGTTCAACAGTGCAGTCAAGTACAGTTGAGACAACAGCGAGACAGTGAGACAGTTCAAACGGACAGCCAGTCCGAGTTCAAGTTCAGCCAACCAGCTCAAGAGAGAGATCATCATCGGAGACTCGAAGGAAGAAAGAAGAAACCGAGATTGCGGCAACCAAAGGCCTACAGAAACCAACACCAGCCAATATTACCGCCAACCAGGTAATATTGGGCCACTGCGACCAACAAGGAACCAACTGCCGAAAAACTCACGAACCAAAGATTTGTTTCCACTCTACAGGCTAGTCTGAATTACCCCTGGGTAAGATTTGGACATGAAAGACCCTAAAACTAGCCCTAACCAAAGAAAATTGGGCACTTACCCGATAGATCCAACAGAGCGACTAACCGCATCAGCGGACTCAACCCAACTGAAGACCCAATGCAGGTGCAGTCTTCTACCACGTCCGAGGTATGGCAGGCCCTAACCGCCACAACTAAAGAGAACCCTGAAATCGCAAACCTCTACAACTGTCGAGAAAGTCACTTTTGGTGAGCATTTCCTGGTCCTCTGGATTCCAGCCTAGCTAGTGTAGTGGGGTTGGGAGGGTAAGGGATTTCTGTACATTGTAATTCTCCCTTGCTCATTCCATGTGTTCCCCACCCTTTTAAAGTGTAAGTTTTATTGTATTGTTTATTTTCCTGTCTCAAAAATAAAGATCTGAATTCTTTTGACTAACCCAGGTGTCTGTTGCAAGTTTATTATGACCCCCAAATAAGTCCAAAGTCGAGAACAAAAGGCAGTGGGAGCGATTCAAACCACTCAAAGGAGTCAGAGGTGAAGCTGGCCACACAAACACCACCCCTTACAGCAGCCATGACCTCATTGAATGGCGGAACAGGCTCGAGGGACTCAATGGCCTACTCCTGTTACTGTGTTCCTATGTTCCTATGTGACACTTCTTCAATCATTATCCTCATGGTGTCAGAGGAGTTAGAAGTGAAAGTAGAATCTGACAGTGGGGAGTAGAAGATCCACAAAAGTCAGCCCTTAGCTCCCGAGCCTGCGGATTTAGATCACTGGATTGTTTTTAAAAGAAGGATGGTGGATCATTTCCAAATGCATATTATGGTCCTGAGGACCATCTCAGAGGACCTGATGCAAGGGTCATGGCAAAGTCCAATGCTATCTTCAGTGCCAATATACGAGAAGAACTCGACAAGATGCAGCAGTACCCGGAGCCGGTGGCGGTATCACGAACCTTCGATCCAGACCAACTTCCTTGATTTCTTTGAGATGTGACCACTCAAGTTGACTGTGGCAAACCCTACAATGTTGTATACTTAAACTCCCAACACTGGGGTATGGATAAGAAATTGTCTGAAGGATAGAAAACATTATGTACTGGTTGGAAGAATAATGTAAGGATGAAGGCATTATGGGAGCTTACATAGAAACATAGAAGCTAGTGGGTATAGGAATCGGAAGATAGAACAGATGAATGCATGGCTAAAGGGATGGTGCAGGGGGGAGGGCTTTAGTTTCCTGGATCACTGGGTCTGCTTCTGGGAAAGGTGGGACTTGTACAAGTCGGACGGTTTACACCTGAACCAGAGGGGAACCAATATCCTTGCGGGGAGGTTTGCTAGCACTGCTGGGGGGGGTTTAAACTAACTTGGCAGGGGGATGGGGTACAGAGTGGAGCTATAGTAGGGGGTGATTTACAGCCAAATACAAAGGAAAAAACAAGTCAACTGGGAAGGCAGAGCAAATATGTGAAGGCAAAAGGGAATATGGCAGGGCTGGAAGGCATATATTTTAATGCAAGGAGTCTTACAAATAAGGTGGATGAACTGAAGTTGTTGTTGAACACATGGGAGTACGATATTGTTGCTATCACGGAGACATGGTTGAGGGAGGGTCAGGACTGGCAGCTCAATATTCCGGGGTATAGAATCTTCAGGCGAGACAGAGGGGGGTGTAAAAGAGGAGGGGGTGTTGCAATATTAATTAAGGAGTCAATTACTGCTGTAAGGAGGGACGATATATTAGCGGGTTCCTCTAATGAGGCCATATGGGTAGAACTTAAAAACAAAAAGTGGGCAAGCACTTTGCTGGGAGTGTACTATAGGCCCCCAAACAGTCAGGGGGAGATAGAGGAACAGATATGTAGGCAAATCTCAGAGAAGTGCGAAAATAATAGGGTAATAATAGTGGGGGATTTCAACTTCCCCAATATAAATTGGGATAGTCAGAGTGTGAAAGGCTTAGAGGGTGCAGAATTCATAAAGTGCATCCAGGAGAGCTTTTTGAGCCAACATGTAGAAAGTCCTACAAGAGAGGGGGCGGTACTGGACCTAATTCTGGGGAATGTAGCCGGGCAAGTGGTGGAAGTATCAATAGGAGAGCATTTTGGCGACAGTGACCATAATTCGGTGAGATTTAAGGTGGTCATGGAAAAAGACAAAGACGGCCCGGAAATAAGGGTTCTAAATTGGGGGAAGGCCGATTTTAATATGATAAGGCAGGATCTGGCCAAAGTGGAATGGGAGCAGCTACTTATAGGAAAATCCACATCAAAACAGTGGGAGACTTTCAGAAGGGAAATAGAGAGAGTACAGCACCAACATGTTCCTGTAAAGGTCAAGGGTGGGACCAACAAGCAAAGGGAACCTTGGATGACAAGGGATATACAAAAATGCATTAGAAATAAAAGGGGGGCTTTTGGCAGTTACAAAAGACTAAAGACGGAAGAAGCCCTAGAGGAGTATAAAAAGTGCAGGGGCATACTTAAAAAAGAAATTAGGAGGGCGAGGAGGGGCCATGAAATAACACTGGCGAGCAAAATAAAGGAAAATCCTAAGATGTTTTATAAGTATATTAAGGGCAAGAGGATAACCAGGGAAAGGGTAGGGCCCATTAGGGACCAAAGTGGCAATCTGTGTGTAGAGCCAGATGATGTAGGCGGGGTTTTAAATGAATTTTTTGCATCTGTGTTCACTATGGAGAAAGACGATGCAGACATAGAAATCGGGCAAGGGGACTGTGACACACTTGAACATATTAGCATCGAGAGGGAGGAGGTGCTAGCGGTTTTAGCAGGCCAAAAAGTGGATAAATCCCCAGGCCCGGACGAGATGTATCCCAGGCTGCTGTGGGAGGCAAAGGAGGAGATTGCAGGGGCTCTGACACAAATTTTCAGAACCTTTCTGGCCACAGGGGATGTACCAGAGGACTGGAGAACAGCTAATGTAGTACCATTATACAAGAAGGGTAGCAGGGATAAACCAGGGAATTACAGGCCAGTGAGCCTAACATCTGTGGTAGGGAAATTATTGGAAAAAATTCTGAGGGACAAAATTAGTCTCCACTTGGCGAGGCAAGGATTAATCAGGGATAGTCAGCATGGCTTTGTCAAGGGTAAATCATGTCTGACAAATCTGATTGAATTTTTCGAGGGGGTGACTAGGGGGGTGGATGAGGGAAATGCTGTGGATGTGGTTTACATGGACTTCAGTAAAGCCTTTGACAAAGTCCCGCATAGGAGACTGGTCAAGAAGGTAAGAGCCCATGGGATCCAGGGTGCCTTGGCGCGTTGGATCCTAAACTGGCTGAGTGACAGGAGGCAGAGGGTGATGGTCGAAGGTTGCTTTTGTGACTGGAAGCCTGTGTCCAGTGGGGTACCTCAGGGATCGGTGCTGGGTCCCTTGTTGTTTGTGATCTACATAAATGATTTGGATGAGAATGTAAAAGGTATGATCAGCAAGTTCGCAGATGACACGAAAATTGGTGGGGTGGTCAATTGCGAGGAGTAAAGCCTCAGGCTACAGGACGATATAAATGGGTTGGTCAGATGGGCAGAAAAATGGCAAATGGAATTTAACCCTGAAAAGTGCAAGGTGATGCATTTTGGACGGACAAATAAGGCAAGGGAATACACAATGCGTGGTAGGACCCTAGGAAGTACAGAGGGTCAGAGGGACCTTGGTGTACATGTACATAGATCCCTGAAGGCAGCGGAACAGGTAGATAAGGTGGTTAAAAAGGCATATGGGATACTTGCCTTCATTAGCCGAGGCATAGAATATAAGAGCAGGGAGGTTATGATGGAGCTGTACAAAACGCTGGTGAGGCCACAGCTGGAGTACTGTGTGCAGTTCTGGTCGCCTCACTATAGGAAGGATGTGATTGCTTTGGAGAGGGTGCAGAGAAGATTCACCAGGATGTTACCTGGGATGGAGCGCCTCAGCTATGAAGAAAGACTAAACAGGCTGGGGTTGTTTTCCTTGGAGCAAAGAAGGCTGAGGGGGGACCTGATTGAGGTATACAAAATGATGAGGGGCATAGATAGGGTAGACAAAGAGGAGGGTCAATAACAAGGGGGCATAGATTCAGGGTAAGGGGCAGGAGATTTAGAGGGGATTTGAGGAGGAACTTTTTCACCCAGAGGGTGGTTGGAATGTGGAACTCAATGCCCAAAAGGGTGGTAGAGGCAGGAACCCTCACAACATTCAAGAAGCATTTGGATGAGCACTTGGAATGCCATTGAATACAAGGCTATGGACCAAATGCTGGAAAATGGGATTAGACTGGACAGGGATGGATGGGCGGCGCAGACACGATGGGCCGAAGGGCCTCTTTCTGTGCTGTAAAACTCTATGACTCTATGACTCTATGACTCTAGGAGCAGGAGTTGGCCATTCAGCCCCTCAAGCCTGCTCTGCCATTCAATGAGATCATGGCTGATCATCCAAATTCAGTACCCTGTCCCTGCTTCCTGCACACTGGGCATTAGCATGAAATGTCCTCGGAGTGGTGTCACAAACTATCTGCATATTCATAGTGTGGAATCGTTTCCTGTTCCCATAGGCAAGGGGTACTGTCTGGGTGCCTTCCGTGCAACATGAATGCCATCGATGCACTTTGGGAAGCCAGTAACCTTATAGAACTGTGAGACCCTTTCTGTTGCTTGGCTGCGATTCCAAAACTAATGCAATGGGCTGCTTTGTTGTACAGGGTATCGGTGATCTGGCGTATGCCCTTACTGCTCCCTGTCTTATGGTGCACACATCTCCCATGACTGTGTGAAAGGAATGTGAACCATGAAAGCTAAGGATGGTGATAACTTTCAGTGGTGACTTTCATAGCTACTGTAGTACTCATAAAGCAGTACTGGTACATGAGTATGACTTCATATCTTCATTCAGAAGGTCACAGAGATGGAGAAGTGAACCATTCTGACCCAGAGTTCCTCAGAGAGGTCCCCATAGGACTTGTGCTGCCTGTAGATTCTTTGGGAGGAAGGGTAATATCTAGGAGGCTGCAGTCTTCTGCCATGTTGCTGGATTCTCCTCTACAAACACTGCTGCTCTTCCATCTCCATAATAATAATAGTATAGAGAAGAATGTGTATGGGGAAAGCCACACCTGCTCCTGAGTCAATCTGACTGAGGGGTGGTAGCCAACGTCTGAAAATCTTCGGGTGGAATAAGACAGTAGCACTCACTCAAAATAAAGTGTGGGTCTCAGCAAGTGCAAAGCAAACAAATAAAAACAGAATGAAAAGCTTTTCCAGATACCAATAGTCAGTAAGCAAAGTTTGGGGACTCTTCAAACCTCTGAAAATCCCTGTATCAGGTGACAGAGAGAGCTGCTGCACCTCTTTTATCTGGGTCTAAGTTGCCTAGAGTGCAATAGAGGTGCAAGAACAGGAAACTCACATCTGCTGTGTCACTGGCTGATAGGTGCTGGTATGTAAAGGAGTCCCAAGGGGCCTCAGCGGGCAGATCACTGGAAAAGTGAAAAAGATCACGGAAACTCGGGTGAGGGGATTACAAGATGCACAAGAGGCATAAATCACTTCCACCTGAGTTTCCTCATTTCCAAAACGTTCCAGAACCATGAGCACGCAGGACACGGTGAGGAAATTCTCCCCATTATCTTCCTGATTTACCCTGTCTGCCATCTTATTCTCTTCATCCTTGGCACTGTCCTGCATGAGGGGCCATCGATCTTCTCCTTGATTTCTCAACAAAAAAATGTTAGCCAATGTTATGATCTGATTCATTAGCTTTCTTCATTTAAGAAAAATCCATTACCCATTTAAATCAAAATTGCAGTTGTTTTGCTTGCTTGCATTAACTATTTGCGCATGTGATCTCTGCTCCTTAATAATTTAAAAAGTTTCTATCAAATAATGCCCTTACAATATAATTTTCTATAAAATAATTCTAGTGTTTTCTCATTGGCACTATGATTAGGAATATGAATATCTGCTTCCAGCTTGATCAATTACTCTCATGTGGAGCATAAACACTGGCCAGCATGCAGCTGTTGGGACGAGTGGCCTGTTTCTGTGCTGGAAATACCTTGTTGTTGGAGTCGACAGAAATCAACAGGCTGAGACTTTTCTTTAAGCAAAAACAAAACGTGTCTTACTTTAATCAATCTCCACGAGGTCTGAAAGCTCAGCCCCGTGCAGGGGCTATGACGTCATCACACAACCGACGTCATGACATCATCATGTTCCCGACGCTCTTAAAGGGACCCTGCACCAATAACCCAACCCAGCATGTACATATCACAACATTGCTATACAAGGTGAATTGTGTTTAGGTACCTATAACAGCATTGGCTATACATTGTGTTATTGTCCCTATGTGGTCTCCGCCACATTGTAATACTTTAATTTAATGGCAGATTTCAGATGTGGATATCAGTGAAATATTTCTTGATTGTATCATTCCACTCAGCACTTAGTATTTAACCTGAAGTACATTTTTCCATGAGATTATTGTAAATGTAATGGAGCTGGTTTAAAATTGACAAGTGCAAGTGATGGATACTGATTCAAGCTAGTGCCTGGCCTTTGCAATGGTGCACATGTTCGATGCTGATCCACTTGTACCAGTGAGTTATGATTCTCAGCAATAAGGTCTTTCTGAGAAAATGTTACACGTCTGTCATTTTTGGAATGCCAGGAATACATCTTTTTCAGCACAGTTCCAGCTCCATTTCCAGATGTCAGTTTTTGAATGATATTGAAGAATGTAACAACCCCTGCACAGTCACTTTTGTTTCTTGTCAAGGAATTCTCAAAGCAGCAAAGGATGATGTGAATAAACGACGTCAAAGTCACCTAGAGGTAAATAACAGCCTGCTGAGAAAGCACTGCATTAATATGCACAGCATTAATATGCACGGATTTAATATGCGTGGAATTGAATGCATGGCATTAAATGCAGAGCATTAATGTGCACTGCATTAAACAACAAAATCCCACTTGCCAGTGTAGTTATCTAAAGGGTTAGAATACAAAACAGATACCTAGGAGGAGTTATAGGGGAAAAAGTGGGTTGCTTTGCACCTTCCATTAGCGCCCCTGGGGGACGCCCAGGGGGCGCAAGGTCCCTAGTGCCTGGGCACGGCGCCCCTAATGCCTACCGCAAAATTCAGCAGCAGGATAGCGGCGGCGCTAGCCGGTAGCAACCCGCGGAGCTGCACCTCTGGTGATGACGTTATCATTGTGCGCAGCGCCCTGCTCCCGGCCGCAAACTTCGGTCGCGCCCCCTGACCTACTGTCGGACGATATGTCCGACAGGGTCAGGGGGGGGTTTTTGCAACCACGGCAGGGCTAATTAAAGAGCAGGTGCCAGGCGGCCATTTTTTTTGGGCCACCTGCCAGCACCTACCTCTTTCTACTTCTTCATGTGGGGTGCTGGCCGTGATCGGTCAGCCCGGCAATCGTCTTGAGTGCCGGGCTCATTTCCCGGCACCCCGCTCCCCAGTAGTCCAGCACGTTGCGCTTGGCTCCTCCCCTTTAATCAGAAGAGGGAGGCCTGTAATACCGTCGTGCTACATGCTGACGCACGTGGCACTGTGATATTGAATGATCGCACCCCAGAAAGGAGGGAGAGTGCTTCCAGTAGCGCCCCGCCTCCTGCAATCTACAGTGCAGGGATGCTAACTTTTTCAGGGCGCTAAAAGTAGCGCGAATTTAGCACCCCAAAGAGGGTGCGACCAAATTATTCCCCCCAATCTTTTAGAAAAATTGTTGGGGGGCATCCTTTACCTGGTTTACGGTAATTTACCTGGTCAGGCAGCCTTGCCACTGCACTGTGACCAATTCCAATCAGTGGTTTTGAATCGCTAAACCCTCCTTCCAGTTCTGACTGGAGGAACTTATAATTAATGATATATTAAAACGGACAAATGGTCTGGATGCAAGAAACTCAAATTTTACTAAAACTAAAGAAACTACACCACACGATCAAAGTAATCACGGTAAAATTGCTTAACAGGGGAAGGCAGACGGCAAAATGGGGGATAAATGGCTACAATGTTAATTTTACAATCTTAGCAACATTTCCCTTAAATTACCGCCCCTTTACTCCTCACTAGATTGTCTTGCTAGTGGGTCAGAAGCCTTGCTCACCTGCAGTCCAAAGAGTAAAAAAAAAGAGTGCGATGCTTCTGGGAAGCTATCTGTTATACCCCTTTTTTTGGGGCCCAGCCAGATCTGATGTTTCTGGGCTAAAACAAAAGAGATCCAAACTGTCCACTTGTCTGGGATGGGTTTGGATAAAGTTGCAGTTTAAATGTGTCCATTGTCTGTGATGGCTTTCAAATAAAGCTGCAGTGGTTTGGATGTGTTCTCCCATTCATTTAAACGGTTCCTCCTCAGTTTGGATGTGTCCACTTGATATACAAACAAATGCTAATAGCATTCAATTGCTTTGTAAACAAAGCATTGTCCTGTGGTCATCTGGAACCGCAATTGATTGACAGTCTTGAGTGCTTAGCAAACAAAGTCCCTTTGTTCATGCTGGCAGTTTCAAGCACTTGATCTTAGAGTCAATTTCAGTGAATGGATGTGTGTAAACAATCCAGTGTGCTTACTGTCCGATGATTGGCTGATTCAAACAGGCTACTCCCCAGTGTAAACAAACAGCTTGTAGTTTACCGGACCTGCCTAATACCACAGGGTGACTACACACGGACACTACAGTGGCGACGAAGTGGAAACGGACTTACCTGCAATTCGGCAGCACCTCAAGGACATCGATTCCTCCAGCGTCCAGAAGACTCAAGGAAGTAAGAGAAACTGTGGTTTCACCAGCTGGCCAAGCTGGTGACAGGTACTGCGCTAATCCTTCCTGGGCGTCAGGCTGGAGCTCCAGCAGCGGGCTCTACAGCTGAGACAGGCAGCGAAATCGGAGGCAAGCAATAACGGACTGGGAGGGTGCACTCGAGAGACGGCCGGCGCGGCAAGCAGGTCAGCGTTTAGACCTCCATCGGGAACGAGTCTCCAACAGTGAATAAACAGCGTTGTTATCGGTAGCAGCGGCGGGAAAGCGCGGGAAGCGCCATATCTTTCCTGAAATGCCTAAATCTGATAATATTGAGGCTTTTGATGGCGAAATAGAAGATTGGACCACATACGTGGAAAGAGTAGAGGTTTATTGCACTGCAAATGGAATAACAGATGAAAAAAAAGCTTCAGTACTTCTGAACTTAATGGGCGCGAAGACATACGGGCTGTTACGAAATTTAATCACTCCAGCCAAACCAAAGGACAAGACTTTTAAAGAAATTGTTGATACCCTGCAGGAGCATTTAAACCCAACACCGCTGCTGATAGCGGAATGATTCAAGTTCTTCAAGAGAAATCAACACAAGAATGAAAGTAACGCTGATTACCTAACCGAATTAAGAAAGCTATCAAAGTACTGCCAATTCGGAGCAGGACTATTGGATTATCTTCGAGACAAATTTGTTTGCGGTCTCTTAAGTGAAGGAACACAAAAAAGACTGCTTTCTGAAAAAGATTTAACATTGGACAAAGCTTTCAGTATGGCTGTATCATACGAAGCAGCAGCAAAAGGAGCTGCAGAGATACAACAAGAGACACAGGACTTCGGCACCCATAAAATGACACAGGAGTTCGGAAGATGTTATCGCTGCAGCAGATCCACCCATAACCAGAGGGACTGCTGGTTCAAGGGCAAAGCATGCAGGCAATGTGGTAAGATTGGACACATTGCACGGGTATGCCAATCTGGACAAAATAAATCCACTGACAGAAAACAAAGAATCAATAAAGAAAAGCACAGGAAGGTACAAATGATGGCGGACAGTAGCTCCGAAGACCAGAATAGCGATAGCGACTCCGGAAACAAGAGACTAAGCTGTCTCAAATTACATAATGTACTTGCCAAAGAGGATTGCCAAACCATTTGGGTTACCCTCACAAAAGCAGGGTCCCCAGTTAAAATGGAGCTAGATACAGGATCAGCTCTAACCGTAATAAATCGACGAGATTACGAGAGGCTATTTTCGCATATACCTCTAAAAGACACATCCATTATCTTAAAAACATATACGGGGCAGAAAGTCTACCCCAAAGGAAAAATAAGGGTGCCTGTGGTATACAACGGCAAAGAAATACAAAAGTTGTATTTATACATTCTACAAGATGGTGGTCCACCGTTGTTGGGACGTGAATGGATAAGGAAGATACGTTTAGACTGGCACTCCATTCAGGCACTGACGGTGACCAGTAAGGAAAAAAACAATGATGACATCATACCTGAACGATTAAAAGACATCTTGGCCAACGCCAAAGAAGTGTTTCAAGAGAAACTAGGAACCTTGAAAGGCATCACCGCCTCAATAAAAGTGGAAGATACAGCAATTCCAAAATTTTTTAAGGCAAGACCGGTGCCATACGCAATACGTCCGGCAGTCGAGGCAGAGCTGAAGAATTTGGAAAAGGCAGGCGTATTATCCAAAATAGATTGGAGCGAATGGGCAACACCCATCGTTCCAGTCATGAAAAAAACATTGAAAAATAACTCTGAGGAACAGAAAAAAATTTGCATCTGTGGGGACTTTAAGGTGACTGTAAACCAAGTCCTTCACATGGTACAGTATCCTCTTCCGAGGATAGAAGATATTTTCGCCTCACTATCTGGAGGGAAACGTTTCACAAAAATTGACTTGGCACAGGCATATCTACAGATGGAGGTTGAGGAGACCTCTAAAAAGTATCTCACAATAAACACACACAAAGGCCTGTACCAGTACAATCGACTGGTTTTTGGAATAGCATCAGCTCCAGCTATCTGGCAAAGAGCTATGGAGCAAGTCCTGCAAGGGATTCCGGGGACTCAATGCTACCTAGACGACATCCTTATAACAGGAGAAAATGACAACGAGCACCTTGCCAATTTGGAGCAGGTGCTCACTAGGCTGAAAGAACGGGGCCTACGAGCAAATCGCCCCAAGTGCGAATTTTTCCAAAATCAGATATCATATTGTGGCCTCATAATTAATAAGGAAGGGTTGCATAAGTCACCTGAAAAAATTGAAGCAGTTATAAAAGCCCCAGCACCTGAAAATGTTTCACAATTAAGGTCATTCCTGGGATTAATAAATTACTATCATAAATTTTTACCGAACTTATCAACTATTCTACACCCTCTTAATGATCTTCTACAGACAGGAGTGATTTGGAAATGGAACGAAGACTGTAAACGTGCCTTCCATAAATGTAAAGACTTAATCACATCCGAGAAAATTTTGGCTCATTACAACCCATCACTACCAATCAGACTGGCGTGCGATGCATCCCCTTACGGCATAGGAGCGGTATTGTCCCATAGATTCCCTGATGGCTTGGAACGGCCGATAGCTTTTGCGTCACGCTCATTGAACTCAGCTGAGCGTAACTATGCCCAGATAGACAGGGAAGCACTCAGCCTGGTATGGGGAGTGAAGAAATTCAACCATTACCTACACGGACAAAAATTTACCTTGCTGACTGACCATCAACCCCTCATCTCCATATTCAGCCCTAAAAAAGGTGTCCCCATTATGACGGCACAAAGACTACAGAGGTGGTCCCTTTTTCTAGGGGCACACCAATACAACATTGAATACAAAGGGTCAAAACAGCATGGGAATGCTGATGGTTTATCACGCCTACCGTTGCCAACGATAGAAGAGGCACCTACAGTAGACCCAGTAGAGATATTCCACTCTACCATAGTGGAATGTCTACCGGTGACAAATTCTGCCATTGAAAGGGAGACAAGAAATGACCCTACTCTCTCACGGGTCTACGATTTAACAGTGAAGGGATGGCCAGCACATGGCGAACCACTGTTGCCAGCATTCTCGCAAAGAAGAGAACAGCTGTCAGTGTGCCGAGGAACCTTGATGTGTGGATCCAGAGTGGTGATTCCACCCAAACTCCAGGATAAAGTGCTAAAGGAGCTTCACGAGGGGCATCTGGGTGGAGTGAAAATGAAGAACCTAGCTAGGGCATTTGTATGGTGGCCAGGTATCGATGGAGACATCGAAGACATGACCAAGAGCTGCCTAGGATGCCAGAAGGTCCAAAATGCTCCGCCACAGGCCCCTCTACATCCATGGGAGTGGCCCTCATCTCCCTGGCAAAGGGTGCACATCGACTTTGCTGGTCCATTTATGGACTCAATGTTCTTAATCGCAGTTGATGCACACTCCAAGTGGCCGGAGGTAATAAAGATGTCCTCCACCACCACGGAAAAAACCATCACAGTATTAAGGACCATATTTGCCAGGAATGGGCTGCCGGAGCAGATATGTTCTGATAATGGGGTAAAGCAGTACACGTCCGCCCCATACCATCCCGCCACCAATGGATTGGCTGAAAGGTTTGTCCAGACCTTCAAGAAGGCCATCAAGGCCATGGGTAATGAAGACATTAAACTTCAGCACAAGGTGGATAACTTCTTATTTGCATGTAGGAATGCAACGCATATGGTTACTAACCAAACTCCCGCCATGATGTTCTACAATAGAAACCTAAGATGCCGGCTGGATTTGGTCAAGCCCAACATCTGAAGGGACGTGGAGAACCGGCAGTTTCAGGGCATGAATGAAAGGCCAACTAGGGCCTTCCAGATAGGCCAACCGGTTTTGGCCCGGGACTACCGTACCGAGAAATGGCAGCCTGGAACTATCTGCACACGATTAGGACCACTGATGTATACCGTGGACATCGGAGACAGCATAATAAGGCGCCATGCTGACCAAATCATCAAGTCATCCGAAAAGGGACAACCTACACCACCACTCTATACATCTAATGATGAAGTAGAGATACCCATATCTACCTCCGATCCGGTGATACTGGAGCCCGATGAACCCGACACTGGCCTTCAAGCCGAATCAGCCTTGCCAGAAGAACCTACTACACCACCAGAAACTACTACACCCCCGAGGCGTTATCCGGACCGAGTCAGGAAGCCTCCTGAGAGACTAACTTATAATTAATTAATACAGCAATGTATATTATTTTGCATATAACATGTAATTAATAATTACTTAAAACATGATGTACTAGTTAGCTAGAAGGGGAGGAATTGTGGTGTATGTGCCTTTAAGAGCCCCAGGTGTGCGTAATGCCGGTAATTGCCACTTGGGCTATATAAGCCTGTGTATTGTGTATATCCTTTAGAAACCCCCCCCCCAGGCTTGCTTAGTAAATACCTATGAACCAACTCCTGTCTTCAGTGTCTTTATCTACACACGGACACTACAATCTTGGTTATACAATGTAATCAAAATGATCCCAAGCACGGAGAGCTTCCTATGCCTCTGCACCACTTGGAACTGTAAAACAAAATACAAAAATCTTCATTAAACATTTGAAACAAAATGCTGAAACATTTGAAACAAAATGCTGAAATAAACCCCGACCATCACGTGCCAATGATGGGTCGTGAAAATCGAGTGGGTATTGTTCCTCCCACCCAGGCAGTAAATGTTCCTTCCACCTCCCCCTACACCTTTAATGGTCTTAAACCTTTAAAACATACAGAATGGATTTTACAGAACAGTCTGATCCACCAGCCTCGAGCCGTTCCCTTGTCCCTTTGTGGAGGCGGGGTACCCCTCATGTTTCACAGACCGAGACTGGGGAGTATGGGATCACGACTCCCAGTCCTTCCCCCTCCCGTCTTCCCTCGACTGGCTGCAGAAAATGATGGGTGCCTGTGTGACGGCTCTCACTGACCCCACACTCAAACTTGGATCCAAGATCCGGCAACCCACTCATCCTTCCCAGCCACACTTACACTCTAACCTTGCCCGTGGGCCCCGGGTGAGTTCCTCCCTTCCCCGAACTCACCCACGCGACTCTTGGGTCTCTCCCTCCCCTTTATAATCTTTCCTGGGCCATCACCACCCACTCCCGGGGAACGCGTCCCTATCTGACAAGGCGCCCGCGCTTCCCCACCATGACTCCTCAATAGCGAGGTCTCCCGCAAGTGAAATTTGGTCAGGATAGTGCTGGGGCCATCTCCTCCGCATTGGATGAGTAGGCAGGTTCCTCTGGACCCTGTCCGGTTTCTCCCGAAGGTCGCTGCGGGGTCTCCTCCTGGATTTGTCCAGTGGCGAGGTGATCCCCAACGTTCTGTATAACCATATCTTCATTCGATGCCCAGCTCGGGCTGGGTGAACAGGGCTGCTCCTTTGTCCACTCTCCTGCAAAAGAACTTAAAAGGACATGCAGCCAGGTCTCTCACTGACCTGCTGCCTTAGGTGGAGCCATGGTCGGGCCCCTCGCCCTCAGACCAAAATACAAGCATTTGGCACACTTATAAACATAAATTTTAAATTTAAACTCAAACCTACTAGTTACATTCTAAACTTAAAATTTAAACACCATAAAAGCACGCTATAAACATTGGTAACCTAACACAAAGCTATAATACAAATGCCGCCCCTCTCCGGACAGCCAGGCTAATCTCTGGTGTCACTGTCGCAGATTACTGCTGCCTGCAGTGAAGCTGGACTGTCTCCTGCTTCTTGTCCCTGGCAGCTTATGGCTGCTAGTTGGGGACCTCTGTGATCTGTTTTCTCCCGGGCTCAGGAGATTGCTCTTTGTGGTGGGTGTTATGTATTGTGTGTTCTCCTCCCACCTGTGGTGGCGCTGTCACAGCAGATAAATGGCTGAGTGTTCTCTTGGTTAAGTTTAGCTCTCTTTGTTCGGAACTTTCCAGAACTTCCTTTCCTTCCTGAATAAAGCACTTCATGTTTGAATCTCTGAGTTCGGAGTCCTAAATTGTGTCTAGGTAGAAAGGTACCGACACAACAAGTGGCGACGAGGATCGGATGAATCTGCGTTGTGGGAACTTTCTTGTTTTCAACTACAAAACACTCGGAACAGAGATTGCAGCACCACATTAATGTTACGGCAGTGACTAAACAGAAATTTTAATTTGAAACGTAAGATGGCTACTATATTAGGAAACATCGGTTATTTTGATGAAAATTTGGAGCAATGGAGCGCATATACGGAACGTTTTGACTATTTTGTATTCACAGAATAATAGAATCACAGAAACCCCACAGTGCAGATAGAGGCCATTTCGGCCCATCGAGCCTGCACCGACACATATCCCACCCGATCCCCGTAACCCCTACACCAACACATATCCCACCCTATCCCCATAACCCCACGTATTTAATCCCCCTAACACTAAGGGTCAATTTATCATAGCCAATCAACCTAACCCGCACATCTTTTTGGACTGTGGGAGGAAACCGGAGCACCCGGAGGAAACCCACGCAAACACGGGGAGAATGTGCAAACTCCTCACAGACAGGCACCCGAGGCCGGATTCGAACCCGGGTCCCTGGTGCTGTGAGGCAACAGTGCTAACCACTATGCCACCGTGCGGTGGCAAACGAAAAGGTCGTGCCTACCTTTTTGAGTGTAATGGGGCCGAAGACATTCAATTTACTTCGCAGCCTCGTGCAGCCAGATAAGCCAGGAAATAAAACATATAAGTAACTAGTGGAAATTCTTGGAGCACATTTTTCACCAAAACATCTGGTTATTGCTGAGAGATTTAGATTTCACAAACGGAATCAAGAGGAGGGGGAATCAGTGATGATGTTTATTGCTGCTTTAAAAAGGTTGTCAGAACACTGCGAGTTCAAGGAGGTGCTGAAGGACACCATTAGAGACAGACTCGTGTGTGGTCTGCAAAATGCAGCCACACAGAAGCGCCTTCTTACTGAGGACAACCTTACTCCTGAAAAGGCCATTGAACTTAGTGTCTCCATGGAGATGGCGGAAAAAAAGGCTCTCCAGTTAAGTTCAACAGGGAGAGTTCACAAGGTGTCGTCTGAGCCTAAAGGTGCGCGGAACGGCACATGTTACCGTTGTGGGAAAATGGGCCATCACGCTAATGACTGCTGGTGTACGGAGCTGGAATGCCGAAATTGTGGCAAAAAGGATCACATTGATCGCGCCTGTAGAGGTAAAAAAAAGAACAGACAGAGCTGGGAGAAATGAAAGCAAAACGTCTGTATTTGGACAAGAGAGGAAAAGGAGTGTACATTCAGTGCAGTATGATGGAACAAGCAAAACAGAGGGGAGCGACACCTCTGAGGAGGAAGAGGTGCACATACTGACGGTTGCAGGTGGTTCAAATGGCTACTGAGTATCACCACTGGTGGAGGGACAATCAGTGCGGATGGAGGTGGACACAGGCGCGGCTGTGTCCCTTGTTTCAGACACTGTCTACAATAAAATGCTAAAGCATCTTACCCTTCAGCCAACAAACATTGTGCTAAAGACGTATACCAGCGAACCTGTGGCCATGAGAGGCGCCATTGAGGTGACACTTAAATTGAACGGACAGACTGCAAAACTGCCAATATATGTGGTAAAGGGAAGTTACCCATCGCTACTGGGACGTGCGTGGCTAGAGAAAATCATGCTGGACTGGCCTGCAGTCCGCATGATGTCAAAAGGGGAGTCAGGTCTGACTGCAGTGTTAAGCAAACATGCAGAACTCTTCAATGGGGAACTTGGGAGCATGAAAATGATCAGCGTGAGACTGGACATTAAACCTGACAGCAAGCCGAAGTTTCACATAGCCCGATCTGTACCCTATGCAATTAGGCCAAAAGTTGAGGCTAACTTGGAGGCCTTAGTCGAGAATGGAGTCCTGGAGCTTGTGAGCGTGAGCAAATGGGCCACACCCATTGTTCCTGTCCTGAAAAAGGATGGATCTGTTTGAATCAGCGGGGATTTTAAAGTGTCTATTAACCCGGTGCTGTCTGCGGAACAGTACCCCCTTCCCCTCATTGATGATCTTTTTACGGGCCTGGCCGGAGGGCAAAAGTTCAGCAAAATAGACTTATGCCAGGCTTATCTACAAATGCATGTCGATGACAAATCAAAGGAGCTGCTGACAATTGTGACACACAAGGGGCTATACAGGTACTGCCGCCTTCCGTTTGGAATTATGTCAGCCCCTGCTCTATTCCAAAGGGCAGTGGATCAGATTTTGAGTGGACTGCCAGGAGTCCAGTGCTACCTGGATGACACCCTTGTCACTGGGACAAATGAGGAGGATCATCTTCTGAACTTGGATGTGACACTACAACGACTGAAAGAGTATGGACTCAGAGTTCATAAGGACAAATGTGAATTCTTTCAGTCTTCAGTTGAGTACCTGGGGCATGTGATTGACGCTACTGGCCTGCATAAGGCGCTGTCAAAGGTCAAGGCGATCGTAGAGGCCCCAGCACCCCAGAATGTGAGCCAGTTACGTTCATTTCTGGGGCTACTTAACTACTATGGGAAGTTTATTCCAGACTTAGCAACATTGCAGAAGCCGTTACATCAGTTGCTATGTCAAGGCAAAACATGGAAATGGACTGAACTGTGCAATGAAGCTTTCGCCCAAGCAAAGAAAGCATTGCTGAAATCGGAGGTCCTGACGCACTTCGACCCAAAGCTACCCTTGCAGCTAGCATGTGATGCGTCACCATATGGTGTGGGAGCAGTCATATCCCACATCATGCCTTCTGGTGAAGAGAAACCTATCGCCTTCGCATCACGCACCTTGAACAAGGTTGAGAGTAACTATGCACAGATTGAGTGCGAGGCCTTGGGAATCGTTTTTGGAATTCGAAAAATTCATCAGTACCTGTTTGGGAGAAGGTTCACACTCCTGACGGACCACCGTCCATTGACTTCAATCTTTGGGCCCCACACCGGAATTCCGCCTCTTGTTGCAAGCAGGATGCAAAGGTGGGCTTTACTGTTGTCAGGACACACATACAACATCAAATATCGCAAATCAGACTTGCACGGCAACGCAGATGGTCTCTCGAGGCTACCCTTGCCTGTTACTCCCCCAGAGCCTTGTCAGATAGACATCTTCTACTTTAGACAAGTGGAGGGAGCACCTGTCACGGCAGTTCAGGTGCGAAGGTACACCCGCAACGATCCAGTCCTGTCTGAGGTAATGGACAATGTCATTCGAGGGAGAGCTATAGGAGATTCTCCTAGCTTGAAACCTTACGTTTCAAAAAGAAATGAGCTCTCCATCCAGGCTGGTTGTCTTCTTTGGGGACGCGGTGTCATCATTCCGCCACCTCTGAGGGAACCTTTACTGCAACAACTTCATACAGGCCACAGTGGGATGGTTCGGATGAAGGAAATGGCAAGAAGCTACTTCTGGTGGCCAGGTCTTGATGGAAATATTGAGGAGAAAGCCAAAACATGTTCCCCATGTCAAAGGGTCCGCAATGTTCCACAGCTGGCAACCCTACACCCCTGGGATTGGCCTGCAGAAGTGTGGCAGCGAGTACATGTGGACTTCGCCGGTCCTTTCGAAGAGAAGATGTTTATGGTGGTTGTGGATGCTCGTAGCAAGTGGCCGGAGGTCGCTGTGATGAGGTCTACCACGGCAGAGAAAACAATTGAGAAACTTGGTGAGATGTTCAGCCGTTATGGCTCACCGGAACAACTCGTAAGTGACAACGGTCCACAATTTGTATCACAGGAGTTTGCAACCTTCCTGCATGTGAATGGTGTCCAACACATCAGGTCTGCACCCTATCATCCCTCTACTAACGGCCTGGCAGAAAGGTTCGTGCAAACTTTGAAGCACGCCTTGATGGCATTGCAAGGTCAAGGCTCCATCCACCAACGTCTGAACAGCTTCCTGTTGTCCTACAGGAACAAACCGCATGCCACAACCAAAACTTCCCCCGCTTTGCTCATGATGAAGAGGCAGTTGCAGACAAGTTTTGACTTACTCAAACCTCCAAGGGCAGAGCAGGTTATCCATCGTCAACAACAAGCTCAAGTTGAAAAGAGAGAGAAAAGAGCCAAGGAGAGACGGTTTCACCCTGGAGAGCACGTCCTAGCTCAAAACTATAACACTGGACCGAAATGGGTTCCTGCTACGGTGATCGCGCAGACAGGCCCTGTCTCTTACACGGTTGAGACTGCCGAGGACGTCGTCTGGAGAAGACACACAGATCAACTGTTGCTCAGAGCAGAGACAGCCACAGAGGCTCCAATGGCTGGTTGGCCTGAACTGTTTACGGATGATACCGCAAACCAGCATCCTTTGCCACAGTGCTCTTCTCCAACACAGGAAGTCATAGAGACTGTTCCACCTGTGCAAACTCCTGACTTTCGACTGACACAGGCACCTTCTCCATCCAGGCCTGTGTCAATGCCTACTGCTGTGGAAGCCAGCGATGACCGCCGGTATCCTGTCAGGGAGCGGCGGCCTCCAAGACGCTTGGATCTGTAGGCTTAGTGACTTACCCACAAGACTGGGGCAGAATAAACCCCAGGGTAAAGTCAGTGTTTGAGGCAGTCTACCGCTACCCTTGGTTAGTGAGTGCATTGAAAGTAACTTACCTGTTGAGGAATAATATGGACCTTTCATTTAAGAGGGGAGGAATATGTTATGTATTGTGTGTTCTCCTCCCACCTGTGGTGGCGCTGTCACAGCAGATACATGGTTGGGTGTTCTCTTGGTTAAGTTTAGCTCTCTTTGTTCGGAACTTTCCAGAACTTCCTTTCCTTCCTGAATAAAGCACTTCATGTTTGAATCTCAGAGTTCTGAGCCCTAAATTGTGTCTAGGTAGAAAGGTACCGACACAACAGTGGGTACTCTGGTGACCATCTTATCTTGGGCTTGCGGACCCGCTGAGACCTTCTGAGGGGCGTCTCTGTGGGGAAACTTTGGCTGACGGACCCTGAGCCTGGGTCACAGCCCTAGCTGGCTGGGAACCTTCTCCCCCTGATGCAAACAGCCTGCACTGTTTAATATACCTGGCAGCCTGCCAGTAATCCGGGTTTGTCTCCTTTTCCCTACCCACTCCTGTACTGGGGCCAGATATCCCCTCACCACCCGCTGCTGGTGGCTGAAAATCTTCCTCTCCAGGTCCAAAACCTGGTACCGGCTCCATCCATATGTCCCCTGCAAGAGGAATTGCTATCCCTTCCTCCCCAGAGTCCCACACCATAGGGAGATCCACTCTAGAAGCAGGCTGGGAAGATTGTCCCTTTAAACAGGTGATTGCGCCTGCATGAACCTCCTCCCCGGAGTCCCACGGCAGAGGCTGTGAAACCTCTGTATTCAAACAGGCGACTGCGCCTGCGCGAACCTCCTCCCCGGAGTCCCACGGCAGAGGCTGTGAAACCTCTGTATTCAAACAGGGGACTGCGCCTGCATGGGAAAACTGAAGAGGAGCCACTGTGGTCACGGGCTGGGGAACTGCGCCTGCGCGAACCTACTCCCCGGAGTCCCACGGCAGAGGCTGTGAAACCTCTGTATTCAAACAGGCGACTGCACCTGCGCGGGAAAACAAGAGGAGCTGCTGTGGTCACGGGCTGGGGAACTACGCCTGCGCGAACAGGCCATTCAAAAGACTGGGGAATTCCTGTCTCCAGACCAGTGACTACGCATGTGCGGGCAGTCTCTTCACAGGGCGGCTCCTCCCTGGGGCCCCCCAAGAGATTTTCTGTGAATGAACTCGCAGCAGCCTGCAGATTTCTACCCTCAGGCTGCGGTTTCTCTGTTTCTGAACTAAATAACTAGTTCAAATTGAAACTTTGGCCAAAACTTAGGTCCCATTGGGACGGAGAAGTGTCCCAATTGGTGGGCCGGACAACTTTTCCCTTGAAACAAGCCACAGCACCTGTCTATACAGCCTGTGAACTTGAAATTGTATGGTCAGATTTATACAATTTACATTGGTTGGCGTGGAACCACTTTGTACACCGGGGTAGTTTTACTGCATAGACCATGGGGCTGGCCCTATCAACTATACTATAGGGTCTAAACTTCCCACCCGGGCATAGTTTCTTACCATCACTAGGTCTCCTATCTCCCACTGGTGGCTCTTGCTAGGCTCGAGCAGCAGCCGGTTATTCCGATGCTGCTTCCACATGCTGTCTGCTGCCTGCCCATAAATTCGTTTGACTGAGAGGGGTCTGGAGTATACCCCCGCCTGCTCCTAACCGGTGAATCCCGATAGTATGTGTGGAACCCCGGTAGGCAGAGGTGAGGTGGTGGGATTATCCGTATGGATCACGGTGCATAGATAAGTCCCTGTAACCTTTTCTACCTCCATCTGTACGAGCGGTCTCTTCCATTCATCGTACCGGAGATTACACAGACGGAGAGGCTGCACGGGCTCCAGTCATTGTGGGGAGGCAGAGGTGGGCGAGGGGGCTGCAGCACCACTGATGGCTGCTATCTTTCCCTGATTGGCCCTGAGGAAAGATTTTATCGACTCCATGACGGACTCGACTCTATCGGGAGGAGTTTCTGTCTCTGCCTTCTGAGTTGGGGCTGCGGGGGTCCTGGCTTTGACGTCTCTCCCAGGCTTTTCACAATCACTGCGCTAGTGGCCATCCTCCCTGCACATGTAACAAGTGACCTTGTTCTGGCGGGGACGGCTCCCCTCCTGGCGCCACTCTTTCTTGTATTGAGCGACAGGTTTAACCTCGTGGACCTTACCCTTTTGCTCGGGGTTCCCACTATTCCTACCGTTCCTATATGCTACCGTGAGCTGCCGGAATACAGTCTCTTCTGTTGCTAGGGGGTCTCGGTGATCAAACCAAGTATCAGCCTTTGCTTTTATCTGGGGCAGGCAATTGGACACCAGGCAACGAAGCCATTGGGTCCGCTGCCACTGGTTCAGTTGTGCCCTATCTTGTCCCCCTGTACACACGCTGTAGTAGATTGGCCACAGCCTGTCTGCAAATGCCTGTGGGTTCTCCCCTTCCTTCTGCAGTGTTTTCCCTATGCGATCGAACGGACTGCCGTCATTCACACACATGGCTTCCAGTATTTCCTCCTTTAGGTCCTCAAAACCCTTCTGCCCTCTCTTAGCCTCATTTGAAAGGGTCTGATAGAGCTTATTGTCTACAGAGAAAAGTAACATTTTGGCTTTCTCTTCATCATCACAGCCATTAACACAGGCTGCCTGTTCTATCCCTTGGAAGTGTATTGAGGGGTCTCCCTTTTCAGAGAGCAGGGGAATATGTTTCACCAGGCCTCTGAGCTGTTGGGTATCACAGGGTACCAGATAGGTATGCTGAACAGCCGCTGAGTCATTATCGTTCACGGGCAGACTATACCTCTGTTGTCAGAGGGGGTACACTGGTCCTGGTCCCCGCCTGCCTAGCGGGACCTGCTGGCATTCTCCTACCACCCCATTGTCCACCCCTTCTTGCTGCCAGAGCTCCTCAAAACTCGGAGCTGTGGGCTGCGGTCTTGGGATCTCTAATTCCCTAGCCAGCTCTGTTCTGGGCGCTGCCTGTGGGGCAGTTTGATTTGGGCTGCTGGTACTGTCCGACGGACTTCCCTTCAGACTTATGAGACATACCATCCCTTTAGTCCTTAATAACTCCACACCCAAACTCTCTGGCCTAGAAATTCAGTGCCCTTAGCGCCGATTTTGCGGCGCTAGAGGGCCTAGCGCTGCAATTGGCGCCGGCGCCAAAATTGCCTGGGGCCCTTCCGCCGCGGTAGACCGGTAGCGCTGCGCCGGCACCGATGACGTCATCGGTGTGCGCAGCGTCCCGGTTGCCATGCCGACGGGCCCCAGCGCCGAAATTCAGTTGCGGCCGCCTTGCCCGTGGCAGCCGCAACTAAGACTCTGGCAACAGAGTCTTACATGACTTTGCGCCGGCGCATTAAAGGCACCGCGGCGGCCGGCCGCTTTCCCGCCAGCCGCCTGGCCGCAGCTCCCTCCCCGGACTTCCCCCCCCCCCCGGAACAGAAGCAAGCCCGGCACTTGTCCGAGGTGCCGGGCTCATTTTTAAAAAGATTTTCGCGGGCCGCGGCCGGGTGCAGGCAGCTCCTCCTTAAGGGAAGGAGGAGGCCTGCACTTCCCGAACCTGCCGCACCGCAGCGGGCGCCGCAGCACCAGAATAGCACCGATATTCAGCGCGTAGCGCCAGTTTTCAGGCGCAAACAGCTCTCAGCAGCGCCGGCAGCCGTTTCGGCGCAGAATTGGTGAATTTTGGGCCCGACCAGCGCGACTTAGCTCCGGCACTAACTTCCGGCGCTAAAGCCCTGGCTGCGCCAAAACTCAATTTCTAGGCCTCTATCTTTCTGTTACATGGGTTATGATCTGCTCCATTAAACCTTTGGTTACAGGCCAGCTTATAAGCTGCCTTCACCTCCCTAACCATTTCCTCCTGCTCTGTTACTTCTAAGGTGAGGCGGGCATTCTCTTCCCACAGTCTCATCTCGTTACTCTTTGCTTCTGTAATTTGGCACTTTAGGAACTCTGGCCTAGAAATTCGGTTGTGGGTTCGCCAGGGCTTTAGCGCTGGAAATTTAGCGCCGGCGCTAAGTCCCCCTGCGCGCGCCAAAAATTCAGTAGCGCTGCGCCCAAACGGCTGCCGGCGCTACTAGAGGGTTTTAGCGCCTCGAAATGGGCGCTGAGTGCCGCATTGCGGCGCAATTCCGGCGCTGCGGCACCCGATGCGGTGCGGCAGGCTGGGGAAGTGCAGGCCTCCTCCTTCAGTTAAGGAGGAGCTGCCTGCACCCGCCCGCTGGCCGTTCAAATGTTCAGAAAAATGAGCCCGGCACCTCGGACAAGTGCCGGGCTTGCAGGCCAGACGCATCTGTTCCGCGGGGGGCGGTGGAGGAGTCCGGGGAGGGAGGTGCGGGCAGGCGGCCGGCGGGAAAGCGGCCGGCCGCAACGCGGCCTTAATGCGCCGGCGCTAACTTGTGTAAGACTCGGTTGCCAGAGTCTTAGTTGCGGCTGCCACGGGTGAGGCGGCCGCAACTGAATTTCGGCGTTCGGGCGCATTGCCACGGCAACCGGGACGCTGCGCACACTGATGACGTCATCGGTGCCGGCGCAGCGCAACCGGCTAACGCCGATGGCAGCGCCGAAGTGAATTTCAGAAACGGCTATCATTGCGGCGCTAGGCCCTCTAGCGCCGCAAAATGGGCGATAACCCTACTGAATTTTCAGCCCACATACTTTACACTGGCGACGAGTAAGGTTTGAACTCACCAGTACACGGTGCAACAAAGGAACGGCAGCAGTACGGAGAGAGAAGGAGAGAGGCTTCTTACCAGCCAGCCTGCAGAGTCCAGCGTCGGCCAAAGGAAACCGCCCAGCACTCCAGGTTCGGGAGGAGCAGCAGCAACAGAGAGAGAGAGAGAGGGTTCCAACAGGAGCTGCAGCAGCTGAGAGAAGAGGCTGAACGGGCGTTCCAGCCACGGGGCAAAAGTCCACCCAGGGCCAGGTAAACTGAAATCCTTCCCGGGGAACGGGAGCTGCAAGGGCCAGAACGGGCAGGCGATCTGGGGAACAAACGGAGCCACGAGGACTAGCAAGCCACGAGAGGGGAAGGTCATTGTTAATAGTGGCAGTGGCAATAACGGGAGCTGCAAGGGCCAAAAATAACGACGCTGGAGAGAGGTCGTTAGCAGCAGCAGGAGAAACGGCGGGAAAAACGCCATCTAGTGGACAAAAGGGGAAAAGTTTTTCTCTTCAGCAGTTTAAAATAAAAAAAATAAAAATGCACCATCTAGTGGACAAAGGCGGGAAAAGCTCTTCAGCAGTTTAAAATGTCAAAAGAAGGTTGGTTGTCAGAATTTGTTGAGGACACAGAAGAGTGGGATGCCTATGTCGCAAGGCATGAACTTTATTGCATAGTAGACAAGGTGAAAGATGACGAAAAGGCAGCAACCTTATTAAATTTGATGGGGGCAAAAACATACAGTCTGCTGAGGAATCTTCTTACTCCAGAAAAGCCAGCAGACAAAACGTATGCCCAAATTGTTGATATGTTAAGGGAACATTTAAACCCTAAGCCACCATTTATAGCGGAAAGGTACCACTTCTACAGATGCGACCAAAGGAATGATGAGTCGCAGGCAGCCTATTTGGCTGAGCTCAGAAGGTTGTCCAAACATTGCCAGTTTGGAGCCTTTTTGCCGGACGCGATCAGAGACAGATTTGTCTGTGGCATGTTAAATGAGAGTACACGAAAACGGTTGCTAGCCAAGAAACAGCTCAGCCTAGGTCAGGCGATTGAAATAGCATCAGACCATGAAGCAGCAGCACAGGGTGCTGCTCAAATGCGACAAAACACAACCTGCTATGACACCCATGAGGTGACATTTCACAAAGGTAAATGCTACCATTGTGGCAAAACCACCCACGACCAAAGTAATTGTTGGTTTCGTGATAAAATATGCCGGCAGTGTGGGAAAAAGGGGCATAAAGTGAAAGTTTGTCGGTCGGGTACGAAACCCAATAGTGGGGGCAGTCCGAGCAGTACCAAGGCAAGGACAAAAATACATAAGATGTCTGACAGTAGCTCAGACGAGTCACAGGAAGGCACAAAAGCAGAGCCTAAAGATCTGGGATGTGTCAAGTTATATGGTGTAGACAAAACGGAGGACCACAGCACAATGTGGGTTAAAATGAAGGTAGCAGGCGTCGAAGTTAATATGGAGCTGGACACGGGTTCAGCCCTATCAGTAATTAATGAACAAGATTATAACAGGCTGTTCAAACGCATTCCCTTAAAGGATATGGAAATTAAATTAAAAACATATAAAGTTTACCTGAAGGGAAAAATGCAAGTAACAGTTAAATACAATGGCAGAAAAGTGCCAGGACTTTATTTATACATCCTACCAAACGGTGGACCACCACTTTTGGGCAGGGAATGGATAAGAAAAATCCATTTCGACTGGAAGTCGATACACGAGTTAAAACTAGAGACCACCAAGGATGATACAACCATTACAAGCAGGCTGTCGGAAATATTGGCAAAAACACCAGAGGTGTTCCAACAAGGGCTGGGGACCTTAAAGGACATTAGAGCAAAAATAACTATTGCTCAAGACGCAAACCCCAAGTTTTGTAAGGCCAGCTGTGGAAGCGGAACTGGATGCCTTAGAGAGTGCAGGTGTCCTTACAAAGATTGAGTGGAGTGAGTGGGCCACGCCCATCATCCCAGTTATAAAGAAATCTGCAAATAACACACCGGGGGAACCAAAGAAGGTTCGCATTTGCGGGGATTTTAAGATAACTATTAACCCAGTCCTGCACACGGTACAGTATCAGCTGCCGCGGATAGAGGACATATTCGCATCGTTAGCTGGGGGTAGACGCTTTACGAAGGTTGACCTTTGTCAAGCTTATTTACAGATGGAGGTGGAACAGGACTCGAAAAAGCTCCTAACGATTAACACACACAAGGGATTGTACCAGTACAATCGCCTGGTATTTGGTGTGGCGTCCGCCCCGGCAATATGGCAGAGGACCATGGAACAGGTCTTACAGGGCATTCCAGGAATGCAATGCTACCTGGATGACATCCTGGTGACAGGACAAACGGATAACGACCACCTCGCTAACCTGGAGCGAGTACTTCTGCGGTTACAACAATACATACTCAGGGCGAACAAGCAGAAATGTGAGTTTTTCCAGGAACGTATCTCATACTGTGGTCACATTATAGACAAGGAAGGCCTGCATAAGTCCCCGGAAAAGATTGAGGCAGTAGTGAAGGCCCCGCCCCCTGAGAATGTATCTCAGTTACGATCATTCTTAGGCCTTATAAACTATTACCATAAGTTCCTCCCGAACTTATCGTCCATTTTACATCCACTAAATTCATTGCTGCAAAGGGGAGTCTCCTGGAATTGGGACGAAGCGTGTGAGGCTGCTTTTAAAAAGGGTAAACAACTCATTACATCAAAGGAAGTGCTCGCACACTTTGACCCAAAAATGCCAATGAGGTTGGCATGTGACGCCTCCCCGTATGGTATAGGGGCAATGTCGTCACACAAATTTCCCAATGTGACGGAGAGGCCAATAGCATTTGCCTCAAGGTCGTTAACTACAGCTGAAAGAAACCATGCGCAAATCGACAGGGAGGCCCTCAGTCTGGTGTGGGGTGTAAAAAAATTCCACCACTACCTACATGGGCAACGTTTCACACTACTGACGGATCATCAACCGTTGGTGTCGATATTTAATCCAACAAAAGGGGTGCCCCTGATGATGGCCCAAAGGCTACAGAGATGGTCACTGTTCTTAGGCGCACACCAGTGCCTTATCCAATATAAGGGTACCAAACAGCATGGCAATGCGGATGGCCTGTCGCGGCTACCATTGCCTGCCGAGATCGAAGAGATAGTACAGGACCCCGTGGAAATATATCATACGGCTGTTATGGAACACTTGCCCATCACCAGCCAATGTATCGAGCGGGAAACACAGAATGACCCGACACTGGCAAGGGTTTACGAATTGACCGTGAAAGGCTGGCCGGCGCAGGGTGACGCACCATTGCCGGCGTTTTCGGCAAGGAAGGACCAGTTGTCCGTCTGCCGGGGCACATTGATGTGCAGAGCCAGGGTGGTGGTCCCTCAAAAATTACAACATAAAGTGTTGCGGGACTTACACGGTGGTCATCTGGGGGGTGTCAAAATGAAAAGCCTCGCCAGAGCCTACGTCTGGTGGCCCGGCATTGACAGGGACATCGAGGAAGTAGCAAAAGCGTGCCAAGGGTGCCAGATGGTACAGAACGTACCACCCCAAGCCCCACTACATCCGTGGGAGTGGCCCTCAACGCCGTGGCAAAGGATCCACGTGGACTTCGCTGGGCCCTTCCTGGATGCGATGTTCCTTATTGTAGTGGGCGCCCACTCAAAATGGCCGGAGGTCATAAAGATGTCATCAACGACAGCCGAAAAGACGGTCGCAGTCTTAAGGACCATTTTTGCCCGAAACGGGGTGCCCGAGCAAGTCTGTTCAGACAATGGGCCACAATTTGTGGCAGGAGAATTTCAAGCATTCCTAAAAAGGAATGGAGTGCGACATTATACGTCCGCACCATATCATCCATCTACAAATGGGCTGGCAGAGCGCTTTGTACAGACTTTTAAAAAGGCCATCAAGGCGATGGGGGAGGAAAGGTTGCCACTACAACACAAGGTGGACAATTTCCTATTCGCGTACCGTAATGCTGCACATATGGTGACCAAACAGGCCCCCGCCGTCATGTTCTTTAATAGAAGGTTAAGGTCTCGCCTTGAATTGCTCAGACCAAACATCCGGAGAGATGTGGAAAACCGAGTATTTCGTAGAGCTCCTGACAGACAGACACGGAGCTTCGAGGTGGGGCAGCAAGTGTTGGCTCGTGATTATAGAAATGAAAAGTGGCGGTCTGGTACGATAAAGGCCCGCCAGGGACCTTTGATGTACACAGTGGATACAGGGGACGGCATAATCAGACAACATGCTGATCAACTTGTGGAGTCCAGAAACCCAACTGATTCACTACCTCAAACGTCTCAGCACATTGCTACAGCGGAATCACGGCCCAGCTCATCGTTACAGAGGTCTCAGGATTGCGAGGAGTTCAGCACTCCAGTGATCTCCACGGCACAGGATGTGCCATCAGACACCGACGACTCCAGCGATGAAGTGGTGACGGAAGTACCGCCGCCTACACCGAGACCGACTAGAGAAAGACGTTATCCTAGTCGAGACAGGAGGCCTCCTCAGAGACTGAATCTATAACATGTTTCTTTTTATATATATATATAGGTAGACAACTCTGATGTAAATATGTTATGTATATTGTGTTACCAAATGTTATTAGCCCTAGTTATGGTGCATCTGTTGACTTAATTGCACGGGTACGTTTTAATTAAAAGGGGAGGAATGTTGTGTATGTAATATGTATGTTACTTTAAACCTATGGCCAGGGCGGCACTACTTTGTAGGGCGTAGTGATACCATAGTACCACTCCTGGCCATAGGGGTATAAATCGTACTGTGGGTACTGATCTCCCCTCAGTTCCCGCCTGTTGGTATTGAGTAAAGACCTACGTTGAATCTTCCAAGCTGTCTCTTCATTATTGGATTAAGTATAGACACATACTTTACAGACATGGCTCTGGCTGTACTCCCCAGAGGAACTGTGAGTCACCAGGCGAAATCCCAACTAACTGCCTAATTGGAGCCACCAAAGTGCGAGTATCTGCGCTGGTACGTGGTAAACATGGGTCCTGTGACGTTGCACCCTCCGAAAGAATATGATAGTTCATTGTCCGGGAGGTCCACGGACTGCTGCTGTATGCATGAAGGCCCTGGCGGAGAGAAAATATGTGAATTAATATTGGCAAGGTAAGAATGTTGCAACTTAGCATTATGAGGATGATCATATTTCACTCACTGCTGAAATCAAGTCAACATGACTGAATGTTGTATGACATGTGCATCACTGATATTTGATTCTGTCACCAAGTAGCTGGGAGGTCCCAGTCTCTCCCGCTCCAATGGTCAGGGATGCAAAAACCCCACTGATCTCCAGCGCGTGCTTCTCTGCAGCTATCAACTGCACAATCTGTGGAGGACCACCTCCAGTCCTCTCCCACTCCCTAGTGTTCTGTGCTCTCTTCTCCTGCAACAAGGAAAGGACAGACCTATGAGTGCCTAATGGCATGTGATCGCAGTGTATTTGGTGAGGGTGACTATCAGGGAGAGGCATCAAATTGCATAAGGATCAGGGTGAGTGGCAGTGGTGGATGGCGAGCTGGGGGTCTGAGTAAGTGCTTAGAAGGAGAAAGATGGGTGTGCTTGCACGGTAAGTGGGTGTGGAGTGATGTGATGGAGTAGGCTTAACAAGGCAGAGTGAGGGGCTGGGAGTGGTAAAGTACACAACAGGATGTAGGTGAATGTGCAACTGTACTCACCTTTCCTGACCTGGTCAGGTCATTAAACGCTTCCTGCACTGAATCCAGGTGGCACAATGCTCCTGCCGTCGACCTCCTCCACCACCTGCAGCCACGCCTCTTTTGTTGCAGCAGCAGGTTTCTTCCTTCTGTTGCTGGGGAAGAGTATCGCTCTCTGACTCCTCACTGCACCCAGCAGTACAGCAAGCAATGCATCGTTAAATGAAAGCTCAGCTCTTGACCATCCGGAATCTGGGATGAGACTTCTCCCTCCCTATAGTCAAATTCCCAACTCCTCCAAACTCCATCATTGGATTGGCCCTTTTAATACTCCAGTTGAGCCTGTATCATACGGGTCCGCACCATGCCCGCTGCTGCGAATTCAACGCCAATCCCAGAAGTAATATTATAATTAGGTGGCTGCGTTAAAATGCTACAGACTGACGCGCTGAAAGAATTTCTGGGATTCCCACCCGATATCACCACTTGCCCCCCACTTGACTGGGGAGCCTGACTGCCCCTTTTGCAGTTCTGGGTGTTTATGGCTATAGTTACAGGGTGAATATCAATGGTTTCTAACATTACTACTACTTACAGGTAAAATATCAAAGCTTTACAAATATTACTACTGGCTATATATAGACTATCAGTGAGTTACTGTATTACTGTTGGTTATGAAGGGAATCTGAGTGTTACCAGCATTACTATTAGTTTCAGTGCAGCTTCAGGGACTTCATCAGGGCCTGACTATTATTTTAACTTGGGACTTGAACGGGGGAGTAGTGGTGTCTTCCCCACCAGACCAATCCTGCCGGGAACAGGAGCCACAGCCAGAAGATGCCGAGTAAGGTAAACTTTCAACATTTTTGTAAGGTTCTTTGTGGGACCCCACAAAGAAAACTTGGGCCTTCCCTGCACCTGGCTTCCCACCCCCTCCCCCCCCACCCCACCAACTTCCTGACCATGATTCTCCTCCCTGATCCCTACAGTCACATACCTTGTGCCAGGAACCATTCCTGCTCATCTCCTGCGGAAGCCTCTTAACCCGTGCAATTTTAACGGCCAGGCAGCTGCTTCCTGCAGATGTCCTGACCCTTCTGGTTTGGAAATCAGCTATCGACATGCTAATAAGGCATGGCTGTTAAAATCGATAAAGCTCCGAGGCTGCTGCCTTTGATGGGCCGGCTGCCCATTAGGTTTTGTTCCTGCCCGGGAGATAAAATCGAACCTAAATATTCTATTAAACTAGCCCTAACCAATGTACTTCTACATCAGCAATGGTTAACTTAGTGGCTACAAGCCTTACTTCAAAGATCTTTTTTACATTTTTAGTCAATGAGGTCTCATGGCATCAGCTCAAACATGGGCAAGGAAACCTCCTGCTGATTGCTACCTATCAGCTTCACTCAGCTGATGAATCTGTACTCCTCCATGTTGAACACCACTTTGAAGAAGTTCTGAAGGTAGAAAAGGCACAGAATCTACTCTGCATGTGAAGGGATAATTACAAGTCCTAGCCCTAGCCCAGATCAGGTATATTCCCCAGACATTCACCCTCAGCTTAAGTTAGAGATAGCCAAATTCCATAAGATGCTTAAATGGGTCTAAAGGTTCAGACTATCTCTCCCTAAAGGAAAGGAATGACTGAAGATGTTACCGTCCTCCAGATAGTACTTTTAATAAGTTGAACTAGACTGTAACCTTCCGGATATTATGAGGGTCCGGAATACTCCCCCAGAATTCTGCAACTCCTTACAAAAGAGTGTACAGAATTTGGGTTCGCGAGTTTATACAGAATTACTCTTTGAGACAATTCTAAAAATATATCGTTTTATTTAAGAACCGGCATTTAGCTAACAGCTGTTGAATCAGTCGCAACATTAACAATTCAAAATACAATTAGCTTACATTTCTTATTTCTCAGAGATCCTTATTCTCAAATCTTTACTTTGTTACATTTCTTATTTCTTACTTATTTCTAATTCCAGAATATCCACCAAAATCAATTACTTTGACTTCCCGGAGACTCACAGTTAAAGACTTACAGAGTTGCCTCTGAAGAGATGAGAAACGCTTTGCCCGTTCAGCGAGTTCTGCCTTTCTGTTGAAAAGGTCTATGTTTTATACTCTTCTGGCAGTGGATTCTGCTTTGATGTTCTCTGCTGATGTCAGCTAATTGTTTTTATTGATACCTCTTTCGAATGTCAATTCAACCATTAGGTGTTCCAAAAACCATCATAAAAACAATGACAGCTATGGTTTCTGTTTGATGCCATTCTTATCAAAGATTCTTCATTCAATTCTTAATATTGGCTTTACTGGATTTTAGTAGACATTGTGACTCCGTGCTGCTCCAAGTTTAATACAAACACAATGTAAGTGCTTGGTGTCATCTATTGAAGTCATATCTTCAAAGTGTCCTTGTTGGTATCATATTTACTATATGTATAAATTAGAGACACTTTGACCAGTGTGGTTTCATGCATTTCTAGCTATCTCAATTGGTTGCATATTTAATCTTATGGTTCCTGTCTTTCAAGTTTAACATAAAAACTATTTGACCAGCAGGTGTTTCATAGAAACATAGAAGCATAGAAGATAGGAGCAGGAGTAGGCCATTCAGCCCCTCGAGCCTGCTCCGCCATTCAATGCGATCATGGCTGATCTTTACTTGATGTCATGTTTTCAAAGGCACATGCCTCTTTTAATATTTGTGTTTCTGTTTTACGTGTTAGTTCTTAAGACTTTAAACTGGGCATTCTCATTGTGTTGGTTGCAAACCATAGACCTTTCAGAAGCATCAATGGTTTGCTTCAATCTTCCATTGTTTTAGTATATTTAACTAATTTCCATTTCAAAGCTTGTTTGCAACTTTGTTATCAACTGCTCTTTATCTCAGGAGCCTGTATTCTGTTTGCAGCTTGTGTCTCCGAGGCTTTAGATTTTTAAACCCAGTATATTCTGTATTAATAATATCAGTATTCTGTTCATATTATGGTGTATCTTTCTGAAACATGGCTGTTCCCTCACAGGTGGGAGAATTCAATGTCCATCAGCAAGGATGGCTCGTTAGCACCACTACTGACCGAGCTAACCAAGTCCTGATGGATGCAACTGCCAGACTGGGCCTGCGGCAGGTAGTGAGAGAACCAACAAAGCTTTGCACTCCTGTCACATCCAGTCATGAATGGTGGTGAACAATTAAACAACTAACAGGAGGAGGAGGCTCCAGGAGCATCCCCATCCTCAGTGGTGGTGGAGCCCAGCACTTGAGTCAAAAAGACAAGGCTGAAGCATTCACAACCATTTTCAGCCAGAAAGGCTGAGTGAATGATCCATCTAGGCCTCCTCCTGAGGTCCCCATCTTCACAGACGTGACTCTTCAGCCAATTTGATTCACTCCACGTGTTATCAAGAAATGGCTGAACGCACTGGATACAGCAAAGGCTATTGGTCTCGACAGCATCCTGACTGTAGTGCTGAAGACTTGTGCTCCAGAACTAGCTGCGCATCTAGCCAGGCTATTCCAGTACAGCTATAACAGGGATTTCAAAAGTCTTCTATAGACATATAAATAATAAACGGGTAGTAAGAGGAGGGGTGGGGCTGATTAGGGACAAAAAAGGAGACCTACACATGGAGGCAGAGGGCATGGCTGAGGTATTAAATGAATACTTTGCATCTGTCTTCACCAAGGAAGAAGATGCTGCCAAAGTCATAGTGAAAGAGGAGGTAGTGGAGTTACTGAATTAGATAAAAATTGATAAAGAGGAGGTACTAAAAAGGCTGTCTGAACTTAAAGTTGATAAGTCACCAGGACCAGATGAGATGCATCCTAGGATGCTGAGGGAGGTTAAGGAGAAAATCGCAGTGGTACTGGCGATAATCTTCCAATCCTCCTTAGATATGGGTGTTGTGGCAAAGGACTGGAGAATTACAAATGTTACACCCTTGTTCAAAAAAGGTGTAAGGATAAACCCAGCAACTGCAGGCCAGTCAGTTTAACCTCGGTAGTGGGAAAGCTTTTGGAAACTATAATCAGGGACAAAGTTAACAGTCACTTGTACAAGTGTGGATTAATTAAGGAAAACCAGCACAGATTTATTAAAGGCAATTCATGTTTAACTAACTTGATCAATTTTTTGATGAGGTAACAGAGAGGGTTGATGAGGGCAATATGGTTGACGTGGTGTACATGGATTTCCAAAAGGCGTTTGATAAACAACAACAACAACATGTATTTACAGTATATAGCACCTTTAATGTAGTAAAATGTCTCAAGGTGTTTCACAGGACTGTGATAAGACAAAAAAAATTGACACCGTGCCACATAAGGAGAAATTAGGGCAGGTGACCAAAAGCTTGTTCAAAGAGGTTGGTTTGAAGAAGCTTCTTAAAGGAGAAGCAGCGAGGTTTGGGCAGGGAATTCCAGAGCTTAGGACTGAGGCAATGGAAGCCAAGGCCACCAGTGGTTGAGCGATTATAATCAGGGATGCTCACGAGGGCAGAATTAGAGGAGTGCAGATATCTCAGGGGGTTGTGGAGCTGAAGGAGATTATAGAGATAGCGAGGCCATGGAGGGATTTGTAAACAAGGATGAGAATTTTGAATTCAAGGCATTGCTTAACCGGGAGCCAATGTAGGTCAGCGAGCACAGAGGTGATGGGTGAACGGGACTTGGTGCGAGTCAGGACATGGGCAGCTGAGTTTTTGGTGACCTCAAGTTTACATAGGGTAGAATGTAGAATGGACTAGTCAAGTCTAAAGGTAACAAAGGCATGGATGAGGGTTTCAGCAGCGGATGAGCTGAGGCAAGGATCAAATGCCACATAATAGGCTTACCAGCAAAGTTGAAGACCATGGAATAAAAGGGACAGTGGCAGCATGGATACGAAATTGGCTATTTGACAGGAAACAGAGAGTAGTGGTGAACAGTTGTTCTTCAGACTGGAGGAAGTGGTGTTCCCCAGGGGTCGGTATTAGGATCACTGCTTTTCTTGATATATATTAATGACTTGGACTTGGGATTACAGGGCACAATTTCAAAATTTGCAGATGACACTATACTTGGAGGTATAGTGAAAAGTGAGGAGGATAGTGATAGGCTTCAAGAAGAAATGGCTGGTGAAATGGGTGGACACGTAGCAGATGAAATTTAATGCAGAAAAGTGTGAAGTGATAAATTTTGGTAGAAAGAATGAGGAGAGTGTAGGAGTCTATGTACTCCTAGCAAAAAATACTGAACTCGGAGAGGTTCAACAGAAAAGGTTTAATTGTTGAGGCTGCATGCTGAACACAAAATGGAGTCAGAGACTACACAAAGTACAACTGTCTTTCATCAGTGCACAGCTTCGACTGCTCCTCCCCCGCTCTGGGCTTAACTATGTTGCAGATCGAGTTTCTTAAAGGTGTGATACTTCTTAAAGGCATGACGCCTGATTTATAGCCTACAGACTGGAAAGCGGATTGTGTCCGTTCTGTGCTCGGTACGCCACACAGCTCCCCCCAGAATCCGCTAGTAGGGAGTGTACAAACCGGCGTGGCGGCTTGATGGCATGGCCGGAACGGCTCTTGGCGGTTGGTGTCGGGAGCGGGTCGGTCGGACGCGTCAGGCTCTTAGGCGGTCTGCCCCACGGTGGGGGTTGGCCCACTTGAACGGGTTCATCGGGCTCTAGGTGTGCCAGCTTGAGCCGGTCGACCGACACCTTGTCAGTTCTGCCGCCCACTTCGAGGAGGAAGAACTTGTTCCCCGTCTAGAGTACCTTGTAGGGTCCGTCGTATGGGGGCCGTAGAGGTCCTCGGTGGGTGTCATGGCGTACGAAAACAAATTTGGCCATGTGCAGGCTAGGTGGTACGCGGGTTGCTGGTTCGCCGTGCCGGCCGGTGGGTACCGGAGTGAACTGTTGTGCTCGGTTGGCAAAAACGCGGCGTTGCTGGTCAGCCGACCAGGGGGTGGTGGGCAGGAACTCTCCGGGTACGCGCAGTGGCTGGCCATACACGAGTTCCGCCGTCGAGGCTTGCAGGTCTTCCTTGACCGCGGAGCATAGGCCGAGTAGCACCCACGGGAGGCGGTCGATCCAAGCCTCGTCCTCGAGGCTGGCGCGGAGGGACGCCCTCATGGACCTGTAGAAACGCTCACACAGTCCGTTGGCTTGGGGGTGGTAAGCCGTGTTGCGGTGAATGGCCACCCCGAGGTTTCGGGCGATGGCGGCCCACAGATCAGAGGTGAACTGTGGGCCTCTATCCGACGTCATGTCTGAGGGGACGCCGAACCGAGCGACCCAGGTACCGATGAACGCCCTCGCGATGTCGGCGGTGGTGGTGGACGTCAGTGGAATGGCCTCGGGCCAGCGGGTGGTACGGTCCACAATTGACAGCAGGTGCGTGTGACCTTGTGATGGCGGCAGGGGGCCGACGAGGTCGATGTGGACGTGGTCGAACCTTCTTTCTGGCACGGTGAACTCCTCGAGTGGGGCTTTGACGTGCTGGTGGATTTTGGCACACTGGCAAGCTATGCAGGATCTGGACCAGATACGCACATCTTTGCGCAGGCCGCGCCAGACAAGTCGGTTGGCCACCAGTCTAATGGACGCGTGGGTGCCGGGGTGTGAGAGGCCGTGGACGATGTCGAACGCCCGTTTTCGCCAGGGCGCCGGGACTATGGGGCGGGGTATCGCCAAGGAGGTGTCGCATTTGACTGTGATGGCGGACAGGCCGCAGGCGACGTTGGTCAGTTGCAGCCCTGGGAGGGCAGTGGGCGCGGAGAGCAGATCGGGGTCGGTGCGTTGCTCCACTGCCAGTTGAGCATAGTCCACTGCCAGATGGGCGCCGTGGACGGCGGGGCGGGATAGGCAGTCGGTCACCACGTTGTCTCGACCGGAGACGAGCCGGATGTCCATGGTGAATTCGGACACCGCGGCGAGCTGGCGTTGTTGCCTGGCTGACCACAGGTCTGCAAATTTTGCCATCGCGAATGTCAGGGGTTTGTGGTCGACAAACGCGGTGAAGGGGCGGCCCTCCAGAAGAAATCTAAAATGGCGGACTGCCAGGTACAGTGCGAGGAGCTCGCGGTCAAAGGCGCTGTACTTGGCCTCCGGGGGGCGCAGTTGGTGGCTGAAAAAGGCCAGTGGTTGCCAGGCATCGTCAACCCACTGTTCATACACGGCGCCAACCGCGTGGTCGGAGGCGTCCGTGGTGAGGGCCACCCTGGCGTTGGGCTGTTTGTGAGCGAGCATGGTGGTGTCGGCGAGCGCCTTTTTGGTCGAGTCGAAAGCGGTCAACATGTCCGCCGACCACTCGATCGCCATTCCGTCTTTCTTACCCTGGAGGGTTTCGTATAGGGGCCGCATGAGGGAGGCCGCTCCGGGAATGAAGCGGTTGTAAAAGTTGATCATCCCCAAGAACTCCTGGAGGCCTTTGATGGTGGTAGGCCGGGGGATCTGCTGGATGGCTTGCACCTTGGCGGGCAGAGGAATGGCTCCGTCCTGCGTGATGTGGTGGCCGAGGAAGTCGATACTGCTGAGGCCGAATTGGCACTTGGCTGGGCTGATGATGAGCCCGTGCTCACTGAGCCGCTGGAACAGGGTGCGGAGGTGCTCGATGTGTTCCTGCATGGAGGAACTAGCTACCAGGATGTCATCCAGGTAGACAAAGAGGAACTTCAGGTCCCGGAGGACCGAGTCCATGAGCCGCTGGAAGGCCTGGGCCGCGTTTTTGAGGCCGAAGGGCATTCGGAGGAACTCGAATAGCCCAAAAGGGGTGATTATGGCCGTCTTGGGAATGTCCGTGGGGTGGACTGGCACCTGATGGTAACCGCGCACCAGGTCGACTTTGGAGAAGACTGAGCGGCCGGCCAGTCTAGCCGAGAAGTCTTGAATGTGCGGTATGGGGTACCGATCCGGCGTGGTGGCATCATTTAGGTGCCGGTAGTCCCCGCAGGGGCACCATCCCCCATCGGGTTTGGTGACGATGTGGAGTGGGGAGGCCCAGGGGCTGTTGGAGCGGCGGATGATGCCGAGCTGTTCCATTGTGGCGAACTCGGCCCGCGCGATCTCCAGCTTGGCCGGGTCCAGCCTGCGGGCGTGGGCCTGTGGTGGGGATGAAGTATTCTACCCCGTGCTTAGCAACCTTCGTGGAGAAGGTCGGGTTGGTGAGGGCTGGGAACTCAGCCAGGAGTGCTGAGTAGTCGTCCGTTGAGCGGGTGCAGCACTGCCACGCCATTTTGGCGGGTTGGGAGGGGGCTATGGCGCCTGGGACAGGTGACATGGTGTTCATGTCCACGAGGCGGCGCCAAGGCATGTCGACCAACAGGCCGTGGGCGCACAGGAAATCCGCACCGAGGAGCGGGGAGAGCACCTTGGCGGTGATAAACTCCCAGTGGTAGTGGCGGCCTGCGAGGTCGATGGTGACGGTGTGGGTGCCGTACGTCCGGATGTCGGTGCTGTTGGCGGCAGCCAGCGCAGGGCCGCAGCCGCCTCACTGGATCTCAAGGGCAGACACGGTGATGATGCTGCGCTGCACGCTCGTGTCGCATAGGAAACGGCATCCGGAGGCGCTGTCCGTAACGTACAGCAGCGCGCCTGCTTGCCCCACGGCCATCGTGTAGGCCGGTGTGGGGGCAGTTGGAAACGTGCAGGGATGGCTGCAGCGGTGTGCCCTTGCACCGAACCGGGTATGGAAGTAGCAGTAGCCCTGGGTCGGAGGGCTTGGGGGACGTGGGGGCCTGGGGGGCCTCGTGGCCGAGCTGTGTGGCCGCGCGATAGAGGGTGGAGCGCGCGCCGACGCTGCAGAGGCCAGGTCGGGGGTGACGGCGTGGTTGGAGCTGGCGGACAGGAGCTTATCGGCTTCGTCGGCCAGGGCCTCGAGGTCCGTGAGGCTGGACGCCACGATCGCCGGGCGGATGCTGGGAGGTAGTTGGCGGATAAAGAGCATGCGGAAGAGGGAGCCGGGTGGTTTCTCGTCGGTCAGAGCAAGCATGTGTGAGAGCAAGTCTGATGGCGTGGAGTCACCGAGGCCCAGGAGGTCGAGGAGGTGGCAGTTTCGCACGAATTGGGAGGCTGTTAATTTTTTAATGAGCGCGGCCTTGAGATGTGCGTACTTGCCTTCCTCCGGAGGGTTTTGTAGTGTTGTCCAGACTTTCATGATTGTGGAGCTGCCCAGGGAGGCGAGGAGGTAGTCGTACATCATTGCGTCGGCGGTGATGCCGCGGAGTCGGAATTGCCATTCGGCTTGAAGGAACCAGGCGGTGGCCATGTTCTCCCAGAACTCCGGCAGCTTCACAGAAACTGCATTTGTGTCAGCCATGGTTACGCTTAGGAGTCGTCCTGAGTGTCGGGGTCACCAATGTAGGAGTCTATGTACTCCTAGCAAAAAATACTGAACTCGGAGAGGTTCAACAGAAAAGGTTTAATTGTTGAGGCTGCATGCTGAACACAAAATGGAGTCAGAGACTACACAAAGTACTACTGTCTTTCATCAGTGCACAGCTTCGACTGCTCCTCCCCTGCTCTGGGCTTAACTATGTTGCAGATCGAGTTTCTTAAAGGTGTGATACTTCTTAAAGGCATGACGCCTGATTTATAGTCTACGGACCAGAAAGCGGATTGTGTCCGTTCTGTGCTCGGTATGCCACAAGAGGACATATAAACTAAATGGTACAATCCTAAAGGGGGTAAATGTAAAAAGTCACACAACACCAGGTTATAGTCCAACAGCTTTATTTGAAATCACAAGCTTTCGGAGCGCTGCTCCTTCTTCAGGTGAAGTGGAGAAATGCATAAAGACACAGCTTATATAGTCAGAGAATCATGTCAGATGTTTACAGGTAACCTTTCCAACTGCCATTAATCACACCTCGGCAGAGAGATAATCACAGCAGTCAAAGGTGTGAATGGTGTCCAAACAGGTCAGTCAGGGAAACATTACATCAAAGAACAATGAGGTGGGGTCACAAGGGGCCAAATATTGCAGATGCTGGGGTCTGTATGAAAAACAAAAACACAGACAAAAAACATTTTTTTTTTTGGCTGGAAATCACACCCTGACTGACCTGTTTGGACACCATTCACACCTTTGACTGCTGTGATTATCTCTCTGCCGAGGTGTGATTAATGGCAGTTGGAAAGGTTACCTGTAAACACCTGACATGATTCTCTGACTATATAAGCTGTGTCTTTATGCATTTCTCCACTTCACCTGAAGAAGGAGCAGCGCTCCGAAAGCTTGTGATTTCAAATAAAGCTGTTGGACTATAACCTGGTGTTGTGTGACTTTTTACATTTGTCCACCCCAGTCCAACTCCGGCATCTCCACACCATGGCTACTAAAGGGGGTAGACAAACAAAGAGACCTAGGGGTATATATGCACAAATCGTTGAAGGTGGCAGGGCAGGTTGAGAAAGCAGTTAAAAAGGCTTATGGGATCCTGGGCTTCATAAATAGAGGTATAGGGCTGGATTTTCATTCAGGTGCGGGTTGGTGTTGTGTAATCTGCATTTCCTGTTATCCACACGAATCTAATTCGATGTGGGAGATTGATGCTATTTTAACTTAATTGACCAATTGAGTTCCAGCATGTGGGAACCCATGGCAAATGAGTTTCTCCAGTCTGAATGTCGCTTCCAATGATGTCATCATTGCTGCTGCATTTAAGTTCTGCAAGAAGCCTTGCTTCTTCTGCAGACTGCCAACCTTTTGGCATTTGCTGATGCACTGAGCTGGAAGCAGAATGGCCAGGGAAAGACCGAGGTCTGCACCCCATTTTGACGATGTTGCCCTGCAGGCTTTAGTGGAGGGAGCAAGAACTCACAAGGAGGTGCTCTTCCCTTTATCAGGGAGGAAGAAGCCTTCCCAACAGACAAAGGCTGTGTGGCTGCAAGTGGCAGAGGAGGTCAACTCCTTATCGTCTACCCGCAGAACCTGGATACAGTGCACAAAGAGATTTCATGACCTTCAGCGCACTGGAAAAGTGAGTATGAATTTCCCATCACTCTCAATCTGATCCCCATTGCCTTTCCACACCAGCACTCAGCATTAGCAATCTCTTCCTCCACATCCCACTTGACACTGACATCCATGCACCCTTACCCATTCCCTCTCTCTCTATGGCCACATTCACCTAACTACTCGACTATGCAGCCCTCACACTCCCTATCACTCTGATGCTATGAAAACAACTGACAACACACAGGGAGGGCCCTTGGTCTTGCCACCTCACTCCATATTTGTCACCTTCTAAGCATCTATGCTATGGATTCTCTAAACTCACTCCTTCATTCTCACTCAACACCCACTTGTCTCCCTCATTGCAGGAAAAGAGAGTTCACAATAAAAGAGAACGAGCGAGGACAGGAGGAGAGCCACCATCAGTAGCCCACCTCACCCCCTGGGAGGAGGCGGTCCTGGAGATCGTAGGAGTGGAGGGCGGCATGCATGTGGGGGACGGACAGATGGGTGCATCACACCAAGCTGGTGACAGAATAGATTTCCATCTCTCTCATTACCATTGCATGAGTCGCTGATAATGTTTCGGAAGCTCTAACAGATGAACTAATGATCATCTGCAATATACAATGTGCATTTAACCTTGGCATCACATCTCTGACTCTTTCCTTTACTCCCCCACAGGACCATCGCAAGCACCCATCCCCACTAGCCAGGAGGAACAGGCTGAGCCTCCAGACTCCTCAGAGGAAGCTGCAACCTCTGAGGGTGCAGCGTCAGCAGAATTCAGTGCACCCAGCACCAGCGCAGACATTCCACCTCAGTGGGACCTTTGGGAAATAGAGTAGTGTTGTCACCTGGTGTATCACTGCTCACAAGTGAGCATCAGCTGATTGTGGAGACAGGGACAGCAGTGGAGAGTCCTAGTCGGAAGGCGCAGGACCCTGCCAGCTCGGCTCAGCTGCAGGTCGCCCCTCTGCCTCTGGGTCCATCCAGAGTATCAGCGGTGATGGCACTCCAGGAAAAGATGCAGGAGTCTCTGGCAGGTTTTGTCTCCAGAGTCACTGCGAGTGAGGAGTGAATGGAGGAGTCCCTCGCAAACATGAGCAGAGCCTTTTTGGAGTCATTGGCGCATGAACGCATCACCACGGAAAGGATGGCAACCTCCGTGGAAAGGATGGCTACAGTAGGCGAGAGGATGGCTACAGCCATGGAGGAGCTAAGTCGCCAGAGTGTTGAAAACAAGGTGAGTGTTCAGAATAGATTGACCCCTCTGGAGGAGCGATGGTCAGCTATAGAACAGAGAAACCAGACCTTCATGGCAGTCCCTCTTAGTAGGACTGCCAGTGCAGATACAGGTCCCCATGGCCCCCCTGATGTGCAGCAAGGTGCTCTCAAGCCACTTGCAAGCGCTGAATGGACCTGACCCATGAGAGGGAAGTTGGTGGCAGACATCAAGGAAGTGGGGGCTCCTCTCCAAACGCTCACATTTCCATGCCACTGCAGAGCCCTCGGTCAGAGCCCCACCAGCGTCCACACCCAACTGAGATCGGCGTCTCAACCCCTGCACAGCCACAGGAGCAGCAGACTGTTGACAAGCCCTCACTGTTTCGCAACCCCAGAGGACGCCCACCAAATGTGTTGAGACAGGAGCAGCAAGAAACTGAGCAAAGGGCCTCCACATCAGCTGAAGCCACAGGGGAAGCACCAAGTAGGAGCACGTGTAAGAGAATGATACTGCAAATTGCTCGGAATCAGCTGGTTCATTGCCATTGTCGATGCTCAGGTAAGAAGATGCGAGGCAAAAGTGCTTGAGTGGCTAGGCTAAGCAAATCTGGCCAAGATAAGTGCATTCCTTGCATCCTGGGCAGCTATGTTCTCGCGTACTGCTGCCACTGGTTGATGGGCCTCTGCAGGATGTTCATTTTCGCTCTCCTCCTCCTCCTCCTCCTCATCTAAGGAGATGTGAGGAGCCACTTGGTCCTCAGGAATCTGCAAGCCACGACGCTGTACCATGTTGTGAAGTGCACAGCAAACCACAACGATTCTGGAGACCCTGGCTGCTGAGTACTGCAGGGCTCCAACTGATCTATCCAGGCATCTGAAGTGCATCTTCAGCAAACCGATGGTTTGCTCGATTATGGATCTGGTGGAAATGTGGCTGGAGTTGTAGCTCTCCTCAGCTTTGTTGGATGGTCTCCTCAACAGCATCATTAGCCACGTCCTCAGGGGATAGCCCTTGTCTCCAAGTAGCCATCTGTTAGGTTGGTCTGGTGGACTGAATAGTGGAGGCACACTAAACTGACGCAGTATGAAGGAGTCATGGCAACTGCCAGGGTATTTGACACAAACATGCAAAATTTCCTTCTTGTGGTCACACACCAGCTGAACGTTAAGGGAGTGGAAGCCCTGTTGTGAAGTACACAGCAAACCACGATGATTTTGGAGACCCTGACTGTTGAGTACTGTAGGGATCCACCAGGATTAATTAAAAATGTCCTAGTAAAGGATCCCCTTGGAATGAGTGACCATAACATGGTTGAATTCCATATTCAATTAGAGGGTGAGAAGGTTGGATCTCAAACAAATGTACTGAGCTTGAATAAAGGAGACTATGAAGGTATGAGAGTGGAATTGATTAGAGTGGACTGGAAAAATAGATTAAAGGGTAAGATGGTACATGATCAGTGGTGTACATTCAAGGAGTTATTTTACAACTTTCAAGAAAAATATATTCCACTGAGGAAAAAAGGGTGTAAAAGAAAAGACAGCCATCCATGGCTAAGTAAAGTAATAAAGGATAGTATCCGACTAAAAACAAGGGCATATAAGGTAACCAAATCTAGTGGGAGGATAGAAGATTGGAAAGTCTTTAAAAGACAGCAAAAAATAACAAAAAGATTGATTAAGAAAGGGAAGATAGATTATGAAAGTAAATTTGCAAAAAATATAAAAACAGATAGCAAGAGTTTCTATAGTTATATAAAAAGAAAAAGGGTGGCTAAAGTAAATGTTGGTCCCTTAGAGGATGAGACTGGGAAATTAATGGTGGGAAACATGGAGATGGCAAAAACGCTGAACAAATATTTTGTATCAGTCTTTACAGAAGAGGACACTAAGAATATCCCAACACTGGACAAACAGGGGGCTCTAGGGGGGGAGGAGCTAAATACGATTAAAATCACTAAGGAAGTGGTACTCGGTAAAATAATGGGACTTAAGCCAGATAAATCCCCTGGACCTGATGGCTTACATCCTAGGGCCTTGAGGGAAGTGACGGTAGGGATTGTGGATGCTTTGGTAATAATTTTCCAAAACTCCCTGGACTCAGCAATGGTCCCGGCAGATTGGAAAACTGCTAATGTAACACACTTATTTAAAAAGGGTAGTAGACAGAAGGCTGGAAACTATAGACCAGTTAGCCTAACATCTGTGGTTGGTAAAATTTTAGAGTCCATTATTAAGGAGACAGTAACGGGACATTTGGATAAACATAATTTAATAGGACAAAGTCAGTATGGTTTTACGAAGGGGAAGTCATGTTTGACAAATTTGCTTGAGTTCTTTGAGGACGTAACATACAGGGTGGATAAAGGGGAACCAGTGGAAGTAGTGTATTTAGACTTCCAAAAGGCTTTTGACAAGGTGCCACACAAAAGATTATTGCTCCAGATAAAAAATCATGGGACTGGGGGTAATATTCTGGCATGGGTAGAAGATTGGCTATCTAACAGAAAGCAGAGAGTTGGGATAAATGGTTCATTCTCAGACTGGCAATCAGTAACTAGTGGTGTTCTGCAGCGGTCAGTGCTGGGACCCCAACTCTTTACAATCAATATTAACGATTTGGAGGAAGGGACCGAGTGTAACATATCAAAGTTTGCAGATGATACAAAGATGGGAGGGAAAGTAGTGAGTGAGGAGGACATAAAAAACCTGCAAAGGGACATAGACAGGCTAAGTAAGTGGACAGATATTTGGCAGATAGAGGTTATGCACTTTGACAGGAAAAATCATAGAGCAAGTTATTATCTTAATGGCAAGAAACTGGAAAGTACTGCAGTACAAAGGGATCTGGGGGTCCTAGTGCACGAAACACAAAAAGTTAGTATGCAGGTGCAGCAGGTGATCAAGAAGGCCAATGGAATGTTGGCTTTTATTGCTAGGGGGATGGAATATAAAAACAGGGAGATATTGCTGCAGTTGTACAAGTTATTGGTGAGACCACACCTGGAATGCTGCATACAGTTTTGGTGTCCATACTTAAGAAAATACATACTTGCTCTCGAGGCAGTACAAAGAAGGTTCACTCGGTTAATCCCGGGGATGAGGGGGTTGATATATGAGGAGAGGTTGAGTAGATTGGGACTCTACTCATTGGAGTTCAGAAGAAAGAGAGGCGATCTTATTGAAACATATAAGATTGTGAAGGGGCTTGATCGGGTGGATGCGGTGAGGATGTTCCCAAGGATGGGTGAAACTAGAACTAGGGGGCATAATCTTAGAATAAGGGGCTGCTCTTTCAAAACTGAGATGAGGAGAAACTTCTTCACTCAGAGGGTGGTAGGTCTGTGGAATTTGCTGCCCCAGAGAGCTGTGGAAGCTACATTATTAAATAAATTTACAACAGAAATAGACAGTTTCCTAGAAGTAAAGGGAATTAGGAGTTACGGGGAGCGGGCAGGAAATCGGACATGAGTCTAGGTTCGGATCGGTCATGGCCCTGTGGGTGGCGGAGCGGGCCCAGGGGCCGTGTAGCCTGGTCCTGCTCCTACTTCTTGTGTTCTAATTATGTGTTAGATTTCAGGAGATGGTTCTATTCACAGGGATTAGTGGAGACCTCCGGAACAGGCTGCCAGCTAGGAGTCCTTCAAGAGTAAATTGGGCCTGTTCCTGGCTGGGGTGGAGATCACCTCTTACAGAAGCTAAGTACTGCAGGAAATACAGGGACAGAGTGATCTCCTGGACGAGTTTCGATCGCCTAGATGGGCCGGAGAGGAATTTCCCAGATTTTTTCTCCCAAATTGGCCATTGGGTTTTTTATCTGGTTTTTCGCCTCTCCCGGGAGATCACATGGGTTCGGATGGGATGGAGAGTGAAAGTAGATTTGAGGTTAGGATCAGATCAGCCATGATCTTATTGAATGGCGGAGCAGGCTCGAGGGGCCGATTGGCCTACCCCTGCTCCTATTTCTTATGTTCTTATCTATCCAGGCATCTGAAGCGCATCTTCAGCAATCCGATGGTTTGCTCGATAACGCATCTGCTGGAAATGCGGCTGGAGTTGTAGCTCTCCTCAGCTTCATTGGTTGGTCTCCTCAACGGCGTCATTAGCCAAGTCCGCAGGGGATAGCCCTTGTCTCCAAGTAGCCATCCCTGAAGTTCGTCTGGTGGCCTGAACAATAGACTGGCGCAGTATGAAGGAGTCATGGCAGCTGCCAGGGTACTTGGCACAAACATGCAAACTCTCCTCCTTGTGGTCACACACCAGCTGAGCGTTAAGGGAGTGGAAGCCCTTACGGTTGACAAAAACTCCTGGATTGCGATGGAGTGCCCTAAGGGCCACATGTGTGCAGTCCTGCACCCTTGGAAAGTCTGCCAGATGAGCTAATCCAAGCACTCGCGCCCTCACACTTGCGCGATCCCCGGTGAAATGGATGTGATTGTGTGCGAGGGCAAAGAGAGCATCGGTTACCTGCATGATGCAAGTGTGTGCGGCCACCTGGGAGATGCCGCTGATGTCTGCTGCTGATCCCTGGAATGAGCCTGAGGCAAAAAAGTTGAGTGCGGTGGTAACTTTGACGGCCACTGGTAAGGGTTGTCCACCTGGTCCTCTGGCCTGCAGGTCTTGTTGCAGCATTGCACAGATGTCACCCACTACCTCTCGCAAAATTCGGAGCCGCTTTTGGCACTGCTGCTCGGACATGTTGAGAGAGCTTAGCTGACCCTGTGTCTGTAGACCCTGTTTGGGCGGTATCTCCTGCGCCAACGAGCTTCCATGCGTTGGCCCCTTCTGGCCTGTGCATCTTCAGGTGGGTGAGCAGCAGCTTGATGCACCTGTTGCTGCTGTTGGGTCTGCTGTTGTTGTTGCTGCTGCTGTTGGGGCTGCTGTTGTTGCTGCTGTTGTTTGGCCTCATCTAATATCCAGAAGGGGAGGAAATAAATGGCTCCCATGCTTCTGGTAGATGCCTCAGTTGAGGAAGCGCTCAGTGAGGGTGGCGAGAGAGGTTTCCCAGGAGGTCACACTGGAGATGGGTGTCAGGCTCCAAACTACCACAGCTGTGGTTAAGCCTTCTAAAAGTTCCCCCAGACCTGAGACTACAAAGTCCTGCCACCTGCAAATGATGGCTGATCAAATCTCCTCTTTAATGTTTGACCTGCAGCTGATAGTCAGCAATCCAATTGTGCTCCCGTCAGGTTTCACCGTCGTGTTTCAGAACAGGCGTGTTTCACGTGGGAAAAGGGTTAAAATCGCAATGGCCTTTCAAAATGGCATTATGGAGGCAATTTAGTGCTTGTTAAGGGCCTTAATGGCCTATCCCGCCTCTTGGAGGCGGGACGGAGATGGGACCATCAGACACGAACTTTTGAAAATTGCCTGGAGGCGGGATGCAGGCAGGGTCGGGCCCGCCTGCCAGTTTATGCAATTTTAACCAGCTGCAAGCCTCCAATCCCACCTCCACGGCCCAATGAAAATCCTGCCCATAGAGTATAAAAGTGTGGAAATTATGATGAACCTGTGTAAAGCACTGGTTTGGCCCCAACTGGGGTACTGTGTCCAATTCTGGGCACCACACTTTAGGATGGATGTGAAGGCCTTAGAGAAGGTGTAGAAAAGATTTATGAGAATGATTCCAGGAATGAGGGACTTCACTCACATTGATAGACTGGAGAAGCTGGTTCTCCTTGGAGCAGAGAAGATTGAGAGGAGATTTGATAGAGGTGTTCAAAATCATGAGGGGTCTGGACAGAGTAGATAGCGAGAAACTGTTCCCATTGGCAGAAGGTTCGAGAACCAGAGGACACAGAGTGAAGGTGATTGGCAAAAGAACCAAAGGCGACATAAGAAAAAACTTTTTTACGCAGCGAGTGGTTAAGATCTGGAATGCACTGCCTTAAAGGGTGGTGGAGGCAGACTCATACTTATCTTTCAAAAGGGAGTTGGGTAAGAATCTGAAGGAAAACCATTTGCAGGGCTACAGGGAAAGGGCAGGGGAGTGGGACTAGCTGAGAGTTGGCACGGGCTCAACGGGCCAAATGGCCTTCTTCCATACTGTAACCATTCTGGAATTCCATGATTCTATGCAGATAGTTGTAGCAGGGGCAGCTATGGAGAGTCTGTGTCAAAGTGTGCAGACCTCTCCAAGCCCTGCTCAGCTGGACACAGAAGCTGTACCCTGGGGGTCATTGATGAAAAAGATAATCATTGAGTGGCCGCAGAAAATCTGTGACATTCTGGCAGTCCTTTCAAGCACATTGTCCATGATTGTAGATAGAATGGAGAAGTCCAGCTCAAGCTTCAGTAGGTTGATACTGCAGGGCATTGCAAAGATATCAATGGATAGATTGGCCAACACTGTAGAACATCAATCACAGCTATCAAATGAGTCCATGCAGGCCTTGACCACGACCGTGCAGAATCTAGATGCCAACATGTCTGGCGCCTTAGATAGAATGACAGGTAACTTAGTCTTGGCCTTACAGTGCATCATTAATCTGCACCAAACTGCTCTCCAGCAGAGTGGTAGGAATGCCACATCCAGTCGTGAATGGTGGTGGACCATTAAACAACTAACAGGAGGCGGAGGCTCCATGAATATTCCCATCTGCAATGATGGTGGAGTCCAGCACGTGAGTGCAAAAGACAAGGCTGAAGCATTTGCAACCATCTTCAGCCAGAAGTGCTGAGTGGATGATCCATGTCAGCCTCCTCCTGAGGTCCCCACCATCACAGAAGCCAGTCTTCAGCCCATTCAATTCACTCCACATGATATCAAGAAACAGCTTAGTGCACTGGATACAGCAAAGGCTGTGCGCCCCGACAACATCCCGGCTATCGTGCTGAAGACCTGTGCTCCAGAACTAGCCGCGCCGCTAGCCAAGCTGCTCCAGTACAGCTACAACACTGGCATATATCCGACAATGTGGATAACTGCTCAGGTATGTCCTGCCCACCAAAAAGCAGGACAAATCCAACCCAGCCAATTACCGCCCCATCAGTCTACCCTCAATCATCAGCAGAGTGATGGAAGGTGTCATCGACAGTGCTATCAAGCAGCACTTACTCACCAATAACCTGCTCACTGATGGCCAGTTTGGTTTCCACCAAGACCACTCGGCTCCTGACCTCATTACAGCCTTGGTCCAAACATGGACAAAGGAGCTGAATTCCAGATGTGAGGGGGACTGCCCTTGACATCAAGGCAGCATTTGACCGAGGCTGGCTTCAAGGAGCCTTGCAAAACTGAAGTCAATGGGAATTGGGGAGAAAACTCTTCACTGGCTGGAATCATACCTAGCACAAAGGAAGAGGGTTGTGGTGGTTGAAGGTCAATCATCACAGCCCAAGGTCATTGCTGCAGGAGTTCCTCAGGGCAGTGTCCTAGGGCCAACCATCTTCAGCTGCTTCATCAATGGCCTTCCCTCCAACAAAAGGTCAGAAATGGGGATGTTTGCTGATGGCTGCACAGTGTTCAGCGCCATTCACAACTCCTCAGATAATGAAGCAGTCCATGCCCGCATGTAACAAGACCTGGACGACAAGCAGGCTTGGGCTGATAAGTGGTAGGTAACATTCGCGCCACACAAGTGCCAGGCAATGACTATCTTCAACAAGTGAGAGTCTAACCACCTCCCCTTGACATTCAACAGCATTACCATTGCCAAATCCCCCACCATCAACGTCCTGGGGGTCACCATTGACCAGAAATTTAACTGGACCAGCCACATATATATTATGGCAACAAAAGCAGGCCAGAGGCTAGGTATTCTGTGGCGAGTGTCTCACCTCCTGACTCCCCAAAGCCTTTCCACCATCTACAAGGCACAAGTAAGGAGTGTGATGGAATATTCTCCACTTGCCTGGATGAGTGCAGCTCCAACAACACTCAAGAAGCTCGACACCATCCAGGACAAAGCAGCCCACTTGATTGGCACCCCATCCACCACCTTAAACATTCACTCCCTCCAACACCGGCGTACCATGGCTGCAGTGTGTATCATCTACAAGGTGCACTGCAGCAACTCACCAAGGCTACTCCGGCAGCACCTCCCAAACCCGTGACCTCTTCCACCTAGAAGGACAAGGGCAGCAGGTGCATGGGAACACCACCACCTCCAAGTCCCCCTCCAAGTTTCACACCATCCTGACTTAGAAGTATGTTGCCGATCCTTCATCGTCGCTGGTTCAAAATCCTGGAACTCCCTACCTAACAGCACTGTGGGAGTATCTTCACTACATGGACTGCAGCAGTTCAAGAAGGCGGCTCACCACCACCTTCTCAAGGGCAATTAGGGATGGGCAATAAATGCTGGCCTTGCCAGTTATGCCCACATCCCATAAACGAATAAATAAAATAAAAGGTGCAGCTGGCCCATGAGAGGCATGATGGTGAAACAGCACATGGAAGTGGGGACTCCACTCAAAGCGTCCCACTTCTCACCCATTGCCGTCCACCTCAGTCAGTTCCTGACATGCTGCCTCCTCTCCTGATGGCCGAGTCTACCCCCGCACAGGTGCAGGTGGAGCAGTCTTTGGCGGGGACCTCACGGGCTCCAAAATCCAGAGGACGTCAGCCAAGTGCAGCTCAACATTCAGAGCAGGGATCTGAGCAGCCTGCCTCTACCACTGCTCAAACCACAGGGGTTGCACCACGTAGGAGCAGTAGCAAAAGAAAGAAAGACTTGCATTTATATAGCACCTTTCATGATCTCAGGACGTTCCAAAGCACTTCACAACCAATGAACTACTTTTTGAAGTGTAGTCACTGTTGTAATATAGGCAGCACGGCAGCCAATTGTGCACAGCAAGCTCCCACAAACAGCAATGTGATGATGGCCAGATAATCTTCTTTCTATTGCCGTTCTGTTCTTGCCTTGGTTTCACTGGCAATTTCAGGAAGCCCAGGAAACATGTGGATGCGCTGCTAAATTTAAATGCCAGTTAAATCCTTATTGAAATAAGCTATTTAAATATTCAAATCACTATTCTGCCTGTCCGGAGGGGGTTACATGCACGCAGCCAAAGGCGCCTGAATAAACCCAGAAGTCGGCGTGTGCGAGCTGGCTTTAGGATGTGCTGACATTTTCCACAAATGTAACCCCCAACCCACACCTAAACTTACAAGCTGTCCAATGTTAAAATTCCCTCCTATTTGTGTCTACAAATTGTATCACCATCACGCCCAAATTGTAGGGGGTGGCGGGTGGCACGTGCGCCCAATCAGTTATGCCTCTGACTGCCTGTGAGCGGTTCGAATCACTCCCACGCCCCTGGGTTCTAGACACCGGACTTAGGTGCAGGCAGCAATACAGAAAAATCGAGTAGACAAGTGGTTTGGCGTAAGAAAACCAAGATTTTATTAAAACAGAAATAAAACAGTCTTATGAGAAATTACTGGTAAACAATTACAGGCATAAACAAATAACTATTCTTATACAGTGAATGGGGAACACACAGCACATCGCGGGCAAACAAAACTACTTTAGCAATCCCCTTATCCTTATCCCACCCCCTATACCTAACTAGATTAAGCTATGAGGGGCCAGAAATTCATGCTCACCAATCTAAGGCTTGTTGCTTTAACCGTTGCGAGTTTTGAGGTTTAGTCTCCTGTCCTTTGGGGTACTCCGTTGTCACGTGGTCTCAGGGTGCGGTGCTGGAGCTGTTGCTGTGACACACCTTTCCTCTCCTCAGCTACCATCATCGTCTCGATGCAATGGGTTCTCTTCTTCTTCTCCCTCAGGCAGTCGTCAGCGGTAACGTTGCGGTTGGCAGTCTTTACTGCTTAGATTTTTGTACCCATTCTTGGAACGGCGGTATCATCCGTCTAAATTCTTCCCCAAACGCCAGCTTATAACTAGGCATTTGGCTTTTATCAATGCGTCTTTCGCTGCCCTTCTCTGCTCTTGTCAGGTCTTTACATTGTTCTTCGTCTCATTTCATTTCGCCTCGTTTCGTCTGCCCTCTTTCGTCGCCCGTGTGTCCTGGGTGACTTTGGACTTGGGTCTTGTTCCCCTCTCCGCGCTTGGTATGGATGTCCTCGGTTGCAAAACTAATGCGGGGAGCGAGAAGAGAACCCACCACAAGGCCAGGGCACGAGTACGGGTGGCAGCGGCCCAAGAGGTCAGAGTCGAGAGGGCAGAGCAAGAGAGTCAAGAGCAAGAGAGCGATTGCTACTGAGGGCCTACAATTATACTCCTTCCAAAGGCCCTAATCTGCGCGCCAAATCAGGTCAGTCCATTGTTTAACTTTTGGCGGGCTGTTTTAAATGATTATACCAATCTAAACTAACTGGCTTTAAATGGCCGTTTATCGTACCTGATGGCCCGATGTCTGAGTTGTATTGTCATTAATGCATTCTAATTGGCCTGTCCAGCCTTGGTGGCTTCCTTAAGCTGTTTCCAATTATTTATGCGGACAAACTAATGGCCTCATGCTTATGCCTAACTGGGTTGTTCTGTTCCAATCTGACGAAATGCATATTCAGTGTTTGCCTGGCTGTCTGGCTTTTCAAACACAAAGTCCTTTTCACAGAAATGCATTTTAAGTTTCGATTTCCCAAACTGCCTGCTCTGTGCTGCAGAGTCCAAGCTTGTAAAATTTACAGGCTTTTGGTCACGAGGTGCGGACACCTTCTTTTGGATACCCTTTTTAAAATGTCCATGCATGGCCCCTTTTATTAATAACCTTGGGGGAATGTGGGAATTTTGCAAATCTTACACGCCCCCTGTGATACTAAAACTTGCTTGAAGTATCATCCTTACAAGGTGAGCAAAATTTCTGACCCTCCATAGTCAACCTTCCCCTCCAATTACCTATCTAATATACCCACGACACATGCACTTCCCATTCCGCGAAAATGTAGTGTACATAAGTACACATAGAATAATTACAGTCTTTTACACACATCCAAGCATGGAGGGGGTCCAACACCCATGCACCACTTGGTACACATACATCTTTATTAACAACGCGTCGCAAAATCTTTATTGAAAACAACAAACACAAAAAATCAACAATCTTTAATCAAAAATACAAAACTCAAACAGGTGTATCTCCCTCCACCTTCACATAATGTTCCTTCCAGACCCTCTGGTTTTGGAATTCTAGCATCTGGCCTTTTCCCTTGCATTGAATGCAGACTAGATACAACACTATCCCTAACTGGCAAACCACGAGAATGTGGGAAGCCAATCTGATCCATGAAGGGACCTCTATGTTATTGAAAATGTCCCACCAGGGTGGAATCTCAATATCCAATATCTTAGCCCCTATCTCTACTGTTTTCTGCTCTAGAGTGTAAAAATGTTTCTGCAAAACTATAATGGCTTTGAGTATTTTGGTAAGGTGTTCAGGGAGAGGGGGAATTTTGTTGCCGAAATGCGCTACGTACTTTTGCAAATTGGTAAAATTCTCCTTCACAGTGAGGTGAACAGTGGAGTGTTCAGGAATGGGAACAATTCGCTCCTGGGCCACTTGAACTTCTGCCTCGGGTTTAAAGCAGAAACCGCTATCACTAACCGGACACCAGCTATGCTGTCCATGCTGGTAGTGGGACGCACCTGTGGTGACACAATATGTCCCACCTCCTATATATATAACCTGTGAGGGAACATGGACTTGTGCCATTGCCTCCACGGTACAATTTATAGGTTTCGCGCCAGCAGCTCTGAACCCGCACTGTGGTTTCGAATAGGCATTCAAGTGCTGGGGACACAGGATTATGTGTGCTCCCCGGCTCCGGCACCCTGAGAGGTCAGTACCTGTCATAGCGTGCTCCCACTTTATGATGTAAGGTGGGGCCGCTGTGAAATGAATGTGTGCAGCCCCTTGAATGACTCCAATGTTCTCAAACCTGTATACTGGTGCGGGTCGGGCTGTCCTACCCATGACCAGCATCCTGACTACTACTCCCATGATGGTGTCGTTGGACCATCCACAATCCACTGGGACTGGGTAGGCTTCGGAAGCTAGCCGGAGTTGGCACGGGCTTAATGCATTCTAAAACGGATGGATTTAATTCCGAGCCCACTACCTTGTTCTTGTCCATTAATATCTTCCTTAACTATGTTTTTAAACCATTTATCTGGGTCTGCAGGTCTATGTCATCTAAACTGTTGATGACAGAGGACCCAGTATTAAACGCAGTAAAAGCATCATTCCATACTCCCCTTCTTTGTCTCCCTGCATTACCCAAAAGGTCGCGGTGTGGGTGTACAGTTCGGTTTTGTCAACATTGGCGAAATCGAACTCATAAAACTTCTTGAACATGTCCTTTAATAGGGCCTGGTATAGCTGCTCTGTTTCTTTGGGACACCACTCCGGTAAATGTACCTCGGTGAGATTTAAAATCACGGAGGCCACCGCGTAGTGTACCCCCTGGTACCGCATCTGATCAGTAGGGACTAGTACCAACCCATTCCCTGGTCCCTTGGTGGTGGTGCGGCACCCTTTCCTGGGTAACCTCACCACCTGCGCTGTGGGCAGGGGCTTTCGGGGGTGGGTAACAAGCTCAGTGGCATTGACTGGGATCGGGGAGTATGGGACCGCGCACAACTTCCGGCTGGTATCCCACTTCATCCCCTCCCCGGTGTCTCACCATTGTCGGTGGAAAACAATGGATATACCTGAGGGCAGACCCTGTCTGACCCCCACATACAGATGTAAATCCCTTGATCCGGTTCCCACCACTTGTCCCAACACACACTTAATCCCCCATGAGTCCCTGCAATCGTCTGGTGGGTATTGTTCCCCAACCGTTCTCACTCGACTGCGGGGTTCCTCATATCTTTGCTCAGCTTTCTGAGCCACCACCACCTATCCAGAGGAATGTGTCCCTTGTATGTTAAACATACACGCTTCCCTACGGTGACGCTGACCCTTGTGGTAATGACCCATACCCTGGGGAACAGGAGGGAGGCCTCCCCGTACGTGAACCCGGTCTGGCTGGAGTACTGAGGCAAATTGGACCCCAGCCACCCTGGCCACCTTCCCTCATGGACGTAGACAGCGGTCTCCTCTGCATCCCGTTCGCCGCTTCCGTCGGTTGCTATCGGCGCTCTATCTCCAGAGCACCCATAGATGTGGGAGTCCTCTACGTCACCCCTCCTTCCCAGGCTCAGTCCCATCAGGGCGAGTAGGATTACGATCCCCTTCATCCTGAAAGTCTTTCTGCAACAGATACAAAAACATGCAGCCAGGTCCCCAAGAGATTCTCTGGCTTGGGTGAAGAATAGTCGGGTCCCACGACCTCGACTCAAATACACACACTCTTAGCAGATTACTACTTAATTAAAACTACCCATCACCTTACTTAACTTAAGCTAAAACCCGAACTTAAGCTAAATACCTAACTTAAAATATAAACATACATTACCTAAACTATATACATCCGCCGCCCGTCTCCGGGCGGCCAGGCTAATTCCTGGTTGGACTGCAGCACACCGCTTCCTCCAGCATGGCCGCACCATCCTGTACTGTTGGTCCCTCACCGCCCGTGGCTGCTGGCTGGGGACCTCTGTCCTCGGACCTCCCCCTGACTCGAGGGGCGGACCTTGGTAACTGGGGAGCTGGTGTCCATGGCTTCCTTGGCTGGGGCGTCCATGGGGACCTTCTAGGGGCCTTGGCGGGTGGGGCATTCTTGGCTGATGGGCCTTTAACCCGAACCGCTGCTCCCTCAGGCTTGACCTCTTCCGAACCTGGGCTAGGGGCAGGTAACTCTTCGCAGCCTGTTGCTGCAAGCTGAGAGTCTCCGCCCCCAGGTCCCATGGCTGGGTCCGGGGTGGGGTTTTTGACCTAGGTCCCTCCTCCTCTACACCTGGGTTAGGGGCGGGGTTTTCGCCCTCAGGTCCCTCCTCATCTGGATCCCAGAAGAGTGGGAGAGTGTGCCAATTGATGGGCGGGATGGCCCCTACCTTTAAGCAAGCCACAGCGCCTGCCTGTGCAGTCTGTGAACTCGCTCCTGCTGCAGGCTGAGGATCTTTATCCTCAGACTTACCCCAACTGGCTGTTTTCTACTTTCAGGTTTAAACAGTTTGCTCTGATTAATGTAACCAGCTGCCTGTTTTAAAACCTCGTCCGCTGCCCCGAACGGGCCTTCTAGGGACTCCCCGTTCTCTTCCCTTACTGGGACAGCCTTACAGACGGGATCTTGGGCTTGGATCTACTTTAAGTCCTGGACCAAAGCTACCCACTGCGTGCCTCCCTTACCCCAGACTGCGGCTGCCGGGCCTGCTCTACAAGGATCCCAGAACTCTCCTTCCTTCGCCCTCTGCTTGGCTACCTCGTTGGTCCATTGGTTACCTTCCCATGGGGTAGGGAGGGATCCTAAAACTATGGCCAAAAGTTTGGCCATTTCCCCAGCCTGCTCGTTCCCTGTGGCTCCCACTGGGCTAAATGGGACATCGTTAGACCCGAGTGGATTGGTCGGGTCTTCCGAATGGACTACCATGTTGGAAGCTCCAGTGTCCACCAAATATCTCCCCTACACCGTCTCCACCCGCATCTTAACACAGGGCCCGTTCCCCTCATCGTTTTCAGGGGGACACAGGTCAACAGGCTGCGCTGGTTCTAGTCAGGGCTGTGGGTTGGATGGGGCTGAGGGGTCAGAACACCGGTAGCGGCTGCTACCCTCACTTGGCCAGTCAATATGGGCCTCATGGTGTCCAAAAATGACTCGACCGCTGCGGGTGTGATTCCTGCCTCCGCCTTTCGGGCTGGGGCTGTAAACTTCTTTCCCTTGTTATCTTTCCAAGGGTTCTTACACTCCTTCTGCCAGTGACCATCCTTCCCACACCCGTAACAATTCGTCTTTGTGTTGGGGGGGTTATTCCCTTCCTGGTGCCATTCTTTCCTACCCGGTCCAGGTTTTACCTCATGCACCTTCCCCTTAGGTGGGTGTGCATCGGCTCCCCTACAGTTTTTATAGGCCAGAGTCAACTGTCTGATCACCGTAAGTTCGGTGGTCTGGGGGTTTTTGGGCTTGAGCCAGACTTCCGCTTAGGCCCAAACCTGCGGCAAGCTGTTCGCCACAAGGAAATGGAGCCAATGGGCCAGGGGATCCCCGTTCAGGAACACCTGGTTCGGCGTCCCCGGGCAGGCCCTCCGGTACACTGGCCATAACTGGTACACGAAAGCCTGCGGGGTTTCCCCTGCGAGCTGGACCGTCTTCTCCACACGGGAGAAAGGACTTCCCTCATTCATCCCCATGACCTCCAGAACTTCATCCCTGAGCGCCTCATATCCGCTCTGCCCCCTTTTACACTCGTCAGAGAGGGATTGGAGGAGACTACTCTCCAGGGAGAATAGCAGCATCTTGGCCTGCTCAGCGCCATCGCAGTCGTTGATGCTGGCTGCCTGCTCTATGTCCCTGAAGTGGATCGAGGGGTCTCCCTTTTCGGAGAGCTTTGGGATATGGTTCACCATAGCCCTAAGCTGTTGGGTGCTATAGGGTAATACGAACTGGTTTTGGAGGGGTCCCTCATCATCGCCATTGACGGGTGGGCCGAACCTCCGATGCCGTGCTGGGCACATCGGTCCCGGCTCCGACCTCTCTGGCGGGGGTTGCTACACCTCTACTCTCACATCTGGCTCCACCCCCCCTTGCTGCCAGACCTCGCTGAAGCTTGGCGCTACGGGTGGTGGTCGTGAGACCCCCCTGTCCCTCAACCGGGTCATCCCTGGGCACTACCGGTGATGCTGGAACTGTCCTCTCCTCGTTCCCCATAAAATCCACCTGACCTGCCTTTGGGCTTATGAGGCACACCATGCCTTTTGCCTTCCTGAGGGACAGGCTCAGATTTTCTCTCCACTCTTTGCAGGGGCCGTGGTCTGCCTCCTCAAACCCCCATTCGCTCGCTAGCTTGTAAGCTGCCTTTACCTCCTGTACTTTCTCCTCCTGTTCCCTAACTTGCCTTGCCAAGCGGGCATTATTCTCCCGCAACCTGAACTCATTTCCCTTGGCTTCGGTGACTTGGCACTGTAGGTATTCCAACTGGGCCTTGTGTTCTTCCATTTAATACACTCTCTCCTGATTCAGGGCCTGAAATGCTACCAATAACTTCTCCCCTGCTAGAGCCTCATCTTGGATATCCAGGGCTGACTCCTGTAACTCGGCTGCCTGTGCTGCAAAGAGCCTGTCCAAAAGCTGGATGTGCTTTTTGAAACACATCAACCAGACTGCCTTCTCTAAGGACTTCTTGTGTTCCTTTCCCTCTGTCCACTTAGCTGCTGCTTCTACTGGATGCCCAGCCCTTAACAGAGTGGTGATCCACTTCTTTGTGATATTCACCTTGTTAACACATAATTAGAAATCCTTTCCTCCATCATGGTTTGTTCATCCGAACCATTGTCGACTGTATCGCAACCCTGCTGCCGGAGTCCTGCCGTGGTCGCCATATTCTGTAGGGGCTGGCGGGTGGTGCGTGCACCCAGTCAATTATGCCCCTGACTGTCTGTGAGCAGTTTGAATTGCTCCCACTCCCCTGTGTTCTAGACACCGGACTTAGGTGCAGGCGGCGATACAGAAAAATCGAGTAGACAAGTGGTTTGGTGCAAGAAAACCAAGATTTTATTAAAACAGAAATAAAACACAGTCTTATGAGAAATTACTGGTGAACAATTACAGGCATAAACAAATAACTATACTTATACAGGGAATGGGGAACACATGGCACATCGAGGGAAAACAAAGCTACTTTAGCAATCCCCTTATCCTTATCCCACCCCTTATACCTAACTAGATTAAGCTATGACGGGCCAGGAATTCATGCTCACCAATCCAAGGCTTGTTGCTTTAACCATCGCGAGTTTTGAGGTTTAGTCTCCTGTCATTTGGTGTACTCCGTTGCCACGTGGTCTCAGGGCGCAGTGCTGGAGCTGTTGCTGTGGCACACCTTTCCTCTCCTCAGCTATCGTCGTCGTCTCGTCGCGATGCGTTCTCTTCTTCTGCTCCCTCGGGCGGTCGTCGGCAGTAACATTGCGGTTGGCAGTCTTTACTGCTTAGATTTTTCTACCCATTCTTGGAATGCCGATATCATTCGTCTAAATTCTTCCCCAAACATCAGCTTATAACTAGGCGTTTGGCTTTTATCAATGCGTCTTTCGCTGCCCTTCTCTGCTCTTGTCGGGTCTCTACCTTGTTCTTCATCTTGTTTCATTTCACCTCACTCCATCTGCCCTCTTTCATGGCCCGTGTGTCCTGGGTGACTTTGGACTCGGGTCTCGTTCCCCTCTCCGCGCTTGGTATGGATGTCCTTGGTTGCAAAACTAATGCGGGAAGAAGAAGAGAACCCGCCACGAGGCCAGGGCACGGGTACGGGCAGCAGCAGCTCAAGAGGCCAGAGTCGAGAGGGCAGAGCAAGAGAGTCAAGAGCAAGAGAGCGATTGCTACTGAGGACCTACAATTATACTCCTTCCGAAGGCCCTAATCTGCGCGCCAAATCAGGTCAGTCCATTGCTTAACTTTTGGAGGGCTGTTTTAAATGATTATACCAATGTAAACTAACTGGCTTTAGATGGCCGTTTATCGCACCTGATGGCCCAATGTCCGAGTTGTATTGTCATTAATGCATTCTAATCGGCCTGTCCAGCCTTGGTGGCTTCCTTAAGCTGTTTCCAATTATTTATGCGGACAAACTAATGGCCTCATGCTTAGCCCTAACTGGGTTGATCTGTTCCAATCTGATGAAATGCATATTCAGTGTTTGCCTGGCTGTCTGGCTTTTCAATCACAAAGTCCTTTTCAAAGAAATGCATTTTAAGTTTCAATTTCCCAAACTGCCTGCTCTGTGCTGCAGAGTCCAAGCTTGTAAAATCTTACAGGCTTTTGGTCACGAGGTGCAGACGCCATCTTTTAGGTACCCTTTTTAAATTGTCCATGCAGTGCCCCTTTTATTAATAACCTTGGGGGAATGTGGGAATTTTGTGAATCTTACAAACTGATCTTGTACTTTTCAAGTTTTTTCACACAAATGAAAAACAGTGACATCTTTATGTTCCATCAGGTGTTACCTAAGTGGTTTGAGTTAGGAACTATGGCTTCTCATCCCAGTAAGGGTTTCCTGCAGTATAAACACAAACCTGTCTGGTGTAACTAACTGAGATGTTTTATAGCTTTAATTAGCTTATGGTCTTTAGTTTAGAAGATTTTACGGCCAAAAGCCTGAGTGATGTTTTGAATAAGTGGAGAACTTTTTTCAGCATTCAGTTCAACACCATTTTGTGTATTCATCTTTCAAGCTACAACTCCATTTTAGGCATGATTTAGGGTATATTTCCCCAACAAACCTCCACTCCCAGCAGCACCCAGCCATCCGCCATTACCATTATTCAGTTTAAAAGTATTCATTGTTTAACAGTTCTTCATCATTTCACTGGGAAGACATCAGACAAGCTAAGCTCCTGGAATAGCCAAGATGGTCTGAATGATTTGCTGTAATGCTGGAGAGATTATACTGGAATAATTGCTCTATCCGCTGCTTTGTGAACACCTGCAATGTCATTTCTGGGTTTTAATGCTACAGTTTATAAAAGAACAAGCAGCAGAAACCATATTGATGATTGTGTAATTGCACTCTTCTCTTCACTGATCTGGTACGTAATCTTGCAAAATCGATTCCTCAAACAATGCCTTCTGTTGCGAAAATCACATGCTTTGATGCAGCTGTGATTTTTATTGCTATTTTGAAACCCTTCTGCCATTTTTAGCTTTTTAACCTACACCAGAAATGCTTTTGAATGGGTCCTTGTCAAGAACAGTAACCCATGGTGATGCACTGATGTTATTACATTTTAGCTCAGTGCAGCTGCTGCCTTTAATGGAGAAAATTCACTTCTGGAAATTGGAAGGAAATGCAAGCAGCCACATAATAAAGCATTAAAATATTTTCAATGCTTTGATTTTATAATATTGTTTTAATGCATGTGATTCATTCAAATAGGACAGCGGCGCAAAATCAATAAATGGTTAATAAAATCAAGAATGCTGGCAATGCTGAGAATATTTTTTGCTGTTAATTGGGAATCAGTAGTGTGTAAATATTCTTTAATAGTTTTGAAATTTATGAAGGTCTGTGTGTGTGCATAACATTTATTGTTGATTAAAATGTTCCATTGGAAATCAGTTAGGTCAGCACTCTGAACAGAGATGAGTGCAGTTTTATAGAGCAAGAGAAAATTGCCTCTGTACTACTCTGTGGTGCTTTTCTTTTCTTTTTAAGCTACGAGACCTTTTTTATTTCTAAATTAATTATATTCTAATTAAAGAATTTTCCAATGAAACAGTGCATTGTGCCCAATGGTCCAGCCAAAGCCAACACCACACTGACTAAAAGAAAATGGAGCATGCCTCAGTGCATTGTGCCCGATGATCCAGCCAAAGCCAACACCACACTGACGAAAAGAAAATGGAGCATTAATCGCAACTAAGGTTGCCAACTCTGATTGGACGTGTTTCTGGAGGTTTGATCACATGACCTCCTGCCTCTAACTGCCTCGACCAGTCAAACAAAATTTTTTATTCTTCTCCAATATTTTTATAACTAATAAACAAAAATGACAAATACACACAATTTTTTAATGCCCCTATGATTTTTCTCCCAGGTTACTCGCAGCAGTATCCTGGAGATTAATCTTTCATTCCTGGAAACTCCAGGGCAACCCTGGAGGGTTGGCAACCTTAATCACAACCAAAGGTAGGATTTCAACCCAGATTTTACAACCTTGTTACTAACTGAATTATTAAGTAAAGTCAGACAGTTGCCATGACCATGTTTACGATAGTTGCCATAGATTTTGTCATTGCTCTGTACCATCTAATAGTTCCTAAAGCTGTCTACCCCTGATGCCACTCTTTAATTTGGTTCTTCCTGTAAACAATCTCACCTTTGACATTTTCCCAGCTGACACAAATTCCATCATAATCCAAGAGTGCCCAACTTCAGCCATATGACACATACATCCTGCCCATCACAACTTTATACCTTTCAAAAAACTGGAATATGTTTTCTGAGATAATGCATTTGTGTTAACCTGATCACTAAAAATACTGTGCAGGGGAATTAAATCCCTTATAAGAGTAGCAGGTACGAAATTGTTCTTAATAATCTTTATTTCTTCAAGTATGCATAATCTAGTATCAGTTGTTTAGGTTGTTTACATCATACAATTTACAAATGATTGAACATTGGAATCAAATGGAACTGTGATGTAGGGTTGGGCATTTTAATCTACATATTAGAAAACAGAAGTAAATAATATTAGCACAGATTTTCAGGTCTGACCACAGACCAGACTTGCATTGGGTCCAGTGGGTCGCCTGCCCACTGGAAGAAAAGGGAGCTGACCCGACCCCAATGATTCTTTGGGGGTAAACATAAATGTAATAACTTCAGCAAGATCATGGTATGAAATACGACTCCCATTGGGAGTTCGCTGATTAACATAAGAACATAAGAACATAAGAACTAGGAGCAGGAGTAGGCCATTCAGCCCTTGAGCCTGCTCCGCCATTCAATAAGATCATGGCTGAGCTTCTACCTCATCTCCACTTTCTTGCACTATCTCCATACCCCTTGATTCTCTTAATATCCAAAAATCTATCGATCTCTGTCTTGATTATACTCAACGACTGAGCCTCCACAGCCCTCTGGGGTAGAGAATTCCAAAGATTCACCACCCTCTGAGTGAAGAAATTTCTCCTCATCTCAGTCCTAAATGGCCGATCCCTTATTCTGAGACTGTGACCCCATGTTCCAGACTCCCCAGCCAGAGGAAACATCCTCCCTCCATCTACCCTGTCAAGCCCTGTAAGAATGTTGTATGTTTCAATGAGATCACCTCTCATTCTTCTAAACACTCGAGAATATAGGCCTAGTCTACTCAATCTCTCCTCATAGGACAATCCCCCAATCCCAGGAATCAGTCTGGTGAACATTCGTTGCACTCCCTCTATGGCAAATATATCCTTCCTTGGGTAAGGAGACTGACATGAATCTTGCCATTCATGTAGAAAGGACTTATGAAATAATATTGGGCGGCCTGCTGGTGGCGCTGCCCAGGGAGAGTATAAGTACTCTGTCAGGATTTCCAGAAACAACACAAAAGACTCACTTTCGAGTTTGGAGGGTCAAAGCCGGAGCTTACTATTTCTAAAGTACCGTTTTGTGCGCTTTTTGCTGCTTCGCTCGACGAGCCCTCCTTGTTAGCCAATCTTTCCACCCGATGTAAGCCCATAGTCACTAAATCATGATGTTTCAGCCAAGATGATCTATCCTTTATCGAGGCAGAGATCTCTCGCCTTCTAGCTGACGGTATCATTGAGCCATATTCATCTTTCTGGCGGGCTCAAGTCGTCGTTGTTAAAAATCCTCTGAAGCAACACAAGAAATGTCTTAGAAACATAGAAACATAGAAGATAGGAGCAGGAGTAGACCATTTGGCCCCTCTAGCCTGCTCCACCATTCAATGCGATCATGGCTGATCATCCAAGTTCAGTACCCAGTCCCTGCTTTCTCCCCATACCCCTTGATCCCTTTAGCCTTAAGAAATATATCCAACTCCTTCTTGAATATATTTAATGAATTGGCCCCTACTGCCTTCTGTGGTAGAGAATTCCACAGGTTCACCACTCTCTGGGTGAAGAAATTCCTCCTCATTTCTGTCCTAAAAGGCCTACCCCTTATCTTAGACTGTGACCCCTGGTTCTGGATTCCCTGACCATCAGGAACAGCCTCCCTGCATCTAGTCTGTCCAGCCTGCCTGAATTTTATAAGTTTCAATGAGATCCTCTCTCATTCTTCTAAACTCCAGCGAGTATAAGCCCAATTGACCCAATCTCTCCTCATGCGTCATTCCTGCTATCCCAGGTATTAGCCTGGTGAAGCTTCGCTGAACTCCTTCCATGGCAAGAATATCCTTGCTCAGATAAGTCGACCAAAACTGCACACAATACTCGAGATGTGGTCTCACCAAGGCCCTGTACAACTGCAGCAAGACATCCTTGTCCTTGTGCTCAAACCCTCTCGCTATGAAGGCCAACATACCATTTGCCTTCTTAACCGCCAGCTGCACCTGCATGCTTACCTTCAGCGACTGGTGTACAAGGACACCCAGGTTTAGTTGCACTTCCCCTTCTCCCAATCTATTGCCATTCAGATAATAATCTGCCTTCCTGTTTTTGACACCAAAGTGGATAACCTCACATTCATCCACATTATATTGCATCTGCCATGCTTCTGCCCAATCACCCAACCTGTCCAAATCATCCTGTAGTTTCTTGGCATCCTCCTCACAGCACATATGCCCACCCAGCTTTGTGTCGCCTGCAAATTTGGAGATATTACATCTTGTTCCCTTGTCTAGATCATTAATATATATTGTGAATAGCTGGGGTCCAAGGACCGATCCCTGCGGTACCCCACTAGTCACTGCCCGTTTATTCCAAATCTTTGCTTTCTATCTGCCAACCAGTTCTCTATCCAAGTCAACACCTTGTCCCCAATCCCATGTACCTTAACTTTACATGCTAACCTCTTATGTGGGACCTTATCGAAAGCCTTCTGAAAGTCCAAATACACCACATCCACTGGTTCTCCTTTATCTATTTTACTAGTTACATCCTCAAAAAATTCCAGTAGATTAGTCAAACACGATTTACCTTTTGTAAATCCATGTTGACTTTGTCCGATCCTGTCACTGTTTTCCAAGTGCTCTGCTATTACATATTTTACAATGGACTCTAGCATTTTCCCCACTACTGATGTCAGGCTTACCGGTCTGTAATTCCCCGTTTTCTCTCTACCACCTTTTTTGAATAGTGGGGTAACATTAGCTACCCTCCAATCCATGGGTACTGTTCCAGATTCCATTGAATGTTGGAAGATGATCAGCAATGCATCTACTATTTCTAGGGCCACTTCCTTAAATACCCCAGGATGTAGATTATCAGGCCCTGGGGATTTATCGGCCTTCAGGGGATTTATCGGCCTTCAATCCCATCAATTTCCCTAACACCATATCCCTACAAATACTGATTTATTTCAGTTCCTCCCTTTCATCAGACCCTATGTTCCCCGACATTTCTGGGAGGTTATTTGTGTCCTCCTTTGTGAAGACAGAACCAAAATATGTATTTAACTGGTCTGCCATTTCTTTGTTCCCCATTATAAATTCCCCTGATTCTGACTGCAAGGGACCTATGCTCGACTTCACCAATCTTTTTCTCTTCACATATCTATAAAAGCTTTTACAGTCAGTTTTTATGTTCCCTGAAAGCTTACTCTCATATTCTATTTTCCCTTTCTTAATTAATCCCTTTGTCCTCCTTTGTTGAATCCTAAACTGCTCCCAATCCTCTGGATTAATGCTTTTATTGGCCAATTTATATGTCCTCTCCTTGGATCTTATGCTATCCCTAATTTCCCTCGTTAGCCATGGTTGAGTCACCTTTTTTGTTTTACATTTATGCCAAACTGGGATGAACAAATTCTGTAGTTCATCCATGTGGTCTTTGAATGTTTGCCATTGCCTATCCACCGTTAACCCTTTGCGTGACATTCCCCAATCAATCCTACCAAATTCGCACCTCAGACCATCGTAGTTTCATTTATTTAAATTCAGGACCCTAGTCTCTGAGTCAACTACTTCATTCTCCATCTTAATGAAGAATTCAATCATATTATGATCGTTCCGACCCAAGCGGCCTCATACAACAAGATTGCTAATTAATAATTTCTCGTTACATAATACCTAGTCTAAGATGGCCTGATCTCTGGTAGATTCCTCGACATATTGGTCCATCGATTACTCGCAAACTATTAACCAGTATACCGACCTGGATGCCTTCCCACTACCACGCATCGATGACATGTTAAATAACCTTGCCAACTACAAGGTATTTTCAACTTTTGATTAAAGGGCACATACCCTCAAATACCATTAAAGGACACTGACAAAAAAGTATACGGCCTTTGAGGCCAATGGTCAGCTTTACCAGTTTTGTCGCCTTCCATTTGGGGTCACCAATGGGGTGGCTGTCTTTCAACGGGCAATGGATAGCCTAGTCAAACAGGAGAACTTAAAAGACACTTTTCCATATCTGGATAATATCACCATTGCTGGTCATGACCAGAAGGAGCATGATGACAACCTCCAGAAATTTCTTCACGTTCTCCGTCGTCACAACTTAACCTTAAATGATTCCAAATCTGTGAAATCAGTACCATCAGTCAACATCCGTGGCTACTGGGTGGGCAATGGTGTCATCAAACCGGATCCGGAGCGACTTTGTCTGCTTCAGGAGCTCCCTCCTCCTACGAATCTTGGTTCTCTTCGTCGGGCCCTCGGCATGTTCGCCTATTATGTGAAGTGAATACCCCACTTCTCTGACAAGATCCAGCCCCTGCTTCACGCAAAGTCATTTCCGCTGGAGGCAACGTCTATTTCGGCTTTCGACCTCCTCAAGCGACAACAGGATAAAGCCACGCTTCATTCCATCGATTAAAATCTCCCTTTCGTGGTCGAGTGCGATGCATTGGAGGTGGCGATCTCGGCTACCTTGAATCAAGGTGGTCGACCCGTTGCATTTCTATCCAGAACTTTGCAGGGTAGCAAGCTCCATTATCCTCCTGTTGAGAAGGAGGCTACGGCTATCATCAAAGCAGTACGTAAATGGAGTCATTTTCTCGCTCGTCGCTATTTCACGCTTATAACCGATCAGCGCTCCTTGGTCAAATTTTTGGTTGTTTGCAGTTTTTTGGTCAACATCAGGGGCAAACCCGACTACATTTTGATTGACCGCCTCAAGCCCGCGCACCTGGAACTCGACCGGCCGGTCGAAACTGCACAGCCACCACGCCATGGTCGACCGCCCACTGCTACTACGTCCGAACGGATCGTTCCACCTGTCAGCCCATCTACCGCTCAACAAATTCCTCTCTGGGAATATAGGAGTCGTTCGAACAGACTTGTCCGATTTCCTCTTCGATTGACTTTCACTGTTAAAGACAATTCTGGGGGGGTGCATGTGGCAGAGCCACCAAGGGACTCTTATATCGATGTACATAATTATCTGTAACAGAATTAATCTGTACCTGTATTTGTTTAACTACATGTAAATAGCGCGGTCCCTAGAGGGTTAAGACCAAACGCGATGACGTCACCACGTGGGTCACGTGATGTTCCCAACGGCGGGAAACGTGATGACGTCATGATGTCAGAGGGAGGAGCTCTCTCTCTCTTAGTCCTCGTGGAGCCAGCATTGAGCAGTTTGTTAGTTCTCCTGCGTTTGATTGTTACTTCTGCAAAACAATATTAAACTTCGTTTGGTTAACAGACTGACTCAATCTCAGTCTTTTGATTAGGAATCTGACAATTCCTACAATAAGATTCTTCATTAAGATGGAGAGTGAAGTAGTTGACTCAGAGACTAGGGTCCTGAATTTAAATAAAGGAAACTACGATGGAATGAGGCGCGAGTTGGGTAGGATTGATTGGGGAATGTTACTCAAAGGGTTGACGGTGGATAGGCAATGGCCAACATTCAAAGATCACATGGATGAACTACAGAATTTGTTCATCCCTGTTTGGCATAAAAATAAAACAAAAAAGGTGACTCAACCATGGCTAACAAGGGAAATTAGGGATAGCATAAGATCCAAGGAGAAGACATATAAATTGGCCAGAAAAAGCAGTAAACCTGAGGACTGGGAGCAGTTTAGGATTCAGCAAAGGAGGACAAAGGGATTAATTAAGAGGGGGAAAATAAAGTATGAGAGTAAGCTTGCAGGGAACATAAAAACTGACTGTAAAAGCTTTTATAGATATGTGAAGAGAAAAAGATTGGTGAAGTCAAGCGTAGGTCCCTTGCAGCCAGAATCAGGGGAATTTATAATGGGGAACAAAGAAATGGCAGACCAATTAAATACATACTTTGGTTCTGTCTTCACAAAGGAGGACACAAATAACCTCCGAGGGATGTCGGGGAAAATAGGGTCTAATGAGAGGGAAGAACTGAAAGAAATCAGTATTTCTAGGGAAATGGTGTTAGGGAAATTGACGGGATTGAAGGCCGATAAATCCCCAGGGCCTGTACCCATGGATTGGAGGGTAGCTAATGTTACTCTACTATTCAAAAAAGGTGGTAGAGAGTAAACTGGGAATTATAGACCGGTAAGCCTGACATCGGTAGTGGGGAAACTGCTAGAGTCTATTATAAAAGATGTAATAGCAGAGCACTTGGAAAACAGTGACAGGATCGGACAAAGTCGACATGGATTTACAAAAGGTAAATCGTGCTTGACTAATCTACTGGAATTTTTTGAGGATGTAACTGCTAAAATAGATAAGGGAGAACAAGTGGATGTGGTGTATTTGGACTTTCAGAAGGCTTTCGATAAGGTCCCACATAAGAGATTAGTGTGTAAAGTTAAGGCACATGGGATTGGGGGCAAGGTATTGACTTGGATAGAGAACTGGTTGGCAGACAGAAAGCGAAGAGTTGGAATAAACGGGTCTTTTTCCGAGTGGCGGGCAGTGACTAGTGGGGTACCGCAGGGATCTGTCCTGGGACCCCAGCTATTCACAATCTATATTAATGATCTAGATGAGGGAATTGGGTGTAATATCTCCAAGTTTGCAGATGACACAAAGCTGGGTGGGAGTGTGTGCTGTGAGGAGGATGCCGAGAATCTCCAGTATGATTTGGACAGGCTGAGTAATTGGGCAGAAGCATGGCAGATGCAATATAATGTGGATAAATGTGAGGTTATCCACTTTGGTGTCAAAAACAGGAAGGCAGATTATTATCTGAATGGCAATAGATTGGGAGAAGGGGAAGTGCAACGAGACCTGGGTGTCCTTGTGCACCAGTCGCTGAAGGTAAGCATGCAGGTGCAGCAGGTGGTTAAGAAGGCAAATGGTATGTTGGCCTTTGTAGCGAGAGGGTTCGAGTACAGGAACAAGGATGTCTTGATGTAGTTGTACAGGGCCTTGGTGCGACCACACCTGGAGTATATTGTGCAGTTTTGGTCGCCTTATCTGAGGAAGGATGTTCTTGCCATGGAGGGAGTTCAGCGAAGATTCACCAGGCTGATACCTGGGATGGTAGGAATGATGTATGAGGAGAGATTGGGTCGATTGGGCTTATACTCGCTGGAGTTTAGAAGAATGAGAGGGGATCTCATTGAAACTTATAAAATACTAACAGGACTAGATAGACTGGATGCAGGAAGGATGTTCCCGATGGCCGGGGGGTCCAGATCCAGGGGTCACAGTCTAAGGATAAGGGGTAAACCATTTAGGACAGAGATGAGGAGGAATTTCTTCACCCAGAGAGTGGTGAACCTGTGGAATTCTCTACCACAGAATGCAGTGGAGTCCAATTCATTAAATATATTCAAGAAGGAGTTGGATATATTTCTTAAGGCTAAAGGGATCAAGGGATATAGGGAGAAGGCAGGGACAGGGTACTGAAATTGGATGATCAGCCATGATCTCATTGAATGGCGGAGCAGGCTTGAGGGGCCGAATGGCCTACTTCCGCTCCTATCTTCTATGTTTCTATGTTTCTATTAACCACCTCCCTTTGACATTCAATGGCATTACCATTGTTGAATACCCCACCATCAACATCCTGGAGGTCACCATTGATGAGAAACTTAATTGGACCAGCCACATAAATACTGTGGCTACAAGAGCAGGTCAGAGGCTGGGTATTCAGCGGTGAGTGACTCACCTCCTGACTCCCCAAAATATTTCCACCACCTACAAGGCACAAGTAATGAGTGTGATGCTCTCCACTTGCCTGGATGAGTGCAGCTCCAACAAAACTCAAGAAGCTCAACCCCATACAGGACAAAGCAGCCCGCTTGATCAGCACCCCATTCACCTGTTTAAACATTCACTCCCTCCAACACCTGTGCAACATGTCTGCAGTGTGTACCATCTACAAGATGCACTGCAGCAACTTGCCAAGGCTTCTTCAACAGTACCTCCTAAACCCGCAACCTCTACCAGCTAAATTGAGAAGGGCAGCAAGCGCATGGGAGTACCACCACCTCCAAGTTCCCCTCCAAGTCACACACCATTCTGACTTGGAAATATATCGGCCGTTCCTTCATCATTGCTAGGTCAAGATCCTGGAACTCCCTCCCTAACAGCACTGTGGGAGTATCTTCACCGCACGGACTGCAAGAAGGCGGCTCACCACCATCTTCTCAAGGGCAACTTGCCAGCGACGCCCATGTCCCAGGAATGAATAGATAAAAAAAGGTAAGGAAATAAAAAAGATAGATCATGAGAGGAAAAGTTAAGTAAGAAACAATAAGCAGAAAAAAGAATGAGAAGAGAAAAAAGTAACCAGTACACAGAAAAGTAGAGTTAATATGAATAGGCACATAAAATAGTAAAATGAGATAAATGAGAATGAGGTAAAATTAGAACAAATGAGAGTAAAATGAAAGAGTTTCAGACAGTAAAAGGTATGTAGAAAATAAGAGTTACAAGGCAAGGAGAACTTAAATAGAAGAAGTTCTTCAGGGGAAAGTTCAGTAACAAATGAGAAGGATGAATAGGAGCAAAGAAAGAGAATATAAAAATGAAAGATTTGGAGAATAAAAATAGTAAATAGAAAGAGAACAAGAAAGGAGGAAAATGTCACTGGAAATAAATGGTGTTGGAAGGACAGGAAAGGGAAAATAGAAAAAAGAAATAGAAATAAGATGAAGAAAAAAAACATCAGGGGTAGAACAGGTGAAAGGAAATGTGGAGAGGAAAAGTAAATTCAGAAAAAGAATTCAGGAAAGGGAGAACAAGGGTAATGAGAGGAAAGAATTACAAAGCAAAATGAGTAATAAGCATAAAAGATAAGTATAATTAAGAGAGATAAGAACAACAACTTGCATTTATATAGCACCTTTAACATAGTAAAACATCCCAAGGTGCTTCACAGAAGTGGAGTCAGCAAATATTTAACACTGAGCCACATAAAGAGATATTAAACAGGTGACTGAAGGCTTGGTCAGAGAGGTAGGTTTTAAGGAGTCTCTTAAAGCAAAAGAGGGAGGTAGACAGGCAGAGGTAGAGGGGTTATGGGAGGGAATTCCAGAGCTTAGGGCATAGACAGCTGAAGGCAAGGCTGCCAATGGTGGGACGAAGGAAATCGGGAATGCATAAGAGGCCAGAATTGGAGGAACGCAAGGAAGCGAAAGAAACAAATTAGAAATAGAGGAGATCATTTATGCCTTGAGAAGAACAGCTAAATAGAAAAGCGGGTGTGATGAGGAGAGAAAAAGTTAAGTGGACAAAGAAATGACTAAGAAGGAGAGAGATAAGGATTAGAAAAATAAGTGATAGGAGGAAAAAGGTAAGTAAGTACGAACAATGAAAGAGAAGGAAAGGTCATGGAAAACTGATGGCAATTAGGAGGGGATTTGAGGAAGGAAAAAGTGAAATAGAAAAAGTAGTCTTAGTGAGGAAAGACTGAACTCCTCCCTAAAGCATTTTTATGTTTTGGAGCAAGACAACTCAAGAATAGATGTTGAAATTGACAGCATAGGGAACAACTCACATTGATGGGATATTGGGCTTAATACATCAGCACACCCTTAGGTTTGTATTATTTCACATGCTCTGGTAGTTATCCAACTTGTAATGATAGTGTATTTGATATATGTAACGTGTGTAGTAAGACTTTGATACATAAGCCAATTGGGTACTCATGCCCATGACTGACAAGCACTAACAAATTAATTGAGCACACCAAAAGAGAAGATCCGAAGCGATGTAGAGGAGACCCCAGGCGGGGTAACAGCAGGAAAGATAGAAGAAACAGAGGAGATCCCAGGCGGGGCAGAATTGGAACACCGGAACAGTGAATTGAATTTGAGTAACGGGTCAGAGGTTGCTCCTTCTCCTCAAAGGAATGGACTGTAAGGAAGGGAGAAATCTTCAAGACTCCCTACTAACTAACGCCCAAGTAGAGAGAGCAATTAGAGCTAGCTAGATTAGTCAAGAGTCGATTGTGAGAAGTCAATAAAGGTATTTCCTTCTCAAAAAAAAAAGGGAACTGTAAGAAATAGCTATTAGATTCAAAGATGGGTTTTAATTCTTAGACCAGGGACTGACAACAGGCAAGCGGAAAAAGATAGCATAAATGCCAGCAAGGTCGAATATCAAGCATCAAAAGACAAATAGAATAAAAAGCTGTACCAACCAAGAGAGAACGAGAAGGTGCTCACACAGACCGCAGGGTCTAAGACGCTTCTCCCAGAGCTCTGATAATAAACTGCATCTTTTTACTTTTACATGGTTTAGATGTGAATTTATTTTCACCACAACAAATTGGCACAGCGAGCAGGGTACTTCGGAGCTGGAAGACCGCCTGTACCAGTGAACAGGGCGAGTAGTCAAATCTTGACCGTCCAGAAATTGGATCATTCGGAAGGGCGGTGTGACAGTGACGGAGTACCAAAAGAATCTGGTATCCGTGACGGGTGAGAGATGCAGTTTAAATAGTGGATAAGTTTAAATAGTGGATAAGTTTAAATAGTGGTTAAGTTGATTGAAATCTGATGTGTTATTTCGGAATGTAAATGTCTCGAGGACCCATACTGAGCCGGAATTAAGAGGGCAATTGGGCCCCACGTGAAGGCCAGAGTTAGTTGGGAATCCGAGACAGACTAAAAGTCTCTCTGTTGTATTGCATGACGCGATGTATGGTAATAATGTATTAATGGCTACAAGTGAAATAATCACCTCTGACAGCGAGATAGTTACAAGTCAGGACTGCCATCACTAGTGGTGGATGATAGGTAGACCTCTGAGAATGAGTTAGTAGAGAGGACCGGAATGCGGTAGACTAGTATCAAAAATAATACATTATGGCAGAAGGTGGAGGCCCAGATTGGGGACCGCCGGGATCATTGAGTTGGCTTTATGCTGATGATCAGAAAGGTTTGATTGATAAAATGACAAAAGACAGATGGGATCCTTTGGGAAAACCAGTGTACCAACGAGAAGGTGCTCACACAGACCGCGGGGTCTAAGACGCTTCTCCCAGAGCTCTGATAATAAACTGCATCTTTTTACTTTTACACGGTTTAGATGTGAATTTATTTTCACCACAACAAATTGACCCTGCTCGCAGCACCAAATTGTTGTGGTGAAAATAAATTCACATCTAAACCGTGTAAAAGTAAAAAGATGCAGTTTATTATCAGAGCTCTGGGAGAAGAGTCTCAGACCCCATGGTCTGTGCGAGCACCTTCTCGTTCTCTCTTGGTTGGTACAGCTTTTTATTCTATTTTCATCCAATCACATTGTATTACAATAATCACCTGATCACATATGGATTCTTTTCAGTATTAGTAAAGGTTAGTTACATCTTACTATGCCTTTGGTCACAGGTCAAATTCCCATGACCCCTATATTCTGCTGTGTCTACAATTTTTAGCTAAAGCAGCATATTCCTTATCACTTACGCAAAACGCACATATTCTGTCTGGTCCCACAACTGCGTCTTATCTTGGTTTTTCGAAGCTTCCCACATTGTTCTTTGTTTAGTTTTGCCTTTTTACGTAAGTCAATTTTTATTGTGATATTTCTTATCTCAACCCGGTTTCTTTTAGTCACTTTCACTTTCACATGACCCCACTCCTTTGTTCTGATTTTAATTTTGCTGGCATCACTTAAGTAGTGGTCACCTCGGCTGTCCGAATTCTGCGAGGGTTCAATTTAACCCCTTCAATACAATAGCTAATTAATCCTCCCCTGCAATGATTCTGGCGGTTAGGCCCTCGTGACCCTTCTTGGTCTGCAATACTGGGCTGCAGGTCATAGGTTACAGTATCAACAACTCATTTGTAACTGAGCCTATTCTTTCTGTTCTGTTTCTTATCTCTGCCACCTGGATTATGACGTCTGGTTCTACAGGCTGCCAGACCATATTTGCTAGGCTGAGGCTTCTTTAATAATCTACGCAAGCCATTTTGTTTCTTTATGTTACTACTTTAAGTTTAGCTGATTTTAATAAATCTTTCTCACAGTTCAGCATTAGCTGTGTGTAGCTTGGTGGCTATGCCTTATCTTATTCTTGTAAGGCTCCATTGTATAAAGTCCTTGAGCTGGGCAGACATTTTATCATCACCTGGCTTCTCCTCAGCTCTTGGTGATTTTGCACATGACCCCTCTCTCTTTAATTTGTTTGCCCTGCATTTTAAACACTGAAAGGATTTGCTTTTAACCCTTTCAAAAAGGTAAGTAGAAAATAAAAGAAGAGAGAAAACTGGAATATAAAATGGCATATGTGAGATATGATGGAGACAAAAAACTTAAAAAAGAGAGACATGGTGAGCGGAACAAGTCAGTAGGAAATAAAAGGCATAAGAAGGAAAAAAGGAAATAGAGAAAGGGTAATTAAGATGAGAAGACATGAAGAGAAATAGAAATTTGGAGAGGTGAAAGGGAGAGAGCATAAACACCAGCACAGACCAGCTGGACGAATGGCCTGTTTCCGTGCTGTAAAAACTATGGGCTGGATTTTACCAATCTCGGTGGGTCCGTGGCGGGCGACATCAGTGGTGGGTTCCGGCCTCGCTGCCAGCTCCAGCCCGCTGTCCAAAATGATTTTCCCCTGATTGGGCTTGTTAAGCCCGCCCAGCGAGTTTGCCGGCCAATTGAAGGAAGCAGTTTGATGACACATCATCAGCCGGTTTTCCTAAAGGGTCCATGCGCAAATTTAGTTTGACAGTTGTGCTGTCAGTGTTCTACAACATTGTGGTGCTGCAAACACTGACAAGCACTGCACAGAGGTGCACGGCTGCGCCCAGGCTCTCCCATGACTCCCTCCATATGCTTATGGAGGGAGTCACAGCACACAGGGAGGTTCTCTTCCCTTCCCATGTGTGGAAGAGACTTCCCCAGGAGACCAACGCAGCCTGGTTGCACATTGCACAGGAGGACACAAGCAGGAATGTGGTCAGGAGGACTAGGCTGCAGTGGCACAACCTTTCAATGATCTCAGTAGATCACGAAATGTTACTGCAAAGCCACACTCAACCTCATCCTGCTGTGCCACTCATCACATCCCCATAACTCTGCCTTCCCTACCCTACTCCTCCACATCTTTACTCACGCCAATTTACCTTGCACCTCCACCCATCCCTCTCTATCTACATTATCACTTCCCCATCTCACTAGCCACCCCTCACACTCACCCTCATCCTAGTCCAATCATACCAAGTAACAACACACAAGGGTAGACACTTGTGTATTTTAGCCAATGTTCATGTAAAGTTTCTGTTAATGTGCTGTCAAACATTGAAACCTTTACTTACAACACTTTGCATTCTTGGACAGATTTCTCTGCACCTTTGGAAGTGGCTTAGTGAGTTGCAGTGAATGGTGAAACATAATGGTACCCACCTGAAATGGTCATGAGTGTGATAGGAATGGCTTGGGCATTGTAGGGATGCTTTATGTTATTGGTGTGGTAGCCAGAGTGTACAGTGTCAAGTGAAGTAAATCTGGCCATGGTGAGCCCATCCCTGGTGTCCCGGGCAGCGGTATTGTTGGGTACTGATGCCCTGTGTCCTGTACAGCATCAGTTGATTGTGGAGAAGGTTGGTGTGTTGTTTGTGTTACTGGTGTGCCTGGTGCTGCTGGTGTTGGTGCTGATTGTGGTGGGATTCTGAGGACCAAGTTGGGATAGTTTCAAGGGCACCGATGTTGATGTAATAGATGGCAGGTGAACTTGAGAGGACAGAAGCGATCTGTCATTGGTGAGAAAGGTTGTTGCACTGAGGTGACCCTGGATAGAGTGTTTACTCCAACACTTGCAACCTGCATAAAGCTCAATCTGTCTTCCAAATACAGTAAGCAACAGCTTTTGAGCTTCAAAAGTGAGATGGGAGCTTTTATAGCACATTTGCAGCTGTCAAGTAATGAGATGATTCCATGGCCATTCAACTCCCGACCAACTTACCTGACATGATCCCCGAGCAGCGTGGACTCCCGTGGGTGACCTGGTAAACCCTGAACATGAGTTCAAAATAGTTCTTAATGGTCTATTAGCAAGGCAATAATGACCTAAATTGCCTCCCCTGCTGCTGCGTGTCGGGTCTACTCAGCGATGACAGACCCAGCATTTAGGAAAGGCGCATGTCAGTGGGGTCCTGACCCGCTGTCAAAAAAAAACATTTCCCACCTGACCCACCACTGATCCTGCCCGTTGACCCCCCGAAAAATTCCCCCTATGCAATCCTATGTAAGAAATAAGGGAACCATTGGAACTGGGAACAGCCTCTCAATAGGGACAGAACCAGGGGATGGGAATGTTGATAGATGGGAACATTTGGAGTTGGGAACAGTTCCTTGAGCTGGACAGACCCAGAGGAGGAAATTATAGAAAGAGAGGAACAATCGGAGCTTGGAACAGCCTTTTGACATGGACAAAGCCATCCATACAAGGGGAATGTAAATAGATGAACTGCCCCATTTTGTCATCTCAGCCCAGCACATCACGGGGAGTCCTGGATGTCCCACCAATGTTGAACGTGTAAGCTGATAAGGGTGCCATGTGGGAAACAGGACATCTGGAACCAGAGTGAACAGGGCAAGAAACTGTTTATCTCCTTAACCAATCAGACTGAAGGCTTGTAAAATAAACAGCGCAAGGACTGAGAAGGACGTGTAAATTAGAATGTGTGAATTCAATGTGAAATCAGATACAAAAAGAGAAATAAAGAGAGGGAAAGAAAGATTGGATTTAGAGAGAGAGAAAAAAGACAGAAAGGCAAAGTAAAAAAAAATGTTTTAATTTAAAATTTTATGGCCTAGAAATTGGGTATAGCCCCGCTTGTGACATTAGAATTGGCGGAGCGCAAATTTTATAGCCAGACGCAACTTATCGACATCTCGTGCGGTATTGGGTTGCAGCGCCCCAAAGGTGATTGATGCGCGAGTTCAGGCGTTACACGGGGCACCTAAGGCGCTAACATGCTGGCGCAACCCAATATCAGGGAGTCCAGCCGCAGCGCAGGTGCTCTCAATTACCCATGACCACGAGACTTCCAGGCGCCGGCCAGCTCTTAAAGGGGTGGGTCAGGCAGCTCCAGCATCCACAGTCTGCGCCTTGTAGGCCTGCAAATTGGCGCAGGCCCTTCTCTGGCGCAAAAAACTTGGAGCATATGGAGAGGGTGAGGCAGAGAGCAGAGCGCTTCACCAATGAGTCTCTGGAGGAATTGGTGGCCGCAGTGGAGCGCCGGCGAGATGTCCTCTACCCCGACAATGGCAGGAGGCCTAATCATAAGGACTACCGACGAGCTTGGAGGGATGTTTCTCAGAGGGTCAACTCCAGCAGCATGGCAACCAGGAGCCCTGTGCAGTGCAGGAAGAAGTTCCACGACCTCACTCAGGTCGTGAGGGTGAGTGGAGTTAATGTAAACTTATGCATCCCTCCATTAGCACCTGACTTTATAGCTACAGGGTGCGCTATGCCCCACTGGCCATCTGTCAGCAAGCACCCATGGCCCTTTCTGGTCACACACATGCACATTTGACTAAGGGCATCATGTAAGGGCTGTTCCACCATGGGGGGCATGAGATGATAACTCAGGGCATCATGTAAGGGCTGTTCCACCATGGGGGGCATGAGATCTTAATTCAGGGCATCATGTAAGGGCTGTTCCACCATGGGGGGCATGAGATCATAACTCAGGGCATCATGTAAGGGTTGTTCCACCATGGGGGGCATGAGATCATAACTCAGGGCATCATGTAAGGGCTGTTCCACCATGGGGGGCATGAGATCTTAATTCAGGGCATCATGTAAGGGCTGTTCCACCATGGGGGGCATGAGATCTTAATTCAGGGCATCGTGTAAGGGCTGTTCCACCATGGGGGGCATGAGATGATAACTCAGGGCATCATGTAAAGGCTGTTCCACCATGGGGGGCATGAGATCTTAATTCAGGGCATCATGTAACATCACTTCCCGTCCTTTGCCCTGCAGGCCAAGCTGGCGAGAAACCGCAAGGAGCAGCTTCGCACCGGAGGAGGCCGTCCTCAACTGGAGCCTCTGATGGATCTCGAGGAGAGAGTCCACCAGATTGTGGGAGGACGCCTGAGTGGTCCTGTCACCACTGCAGCTGCCGACCCCACTGTCCACAGAGATGGTACGGTTCTCTATTATTACAGCTGGCACCTTCCAGTTGTTTCCCCCGCCAGCATGCTATCTCAATGTGGAGCCATGTCATAGCATTGCCGCACTGTTGCATCCCTTGCTGCCAAACTGTCCTTTTGCGAAAGCCATCTTCAACCTCCCTGCTTTCAGATGCTGCATCACCAGCTCGGGAGCCAGCCCCTCAAGCTGCCAGTGCCAGTGCCTCCGGAGGCGACGACCAGGAGGAAGCCGGACCATCCGTGCCAGCCTCAGGGGAGCCACCACATCTGGAGACTGGGGATAGTAGTTCCCTTGAGGGGAAGGGGGGGGCTCTGATGAGGAGCCAGTTGCAGGAACCAGCGGCCTGCAGCAATGCGCGGGGGGTAGGGATGCTCGGGGGCTGTCTCCCCGGCGGGCGAGGCAGGCCACCATGACTGCTGCACAGAGTGCAGAGGAGGTGCGTAGCCTTGCCGAGATGATCGCCTAGGCCCGTCTCAGGCACACTGAGCTGAAGGCTGCAGTGGGGAGGATGCCTGAGTCGATCGACATACTGGCAAAGAGTGTGCTGGACTTTGGGGCAGCAATGGAAAGGACTGTCCAGGGCTTCGGCCCAGCAATGGAAAGGTCTGTCCAGGGCTTCAGCCCAGCAATGGAAAGGTCTGTCCAGGGCTTGTCCGAGGCAGTGGAAAGGTCTGTCCAGGGCTTGTCCGAGGCAGTGGAAAGGTCTGTCCAGGCCTTGTCCGAGGCAGTGGAAAGGTCTGTCCAGGCCTTGTCCGAGGCAGTGGAAAGGACTTTCCGGCCTTGTCCGAAGCAGTGGAAAGGACTGTTCATGGATTTTCCCAAGCACTGGCACCTGCCACGCAGGTCCTCACTGCTGCCACGCAGTCACTTGCTGACCTCGTCCAAGCGCAAATTGAGGCCACGCGAACACTCTCTGCTGCCACCCTAGCTGCATCAGGCAGGATCACCCCAGGCCCTTGCAGCACCACAGCAGGCCATGAATCTGTGGAGCAGTCGATTGTGGCGTATGATCCTGTGCGGCCCCGTCAGAGTGCTAGTGTTTCGGCCGACCATGGTGCAAGTGTCCTCTCTCTGCATGTGAGCAGTCCTGATGCCACCGCTGGCACGTCAGCAGAGCAGCTGCCACCACCTGCGCGGCACACTGCTAGCAGACATGCCCAGTTGGAGCAGCCTGCTTGCGGGACCTCCAAGCCCAGAGGTCGTCCAGGCCGTCACTCAGGGGCTTCGGCGCTTCCAGACACTCAGCAGGCGTCCCCCAGCCTTGACGCAGCCACTGGGGTCCAATTACGGAGGAGCTGCAGGGAGGGAAGGGGCCGACCTCGTAAGAGGAGTCGGTCTCCATCAAGGGGTCACCAGTAGAGGGAGGTGCTAAGACGTCTCTTTTTCCGGATTTAAGGCCGTCCACACCTGCTGTGTTTGTTTGTTATGGGTTGGTTAGTTTCGCCGGGTTGCCAGACAGTTATATGTTAGTTTGTTAGTTATGATTTCTGTTACCATTACGTTGTCATGCTGGAAGGAAGCACTTGTTTGAAAATAAAGAAAACTTTTTATTTATAATGGAGCTGTACACTATTTACAATCATCGAGGCCTTAATAGGCTTACAACGAACCGGAGGGCGCTGTTGGAATCACAGCCACCATTCCATCTGAGGGGCCTAGAACCGAATCCTTATGAGCCTCTGATGAACGGCCCTTCCAGTTTCTGGAGCCCTCCCATCTTCCTCCTCCTCCTCCTCCTCCTCCTCCTCCTCCTGATCCTCCTCGCCCGCATGCTCCTCCTCCTCCTCCTCGTCCGCCTGCTCTGCTGGACCTTGAGGGTCAGCTGGCATTGGTTGGGTGCGTCGAATGGCCAGGTTGTGGAGCATGCAGCAGACAACAACGATGCGCGCCACATGCTCCGGCGAGTACTGTAGGGTGCCCCCCGAATGGTCTAGACAACGGGAACGCTGTTTCAGCACACCAATTGTGTGCTCCACAATGTTCCTGGTGGCCTGATGGCTGTTGTTGTAATGCTCTTCTGCCGGGGTGCTGGGCAAACGGAGCAGGGTCATGAGCCATGGGCAGAGAGGATAGCCTTTGTCGCCCAGAAGCCAGCCTCGTGGGTGAGCCAGGGCCTCAAAAAGGTCAGCCACTGAGGTCTGCTGCAGGATGAACGCGTCATGGCTGCTGCCAGGGAATTGTGCGTTCACCGCCATCATCATCTGCTGGTGATCACAGACCAGCTGCACATTAAGGGAGTGGAACCCCTTTCGGTTACGGAACTGCTCCGGATTCTGTAATGGCGCCCGCAAAGCCACGTGTGTACAATCAATGGCCCCCTGCACCATGGGGAAGTCCACAATAGCCGCGAAGCCCTGTACGCGCTCCCCCTGCTTCTCCAGGGTCACAGGGAAGGTGATTAATTTGCGCCTCCTTTTGTAGAGGGCAGCTGTCACTTGCCGGATGCAGCAATGCACCGCAAATTGAGAGATATTTGATATGTCCCCAGCTGCTGCCTGAAACGATCCGCTGGCGTAAAAGTTGAGCGCAACAGTGACTTTCACGGCCACCGACAGAGAGGTCCTGCACCGTATCCGCGGCTGCAGATCCCCAGCAAGCAGGTGGCACAGCTCAGTGACAACATCCTTACCAAATCTGAGCCTTCGCAGACACTGCTCCTTCGACATGGTAAGGTAGGAGACCTGCTGCCTGAAAACCCTGGCAGCGTATGGTCGGATTTGGCGACGTCCATTGGCCCTCCTCCTTCTGGCCAATCCCGGCCCTCTCTCCCTCCGTCTCTGTGCCCTTGCCAGTTGTTCAGCCAGGATGACGTTCCCCTCCAAAGCAGCTCCCATTATTCTGGCCGACGAGTAAGACGCAGTCAGCTTTCTGGATCCAACTGTTCTGGACAGGGCTGAAGGTCCCAAGGCTCCTCTGGCTCAATAAGAACAAGTCTGTATAACTGAAGGTCTGCAACTCTCTCCAGCAGCGAGCAGGATGGCCAGGCCAAATGGCTGCCGGTTTTATACTAGTGCTGTCCCCTCTAAAGAGCGCCCCCCGAGTCCGAGAAGGACCTGGTAACGTTCCATCCAACTGTCACTAATAGCGCCAGGCGGAACGGACGGGGGCGCCACTGAATTTCCGGTACGGGGCGCCAAAAAGGCGTTGAACAATGAAATGACGTCATTATCTGGATGCACCCGCGAGCGGGCGCAAAGACTTAGCGCCGGCGCTAACAGGCCACTCAATATGGCAGGATGCGCTAGGATCACTGCGCACGTCCGAAAATTGGGTAAAGCCCCAAATCTCGGGCTCTTTAGGCACTAATCGTTGGCGCAACCAACCGAATTTCTAGGCCTATATTTTTAAAAACTCCAACAATTAAAACCTGAAGGAATGAGACTCCACGCCTGTAATAGTTAATTTTCAGTGAACTGAAGAGGGGTTGTTTGGCAGTAATTAAAAGCGTACTTAGACTGGAATGGACAAAGCTTAACTTCCTGTGGCGAGTTTAGTTTGTATCTACTGCACAAATACAGCAACTTCTTGTCGTTCACAGCACTTCAATGGTGAGGCAGACAGTGAGATGCCGCTTTTGCAAAGCTAATGGTGTAGGGGTGCATCTTGGACAGCAACTTTTGGATTTCCGTATTTAACCACACATCCGCCCTCACCTGAATTTGCTGTAGCATTTGCGCATAAATAATGGTGAGTGCAATTAGTCTCAATATTATTTTGACAGCAAATTATGGCCCAAAAAGTTAAATACAGCCCTACCTAAATCCTCCAACTATCATCTTCTACCAAGAGGTCCACATTGCGCTTTGCAGATGGTAGTTTGCAAAGAATGTCAGTTACCAGCCAGATATCCTGGTTTGAGCTGAATTAGCTGTTCTAAGCTGAGGCAGTAGTGGGAGGACCAGAACTGGCCTCAATGTCCCCAGGGTGGAGAGGATGAAAAAACAAATTGCAAGTGTTGGAGTAAACATTCTATCCAGTGTCACCTCAGTGCAACAACCTCTCTCACCATTGACAGATTGCTTCTGGAGTGCTTCTACTCGTGATTTCTGTCCAATGACCCCTGCTGGATAGTGTCTTTGTGTGACTGCTGTGTGATGTCTCTCACAGTTGAATATCTTGCTGACACTCACTGCACTGTCTAGACTTGATTAAGGTGAGTTATTTGCACTCATGGAAACAGAAGCAAAACGCTTCGGAGGGAAGGGAGAATTTTGAGCAAAAATAATTGAAGAAGCTGACTTTGATTGGAAAGAGTTAAAATAACCCTGTAACTTGTTATTTTGAACTTTGCAATGCCTAATAGTTTTACATTTAGTTTCTTAAATCTGTTTGCCAAGTACACGTACTCTCACACAATAGTGCAATTTTTTTCCCCTCCCAAGCTGGATATCTTTTTACATTGCAAATGTCACTAGCAGGAACCAAGCTGTGTGTAAACATAGGCCTGCTGTCAAAGTCAATGACTCTGGAAGCAATTAACTGCAAAGTATCTGACTAATTGGTAAAGATGAGTGAGCGGAGTCCAGTTTGATCCAAGCTGACACCAGCTTATATTCAGTTGAAGTATTTTTTTCACACATTTCTATTCCTTGTGCTGTGAATGCAGATTCGGTTAAAGTACTTGGAAAAAAAATCAATCCAGCTCCCTTTATGCAGTTTATGGGCAAATCCGTTGTATTGTTAGCCATTTAGAACAGAAAATGCTAGGTTCAAACCCAGTCAGTTGATCTTAAGCAGGCCAACAATTAGGATGCTACAATTATCTCCAATGTGCCTGAACTGGGGTAGGGAAAATCAGTGAGGTTCCTGCTCATATCAAGTGACCTCTATTGGCTGTAGATGTTGGATAAGAACTTCATGAGCTTTTTCATACCATTTATGAAGAATGGCTACCTGTGCTGGGTGCCAGTAATTTGCTGGCATGTGTTGAACTGTACCCAGCAAGAGTCAGTGCCTTCAAAAGTGGGAAGAGCTACAAAAAGAGCACATTGGCCCAGAAATTCGGGTCTCCACGGGTGAGTACGCACGGGGTACTCACCTGTAGGCCCGATGGAAGTGACAGTTTCCTGCATGCACTGCGCATGCGTGGGAAACCGGCACTTCTGTTCCTCTGAACAAAGAGGTTCAGTGGTGGAGCGCGTGCGCAGGGGAGGCTGCGCGTGCGCATCAAACTTAGTTTTTTTTTTACAGGTTTCTCCGGGATCGTAAGCCTGCAGGATTTAAAAATGTAAAAAGCAAGCCTAAGGCTTGCTTTTTACAAATGTAAGAAGTCACACGACACCAGCTTATAGTCCAACAGTTTTATTTGAAATCACAAGCTTTCGGCGCACTGCTCCTTTGTCAAGTGAAGTGGAGAGATGCATAAAGACACAGCTTATATAGTCAGAGAATAATGCCGGATGATTACAGGTAATTTTTCTAACTGCCATTTATCACACCTCAGCAGAGAGATAATCACAGCAATCAAAGGTGTGAATGGTGTCCAAATGGGTGAGTCAGGAAAACATTACATCAAAGAACAATGAGGTGGGTTCACAAGGGGTCAAATGTTGCAGATGCTGGGGTCTGTATGAAAAACAAAAAACAGACAAAAAAACATTTTTTTTGCTGGAAATCACAGCAGGTCCGGCCGCATCTGTGTAGAGAGAACAAGCCAATGACGACTCGAGTCTGGATGACCCTACATCAGGTGGGGTTACATGTAGCATGACATGAACCCATGATCCTGGTTGAGGCCGTCCTCATGAGTGTGGAACTTGGCTATCCGAAAGCTTGTGATTTCAAATAAAACTGTTGGATTCTAACCTGGTGTTGTGTGACTTCTTACATTTGTCCACCCCAGTCCAACACCGGCATCTCCACACCATGGCTACTATCGACACCACAAACTGCCGGCTCAAAGTGGAGAGGATCTCCAAGAAGATCGCGCATATCGACACAGACATCAAGTTTCTACAGAGATGCAAGAAAGCAGACAAGATCCCGAAAGGACTACAGATCACGAACCCACTCAAGTCGACCTACAACACAGACTATGCTGAGAGACTCTGCAGTCGTACCTCTTGCACACTCCTCAAACATCTCGTACACCAGCTCTACAGCAGATGCTGCAACCTCGAAACCGAGATAGAGTCCATGTTCTCAGCCTGTGCTCAGGACACATCAGACCAGCTACGAGACACTGCCAAACAGACGAGGCAACGGAACTACACTGCCTACATGCACACCAAGAACAGGAAGCTTGAGAAACTCGGCAAGCCGGCAAGCACGGCGGCATAGTGGTTAGCACTGTTGCCTCACAGCGCCAGGGACCCGGGTTCGAATCCGGCCTCGGGTGACTCTCTGTGTGGAGTTTGCACATTCTCCCCGTGTTTGCGTGGGTTTCCTCCGGGTGCTCCGGTTTCCTCCCACAGTCCAAAGATGTGCGGGTTAGGTTGATTGGCTATGATAAATTGACCCTTAGTGTTAGGGGGATTAAATACGTGGGGTTACGGGGATTGGGTGGGATATGTGTCGGTGCAGGCTCGATGGGCCGAAATGGCCTCTATCTGCACTGTGGGGTTTCTGTGATTCTGTGATTCTGTGATCACCACCAGCAGCAACCAAGCCCCCCCCGGTACCACGGTTGAAACCACAGGGAAGTTCATCGTCAACTTGTCCGACCACACCCTTCAACCAGATGAAATTGAAGTTCTCAGCTGAGGGCTCAATTTCTGCCCCACCACCAAAATGGACCCCATCGGTCTCGCGGCAGACACAGAGGGATTCATCTGGAGAATGAGGCTCCGGGAATTCTTCCACAAATCCCAAGATGTCAGCAGCGAATCCAATGAGACAATCAATGATCCGGAACAGCAGACAGAGGGATCCGCAATGCAGCAACCAAAGAAGAAAGAGTCAAATTGGACCCCTCCGGAGGGTCGCTGCCCTAAGCTTGACATGTATGCTCAAGCTGTCAGGAGATGCATCAACGCCAGATTCATCAGCCGCACTCACAAGACAGTCCAGAATGTCACCCGAGCACAACGCAACGCCATCCACGCTCTCAAGACCAACCGCAACATCATCATCAAACCAGTAGACAAAGGAGGAGCCATCATCATACAGAACAGAACGGACTATTGCAAAGAAGCATACCGACAACTGGACAACCAGGAGCACTACAGACAGTTACCCGCAGATCCAACTAAAGAACACACCCGCCAACTCAATAGACTGATCAAGACCTTCGATCCAGACCTTCAAAGCATCCTACGAGCTCTCATCCCACATACTCACCATGTGGGAGACTTCTACTGCCTCCCAAAGATACACAAAGCCAACACACCCGGACGTCCTATCGTATCAGGCAACGGAACCCTGTGTGAGAACCTCTCTGGATACGTCGAGGACATCCTGAAACCCATCGTACAGGGAACCCCCAGCTTCTGTCGTGACACTACAGACTTCTTACAGAAACTCAGCACGCACAGACCAGTTGAACCAGGAACACTCATCACCACGATGGACATCTCGGCAGTCTTCACCAGTATCCCCCACGATGACGGCATCACTGCGACAGCCTCAGTACTCAACACCAACAACAGCCAATCTCCAGACGCCATCCTACATCTCATCCACTTTATCCTTGACCACAATGTCTTCACCTTCGACAACCAGTTCTTTACCCAAACACAGGGAACAGCCATGGGGACCAAATTCACACCCCAATATGCCAACATCTTCATGCACAAGTTCGAGCAAGACTTCTTTGCTGCACAGGACCTCCAACCAACGCTATACACCAGATACATCGACGACATTTTCTTCCTATGAACCCACGGCGAAGAATCACTGAAAAGACTACATGATAACATCAACAAGTTCCATCCCACCATCAAACTCACCAAGGACTACTCCTCAGAATCAGTTTCATTCTTGGACACACGAATCTCCATCAAAGACGGACACCTCAGCACTTCACTCTACCGCAAGCCCACGGACAACCTCAGGATGCTCCACTTCTCCAGCTTCCACCCAAACCACGTTAAAGAAGCCATCCCCTATGGACAAGCCCTGCGAATACACAGGATCTGCTCAGACGAGGAGGAACGCGATGGACACCTACAGACGCTGAAAGACGCTTTCATAAGAACGGGATATGACACTCAACTCATCAATCGACAGTTCCGACGGGCTACAGCAAAAAATCGCATAGACCTCCTCAGAAGACAAACACGGGACACAACCAACAGAGTACCCTTTGTCGTCCAGTACTTCCCCGGAGCGAAGAAACTACACCATGTTCTTCACAGCCTTCAACATGTCATCGATGATGACGAACACCTCGCTAAGGCCATCCCCATGCCTCCACTACTCGCCTTCAAACAGCCGCCTAACCTCAAACAGACCATCGTTCGCAGCAAATTACCCAGCTTTCAGGAGAACAGCGACCACGACACCACACAACCCTGCCACGGCAACCTCTGCAAGACATGCCAGATCATCAACACAGATACTATCATCACACGTGAGGACACCATCCACCAGGTACATGGTACATACTCATGTGACTCGGCCAACGTTGTCTACCTCATACGTTGCAGGAAAGGATGCCCCGGAGCATGGTACATCGGCGAGACCATGCAGACACTGCGACAACGGATGAACGGACACCGCGCAACAATCACCAGGCAGGAGTGTTCCCTCCCAGTCGGGGAACACTTCAGCAGTCAAGGACATTCAACCTCCGATCTTCGGGTAAGCATTCTCCAAGGCGGCCTTCGAGACACACGACAACGCAAAATCACAGAGCAGAAACTGATAGCCAAGTTCCGCACTCATGAGTACGGCCTCAACCGGGATCTTGGGTTCATGTCACGCTGCATGTAACCCCACCTGACATAGGGTCATCCAGACTCGAGTCGTCGTTGGCTTATTCTCTCTACACAGCTGCGACCGGACCTGCTGTGATTTCCAGCAAAAAAAATATTTTTTGTCTGTTTTTTATTTTTCATACAGAACCCAGCATCTGCAACGTTTGACCCCTTCTGACCCCACCTCATTGTTCTTTGATGTAATGTTTTCCTGACTCACCCATTTGGACACCATTCACACCTTTGATTGCTGTGATTATCTCTCTGCCGAGGTGTGATAAATGGCAGTTAGAAAGATTACCTGTAATCATCCGGCATTATTCTCTGACTATATAAGCTGTGTCTTTATGCATCTCTCCACTTCACCTGATGAAGGAGCAGCGCTACGAAAGCTTGTGATTTCAAATAAAACTGTTGGACAATAACCTGGTGTTGTGTGACTTCTTACATTTGTCCACCCCATTCCAACACCGGCATCTCCACACCCTGCTTTTGACAAGGTAATTGGTGAATTAATTAAAACATTTTTTCTACAGGTTTTATTGTTTAAGATAGTTATTTCGTGTAATTTATAGTTTATTTAAAAATGTGATGTTTTTTAAACATTTATTTGAATGTTTAGTGCTATTTTGGGGCCGTAGTATTTATAAGCCTTGACAGCTCTTCCTGTCAGACTTATGAATGGAGCATTCCCTGCGTGATTGGCTGCCCATGGCCCACGTGATCCCAGGGGACGCATCGAACTAACTGCGCCCCTGGGATACGTAAGCACTGCGCGCCGGCTGCTGGACCAGGCCCCGGATCGGAATTCCACGGGGCCCTACAGCTCAACGGCCGTCGCGCAAGTTAAGTGCAGGTCGGGGGCTTACACCCGCGGGAAGTCCCCGACCCGAATTTCTGGGCCAATGTATTATTGATCTAATTAAGAGTGAATATGATAGACTAAACTGAATGACATTTTCTTGTTTCCTTCTTAACAAACTTGAAACATGTTTCTCAAACATAATTACTGAACAACAGACAACACAATGGAAAATATGTACATGCTGAATGAATCCTATTTTAAAGTTGGCCAGTGGAACTTTGTGATTGAGTGCGCTCAACCACACTCGGATTCAATAACTGCCTCCCCTTAAAGGGGAAATAATACTAACATTTCAAGGGGGGGGTGCTTATTACATTTTGGGATTTCACATTATTTTACCATAAAATGATCTTGGTATAATTTATATTTAATTGTTACCATTAAGTTAAATTTAGCTCTTAAGAGGTTACAGTCAATGGAAGGCTGGGAGAGATGTAATGGAATCATATGAATCAGTTCATGAAATGATGCTGCATGCATACCACTTCAACATGAGACAATGTGAGTCAATCAAGAAACTACAGTGAACCTCTTTATTCATTATGGCAGGATAGTATTTCTTGCATAGCACATCAGGTTGAGACAATAAGATTCAATAAGCCATCCCATATAGATGATTATGCCGGTATGGTATCTTTCCTGTGAGCTCAGCAGGGAGGGCAGCAGCGAAAGCTCCTACTTGGGGAGGTGGGGAAGTAGGCAGTCTAAATAACAACCATACTGATGAATCCATGGGCATAGAGGGCTGGGGGTGAGGGGCAGAGGGCATTAAAAGTCAAGCGGCTGGCTTCCTGTCCAGCTATGGCACATAAAACTGGTGAGCATATGGTATGGGGCTGTTCTTGAAAATCTGTTGAGGGATACAAATAAGGAGGGAACTAGTTCTCTTTAAGATTGAAGCCAGTCAGGATCAGCAGAATGGCTGACCACAAACAGGATGTTTAGCATACTAATGTGATGTGTTTTGTTATTTTAAGTTATGCGGGTGATACTGAATTAATTTGAAGTATGGTGAGAGTTACCGTAAATGTTTCTCTGTTCATTTGCTCAACGATTTTAAAATAAACCAGCTTTGCAGATTTACATTCAGCCTCATCTCACTAAAGTATGAATCAGTCTGCCTTTCAGAAGATTGGTTGTCCATATGAGACAACAATATCCAGTTCATATAACAAGGGCTTTCATTCTTCCAGCACTTGGGCAGTAACAGTAAATTCCTGGCAGTAAGGGAAGCATGATCCACTTATGGGGAAGGCCAATGATAGTGATTGAATCTCAGAGTGCGGACCCAAAATCTGTAACAGTGTCCACCCAAAAAATGTAGCTAAAATAACAACATCAAATCAAAACAAAAACATCATGTGATATCCACTGGACACAGAAGCCTACATGATGAAATAGAGTCATAGAGTCATAAGTTATACAGCACAGAAAGAGGCCCTTCAGCCCATCGCATCCGCGCCGGCCATCAAGCCCTGTCTAATCTAATCCCATTTTCCAGCATTTGGTCCGTAGCCTTGTATGCTATGGCATTTCAACTGCTCATCCAAATGCTTCTTGAATGTTGTGAGGGTTCCTGCCTCTACCACCCTTTCAGGCAGTGAATTCCAGATTACAACCACCCTCTGGGTGAAAAAGTTCTTCCTCAAATCCCCTCTAAACCTCCTGCCCCTTACCTTGAATCTATGCCCCCTTGTTATTGACCCCACTACTAAGGGAAAAAGTTCCTTTCTCTCTACCCTATCTATGCCCCTCATAATTTTGTACACCTCAATCAGGTCCCCCCTCAGCCTTCTCTGCTCCAAGGAAAACAACTCCAGCCTGTCCAGTCTTTCTTCATAGCTGAAGCGCTCCAGCCCAGGTAACATTCTGGTGAATCTCCTCTGCACCCTCTCCAAAGCAATCACATCCTTCCTATAGTGTGGCAACCAGAACTGCACACAGTATTGCAGCTGTGGCCTAACCAGCGTTTTGTACAGCTCCATCATAACCTCCCTGCTCTTATACTCTATGCCTCGGCTAATGAAGGCAAGTATCCCATATGCCTTTTTAACCACCTTATCCACCTGTTCTGCTGCCTTCAGGGATCTATGTACATGCACACCAAGGTCCCTCTGATCCTTTGTCTTTCCTAGGGTCTTACCATTCATTGTGTATTCCCTTGTCTTGTTAGTCCCTCCAAAATGCATCACCTCACACTTTTCAGGGTTAAATTCCATTTGCCACTGTTCTGCCCATCTGACCAACCCATCTATATCGTCCTACAGACAGAGGCTACCCTCCTCGCTATTTACCACCCCACCAATTTCCGTGTCATCTGCGAACTTACTGATCATACCTTTTACATTCACATCCAAATCATTAACGTAGACCACAAACAGCAAGGGACCCAGCAACAATCCCTGCGGTACCCCACTGGACACAGGCTTCCAGTCACAAAAACAACCTTCAACCATCACCCTCTGCCTTCTGCCACCAAGGCACCCTGGATCCCATGGTCTCTTACCTTCTTGACCAGTCTCCTGTGCGGGACTTTATCGAAAGCCTTACTGAAATCCATGTAAACCGCATCCACTGCACTACCCTCATCCACAAACCTAGTCACCCCCTCGAAAAATTCAATCAAATTGGTTAGACATGATCTTCCCTTGACAAAGCCATGCTGACTATCCCTGATTAATCCTTGCCTCTCCAAGTGGAGACTAATTCTGTCCCTCAGAATTTTTTCCAATAATTTCCCTACCACTGATGTTAGGCTCACTGGCCTGTAATTCCCTGGTTTATCCCTACTACCCTTCTTGAATAATGGTACTACGTTAGCTGGTCTCCTGTCCTCTGGTGCATCCCCTGTGGCCAGAGAGGTTTTGAAAATTTGTGTCAGAGCCCCTGCAATCTCCTCCTTTGCCTCACAAAGCAGCCTGGGATACATCTCGTCCGGGCCTGGGGACTTATCCAATTTTAAGCCTGCTAAAACCATTAGTACCTCCTCCCTCTCTATGCTAATATGTTCATGTATATCACAGTCCCCCTGCCCGATTTCTATGTCTACATCGTCCTTCTCCATAGTGAACACAGATGCAAAAAATTCATTTAAAACCCCACCTACATCTTCTGGCTCCACACACAGATTGCCACTTTGGTCCCTAATGGGCCCTACTCTTTCCCTAGTTATCCTCTTGCCCTTAATATACTTATAAAACACCTTAGGATTTTCCTTTATTTTGCTTGCCAGTGTTATTTCATGGCCCCTCCTCGCTCTCCTAATTTCTTTTTTAAGCATCCCCCTGCACTTTTTATACTCCTCTAGGGCTTTCTCTGTCTTTAGCCCTTTGTATCTGCCAAAAGCCCCCCTTTTTTTCCTAATCCATTCTCGTATATCCCTTGACATTCAAGGTTCCCTGGGCTTCTTGGTCCCACCCTTGACCTTTACGGGAACATGTTGCCATTGTACTCTCTCAATTTCCTTTCTGAAAGACTCCCATTGCTCCGATGTGGATTTTCCTACAAGTAGCTGATCCCAGTCCACTTTGGCCAGATCCTGCCTTATCATATTAAAATCAAAATGATGTCCATTAGCTCTTCTCTGGTTGTCTATTTTTACTTGTAGCCATTGGCGATTGTGTAAATTAAGACTATATAAATGTGGACACAGTTCCTGCGCAGGAAGGTCCTAGAGCTTTGTGTGTCTGGGATAAGTGTACATGGTGGAAATACCTCTGACTGCTTGAGCTCAAGGTTTTTGACATTGAGGAGCAGCTAGTGACCCTCCATCATATTTGGGAGCTAAAGGCCCTGGCAGGCACAATCCAGAAGGTAGTTACCCCACAGACAAGCGATTAAGTGATTAAGGGAGTTAGATGACCTTCCACCAGAGTAGGAAAAGGAGCCAGGAGACAATGCAGGGATTCCCTGAGAAAGTTGAATTAACAAAACAGGTGCTGAATACTTGTGAAAATGACAACAACTTGGAGAATGGCAACCAAAAGTCCCCAAAAGGGGGTTGCCTCCTGTACGGGATATGATGGAGTGGGTAGAATTGGGGCCAGCCAGACATTATGATTCAATGACACAGGAAGAACAATATTTGAAGCCCTGCAAAGGGAGCTCAGCAATTAGAAGATAGTTTAAGGAACTGGACCTCAAGGGTGGTAATTTTAGGATTCCTCTCAGTGACACACACTTTGTCAATATAGGAATAATAAGATAAGGGAGTTAATTGCTTGGCTGAAGAGATGTTGTAGGAAAGAAGGGTTCAGATCCGTGGGACATTGGGACTAATTCTGAAGCTGAACTGGATGAATGGGTTTCATCTGAGGAAAACTGGGACCATCATCTACACAGGGAGAGTAGCCAGTGTTGTGGGGAGGGTTTAAGGCAAGGAGAGGGGGAGCTGTAAGATCTGCAAAATTCAACAGATTCCCCAAAACCAAGAAGATTACCCCAAAGAAGGGTTTTTTGGACTGTTAATAAACCATCTCAGAATGGTATAAGAATATTGGGCCAAAGGGAGATTTAAAAATCAAGGACCCCAGGATTTTGGTTTTATTTTTAAAAACATGTTCGAGTCTGTGGAAGAAAAATAAAAGGGCTGCAACAAAGGAATTGGGATTGGCCTCTGTAAATGGACAGTTTTGGGTATTGGCATTAACCAAGCTGTCTGGGGACTTACCTGGACTGTCTCAGTCATTTTACACAATGACAATAGACCAATGGAAGAGCAGTTCCTGCCCAAAATTACAGAACCATCCAAAGTATACATAATGCAGAACATGCCACCAACCAATAAAAGAACCTTGGCCCCCACAGGAAAAGACAAATGTTACTGCAATTAAACAAGAGGTTAAATAATCGCTTAAAAACACTTAAGAATCAATGGGACCATCCCGAAACCACTTCACACAATCTTAAACCAATTAAGATCAATGGGACCATCCCGAAACATATTAAACAATTTTTAACCCATCAATGTTAACGAGCCCGCCAAAACTAACAATGAGACAGCCGATTTGGCAGGCAGATTAGCAGACCTCAAACAGTATAATTGAGGGTCTGCTTTTACAACAGCAGTTGGAAGAGTTCAAACGGTGGGAAGAGGGCAAACAAAAGAAAAGAGTCCAAGAAAGCAGTGCTGGAGGAAGTTCATTTCATCATTTATCTCAAATCAAGTCATCAAGTTCAGTCCAAGAAGAAGCTCCCTCTCGAAGAAGTAACACACCATTGGAGACCTCACGGCAGACCAGGGCCCCAGGAAACAAACAACCAAATATTACCAGCAACCAGGTAATATTGGGCCACCGCGACCAACAAGAAATCAACTTGGAAGAAACCGAAGACCCGCAAGTTTTTCCACTCTACAAACTATCCTGACTTACCCCGGGTAAGATTTTACTGAAAAGACTCTAAATCATACTTCTAACCAAAAGAAATTGGGTGCTCACCTGATAGATCCAATATGCACCCTACCGCATCAGCAGACTTGCGAAGACTGGCCAGCCATGCAGGTGAAGTCCTCTACCGTGTCCATGGTATGACAGGCCCCAACCAACACATCTAGAGAACCCCGAAATTGTGAACCTCTACAACTATCAAAAGAAGTCGTTTTGGTGTGCATTATCCCATGTCCTCTGGAGCCCAACTTAGCTAGTGAAGTGGGACTGGGAGGGGTGAAGTATTCTGTCTATTGTTATTTGCCCTCGTATATTCTGAAGTGTTCCCCCAATGTAGAGTGTTAAGATTATTGTGTTGTATATTTTCCTTCTCAAATAAAGATCTTGCCCTAGAAATTCAGTGCCCTTAGCACCGATTTTGCGGCGCTAGAGGGCCTAGCGCTGCAATTGGCGCCGGTTCCTAAATTGCCTGGGGCCTTTCCGCGGCGGTAGACCGGTAGCGCTGCGCCGGCACCGATGACGTCATCGGTGTGCGCAGTGTCCCGGTTGCCGTGGTAACCCGGCCCCAAGCCGAAATTCAGTTGCGGCCGCCTCGCCAGTGGCAGCCGCAACTAAGACTCCGGCAAACGAGTGTTGCCGGAGTCTGCGCCGGCACTTTAAGGAGGCGCGGCGGCCGGCCGCTTTCCCACCGGCCGCCTGCCCGCAGCTCCCTCCCCGGACTTCTCCCCCCCCCCCCCCGGAACAGATGCAAGCCCGACACTTGTCCGAGGTGCCGGGCTCATTTTTGAAGAGATTTGCGCAGGCCGCAGCCGGGTGCAGGCAGCTCCTCCTTAACGGAAGGAGGAGGCCTGCACTTCCCGAGCCTGCCGCACCGCAGCGGGCACCGCAGCGCCGGAATAGCGCCGCAATGCGGCGCGTTGCGCCAGTTTTCAGGCACTAAAACCCTTCAGTAGCGCCGGCAGCCGTTTGGGCGCGGCGCTACTGAATTTTTGGCGCGCGCAAAGGGACTTAGCGCCGGCGCTAACTTCTGGCGCTAAAGCCCTGGCGCAGCGCAAACTCAATTTCTAGGCCCTTATTTTTTTCACCAAGATTCAGTTGTCTGCTGCACATTTCATCACAACCCCCAAATAAGTCCGAGGTCTAGAACAAAGGGAGTGGGAGCGATTCGAACTGTTCATAAGTCAGAGGTGAAGCTGACCCACACACCACCCCTTACAGAAATGGCGACCACGGCAGGACCTTGGCAAAAGGGATGTGATGCAGTAGACACTGTGTTGAGGAAAGAAATAAGATGGAAGAGAGGATTTCCTCTTATGTGTTTGAGAAGGTGAATATCACCAAGATATGGATGACCAGTCTGTTGCTCGCTGAGCATCCCATGGATGCTGCAGCCAAATGGACTGAGAGCAAAGACCACAAAAAGTCTGTGGAGAAAGCCATCTGGTTGGTCTGTTCCCTGCGACAGATCCAGCTTTTAGATCAGCGCATTAAGGCACTAACAGCAGAGCTGCAGGAATTAGCTCAGCTGTCTCAAGCAAGGGCTGTAGCAGGAGAAGGACTATTGCAGAAATTAAAGGCACAAATTCAAGAGAAATTGCAGATAGCAGAAAAACACAGGAACAGGCATTAATATTTTCGGTGTCAAGTCACTGAGGCAAAGGGTAACGAGTTAGTATTACGAGAGGAGAACGCCCACCTTACCAGGCAAAGAAAAGAACAGGAAGAGAGGTTAAGAGACGTACAGGCAGCTTATAAGGTAGCAAGCACTAGGGATTTTGAAGCGGGAGATCACGGCCCCTGCCAAAAGCAGATCGATAGTTTAAACCTTGCTCTGTCCAGGGCAAAAGGCATGGTATGCCTAGTGAGCCTGGGTGCGGCCCGGGTGGGCCTGGAAGTAGAAGGGGAAACTGTTCAGACGTCACCTGTGGCGCCGGGGAATGATTCAGTTGGGCAACAAGAAGGACAGGCAATCTGTAAGGAAGACAGGGAATAGAGCACACCACCACCACCTGTGGCGCTGAGTTTTAACTCGGTTTGGCAGCAGGCAGCAGGGGGCAAGCCAATGCAGGAAAGGTCAGAGCCGGGGCCGATGAGCCCGGCTCAGCAGCAAAGGTTTGGCCCACCCGGCGGTGGTGGGGGTCAGGGACCCCTTGAAAGCCAATTCGTGATTCCCCAGCTTAGGGCTATGGTAAGCCACCTGAACAAACTCACCCAAAAGGGAGACCCCTCGGTCCACTTCATGGAAGTGGAACAGGCAGCAGGCATTAACGAGTGCGATGACTCTAAGATGGCCAAAATGCTCCTGTTCTCTTGGGATGGCAAGTTTCACCAGTCCCTCTCTGCAGAGAGCAAGAAAGGGCAAGGGGGGTAGGCTGCCATCCAGGAGGAAGTTCTGGAGGCCATGGGTATGAACGATGGTAGTCCTTTCTCCCAGGTGGAGAAGACTACACAGTTAGCAGGGGAGACCCCACATGCTTTCGCAGACAGGTTGTGGCCTGTGTATAAGAGTGCCTGTAATGGCGATCTTGACCGGACTCACATGAACGAGGACGAACTGGCCCACTGGCTCCGAAATCTAGAAGCAAACAGCTTGCCACGGATCAGGGCCAAATCTGAGCTGTGGTTTGAACCGAAAGGCCCCCAGGTCACCGAGGAGACAGTGGTCAGACAACTGACCCTGACTTACCGCAATGGTAGAGGGGTAGAAGAACAGCCACCAAAAGGAAAGGTTCACGAAATAAAACCTACTAGCAAGAAAGAATGGCACCAGGAAGGGGGTAACCCTTCCAATACGAGGCGTAACTGCTTCGGGTGTGGGAAGAATAGGCATTGGAGAAGGGACTGTAGAAATCCATGGAAGGCTAATGTGGGGAAAAACTCCCCAGCTCCTGCCCCAAAACCAGAAACAACGAGCTCTTCCCCCACGCTTGATTCAATAGTGGCTGTGCTCCGGGTTTTATTAAATGGCCCAGGGAAGGTAGCCACAGCCACGAGTGTTTTAACTCCATCTGCCCCACCCAACACAGACCTATGACTAGAGCCAGCGCAGCCTGTCTATCTGTGTCCCCTTGAGTATGATGCATGGAAAAGACCACTTGTTAAGATGGAGGTGGAAAAGGTGAAAGGGACCTGTCTGTTGGACACGGGAGCATCAAGCACCATAGTATATTCAGATAACCCCGCTGCCTCACCTCTGTCTAACGGGGTCCCGTACAGCTTAGTGGGGTTTACAGGTAACGAGCAGGCTGGCTCGTTCTCCATCCCGCTATCCATTCATTTAGGAGCACTCCACACCAAGTGGGCCTGTGTTTTAATGAAATGGAAGCAGGAAGGGAAAGGGATCCTGGGGGCTGATTTTATCATAGGCCACAGGATTCTAGTGGATTTTAGGAACCACTGTCTGTGGGGAGCATGCACCGGCAAAGAAAGTGAAGTGGCAGTTATCCCAGAGAAACAGGGCAAGGGGACCTTGTGCACTTTAAAACCCAAGGAGGGCTACGACCTCGAACTAATGGTCAGTAACACTCCACTGGAGTACCAGGCATTTGTGTGAGCACACCTTGGTGCATTTGCCACTCATAAGCGTGGTTGTGGGAGGGTGAACGGGGTCGAAGTTAGTGTAAACGGGGACCCCATGACCCGACCACAAAGGCAATACAATTTCCCCAAGGAGGCGGAGGCAGACATGGAAATGGCCATGACCTCTCTGGTCAAACATTGAGACCGATAGCCACCCACGTAAACTCTCCACTCTGGCCAGTTAGAAAACCGGACAACTCCTGGAGGGCCACAGTGGACTATCGGGTACTCAACCGTAACATCCCCACCTGTGCACCCACGGTCGCAGCTGTCGCCGACCTCATTGGAAGTATCCCAGCATCTGCGACCACCTTCACGGTGCTGGATATTTCCAACGGGTTTTGGTCCATCCCTCTATGGAGAGAGGACCAGTACAAGTTCGCCTTCACTTTTAAAGGCCAACAATACATCTGGAACTGCCTACCTCAGGGTTTCCACAACAGCCCCAGCATTTTTTACCAATGCATGGCAAATTGTTTAAAGGGCTTCAACCGGCCTCGGCAGTTAGTTCAGTATGTGGATGACCTGCTCTTATTCACCAATGAAGGAGAGGAACACGGTCCACTACTGGCTGAACTGCAGGAGTTGCTCAGGCAAGAAGGCTTTAAAGTAAACCCTAAGAAAGTACAGATCGGCCAACAGGAAGTAGAATTCCTAGGGCTGGCTGTGCGCGCAGGGGAAAGGGCCATCGATAAAGCCAGAAGGGAAGCAGTGCAGGAGTTACCAGTCCCCAATACAGTAACAGGAGTGAGATCTTTTCTAGGGCTAACCGGGCACTGCAGAGATTTTATTGAGGATTACGCAGCCACAGCAGCCCCTCTGCTCTGACTCCTACATAAGGGAGTGGAGTGGGTTTGGGATGAGGGTTGCGAGGCAGCATTCATAAAACTCAAACAAGATCTGCAGATTGCGCCAGCTCTAGGGGCCATTGATGGGGGAAAATAGTTTTTCCTGGAGGTAGCAGCCAGCGGGGACAGTCTGAGTGCAGTGCTGCTCCAGGAGCGGCACGGTCAGCTGAGACCGGTGGTTTACTCCTCCAGGATACTCTCAGATGTGGAGAAGGGCTACTCCAACTGTGAGAGGCACCTCCTCACCACTCACTGGGCTGTGAAAAGATCATTGATTTTCACAGGCACATCGCCCATCACCCTCCTCACCCAGCACACGCCTACCCAAATGCTCCTAGATGGGAGAATTAAAGATGGGACAGTGAGCAGTGCCTGCATTGCTCGCTGGACCCTGCTTCTCTCCCAGATGGACCTAAGGGTCTCTGTGAGCCCAAGCTCGCAGCCAACATGATTTATCCAGGGACGGCCCACCGGTTCCATTGAAGGAGTATGGGAAGTCAACATAGGTTTTCGGGCTGGGATACACCCCACAGGCCACAAAATCTATGTAGACGGTTCGAGCACGGTATCTGCTGGAGAACGGCTTACAGGGTGTGGAGTTTATGACCCAGGGGCAGACATTGCCCTGGCAATTAAACTCCCCAGCACCATGAGCGCCCAGCAGGCTGAACTGTCCGCGGTAGTGTACGTGGTTACACACCCCGAGAAATTCCTTACTCTGTACACGATTTGCTCGGACAGCATGTTCACATGCAATTCATGTACGGAATACCTGGCCATCTGGTCCCGTCGCGGATACACCTCCGCTGACGGGAGACCCCTGGCAATCAAGCCTCTGCTGGAGAAAATCATGACGGCCGTAGGGGAGGAAGGGAAGGTCTTTATCCATAAAGTTAAAGCCCATTCAAAGACAGAACCCATGCAGGAGGGCAACCAAAAAGCAGATGAATTGGCCAAGCAGGGAGCTAGGGAAGGAAAGTTTTGGGACCCCTACCGAACAGGTTCGGTAGCCGCAATCCGGGACAAGGGAGGCACACAGGGGGGCATCTTTGGTCCTGGACCTAAAGCAGGCCCAGGTACGGTATCCCATCCTCAGAGCCGTTCTGAACATGCTCACAAAAGGGGAGAAAGTAGAGGGCCCGTACGGTACAGCAGCCATCACCGTCAAGGAAGGCATGTTGTTCAGGGGGGAGCAATGGGTAGTGCCACAGCAGTACCAAAGGGAATTCCTCCAACTGGCCCATGAGGGCCCAGGAACGGGGCATCCCAGGCCTGTGACCACCTGGCAGCGGGTGGAACAGGCAGGATGGTGGCCAGGACTGAGGGAACAGGTCTGTGAGTTTTGTGCCGGCTGTCTGGTGTGTGCTGCCAATAACCCTGACCCCCAGAAAAGGAAGGTATCTTTGGGACACATCAGCAGGGTAGAGGGACCATGGCAGTCAATCCAGATCAATTACATCGGGCCCCTACCCACCGCCCAGGGAGGCTACAAGTACTGCCTAGTCCTGGTGGATGTGTTTTCAAAGTGGGTGGAAGCTTTTCCCTGCCGAACAGCTACCGCATTGGGTACAGCTAATGTCCCGGTCAGGGAAGTGTCCTCATGATGGGGACTACCGCAGTATGTGGAGTCCGATCAAGGGAGTCACTTTACTGGACAGGTCATGCAAGAGACCCTCATGGTACTCGGCATTGAAGGGAAATGGCACGTCGCCTACAACCCGCAGTCATCGGGTCCTGTGGAGTATTTAAAATGCACCATAAAAGAAAGGCTGCGCAAGAAGACGGGAGACTCACCCAAGAAGTGGGTAGAAGTCTTACCGTTGGTCCTAATGGGGATCCGAGCCAGCCAGTCAAAAAGCACGGGGTATTCCCCACACGAGATCTTGACTGGTAGGGTTATGCGGACCCCCACCCATGTACTAGTCCCGGTGCTCACAGAAGGTCAGCTCAGGGAGGTGAACCGGGACAGCTTCGTCAGGAATCTGTTTGAACACCTTAAACAGATTCACTGGCAGGCTGCTAGCAGCATGGGAAAACAGCACCGGAGTAACCGACTGCTGCTAGAACCCAACCGGCACCACGAGTGGGAGATAGGGGATCAGGTCATGGCGAGGAACTTTGCCCGGTTAGGGAGTTTTGAACCATTGTACATGGGGCCGTACAGCATTGTGGACAAGGCAAGCCCCATGGTCTATCCCATAAAGATGCCCCCCGCACAAAGTGTAAATTGTTTAAACCTGAGAAAGGGGAACGGCCAGCAGGGGTGAACCATTTTAAAGATAGAGATCATCAGCCTGCAGCTGTGGCAGACTCACAGAGCGCACCGGTGGGGGCAGTGGCTTGTGTTACTGGAGGGGTCATCCCACCAATTATTTGGGACACACCCCCAGTAACCAGAGCCCTAAGGAGGTCTCCTCACATACCACAGCAAAAACTTCCGTGGTCACCTGTGTATCAGTTAAAAAGGTCCAGCCCCGGGAGGGCCACAACCCAAAAAGGAATGCCCAAGGTAAGGGATCAGCCTAAAAATAGGGATCCCCAGCCGGCCGCCTCCAACGGTGAGGGACTCACAGGAGAGGTAGCGTTGGGCAGAGAGAGAGAGAAGGGTCCCCAGCCTGCAACATCAGGCTGTGCGGAACCCAGAGGACAGGACAGGGAGCCAGCAGTCACACTGAAGGGGGTAGTGTGCTGCAGCACAGGAGGGCACACTCCCCCGATTAACTGGGATTCAGGGAAACTCCCAGTTGCTTTAAGAAGGACTCTCCGGGTCCGGTGGCACAGGCCACCTTACGCCCAGGCGTACAAGCTGCTCAGAAGCCACAAAAGACGAAGGCCAAACAGGAATTAGCCTGGCCGTCTGGAGATGGGCGGCGGATGTACATAGCTTTCTGGTAAATTTTTAAGTGTGTTTTACAGTTGGTAGTTTTATGATTATTAAAATAAAGTTTTAATTTTAGTTTATGAAAGGTTTAATTTTTCGAAACTCAACAACTGTTGTCAAGCCGGAGAACCTTCTCGGGACATGGCTATTTTTTTTGTGTGTCCCTACAGAAAGGAAATCGGCATGGGAAAGTTTCTGCTCCTGCTCACCCTGGTAGGGGCGAGCATCGGTGACCGAGGAGACGTGGAGGACTCCCACATATATGGGTGCTCAGGAGAGAGAGCACCAATCGTTACTGCTGGGGGAGGCGAACAGGGTGTGGAGGAGCTCGCTATTTACTTCCATGAGGGAAGGTGGTCAGGGTGGCTGGGGTCTAACTCGACACAATACTCCAGCCAGACCGGGTTCACATACGGGGAGGCCTCCATCCCGTGCCCCAGGGTACAGGTCATTGCTACAAGGGTCAGTGTCACTGAGGGGAAACGTGTGTGTTTGACTTGTAAGGGACAGATTCCCCTGGATAGGTGGTGGTGGCTCAGGAAGCTGAGCAGGGACATAGGGGACCGTAAATTCGACTGGGAATGATTAGGGAACGACACCCACCGTACGATCACAGGGACCCGAGGGGGAGTGAGTGTGTGTTGGGATAAGTGGTAGAAGTCGGAACAGGGAGTTTACATTTGTATGTGGGGGTCAGAGAAAGTCTGCCCCACAGGCACATCCATCATCTTCCACAGAAAATGACAAGATGCCGGGAAGGGGATGAGGTGGGATTCTAGCCTGCATGCATGCGCGGTCCCACACTCCTCAATCCCAGTCAATGCCACCGAACATGTAGCACGCCCCAAAAGCCCCTGCCCATGACCACGACGTCATGGATCATGGAACAAAGGTGTCCTACCACCACCAAGGGACCAGGGAATGGGTTAGTCCTAGTGCCAACCGACAAGTTGCTGTACCAGCGGGTACACTATGCAGTAGCTTCAGTGATCCTGAACCTTACCGAGTTAAACATATTCCCAAAAAAATATATTCCACTGAGAAGAAAAGGGTGTAAAAGAAAAGACAGCCATTCGTGGCTAAGTAAAGAAATTAAGGATAGTATTCGACTAAAAACAAGGGCATATAAGGTAGCCAAATCTAGTGGGAGGATAGAGGATTGGGAAAACTTTAAAAGACAGCAAAAAATAACAAAAAGATTGATTAAGAAAGGGAAGATAGATTATGAAAGTAAATTAGCAAAAAATATAAAAACAGATAGTAAGAGTTTTTATAGTTATATAAAAAGAAAAAGGGTGGCTAAAGTAAATGTTGGTCCCTTAGAGGATGAGACCGGGAAATTAATGGTGGAAAATATGAAGATGGCAAAAACACTGAATGAATATTTTATATCAGTCTTTACAGTAGAAGACACTAACAATATCCCAACACTGGACAAACAGGGGGCTAAAGGGGGGGAGGAGCTAAACACGATCAAAATCACTAAGGAACTGGTACTCGGTAAAATAATGGGACACAAGGCGGATAAATCACCTGGAACTGATGGCTTACTTCCTGGGGTCTTGAGGGAAGTGGCGGTAGGGATTGTGGATGCATTGGTAATAATTTTCCAAAACTCCCTGGACTCGGCAAAGGTCCCGGCAGACTGGAAAACTGCTAATGTAACACCCTTATTTAAAAAGGGCAGTAGACAGAAGGCTGGAAACTATAGACCGGTTAGCCTAACATCTGTGGTAGGTAAAATTTTGGAGTCCATTATTAAGGAGACAGTAACAGGACATTTGGATAATCATAATTTAATAGGACAAAGTCAGCATGGTTTTATGAAGGGGAAGTCATGTTTGACAAATTTGCTGGAGTTCTTTGAGGAAGTAACATATAGGGTGGATAAAGGGGAACCAGTGGACGTAGTGTATTTAGACTTCCAAAAGGCATTTGATAAGGTGCCACACAAAAGATTATTGCTTAAGATAAAAAATCACGGGATTGGGGGTAATATTCTGGCATGGATAGAGGATTGGCTATCTAACAGAAGGCAGAGAGTTGGGATAAATGGTTCATTCTCAGACTGGCAATCAGTAACTAGAGGTGTTCCGCAGGGGTCAGTGCTGGGTCCCCAACTCTTTACAATCTATATTAATGATTTGTAGGAGGGGACCGAGTGTAACATATCAAAGTTTGCAGATGATACTAAGATGGGAGGGAAAGTAGTGAGTGAGGAGGACATAAAAAACCTGCAAGGGGACATAGACAGGCTAAGTAAGTGGGCAGAGATTTGGCAGATGGAATACAATACTGGAAAGTGTGAGGTTATGCACTTTGGCAGGAAAAATCGTAGAGCAAGTTATTATCTTAATGGCAAGAAACTGGAAAGTACTGAAGTACAAAGGGATCTGGGGGTCCTGGTGCACGAAACTCAAAAGGTGAGTATGCAGGTGCAGCAAGTGATTAAGAAGGCCAATGGAATGTTTGCTTTCATTGCTGGGGGGATAGAATATAAAAATAGGGAGGTATTGCTTCAGTTGTACATGGTATTGGTGAGACCGCACCTGGAATACTGCGTACAGTTTTGGTGTCCATACTTAAGAAAGGACATACTTGCTCTCGAGTCAGTACAAAGAAGGTTCACTCGGTTAATCCCGGGGATGAGGGGATGGACATATGAGGAGAGGTTGAGTAGATTGGGATTCTACTCATTGGAGTTCAGAAGAATGAGAGGCGATCTTATTGAAACATATAAGATTGTGAAGGGGTTGGATCGGGTGGATGCGGGGAAGATGTTCCCGATGATGGGTGAAACTAGAACTAGGGGGCATAGTCTTAGAATAAGGGGCTGCTCTTTCAAAACTGAGATGAGGAGGAACTACTTCACTCAGAGGGTGGTAGGTCCATGGAATATGCTGCCCCAAAAAGCTGTAGAAGCTACATCATTACATAAATTTAAAACAGAAATAGACAGTTTCCTAGAAGTAAAGGGAATGAAGGGTTACGGGGAGCGGGCAGTGTTAAGTCTGTGTGTTCTAGTTGTAATTACTAACACACACTACAAGATTAAAGTTCAACAGGTCTTTACTGGTTGGAGGTCAGGACTATACTAAATACAATATTACTACACAGTGCTTATATACCGGTGGTCACCACCGGTATTACGTATACAGCAGCCAGAGAAAGTAGTACATCTCTAAAGGTGGAACAGGCTTAAGCTCTCTTAAGGTGGAACAGGTTACATACACCACAGGCAGGAATTTGGACATGAGTCTAGGTTCGGATCGGTCATGGCCCTGTGGGTAGCGGAGTGGGCCCAGGGGCCATGTAGCCTGATCCTGCTCCTATTTCGTGTGTCTAATTCTGTTAGATTCAGGAGATGGTTCTGTGATAGTGGATTGGCGGTTAGGATCAGATCAGCCATGATCTTATTGAATGGCGGAGCAGGCTCGAGGGGCCGATTGGTCTACTCCTGCTCCTATTTCTTATGTTCTTATGTTCTTATGTAAACTTACCTGAATGGTGTCCTAAGGAGACAGAACAGCTATACCAGACCCTGCTGAAGGAAATGTTTAGAAAATTTTATGAATTCGACTTTGCCAACGTAGACAAAGCAAAACTGTACCGTTTACACCCTGAGCATACTGTGGGCGCGGGGAAACTGGAATGATATTTTCACTACCTATAATACAGGATCCTCAGTAATAAATAGCCTGGATGATATAGAGTTACAAACACAGATAAGTGGTTTAAAGACACAAGTAAGAAAAATCCTAACAGAGGAGAACACAGTAGTAGGCTCAGAGCTACACGAGGACAAAGCTATGATGGTCCATTTAAAATATATCATTGCTGAGCTGGAGAGACATGCTAAAACAGTAAATGCACTCATACGGGAGGACAGGAATGCTTCGGATCAGGCTGCACAGAATGAGGTGTGCTTGCTATACAGGGCAAAGTTGCTGGGCGAGTGTCAGGAAGGTAAGAGCTCATGGGATCCTGGGTGCCTTGGCACATTGGATCCAAAACTGGCTGAGTGGCAGAAGGCAGAGGGTGATGGTGGAAGGTTGTTTTTGTGACTGGAAGCCTGTGTCCAGTGGGGTACCGCAGGGATCGGTGCTGGGTCCCTTGCTGTTTGTGGTCGACATTAATGATTTGGATGTGAATGTAAAAGGTATGATCAGTGAGTTTGCAGATGACACGAAAATTGGTGGGGTGGTAAATAGCGAGGCGGGAAGCCTCAGGCTACAGGACGATATAGATGGGTTGGTCAGATGGGCGGAACAGTGGCAAATGGAATTTAACCCTGAAAAGTGTGAGGTGATGCATTTTGGACGGACTGACAAGGCAAGGGAATACACAATGAATGGTAAGGGCCTAGGAAAGACAGAGGATCAGAGGGACCTTGGTGTGCATGTACATAGATCTCTGAAGGCAGCGGAACAGGTAGATAAGGTGGTTAAAAAGGCATATGGAATACTTGCCTTCATTAACCGAGGCATAGAATATAAGAGCAGGGAGGTTATGATGGAGCTGTACAAAACGCTGGTGAGGCCACAGCTGGAGTACTGTGTGCAGTTCTGGTCGCCACATTATAGGTAGGATGTGATTGCTTTGGAGAGGGTGCAGAGGAGATTTACCAGGATGTTACCTGGGCTGGAGCGCTTCAGCTATGAAGAAAGACTGGACAGGCTGGGGTTGTTTTCCTTGGAGCAGAGAAGGCTGAGGGGGGATCTGATTGAGGTATACAAAATTATGAGGGGCATAGATAGGGTGGATAGAAAGGAACTTTTCCCCTTAGTAGAGGGGTCAATAACAAGGGGGCATAGATTCAAGGTAAGGGGCAGGAGGTTTAGAGGGGATTTGAGGAAAAACTTTTTCACCAGAGGGTGGTTGGAATCTGGAACTCACTGCCTGAAAGGATGGTAGAGGCAGGAACCCTCACAACATTCAAGAAGCATTTGGATGAGCAGTTGAAATGCCATAACATACAAGGCTACGGACCAAATGCTGGAAAATGGGATTAGATTAGACAGGGCTTGATGGCCGGCGTGGACGCGATGGGCCGAAGGGCCTCTTTCTGTGCTGTATAACTCTATGACTCTATGACTCTACCCTGGAGGATTTAAAACAAGGTTTAGTCCCCTCCTGGATTAGCAACAAACACCTGGCAGCCCTCCACCCGTTTAGTAATTCGCTGAACCCATGTCAGCTCCGTCTATCCTCGGAAACCTACCCTGTCCCCGTGGATTGTGGATGCTCCAACCATACTATCATGGGGATAGTGGCGAGGATGCCGGTCATGGGTGGGACAGCCCGACCCGCACCGGTTATACAGGGTGGAGAACATTGGGATCATTCAAGGGGGTGCACACGTCCGTTTCGCAGAGGTCCCACCTTATGTCATAAAGTGGGAGCATGCTATGACAGGTACAGACCTCTCCGGGTGCCGGATCCGGGGTGCACACATAATACTGTGTCCCCAGCACTTGAATGCCTATTCAAGACCACAGTGCGGGTTTAAAGCTGCTGGCGCACAACCTGTGAACTGTACCATGGAGGTAATGGCAAAAGGCCATGTTCCCCCACAGGTAGCATTCATAGGAGGTGGGACATATTGTGTCACCACAAGTGCGGCCCACTACCAGCATGGATGGCATATCTGGTGTCTGATGAGTGACAGCAATTTCTGCTTTAAACCCAATGCAGAAGTTCAAGTGGCCCAGGAACGGATAGTCCCCATTCCTGAACCCTCCACTGTCCACCTCACTGTAAGGGAAAACATTACCAACCTGCAAGATTACGTCAGAGATTTCGGCTATGAAATTACCCCTCTACCCGAACATCTTACTGCCCTATTAAAAGCAGTGGTCATTGTAGTGTATGTACCTTTAAGAGAGAACTACATTTACAGCTCCTGTATACTGTAGTACCGGCAGTGACCACACCTGTATATAAGCCTTGAGCATGCCTCTGTACTGTCAGTTTTGAGACTACCCTACTCCAGTAAACACCTGTTGATTGTTAAGTTACAGCCTCCGTGTAGTTATTGGAAAACATCATACTTTAAGAATCACGGATTCAACAGTGGCGACGAGGTCGATTCGAATCTGCCTGCAACTCTGCATTTCCCTTCAAGGATTCGCTCCGGGAGGGCGGTGGAAGAAAGTCGAGGCCAGAAGCACGGGCGTCGACCACGAGCAACCGCCCAGTCATCCGGCAGAGAGTGAACATCACAGGGGAGGCTGTTGAGAGCCGGGCTTGGTTCCCCAGCCACGACAATCCAGCAACAGACTGGCAACAGTTACAGCGCAGACCCTTCCCGGACAGCGGCGGCTGGAGCCAACCGACGGCATAAAAAAGCCAAGCAGCGTCAATGGGGTAAGAGAGAGGATGAAGCACACAGGGCGCGGCCGGTGGTTGAAAACCGAGCGGCGTCGAGGAAAAACAAACAGAGAGAGAGAGAGGGTAAAGCAGCAGCCGGGTTCAGGACCAAGCGACGGCAATGGGAAAGGCGCACAGGAGAACGCACAGAGCACAGCCAGGGCTCAAGGGCTGAACCGCGTCTGCGGGGAGAAGAAGGGAGAGTGCGGGAGATGCCATTGAGCCGTGGAGAAGAAGTGAGAGCGCGGGAGACGCCAATTTTAGAAGCCACAGCGGAGAAGAAGGGCGAGCGCGGGAAGAAAGGAAAGCGCGGGAGACGCCATTTTGTGCCAGTGGAGATGAAGGGAGAGCGAGGGAGACGCCATTTTAGACAGTTAAATCACACCCAGGGATGCCGAAGAGTGGCAGTATCACTGCGTTCGACAATGAAGTCGAAGATTGGGCGACATATGTGGAATGCATTGAGGTGTACTGCAAGGCGAATGAAGTGCCAGGTGCTAGGAAAGCACTGGTTTTGTTAAATTCCATAGGTGCAAAAACTTATGGCTTGCTGCGAAACCTAATAACCCCAGAGAAGCCCGTGGATAAGAATTTCGAAAGCATAGTAGAAATCCTACAGGACCACTTAAACCCCACACCGCTGCTGATAGCAGAAAGATTTAAGTTCCACAAAAGGAACCAGCATAAAGATGAAAGTAATGCTGAGTACTTAACGGAACTGCGCAAGCTATCGAAACACTGCCAGTTTGGAGTGGGACTAGCAGATACGTTAAGGGACAAGTTTGTGTGTGGGCTTCAAAGTGAAGGAACCCAGAAACGGCTTCTATCAGAAAAGGATCTTATGCTGGACAAGGCTTTCAGCATGGCAGTATCACACGAAGCAGCCACACGGGGCGCGGCAGAGATACAACGGAGACCACAAGAATATGGCACCAATGAAATGTCATATGGCGCAGGGAAGTGTTATCGCTGCGGCAGAACAACACACGATCAGAAGGGTTGTTGGTTCAAGGACTAAGTGTGCAGACAGTGTGGAAAAGCAGGACACATAGCAGGAGTCTGCAGGTCAGGAAAGAAAACCAGCAGCAAGAAATCTCCACAGGAGAAGTACAAAAAGGTACATAAGGTGATGGACAGTAGTTCAGACGAACAGAAAAGTGATACAGAATCCGGAAGCAAGGAGCTGGGTTGTCTGAAACTACATAAGGTAATCAAAATGGAGGATCACCAGACTATCTGGGTCACACTCAAGATAGATGGAGTCCAAGTGAAAATGGAATTGGACACTGGATCAGCCCTAACAGTCATAAACCAAAGGGACTACAAGCGGCTATTTTCACATATACCCTTGAAAGCTACAGAGATTATCTTGAAGACGTACATGGGGCAAAAAGTCTACCCCAAAGGAAAAATAAGGGTGAACGTGATATACAAAGGCCAGGAAATACCCAAAATGGACCTATATGTATTGCCAGATGGAGGACCACCACGTGAATGGATCCGGAAGATACAATTAGATTGGCATTCCATACAGGCACTGAAGGTTGAGGCCAAAAAGGATGACGACGTCACACCTGGACGACTGTCAAAAATGCTAACTGATGCACAAGAAGTGTTCCAGCAGGGACTCGGAACACTAAAAGGCATAACAGCGACGATCAAAATAGAGGAAAATGCAAGCCCAAAGTTTTTTAAGGCCAGGCCGGTGCCTTATGCGATCCGCCCAGCCATCGAAGCAGAGCTGGAAGGTTTGGAACGTTCTGGAGTACTGTCCAAAGTGGACTGGAGCGAGTGGGCTACACCCATCGTTCCTGTAATGAAGAGGTCGTTGAGTAATACGCCTGGGGAACCAAAGAAGAATCGCATCTGTGGGGACTTTAAAGTGACAGCGAACCCAGTCCTTCACACGGTACAATATCCGCTTTCACGGATTGAGGAGATTTTTGCCTTGCTATCTGGAGGTAAACGCTTCACCAAAATTGATCTGGCCCAGGCGTACTTGCAAATGGAGGTAGAAGAAGCCTCGAAACAATACCTCACGATCAACACTCATAAAGGTCTCTACCAATACAACCGGCTGGTGTTCGGGGTAGCATCGGCTCCGGCTATTTGGCAAAGGGCAATGGATCAAGTCCTGCAAGGGATTCCAGGGACCCAGTGTTATTTGGACGACATCCTGGTCACGGGCGAAAATGACAGTGATCACCTCGCCAACCTGAAGAAGGTGCTCACTAGATTAAAGGAATATGGGCACGAGCTAATCGCCACAAGTGCGAGTTTTTCCAGAAGCAGATCTCATATTGTGGCCACGTTATTGATGAAGAGGGGTTACATAAGTCCCCTGAAAAGTTTGAGGCAGTAGTCAAGGCTCCAGCACCGGAAAATGTGTCACAACTGAGGTCGTTCCTCGGGCTGGTGAACTACTACCATAAGTTCTCACCAAATTTGTCTACAGTATTACACCCACTGAACACCCTACTGCAAACGGGGGTACCATGGAATGATGAATGTAAACGAGCTTTCCAGAAGTGCAAAGAATTGATCACATCAAAAGAGGTGTTGGCCCATTTCAACCCAGCACTACCAATTCGGTTGGCATGTGATGCATCACCCTATGGTATTGGAGCGGTGCTGTCGCACAAATTCCCAGACGGGTTGGAGAGGCCAGTAGCCTTTGCGTCTCGGTCACTAACCTCAGCCGAGCGCAACTACGCCCAGATTGACAGGGAGGCCCTCAGCCTAGTATGCGGAGTAAAAAAATTCAACCACTATCTGCATGGGCAGAAGTTCACCTTGCTGACTGACCACCAACCACTTGTCTCCATCTTTAATCCAAAGAAGGGCGTTCCGGTGATGACTGCACAACGGTTACAAAGATGGTCCCTTTTTCTAAGGGCGAACCAATATGAAATAGAATATAAAGGCACGAAACAGCATGGAAACGCTGATGGGCTGTCACGCTTGCCACTGCCTACTGTGGAGGAAGCACCAGCAGTGGACCCTATCGAGATATTTTATTCGTCAATAATTGAACGATTGCCAGTAACTAACGCGGATATAGAGAAGGAGACCCGCAATGAGCCGACACTGTCTCGGGTATATGATTTGACGGTGAGGGGATGGCCAACACATGGCGACTCACTGTTGCCAGCATTCTCATCCAGAAGAGAACAGCTGTCAGTATGACAGGGGACAGTGATGTGTGGATCCCGAGTGGTAATTCCACCCAAGTTAAGGGAGAGAGTGCTCAATGAGCTTCACTAAGGTCATCTGGGAGGGGTGAAAATGAAAATCCTTGCTAGGGCTTATGTGTGCTGGCCGGGGATTGATCAACAAATCGAGGACCTAACCAAGAGCTGCTCAGGATGCCAGAAGATCCAAAATGCACCACCACATGCCCCTCTACACCCATGGGAGTAGCCCTCCTCTCCATGGCAACGGGTGCATATTGATTTTGCTGGTCCATTCATGGACTCAATGTTCTTAATAGCAGTGGATGTGCACTCGAAATGGCCTGAGGTGATAAAAATATCCTCAACCACTACAGAGAAAACGATTGCAGTCCTACGGACCATATTTGCCAGGAACGGCTTGCCAGAGCAGATTTGCTCTGATAATGGACCACAGTTTGTGTCCGAAGAGTTTCGGAAATTTATGAGAAGGAATGGGGTAAGGCATTACACATCCGCCCCGTATCATCCAGCCACAAATGGATTGGCTGAGAGGTTCGTACAAACCTTTAAAAAGGCGATAAATGCCATGTGCGATGATGAAATTCCACTACAGCATAAGGTGGACAATTTCCTGTTAGCTTACAGAAATGCGACACATGCAGTTACCAACCAGACCCCGGCCATGACGTTTTTTAACCAAAGGTTGAGATCTCATCTGGATTTGTTCAGACCAAATGTGCAAAGAAATGTTGAGGATAAACAATTCCAGCACATCAATGAGAAGCCGACACGGAGCTTCAATGTAGGACAACCAGTCTTGGCCCGTGACTACCGAACAGAGAAATGGCAACCCGGAACGATATGCACACGGCAGGGGCCATTAATGTACACAGTGGATGTCGGGGAGAACATTGTGAGATGCCACGTCGACCAGATCTTAGCGTCACAGGAACGAGTCAACCCCATGTCTCGCGTACCTGGGGATGAACCCGACATACCGGTGGCATCTACCTCAGAAACAGTCGCAGTGGAAACTGATGGACTAACCGACGAAAGGGGGCCAGAATCGCCTCCGCACCAAGAACAAGAACCTCAGGAAAGGCGCTATCCAGAAAGGATCAGGAAGCCGCCCCAAAGACTGAATCTATAAATGGACTATTTCTGTTTAATGTGCGTGTTAAAGTGTTAATTGTTATTTGAATATTATGGGTACTGCTAATCTAAAACGGGAGGATTGTAGTGTATGTACCTTTAAGAGAGAACTACTTTTACAGCTCCTGTATACTGTAGTACCGGCAGTGACCACACCTGTATATAAGCCTTGAGCATGCCTCTGTACTGTCAGTCTTGAGACTACCCTACTCCAGTAAACAGCTGTTTATTGTTAAGTTACAGCCTCCGTGTAGTTATTGGAAAACATCATACTTTAAAAATCACGGATTCAACAGTAATATCACAGAAGCATTTCTACACATTAGAACAGAAGACAGTCGAGATAGGGGCCAAGATCTTGGATATCGTAGTTCCACCCTGGTGGGATATTTTTGAAGATATAGAGGTCCCTCCTTGGATCAGACTGGCTTCCCACATTTTAATAGTCTGCCAGCTCGGTATAGTTTTCTACTTACTGTGCACAAAGCGCAAGGGGAGAGATAGAATGATCCTATCTCAAAATGAGAGAGCATGAGACAAACAAAGTCTTTGACCAAGTATAAAACAAACCATAACCATTATTAAAATTAAGTTTTGTGACTATGTGTGATTATTTTCTTTCTATGTGCATACTATGTTTCTCCAAGTGGTGCAGGGGTGTTGGACCCTCTCTGTGCTTGGATGTGAATGTAACCGGATTTTCGTACCTTGTATATATGTTGAACACTACACCAAAAAGGGGAATGTATGTGTTTTTGGGTTTTAGATAAATAATAAAGGGGAAGGTTGGCTCTCGGAGATCAGAAATTTTGCTCACCCAGTATGATACTCTAGTGGATAGAGGATCACAGGACGGACTGTAAGATTTGCAAAATTCAACAGATTCCCCAAAACCAAGAAGAATACCCTAAAGAAGGGTTTTTTGGACCATTAATAAACCATGTCAGAATGGTATAAGAATATTGGGCCAAAGGGAGATTTAAAAATCAAGGACCCCAGTATTTTGGTTTTATTTTTAAAAACATGCTTGAGCCTGTGGAAGAAAAAAAAAGCGGCTGCAACAAAGGAATTGGGATTGGCCTCTGTAAATGGACAGTTTTGGGTATTGGCATTAACCAAGCTGTCTGGGGACTTATCTGGACTGTCTCAGTCATTTTACATAATTGTAATGTATGTAATGTATATATACCTTAAGGGAGAGAACTACTTTTTACAGCTCCTGTATACTGTAGTACCGGCAGTGACCACACCTGTATATAAACCCTGAGTAGTGATCTGTAGAGTTAGTTCTAGAGTAACCCTCATTCAGTAAACACCTGTTGAATCGTTCCCTGCAGTCTGTTGTCTGATTATTGAAGGACACAACATTAAGATACATGGACATATCATTGGCGACGATGCAGATTCGAACCTACCTGCAACTCTTCATCACTTCCCAGGGATTCGCTCCTGGAGAACAGTGGAAGGAGGTCGAGTCCAGAAGCACGGGCGTCGACCACGGGCAACCGCCAAGTCATCCAGCGGAAATTTGAGCATCACAGGGGAGGCTGTCGAGAGCCAGGCTTGGCTTTCCAGTCACGGTGGTCCAGCGAAATGGGCTGGCAACAGGTACTGCGCAGACCCTTCCTGGATAGTGGTGGGCTAGAGCCCGACCGAGCGGCACAGAAAAAGGCCGAGCAGCGTCGACGGGGGAGAGAGAGAGGGCAGAGTGCACAGGGCGCAGCTGGTGTTCAGGACAGAGCGGCGTCAACGGGGGAGAGAGACGAGAGAGAGCAGAGCGCAGCCGGTGGTCAAGGGTCGAGCAGCGTCAATGGGGGAGAGAGGCGAGCAGGAAAACGCGAGGCGCTGCCATTACCACGAGGACCGCAGAGAGCGGCATTGGCAGCAGTGCACAAGCAGCGCATGAAACCCACAGGGCGTCGCCATTTGCCACGAGGACCGCCGAGAGCGACGTTGGCAGCAGCGCTGGAGACGCCATTTTAAGCCGCAGCGGGGAAGAAAGGAAAGCGCGGGAGATGCCATTTTCAGCCGCAGCGGGGAAGAAAGGAAAGCGCGAGAGATGCCATTTTAAGCCAGTCTAACCACACCCAAAAATGCCGAAGAGTGGCAGTATCACAGCGTTCGACAATGAAGTCGAAGATTGGACGACATATGTCGAACGCATAGAAGTATACTGCAAGGTGAATGAAGTGCCAGATGACAAGAAAGCGCTGGTATTGTTGAATTCAATGGGTGCAAAAACGTATGGCTTACTACAAAACCTAGTAACCCCAGAGAAGCCAGTAGAAAAGGATTTTGAAAACATAGTGTCAATCCTACAGGACCACTTAAACCCCACACCGCTGCTGATAGCAGAAAGATTTAAGTTTCACAAAAGGAACCAGCATAAAGATGAAAGTAATGCTGAGTATTTAACGGAACTGCGCAAGCTATCGAAACACTGCCAGTTTGGAATGGGACTAGCAGATACTTTAAGGGACAAGTTTGTGTGTGGGCTTCAAAGTGAAGGAACCCAGAAACGGCTTCTATCAGAAAAGGATCTTACGCTGGACAAGGCTTTCAGCATTGCAGTATCACACGAAGCAGCAGCACAGGGCGCTGCAGAGTTACAACGGAGACCGCAAGAATATGGCACAAATGAAATGTCGTATGGAACAGTGAAGTGCTATCTCTGCGGCAGAACAACATACGACCATAATGATTGCTGGTTCAAGGACAAAGTGTGCAGACAGTGCGGAAAAGTAGGACACATAGCAAGAGTCTGCAGGTCGGGAAAGGAAACCAGCAGCAAGAAATCTCCACAGGAGAAGTACAAGAAGGTAAATAAGGTGACGGAGAGTAGTTCAGGCGAACAGAAGAGTGATACAGACTCCAGAAGCAAGGAGCTGGTTTGTCTGAAACTATATAATGTGATCAAAACAGAGGATCACCAAACTATCTGGGTCACGCTCAAGATAGCAGGAGTCCAAGTGAAAATGGAATTGGACACAGGATCAGCCCTAAAAGTGATAAACCAAAGGGACTACAAGCAGCTATTCTCACATATACACTTGAGAGATACAAAGATTGTCTTGAAGACGTACACGGGGCAAAAAGTCTACCCCAAAGGAAAAATAAGGGTGAAAGTTATATATAACGGCAAGGAAATACCAAAAATGGACCTATATGTATTGCCAGATGGAGGACCACCACTACTAGGACGTGAATGGATCTGGAAGATACAGCTAGATTGGCATTCCATACAAGCACTGACTGTAGATGTCAAAAAGGATGACGACGTCACACCTGGACGACAGTCAAAAATGCTAACTGACGCACAAGAAGTGTTCCAGCAGGGACTCGGAACACTAAAAGGCATAACAGCGATGATCAAAATAGAGGAAAATGCAAGCCCAAAGTTTTTTAAGGCCAGACGGGCGAAAATGACAGTGATCACCTCGCCAACCTGGAGCAGGTGCTCACTAGATTGAAGGAATATGGGCTCCGAGCTAATGGCCACAACTGCGAGTTTTTCCAGAAGCAGATCTCGTATTGTGGCCACGTTATTGATAAAGAGGGGTTGCATAAGTCCCCTGAAAAGATTGAGGCAGTAGTCAAGGCTCCAGCACCGGAAAATGTGTCACAACTGAGGTCGTTCCTCGGCCTGGTGAACTACTACCATAAGTTCTTGCCGAATTTGTCTACCATACTACACCCACTGAACACCCTACTGCAAACGGGGGTACCATGGAAGTGGAGTGACGAATGTAAACGAGCTTTCCAGAAGAGCAAAGCATTGATCACATCAAAAGTGGTGTTGGCTCATTTCAACCCAGCACTACCAATTCGGTTGGCGTGTGATGCATCACCCTATGGCATTGGAGCGGTGCTATCGCACAAATTCCCGGACGGCTCGGAGAGGCCAGTAGCCTTTGCATCTTGGTCACTAACCTCAGCCGAGCGTAACTACGCCCAGATTGTCAGGGAGGCCCTCAGCCTAGTGTGGGGAGTGAAAAAGTTCAATCACTATCTGCACGGGCAGAAGTTCACCTTGCTGACTGACCACCAACCACTTGTCTCCATCTTTAATCCAAGGAAGGGCGTTCCGGTGATGACTGTGCAACGGCTACAAAGATGGTCCCTTTTTCTAGGGGCGCACCAATATGAAATCGAGTATAAGGGCATGAAACAGCATGGAAACGCTGATGGGCTTTCACGCCTGCCACTGCCTACTGCGCAGGAAGCACCAGCAGTGGATCATGTCGAAATATTTCATTCGACTATAATTGAATGCTTGCCAGTAACTAACGCTGGTATAGAGAAGGAGACCCGAAATGACCCGACACTGTCTCGGGTATATGATTTGACGGTGAAGGGATGGCCAGCACATGGCGACTCACTGTTGCCAGCATTCTCATCCAGAAGAGAACAGCTGTCAGTATGCCAGGAGACCTTGATGTGTGGATCCCGAGTGGTAATTCCACCCAAGTTAAGGGAGAGAGTGCTCAATGAGCTTCACGAAGGCCATCTGGGAGGGGTGAAAATGAAAAGCCTTGCTGTGGCTTATGTGTGGTGGACGGGGATCGATCAGCAAATCGAGGACCTGACAAAGAGCTGCTCAGGATGCCAGAAGGTCCAAAATGCACTACCACATGCCCCTCTACACCCATGGGAGTGGCCCTCATCTCCATGGCAACGGGTGCATATTGATTTTGCTGGTCCATTCATGGACTCAATGTTTTTAATAGCCATGGATGCGCACTCGAAATGGCCTGAGGTGATCAAAATGTCCTCCACCAGCACGGAGAAAACTATTGCAGTCCTGCGGACCATTTTTGCCAGGAACGGCTTGCCAGAGCAGATTTGCTCTGATAACGGACCACAGTTTGTGTTCGAAGAGTTTCGAAGTTTTATGAAAAGGAATGGGGTAAGGCATTACACATCCGGCCCGTATCATCCAGCCACAAATGGATTGGCTGAGAGGTTCATACAAACCTTTAAAAAAGCAGTAAAGGCCATGTGCAATGACGACATTCCATTGCAGCATAAGGTGGACAATTTCCTGTTAGTCTACAGAAATGCGACACATGCATTCACCAACCAGGCCCCGGCCATGATGTTCTTTAACCGAAGGTTGAGATCTCGTCTGGATTTGCTCAGACCAAATGTACGAAGAGATGATGAGAGTAAGCAATTCCAGCACATCAATGAGAAGCCGACAAGGAGCTTCAATGTAGGGCAACCAGTCTTGGCCCGCGACTACCAAACAGAGAAATGGCAACCAGGAACGATATGCACACGGCAGGGGCCACTAATGTACACAGTGGATGTTGGGGAGAACATTGTGAGATGCCATGCTAACCAGATCCTAGAGTCACAGGAACGAGTCAACCCCATGTCTCGGCCATACGTACCTGGTGAGGAACCCGACGTACAGGTCACATCTACCTCAGAAACAATGGCATTGGAAGCTGATGAATCAACTGACAACAGGGTGCTAGAATCGCCTCCGCACCAAGAGCGAGACACTCGGGAAAGGCATTATCCAGAAAGAATCAGGAAGCCTCCCCAGAGACTGAATATATGAATGGACTATTTTCATATAACATTGTATATTAAAAATGTTAATTGTTAAATGAGTATTATGGTACTGTTAATCTAAAAGGGGAGGAATTGTAATGTATGTAATGTATATACCTTAAGGGAGAGAACTACTTTTTACAGCTCCTGTATACTGTAGTGCCGGCAGTGACCACACCTGTATATAAACCCTGAGTAGTGATCTGTACAGTTAGTTCTAGAGTAACCCTCATTCAGTAAACACCTGTTGAATCGTTCCCTGCAGTCTGTTGTCTGATTATTGAAGGACACAACATTAAGATACACGGACATAACAATAGACCAACGGAAGAGCAGTTCCTACCCAAAATTACAGAACCATCCGAAGTGTACATAATGCAGAACATGCCACCAACCAACAAAAGAACCTTGGTCCCCACAGGAAAAGACATATGTTACTGCAATTAAACAAGAGGTTAAACAATCGCTTAAAACCACTTAAGAATCGATGGGACCATCCCGAAACCACTTCACACAATCTTAAACCAATTAAGATCAATGGGACCATCCCGAAACATATTAAACAATTTTTGACCCATCAATGTTAACGAGCCCGCCAAAACAAACAATGAGACAGAGCCGATTTGGCGGGCAGATTAGCAGACCTCAAACAATACAATTGAGAGCCTGCTTTTACATCAGCAGTTGGAAGAGTTCAAACGGTGGGAAGAGGGCAAACAGTGGAAGAAAAGAGTTCAAGAAAGCAGTGCTGGAGGAAGTTCGTTTCATCATTTATCTCAAACCAAGTCATCAAGTTCAGTCCAAGAAGAAGCTCCCTCTCGAAGGAGTAACACACCATCAGAGACCTCGCGGCAGACCAGGGCCCCACGAAACAAACAACCAAATATTACCAGCAACCAGGTAATATTGGGCCATCGCGACCAACAAGAAATCAACTTGGAAGAAACCGAAGACCCGCAAGTTTTTCCACTCTACAAACTATCCTGACTTACCCCTGGGTAAGATTTTATCGAAAAGACTCTAAACCCTACTTCTAACCAAAAGAATTTCGGTACTTACCTGATAGATCCAATACGCGCCCTACAGCATCAGCAGACTCGCGAAGACTGACCAGCCACGCAGGTGAAGTCCTCTACCGCGTCCGGGGTACGGGAGGCCCCAACCGAAACATCTAGAGAACACCGAAATTGCGAACCTCTACAACTGTCAAAAGAATTCGTTTTGGTGAGCATTATCCCTGGTCCTCTGGAGCTCAACTTACCTAGTGAAGTGGGATTGGGAGGGGTGAAGTATTCTGTCTAATGTTATTTTCCCTCATATATTCTGAAGTGTTCCCCCAATTTAGTGTGTTAAGATTATTGTGTTGTATATTTTCTTTCTCAAATAAAGATCTTATTTTGTTCACCAACTCAGTTGTCTGCTGCACTTTTCATCACAACCCCCAAATAAGTCCCAGGTCTAGAACCAAGGGAGTGGGAGTGATTCAAACCGCTCATAAGTCAGAGGTGAAGCTGACCCACACACCACCCGTTACAAAGCAGAAAGTAAAGCAAAGAGAGAAAGGGGTGTAGGAAATATAAAAGATAAAGTAAAAGAAAAATAAATCAAAAAGAAGATGGATTAAAATAAGTAAAGATTGTCAAACAAACAACCAGGTTTGAGTTGAATGTACAAAATTCTGTGAATAAAATTGGTGAGCTAGAGGCTCAAATTGCTGTGGAGTGTATGATAAAATAGCAGCAACAAAGATCTGTCTTAGGCAAGATAAGACTGGGAAGTGAACATTCCTGATTACAAAATGTTTAGGAGGGATAGGGGTAAGTCAGGATAGTTTGTAGAGTGGAAAAACTTGCGGGTCTTCGGTTTCTTCCAAGTTGATTTGGAGAGGTATTCCATGATAACATTAGAACAGAGAACAGAGAACAGATTTAGAGGGAATGGTGCAAAAGCCAAAACTATTTGGTTAGATTTAAGGAACCAGCCGCGCCTCTAGCCAAGCTGTTCCAGTACAGCTACAACACTGGCATCTATCCGACAAAGTGGAAAACTGCCCAGGTATGTCCTGTTCACAAAAAGCAGGACAACTCTAATCCAACGAATTACCACCTAATCAGTCTACTCTCAATCATCAGCAAAGTGATGGAAGACGTCATCAACAGTGCTATCAAGCGACACTTACTCAGCAATAACCTGCTCACTGATGTACAGTTTGGGTTACGCCAAGACCACTCGGCTCCCGACCTCATTACAGCCTTGGTCCAAACATGGACAAAGGAGCTGAATTTCAGAGGTGAGGTGAGAGTGACTGTCCTTGACATCAAGGTGAGAGTGACTGCCCTTGACATCAAGGCAGCATTTGACCAAGTGTGACATCAAGGAGCCCTAGTAAAACTGAAGTCAATGGGAATCGGGAGAAAAACTCCACTGGCTGGAGTTATACCTAGCACAAATGAAGATGGTTGTGGTGGTTGAAGGTCAATCATCACAACCCTAGGACATTGCTACAGGAGTTCCTCAGAGCAGTGTCCTAGGCCCAACCATCTTCAGCAGTTTCATCAATGACCTTCCCTCCAACATAAGGTCAGCAATGACTGCACAGTGTTCAGTGCCATTCACAACTCCTCAGATAATGAAGCAGTCCATGCCCACATGCAACAAGACCTGGATGACTTTCAGTCTTGGGCTGATAAGTGGCAGGTAACATTCGTGCCACAGAAGTGCAAAGCAATGACTATCTCCAACAAGTGAGAGTCTAATCACCACCCCTTGACATCAACGGCATTACCATCGCTGAATCCCCTGCCATCAATATCCTGGGAGTCACCATCGACCAGAAACTTAACTGGGCCAGCCACATAAATATTGTGGCAACAAGACCAGGTCAGAGGCTAGGTATTCTGCGGCAAGTGTCTCGCCTCCTGACTCCCCAAAGCCTTTCCACCATTTACAAGGCACAAGTAAGAAGTGTGATGGAATACTCTCCACTTGCCTGGAAGCACGGTGGCACGGTGGCATAGTGGTTAGCACTGTTGCCTCACAGCGCCAGGGACCCGGGTTCGAATCCGGTCTCGGGTGACTGTCTGTGTGGAGTTTGCACATTCTCCCCGTGTTTGCGTGGGTTTCCTCCGGGTGCTCCGGTTTCCTCCCACAGTCCAAAAATGTGCGGGTTAGGTTGATTGGCTATGATAAATTGACCCTTAGTGTTAGGGGGATTAAATACGTGGGGTTACAGGGATAGGGTGGGATATGTGTTGGTGTAGGGGTTACGGGGATCAGGTGGGATATGTGTCGGTGCAGGCTCGATGGGCCGAAATGGCCTCTATCTGCACTGTGGGGTTTCTGTGATTTCTGTGAAGAGTGCAGCTCCAGTAACACTCAAGAACCTCGACACCATCCAGAACAAAGCAGCCTGCTTGATTGGCAACCCACCACCACCTTAAACATTCACTCCCTCCACCACTGGCGTACCGTGGCTTGCAATGTTTACCATCTACAAGATGCACTGCAGCAGCTCGACAAGGCTTCTTCGGCAGCACCTCCCATACCCGCGACAGCTTCCACCTAGAAGGACAAGGGCAGCAGGCGCATGGGAAGACCACCACCTCTAAGTTCCCCTCTAAACCACACACCATCCTGACACTCTACCTAACAGCACTGTGGGAGTACCTTCACCACATGGGCTGCAGTGGTTAATGAAGGCGGCTCACCACCACCTTCTCAAGGGCAATTAGGGATGGGCAATAAATGTTGGCCTTGCCAGCGATGCCCACATCCCATAAATGAATAAAAATAGGACAAGAAATGAACTATTACTCTGTTGAGAGTAGATGATTGAGGAGATAGAGGATGGAAAAGCCATAATAATAGTTCCATATACAAATTGAAAAGAAGAGGGAACAGTCAAAGATAAAGGTACTTGACTGAAAATAAAAACAATTTAAAAGATAAAAAGAGAACTAGCCCTATAAATTTCAAAGACAATTGATAGACAAGACAGTACAGAAGCAACAGGAAATGTTCAAACAGGAGATGATTACAATGCAAATTGGACATATTTCCACAAAAAGGGTGGCACAGCTAAAGTGACTCCGTTTTCCATCTCTCAGCTCCTCCCCACTATGCACAACCAATTCTGTTTCACTGCTTCCCAAATTGCTGTAAGTTTTGCTACTTAACTGCAAATGATATGTCAATAAATATATTATACAAAATATTCATTTCAGGAAATTGTACCTTTGGAGCCTCCTCGAAGGCCTGCAAACAGGCGCAATTAGTGGAAACTCTCAATGGTGATTAATTCAGCCTGGGGCGTGGCCAGGGTTATGGGCAGGGTCTGCTTCTAGCACGATGTTTTTAAAACTCATGCAAAAGATCGCGGAAACGCAATTTGTGTTTAATACTCTACGATCTTTTGCACCAGTTACACTGATATCAGGGGAATTGCGCAAAAAAATCCGCACAATTGAGCGGAAACTCCAGGCCGTGGTGTTTATCTAGAATCTTTCACACCCTAAAGTGCTTCACAGCCAGTGATTTACAAACCCCTTTTCCCCGATATATATATATAGAGAAGGAATTTGCATGTACATAGCACTTATCACATCCTTAGGGCATCCCAAAGCACTTCACAGTTAATAAATTACATTTGAAGTGCAGTCACTGTTGCACTGTAGCAAATACAGTGGACAAATTATATACAGCAAGATCCCACAGACAGCAACAGAGATACATAAGGAGTTAATCTGTTTTCAATGATGTTGAAGGAGGAATGTTGTACAGGATAACTGCTCTGCTCTTCTGTAAATAGTGGCATGGGTTCTTTTATATTCACCTGAACAGACACGGATTTTAACTTGGCGGAGGGTAGGGAGCGTGGGGGGGTGCCGGAATGTGGTCAGGAAACTACGGAGAACGGGTTTCCTTCAGGCCCTGACAAATATAACGGCAGAGCCTGATTAACATTTTGTTTCTCTCTTTCTCACCTATTGAGATTGAGAGGCTGGCTGGATGTTGGGCAGGTAGCAGAGAAGAGGGAGGGATGGATCAGAGATTGAGAGAGGGGGCGGAGGTAGGAAGGCCGGTGATCGGAGGGGGCTGGAGATCGGAGGGTAGGAAGGTCGGGGATTGGAGGGAGCCGGGGGCTGGGGGCCAGAAGGCCAGAGGGGGGTTGGGGGCAAGGGGCTGGGGGCCGAGTAACGGAGGCTGGAATGAGGTTCGGGGGGCTGGGGTTCAATCGGAGTCCGGAGTGGGGGTCGGAGGCTAGGGTCGGAATGCTGGAGGGGTGGTCCCAACCAAGGGCTGAGAATTGGAGGCTGGAGTGGAGATCGAGGGCCAGAGAGGAGGTCGGATGGCCGGAGCGGGGGAGATCGGAGGCCTCTGGGGGCTGGTCAGGGGGAGATCGAAAGGGTGGGGGTGTTGTCCGATTACGGCGGGTTGGTGAGGCAGGAACGCTGGATTCAGCAGATAAGCGGAAAGTTTCTTACCTGCTGGATTCAGCAGTCCTCGCCTTCCTTTAGCTGCCCATTCCCCGAGGTCTGGGAAACCCAGCCACCCAGAGCTAAATTTAAAATGGAGCTTCAAAATAAGGCGCACAGCCTCATTATAATAGTTAAATGGCCAGCCCGCCTCCTGGGAGTGGGTTGCCCACCTGCCTCACATCCTGCCTCTGTTAAAACCGGACATGGGTGGGTTGGAGGTAGGTTGGGGTTGGGATTCAGATTTTTAACACTTTAACCTCCCACCCGACCCCAACCAACCTGTTTTGGGGTTAAAATTCCCCCTATGGGGTCCTTGGCATAATGCCTTCTCTGAGAAATAATACCTTAGACGATGCAGCACTTGCTCAGTACTGCATTGACATGTCAATCAAGATTATAATGCTTAAATTCCAGAGTGGGTTTTAGACCAGCGGCAAGAGCGGGACCAGAGGAGGAGTGGTGAACATAAAAGCGGCAGCGCCCGAGGCCCGAGACGAACGACGAGAACGGGAGTGGATGGACCTGTGAGGGGAAAAAAAATCAAAGTGTGATATTTAAGGTGGAGATAGACAGATTTTTGAACGATAAGGGAGTCAAGAGTTATGGGGAGCGGGCAGGAAAGTGGAGTTGAGGCCAAGATCAGATCAGCCATGATTTTATTGAATGGCGGAGCAGGCTCGAGGGGCCAAATGGCCTACTCCTGCTCCTATTGGTTATGTTCTTATGAATGTCAATCTGACTCAGTGCTACCATTGAGGCAAGCTGACACTTAGCCCTTGAGTTTGATAAATTTAGTTAGTATCTGAATTGTTAAAAATTGTAGTGTCTAGGAAGAACATTCAAACACCGCTGTAAATTCGGTGGCTCTACATCTTTAAAAGAACACATGTCAGTACATAATGTGGAGCAAACCCATTTTGAATGAAAAAGGCTGCTCACTCTGTGCTGTCATAGGTGCACAATGAACAGAAGAAAATCCTATTATTTACTTCACTAATCATTACTGACACAATTCATATTTTTATCTGTGTGCAACACACATGACAGTAAGTTCAGCAATCACATACAGCACAAGTAAATGTATCATTTTCACCGTGATCCTTCCAGCAAAATAAATAATTTGTGAGCGATGTTGCTGAACACATCATTATTAACGTTGTAACTAAATGGCGAAGCCAGCTGCTGTCACATCACTGCCTTCCTGACATCAACAGTGACCAATCTGCGTCTGTTCTCAATCTTTCATTTATCAGGCACAACAGTCTTGACATTTGCAGAGTGGCACTTTGTCATTCTGCCTGGCTCAAATGCCAACCAGCTGCCTGTTCTGCATTGTGGTAGGTCATTGTGTTTGACATGTTGTGGGCACCTTTGATGCAAAAATGTTCACAACCATAGTCTGATTAAATGGTACATGGAAATCTGTGCTGGCTTTCCTCCAAAAGCATAATTTAACACTTTTTTAAATACCAAGGTCACATTGGCAATCCTAGTTTGTTCACATTGGATGCTTTAAATGAAATGTTGATAAAAAATGAGACATCTAACATTTAGCCCCTTAATTATGTAGTGCTGGGACACATCAATTATTTTTCACTGAAGAAATATCCACTGAAGTGAATCCACATAAGATGGAAAACCCTTTGTACAGCCATCATACATTCTGCAGTTAGGGTGCTATTTCTACAGAATATAAAGAAAGTAGCACAGAATACCGATAAGGCAACACCACTGTGAAGAGCCACCAACTGCCCCAAACAAGATAATCACCACAGGAGGGAATAAGACCAGGGGCTAGGGACTCCCTACTTTGGGAATACCCACTTTTCTAGCCCTGAGAGGGAGCTAGCTTTTCATTGGCAGCGGTATGGCCTAGCAAGCAGTAGAATTGGACTCTCAGCTGAGGGTCCACATTAACGTGCTCCAGAATTATTTAGGTGATTCTTACATTATGAAATGATTTAATAGCCGACCACCATACTTCCCTTTGATGACACTTCCTAACCTAATCACAGAATCACAGAATCACAGAAACCCCACAGTGCAGATAGAGGCCATTTCGGCCCATCGAGCCTGCACCGACACATATCCCACCCGATCCCCGTAACCCCTACACCAACACATATCTCACCCTATCCCCGTAACCCCACGTATTTAATCCCCCTAACACTAAGGGTCAATTTATTATAGCCAATCAACCTAACCCGCACATCTTTGGACTGTGGGAGGAAACCGGAGCACCCGGAGGAAACCCACGCAAACACGGGGAGAATGTGCAAACTCCACACAGACAGTCACCCGAGGCCGGATTCGAACCCGGGTCCCTGGCGCTGTGAGGCAACAGTGCTAACCACTATGCCACCGTGCTGCCCTACCGTTGCCGTCGGCATTGCCTACCTATTACCTGATACTTCTTCAACCGTTTGAGGGGAGGGCTGGGTTGGATCGCTGTGCGGTCATCCGGAAAGAAAGCTACCTCACTTGTCCCTTCTCTTGCGATGCCCCAAATGTTGGGCACTGCTGCAGTTGACAACTAATCTTGGTGAAAACAGATTTCAGGGCTCCACACAGGGCTGTGAAACCCACTAACATGAATCTCTCAAGCAGATCTCTCTCCTCTGACCCCAGTCAAACCTATCACGACAGGTTCCTCTTGGAGCCAACGTTCACAATAGTTGCAATCACAGCACTAGTGAGAATTACAATGCCTATGCTGCACCCCTTTGTCTTTGGAGGAAGCTCTCTTGTAGATGACTCTGACATTGCCATGCACTCTAGGGTGCACTGCAGTTGTGAAAGACATGACTGCTGAGAGGTTGGAGCTGCATTGCTGCACATTCTCCAAGAACCCTTGTAGAGTGTTATTTCAGTCTCAAAATAAAATCATGGAAGCATTTTGGTCCTTGATCTACTCCCTTCTGAAGAAACACTCCATCTTTGACTGTGGACTGAATTTTGAACAGGAGCATATTTTCAAATGCCTTTCAGTTATGATTGAAAACAATCAGATTTGCACATTGAAACATTTATTAAATTTATACAAACAAATTGAACAATTCTCAAATGAAAACATTTCTACAATTAAAAGATTTCTTAAAGAAGGTATTGCATTGATTAAAACACCAATGGAGGATTATCATGCCATATAGGTGCTCTAGCCCACCCAATTCAAACCTGACTAAGTCTTCAATAACCGGTTAAGCCATATTTGCTTTAGCTGGTAATCATTTGTAGTTTTCAATACGTGCTTCATTCAACACTGCTGCACCACTCTGCTTCAGGCAGCTTTACTTACTGTAGTAGTTCCCCAAGTGCTGATTCCCTTTCCCAGTTTCACCTATGGGAGTTTTCCCCTTTGCTCACACCAGTTTTGTTTAGCTCGGAGTTGCTAGGCAGCCCATCAATCCATGCTACTCTATGATAAGCCAATAGAAAATGAGGATTTAGGTGGTGAGCTGGCAGTATCAGTGTCAGTTCTCTACTCTTCCTGTGATGGTGCAGTCTGAATAATGATGCATTCAGTCAATTAGTCCACCCATAATATTTAATACCTTTGAAATCGCATTATTTTTCTCTGTGATAGATAAAGATTCCGGCTCAAAATTACACTCAATATTGGACATAAAAACCCCACCATCAACATCCTGGGGGTCACTATTGACCAGAAACTTAACTGGGCCTGCCACATAAATACTGTGGCTACAAGAGCAGGTCAGAGGCTAGGTATTCTGCGGTGAGTGTCTTACCTCCTGACTCCCCAAAACCTTTTCACCATCTGCAAGGCACAAGTGAGCAGTGTGATGGAATACTCTCCACTTGCCTGAATGAATGCAGCTTCAACAACACTCAACAAACTCGACACCATTCAGGACAAAGCAACCCGCTTGACTGGCACCCCATCCACCACCTTAAACATTCACTCCCTCCACCACGGGCACACCGTGGCTGCAGTGTGTACCATCTACAAGATGCACTGCAGCAACTCGCCAAGGCTTCTCCGGCAGCACCTCCCAAACCCGCAACCTCTTCCACCAAGAAGGACAAGGGCAGCAGGCACATGGGAACTGTAAGATTCGCAAAATTTCTATATTTCCCCAAAGGTTATTAGTAATAAAAGGGACCCTGCATGGATATTTTAATGAAAAGGGTACCCAAAGATGGCGTCCGCACCTCGTGACCAAAAGCCTGCAAGATTTAAAAAGCTTAGACTCTGTGGCACAAGCTGCTTTTGGGAAATTGAAACCCAAGCTGCATTTTCTGTGAAGAGAGACTTTTGTATTTTGAAAGCAGACAGGACTTTGAATTATGCATTAAGCCAAGTCGGAGACAGATCAAAAACCAGTGAGGCCTATACTTAAGGCCATCAAGTTGTTGCATAAATAATCGGAAACAGCTTAGGGAAGCCATCAAAGCTGGGTATTAATAACAAAACAACTCAGGAATCGGGCCAGTAGGTGCGATTACTGGCCATCACAAAACAGTTAGTTTAGATTGCTACAATTATTTAAACTAGCCCGCCAAGATTGGGACAATGAACTAACCTGATTTGGCACGCAGATAAGGTCCATCCGAAGGAGTTTAATTGTAGGCCCACTGGCAACCGACTCTCTCTGCTCTCTGCCCCATGCTCTTGGCTCCTGCTCCGGCCCCTCGCCCTCGTGGCTGCTGCTCTTCCCCCATCCCGCGCTTACCGCCTGGCCACTGCTCGTGCCCTTCCCATCTCATCAGGAACGCCCGGCATTGCACCAGGCAGACAAGGACAAACCAGGCCAGGCGAGGTGGGATGAGGTGAGGCGAGGTGGTGAGGAAGGCGAATTGGGAAGACGATTGAAGAAATGCTTCGAATAATTGGGCCTTCAATATAGCTCACCTTCTACTATCTTCATGCAAACTCCAACTGCCGGCCGAGGAAGAGGAACCATCATCCCTGCGAGGTAACATACCCAAGCAGAGACTTTAACTTTGGGGTACTTGTACCTGGACAATGCCCTTGCAGCACCCCAAGACCACATGACGACGGCAGGCCCCGGACAGCACAAAGAGCAAACCCCAAGCCCCACCGCTGTTTGAATTCAGCAGAACTGTGATTGGTGAGCATGAATTCTGGCCCCTCATAGCTTAACTTAGTTAGGTATAGGGGGTGGCATAAGGATAAGGGGATTGTTAAGATAGTCGTTTTCCCTCGATGTGCCATGTGCTCCCCATTCCCTGTATAAATATAGTTAATTTATATTTGCCTGTAATTTTATACTAGTAACTTTTTCATAAGATTGTTAATTTCTATTTCAATAAATCTTGGTTTTCTCACATCCAAACCACCTGTCTACTCAAGTCTTTTCTCTATCGCCGCCTGTACCTAAGTCCGGTGCCTAGAGCCCAGGGGCGTGGGAGCAATTCCCACCACTCATAAACAGTCAGAGGCATAACTAACTGGGCGTACGCACCACCCCACCCCACCCCCTACAGAAATGGCGACCGCGGCAGGACACCGGCAACAGGGTTGCGATACAGTAGACAATGGTTCAGATGAGCATCCGGTAGATGCAGCAGCTAAGTGGACAGAGGGAAAGGAACACAAGAAGTCCTTAGAGAAGGCAGTTTGGCTGATGTGTTTTAAAAAGCAGGTCCAGCTTTTGGTCAGGCTCGTTGCAGCACAGGCAGTCGAGTTAAGGGAGTCAGCCCTGGAGATCCAGGATAAGGCTCTTGCATGGGAGAAGTTATTAGTAGCTTTGCAGGCTTTGAATCAGGAGAGAGTGCATTTAGTGGGAGAGCACAAGGCCCAGTTGGAATACCTACGGTGCCAAGTCACTGATGCCAAGGGAAATGAGTTAAGGTTGCGGGAGAAAAACGCCCGCTTGGCAAGGCAGATTAGGGAACAGGAAGAGAAAGTACAGGAGGTAAAGGCAGCGTACAAGCTAGCGAGCGAGCAGGGGTTCGAGGAGGCAGACCACGGCCCCTGTAAAGAGAGGATAGAAAATCTGAGCCGGGCCCTCCGGAAGGCAAAAGGCATGGTATGCCTCATAAGTCCAAAGGCAGGTCAGACAGATTTTATGGCGAACGAGGGGAGGACAGTTCCAATGTCACCAGTAGTGTCTAGGGATGACCCGGTTGAGAGAGAGGAGACCTCACGACCACCACCCGTAGCGCCAAGCTTCAGCGAGGTTTGCAGCAAGGGTGGGTGGAACCTGGAGTGAAGCAACCCCCGCCAGAGAGGTCAGAGCCGGGACCGATGTGCCCAGCCAATGGCGACATTGAGGGACTCCTATAAAACCAGTTCGTATTACCCTTTAACACCCAACAGCTTAGTGCCATGGTCAACCATATCCCGAGGCTCTCTGAAAAGGGAGACCCCTCGATCCACTTCAGGGAAGTAGAGCAGGCAGCCAGCATCAACGACTGCGATGGCGCTGAGAAGGCCAAAATGCTGCTATTCTCCCTGGAGAGTAGTCTCCTCCAATCCCTCTCTGACGAGTGTAAAAGGGGGCAGTGCAGGTATGAGGAGCTTAGAGATGTGTTTCTGGAGGTCATGGGGATGAATGAGGGAAGTCCTTTCTCCCATGAGGAGAAGACGATCCAGCTCTCAGGGGAAACCCCGCAGGCTTTTGCGGACTGGCTATGGCCGGTGTACCGGAGGGCCCATCCGGGGACGCCGAACCGGGCGTTCCTAAACAGGGATCCCCTGGCCCATTGGCTCCGTTGCTTGGTGGCGAACAGCTTGCCACAGGTCCGGGCCAAGGCAGAAGCCTGGTTCGACCCCAAAAATCCCCAGACCACCGAACTTACGGTAATTAGGCAGCTCACTCTGGCCTATAAAAATGGTAGGGGAGCTGATGCACACCCACCCAAGGGAAAGGTGCATGAGGTAAATCCCGGCCTGGGTAGGAAGGAGTGGCACCAGGAAGGGAGTAGCCCCCCCAACACCAAGACCAATTGTTACGGGTGTGGGAAGGATGGCCACTGGCGGAAGGTGTGCAAAAACCCTTGGAAAGATAACAAGGCAAAGAATTCCACAGCCCCAGCCCAAAAGGCGGGGGTAGGAATCCCTTCCGCAGAGGTTGGGTCATTTTTGGACACCATGAGGTCCATATTGACTGGCCAAGGGAGAGTAGCAGCCGCTACCGGTGCTCTGACCGTATCAGCCCCATCCAACCCACAGCCCTGACTAGAACCAGCGCAGCCTGTTGACCTGTGTCCCTTTGAAAACGACGAGGGGAGCAGGCCCTGTGTTAAGAAGCAGGTGGAGAAAGTGCAGGGGAGATATTCGGTGGACACTGGAGCTTCCAGCATGGTGGTCCATCCGGAAGACCTGACCAATCCACCAGAGTCTAACGAGGTCCCATTTAGCCCAATGGGAGCCGCAGGGAACGAGCAGGCTGGGGAAATGGCCAAACTTTTGGCCAAAGTTTTGGGATCCCTCCCTACCACGTGGGAGGGTGACCAAAGGACCAACGAGGTAGCCGAGCAGAGGGCGAAGGAAGGAGAGTTCTGGGATCCTTGTAGAGCAGGCCCAGTAGCCACAGTCCGGGACAAGGGCGGCACACCGGGGGTAGCTTTGGCCCCAGACCTAAAGCAGGTCCAAGCCCAAGATCCCGCTTTTAAGGCCGTCCCGGTTAGGAAAGAGAACGGGGAGTCCCTAGAAGGCCCGTTTGGGGCAGCAAACGAGGTTTTAAAACAGGCTGCCTGTTATATCAACCAGTGTAAGCTGTTTACACCTGAAAGGGCAAAACAGCCAGTTGGGGTAAGGTCTGAGGATAAAGATCCTCAGCCTGCAGCAGGAGCGAGTTCACAGACTGCACAGGCAGGCGCTGTGGCTTGCTTGAAGGGAGGGGCCATCCTGTCCATTGCTTGGGGCACTCCCCCACGCTTCTGGGATCCAGATGAGGGGGAGGGACCTGAGGTCGAAAACCCCGCCATGGGACCTGGGGGCGGAGACTCTCAGCTCGCAGCAGCAGGCTGCGAAGAGTTACCTGCCCCTAGCCCAGGTTCGGAGAGGTCAAGCCTGAGGGAGCAGCGGTTCGGGTTAAAGGCCCAGCGGCCAAGAAAGCCCCACCCGTCAAGGCCCCCAGAAGGTCCCCACGGACGCCCCAGCCGAGAAAGCCATGGTCACCAGCCGTCCAGGCCCCTCGAGTCAGGGAGAGGTCCAAGGGCAAAGGTCCTCAGCCAGGAGCCACGGGCTGCGAGGGACCAACAGTGAAGGACGGTGCGGTCATGCCGGGGGTGTCGGTGAGCCGCAGTCCAAAAAGGGATTAGCCTGGCCGCCCGTAGATGGGCGGCGGATGTATATAGTTTTAGTTTAAGTTTTGGTTATTGTTTATTGTTAAGTTTAATTATTTAGCTTAACTTTGGGTGTTTTTGTTTAAGTTAAATAAGGTGATGGGTAGTTTTAAGTAAGTAATCTGCTAAGGGTGTGTATATTTTGGGTCGAGGTCGCGGGACCCGACCATGCTTCACCAAGCCAGAGAATCTCTTGGGGGCCTGGCTGCATGTTTTTGTATCTTTTACAGGAAGACTTTCAGGATGGAGGGGATCGTGATCCTATTCGCCCTGATTGGGATGGGCATCGGGAGATGAGACGACGTTCAGGATTCCCACATCTACGGGTGCTCGGGAGACAGGGCGCCCATAGCGATCGATGGAAGCGGTGAACGGGATGCAGAGGAGACTGCTGTCTACGTCCACGAGGGAAGGTGGCCAGGATGGCTGGGGTCCAATTCGTCTCAGTACTCCAGCCAAACCGGATTCACGTACGGGGAGACCTCCCTCCTGTGCCCCAGGGTACGGGTCGTTACCACGAGGGTCAGCGTCACCGTTGGAAAGCGAATATGTTTAACGTGTAAAGGACACATTCCTCTGGATAGGTGGTGGTGGCTCAGAAAGCTGAGCAAGGATATGAGGAACCCCGAAGTCGAGTGGGAACGGTTGGGGAACAACACCCACCGGACGATTACGGGGACTCATGGAGGATTAAGTGTGTGTTGGGACAAGTGGTGGGAACTGGACCAAGGGATTTATATCTGTATGTGGGGGTCAGAGGAGGTCTGCCCCGCAGGCATATCCATCATTTTTCACCGGCAGTGGCACGACACTGGGGAGGGGATGAAGTGGGATACCAGCCTGAAGGTGTGTGCGGTCCCATACTCCCCGAACCCAGTCAACACCACTGAGCTTGTGCCCCGCCCACGGCGCAGACAGCGAAGTTACACAGGGAAGGTTGCCCCATCACCACCTAGGGACCAGGGAATGGGTTGGTACTAGCCCCTACCGATCAGATGCTGTACCAGGGGGTACACTACGCAGTAGCCTCCGTGATTTTAAATCTCACCGAGGTACATTTGCCGGAGTGGTGTCCCAAAGAAACAGAGCAGCTATACCAGGCCCTATTAAAGGACATGTTCAAGAAGTTTTACGAGTTCGATTTTGCCCACGTGGACAAAACCGAAATGTACACCACACACCGAGAGTTTTGGGGTAATGCAGGGAGGCAAAGAAGTGGTGTTTGGAATAATGTTTTTACTGCATTTAATACTGGGTCCTCTGTCATTAACAGTTTAGATGACATAGAGCTACAGACCCAGGTAAATGGTATAAAAACACAGTTAAAGAAAATATTACTGGATGAGAACAAAGTAGTGGGCTCGGAGTTGCATGAGGACCAGGCCATGACGGTCCATTTAAAGGAGATCATAGCCGAGTTGGAAAAGCACGCAAAGACGGTAAATGCTCTCATAAGGGAGGACAGAAATGCTTCTGACCAGGCTGCGCAGAATGAGGTGTGCGTGTTATACGGGGCGTGGTTACTGGGCGAGGGACACAGTAACCTGGAGGATATAAAACAGGGTTTAGTCCCCTCCTTGATTAGCAACAAGCACTTCGCAGCCCTCCACCTGTTTGAGAATGCATTAAGCCCGTGCCAACTCCGGCTAGCTTCCGAGGTCTACCCAGTCCCCGTGGATTGTGGGCGGTCCAACCACACAATCACGGGAGTCGTAGTTAGGATGCCGGTCATAGGTAGGACAGCCTGACCAGCGCTGGTATACAGGGTTGAGAGCATTGGAGTCATTCAAGGGGGTGCACACATTCATTTCACAGCTATCCCACCTTACGTCATAAAGTGGGAGCACGCTATGACAGGTACTGACCTCTCAGGGTGCCGGAGTCGGGGAGCACACATAATCCTGTGTCCCCAGCACTTGAATGCCTATTCAAAACCGCAGTGTGGGTTCACAGCTGCTGGCACGAAACCTATAAATTGTACCATGGAGGCAATGGCACATGGCCATGTTCCCCCGCAGGTAGCATATATAGGAGGTGGGACATATTGTATCACCACTGGCGCATCCCACTAGCAGCATGGACAGCATAGCTGGTGTCTGGTTAGTGACAGCAGTTTCTGTTTTAAACCCGAGGCAGAAGTTCAAGTGGCCCAGGAGCGAATTGTCCCCATTCCTTAACCCTCCACTGTTCACCTCACTGTGAAGGAGAATTTTATGGATTTGCAAAAGTACGTAGCGCACTTTGGCTATGAAATTCCCCCTCTCCCAGAACACCTAACCAAAATACTCAAAGCCGTTATAGTTTCGCAGAAACATTTTTACACTGTAGAGCAGAAAACAGTAGAGATAGGGACAAAGATATTGGATATTGTGACTCCACCCTGGTGGGACATTTTCAATGACATAGAGGTCCCTTCGTGGATCAGACTGGCTTCCCACATTCTCGTGGGTTGCCAGTTAGGGATAGTGTTGTATCTAGTTTGCATTCAATGTAAGGGAAAAGGTCAGTTATTAGAATTCCGAAACCAGAAGTTCTGGAAGGAACATTATGTAAAGTTGGAGGGCGATATGCCTGTTTAAGTTTTTTCCTTGTATTTTTGATTAAAATGTTGTTTTTTTTTCTGTGTTTGATATTTTTAATAAATGGTTTTTCTGGGTTTTTTTGCGACGCGTTTAATAAAGATGTATGTGTACCAAGTGGTGCAGGGGTGTTGGACCTCCTCCATGCTTGGATGTGTTTGTGGTAAACCACTGTTTGTATTCCACTGTGTACATGCCTGGACATGCCTCGGCTGACTCCTCCCACAAGTCCTAGTATAAAGGTGACTGCTCCCCAGCCCTTTGTATTTCTGGACCGGTCGACCACTCGAGGCAGACCTTCATTCTTTTGTTAATAAAAGCCTTTAGTTACTCTCTTAACTCTCAGTCTTTTATGAGTAATTGATAGCGCATCAATTTTATTAACAACATTTTTATAATGGAGAAGATCCTCACACCAGCATGCCTGGACTTAGATCATCGGGAGGCGGACTCATCCACCAAGTTTACTCACTGGCTTAAGTGTTTCGAAAAATTCCTGACCGCCTCCGCAGCAATCAAATCGGACGAGGACAAACTGGATGTCCTGACCTCCAAAGTGAACCACCGAGTGTACTCGGTCATCCAAGACGCGACCTCGTACGCGGACGCTATCAAGCTCCTCAAGGACCAGTACACGCGCCCAGTGAACGAAGTGTACGCCAGGCACCTTCTGGAGAGTCGTAAACAACAACCTGGGGAATCGACCGTGGAATACCTTCAGGCACTGTCTGTGCTTGGCCGGGCCTGTGGTTGTAAGGATGTAAAGGCCGCCGTGTACACAGAGGAACTTATCCAGGACGCTTTTGTAGCGGGCCACAGATCCAATTAGACCCGACAGCGACTGTTGGAGCAGAGTGACCTCGACCTCAACAAGGCCTCTGAACTCGCACTATCATTGGATGCAGCCTACCGGGGCATGGATGCCTACTCCTCTGCACCGTGGACGCCGCAGGGAATGACAGCCTGGGACACGGTAGGAGCGCCTCATAGCGCCGTGCCACCCCAGCCACACCCCAGCAACGGCCCAACTACCGCAGCAGTGTCCCAAGGCCAGACAGCAGTGCCCCAAGGCCAGAAATGCTACTTCTGTGGCCAGGCAAAACACCCCAGAGCGCGCTGCCCGGCGAAAAATGCGATCTGCTCGGGCTGTGGGAAGAAGGGACACTACGCTAACGTCTGCAGGGCCAAAGCCACCCTGAACCCCAGCAGCACCGCGTGTGGGCCATGCGGGCCGCCATCTTGGGCCTCCCCGGCCATGTGCGAACCACCGGTACAGCAGCCATTTTGGACGCCTCCAGCCATATGGGGATCATGGACGCCGCCATCTTGGACGACAGCCGGGACGCAGCAGGCCCCCAACACCGCCTCATCTGATACCCGCAGCGACACACCGACCCCTACGCTGGCATCCGTTACACTGGACCAAGCGAGACCGCACCAGCTGGCCAGTTCCACAATGGACATTAAGGTAAATGGCCACGATACAATCTGCCTTTTTGACTCTGGGAGCACGGAGAGCTTCATCCACCCCGACACGGTGCGGCGTTGCTCTCTCCCAGTCCTGCCTGCGCACCAGCGGATTTCTATGGCCTCCGAGTCCCAGTCGGCGGACATCGGCGGCTACTGCGTAGTGACACTCGTAGTAGACGGGACCGTGTAGGATCATTTTAAACTTCTGGTCCTGCCCGACCTCTGCGCTGCCGTCCTGCTGGGGTTAGATTTTCAGTGCCACCTTAAAAGTGTTACGATGGCGTACGGTGGACCCCTACCCCCACTCACAGTCCGCAGCCAGCTGCTCCCAAATTGCCCGCCGTGCACCAGGTGCAACCTCTCCACACTCAGAGTCACCCCCCCCCCACTGTTTGCTAACCTCACCCCCGACTGTAAGCCCATCGCCACAAAGAGCAGGCGATACAGTGCCGGGGACAGGGTTTTCATTAAAACCGAAGTGGAGCGGCTCCTGAAGGAAGGGATTATTGAGGGCAGCACCAGCCCCTGGCGAGCCCAGGTTGTGGTCGTTAAGACCGGCGAGAAGCAGCGCCTGGTCATCGACTACAGCCAGACAATAAATCGCTACACCCTGCTGGACGCCTACCCACTCCCCCGCATAGCTGATATGGTCAACCAGATCGCGCAGTACCGCGTCTTCTCGACCATTGACCTGAAATCAGCGTACCACCAGCTCCCTATCCGCCCTGAGGACTGCCAGTACACTGCCTTTGAGGCAAACGGCCGCCTCTACCACTTCCTTTGGGTTCCCTTTGGCGTCACCAATGGGGGCTCCGTCTTCCAAAGGGAGATGGACCGGATGGTAGATCAAAATGCGTTGCAGGCCACTTTCCCATATCTGGACAATGTGACCATCTGCGGCCGTGACTTGCAGGACCATGACGCAAACCTCGAAAAATTCCTCCGCACCGCCCAACTCCTGAACCTGACATATAACAAGGAGAAGTGCATATTCCGCACAAACCGCCTCGCCATCCTTGGCTGTGTTGTGGAACACGGAGTCATCGGCCCCAACCCCGACCGGATGCGTCCCCTTATGGAACTCCCACTGCCCCACTGCCTCAAGGCCCTGAAGAGGTGCCTAGGGTTTTTCTCCTATTATGCCCAGTGGGTCCCCTACTATGCGGACAAGGCCCATCCGCTGATCAAGTCCACCTCTTTTCCCTTGACGGCAGAGGCCCGCTTAGCCTTCCACCGTATCAAGGAAGACATTGCCAAAGCCACCATGCACGCAGTGGACGAATCCATCCCCTTCCAGGTGGAAAGCGACGCGTCCGACTTTGCCCTGGCCGCTACCCTCAATCAGGCGGGGAGACCCGTGGCCTTCTTTTCACGAACCCTCCAAGGCCCGGAGACCAGACACTCCGCTGTTGAGAAGGAGGCCCAGGCGATTGTGGAGGCTGTGCGTCATTGGAGGCACTACCTGGCCGGAAAACGATTTACCCTGCTCACTGACCAACGTTCAGTTGCTTTCATGTTTAACAACAAGCAGAGGGGCAAAATCAAAAATGACAAGATCTTGAGGTGGAGAATCGAACTTTCCACCTACAATTATGAGATCTTGTACCGGCCCGGGAAGCTCAATGAACCCCCGGATGCGCTATCGCGTGGCACCTGCACCAGCGCGCAGATCGATAGACTGCGGGCCCTCCACAATGACCTCTGCCACCCGGGGGTCACGAGGTTCTTCCATTTCATCAAGGCCCGCAACCTGCCTTACTCTATTGAGGAGGTCAGGACCATGACCAGGAACTGCCAAGTCTGCGCTGAGTGCAAACCGCACTTTTATAGACCAGACAGGGCCCACCTGATAAAAGCCACTCGCCCCTTTGAGCGCCTGAGCGTTGATTTTAAAGGGCCTCTCCCCTCCTCCGACCGCAATGTGTACTTCCTCAATATTATTGATGAGTACTCCCGTTTCCCGTTCACCATCCCCTGCCCGGACATGACCAGTGCCACGGTCATTAAATGTCTAAACGACCTCTTCACCCTGTTCGGTTTCCCCAGCTATATCCATAGCGACCGGGGCTCATCGTTTATGAGCGACGAACTCCGTCAGTACCTGCTAACTAGGGGTATTGCCACAAGCAGGACCACCAGTTACAACCCCCGGGGGAACGGACAGGTGGAAAGAGAAAATGCGACAGTTTGGAAAGCCGCCCTGCTAGCCTTAAAGTCTAGGGGCCTTCCAACCTCCCGCTGGCAGGATGTGCTCCCCGATGCGCTCCACTCTATTCGGTCACTGCTCTGCACTGCCACTAACGCCACCCCTCATGAGAAAATGTTTGTCTTCCCAAGGAAGTCCACATCGGGGACATCGCTACCGCCATGCCTGACGTCCCCGGGGCCGGTCCTACTGAGAAGGCACGTGAGGACCCATAAAACGGACCCCCTGGTCGAGAGGGTCGACCTCCTCCACGCCAACCCCCAGTATGCTTACATTGCATACCCGGACGGGCGGGAGGACACAGTCTCCATAAGTGACCTTGCACCCTCGGGGGCCGCAGTAACCCACTACTCACTACCACCCCCCCCCACGATCCGATATCCAGCCCCAGCAGACGGCAGGCCTGGGCCCCGCGACCCGCTCGACATCTACGAAGACGACACGCCTGTGCCACAGCCTACGCAGGACTCGACGCCGGAAGCTCCACTACCCCTGCCATCGCCACGCCGATCACAGCGGCGGACAAGACCTCCGGAGAGACTCCAATACACTAACTTTTAATGCACTTCACCCCGCCGGACTCAATTTTAAACAAGGGGTGAATGTGGTAAACCACTGTTTGTATTCCACTGTGTACATGCCTGGACATGCCTCGGCTGACTCCTCCCACAAGTCCTAGTATAAAGGTGACTGCTCCCCAGCCCTTTGTATTTCTGGACCGGTCGACCACTCGAGGCAGACCTTCATTCTTTTGTTAATAAAAGCCTTTAGTTACTCTCTTAACTCTCAGTCTTTTATGAGTAATTGATAGCGCATCAGTGTTTAAAGTCTGTAATGTACTCTCTGTATGCTGATGTACACTACATTTTCGCGGAATGGGAAGTGCATGTGTCGTGGGTGTATTAGATAGGTAATCGCAGGGGAAGGTTGACGATGGAGGGTCAGAAAAATTTTGCTCACCTTGTAAAAGTATGACACTTCAAGCAAGTTTTAGTATCACAGGGGGGAGTGTAAGATTTGCAAAATTCCTACATTTCACCAAAGGTTATTAGTAATAAAAGGGACCCTGTATGGACATTTTAATGAAAAGGGTACCCAAAGATGGCGTCTGCACCTCGTGGCGAAAAGCCTGCAAAATTTAAAAAGCAGCTTTTGGGAAGTCGAAACCCAAGCTGCAATTTCTGTGAAGAGAGACTTTTGTATTTTGAAAGCAGACAGGACTTTGAATTATGCATTAAGTCAAATCGGAGACAGATCAAAAACCAGTGAGGCCTATACTTAAGGCCATCAAGTTGTTTGCATAAATAATCAGAAACAGCTTAGGGAAGCCACCGAAGCTGGGCAGGCCGATTAAGATGTATTAGTAACAAAACAACTCAGGAATCGGGCCAGTAGGTGCGATTACCGGCCATCTACAAACAGTTAGTTTAGATTGCTACAATTATTTAAATTAGCCCGCCAAGATTGGGACAATTAACTAACCTGATTTGGCGCGCAGGTAAGGGCCATCCGAAGGAGTATAATTGTAGGCCCACTGGCAACCGACTCTTTCTCTGCTCTCTGCCCCTTGCTCTTGGCTCCTGCTTCGGTCCCTCGCCCTCATGGCTGCTGCTCTTCCCCCCGTCCTGCGCTTACCGCCTGGCCACTGCCCGTGCCCTTCCGATCTCATCAGGAATACCCGGCATTGCACCAGGCAGACACGGACAAACCAGGCCAGGAGAGGCGGGACGAGACGAGGCGAGGTGGTGAGGAAGACGAATTGGGTAGATGATTGAAGAAATGTTTCGAATAATCAGGCCTTCAATCCAGCTCACCTTCGACTATCTTCATGCAAACTCCAACTGCAGGCCGAGGAAGAGGAATCATCATCCCTGCAATGTAAAGTACCCAAGCAGAGACTTTAACTTTGGGGTACTTGTACCTGGACGATGCCCTTGCAGCACCCCGAGACCACATGATGACGGCAGGCCCCGGAGAGCACAAAGAGCGAACCCCAAGCCCCACCGCTTTTTGAATTCAGCAGATCTGTGATTGGCGAGCATGAATTCTGGCCCCTCATAGCTTAATCTACTTAGGTATAGGGGGTGGGATAAGGATAAGGGGATTGTTAAGATAGTTGTTTTCCCTCGATGCGCAGTGTGTTCCCCATTTCATGTATAAGTATAGTTATTTTGTATTTGCCTGTAATTTTATACTAGTAATGTTTTCATAAGTGTGTTAATTTCTATTTCAATAAATCTTGGTTTTCTCACATCCAAACCACCTGTCTACTCGAGTCTTTTCTGTATCGCCGCCTGTCCGGTGTCTAGAACCCAGGTGCGTGGGAGCGATTCAAACCGCTCATAAACAGTCAGAGACATAACTGACTGGGCATATGCGCCACCCCACACCACCCCCTACAGAACACCACCTCCAAGTTCCCCTCCAAGTCACACACCATCCTGACTTAAAAGCAGCACGGTGGCATAGTGGTTAGCACTGTTGCCTCACAGCGCCAGGGACCCGGGTTCGAATCCGGCCTCGGGCGACTGTCTGTGTGGAGTTTGCACATTCTCCCCGTGTTTGCGTGGGTTTCCTCCGGGTGCTCCGGTTTCCTCCCACAGTCCAAAGATGTGCGGGTTAGGTTGATTGGCTATGATAAATTGACCCTTAGTGTTAGGGGATTAAATACATGGGGTTACGGGGATATGTGTTGGTGTTGGTGTAGGGGTTACGGGGATCGGGTGGGATATGTGTCGGTGCAGGCTCGATGGGCTGAAATGGCCTCTATCTGCACTGTGGGGTTTCTGTGATTCTGTGATATATCACCGATCCTTCCTCATCGCTGGGTCAAAATCCTGGAACTCTCTAACTAGCAGTACTGTGGGAGTACCTTCACCACACGGACTGCAGCAGTTGAAGAAGGTGGCTCATCACCTTCTCAAGGTCAGTTAGGGATGGGCAATAAATGCTGGCCTTGCCAGCGATGCCCACATTCCATAAACAAATTTTAAAAAGAACTAAATCAAGCATCTGAGGAAGCATTTTTGCAAGCTATTTTATTCAGTAGATGATATGCTTTTGATGATGTGGTTAAGCTCCCTAGATTCTCTAGCATTACTATTATCCAGCAGTATACCTCCTTCAATAATGACAAAAGTTATCAGTATTCTGAACCATCTCCTTGCAGGCATCAAATTTAATGCTATTATTAATAATCATCAATAAGTGCAAATACCTACATAGAAACACTTTTCATCATAAAAATATTAGTTTTCTCTCCCTAAAATACTGCAAGGACATTTTCCCTCAAACAAATAAACCCAAAATGATTATTAAATACCCTGTATTAGCAAAAGCTTTTGTCATTCTTTTTTCATTCAATCTCTCCAGCCTTCCACCTGATCACAGACCTTCCCTTTTGTTCTTTCCTCCCATTCCCCCACTTTCCCTGACTCTGTACTTGCTTAAAACCTATTAGATCTGTAACATTTTCCAGTTCTAATGAAAGGTCATCGACCTGAAACATTGGTGGATTTTTTTGTGGGGGCCAGTGGGTGTGTTCGGTGGCTTTCCCAGATGTCGGGTCTGTCAGCGCTGAACAGACCTGATATGCAGCAGCGGGGGAGGCAATTCAGGTCAGTATGAGCTTGGTAACAGCCCATTAAGAAGTATTTTGTGCTCACCTTTACATTTTACGAGGTCGCCCACAGGGTCCATGCTGCTCGGGGTTCACGTCAGGTAAGCAGGTCGGGATTTGTATGACCATGGAATCATTTCATTACTTGACAGCTATGCTATAAAAGCACCATTATTCATAGCTGTTCACTTTCCAAGCTCAGAAGCTGTTGCTTACTGCATTTGGAAGGCAGATTGCGCTTTATGCAGGTTGCAAGTGTTTGGAGCAAACTCTCTATCCAGTGTCACCTCATTGGAATAACCTCTCTCACTTGACAGATCGCTTCTGTCATCTCAACTTCACCTGCCATCTATTACATCAGCATCAGTGCTCTTGAAACTATCTGACCTTGGTCCTCAGAATTTCAGTACAATCAGCCCCAACAAAAGCAGCACCAGGCACACCAGCAGCACCAACAACAACACCAACCTTCTCCGCAATCACCTGATGCTGCACAGGACACAGGGCATCAGCACCCGACCACATCGCTGGCCGGGAGGCCAAGGATGGCCTCACCATGGCCACATTTACTTCACTTGATGCCGTACACCCTGGCTGCCACATGATGCGCCAGGTTGGCACCACGCCACAACAGCACCATAAAGCATCCCTATGATGTCCAACCCATTCCTTTCATACTCATCACCATTGTGGGGGGTACCACTATGTCTCACCATTCACTGCAACTCACTAAGCCACTTCCAAAAGTGCAAACAGATCTGTCCAAGAATGCAAAGTGCTGAAAATAAAGGTTTCAATGTTTGACACCACATTAACAGAAACTTTACATGAACATTGCATAAAACACCCAAGTGCCTACCTTTGTGTGTTGTTAGTTGGTATGATTGGACTATGATGAGGGTGAGTGTGAGTGATGGCTAGTGTGAGTAAGGATGTGCAGGAGTAGGGTAAGGAAGGCAGAGTGATGGGGATGTGATGAGTGGCACAGCAGGATGAGGTTGAGTGTGGCTTTGCAGTAACGTTTCGTGATCTACTGAGATCATTGAAAGGTTGGCGCCACTGCAGCCTGGTTCTCCTAACAACATCCCTGCTTGTGCCCTCCTGTGCAATGTGCAACCAGACTGCGTTGGCCTCCTAGGGAGGTCTCTTCCTCCCACTGGAAGGGAAGAGAGCCTCCCTGCATGCTGTGACTCTGGAGGGAGTCATGGGAGAACCTGAGTGTAGCCATGCACCTCTGTGCAGTGCTTGTCAGTGTTTGCAGCACTGTCAAAATCAATTTGGACATGGTCCCTTTAAGGAAACTGGCTGATGATGCGTCATCAAATGATTTAATCAGAACCGCTTCCTTCAATTGGTTGGCAAACGTGCTGGGCAGGCTTAGCAAGCCCAATCAGGAGAAAATCATTTTGGACAGCGGGCTGGAGCCGTCAACGGGTTCGGGACCCGCCACTGATGTCACCCACCACGGACATGCTGAGGGAGGGGAAATCGCAGCCATTAACACTGTTTCTCTCTCCACAGATGCTACTTGACCTGCTGAATATTTCCAGCATATTCTGTTTTTATATTAAATATTAGCATTTGCTTTGAGGTAATGCTCCTACTGAAATGTCATAAATTCTGCCTTACAGACTAACTTTAGAACTAGCTGTGAATGAATGATAAGTGTTGTATTGATGTGGAAATAACCAACTAATAATTAGATGAAATAGCAATCCATCCACACCATTTTAGAATGAAAACCCATCTAAGCAAGGCAGTTACTGAGACCTCTGAGACAGCCTGGAATGGAAAGAGTCACTGGGGAAAAAAGACAACTTCCAGTGTAATTACATGTGAATACTATTTCTGTACAACTCTTTACCTAGAGGTTTTAAAGCTTGGATCCCCTGACAGGAAAACTTTGTAATGCTGCTATAGTAATGTTATTTTCATATTCTAGCATTGAAATAATGTAACAAAGTTTCACTGGGCCAGAATTTACTGTAGCAGGACATCTAATGGCATCTGTTGTTAGTTAGATCTGCCCCAGCACTGTTCAGCTCAAAAAATGTTGTCCATTGACATGAATCAATCATTCATGAAAGAAAGACTTATGAAATAATACTGAGTGGCCTCCGGGTGGCGCTGTCCAGGGAGAGTATAAATACTCAGGCACGGGCCCAGCTTGCGCAGGACATTCTTAACAGGAACTAGTGAAGGACACAACTAGACCTTCATGTTGTAAAACAGTTGATTAAAGCTTTGTTTAACACTTAAACCAAGTGCCTAGTATTTTCTTACGTCACCCACTAAGTTGCTGAAAATGCGAGCTGATAATGGCGCAGCGAGGGAAATGGGGGCCGCAAATTTAATAGCACTGAGGAGATGCGTTTGGAGGTGGGCCCGCAGTCAAAATAGCAAAGATTGGCAGCGGGTGGGAAACCTGCTGTCAACCCACCTCCACGCGAGTCTCCCAGGTGTCGGGTCAGTCAGTGGAGAACTGACCCGACACAAAGCAGCGGGGGATACAATTCAGCTTGTTAAGAGCCAATTTAAGAGTATTTTGAGGCTTACATCTAATTTTACCTTCTCCCCCATGGGTTACCCGCTGTTCAGGGAACAAGCTGGGGTGTTTTGAGTCTGCTCTGATGTTTCTGATAAGCTGACAGCTACGGAAGTGGTGTAAAAGATGCAATGTTGCAGATGGTGCCTTTCAGAGCGCAGAAAATGTTGGTTACTGCATTTTTAATACATATAGGGCCGTATATTCCGATGCCTATGTGTGTGTACGAGCTGTGTACACACCCGTAGGGACATCGGAAATGCTGGTTTCAGGCATGCGAAGCGCATGCGCTGAAAACCGGAATTCCCAATCTGTCAAGAATCCTCTTGGTGTGGAGATGCCGGAGTTGGACTGGGGTGGACAAATGTAAGAAGTCACACAACACCAGGTTATAGTCCAACAGCTTTATTTGAAATCACAAGCTTTCGGAGCGCTGCTCCTTCTTCAGGTGAAGTGGAGAAATGCATAAAGACACAGCTTATATAGTCAGAGAATCATGTCAGATGTTTACAGGTAACCTTTCCAACTGCCATTTATCACACCTCGGCAGAGAGATAATCACAGCAGTCAAAGGTGTGAATGGTGTCCAAACAGGTCAGTCAGGGAAACATTACATCAAAGAACAATGAGGTGGGGCCACAAGGGGTCAAATATTGCAGATGCTGGGGTCTGTATGAAAAACAAAAAAACAGACAAAAAACATTTTTTTTGGCTGGAAATCACAGCAGCTCCGGCCGCATCTGTGTAGAGGGAACAAGCCAATGTCGACTCGAGTCTGGATGACCCAGCATCAGGTGGGGTTACATGTAGCGTGACATGAACCCAAGATCTCGGTTGAGGCCGTCCTCATGGGTGCGGAACTTGGCTATCAGTTTTTGCTCGACGATTTTGCGTTGTCGTGTGTCTCGAAGGCCACCTTGGAGAATGTTTACCCGAAGATCGGAGGCTGAATGTCCTTGACTGCTGAAGTGTTCCCCGACTGGGAGGGAACACTCCTGCCTGGTGATTGTTGCGCGGTGTCCGTTCATCCGTTGTCGCAGTGTCTGCATGGTCTCGCCGATGTACCATGCTCCGGGGCATCCTTTCCTGCAACGTATGAGGTAGACAACGTTGGCCGAGTCACATGAGTATGTACCATGTACCTGGTGGGTGGTGTCCTCACGTGTGATGATGGTATCTGTGTTGATGATCTGGCATGTCTTGCAGAGGTTGCTGTGGCAGGGTTGTGTGGTGTCGTGGTCGCTGTTCTCCTGAAAGCTGGGTAATTTGCTGCGAACGATGGTCTGTTTGAGGTTAGGCGGCTGTTTGAAAGCGAATAGTGGAGGCGTGGGGATGGCCTTAGCGAGGTGTTCGTCATCATCGATGACATGTTGAAGGCTGCGAAGAACATGGCGTAGTTTCTCCGCTCCGGGGAAGTACTGGACGACGAAGTGTACTCTGTTGGTTGTGTCCCGTGTTTGTCTTCTGAGGAGGTCTATGCGATTTTTCGCTGTGGCCCGTCGGAACTGTCGATCGACAAGTCGAGCGTCATATCCCATTCTTACAAGGGCGTCTTTCAGTGTCTGTAGGTGTCCATTGCGTTCCTCCTCGTCTGAGCAGATCCTGTGTATTCGCAGGGCTTGTCCATAGGGGATGGCTTCTTTAACGTGGTTAGGGTGGAAGCTGGAGAAGTGAAGCATCGTGAGGTTGTCCGTGGGCTTGCGGTAGAGTGAAGTGCTGAGGTGTCCGTCTTTGATGGAGATTCGTGTGTCCAGGAATGAGACTGATTCTGAGGAGTAGTCCATGGTGAGTTTGATGGTGGGATGGAACTTGTTGATGTTATCGTGTAGTCTTTTCAGTGATTCTTCGCCGTGGGTCCATAGGAAGAAAATGTCGTCGATGTATCTGGTGTATAGCGTTGGTTGGAGATCCTGTGCAGCGAAAAAGTCTTGCTCGAACTTGTGCATGAAGATGTTTGCGTATTGGGGTGCGAATTTGGTCCCCATGGCAGTTCCATGTGTTTGGGTAAAGAACTGGTTGTCGAAGGTGAAGACATTGTGGTCAAGGATGAAGCGGATGAGTTGTAGGATGGTGTCTGGAGATTGGCTGTTGTTGGTGTTGAGTACTGAGGCTGTCGCAGCGATGCCGTCATCGTGGGGGATACTGGTGTAGAGTGCCGAGACGTCCATCGTGGCGAGGAGTATTCCTGGTTCAACTGGTCCGTGGGTGCTGAGCTTCTGTAAGAAGTCTGTAGTGTCGCGACAGAAGCTGGGGGTTCCCTGTACGATGGGTTTCAGGATGCCCTCGACATATCCAGAGAGGTTCTCACACAGGGTTCCGTTGCCTGATGCGATAGGACGTCCAGGTGTGTTGGCTTTGTGTATCTTTGGGAGGCAGTAGAAGTCTCCCACGCGGGGAGTACGTGGGATGAGAGCATGTAGGATGCTTTGAAGGTCTGGATCGAAGGTTTTGATCAGTCTGTTGAGTTGGCGGGTGTGTTCTTTGGTCGGATCTGCGGGTAACTGTCTGTAGTGTTCCTGGTTGTCCAGTTGTCGGTATACTTCTTTGCAATAATCCGTTCTGTTCTGTATGACGATGGCACCTCCTTTGTCTCCTGGTTTGATGACGATGTTGCGGTTGGTCTTGAGAGCGTGGATGGCGTTGCGTTGTGCTCGGGTGACATTCTGGACTGTCTTGTGAGTGTGGCTGATGAATCTGGCGTTGATGCATCTCCTGACAGCTTGAGCATACATGTCAAGCTTAGGGCAGCGACCCTCCGGAGGGGTCCAATTTGACTCTTTCTTCTTCGGTTGCTGCACTGCGGATCCCTCTGTCTGCTGTTCTGGATCATTGATTGTCTCATTGGGTTCGCTGCTGACATCTTGGGATTTGTGGAAGAATTCCCGGAGCCTCATTCTCCTGATGAATTCCTCTGTGTCTGCCGCGAGACCGATGGGGTCCATTTTGGTGGTGGGGCAGAAATTGAGCCCTCGGCTGAGAACTTCAATTTCGTCTGGTTGAAGGGTGTGGTCGGACAGGTTGATGATGGATTTCCCTGTGGTTTCAACCGTGGTACCGGGGGAGGCTTGGTTGCTGCTGCTGGTGATGCCAAGTTTCTCAAGCTTCCTGTTCTTGGTGTGCATGTAGGTAGCGTAGTTCCGTTGCCTTGTTTGTTTGGCGGTGTCTCGTAGCTGGTCTGCTGCGTCCTGAGCACAGGCTGAGAACATGGACTCCATCTCGGTTTCGAGGTTGCGGCGTCTGCTGTAGAGCTGGTGTACGAGATGGTTGAGGAGTGTGCGAGAGGTACGACGGCAGAGTCTCTCAGCGTAGTCTGTGTTGTAGGTCGACTTGAGTGGGTTAGTGATCTATAGTCCTTTCGGGATCTTGTCTGCTTTCTTGCATCTCTGTAGAAACTTGATGTCTGTGTCGATATGCGCGATCTTCTTGGAGATCCTCTCCACTTTGAGCCGGCAGTTTGTGGTGTCGATAGTAGCCATGGTTTGGAGATGCCGGAGTTGGACTGGGGTGGACAAATGTAAGAAGTCACACAACACCAGGTTATAGTCCAACAGCTTTATTTGAAATCACAAGCTTTCGGAGCGCTGCTCCTTCTTCAGGTGAAGTGGAGAAATGCATAAAGACACAGCTTATATAGTCAGAGAATCATGTCAGATGTTTACAGGTAACCTTTCCAACTGCCATTTATCACATCTCGGCAGAGAGATAATCACAGCAGTCAAAGGTGTGAATGGTGTCCAAACAGGTCAGTCAGGGAAACATTACATCAAAGAACAATGAGGTGGGGTCACAAGGGGTCAAATATTGCAGATGCTGGGGTCTGTATGAAAAACAAAAAAACAGACAAAAAACATTTTTTTTTGGCTGGAAATCACAGCAGCTCCGGCCGCATCTGTGTAGAGAGAACAAGCCAATGTCGACTCGAGTCTGGATGACCCAGCATCAGGTGGGGTTACATGTAGCGTGACATGAACCCAAGATCTCGGTTGAGGCCGTCCTCATGGGTGCGGAACTTGGCTATCAGTTTCTGCTCGACGATTTTGCGTTGTCGTGTGTCTCGAAGGCCACCTTGGAGAATGCTTACCCGAAGATCGGAGGCTGAATGTCCTTGACTGCTGAAGTGTTCCCCGACTGGGAGGGAACACTCCTGCCTGGTGATTGTTGTGCGGTGTCCGTTCATCCGTTGTCGCAGTGTCTGCATGGTCTCGCCGATGTACCATGCTCCGGGGCATCCTTTCCTGCAACGTATGAGGTAGACAACGTTGGCCGAGTCACATGAGTATGTACCATGTACCTGGTGGGTGGTGTCCTCACGTGTGATGATGGTATCTGTGTTGATGATCTGGCATGTCTTGCAGAGGTTGCTGTGGCAGGGTTGTGTGGTGTTGTGGTCGCTGTTCTCCTGAAAGCTGGGTAATTTGCTGAAAACGATGGTCTGTTTGAGGTTAGGCGGCTGTTTGAAAGCGAGTAGTGGAGGAGTGGGGATGGCCTCAGCGAGGTGTTCGTCATCATCGATGACATGTTGAAGGCTGCGAAGAACATGACGTAGTTTCTCCGCTCCGGGGAAGTACTGGACGACGAAGGGTACTCTGTTGGTTGTGTCCCGTGTTTGTCTTCTGAGGAGGTCTATGCGATTTTTCGCTGTGGCCCGTCGGAACTGTCGATCGACGAGTCGAGCGTCATATCCCGTTCTTACAAGGGAAAGGTTACCTGTAAACATCTGACATGATTCTCTGACTATATAAGCTGTGTCTTTATGCATTTCTCCACTTCACCTGAAGAAGGAGCAGCGCTCCGAAAGCTTGTGATTTCAAATAAAGCTGTTGGACTATAACCTGGTGTTGTGTGACTTCTTACAAGAATCCTCTTGACAGATCGGACGCCTGCCCTGGAGAAGGGCCTCTGCCGGCGGGTTGTTTCACTTTATGGAGAACCTCCGCCCACAGAAAATCCTTAGAAATCTTATGCCTGGTAAAAGCTCACTCATTTATAATTTTAAAATACTTTTAAAAAAGGTTAGTTTATTTTTAGCCCCGTAAAAACTGGCACGCACAGCCCAGTCAACCCTGCAAAGTCCTTCTCACCAACATCTGGGGACTTGTGCCAAAATTGGGAGAGCTGTCCCACAGACTAATTAAGCAACAGCCTGACATAGTCCTACTCACAGAATCACGCCTTTCAACCAATTTCCCAGACTCCTCCATCACCATCTATGGGTATGTCCTGTCCCACCAGCAGGGGTGGTGGCACAGTGGTATACAGTCAGGAAGGAGTGGCCCTGGGAGTCCTCAACATTAACTCCAGACCCCATGAAGTCTCATGGCTTCAGGTCAAGCATGGGTAAGGAAACCTCCTGCTGATTACCACCTACCGCCCTTCCTCAGCTGATGAATCAGTACTCCTCCATGTTGAACACCACTTGGAAGAAGCACCGAGAGTAGCAAGGGCACAGAATGTATTCTGGGTGGGGGATTTCAATGACCATCACCAAGAGTGGCTCGGTAGCACCACTACTGACTGAGCTGGCCGAGTCCTGAAGGACATAAATGCCAGTCTGGGCCTGCGACAGGTGGTGAGAGAACCAACATGAGAGAAAAACCTACTTGACCTCGTTCTCACCAATCTACCTGTCGCAGATGCATCAGTCTATGACAGTATTGGTAGCCATCATTGTGGAGACGAAGTCCCGGCTTCACACTGAGGACACCTTCCATTGTGCTGTGTGGCACTACCACCGTGCTAAATGGGATTGTAGGGGGTTTCTCTTGCTTGCTCTGGTCTCCTGCCAGGCTTCTTGCAATAATTACCCGTGAGTGGTTCGACCCACTCGCCCCTACAGTTCTCGACCTTGGACTTAGGTGCAGGGAGCTGTAGTGCAGAAAAATTCAATAGACCAGGTCGAATAGCACGAAATGGCTGCCTTTATTGAACAGTTTGCAACATTATAAAATACATGTCATATGCACAGATTAAAGAAACTACAAGCATGCACACATCTGTGAACTTAACTCTATGGAAATGGGAAACACACGGCACATCGTAAAAGGGGTAACACATTACAACTACCCTTAACCCCCTCCCCTAGACCTAACTAAGTTTCGATTTGAGGAACTCGGGATCATGCTCACCACTTTAAGAATCGCGAAACAGGGGTTTTGCAGCCTTTTGGCACAGCTTTCCGTCGTCACGTGGGTTTGGAAAGTTCTGGCGCAGCTTGTTTTCCTCTTGGTTCTCCTGCGGTGAGGCAGTCGATACAGCCTTGGTGAGCGCTCGCCACGGATGAATCCGTTACCGACGTGACTTTAAGAATTGGATGCACATGGGTGAATCCATTACCGATGTGATGTTGAGACACTGGAGTGCCGGGCCCTGAGTGTCCTCTTATACAGTCATAATGATTGTCCTTCTGAGGGTGTCTTCTTCTTCGGCCTGGGTCATCGATGATCTCCCGACCAAAGTACCCGGGCCACCCTCGTCATCTTCTCATCGTTGCCGGGCCTTGCCTGCCCGAACACCGAACACGGTCCGAACCGAAATGCTGCTTGGTTCCGATGGATTCTGTCCCGAAGCGTTTTTGAAGCGTCCAAGAAGTGAAGCCGAAGTGAAGCTCGAAGTGAAACGTAGTGAATCGTGAAGTGAAGCGTCAAGTGAAGCGTACTGATGGACTTTTTCAATCCACAGTTATACCTTTTTGGGACATTCTTATCTCCCGCCAAATCATAGTCCTGTCTTTGTAATAATTTTGGCGGGCAGAACTCTCTGCAGGGGTGTTTTGTCTTCATAACGGGAGTCGGTGATAGCTGAACTGACCTTCCTGGGCCGATAATGTCTTTGCTTTGTCACCGTAACTCGGTTTGTATATTGATCGGTCTGGAGATTGCCCTTGATGGCTGTTAAACGGCTTCTCTTTGTACAGTGGATGGGTTAAAGTGTTCATTCAATTGTCCGCCCATTTCTTGATGGGCCTCATCCTGCTACCCAAATCTGTCCTGTACTTATAATCTAATCAATATGTATATTCAGTTCCATGTGTTTCGGTTTCCTGAAACTGGTTTTTCGCGGGCTTTAATGTCCTCAATCCACAAGCCTGTCTGGCTTGCAGTAACAGAAATTCAAACGGTCCCAGAAGCTGGTCACGAGGTCTGGTGGCCATTTTGTGTGCCCTTTTATCAAAGGTTTCTCTGTACAAGCTTCTTTTGGTCAATAAAGCTGTCTTATCAACCCTAACATCTTGCGTGATTATTTATGAAAAGTTCGCGAATCTTACAGTCCCTCCTGTGATACTGATAGCTTGCTTAAAGTATCAGTAACCCTTGGTGAGCAAATTTTTCCTGATTCCCCACATCCAAACATTCCTGGTAATTAACTACCTATAACCCCCACAACACATGCAGTTCCCATTTCAGAAAATTACATTGTGTACAGTTGGACAACCATAGGCAGTACTACCTTAAACTATAATACATTCTTCTTTCAGATGTGAAAGGGGCCGATACCCTTTACACCACCTGCATACACATTTTGTTATTCAAAAATTAGAAAACCAATCAACGGTTACATCACAACAGTATCCATACACTTAAATCATATAGTAACCAAAACCAAGAGTGGAGGGACGCTTTATCCTTTAATACATAGCAGCTTAAGCGGGGGTCTCTTCACCCACTCGTACATAGCGTTCTCTCCATTCCCCTGTGTTCTCGTGCCTCTGGAGGCGTTTGCCTCTCTTGCAATGCACGAACAGCAAAAATATTACAATCAAAACTTGGCACACTACTAGGATGTGGGATGCTATTCTAATCCAGGGCGGGATCCCTATATTAGTGAACAGGTCCCACCATGTTGGGGTGACTATGTCCAATATGCCTTTCCCTATCTCCAATGTCTTCTGCTCTAGTGTGTAAAAATGCTTCTGTGAAACTATTACGGCTTTTAAAATCTTGGTGAGGTGTTCGGGGAGAGGGGGAATGACATAACCAAAATGCGCGACGAATCGCTGAAAATCCATGAAATTCTCTTTTACAGTGAGGTGAACAGTGGAAGGTACAGGAATGGGGACAATTCGCTGTTGTGCCACTTGAACTTCAGCCCTGGGTTTGAAACAGAAACTGCTGTCACTGACCGGACACCACCCGTGCTGTCCGTGTTGGTAGTGAGGCGCTGCAGTGGTAACACAGTATGTCCCACCTCCGATATATGCCACCTGCGGGGGCACATGGTCTTTTGCCATTGCCTCCATGGTGCAATTTACCGGCTTCGCGCTAGCGGCTCGGTACCCGCACTGTGGTTTTAAAAAGGCATTCAAGTGCTGGGGACACAGGATGATGTGTGCCCCCCGGCTTCGACACCCCGAGAGGTCGGTGCCTGTCATCGTACGCTCCCATCTGATGACATAAGGCGGGACCACTGTGTAACGAATGTGCGCACCCCCCTGAATGACTCCAATGTTCTCCACCCTGTATACCGGGGCGGGTTTTGCAGTGGGACCCAACACCGGCATCCTCACCACTATTCCCATGATAGTGTGATTCGAGCGTCCACAGTCCACTGGGACTGGGTACGCCTCTGCAGGTAGTCTGAGCTGGCACGGACTTAATGCATTCTCAAAAGGGTGGAGCACTTGCAAGTGCTTATTGCTGATCCAGGACGGGACCAAGCCTTGTTTTAAATCCTCCAGATTACTGCGGCCCTCGCCCAGTAACCACGCCCCGTATAGCACACAAGCCTCGTTCTGTGCTGCCTGATCGGACGCTTTCCGATCCTCTCTAATGAGTGCATTTACCGTTCTAGCGTGCTTCTCCAGCTCAGCAATAATCTCTTTTAAGTGTAGTGTCATGGCCTGATCCTCATGTAGCTCAGAGCCCACCTTATTTTCGTTTGTCAGGATGTTCTTTAACTGGGCCTTTAGACCATTAACCTGTGTCTGCAGCTCCATGTTGTCTAGAGCGTTGACAACAGATGTCCCGGCACTAAAAGCAGTGAAAATGTCATTTACAGTACCCCTTCTTTGTCTTCCTACCCGATCCAAAACTTCCTGTGGTGTGGTGTACAATTTGGCTTTGTCGATGTCGGCAAAGTCAAATTCATAAAAATTGTCTGAACATCCTGGTTAACAGAACCTGGTACAATTGCTCCGTTTCCTTGGGACACCACTCCGGCAATCGTACCTCAGTGAGGTTTAAAATCACTGAGGCCACCGCGTAGTGTACCCCTTGGTACAGCATCTGACCGGTGGGTACCAATACTAAACCGTTCCCGGGTCCCTTTCTGGTGGTGGGGCACCCTTCCTTCTGGGCTAGTGCTACCGGAATCATGGGCAGGGGCTTGCGTGGGCGGGTGATGAGTTCAGTGGCGTTTACCGGAATCGGGGAGAATGGGGCTCCGCACGCCCGGGTGCTGACGTCCCACCTCATCCCTTTCCCTTCATCTTGCCACTGCCTCTGGAAAAAGATGGATATGCCTTTGGGGCAAGCGTGCTTCGAACCCCACATGCAGACATATATCCCTTCATCTGGTTCCCACCATTTGTCCCAACACACACGTAATTGTCCGTGAGTCCCTGTAATTGTCCGATGGGTATTATTACCCAGTCGCTCCCACTCGATTGTAGAGTTCTTCATATTCTTTCCCAGCTTTCGGAGCCACCACCATCTACTTAGCGGTACGTTCCCATTACACACCAAACAGATCCTCTTTCCCACGGTAACGCTGACTCTGTGTGCAATGATCCTCACTCGAGGGCACATTAACGAAGTCTCTTGGTAGGCAAACCCGGATTTGCTGAAGTATTCTGTAGAATTCGACCCCAGCCACCCTGGCCATCTCCCTTGGTGGAAGTAGGTGGCGGTTTCCTCAACCTCTCGCTTCCCCATCCCATCCGTCACGATGGGGGCTGTGTCCCCGGAGCACCCGAACACGATGACGTCCTTGGTGCGGCCTCGGTAGGCCAACCCGCACCCGATCGCCGCGAGCACCACGAGAATCCTCTCCATTGTATCCCTGGTTTCTGTAACCGATAAGATGATGTAGCCAGACTCCCAATAGGTGTTGGCCTAATTAAACGGACACCCGGGTCCCTTGACCCTGCTTCCAAACACACACACATACTGGGCAGACTTCGAGAACTACCTTCTAGAACATCCCATCATCTTAAACTTTACATGCCTTAAATCAACATTAAAAATTACTTAGCTTAACTTATCATTATCTAAACTTATGTACAGCGCCGCCCTCCTTCGGGCGGCCTACCTAATTCCTGTGAGGGCTGCAGCATTCCGCCCCCTGTGGCGGGGCTGCACTGACCTTCGGCTTTGATCCCCCGCAGCCTGTCGCTGCTGCTGAACGGGAATCGTGTCTTTCCTGGGCTTCCTGAAGTCGGCGTCAACTGGGAGTGGGTGACTCGGGCCAAGACTTTACAGGCTGGGGCGTTCGGGTCAACCTACGAGGGAACGCCTTGGGCGAGGCTCCCAGGGCTAACAGACCGGGGATCGGGACCTTCACCGGCGCAGCCTGTGGTCCCACCACAGCTGCCGGCTCCGGCTCCCCTCCCTCAGGCTCCGCCCCCCCGGGGCCGGGATCTGTGGCATCCGACTCCCCTCCACCTGTCCCCACAGGTGGTGAGTCTCCGCCTCCAATCCCTACCTACCCTAAGCTCGAGTCGGGGTCGGGACCTTCGGCCTCCGACTCCTCCTCCTCCTCCGTGATCGGGTCCGGGGCGGGGTCAAGCTGCTCGGGCTCTTCCTCATCCGAATCCCAGATCAACGGGGAGACCTCCCACTCCAATGGGATGACTTCTCCCCTCACGCAAGCTAAGGTTCCAGCCTGTGTGGTCTGTGACCCTGTCTCAGGCTGAGGATTTTTGTCCTCAGACCTGGCCCCGGTTGTTGGCCCTTGTGCACCCGGCTTAAACAATTTACACTGGTTAATGTGAAACCATTTAGTACGTCGGGGCACCTTCACTGCGTAGACCATGGGGCTGGCCTTGTCTACAATGCTGTAGGGCCCCATGTACAGTGGCTCTAGACTCCCTACTTGGGCATAGCTCCTAACCATGACCTGGTGTCCGACTTCCCACTCTTGCTTCTTACGGGGTTCCAGCAACAGTCGATTGCCCTGATGCTGTCTCCCCATATTCCCAGCCGCTTGCTCATAAACCTGTTTCAGGCGCTCCAAAAGGGTTTGGACGAACTTGTCCCGATTCACCTCTTGGAGCTGGCCATCAGTGAGCACCGGGGCTAGAACATGGGTGGGTGTTCGCATGATCCTCCCAGTCATTAACTCGTGCGGGGAGTACCCCGTACTTTTGGACTGGCTGGCCCGGATTCCCATGAGGACTAGAGGCAGGACCTCCGCCCATTTCTGGGGCGAGCCCATTGTCTCCTTCCTCAGCTTTTCCTTGAGGGTCCGGTTCATGCGTTCAACAATCCCGGATGACTGGGGACTGTGCGCTACGTGCCACTTCCCTTCAATGCCCAAGAGCATGAGGGTGTTCTGCATCACTTGGCCGGTGAAATCACTCCCTCGGTCGGACTCCACAAACCGGGGGAGCCCCCACCGTGAGAACACTTCCCGGATCAAGATCTTGGCAGTACTCAGCGCCGTAGCTGTTCTACACGGGAAGGCTTCTACCCACTTGGTAAACACATCCACCAGGACAAGGCAGTACTTATTGTGGTGTATGTAACCTGTTCCACCGGTTTGCTCCGGTTTCCTCCCACAGTCCAAAGATGTGCGGGTTAGGTTGATTGACTATGATAAATTGACCCTTAATATTAGGGGGATTAAATACGTGGGGTTACAGGGATAGGGTGGGATATGTGTTGGTGTAGGGGTTACGGGGATCGGGTGGGATATGTGTCGGTGCAGGCTCGATGGGCCGAAATGGCCTCTATCTGCACTGTGGGGTTTCTGTGATTCTGTGATAAGAGAACTTAAGCCTGGTCCACCTTAAGAAAGGTACTACTTTCTTTGGCTGCTGTATACGTAATACCGGTGGTGACCACACCGGTATATAAGCACAGTGTAATAATATTGTATTCTGTATAGTCCGACCTCCAACCAGTAAAGACCTGTTGAATTTACTCTTGTGGTCTGTGTAGTAATTCTCACTATAACACACAGGCTTAACACTTATAGCCTCACTGGGCGGTGGGCAGGGGCCCTATGTAGTCGACCTGGATCGACTGCCATGGTCCCTCTACCCTCCTGATGTGCCCCATGGGCACCTTCCTTTTCTGGGGGTCTGGGTTGTTTGCAGCGCACACAAGACAGCTTGCACAGAACTCGCGGACATCGTCCCGAAGTCCCAGCCACCATCCCGCCTGCTCTACCCGTTGCCAGGTAACCTCAGGCCCGGGGTGTCCTGCCCCTGGACCCTCATGGGCCAGTTGAAGGAATTCCCTCTGGTGCTGCTGCGGCACAACCCACTGTTCCTCTCGGAACAACATGCCTTCCTTGACTGAGAGGGTTGCAGTACTGTACGGACCCTCTACCTGCTTGCCCTCAGTGATAGCATTGAGGACTGTTTTCAGGGCAGGATCCCGGGTTTGGACGGTCTTTAGGTCTAGGGGCGGTGTCACCCCTGTGTTCCCTGGAGTCCCCTCCCTGCCTCGGATCGCTGCCACGGGTCCGGGTCCATAGGGGTCCCAGAAAATGCCGTTGCGGGCACCCTCCCTGGCAAGCGCATCCGCCTGCTGGTTGCCCTGACTGCGGGGTTTTGTGGTGGAATGAGCCTTCACCTTGTGGATGAACACTTCCCCTTCCTCCCCCACTGCTGCCAGGATCTTTTCCAGCAAGGGCTTAACTGTTAAAGGTCGCCCATCCACGGAGGTGTATCCGCGACGAGACCAAATGGCCAGGTATTCCGTACACGAATTGCATGTGAACATGCTGTCCGAGCAAATCGTGTATGGGGTTGGGAAGATCTCGGGGTGGGTAACCACGTACGCCACCGCGGACAGTTCAGCCTGCTGTGCGCTCATAGTGCTGGGGAGCCTAATCGCCAGGGCAATGTCTGCCGCGGGGTCATAAACTCCACACCCTGTGAGTCGTTCGCCAGCAGATACCGTGCTGGAACCGTCTACGTAGATCTCGCGGCCTGTGGGGTGTATCCCGGCCCGTAAACCTATGTTGACCTCCCATACCCCTTCAACGGAACACCGATGGGCTGTTCCAGGATATACCAGGTTGGCCGCGAGCTTCGGCTCGCAAAGACCTTTAACTTTGAAATCCATCTGAGAAAGGAGGAGGGTCCAGCGCGCAATCCGAGCGCTGCTTACAGTCCCATACTTAATCCTTCCATCCAGAAGCATCTTTGTGGGTGTGTGGTGGGTGAGGAGAGTGATGGGAGAGGTTCCTGTGAAGATCGCTGATCTGCTCACAGCCCAATGCGTGGCCAGGAGATGCCGTTCGCAATTGGAAAAACTCCTCTCCACATCCGTAAGCACCCTGGAGGAATAGACCACTGGTCTCAGCTTGCCGTGTCGCTCCTGGAGCAGCACAGCACTCAGGCTGTCTCCATTGGCGGCTACTTCCAGGAAGAACTCCTCTCCCCCATCTATGGCCCCTAGGGCTGGCGCGGTCTGCAGGTCCCTCTTCAACTTCTCGAATGCTGCCTGACAACCCTCATCCCAAGACCACTCGACTCCCTTGTGTAAGAGTCGGAGTAGCGGGGCTGCTGTGAGTAGCGGGGCTGCTGTGGCTGCATAGTCCTCGATGAAGTCTCTGCAGTACCCGGTCAGTCCCAAAAAGGACCTCACACCCGTTACTGTGTTTGGAATCGGCAAATCTTGTACCGATTCCCGCCTAGCCTTATCTATGGCTCTTTCCCCAGCGCGGATGGCCAGACCCAGGAATTTCACCTCCTGCTGGCCGATCTGCGCTTTCTTTGGGTTTACTTTAAAACCCTTCCTTTCCAGTAGCTCCAATAATTTGGCCAATAGTGGGCCGTGCTCCTCCCTTGAATCCGTGAACAGGAGCAAGTCGTCCACATATTGCACTATCTGATTGGGCTGGCTAAATTCCTTTAAACTTCCTGCCATGCACTGATGGAAAATGCTGGGGCTGTTGTGGAAACCCTGTGGCAGCAGTTCCAAGTGTACTGTTGCCCTTTAAAAGTAAAGGGAAACTTGTACTGATCCTCCCGCCGAAACGGAATGGACCAAAAACCATTCGAGATATCCAGCACCGTGAACTTGGTCGCGGATGCTGGAATACTCCCTATTAGGTCGGCAACTGCTGCTACCATGGGCGCGCAGGCTGGGATGTTACTGTTGAGGACTCTGTAGTCCACCATGGCCCTCCACGAATTGTCCGGCTTCTTTACCGGCCATAAAGGGGAGTTCAGGTGAGTGACTATCGGCCTCAACACGCCCTGCTGCACCAATGAAGATATTTCTGTCTCCATGTCGGGTTCTGCTTCCTTGGGGAAGTTATACTGCTTTTGGGGTCGGATCATGGGGTCCCCATCTACGCTGACCTCAAACCCGGTGACCCTCCCACAGTCGTGCTTGTGGGTGGCAAACGCGGTCAGATTGTCCGACACACACGCTTGCAAGTCCGTTGGGACGTCCGCGAGCATAAGCTCGAGGTCGTATCCTCCTGACGGCTTCATGGTGCACAGGGCCCCTTTTTCTCCCTTCCCTGGGATCACGACTACCTTGCCTAACCCATTCTCGGCTCCCCAGAGACAGTGATTTCTAAGGTCCACGAGGATCCCGTGTTCCACCAAGAGATCAGACCCGAGGATGCCTTTCCCCCCCCCCTCGCTCCACTTCAGCAGGATACACGTCCATGTGGTTTGGAGTGCTCCCAAATGAATGGAGAGCGGGATGGAGAACGCGCCAGCCTGTTCTTTGCCTGTGAAACCTGCTAATGAGAATGGAGCCTGGGTAGACAGAGGTGAGGCAAAAGGTTTAGCTGTGTGGATCACGGTACATGATGCCCCCGTATCCAACAGGTAGCTACCCTTCTCCTTCTCTACCTCCATCTCCACAAGGGGTCTTCTCCACACGTCATAACGGAGCGGACACAGGTAGACGGCTTTAGTCATTTGGGCTCTGCGGTTTGGGCTGGGGGAGCAACAGGGCCGTTGGCGACTGCCACCTTCCCCTGCGAGGTCATTAGAGACCGCATTGCCTCTAAAACTGACTCAATCGCATCGGGATGGATCGGACACATCGGCTCCCTTCTCCCGGACGGTCGTTTGGGCTGGGGCTGAGGGAGCTTTTCCCTTTGAATCCTTCCAAGGATTTTTACAGTCCCGGCGCCAGTGACCTTCCTTCCCACACCCGTAACAACTACTTTTGGCTTGGGGAGGGCGATTCCCCTCCTGATGCCATTCCTTTTTAACAGGAGCTGCAGGCCTCGCTTCATGCACCTTTCCCCTCGGGGGAGGCACTTCCTTACTCCTGCTGTTCCTGTAACCTATCGTGAGCTGATCTATCACAGAATCACAGAAACCTCACAGTAAAGATAGAGGCTATTTCGGCCCATCGAGCCTGCACCGACACATATCCCACCCGATCCCCGTAACCCCTACACCAACACATATCCCACCCTATCCCCGTAACCCCACGTATTTAATCCCCCTAACACTAAGGGTCAATTTTTATCATAGCCATAGTACTAACTCTTCCATGGAGCGGGGGTTATTGGGGTCAAACCACGTTTTGGCCTGCTCCCTCACCTGGGGCAAGCAATTGGTGACCAGACACCGGAGCCAATGAGCCCTTTGGCCATCGTCCAGCCCATTCTGGGCCGGCCCGCCCAGGCAGCTGCGCCGATACACTGACCACAACCTTCCGGCGAAAACCCGTGGGGGCTCTCCCTCTAGCTGTACCGTCCTACCCAATCGGAGGAACGGATTTCCGTCACCTTCCCCCATAACCTGCAGGACCTCGTCCCGTAAGTCCTCATACACCCCGTGTCCTCTCTTGCTCTCGTCAGAGAGACACTGGAGTACTGAGCTGTCCAGGGAGAACAGCAGCATTTTACACTGTTCTCTCCCGTCGCAGTCATTAACTGCTGCGGTCTGCTCCACGTCCCTAAAATGGACGAAGTGATCTCCTGACTCGGAGAGTTTTGGGATGTGGCTTATCATTGCCCTTAGCTGTTGTGCGCTGTGGGGCATTATGATCTGATTGACGAGGAGTCCGTCCTCGCCATTGTCGTTGTCCGGACCAAGCCTCCAGTGTCGAACGGGACACAGTGGTACCGGCTTCGACTCTACTACCTGGGGTTGCTCTACCTCCGGAATCTCTTCGACTAACTTCACCGTTTCCTTCCCCTCATCCCAAGACTCACTATAGCTGGGAGGTGCCAATGGCATGGTGGTTGGTACCAAAACTGCCTCTTGCGGAATCTATCTTTTGGATTCCTTGGCTAGCTGGCTCGCTGGTGGGTTTATGAGACACACCAAGCCGTTTACCTTCGCTAAGGCTGTTCTTAGGTCCTCTAGCTCCCTCTGGCAAGCGCTATGGTCGGCGTTCTCAGACCTATCCTCGATGGCCATCTTGTACGCTGCTCTAGCTCCCAGAATACTTTCCTCCTGTGCCTCTACCTGCTGAGCTAGGCGGAAACACCTGTCCCTTAATCTACCTTCATTGGCCTTGGCCTCAATGACCTGACACTCCAAGTAATCTATCTTGGTCTCATGGCGATGGGTTACGGATTGGCGTTCCTGATTCAGCGCGTTGAGCGACTCAATCAGTTTCTTTCCTCCCGCAACCTTTTCCTCTACTTCTGCTAGTAACCCTTTTATCTGGGCCGTCTGCGCTACAACGACTTGGTCCAAAAGCTGGACTTGCTTCTTGTAGCACATTAGCCAGACCGCTTTTTCTACAGATCTTTTGTGCTCTTTGCTTTCTGTCCACTTGATGGCTGCGTCTAGCGGGCGCCTATCTCTTAATAGGTCAGATATCCACTGTTTTGTAAGGTTTACCTTCCCAAAAACATAATCCGCTATTCTCTCATCCATCACATTTCATTTATTCAGACCTTGATCTAACACACTATATTCCTGCTGCCAAGGTCCTGCCGCAGTCGCCATCTCTGTAAGGGGTTTCTCTTGCTTGCTCTGGTCTCCTGCCAGGCTTCTTGCAATAATTACCCATGAGTGGTTCGACCCACTCGCCCCTATGGTTCTCGACTTTGGACTTAGGTGCAGGGAGCTGTAGTGCAGAAAAACTCAATAGACCAGGTCGAATAGCACGAAATGGATGCCTTTATTGAACAGTTTGCAACATTATAAAATACATGTCATATGCACAGATTAAAGAAACTACAAGCATGCACACATCTGTGAACTTAACTCTATGGAAATGGGGAACACACGGCACATCGTAAAAGGGGTAACACATTACAACTACCCTTAAGCCCCTCCCCTAGACCTAACTAAGATTCGATTTGAGGAACTCGGGATCATGCTCACCACTTTAAGAATCGCGAAACAGGGGTTTTGCAGCCTTTCGACACAGCTTTCCGTTGTCACGTGGGTTTGGAAAGTTCTGGCGCAGCTTGTTTTCCTCTTGGTTCTCCTGCGGTGAGGCAGTCGATACAGCCTTCGTGAGTGCTCGCCATAGATGAATCCGTTACCGACGTGACTTTAAGAACTGGATGCACATGGGTGAATCCATTACCGATGTGATGTTGAGACACTGGAGTGCCGGGCCCTGAGTGTCCTCTTATACAGTCATAATGATTGTCCTTCTGAGGGTGTCTTCTTCTTCGGCCTGGGTCGTCGATGATCTCCCGACCAAAGTACCCAGGCCACCCTCGTCGTCTTCTCGTCATTGCCGGGCCTTGCCTGCCCGAACACCGAACACGGTCCGAACCGAAATGCTGCTTGGTTCCGATGGATTCTGTCCCGAAGCATTTTTGAAGCGTCCAAGAAGTGAAGCCGAAGTGAAGCTCGAAGTGAAACGTAGTGAATCGTGAAGTGAAGCGTCAAGTGAAGCGTACTGATGGACTTTTTCAATCCACAGTTATACCTTTTTGGGACATTCTTATCTCCCGCCAAATCATAGTCCTGTCTTTGTAATAATTTTGGTGGGCAGAACTCTCTGCAGGGGTGTTTTGTCTTCATAACGGGAGTCGGTGATAGCTGAACTGGCCTTCCTGGGCCGATAATGTCTTTGCTTTGTCACCGTAACTCGGTTTGTATATTGATCGGTCTGGAGGTTGCCCTTGATGGCTGTTAAACGGCTTCTCTTTGTACAGTAGATGGGTTAAAGTGTTCATTCAATTGTCCACCCATTTCTTGATGGGCCTCATCCTGCTACCCAAATCTGTCCTGTACTTATAATCTAATCAATATGTATACTCAGTTCCATGAGTTTCGGTTTCCCGAAACTGGTTTTTCACGGGCTTTAATGTCCTCAATCCACAAGCCTGTCTGGCTTGCAGTAACAGAAATTCAAACGGTCCCAGAAGCTGGTCACGAGGTCTGGTGGCCATTTTGTGTGCCCTTTTATCAAAGGTTTCTCTGTACAAGCTTCGTTTGGTCAATAAAGCTGTCTTATCAACCCTAACTTCTTGCGTGATTATTTATGAAAATTTCGCGAATCTTACAGGACAGATTCAGAATAGATCTAGCAGCTCAAAACTGGGCATCCATCAGGAGCTTTGGGCAATCAGCTGTAATGTATATACCTTTAAGGGGGGAACTATCTTTTACAGCTCATGTATACTGTAGTACCGGCAGTGACCACACCTGTATATAGCACTGAGTAGTAATCTGTACAGATCAGTTCCAGTGTGAGCCACGTTGAGTAAACATAAGAACATAAGAACATAAGAAATAGGAGCAGGAGTAGGCCAATCGGCCCCTCGAGCCTGCTCCACCATTCAATAAGATCATGGCTGATCTGATCCTAACCTCAAATCTTCTATCACTCTGCATCCACCCGAACCCATGTGATCTCCCAGGAGAGGCAAAAAACCAGATAAAGACCCAATGGCCAATTTGGGAGAAAAAAATCTGGGAAATTCCTCTCCGACCCATCTAGGCGATCGAAATTCTTCCAGGAGATCACTCTGTCCCTATATTTTCTACAGCACTTACCTTCTGTAAAGGCGATCTCCACCCCAGCCAGGAACAGGAATAAAACCATCTCCTGAAATCTAACAGAATTAGAACACAGTAGGAGCAGAACAAGGCTACACGGCCCCTGGGCCCACTCCACTACCCACAGGGCCATGACCATTCCGAACCCAGACTCATGTCCAATTTCCTGCCCGCTCCCCGTAACCCTTAATTCCCTTTACTTCTAGGAAACTATCTATTTCTGTTTTAAATTTATTTAATGATGTAGCTTCCACAGCTTTCTGGGGCAGCAAATTCCACAAACCTACCACCCTCTGAGTGAAGAAGTTTCTCCTCATCTCAGTTTTGAATGAGCAGCCACTTATTCTAAGATTATGCCCCCTAGTTCTAGTTTCACCCATCATTGGGAACATCCTCACCGCATCCACCCGATCAAGCCCCTTCACAATCTTATATGTTTCAATAAGATCGCCTCTCATTCTTCTGAACTCCAATGAGTAGAGTCCCAATCTACTCAACCTCTCCTCATATGACCACCCCCTCATCCCCGGGATTAACCGAGTGAACCTTCTTTGTACTGACTCGAGAGCAAGTATGTCTTTTCTTAAGTATGGACACCAAAACTGTATGCAGTATTCCAGGTGCGGCCTCACCAATACCTTGTACAACTGCAGCAATACCTCCCTGTTTTTATATTCCAACCCCCTAGCAATAAAAGCCAACATTCCATTGGCCTTCTTAATCACTTGCTGCACCTGCATACTAACTTTTTGAGTTTCGTGCACCAGGACCCCCAGATCCCTTTGTACTACAGTACTTTCCAGTTTCTTGCCATTAAGATAATAACTTGCTCTATGATTTTTCCTGCCAAAGTGCATAACCTCACACTTTCCAGTATTGTATTCCATCTGCCAAATCTCTGCCCACTTACTTAGCCTGTCTATGTCCCTTTGCAGGTTTTTTATGTCCTCCTCACTCACTACTTTCCGTCCCATCTTTGTATCATCTGCAAACTTTGATATGTTACACTCGGTCCCCTCCTCCAAATCGTTAATATAGATTGTAAAGAGTTGGGGACCCAGCACTGACCCCTGCGGAACACCACTAGTTACTGGTTGCCAATCTGAGAACGAACCATTTATCCCAACTCTCTGCTTTCTGTTAGAGAGCCAATCCTCCACCCACGCCAGAATATTACCCCCAATCCCGTGATTTTTTATCTTGAGCAATAATCTTTTGTGTGGCACCTTGTCAAATGCCTTTTGGAAGTCTAAATACACTACGTCCACTGGTTCCCCTTTATCCACCCTGTATGTTACTTCCTCAAAAAACTCAAGCAAATTTGTTAAACATGACTTCCCCTTCATGAAACCATGCTGAGTTTGCCCTATTAAATTATGTTTATCCAAATGTCCCGTTACTGTCTCCTTAATAATGGACTCTAACATTTTACCAACCACAGATGTTAGGCTAACAGGTCTATAGTTTCCAGCCTTCTGCCTACTACCCTTTTTAAATAAGGGTGTTACATTAGCAGTTTTCCAATCTGCCGGGACCTTTGCTGAGTCCAGTGAGTTTTGGAAAATTATTACCAATGCATCCACAATCCCTACCGCTACTTCCCTCAAGACCCTGGGATGCAAGCCATCAGGTCCAGGGGATTTATCCGCCTTGAGTCCCATTATTTTACCAAGTACCACTTCCTTAGTGATTTTAATTGTATTTAGTTCCTCCCCCCCTAGAGCCCCCTGTTTGTCCAGTGTTGGGATATTCTTAGTGTCCTCTACTGTAAAGACTGATACAAAATAATTGTTCAGTGTTTTTGCCATCTCCATGTTTCCCACCATTAATTTCCCGGTCTCATCCTCTAAGGGACCAACATTTACTTTAGCCACCCTTTTTCTTTTTATATAACTATAGAAACTTTTACTGTCTGTTTTTATATTTTTTGCTAATTTACTTTCATAATCTATCTTCCCTTTCTTAATCAATCTTTTTGTTATTTTTTGCTGTCTTTTAAAGACTTCCCAATCTTCCATCCTCCCACTAGATTTGGCTACCTTATATGCCCTTGTTTTTAGTCGGATACTATCCTTAATTACTTTACTTAGCCACGGATGGCTATCTTTTCTTTTACACCTTTTTTTCCTCAGTGGAATATTTTTTTTTTGGAAGTTGTAAAATAACTCCTTAAATGTACACCACTGGTCATGTACCGTCTTACCCTTTAATCTATTTTCCCAGTCCACTCTAATTAATTCCGCTCTCATACCTTCATAGTCTCCTTTATTCAAGCTCAGCACGCTTGTTTGAGATCCAACCTTCTCACCCTCTAATTGAATATGGAACTCAACCATGTTATGGTCACTCATTCCAAGGGGATCCTTTACTAGGACATTTTTAATTAATCCTGTCTCATTACACAGGACCAAATCTAAGGTTGTTTGCCCCCTGGTCGGTTCAGTTACATACTGCTCAAGAAACCCATCCCTAATACACTCAATGAACTCTTCCTCAAGGCTGCTCTGCCCAATTTGGTTTGTCCAGTTAATATGATAATTAAAATCCCCCATAATTATAGCTGTTCCCTTATTACAAGCCTCAACTATTTCCTGATTAATACTCCGTCCAACAGAGTTGCAACTGTTCGGAGGCCTATAGACTACACCCACTAGTGTTTTTTTCCCCTTATTATTCCTTACCTCCACCCAAACTGTTTCACTATCCTGCTCCTTTGACCCAATATCATTTCTCTGTATTATAGTGATTCCTTCCTTTATTAACATAGCCACCCCACCTCCTCTCCCTTCCTGCCTGTCCTTCCTGATTGTTAAATAACCTGGTATGTTTAATTCCCAGTCATGGTCACCCTGCAGCCATGTTTCTGTAATGGCCACAAGATCATACCCATATGTCATTATTTGTGCCGTTAACTCATTCATTTTGTTACGAATGCTACGTGCATTCAGATAAAGGACTTTCAAATATGTTTTGTAACACTTAGTTCCTGTTTTTTCCCTTTTTAGTACTTTACTTTTTACTCCATACCTTCTGTCCCTTCCTGACACATTCTGTTTTTTAATTCCCCCACTGCTACCTAAGTCTATGACCTTCTCTGTTGTCATTTCTATTATTTGCTCTCGAGAAACCTCCCCCCCACTAATTAGTTTAAAGCCCTCTCTACAGCTGTTGTACCGTTCTCCTGCAGTCTGTGTCTTGTTATGTATGGACACAACATTGGCGAGAAGGCAAGTTCGAACCTACCTGCAACTCTGCATCACCTCCTGGGGATTCAAACCTGGAGATCAGTGGATTGGAGGTCAAGGCCAGAGACTCAGGCGTCGACCACGGGCAACCACCCAGTCATCCAGCAGAGACTTGAGAATTGCGGGGGAGGCTGTCGAGAGCCAGGCTTGGCTTTCAAGTCGAGGTGGTCCAGCGAAACGGGCTGGCAACAGGTAGTGCGCAGACCCTTCCCGGACAGCGGCGGGCTGGAGCCTGACCGAGCGGCACAGCAAAGGGCCGAGCAGCATCGACGGGGGAGAGAGAGAGAGGGCAGAGCGCACAGGGCGCAGCCGGTGTTCAGGGGCCGAGCAGCATCGAAGAGAGGGAGAGAGAGATGCGCAGAAACCCGCGAGGCGCCGCCATTGCCATGACGACCGCCGAGAGCAGCGTTGGCAGCAGCGCAGGAGAAGCGCACGAAACCTACAGGGCACCGCCATTGCCATGAGAACCACCGGGAGTGGCGTTGGCAGCAGCGGGGGAGGAAGGAAAGCGTGGGAGATGCCATTTTAAACCACACCCAAAATGCCGAACAGTGGCAGTATCACCGCATTTGAAAATGAAGTCAAAGATTGGACTACATATGTCGAACGAATAGAGGTGTACTGCAAGGCAAATGAGGTGTCAGATGACAAGAAAGCATCGGTATTGTTAAATTTAATGGGTGCAAAAACATATGGTTTATTACGAAATCTAATAACCCCAACGAAGCCAATGGAAAAGAGTTTTGAGGACATAGTAACGATACTACAGGAACATTTAAACCCCACACCGCTGCTGATAGCAGAAAGATTCAAGTTTCACAAACGGAACCAGCATAAGGATGAAAGCAATGCTGATTATTTAACAGAACTGCGCAAACTATCGAAACACTGCCAGTTTGGAGCGGGACTGGCAGATACCTTAAGGGACAAGTTTGTGTGTGGGCTTCAAAGTGAAGGAAACCAGAAACGGCTTTTATCTGAAAAGGACCTTACGCTGGAAAAGGCTTTCAGCATTGCGGTATCATATGAAGCAGCAGCACGGGGTGCTGCAGAGATACAACAGAGACCGCAAGAATATGGCACAAACAAAATGTCATATGGAACAGAGAAGTGCTATCGCTGCGGCAGAACAACACATGACCAGAATGATTGCTGGTTCAAAGACAAAGTGTGCAGACAGTGTGGAAAAGTAGGACACATAGCACGAGTCTGCAGGTCAGGAAAGAAAACCAGCAATAAGAAACCTACCAAAGAAAAGTACAAGAAGGTACATAAGATGACGGAGAATAGTTCAGGTGAACAATAGAGTGATAACGACTCCGAAAGCAGGGAACTGAGTTGTCTGAAACAATATAATGTTATCACAACGGATGATCACCGAACCATTTAGGTTACTCTCAAGATAGCAGGAGTCCAGGTAAAGATGGAATTGGACACAGGATCAGCCCTAACAGTCATAAACCGATGGGACTACGAGCGGCTACTCTCACACATACCCTTGAGAGACACAAAAATTATTTTGAAGACGTACACGGGGCAAAAAGTCTACCCCAAAGGAAAAATAAGGGTGACCGTTATATATAACGGTAAGGAAATACCAAAACTAGACCTGTGTGTATTGCAAGATGGAGGACCACCATTACTGGGACGTGAATGGATCCGGAAAATACAACTGGATTGGCATTCCATACAGGCACTGACTGTGGCTGACAAAAAGGATGACGACGTCACACCTGGGCGACTGTCAAAGATCCTAACTGATGCAAAAGAAGTGTTCCAGCAAGGACTCGGAACACTAAAAGGCATGACAGCGACAATTAAAATTGAAGAAAATGCAAGCCCAAACATTTTTAAGGCCAGACCGGTACCTTATGCGATCCACCCAGCCGTCAAAGCAGAGCTGGAGAGTCTGGAACGTTCAGGTGCACTGTCCAAGGTAGACTGGAGCGAGTGGGCTACACCCATCATCCGTGTGATGGAAAAGTCATTGAGCAGCATGCCTGGGGAACCAAGGAAGGTTCGCATCTGTGGGGACTTTAAGGTAACAGTGAACCCGGTCCTTCACACCGTACAATATCCACTTCCGCGGATTGAAGATATTTTCGCCTCGCTATCTGGAGGGAAACGCTTCACTAAGATTGATCTGGCCCAGGCGTATCTGCAAATGGAGGTAGAAGAAGCATCAAAAAAATACCTCACAATCAACACCCATAAAGGTCTCTACCAATACAACTGGCTGGTATTCAGGGTAGCATCAGCTCCGGCTATTTGGCAGAGGGCAATGGAACAAGTCCTGCAAGGGATCCCAGGGACCCAGTGTTATTTGGACGACATCCTGGTCATGGGCAAAAGTGACAGTGATCACCTTGCCAATATGGAGCAGGTGTTCACTAGATTGCAGGAATATGGGCTCCGAGCTAACCACCCCAAATGCGAGTTTTTTAGAAAACAGATCTCGTATTGTGGCCACGTTATCGATAAAGAGGGGTTACATAAGTCCCCAGAGATGATTGAGGCAGTAGTCAAGGCTCCAGCACCGGAAAATGTGTCACAACTGAGGTCGTTCCTCGGGCTGGTCAACTACTACCATAAGTTCTTGCCAAATTTGTCTACAATACTACACCCACTGAACACCCTACTGCAAACTGGGGTGCCATGGAAGTGGAGTGACGAATGTAGATGAGCTTTCCAGAAGAGCAAAACACTAATCACATCGAAAGAGGTATTGGCCCATTACAGCCCAGCATTACCAATTCGGTTGGCATGTGATGCGTCACCCTACGGCATTGGAGCGGTGCTGTTGCACAAATTCTCAGACGGCTCAGAGAGGCCAATAGCCTTTGCGTCATGATCACTAACCTCAGCCGAGCGTAACTACGCCCAGATTGACAGGGAGGCCCTCAGCCTAGTGTGGGGAGTGAAAAAGTTCAATCACTATCTGCACGGGCAGAAATTCACCTTGCTGACTGATCACCAGCCTCTTGTCTCCATTTTTAATCCGAAGAAGGGCGTTCCGGTGATGACTGCGCAACGACTACAAAAATGGTCACATTTTCTAGGGGCGCACCACTATGAGATTGAATATAAGGGCACGAAACAGCATGGAAATGCTGATGGGCTATCCCGCCTGCCACTGCCTACTGCGGAGGACGCACCAGCAGTGGATCCTGTCGAAATATTCCATTCGACTATAGTTGAATACCTACCGGTAACTAACGCTTGTATCGAACAGGAAACCCGAAATGACCCGACACTGTCTCGGGTATATGATTTGACGGTGAAGGGATAGCCAGCACATGGCGACTCACTGTTGCCAGCATTCTCGACAAGGAGAGAACAGCTGTCAGTGTGCCGGGGGACCTTGATGTGTGGATCCCAAGTGGTAATTCCACCCAAGTTAAGGGATAGAGTGCTCAATGAACTTCATGAGGATCATCTGGGAGGGGTAAAAATGAAAAGCCTAGCCAGGGCTTATGTGTGGTGGCCGGGAATTGATAAACAAATTGAGGACCTGACCAAGAGCTGCTCAGGATGCCAGAAAGTCCAAAATGCACCACCACAGGCCCCTCTACACCCATGAGAGTGGCCCTCATCTCCATGGCAACGGGTGCATATTGAATTTGCTGGTCCATTCATGGACTCAATGTTTTTAATAGCCGTGGATGCGCACTCGAAATGGCCTGAGGTCATCAAAATGTCCTCCACCACCACGGAGAAAACTATTGCTGTCCTACGGACCATTTTTGCCAGGAATGGCTTGCCAGAACAGATTTGCTCCGACAACGGACCACAGTTTGTGTCCGAAGAGTTCCGGAGGTTCTTGAAAAAGAATGGGGTAAGGCATTACACATCCACCCCGTATCATCCAGCCACAAATGGATTGGCTGAGAGGTTCGTACAAACCTTTAAGAAGGCAATAAAGGCTATGTACAATGACAACATTCCGCTGCAGCACAAGGTGGACAATTTCCTGTTCGCCTACCGGAATGCGACACATGCAGTCACCAACCAGGCTCCAGCCATGATGTTCTTTAACCGATGGTTAAGATCTCGCTTGGATTTGCTCAGACCAAACGTACGAAGAGATGTTGAGAGTAAGCAATTCCATCACATCCATGAGAAGCCAACAAGGAGCTTCAATGTAGGGCAACCAGTCTTGGCCCGCGACTACCGAACAGAAAAATGGCAGCCAGGAACGATATGCATATGGCAGGGCCCACTAATGTACACAGTGGACGTTGGGGAGAGCATCGTGAGATGCCATGCTGACCAGATCCTAGAGTCACAGGAACAAGTCAACCCCATGCCTCGCCCATACGTACCTGGTGATGAACCCGATGTACAGGTCGCATCTACCCCAGAAACAGTAGCATCGGAAGCTGATGAACCAACCGACGACAGGGGGCCAGAATCGCCTCCGCACCAAGAGCAAGACATTCGGGAAAGGCGCTATCCAGAAAGGATCAGGAAGCCTCCCCAAAGACTGAATATATAAATAGACTATTTTCAGCTAATGTTGCATGTTAAAAGTGTTAATTGTAATTAGTTTGATATTTAATTGTTAAATGAGTGTTATGGTACTGTTAATCTAAAAGGGGAGGAATTGTAATGTATATACCTTTAAGGGGGGAACTATCTTTTACAGCTCATTTATACTGTAGTACAGGCAGTGACCACACCTGTATATAACACTGAGTAGTAATCTGTACAGATCAGTTCCAGTGTGAGCCACGTTGAGTAAACACCTGTTGTACCGTTCTCCTGCAGTCTGTGTCTTATTATACACGGACACAACATCAGCAGCAGCAGAATTGTATTCCACCACAATCTGTAACCTCATGGCCTGGCATATCCCTCGCACTTCCATTATCACCAAGCCAGGGGACCAACCCTGCTTCAATAAGGAGTGTAGTACAGCATGACAGGAGCAGCACCAGGCGTACCTAAAAATGAGGTGCCAACCTGAGGAAGCTGCAACACAGGACTACATGCATGCTAAAAAGCGGAAGCAGCATGCTGTAGACAGGGCTTAGCGATCCCACAATCAATGGATCAGATCAAAGCTCTGCAGTCCTGCCACATCCAGTCGTGAATGGCGGTGGACCATTAAACAACTAACGGGTGGAGGAGGCTCCATGAACATTCTCATCCTCAATGATGGTGGAGCCCAGCACACAAGTGCAAAAGACAAGGCTGAAGCATTTGCAACCATCTTCAGGTAGAAGTGCCGAGTGGATGATACATATCGGCCTACTCCCGATGTTCCAACCATCACAGTAGCCAGTCTTCAGCCAATTCAATTCACTCCACGTGATATTACGAAATGGCTGAGCTCACTGGATACAGCAAAGGCTTATGGATCCCGACAAAATCCCGGCTATTGTGCTGAAGGCTTGTGCTCCAGAACTAGCCGCACCTCTAGCCAAGCTTTTCCAGTACAGCTACAACACTGGCATCTATCCGACAATATGGAAAACTGCCCAGTTATGTCCTGTCCACAAAAAGCAGGAAAAATCCAACCTGGCCAATTACCGCCCCATCAGTCTACTCTCAATCATCAGCAAAGTGATGGAAGATGTCATCGACAGTGCTATCAAGTGGCACTTACTCACCAACAACCTGCTCACTGATGCCCATTTTGGATTCCGCCAAGACCACTTGGCTCCTGACCTCATTACAGACTTGGTCCAAACATGGGCAAAGGAGCTGAATTCCAGAGGTGAGGTGAGAATGACTGCCTTGACATCAAGGCAGCATTTGACTGAGTGTGGCATCAAGAAGCCCTAGTAAAACTAAGTCAATGGGATTCAGAGGGAAAGCGCTCCACTGGCTGGAGTCATACCCAGCACAAAGGAAGATGGTTGTGGTGATTGAAGGTCAATCATCACAGCCCCAGAACATCGCTGCAGGTGTTCCTCAGGGCAGTGTCCTAGGCCCAACTGTCTTCAGTTGCTTCATCAATGACCTTCCCTATAACATAAGGTCAGAAATGGGGATGTTCGCTGATGGCTGCACAGTGTTCAGTGCCATTCACAACTCCTCAGATAATGAAGCAGTCCATGCCTGCATGCAACAAGACCTGAATGATGTTCAGACTTGGGCTGATAAGTGGCAGGTAACATTCGTGCCACGGAAGTGTCAGGCAATGACTATCTCCAACAAGCGAGAGTATAACCACCTCACCTTGACATTCAACAGCATTACCATTGCCGAATCCCCCACCATCAACATCCTGGGGGTCACCATTGACCAGAAACTTAACTGGACCAGCCACATAAATACTGTGGCAACAAGACCAGGTCAGAGGCTAGGTATTCTGCAGCGAGTGTCTCACCTCCTGACTCCCCAAAGCCTTTCCACCATCTACAAGGCACAAGTAAGGAGTGTGATGGAATACTCTCCACTTGCCTGGATGAGTGCAGCTGCAACAACACTCAAGAAGCTCGACACCATCCAGGACAAAGCAGCCCACTTGATTGGCACCCCATCCACGATCTTAAACAGTCACTCCCTCCACCACCGGTGTACCATGGCTGCAGTGTGTACCATCTACAAGATGCACTGCAGCAACTCGCCAAGGCTTCTTCGGTAGCACCTCCCAAACCCGCAACCTCTTCCATCTAGGAGGACAAGGGCAGCAGGCGCATGGGAAGACCACCACCTCCAAGTACCCCTCCAAGTCACACACCATACTGACTTGGAAGTATATCACTGATCCTTCATCGTCGTTGGGTCAAAATCCTGGAATTCCCCACCTAACAGCACTGTGGGAGTACCATCACCACACGGGCTGCAGCGGTTCAAGAAGGTGGCTCACCACCACCTTCTCAAGGACAACTAGGGATGGGCAATAAATGCTGGCACCCACATCCCATAAGTGAATTTTAAAAAAGTGCCTATCCAGTCTCCCCTTGAAAACTTTGTGTCTCTCTGCTTCCGTTCTCCAATCTGAAAAACAGCCATTTACCACAACTCGCTGTATTCTGTCCTTAATCCAATTCCTTATCCAAGCTGCCACCGACCCACCTATTCCATGAGCCTCAATTTTGTTAACCAGCCTTCTATGTGGTAGTTTGTCAAATGCCTTCCTAAAATCCATGTAGACAACATCCATTGCATTCCCTTCATCAATCCTCTCTGTTACTTCATCAAAAAATTCAATTAGCTTAGTCAAACAGGATCTGCCTTTTATAAATCCATGTTGGCTCTCCTTAATTAGTTTAAATCTCTCCAAGTGCCTGTTAATTTTTTCCTTGATTATTGTTTCGAAAACTTTAACCACGACTGATGTTAAACTGATCGACCTGTAGTTACTAGAATTGTCCTTACACCCTTTCTTGAAAAATGGTGTCACATTTGCCACTTTCTAATCCTCAGGCACCTCCTCTGCATCTAGGGAAGATTGGAAAATTATGGCAAGCCCTTCCATTATTTCCTCCCCTAATCCCCTTAGCAACCTGGGATGCAAGCCATCTGGACCAGGCAACTTGTCCACTCTAAGCATACCCAGCCTTTCTAGTACATCCTGTCTATCAATTTTCACCCCTTCCATTGGTTCTACCTTTTCCACTTCTACCAATATTTTGTCAGCATCCACCTCCTTAGTAAACACAGATACAAAGTACCCATTGAGTATTCTAGCCTTGCCCTGCGCCTCTAAGTATATATCACTTTCTTTGTTTCTAATAGGCCCCACCCCACCTCTTACTACCTGCTTACTGTTTACATGCCGGTAGAAGATTTTTGGGTTCCCTTTTATGTTAACCGCCATTCTACTCTCATATTCTCTCTTTGCCAATCCTATTTTCATCTTCACATCAGCTCTCAACTTATTGTATTTGGTCTGGTTCTCCCTTGAAAAATTCACCTGACATGCATCATACACCCTCTTTTTTTGTTTCAATGTCTTACATAAGAACATAAGAACATAAGAAATAGGAGCAGGAGTAGGCCAATCGGCCCCTCGAGCCTGCTCCGCCATTCAATAAGGTCATGGCTGATCTGATCCTAACCGCCAATCTACTATCACAGAACCATCTCCTGAATCTAACAGAACTAGACACACGAAATAGGAGCAGGATCAGGCTACACGGCCCCTGGGCCCGCTCCGCTACGCACAGGGCCATGTCCGATCCGAACCTAGACTCATGTCCAAATTCCTGCCCGCTCCCCGTAACCCTTAATTCCCTTTACTTCTAGGAAACTGTCTATTTCTGTTTTAAATTTATGTAATGATGTAGCTTCTACAGCTTTTTGGGGCTGTATCTCTATCTCCCTCATCATACAAGGAGCCTTTGCTTTGGTTCCCTTACCCTTCCCTCTTGTTGGAATATACCTAGCCTGTACTTGGAACATCTCCTCCTTAAAGATCACCCATTGTTCCGTTACAGTTTTTCCTGTCAGTATTTGGTTCCATTATATCCTGGCTAGATCCTTTCGCATCCCATTGAAGTTAGCCCTATCCCAGTTTAGAAGTTCCACTCTAGATTGTTCCTTGCTCCTCTCCATTGCTAATCTAAATCTTTTGATACGATGATCACTTGTACCCAAGTGTTCTCCCACAGACACGTGGTTGACCTGGCCCTCATTCCCCAGCACCAGATCCAGCAATGCCTCCTTCCTAGTAGGGCCAAGAACATATTTTTCAAGGAAATTCTCCTGAACACATTTCAGAAATTCCTCCCCCTCCTTTCCCCTTCCCCTAGCATTATCCCAATCGATATTCAGTTAATTGAATAAATCAGTAATTGTGACAGACTACCATGAAACTACCAGATTGTTGTAAAAACCCACCTGGTTCACTAATGTCCTTTAGGGAAGGAAATCTGCTGTCCTTACCCAGTCTGGCCTATATGTGACTCCTGATCCACAGCAATGTGGTTGACTCTTAACTGCCCTCTGTTTTGTCCTCGCAACCCACTCAGTTGTCACCACCTTCTCAGGGGCAGTTAGGGATGGGCAATAAGTGCTGGCCATGCCAGTGACACCCACAGGAACAAATAAAAAAAGGCATGCCTTTAATGTCCAAGCCATTCCATGCACACTCATCACTATAGCGGAGGCAGGGGGTGGACAGGGGTGAAGAAGTTATGACTAAACAATCACTGGAACTCAGGGAGACACTTCTCAAGGTGTACTTAGATGTGTCCAATAAGGGGCACTTTTTGAAAAAAAGATTTCACTGTATGACAAAACATTACCAGAAACTTCACATGGACATTGGGTAAATCTCTCAAGTGTGTTGTTAGTTGGTATACTTGCAGTAGGATGACAGTGAGTGTGAGGGGTGGCTAGTAGATGGAGAGGATTGGATGGAGGTGCAAGGTAAGTTGGTGTCCTGGGGAGGTATCTTCCACCATTGGAAGGGAAGAGAAACTCCCTGCATGCTGTATCCTCCTCCATAAGCATATGGAGGGAGTCATTGGAGAGCCTGGGTGCAAGCATTCACCTTTGTGCAGTGCTTGTCAGTGTTTTCAGCACCTCAATGCTGTCAAACACTGACAGAACAACTGTCAAACTCCATGTGGATGTGGCCCCTTTAAGAAAACCGGCTGATGATGTCATCAGACCCGCTTCCTGTTAATTGGCCGGTAAGCCCGTAAACAAGGCCAATCAAGGGAAATTCACGTCTGCAGAGTGAATGCAGCTGGGAGCGGGACCGGAACCCAGAAACCAGCTGTCCTGCCTCCTCCATTAAATTTGTGACCGGGGTATCTGGGACCCTGGTGAACAGGGTAACCAACAGTGTATCTCCTTAACCAATGAGATTTAAGGATTGGGAAATGAAAAGCGGAAGGACTATGATGGAGGGTGAATTAAAGGGGGTGAATTCAATGTCAAATCAAGTACAGAAAGAGAAATAAAGAGAGGGAAAAAAAGTTTAGATTAAGAGAGAGAAAAAGGAGACCGAAAGGAAAAGTAAGATAAAGCATTTATTAGAATTTAACATTTTGAAAATCTCCCCAAATAATTGAAAACCTGAAGTAATGAGATTCCAGATTTGTAACAGTTATTTTTTGTTGCCTTGGAGGTTGATTGGCAGTCAGTAACACATATCACGTCATTAAAAAGGTACTTATGTTTATAATGACAAGACTTAATTTGCTGTGGTGCATTTGCTGTGCAATTAATGGGCAAATACAGCAAGTTTATTAAAAAAAAGTGAGGCTAAGGGCGAGATGCCATTTTCATGAAGTTAATGGCGGAGCGGTCGTAACACAGACAGCAATCTTTGGATATTCACATTTAACCACACAAATGCTCCTCACCTAAAGTTGCTGTACCATTTACCCATAAATAAGAGCAAGATTTGCCATTATTTTGACAGCAAATTCTGGCCCGCTGTTGTAGGGGTTCGCAAAAATCCCCTAAATCCCTGAAGATCGGAAAATATTGGTCCACATCGTGGATGAAGAATTGCGTGATTTGAATTGTCTCAACATCAGGACTTTAAGGTTAAAACGGTACCTCTGAGTTTCGAACTGTGTATATTGCAAAGAGGTTTGAAAATGGCCGTCAGAAAGGCATGGCCAAAAGACAAAAGAGAAGCAGCTCGAAGTGTCTGTGTAAGTGGGAGGATCAAGCAGTGGCAGTCAGGCCTGTCAATCAAACCAGGGAGTTTCCCTTCTCTACAGAGGCAATGTTTATAGAAACTGCAGAGACGATCGATTGATACTGCTTCCTTAGTGACATAAAGGATTAGCTGCGGTTACTCTAAACCGCAGTAGCCCAGAAACTCCGGATGTAGGTGGGAACACTTCGGCCCCAGAATGTAGACACATTCAAACCACTCTGAATCAGCCAATCATGGCCTTTCTCTTGTATATTCAAACTTTGGGCGTGAATTTTGCACACAGACCCTTTCAGCACAAAACAGCAGGGGCTGGCAGGATATAAAGATAGCTCCTGAGAAGCTATCTCTCTCTTACTTCCTTGGACCACAGGTGAGCAGGTTTCTGACTCCTCAGCAAGGCAATCTAGTAAGGAGTTAAAGGGGGGTGGTGATTTAAGGGAAATTGCTAAGATTGTTTAATTAACATTGTAGCCATTTATCCCTCATTTTGCCATCTGTCTTCCCCCATTTAAGCAATTGTACAATGATTACTAAAATCGTGTGGTGTAGTTTTCTTTAGTGTAATAAAAGTTGATTTTCTCACATCCAGACCAGTTGTCCGTTTTTAATATATCATTAATTATAAGTCCTCCAGTCCGAACTGGAAGGTGGGGTTTAGCGATTCGAAACTGCTGTTTGGGATTGGTCAGAGGTGCAGTGGCAGAAAGCTGCTTGACCAGATAAATTACCGCAAACCAGGTAAAGGAAGTTAAATTACCTTAAACCCTGAAAAAGATGCCCCCCTACACTGTGTTTTTAGTTTAATTTCTAAAGAATGACCTATCTGTGTGTCACTTGTATCTGTCACTGAACTTGATAATACCTGTAGTTACAATAGCTCTGTGCTGATAAAATTGGATGAAATCCCACATTGGCAGTGATATCCAAAATAAAACCCCATGTACTCAATTTCTGCATTGCAATTGCATCTACTAAATGAGAAGCAAATATAATTTTGCTTATATCTATAGGCAAAGTTGTTATTTTCTGAGTGGATGCTTTAAATGTCATTGTAATAAGCGTGTGATAATTTCCAAAATTGTTGTTGAATACAGAAGAATGGAAAATGCCATTTAATATTGAGAAATGCATGTCAATGCATATTTGCACTAAAAATAAAACACTATTACAAAGAAAACATTGTTAAAGATAATAGAAGAGCATGTGAATTCTTTTCTCAATCTAGTGGATGAACCATTAAAGCATTTATTTTAAATAGGTCATGGTCCCTTTAAAATAGCGGAAAAGGAATATGATATAAATATGTTTGTCTGCTAATATTGTCAACAGTAATGCCTAGGGGTTGAATATTCATGGGGATTCTACCAATCATCCATATTGCCAAAGTTATGGTACACAGGGAGATGCAGTGAAATGCTCCCTGTTGACTTTTGGAAAACCATGAGAATTGAGGAAGAGAAAGATTGAAAGTGCTGAGACTAAAGTAATGTCCTGCAGGGCTGTGCAGGTAGTACGAGAGCTGTAAAGGGAAGTGTTACCTTGACAGTTCGAGACATATCATCATATTTTCCTGCCCTGCAGACAGATCCTGGGGACAATGCTGACAATCCATTGACATTTTCTGCCACTTCTCTCCATGCTTGTTGAATAATTTATCTTGAGATCTGTCACCCATTGGAGAGGGCAAGGACCTCCTTTCTGCTGGTCAATTGGTCTACTGCTACATCAGAGAACCTGGGAGCACTGGTCAAAATTGAATACCTGCTGCATAAACTTGCTGCTCGCTATCCACAACTGTAAAAAGCACCTCCCCTTTAAAGTGCTACAGAATGCCTTTAAGTAGTGGCCGCCTTGTTGGATTTCCCACCCTCCCAATCGGCAAGCTGCCGATGTGAAGCATGTTTTGTGCAGACTACTCACCAATTTAATTTAAATTAGTCCCAGTCATGCAATTAGTTCCAGCCATCATTTGGACGGGTACAGCGGAAGTCCCTTCCACATGAAACTCACCCCCTAGCACCTTCAACAATGCAACACTCCCTCAGTATTGTACTGGATTGTCAAGCTAGATTAAGTGCTCCAGTCCTGGAGCGGAGCTTGAAACCACAACTTTCTGATTCTGAGATAAGAGTGCTATCACTGAGTCAATCTGACACTTGAGTAGAGGTGAGTAGCTTTCTCATTAAATGTGAAAAGAAATCAGAAGGTGCGTCATTCAAGAAAATAATGCATAATTTGCAACAAACATATATTCCTCTAGGGCATAAAAACCCCAAAGGAAAAGTGATCCAACCATGGCTAACAAAATAAATTAAAGCTAGTATTAAGTCAAAGGAGGAAGCTTATAAAGATGCCAGAAACAGCGGTCAGCCTGAGGATTGGGATCTTTTTAGAAATCAGCAAAAGGAGACCAAGAAATTGATAAAGAAAGGGAAAATGGAATATGAGCACAAACTAGCAAAAAATACAAAAATGGATTGTAAAAGCTTCTATAGGTATGTGAAAAGGAAAAGACTGGGGAAGGCAAATGTAGGTCCTTTAAAGTCAGAGACGGGAGAATTTATAATGGGGAATGAGGAAATGGCAGAGAAATTAAATAAATATTTTGTTTCTGTCTTCACGGAGGAAGACACAAAAAACCTCCCGGAAATACGAGAAAACCAAGGGTGTGGTGAGAATGAGGAACCTAAAGAAATTATTATTAGTAAAAAAACAGTAGTAGCAAAATTAATGGGACTAAAAGTTGATAAATCTCAAGGACTGGATGACCTACATCCTAAGCTTTTGAAAGAGGTAGCCATTGGAATAGTGGACGCATTGGTTGTCATCTTCCAAAATTCTATAGATTCTGGAACGATTCCAGTAGATTGGAGGATAGCAAATTTAACCCCGCTATTTAAGAAAGGAGGAAGAGAGAAAACGGGGAACTACAGACCTGTTAGCCTCACATCAGTAGTTGGGAAAAATGCTGGAATCTATTATAAAGGATGCAATAACTGGGCACTTAGAAACTAATAGTAAGATTGGGCAGAGTCAACATGGATTTATGAAAGGGAAGTCCTGTTTGACAAACCTATTGGAGTTCTTTGAGGATGTAACTACTGGAGTTGACAAAGGGGAACCGGTAGATGTGGTGTATTTGGATTTTCAGAAGGCCTTCAATAAGGTCCCACACAAGAGGTTGGTGAACAAAATTAGGGCACATGGAATTGGGGGTAATATACCAGCATGGATTGAGAATTGGTTAACAGACAGAAAACAAAGAGTAGGGAAAAATGGGTCTTATTCAGGATGGCAGGCTGTGACTAGTGGGGTACCGCAAGGGTCAGTGCTTGGGCCCCAGCAATTCACAATCTATATCAATGATTTGGATGAGGGGACTAAATGTAACATTTCCAAATTTGCTGATGACACAAAGCTAGGTGGCAGTGTCAGTTGCGAAGAGGATGTGAAGAGGCTTCAAGGGGATCTGAGTGGGTGAGAACATGGCAGATGGATTATAATGTGGATAAATGTGAAGTTATCCACTTTAGTAGAAAAAACCAGAAAGGCAGAGTATTTCCTAAATGGTGAAAGATTGGGGAATGCAGATGCTCAAAGGGACCTAGGTGTCCTTGTACATGAGTCACTGAAAGTGAATGTGCAGGTGCAGCAAGTCATTAGGAAGGCAAATGGTATGCTGGCCTTCATTACAAGAGGATTTGAGTACAGGAGTAAAGAAGTCTTACTCCAATTATATACAATTTTGTTCTCCTTACCTAAGGAAGGATATGCTTGCCATAGAGGGAGTGCAACGAAGGTTCACGAGATTGATTCCTGGGATGGCGGGACTGTCGTATGAGAAGAGATTGCGTAAACTAGGCCTGTATTCTCTTGAATTCAGAAGAATGAGAGGGGATCTCATTGAAGCATACAAAATTATTACAGGGCTTGATAGGGTGGATGCTGGGAGAATGTTTCCCTTGGCTGGGGAGTCCAGAACCAGGGGCCACAGCCTCAGGATAAAGGGTAGGCCATTCAGGACTGAGATGAGAAGAAATTTCTTCACACCGAGGGTGGTGAATCTTTGGAATTCTCTACCCCAGAGGGTTGTGGAGGCTCAGTCATTGGGTATATTCGAAACAGAAATTGATAGATTTCTGACTAGTAAGGGAATCAAGGGATATGGCGATAAGGCCGGTGAATGGAATTGAGGCAGAAGATCAGCCATGGTCTCATTGAATGGCGGAGCAGGCTCAAAGGGCCAAATGGCCTACTCCTGCTCCTATTTCTTATGTTCTTATGTCAACCATTGTTTTTTCTTCTGAACCTACTGGTAGAAGCCTGAGCTGTTTTATTGGCATTGTAGCAAGTGCAGAATGGCAGTGGTAGAGAGGCTGCTTGCCCATCTTTGTCAGTGAATGATGCATGGAGCAGAGGATTGTTAAAAAAAGAAGAAAATTAAGTAAGACTCCTATTTTTTTAATCCATTCTCACAATGGCTGAAAATGTATTTGCGTAGCATTTTGCCATGATACAAATTATTTACCTTCATCTGCCCCTCTCATTTCCTATGGCAAAAGATAGAGTGAATGTTGATATATTATGGCATGCCCAGGTGGCATTAGCTTAATTTTATATGTGACCATACTACCATACCACAAAATTCACTCTGCTGTGTACCCAACTATACAGGTAATGCTGCCAGGAGGTCATGGCATGGAAAACCTGAAAAAGTTGCAGTTGTTTATATGAATATTTTCATTTGTTTTGAACGGTCCAACAAAGAGCTCCTAGATCACATTTGATGCAAAATATTAACAGTGTTGGATTGCTCTCCTTTATGCTGCTGTGATTATGTAATCTAAACTCCAGTTTCAATAAAGCTATAGTTACACTGTCTATATTCCAACTCTCAGATGAATCAAGAGAGGAGACATTTTTGTGTTGTAGACCCGTGTCCCTAAATTTTTTTTATGCATTCTTGGGATATCCATGTCGATAACAATGTCAGCATTTCTTGCTCATCCCTAAAAGTGTGGTGAATTGTCAGATCTCATTTTATTTGTGTGCCTTAAGAGCCATCAATAAGAGGAGACCTTGCATTTCTCTGAGCAGGAATGACACTGCCGCCATCCTTTGGTGGAGGAAAGATTCCTCTGGTGATATTAAGCTCAAGAAGGTACCTTCTGACTAACATTAGTTTTGCACAAATATTCTTGTACACTTATCATAAATACAATTTGTAATAGCTTTCTTCCAATTTATTAATTTACTAATCACCATGAAAATCACGAGAAGATGTAACTCACAGATGACATCCCTGTTCCCATGGCCACAACAAGAGTGGAGCCATAGTTCTCCAGTGTGCATTTGCTCCTGTCAAAATTTATCCTTATTACTTCCAATCCGATGGTCACACTGTCTATATTCCAACTCTCAGATGACTCAAGAGAGGAGAAATTTTTGTGTTGTGGACCCGTGTCCCTAAATATGGTCACATATAAAATTAAGCTAATGCCACCTGGGCATTCATTAAAGTACTTTTTCAGGAATTAATTGACGCTACAACATTTACTTCTGCTGAGAATCTATTTGTGATGATTCAATGGGGATTTCTTTTTAATAACTTGCTTTGCTTGAGACAATTGCTTAATGCACCTCAAAGGTTGTAATCTCTGGATTACTCCCGGTGCCACGTGCTAGTGAGTATAGGAATAGGAAGATAGAACAGATGAATGCGTGGCTAAAGGGATGGTGCAGGAGGGAGGGCTTTAGTTTCCTGGATCACTGGGTCTGCTTCTGGGAAAGGTGAGACTTGTACAAGTCGGACGGTTTACACCTGAACCAGAGGGGGACCAATATCCTTGCGGGGAGGTTTGCTAGCACTGCTGGGGGGGGGTTTAAACTAACTTGGCAGGGGGATGGGATACAGAGTGGAACTATAGTAGGGGGTGATTTACAGCAAAATACGGAGAAAAAAACAAGTCAGCTGGGAAGGCAGAGCAAATATGTGAAGGCAAAAGGGAATATGGCAAGGCTGGAAGGCATTTATTTTAATGCAAGGAGTCTTGCAAATAAGGTGGATGAACTGAAGTTGTTGTTGAACACATGGGAGTACGATATTGTTGCTATCACGGAGACATGGTTGAGGGAGGGTCAGGACTGGCAGCTCAATATTCCGGGGTATAGAATCTTCAGGCGAGACAGAGGGGGGTGTAAAAGGGGAGGGGGTGTTGCAATATTAATTAAGGAATCAATTACTGCTGTAAGGAGGGATGATATATTAGCGGGTTCCTCTAATGAGGCCATATGGGTAGAACTTAAAAACAAAAAGGAGGCAAGCACTTTGCTGGGAGTGTACTATAGGCCCCCAAACAGTCAGGGGGAGATAGAGGAACAGATATGTAGGCAAATCTCAGAGAAGTGTGAAAATAATAGGGTAATAATAGTGGGGGATTTCAACTTCCCCAATATTAATTGGGATAGTCAGAGTGTGAAAGGCTTAGAGGGTGCAGAATTCTTAAAGTGCATCCAGGAGAGCTTTTTGAGCCAACATGTAGAAAGTCCTACAAGAGAGGGGGCGGTACTGGACCTAATTCTGGGGAATGTAGCCGGGCAAGTGGTGGAAGTGTCAGTAGGAGAGCATTTTGGCGACAGCGACCATAATTCGGTGAGATTTAAGGTGGTCATGGAAAAAGACAAAGACGGCCCGGAAATAAGGGTTCTAAATTGGGGGAAGGCCGATTTTAATATGATAAGGCAGGATCTGGCCAAAGTGGACTGGGAGCAGCTACTTATAGTAAAATCCACATCAAAGCAGTGGGAGAATTTCAGAAGGGAAATAGAGAGAGTACAACGCCAACATGTTCCTGTAAAGGTCAAGGGTGGGACCAACAAGCAAAGGGAACCTTGGATGACAAGGGATATACAAAAATGCATTAGGAAAAAAAGGGGGGCTTTTGGCAGTTACAAAAGACTAAAGACGGAGGAAGCCCTAGAGGAGTATAAAAAGTGCAGGGGCATACTTAAAAAAGAAATTAGGAGGGCGAGGAGGGGCCATGAAATAACACTGGCGAGCAAAATAAAGGAAAATCCTAAGATGTTTTATAAGTATATTAAGGACAAGAGGATAGCCAGGGAAAGGGTAGGGCCCATTAGGGACCAAAGTGGCAATCTGTGTGTAGAGCCAGATGATGTAGGTGGGGTTTTAAATGAATTTTTTGCATCTGTGTTCACTATGGAGAAAGACGATGTAGACATAGAAATCGGGCAAGGGGACTGTGACATACTTGAACATAATAGCATCGAGAGGGAGGAGGTACTAGCGGTTTTAGCAGGCCAAAAAGTGGATAAATCCCCAGGCCCGGATGAGATGTATCCCAGGCTGTTGTGTGAGGCAAAGGAGGAGATTGCAGGGGCTCTGACACAAATTTTCAGAACCTCTCTGGCCACAGGGGATGTACCAGAGGACTGGAGAACAGCTAACGTAGTACCATTATTCAAGAAGGGTAGCAGGGATAAACCAGGGAATTACAGGCCAGTGAGCCTAACATCTGTGGTAGGGAAATTATTGGAAAAAATTCTGAGGGACAAAATTAGTCGGGGATAGTCAGCATGGCTTTGTCAAGGGTAAATCATGTCTGACCAATCTGATTGAATTTTTTGAGGGGGTGACTAGGTGTGTGGATGAGGGAAATGCTGTGGATGTGGTTTACATGGATTTCAGTAAAGCTTTTGACAAAGTCCCGCATAGGAGACTGGCCAAGAAGATAAGAGCCCATGGGATCCAGGGTGCCTTGGCGCGTTGGATCCTAAACTGGCTGAGTGGCAGGAGGCAGAGGGTGATGGTCAAAGGTTGCTTTTGTGACTGGAAGCCTGTGTCCAGTGGGGTACCTCAGGGATTGGTGCTGGGTCCCTTGCTGTTTGTGATCTACATAAATGATTTGGATGAGAATGTAAAAGGTATGATCAGTAAGTTCGCAGATGACACGAAAATTGGTGGGGTGGTAAATTGCGAGGAGGAAAGCCTCAGGCTACAGGACGATATAAACGGGTTGGTCAGATGGGCGGAAAAGTGGCAAATGGAATTTAACCCTGAAAAGTGCGAGGTGATGCATTTTGGACGGACAAATAAGGCAAGGGAATACACAATGAGTGGTAGGACCCTAGGAAGTACAAAGGGTCAGAGGGACCTTGGTGTACATGTACATAGATCCCTGAAGGCAGCGGAACAGGTAGATAAGGTGGTTAAAAAGGCATATGGGATACTTGCCTTCATTAGCCGAGGCATAGAATATAAGAGCAGGGAGGTTATGATGGAGCTGTACAAAACGCTGGTGAGGCCACAGCTGGAGTACTGTGTGCAGTTCTGGTCGCCTCACTATAGGAAGGATGTGATTGCTTTGGAGAGGGTGCAGAGAAGATTCACCAGGATGTTACCTGGGATGGAGCGCCTCAGCTATGAAGAAAGACTAAACAGGCTGGGGTTGTTTTCCTTGGAGCAAAGAAGGCTGAGGGGGGACCTGATTGAGGTGTACAAAATGATGAGGGGCATAGATAGGGTAGATAAAGAGGAACTTTTCCCCTTAGTAGGGGGGTCAATAACAAGGGGGCATAGATTCAAGGTAAGGGGCAGGAGGTTTAGAGGGGATTTGAGGAGGAACTTTTTCACCCAAAGGGTGGTTGGAATCTGGAACTCACTGCCTGAAAGGGTGGTCGAGGCAGGAACCCTCACAACATTCAAGAAGCATTTGGATGAGCACTTGAAATGCCATTGCATACAAGGCTATGGACCAAATGCTGGAAAATGGGATTAGACTGGACATGGATTGATGGTCGGCGCAGACACGATGGGCCGAAGGGCCTCTTTCTGTGCTGTATAACTCTATGACTCTATGACTCTAATAGAGGATACATGTCAGACAGTTTACTTGGACAATTAGCAGATCTTATTGAATAACACACTGGGGATTAAAAATTTGTTCATCAGATATAATTCATAAGTAACATGACCCCAAATATTTTTTGTTTGTACCAGTGGTTTTATGATAAGTGTTTATAATAATTTTATGTTTCTACGTTATGAAATATGTTTGGGTTGGCGGGACTACATGCTGTGGAATGACACTTGACAAGTTCCAGTTAAATGACTGATCATCGTCCTGTAAATCTAGGAATATTGTTATAATTGTGGCATAGGTAGGAAGTGCTCTATGTGAATCTGAGCTGTCGATACTTTCATGACCATAAATGCATCTATTTACAGTAGTCACATGTTCAGATACCCATCTGCAGAATTAAAATAGTCCAATCAAAAGTCATAGGCCTAGAAATTGGGTATAGCCCCGCTTGGGGCGGTAGAATTGGCGCGGTGCAAATTTTATAGCCAGACGCAACTTATCGCCACCTCGCACGATATTGGGTTGCAGCGCCCCTAAAAGTGATTGCGGCGCAAAATCAGGTGTTACGCGGGGCTCCTAAGGTGCTAACTCGGTGGCGCTACTCAATATCGGCACGGGCGGGCGCAGCGCAGGTGCTGTCAATAATCGATGACCACGAGACTTTCAGGCGCCGGCCAGCTCTTAAAGGGGTGGGTCAGTAAGGATCAGCAGCCACACTCTGTGACTTGTAGGCCTCAAAATCGGCGCTGGGCATTCTGTGGCATTAAAAACTTTGAGAAGATGGAGAGGGTGAGGCAGAGAGCGAAGCGCTTTACCAATGGGGCATTGGATGCTTTGGTGGGCGTAGTGGAGCGCCGGCGAGCTGTGCTGTACCCCAACAATGGCAGGAGGCCTAATCAGAAGGAATACCGCAGAGCTTGGAGGGAAGTTTCTCAAAAGGTCAACTCCAACAGCATGGTGACCAGGAGCCCTGTGCAATGCAGGAAGAAATTCAATGACCTCACTCGGGTCGGCAGGGTGAGTGGTGTTTTGGCAATCTTCTTCATCCCTCCATCTGCACCTGACTTTATGGCCAGAGGGTGCGCAATGCCCCATTGGCCATCTGTCAGCAAGCACCCATGGCCCTTTCTGGGAACACACATGCACATTAAACTCAGGGCATCATGTAAGGGCTAGTCCACCATGGAGGGCATGAGATGACAACTCAGTGCATCATGTAAGGGCTAGTCCACCATGGGGGGCATGAGATGACAACTCAGGGCATAATGTAAGGGCTATTCCACCATGGGGGGCATGAGATGACAGTTCAGGGCATCATGTTTCATCACTTCCCGTCCTTTCACCTGCAGGCCAAGCTGGCCAGGAACCGCAAAGAGCAGCTTCGGACTGGAGGAGGACCTCCTCACCTCCAGACCATCACGGACCTCGAGGAGAGAGTTCACCAGATTGTTGGAGGCCGGATGACTGGACCTGTCACCACTGGAGCTGCCGACCCCATTGTGCACAGCGATGGTAAGGTCATCACCTTTTTGATCTGTCTCCTTCCACTTGTTCCCCCCACCAGCATGCTTTTCACTCTGGACCCATGTCTTAGCATTGCAGCAATCTTGCATCCCTTGCTGCCACCCTGTCCTTTCGCTAAAGCCACTCTTCAACCTCCCTGCTTTCAGATGCTGCATCACCAGCTCGGGAGACGGGCCCTCAAGCTGCCAGTGCCACTGACTCTGGAGGCGACCAGCAGGAGGAAGCTGGAACATCCGTGCCAGCCTCAGGCGAGGCAACCCATCTGGAGACTGGGGATAGTACTTCCCTGGAGGGGAGCGGGGGTGGGGTGGCTCTGATGAGGAACCAGTTCCAGGAACCAGCGGGCTGCAGCAACGCAAGGAGGGTAGGGAAGCTCGGGGACCATCTCCCCGGAGGGCGAGCCAGGCCACGATGACTGCTGCACAGAGCGCGGAAGAGGTGCGGTCCCTTGCTGAAATGAGCACCCAGGCTCGGCTCAGGCACACTGAGCTGATGGCTGCAGTGGCAAGGATGCCTGAATCCATCGAGACACTGGCAAGGAGTGTCCAAGACTTCGGGGCAGCACAGGCAAGGAGTGCGCAGGACTTCGGGGCAGCACAGGCAAGGAGTTTGCAGGACTTTGGGGCAGCACTGGTAAGGACTGCCCAGGACTTTGGGGCATCACTGGAAAGGACTGTCCACGGCTTCGGGGCAGCACTGGAAATGACTGTCCAGGGCTTCACCAAAGCAGTGGAAAGGACTGTCCCGGCCTTCAGCGAAGCACTGGAAAGGACTGTCCAGGGCTTCACTGAAGCACAGGCACCTGCCATGCAAGTGCTGAGTGCTGCCACGCAGCCACTCGCTGGCCTCATGCAGACGCAGATTGAGGCCACGCGAGCACTGACTGCTGCCACCCTCGATGGATCAGGCAGGATTACCCGGGGCCCTTGCAGCACCACAGCAGGCCATCAATCTGTGGACCAGCTGATTGGGACGCATGCTGCGGTGCTGCCCCGTCAGAGTGCCAGTGTGTCGGCTGAGCACGGAGCAGGTGTCCGCTCTCAGGATGTCAGCATTCCTGATGCCACCACTGGGACGTCTCCACTGCAGCTGCCACCACCTGCAGGACAGACTGCTTCCACCCATGCACAGTTGGAGCAGTCAGCACCCGGGCCCTCCAAGCCCAGAGGTCATCCATGCCGTCCCTCAGGGGCTTCTGTGCTTTCGGACACTCAGCAGGCGTCCCCCAGCCTTGATGCAGCCACTGGGGTCCAATTATGGAGGAGCTGCAGGGAGGGAAGGGGCCGATCTCGTAAGAGAAGTAGATCACCATCAAGGGGTAAAGAGTAGAGGGAGCTGCTGAGACGTCTTATTTGTTGAATTCAAGGCCGTTGTGGCATTGCCACATTGGGGAAACACTGTGTGTATGTAGATAAACCTGTATAATCCCCTTTCAACTGCTGTATTCCCCTCCCCCCGCAAGACAGTTGCAAGCTGAGAGGAATAAGGCACGTTCAGACTTGCCTGCTGCTGAGAGAAGGAAAACCAATCAGGTTCCAGCAGGTGACCAATCCATGAGTCATCACAGGTTCGCGGGCTTCACGAATTCAGTACTGTATTGTGAGAGTTGGAGTAAAGGCCTTTTTCTTGTAGCTCGCTGTGTTGCCTATTTCTTTACGCGGGAGACCGTAGTCTCCCACATTGGTGACCCCGAATGTCGGCGGCCGAAGACCCCGACTCACGCAGCCCTACAGAGGCCAGCAACAACCCGATGGCAACCAGCAGCAGCCTGATGTCGGCCGGCGCCGCGTCCTTGAAGCTCCCCACCTTCTGTGAACACCAAGCACCAGCTTGGTTCGTGCACTCGGAGGCCCAATTCACCCTTCACAGGGTTCAAGACGATGAAGAAAGGTACCTCCACGTAGTCTCAGCACTAGCAAGCTCTACCGCCGCCGAAGTTCTCGACCTGCTGGGGAACCCACCACAGACCGGCAAGCACTCAACCATTAAGGGCTGCTTGCTGCAGGCTTACGGCCTGTCCAAGGAGGAGAGGGCCTGCAGGCTTCTCTCACTACCAGGCCTCAGCGATTCTACCCCGACCCAGTTGATGAGCCAGATGCTTGCGCTCCTGGGCTCTGAACCGCAGTGCTTCTTGTTTCGGGCCCTTTTCCTCAGCCTGCTTCCTCAGCAGGTACAGACTGCCCTCGCGGGGTCCCCGATCACGGACTGCGTACAACTGGCAGCCGCCGCGGACAAAGTTTTCGCCATCGCGCAACTCGGCTGTGCAGCCGCGAGGCTCCCCGACACCACCGAGTGCGCGCCGCCACGCCAGGCCGCAGAACTATGCTACTACCACTCGCGTTTCGGCCACAAGGCCCAACGCTGCAGAGCACCCTGCTCTTTCGATCAAACCAAGATGGCCGCCCGGCCCAACGCACCAGTCCCGCGCCGCCGCCTAGGCCCGCTCGACTGCACCCCCGCTGCCACGATGGCCATTGGCACTGCAGGTAAACTGCTGTACATAACCGACTCTCTTTCAGGGCGCAGATTCCTTTGCGACACCGGAGCCCAATGCAGCATAATTCCTGCCTCCCAGCTCGACATCCAGGCAGGCCACAGTGGCCCACCCCTCGTGGCGGCAAATGGCGCAGCCATCGCTACTTTCGGGAAGCGACGGGCCGAGGTTTGTTTCAACGGCCAGCGATTTACGTGGGATTTCGTGATGGCCTCGGTGGCACATCCTTTGCTGGGCGCTGATTTTCTTTGCGCCCACGGACTCCTGGCCGACGTCCGCGACAGGCGCCTGATCGACGCAGCAACTTTCGCTTCACTGGCCTGCCAGCAGAGCAACAGCCCGGCCCTCGTCGGGTCCTGCTCCGCCCCGGCGCATGACGACTACGCCCGCCTACTCGCAGATTTCCCGAGGCTCACACAACCGACATTCTCAGCCGCGGCAGCCAAGCATGGGGTCGAGAGAGAGAGCACCTCCTGCTCCGGCGGGCCGGGAGCGGGATACTTTGCAGCAGCCGCACTGTGGGGGTTTGTTGTGCTGGTGCTGTCGCTGTGAGACAGAGAGAGGGAAGGAGAGAGAGACAGAGAGAGAGAGGGAAGGAGAGAGAGACAGAGAGAGAGAGGGAAGGAGAGAGAGAGAGAGGGAAGGAGAGAGAGACAGACAGAGACAGAGATGGAAGGAGAGAGAGAGACTGGGGGGAGAGAGAGAGACTGGGGTGGAGAGAGAGAGATGGGGAGAGAGAAAGAGTAGAGAGACTGGGGGGCGAGGGAGAGGGAGATAGAGAGAGAGAGAGACTGGGGAGATAGAGAGAGAGACTGAGGGGGAGAGAGAGAGTAGAGTGACTGGGGGGAGAGAGAGGAGAGAGACTGGGGAGAGAGAGAGAGACGGGGAGAGAGAGAGAGAGAGAGGGGGAGAGTGACTGGGGAGAGAGAGGAGAGAGACTGGGGGAGAGACTGAGCGAGACTGGGGAGAGAGATGGGGGAGAGAGAGAGAGAGACTGGGGGAGAGAGAGGGAGAGAGAGAGAGACGGGGAAGGGAGAGAGAGACTGGGGAGAGAGAGAGAGAGAGAGAGTGGGAGACAGAGAGAGAGAGAGATGGAGAGACAGGGAGCGAGAGAGAGATTGGGGGAGAGAGAGAGAGACTGGAGGAGGGAGAGACTGGAGGAGAGAGAGAGACGGAGAGAGAGAGAGACTGGGAGAGAGAGACTGGAGGAGGGAGAGTCTGGAGGAGGGAGAGAGACTGGGGGAGAGAGAGAGACTGGGAGATAGAGAGAGAGAGAGAGAGAGAGAGAGAGACTGAGGGTGGAGAGAGAGAGAGAGAGACGGGGAGAGAGAGAGAGAAACTGGGGGAGAGAGAGAGAGACTGGGGGAAGAGATAGAGAGACTGGGAGACAGAGAGAGAGAGACTGGGAGACAGAGAGAGAGTGTGGTGTGGTATAAAGGAGAACTGGACAAACACATCTCACCGATAAAACAGGGGAAATCACATGTATGGCTAAAATTAGATAAAAATATAGGAATAGCAAAAAAATATGTTTACTTATGTGCGATCTACATACCTCCAATAGAATCGCCATATTTTGAAGAGGAGTTATTTGATACTCTCCACATGGAAATCAGCCATTTCCAGGCCCAAGGAAAGGTGCTACTATGTGGGGACCTAAATGCAAGGACCGGATGTGAACCTGACTTCATAGACCCACAGGGCAACAACCATGTGTTTGGCCAGACCCCTTTATATGTCACACCAGCCATCGCAAATCGGAACAACCTTGATTGTGAAATAAATAAAAGCGGTAGGGAGGTAGTGCAACTCTGCCGAGCCTTAGGCCTGTACATAGTTAACGGTAGGTTCAGAGGGGACTCCTTAGGGAGACTCACATATTCCTCAACTCTTGGGTCTAGTGTGGTGGATTATACAATCACTGACCTGGACCCCTGTGATATCAACGCATTCACTGTCAGGCAGCAATCCCCCCTCTCAGACCATAACCAAATAAATGTGTACCTTAAACTTTCTGCCCAAACTACAGACACAAAAAAGGAACCCAGTAAGCTCCATAAAATAAACCAGACATACAGATGGGCCCCAGACAGTGGAGATAAATTCATCACAGCACTAAATTCGCCTGATCTCTCAAGTAAAATATCAAAATTTAAAGAAAATCTATATGAGATCACCAGAGATGGTGTAAACATGGCCATAGATGATATAAATATGATCTTCCATGAGGCAGCTGTAAAAGCCGACCTTGTGAAACAGAAGAGGAAACGTTACAAAAGACAAAATAAAAATGAGAAATGGTTTGACCACGAATGCAAAAATGCCAGAAAAGACCTGAGAAAAATATCAAACCAAAAGCATCGCCAACCAAACAATCCAGACCTACGTATTAGATACAATGAGACCCTCAAAAGATATAAACACACCATTAGGAACAAAACACAAAATTATACCCAAAAAATACTCGAAGAAATTGAAAACTCCATTAATCCAAATCAATTCTGGGATATGTGGAATAACCTGAGTACAACACAATTGCAAGCATTACCAATCCAAGATGGCGACATCTGGAGAACACATTTTGAAAACCTCTACAAAGACATCCCAATAAACGAAACAAACCCAAGTCAACATCATGTCACAGAAAAACTCCACACACTAGAAGCAACAATTAAAGACAAACAAAACCCTCTAGACTCCCCAATCACATGGAAAGAACTGGCCACAAAAACAAAATCTCTCCACCTAAAGAAAGCCTGTGGTCCAGACAACATCAAAAATGAAATGCTCAAGTTCAGCAATATGGAGATGCAGGGTGCGGTACTCAAGTTATTCAACATCATATTACGTTCAGGCTGTTTTCCCGATATCTGGTGCCAAGGACTCATCTCTCCCATATATAAAAGTGGAAACAAATCAGACCCAAATAACTACCGCGGCATCTGTGTCAACAGTTGTCTAGGGAAGTTATTCTGCAGTATTCTAAATAGAAGATTACTGGATTTTCTTAACAAACATAATATCCTTAGAAAAAATCAAATAGGCTTTCTTCCAAAACACCGCACCACCGACCATGTCTATACCCTTCACACTCTCATTGAAAAACATATACACCAAACAAAAAAAGGGAAAATATTCGCTTGTTTCATTGACTTCAAGAAAGCCTTTGACTCTATCTGGCACGAAGGGCTCTATTATAAACTTCTTCAGTGTGGAATAGGGGGCAAAGTCTATGACCTTATTAAATCGATGTATCTGAAAAATAAATGCGGTGTCAAAATTGGAGACAAACGCACCGGTTTCTTCACCCAGAGAAGAGGCGTCCGGCAGGGCTGCAATTTGAGCCCGACCCTGTTCAACATATACATAAATGAATGAGCAGACATGCTGGAGCAAAGCGAGTCACCGGGTCTCTGTCTCTTGGATGGAGAAGTGAAATCCCTGTTCTATGCGGACGACCTGGTTCTGCTGTCTCCCACAGAACAGGGATTACAGCAACAACTAGACCTACTCGACAAATACTGCCAAAATTGGGCACGAACAGTAAATCTAAAGAAAACCAACATCATGATTTTTCAAAAAAGGCCCAGGTATCAGGAAAACAAATACCAGTTTACTCTCAGTGATACCATCATAGGACACACTATGAGCTACACTTACCTTGGCCTAACCATTACAGCATCAGGGAGCTTCAGCATAGCAGTGAATGCACTAAAAGAAAAAGCCCGAAGAGCCCTATATGCAATAAAAAGGCAATTCTACAACATCCCAATCCCAATCAAAATCTGGCTCAAAATATTTGACAGCATAATCCTGCCCATTGCGCTGTACGGTAGTGAAGTATGGGGCCCGCTCAATCACCATAGCTACACTAAATGGGAAAAACACACAATAGAAGCCCTACATGCAGAGTTTTGCCGAAGCATCCTTCGCACCCAAAGGAAAACACCAACAAATGCATGCAGAGCCGAACTAGGCAGATACCCACTGATAATAAACATCCAAAAATGAGCACTAAACTTCCTAAATCACCTCAAACCTAGCTCCCCAGACACCCTTCATTTTAAAGCCTTCCAGACCCAAGAGCTAAACCCAGAAAAGAGTCCCCTGAGTCAGCTGCTACTGAAACTAAGTACTCCTACTCAGCCGGACCCTGACCAGTCCCAGACCAACACTGCCGTCCAAACACCAACCCGAGTGAACCAAATCATTCAACAATGCAAAGAAACCTACCTGGAACATTGGAACAAAATAACCAAAAGCCAAAGCAGATTAGAATGTTACCGGGCCCTAAAAAGAGAATATAAACTGGCAGACTATCTCTCGACCATCAGAGACACAAAACAGAGACAGACCCTCACCAGGTACAGACTAAGCGACCACCAACTGGCAATTGAAAAAGGAAGATACAAGAAATCCTGGCAGCCTAGAGAGAATAGAATATGTGATCAATGTCTGGCCGGCGAGGTTGAGACAGAGATGCATTTCCTCCTAAAATGCGAAAAATTCAACACATCAAGAAACATATTATTTGACAAGCTCAGCCAAACAACCCCAGATTTCAAGGAATTGGATGACCTGTCAAAATTAAGATTAGTCCTGGGAGAAGGAGACAGACCATACCTTGGTGCCAAATATGTAACAACATGTCACAACCTGAGGACTGTTTAAAATTAATACTGAACGTACCCAATGATGTACAAAGACTGTTTAAATTAATATTGTTTAAAGTAATATTGTATGTACCCAACGAAGGTCAAAATTGTTTGACACCTACAGAATGTTGGAAAAATGTACTTTTTGTTATGTAAGCTTTGGCAATATGGTTCCCTGTAAACTTTCATGCCAATAAAGCATTTGAATTAAATTGAATTGAATTGATAAAGAGATGGGGAGAGAGAGAGAGATTGGGGGGAGAGGGCTAGAAATTCGGTATCGCCCTGTTTGGAGAGGGAAGGAGAGAGAGACAGAGAGAGCGAGGGAAGGAGAGAGAGAGGGAAGGAGAGAGAGAGAGAGAGAGAGGGAAGGAGAGAGAGACAGAGAGAGAGAGAGAGAGAGAGAGGGAAGGAGAGAGAGGGAAGGAGAGAGAGACAGACAGATAGAGAGGGAAGGAGAGAGAGAGACTGGGGGAGTGAGAGAGAGAGACGGGGAGAGAGAAAGAGTAGAGAGACTGGGGGGAGAGAGTGAGAGAGAGAGAGACGGGGAGATAGAGAGAGACTGGGGAGATAGAGAGAGAGAGAGCTGTAAAGCTTGTGGGTTGTTTAGTTAATTAATACACAGACTACCAGAGTAACTTAAAACAGGACTTTACTATTCGAAGGTCAGGGCGAATCTGCCCAATAAATCCTGACACAGCACTTATATACCGGTGTGGTCACCGTCGGTATTACAGTATACAGAAGCCAACAAAGTAGTGCAACACCTAAAGTAGTTCTCTTAAAGGTGGACGGTTACATACAATAGTTCTCTTAAAGGTAGACGGGTACATACACTACAATCCTCCCTTTTTAGCTTACAACATACTGATTCCCCATTAAACATACATTATAACATATATACAACTTTATGCAAGACAGTTCACAGATTCAGTCTCTCTGGAGGTTTCCGGACTCTGTCCGGATAACGCCTCGGTGGTGTCGTAACTCCCGGCGGGGTAGCAGGTGCTTCTGGCAAGGTCGATTCGGCTTGAAGGACAGTGTCAGGTTCATCTGATTCCAGTATTACCAGATCGGAGGTAGGTGTTCTGGGTATCTCTGTCTCAACATTAACCGTGTAAGGTGGTGGAGTAGGTTGGCCATTTGTGGCGGACCCTATGATCTGGTCAACATGGCGCCTTATTATACTGTCCCCAATGTCCACCGTATACATCAACGGCCCTAGCCTTTTTCCAATAGTTCCAGGCTGCCATTTCTCGGTACGGTAGTCCCGGGCCAAAACTTGTTGACCTATCTGAAAAGATCTAGTTGGCCTTTCATTCATGCCCTGGAATTGCCGGTTCTCTACGTCCCTTCTGACGTTTGGCTTAAGCAAATCCAGCCGGCATCTTAGTCGTCTATTAAAAAACATCATGGCGGGAGTTTGATTTGTGACCACATGTGTTGCATTCCTGTACGCCAACAAGAAGCTATCCACCTTATGTTGTAAGTTAATGGCTTCATTACCCATGGCCTTTATGGCCTTCTTGAAGGTCTGGACAAACCTTTCAGCCAATCCATTGGAGGCGGGATGGTATGGGGCTGACGTGTAGTGCTTAACCCCATTGCTCTTTAAGAATTTCTTGAATTCTTCGGACACAAATTGCGGTCCATTATCAGAACAGATCTGTTCCGGCAGCCCATTCCTAGCAAATATGGTCCTTAACACTGTGATGGTTTTTTCCGTGGTGGTGGTGGACATCTTTATTACCTCCGGCCACTTGGAGTGTGCATCCACCGCTATTAGAAACATTGAGTCCATAAATGGACCAGCAAAGTCAATGTGTACCCTTTGCCAAGGAGATGAGGGCCACTCCCATGGATGCAGAGGAGCCTGTGGTGGCGCGTTTTGGACCTTCTGGCATCCTAGACAGCTCTTAGTGATTTCTTCGATGTCCCCATCAATGCCTGGCCACCACACGAACGCTCTTGCTAGGTTCTTCATTTTCACTCCACCCAGATGTCCCTCGTGCAGCTCCTTTAACACCTTCTGTTGAAGTTTGGGTGGAATCACCACTCTAGATCCACACATCAGGGTTCCTCGACACACTGACAGCTGTTCTTTTCTCTGCGAAAATGCTGGCAGCGTTGGTTCGCCCTGTGCTGGCCATCCCTCCACCGTTAAATCATAGACTCGTGAGAGAGTCGGGTCATTTCTTGTTTCATTTTCGATCATCGAATTTGTTACTGGTAGACATTCCACTATGGATGAGTGGAACATCTCTACCGGGTCCACTGTAGTCGCTTCTTCTACTATCGGCAATGGCAAGCGCGATAACCCATCAGCATTTCCATGCTGTTTGGACCTTTTGTATTCGATGTCATATTGGTGTGCCCCAAGTAACACGGACCACCTCTGTAACCTTTGCGCTGTCATGGTGGAAACGGCCTTGTTAGGGTTGAATATGGACACCAACGGCTGGTGGTCTGTCAGTAATGTGAACTTCTTGCCCTGCAGGTGATGATTGAATTTCTTTACGCCCCACACAAGGCTGAGGGCCTCCCTATCTATTTGAGCATAATTTCGCTCCACGGAGGTCAATGATCGGGACGCGAATGCCACTGGCCTTTCCGAGCCATTTGGTAACTTGTGTGAAAGTACTGCTCCAATTCCATAGGGGGAAGCATCACAAGCTAGACGAAGAGGTAACGTTGGGTTGAAATGAGCCAACACTTCTTCAGAGGTAATCAACGCCTTGCTTCTGCGAAAGGCCTTTTTACATTCCTCACTCCACTTCCATGGTACTTCTTTCCGCAACAGAGCATTCAGCGGATGCAGCACCGTGGATAGATTCGGCAGAAACTTGTGATAATAATTAATCAACCCCAAGAATGATCTTAACTGTGATACGTTTTCCGGAGTGGGGGCCTTCACGACAGCTTCTATCTTGTCAGGTGACTTGTGCAGCCCCTCTCGGTCAATGACATGACCGCAGTACGAGATCCGTTTTTGGAAGAACTCACATTTCTTGTGATTAACTCGAAGGCCATATTCCTTCAACCTAGTGAGCACCAGTTTCAAATTTGTGAGGTGTTCTTCCTCGTCTTCTCCCGTAATCAGGATATCGTCTAAGTAACACTGCGTGCTTGGAATTCCTTGTAATACCTGCTCCATGGCCCTCTGCCAAATTGCTGGAGCCGAAGCTACCCCCAAAAACCAGTCTATTATAACGATACAAGCCTCTGTGTGTGTTGATGGTGAGGTACTGACGCGACTCTTCCTCGACTTCCATTTGTAAGTATGCCTGTGCCAGGTCTATCTTGGTGAAGTGTTTCCCTCCAGCCAACGAAGCAAAGATATCTTCAATCCGCGGAAGCGGGTATTGTACCGTGTGAAGCACTGGATTCACTGTGATCTTGAAGTCTCCGCAGATGCGGACCTTCCCCGGTCCCCCTGGCGTGTTACTTGGTGAAGACTTCATGACGGGAACAATGGGCATGGCCCACTCACTCCAGTCCACTTTTGACAGTACCCCTGATCGTTCAAGTTCTTCCAGTTCTGCCTCCACAGCAGGTCGTATCGCGTAAGGTACCGATCTGGCTTTGAAAAATTTTGGGCTTGCATGTTCTGCAATCTTAACCTTTGCTTTAATTCCTCGCAGTGTTCCCAGTCCTTGCTGGAATACCTCTTTAGCTTCGTCCAATATTCTGGACAACCGTTCAGGTTTGACATCTTCCTTTCCGGAATCTACCGTCATGGTGTTTAGTGAATGCCAGTCTATCTTTATTTTCCTGATCCACTCCCGTCCCAGAAGTGGTGGACCTCCCTCAGGCAACACATACAGGTCCATCCTTTGGTGATCTTTGTCCTTGTATCTCACCTTGACTTCTATCTTTCCGATGGGGTATACTTTGTGCCCCGTGTATGTCTGCAATACTAGTTCCATATCCCGTAGGGGAATATGCTTGAATAACTTTTTATAATCATGCTTATTCATGACCGTCAACGCCGATCCGGTGTCCACTTCCATTTTCATTTGGACTTTTGCAATCTGTAGTGTGATCCAGATAGCTTGTCGGTCAGCTTCATTACTCACATTATGAATTCTCAGACTATCCAGTTCCTTGCAGTTGGAGTGTGAGTCCGAATTCTGTTCTTCCAGACTCTTCCTAGTCACCTCATGTACCTTTCTGTACCTCTTTTGTGGTGACTCATTATTGTTGGTCTTCTTTCCTGACCGGCATACCTTAGCTATGTGACCGAGCTTGCCACATTTCCTACATTCCTGGTTTTTAAACCAGCATTGGTTCTGGTCGTGTGTTGTCTTCCCACAACGATAGCATTTCATTGTACCCGAAGTAATTTGCTGCACACTGAGTGCCGCTGCCTTTAGCTGCATTTCCGCCGTTCCTTTCGCTGTGGCTTCGTTCGATGCAGCAATAAGGATAGCCTTATCAAGTGTAAGATCGTTCTCTTCGAGCAGTCTTTTTGTGTTTCTTCCTTCGACATTCCGCACACGAATTTGTCTCTGAGTGCCTCTGCCAGATTTTCCCTAAACTGACAGTGTTTCGCTAGCCTACGCAGTTCAATCAGGTACTCCGCGTTGCTTTCCTCTTTCCGTTGCGTTCTCGCGTAAAATTTGGATCGTTCCACTAACATCAGTGGTGCGGGGTTAAAATGATCCTTCAGGACAGCAACAATATCATCGAAAGTCTGATCCGCCGGTTTAGCTGGTGCTAGTAGATGCTTCAAGAGCCCGTACGTCTTCGCGCCCATCGAGTTTAGCAAGGTTATAGCTTTGTCATCTTCTTCTATTTTATTGGCCTCACCATAGATCTCAATGCGTTCCACATACGTGGCCCAGTCTTCTACCTCGGAATTAAAATCGTTGATGTTACCACGCTTAGGCATCTTCCTCTTTTCCTGATAACACCACGGATTATTTCTTTAAATTTTCTTTTTTTTTCTTCAAGATGGCGGTTCCCGCGAAAATGGCGGTTTCCCGCGCTTATCTTCTCTCCACGCCCACTTCAATGGCGGTTCCCCGCTTCTGTCTTCTTCTCCGCCTAATGGCGGCTTCCCGCGTTTCTTCCCCTGGCGGGAGGGGTACACTTTCCCCACGGGCGACGGCCGCTGGCTTTCAGGTTCACAGCCTGCGCGTCGGCTTCAGTGCTTTCCCTTTTCTCGGCAGGGCAACCGGCGCTGGGTACACCCCATTGACGGCGAACAGTTTCAGTCGCTGGGCTGGCTCTCGCTCAGTTCCCCTTGCTCGGGCTCTGTCTCTCTCCCGCTCGCTCGGCTCTACCGGCGCAGGGTACACCCCGTTGACGGCGAACAGTTTCAGCCGCTGGACTGGCTCTCGCTCAGTCTCCCTTGGTCGGCTCTGCCTCTCCCGCTCGCTTGGCTCCCAATCGCGCCTCCCAGCCCTCTCGCAGTCCGGTGCTTCCCTCCCCGGCTGCGGCTGAGTTTTTAAATCTTCCCGCGCCTACGCTCCCGGTCGCAGCGCTTCGTGGCTTCGGTCGCTGCCCGGCCTTTTCCACCGGTCGCGGTCTAGCTGTCTCACGACGCCGTTGCGTCCCCAGCCTGTCTGTACCGCGGCTTCCTTGCTCCACGCTGCCCCAGTCTCAGCGCCTCTGGGCCCGACTTCTGTCCGGCTCCTTTCCCCCTCGACCGTGGTCGAGTGCACCGCCCTTATCCTCCGGTTATTCTTTTTACTTTTCCCTTACTCACAGTCACCGTGGCCGGCTTGCTTCTCGTGCTGATCGGCTCACTCCTCACCGTGGCAGAAGGGACAGTCAGTGCCTGTTGCTGATGGAAGTCTTTGTCTCTGAATTCTTCCTCCTTTCCAGCTCTGCAGACTCGAGTTTTCTCCCAGCAGAATGACGAGGGCGGTTGCCTCTTCTCGACGCTCGTTAACTGCTTCGGAAGTATTGTTGCCGCAGGGTCCGATCGGACTCGTCGCCACTGTAAAGTCTGTGGGTTGTTTAGTTAATTAATACAAAGACTACCAGAGTAACTTAAAACAGGACTTTACTATTCGAAGGTCAGGGCGAATCTGCCCAATAAATCCTGACACAGCACTTATATACCGGTGTGGTCACCGTCGGTATTACAGTATACAGAAGCCAACAAAGTAGTGCAACACCTAAAGTAGTTCTCTTAAAGGTGGACGGTTACATACAATAGTTCTCTTAAAGGTAGATGGGTACATACACTACAAGAGCGACTGAGGGGGAGAGAGAGACTGGGGGTGAGAGAGGGAGAGAGAGAGAGACGGGGAAGGGAGAGAGAGACTGGGGAGAGAGAGAGAGTGGGAGACAGAGAGAGAGAGATAGAGAGACGGGGAGCGAGAGATAGATTGGGGGAGAGAGAGAGACTGGAGGAGGGAGAGACTGGAGGAGAGAGAGAGAGACGGAGAGAGAAAGAGACTGGGAGAGAGAGACTGGAGGAGGGAGAGTCTGGAGAGAGAATGGGGAGATAGAGAGAGAGACTGAGGGGGAGAGAGAGAGTGACTGAGGGGGGAGAGAGAGAGAGAGAGACGGGGAGAGAGAGAGAGAGATTGGGGGAGAGAGAGACTGGGGAGATAGATAGAGAGAGACTGAGGGGGGTGAGAGAGCGACTGAGGGGGAGAGAGAGAGACAGGGAGAGAGAGAGAGAGAGTAGTGAGACTGGGGGGAGAGAGAGAGAGAGACTGGGGGAGTGAGAAAGAATGGGGAGATAGAGAGAGAGAGAGAGACTGAGGGGGAGAGAGAGAGAGACTGGGGGAGAGAGACAGGGAGCGAGAGACTGGGGGAGAGAGATAGATGGGGAAGGGAGAGAGAGACTGGGGAGAGAGAGAGAGACTGGGGAGAGAGAGAGAGAGAGAGAGAGAGCAAGAGAGAGACTGGGGGGAGAGAGAGAGACTGGGGGGGAGAGAGAGAGACCGGGGGGGGGGAGAGAGAGAGAGAGAGACTGAGGGGAGAGAGAGAGAGAGAGAGAGAGAGAGACTTGGGGGGAGAGGGAAAGAGTGGGGGAGAGAGAGAGAGAGAGAGAGAGACTGGGGAGAGAGGGAGAGCGTGGGGGAGAGAGAGAGAGAGACTGGGGGGAGAGAGAGATGGAGAGAGAGAGAGACTGGGGGGAGAGAGAGACTGGGGGGAGAGAGAGACTGGGGGAGAGAGAGAGACGGGGGGAGAAAGAGAGACTGGGGGGGAGAAAGAGAGCGACGGGGGAAGAGAGAGAGCGACTGGGGGGGAAGAGAGAGAGCGACTGGGGGGGAAGAGAGAGAGCGACTGGGGGGAAGAGAGAGAGCGACTGGGGGGGAAGAGAGAGAGCGACTGGGGGGGGAAGAGAGAGAGCGACTGGGGGGAAGAGAGAGAGCGACTGGGGGGGAAGAGAGAGCAACTGGGTGGAAGGGAAAATGACTGGGGGGGAAGAGAGAGCGACTGGGGGGAAGAGAGAGAGCGACTGGGGGGGAAGAGAGAGCGCGACTGGGGGGGAAGAGAGAGAGCGACTGGGGGGAAGAGAGAGAGCGACTGGGGGGGAAGAGAGAGAGCGACTGGGGGGAAGAGAGAGAGCGACTGGGAGGGAAGAGAGAGCACGACTGGGGGGAGAAGAGAGAGCGACCTGGGGGGAAGAGAGAGAGCGACTGGGGGGGAAGAGAGAGAGCGACTGGGGGAAGAGAGAGAGCGACTGGGGAGGGAAGAGAGAGCACGACTGGGGGAAGAGGGTGCGGGGAAGAGAGAG